>NC_083560.1:54452967-55952290 GCF_019925205.1 Metopolophium dirhodum | reverse complement strand
TTGGAGTGGTTGGGGACATAATTTAGTTGAAAGAAGTTCATACTGGTGAATTGATCCCATAATAGGTAAGCCTTATTGTTGCTCCCTCTGGAAAATATTTGCCCATGATTGACGGAATTCCATGAAATACCTGTGAGATTAAAATCACCAAAAAACATAATGACTTCACAATAAGCTGACTCCCGGGCAAGTTCAACAGATTTAGAATAATTCTCATACAACACGAGAAAACAACTACAGTACAAACAACAGTGTGTAAGTATATTAATATGTGAACAGGCAGAGTCACACGAGCTAAGGGAATTCGCTGTGTGGACAGTTTTGAGCCCGAGCGAGCCCCTACCGTGTCTCGCTGTCTGTATAAGAGTTAGTGTAGTACTGTCAGACCATCGAGCAGAACCTCTGTTAATCTTTTAAGTCTAATTATTTAAATCTAAGTATTCTGTACAACTGATTATATTAATAAAGTATTAGTGATAACTCATACACCACGTATTTCTTATTAGCGAACAAACTCGGTTTTGGAGACGTCCATAACAACGCTAATAAGAGCTGGGGGGCCCTGGAGGGGAGAAATTCGAATAAATATTTGTTCAACATTAGAATATCCAGGTGAAATTAAGGTAGGGTGGAGAGAATCTCTAACCGCGATCTGAACTCCTCCTCCTCTGGAACAGGTACTAGACTGTATATTTCTATCGCATCTAAATATAGAATATCCCGCGAAACATAGTTCAGAATTGCTTATATGAGTAGATACCCAAGTTTCGGAGAGTAAAAATATGTCGTATGATAAGAGATTAAATTTTGATTATAAATTAAATAATTTAGATCTAAGACCCCTCAAATTTTGATAATAAAAATTAAGTTGATTAAGGTGGTTGTTAAATACAGGTATTTGCTTAGAATTAGTAAATCTATTTTTAAATGTATAAAAGTCATGCACTAAGTTATTAATAAAAGATTTAAGTTTATAACATATATTACAATTACTATTAAACAAAAATTTAGCATGATAGAGGAGATTCGGGGAGTCCATGGATGATTGCATTTAAAGAATATCTATCAAGTTCAGATAACTCGTGTAGAAGCTGAGGCCAGGCCAGGACACAGCGTCCACCAGCAGACCATGCACGAGGTTAGGGGCTGGGGCACGTGCTAAACGAAAACACTTTTAAAACGACGTGGAACAATTAAAGATGTTGAAAATAACGTTCCACAAATGATGAAATTTTTATCATAAATTATTATTCAAACACATTTTAAAAAACTACTCACTACTTCGTTTATAAGACTCAATTTTGTAAAACAAATAGTAGAAAATGAAAATTGTTGATTGAAATTTTGAAATAAATCGGTTTTTAACAATTACATATTTTTGTAGATTATTACTGGTTTCGATTCAGACTTAATAATGTATGTATATAAAACAAATGCTATCGCATTCCAAATTTATCGTAATTACTGTATAAGTTATTAATACACTCCCAATTACTCGGCACAGGTATCGTAATTAGGTCGACGGTATAATCGTTTCAATGTACAATCGTCAATCAGTCGCCATTCGAGGTTCAACGTTCTTTTTTTGTTGTTAACATGAGTGCTAATACGCAACGTGCTCTTAGTTTGAGTGACAAAATAGGCATTTTAGAAAAGTACGACCGTCTTTCCAAGATGGGATAACGTGAAGCAGCAAGTAAGCTAAATATTTCACAATCGCTAAATGGGTAGAATATTAAAAAATAGGGAAGACATTGAATGTGAAGCATTACAAAATAAGTCTCAAAGTCGAAAAGGGAAAAGGTGTGGAAAGGATGATACTGTTGAACGCGCTTTGAAAGAATGGTTCTAAAAGTTAGAAATAAAAATGCTCGCGTGTCACGCCTAAGAACTGACAGAAAAAATGGGGAAAGTTAACTTTAAGGCAACAGATGGGTGGTTCCATCGGTGGAAAAAAAGAGAAATTTCTTTCCAAAAAACACATCAAGAACAATGTGACGCAGATTTTGCTGATGCACATTTTTGGCTAGAAAATAAAGGCCATCTCTGATCTCCGAATTTTCACCTTCTGATGTGTTTAATGCTGATGAAACTGGTTTATACTTTAGAGCGCTACCTGAACATACGTATGTTCTGAAAAATGACAAAGCAAAAAGAACAATAACTTGTAAAGAACGAATGACGCTGATGTGTTGTGCCAGTATGACGGGAGAAAAAAAAGAAACTGCTCATTGTTGGAAAGAGTAAGCAGCCTCGTTGTTTCAAAGGAGTTAAAGCTTTACCTGTGGATTATTCAGCAAATAAAAATGCATGATGACCCAAGAAATCCTTAGCCAGTGGTTGATCAAGTGAGATAACGAACTAAGCAGAAAAATTTTGCTTTTTGTAGACAACTGCACGGCTCATAATGTAAGTTTAAATTTGAAGAATATAAAATTGGTTTTTTACCGGCTAATACCAAATCACTTATTCAGCCTCGTGATCAAGGAATAATTCGTACTCTTAAAGCTTACTATAGATCAAAAATAAGGAAAAGGATAATCACTATCCTTGATGATACACTTGAATGTGTTTATGCCGAGCTGGATGATCGTAAAAACAAAGGTGAACATAACATTGTAATAAGATATTTCAACGGGGTCCCCTCCATCATAAAGTTTCCATGACTGAAGAGACTGCGTATTTGTTCCTGTGATAGATGAACATGTTTATCCTCTGAATGTGCTAGATCTTCAATGTTTTTGTAAAAGAATTCTGCATCTTGATCAGAGCAAACTCCAAAAAGAATGTTTGCTAGCCTTCCTACTGCATTTATCAACCCGCGGGGTTGTCGATTTGGATGTTCAGAAGTTCTGTGGTTTGACCCAAGGATTCGTATGACAGAATTGAAATTTGATTCAATTTCTTGCATGAACGGAAACGTGGATTGTATGAAATCCGTACACGCACTAGTTAAGATCGAGTCCTCTCTTTTTTTCAGTTGAATACAAACGTCTCCCGTTTGATCATGGAATGTCTGGAGTATTTGGTACTTCATGTAATAAGTTGTCAGATTTACGTAAGTGATGAAATCCCAATTTGTGTAAGATATGCGAAGAGGTCCCATTGCTTCAAAGTTTAAGCCTGATGAGTTCTGGAATGAAGTAACTTGAAAACATCCGCTCTGAGAGTTTGAAAGTCCACAACATAACAGTGAGATTCTGAAACACAATTTAGATTTCATTCATGAAATTTCTCCAATAGATTTTTGTGCAATTTTACATGTTTATTTTTTTTTAATATGGTCACATTCGGAGAGTCTGTATTAGTTTCCACCACTGTGAATGGTCCTAACCACTTAGGTGCTAATTTTCCTTTACTTGCTTTTTCTTGCACTATGACTTTATCACCTACATTGATTTGCAATGGTACTGCTGTACGATCATATCGCTCTTGCGATTTGTGTTTTGATTTCATTTGTTGATCATTTACCATCTGATGCGTTTCTTGCATAAGACGTTTCATTTCATATTAGTAGTCTTGATAGTTATACTGAGGTTCTGGCTTACGAATTTGGTATTGATAACGGATATCCATACACGACTTCATGTGGTTGAAACCCTGTGGAGTTGTGTACTGAAGAATTATGACAGTACATGGCATAAGGAACATATACATCCCAGTTTTAGTCATAGAACCCTTGGTGAATATTTGCGGAACTACTCTGGAAAAAATCCGCAAAACTGGAATCTCACTGTTATGTTGTGGACTTTCAAACTCTCAGAGCGGATGTTTTCAAGTTACTTCATTCCAGAACTCATCAGGCTTAAACTTTGAAGCAATGGGACCTCTTCGCATATCTTACACAAATTGGGATTTCATCACTTACGTAAATCTGACAACTTATTACATGAAGTACCAAATACTCCAGACATTCCATGATCAAACGGGAGACGTTTGTATTCAACTGAAAAAAAGAGAGGACTCGATCTTAACTAGTGCGTGTACGGATTTCATACAATCCACGTTTCCGTTCATGCAAGAAATTGAATCAAATTTCAATTCTGTCATACGAATCCTTGGGTCAAACCACAGAACTTCTGAACATCCAAATCGACAACCCCGCGGGTTGATAAATGCAGTAGGAAGGCTAGCAAACATTCTTTTTGGAGTTTGCTCTGATCAAGATGCAGAATTCTTTTACAAAAACATTGAAGATCTAGCACATTCAGAGGATAAACATGTTCATCTATCACAGGAACAAATACGCAGTCTCTTCAGTCATGGAAACTTTATGATGGAGGGGACCCCGTTGAAATATCTTATTACAATGTTATGTTCACCTTTGTTTTTACGATCATCCAGCTCGGCATAAACACATTCAAGTGTATCATCAAGGATAGTGATTATCCTTTTCCTTATTTTTGATCTATAGTAAGCTTTAAGAGTACGAATTATTCCTTGATCACGAGGCTGAATAAGTGATTTGGTATTAGCCGGTAAAAAACCAATTTTATATTCTTCAAATTTAAACTTACATTATGAGCCGTGCAGTTGTCTACAAAAAGCAAAATTTTTCTGCTTAGTTCGTTATCTCACTTGATCAACCACTGGCTAAGGATTTCTTGGGTCATCATGCATTTTTATTTGCTGAATAATCCACAGGTAAAGCTTTAACTCCTTTGAAACAACGAGGCTGCTTACTCTTTCCAACAATGAGCAGTTTCTTTTTTTTCTCCCGTCATACTGGCACAACACATCAGCGTCATTCGTTCTTTACAAGTTATTGTTCTTTTTGCTTTGTCATTTTTCAGAACATACGTATGTTCAGGTAGCGCTCTAAAGTATAAACCAGTTTCATCAGCATTAAACACATCAGAAGGTGAAAATTCGGAGATCAGAGATGGCCTTTATTTTCTAGCCAAAAATGTGCATCAGCAAAATCTGCGTCACATTGTTCTTGATGTGTTTTTTGGAAAGAAATTTCTCTTTTTTTCCACCGATGGAACCACCCATCTGTTGCCTTAAAGTTAACTTTCCCCATTTTTTCTGTCAGTTCTTAGGCGTGACACGCGAGCATTTTTATTTCTAACTTTTAGAACCATTCTTTCAAAGCGCGTTCAACAGTATCATCCTTTCCACACCTTTTCCCTTTTCGACTTTGAGACTTATTTTGTAATGCTTCACATTCAATGTCTTCCCTATTTTTTAATATTCTACCCATTTAGCGATTGTGAAATATTTAGCTTACTTGCTGCTTCACGTTATCCCATCTTGGAAAGACGGTCGTACTTTTCTAAAATGCCTATTTTGTCACTCAAACTAAGAGCACGTTGCGTATTAGCACTCATGTTAACAACAAAAAAAGAACGTTGAACCTCGAATGGCGACTGATTGACGATTGTACATTGAAACGATTATACCGTCGACCTAATTACGATACCTGTGCCGAGTAATTGGGAGTGTATTAATAACTTATACAGTAATTACGATAAATTTGGAATGCGATAGCATTTGTTTTATATACATACATTATTAAGTCTGAATCGAAACCAGTAATAATCTACAAAAATATGTAATTGTTAAAAACCGATTTATTTCAAAATTTCAATCAACAATTTTCATTTTCTACTATTTGTTTTACAAAATTGAGTCTTATAAACGAAGTAGTGAGTAGTTTTTTAAAATGTGTTTGAATAATAATTTATGATAAAAATTTCATCATTTGTGGAACGTTATTTTCAACATCTTTAATTGTTCCACGTCGTTTTAAAAGTGTTTTCGTTTAGCACGTGCCCCAGCCCCTAACCTCGTGCATGGTCTGCTGGTGGACGCTGTGTCCTGGCCTGGCCTCAGCTTCTACACGAGTTATCTGAACTTGATAGATATTCTTTAAATGCAATCATCCATGGACTCCCCGAATCTCCTCTATCATGCTAAATTTTTGTTTAATAGTAATTGTAATATATGTTATAAACTTAAATCTTTTATTAATAACTTAGTGCATGACTTTTATACATTTAAAAATAGATTTACTAATTCTAAGCAAATACCTGTATTTAACAACCACCTTAATCAACTTAATTTTTATTATCAAAATTTGAGGGGTCTTAGATCTAAATTATTTAATTTATAATCAAAATTTAATCTCTTATCATACGACATATTTTTACTCTCCGAAACTTGGGTATCTACTCATATAAGCAATTCTGAACTATGTTTCGCGGGATATTCTATATTTAGATGCGATAGAAATATACAGTCTAGTACCTGTTCCAGAGGAGGAGGAGTTCAGATCGCGGTTAGAGATTCTCTCCACCCTACCTTAATTTCACCTGGATATTCTAATGTTGAACAAATATTTATTCGAATTTCTCCCCTCCAGGGCCCCCCAGCTCTTATTAGCGTTGTTATGGACGTCTCCAAAACCGAGTTTGTTCGCTAATAAGAAATACGTGGTGTATGAGTTATCACTAATACTTTATTAATATAATCAGTTGTACAGAATACTTAGATTTAAATAATTAGACTTAAAAGATTAACAGAGGTTCTGCTCGATGGTCTGACAGTACTACACTAACTCTTATACAGACAGCGAGACACGGTAGGGGCTCGCTCGGGCTCAAAACTGTCCACACAGCGAATTCCCTTAGCTCGTGTGACTCTGCCTGTTCACATATTAATATACTTACACACTGTTGTTTGTACTGTAGTTGTTTTCTCGTGTTGTATGAGAATTATTCTAAATCTGTTGAACTTGCCCGGGAGTCAGCTTATTGTGAAGTCATTATGTTTTTTGGTGATTTTAATCTCACAGGTATTTCATGGAATTCCGTCAATCATGGGCAAATATTTTCCAGAGGGAGCAACAATAAGGCTTACCTATTATGGGATCAATTCACCAGTATGAACTTCTTTCAACTAAATTATGTCCCCAACCACTCCAATGTCCTCCTCGATTATGTTTCTCCAATGTTCATTCTGCTGTAATTGAAAAAGCTCCTGTCAGCCTGCTACATTGTGACAGACCCTATCCTTCTCTCTCTTTTAAATTTTATCCTCGATATATAGTTCAAGTTGTGTTTGTCCCAGTGTGTGTACTATCTGGTCATTAATGCCCTTCAGGTGATATATAACGTCTTCATACACGATTGTCTGATCCGCGAGAGAAGATATTTTTATTAGATTAGGCTCACTCCCAGAGTCTAGAAGTAGCTTTAATTTTTTGCTGATGGTCTGTTCGATATAGCAGGTTAGATGATTTTGATCTATTTCTGCTTTGAAGTAGAGGATTTGGCGTTGCCGGTGTTTTTTAACTCGCTCACCGGGCGCCCACCGCTTGCGGCCGGTTGCTGCTGGTTTTCCTGCTGGTTGCCTTCCTTTTTGGAGCTTATAAAATTCCTTTTACGACAATCTTTCAACAGGTGTCCTGGCTTTTTACAATAGTTGCATTCAATGCTTCTAATTTGTGCCGTTGTGGAAGAAGGTCTTGAGTTTGTCGTTGTCAGTTTGCTTCTGCAATCCTTTGCCATATGACCAACTTTACTACAGTGGAAACATGTGGGTTTCTTCGTGGGTTGGTTTGGCGCTCCATATAGCTTCTTTGTCGCTTCTTGTGAGTTTCTGACCCGTTCTTCTTCCCTTGCTGCTTGTATGGCCTTGTCTAAAGTTAACGGATTCCTGGCCTTGATGAAGTCTTTTAGAGGTCCTAGTCCCTCTACGAATACTTGAATGCTTTGCCTCTTGATACTTGCTCCTAGCGCTTGAGCTACCTCCCAACTGTGCCCACTCGTCTCTTGCTCTATGATAAGTGTTTGGAGTTGCTCAATCCTATTTGCATAGTTAGTTACGTCTTCTCCGATTTTCTGTCTGGTTGAATACAATTCTGAGAATAGATAAGTGGTCGTCCTCTGCGGTTCCAATGCAGATTTCAACGCTTCCTTTAGTTCAGTCCAATGTCTTATTTCCTTAAACTTGACTGCCTGACGGGCTTTCCCTGTCAGTCTAACTTGGATACCTTGGAGAAGTCGAGCCTGTACATGGTCATGTGTGCATGCTAACGCAAACTCGCATTTTTCCAAGAATATCTCCAATTCCTCCTGCTTGTCTCCACTGAACGAGCCTGGCAAGAGTTTTAGAGCGGCCTCCAGTCCTATTGTCTCTCCTCTTGATCCGAATGAATATCGTACACCGGATGGATCTGGATTTTCTTCGATTACTTGAGGATTTGTTATCGTTTGAGTGTCTGCATTTGATGGTCCTTCAGAATTTACCATGCCGCTTTGCTGGTTATTACCGGTACCACCCTGTGTTTGAGCTGTTTCCTGAGTACCTGGATTCATGGTTTGGTCACTAGAGTTAAGAGGAGGGGAGGTTATATTCTGATCTAAAAGATTTTCTTCAATGGATTGATCTAGGATATTAAGATTGAGACGATAATCTGTTTCCCCCAAAACAGTATCTACTTCCCCCAAAGTTACTGAGACGTTATGTATTAACTCTGAATTATGGTCTATTAATACGCCAGTTCTGATGAAGATGTTATCAGTACTGATATTCCCAATAGAACGTTCGGATGTCGGATTTTCTGGATTTGAGAATCGTATTGGTAAACTTACACGAGGGGTAGGACTTGGCGGTACTATTGGATTACTCGATTCGTTATCTGAATTTGGGGTTGACCTATCCGAATCGTTTTCCGATTTTCCACTCATTAACTACTTAGCTACTTGACTGATACTTAATAAATTGCTAAATTGACGTGCATAAGTGTGTGTATTTACATGCAATTATACAACACTGCTAAGGTTAACTACGATATTAATATTATATTAATACAATACTACGGATTTATGATTCTGAATCATACATTTAAAAAGAAAAGAAAACGTACTTATCAGTTAGTACGGAGTGCAGTACTGATGACCTATCACTTAATCAAGATACGGTTACAGTTTTTTTTTTCTTTTTAAATATAAATTTGTTTATTTTTTTACTCACAGTATCGCAGTTACAATGATCCTTACCATGGTTTTTTTTTATATTTACTGATTTTTTTTTTCTTCTACGGGATGCTCTGGATGGTCTGCACGGGTGTTCGGCTTGGCTTGAATCGAATTCCTTGACTGTTAACGACGACTTTCCTCTTCGACTGCGCTTGTGGAATCGAAGTTCGCTAGCCCCGAAACTGCTGGCGCGGGGACCACTACACCCTGTAGTGGGTTTCTATGATAATACTAGTATAGTATAATTTTATTTCACGTGTCTATGAACACGGCGCACTCGTGTAGTATATTTATATAAATAATATATACTACTATATCGACGACCCGTGCGAAATATTGACGAAAACTGAGAGCGCGCGTAATATTAACGTATATGATAATACGATATATATATATATTATATATACGTAATACGACGGCGGCGGCCCACACTGCTTGATACTACTAGACGGCAGTATTTGTTTACAAACACGACGTTACGGCGACTATATTCTGCCGGCACTATATTATAATATATATGTATTTATACACACGGCGGCGGCACAGACGTTCGGTTTCGTTAGTACGCACGGCGGATGCGTGCGTGCGTAGGTGAGTGTCGTCTGATTCGGCGGCACTATCGACACGGCGGCGGCGGCGCGTGTATTATGATATATTATAAGTCGTTTTTGTGTGTGTCAATAAATTGACCTTTGGTTTCAGCGGTAACACGTACAACGGACGCGGCGGCGTTGATGCTCGTATTACGGGTTAGCGTTCGCGTGCGTGCGTGCGCTACTAACCATTCGTTCGGGCGGCGCTACTGCGTGTTCCCTCTCCTTGTATTGTACACTAGAGTTCCTGTACACCTCGATGTTTTGGATTTTCTGGACACTTCGGATTTTCTTCTTCACTTAATTATATTAAAAGCATAGATTTACTTTAACTCGAAATCACACGACATTTACTAACTTATTGTTTAACGAACTGGAATCTACGGATCCCACCGCTGCCACCAAAAATGTTATGGACGTCTCCAAAACCGAGTTTGTTCGCTAATAAGAAATACGTGGTGTATGAGTTATCACTAATACTTTATTAATATAATCAGTTGTACAGAATACTTAGATTTAAATAATTAGACTTAAAAGATTAACAGAGGTTCTGCTCGATGGTCTGACAGTACTACACTAACTCTTATACAGACAGCGAGACACGGTAGGGGCTCGCTCGGGCTCAAAACTGTCCACACAGCGAATTCCCTTAGCTCGTGTGACTCTGCCTGTTCACATATTAATATGCTTACACACTGTTGTTTGCACTGTAGTTGTTTTCTCGTGTTGTATGAGAATTATTCTAAATCTGTTGAACTTGTCCGGGAGTCAGCTTATTGTGAAGTCATTATGTTTTTTGGTGATTTTAATCTCACAGGTATTTCATGGAATTCCGTCAATCATGGGCAAATATTTTCCAGAGGGAGCAACAATAAGGCTTACCTATTATGGGATCAATTCACCAGTATGAACTTCTTTCAACTAAATTATGTCCCCAACCACTCCAATGTCCTCCTCGATGTATGTTTCTCCAATGTTCATTCTGCTGTAATTGAAAAAGCTCCTGTCAGCCTGCTACATTGTGACAGACCCTATCCTTCTCTCTCTTTTAAATACAAAGTTCCTGCCTCCATTACGATGATCGGAGACTAACACTCCTTTCGTGATTTCAAGAATGCAGATTACATTAAAATAGCCTTATCGTTGACCGCTTAAGACTTGAATACCACTTTCATACATCTATCAGCCGAAAATTCTGCCATACTTCTACATAATGTCCTTATCGAAATCATTCATCGCTTTGTTCCCCTCAAAACCTTCCATAGATCTTCTTTTCCCATTTGGGTCCCGCCAATGCTAAAATTCTTATATATAAGAAAAAATATAAAATATCAGGCTCTATTCATGATTACAATATGTTCTTTTGTCTACGTTCTCAATGCAAAGCCGAATCGAAACTATGCCTTAGGGCACACATAAGCCACTATCAAGCTCGACTAACTTCCAAAATACTACTTCAATGACCAAACAGCTTCTGGTCCGCAAGTTGCTGATTTATTCACCTCTTTTTTTCATCTACTTACAAAAATCCCTCGACATGCCCCAACACTGCCATTAATGACATGAAAATTGATGAGTTCTCTTTTTTACCTTCACAATTATGCTTCTCTCATGACGAAGTAGCTGAAGCATTGGCCTCTTTATTTAATGAATGTGGTTTAGAACCAGACGGTATCTCTGCCTTATTTCTCTATAATTTATTGTAAGAAGATTTTCTATTTGTTCTATTTTCAATAAATCTTTAAGTGAAGGTAAATTTCCATCTGTTTGAAAATCTGGTAGAATAACTCCTATATTAAAATCTGGCGACCCTTCTCTAGTCACAAACCACAGACCTGTATCTAACCTCTCTTTTATTGGGAAGATATTTGAACAATTTTGTCCTTAAAAGAATTGAAAGAGTTCTATTACCTACACTATCTATTTTATTAAATAATGTGGTGGTTCTCGGATTATCAGTAGAGAACCTCCAACGTCGTCGCTACTTTCGTAACCACGACGATCTTAACTCTAAGAAAAGACAACAAACGTTTGATTTGAAATAAAATGCGTTTTTATTCTCGATGAGAGGACAGGTTGTGATTTCACAGAAAGACGCGACGTTGAGTCATGTGTGACAATAAAAAGCGGTGATCGGTCACGACGAACTTGTAACGGGGTCAAAACAAAAGGTAAGAGGCGGCCGCCGAGCCGCGGCAGTCGTCGTCCGCCGGGGATCACTGTGACCAACCGTCTTACAATACAACCGACGCCGTGGGGAAATCATGTGGCGGCGGCTCGCCACAATAATAATGATAACATGATAGTCAGTTTGTATTTTGATTGTTGTACCACTTGGGCCTGGAAAATTACTCTAAACTTTGTTAGAATATAGAATAATATTGTTAAATATCACTAATTAATCAATAATGTTATTAGTTATTACATAATAAAATTATGTTATTTAATATTTATTATTATTTATCAATTATCATATAAATTTTTGCCCCATATAACCTTAAAAATAGTATCACTTAAGTTTCATGTGATAAGTTCTTATGTCCTATCCATTCTTATATTATCTATGGGTATTACTAGTAGTATCTAACACATTTGTAAACTCCCGATAACTGGAGGAGATAGCGTCACGGGTGTATGCGGTCGGGTAGCTCAGTGGTAGAGCAATCGCCCGGCAAGCGAGAGACTCGGGTTCGGTTCCCGGTCCGGCGGCTAGACTTTTGACGTTATTTCCCCTGGAGAAGTTAACACATTTCAGAGTTGAATTAAATCTTTCACCTATTATTAAAATTGGTAAAGATTAAGGGGACGTCACACCCGCATGGTTTGTCTCCGTCTTCCACACGTACGACCATAGACATATAAATAAATGGACTGCGCTTAGAGAGAGAAATCATGAAACCGACATTGATGTGAGAGAAAAAACAGTTGGGGGCAAGCATGGGGGAAATAATTGAATACTCAAATTATTTCATGATATTATTTATGACATTATCAAATATCAATGATGGTTATCACTACTTATCAGTTTTATAGTCTATAAATTACAATAATTTCATGTCATGAATGAAATATAATTATTATTTCTTTAATGGTTGCCCCCAACAGTTTCTATCTCACTCACACAATTTACATTTCAGATTTGGGTAGATGGGGGGTGAGGAAAGCGCAGTCCATTTATTAATATGTCTATGCGTACGACATAGACAAAACGCGTTTACGCAGCCTGAGTAGAAATCGCTCAATTTTGGTTCTAGAGTAAAAATACCTATTATACAATTTAATTGGGACAATATATAAGAGAGGGGTTTCAAATAAAATCATTTCTAGGGCATTTTGGGCTTTTTCTAGGACCCCAACAACCCTTGGGGGAGGTTTCATATTTGGTTTCAGCACATTGTCCGATTCCCATAAAAATATGCTAATTTATTCATTTATCCATATAAATTTTAAATTATTCAACAAATTAAATTTTGTTTTAAATACACTCTTGTATCACGGTTAAGAGTAATATCAGCGCTTTTTAATAATTTTAATAATTTAAAAATACTTTCTAAAAAATGCTTAAGCGCTGAAACAGCTTCTTTTTTTGGACCAACGTGTTTCACAGTGCACTTTTAATGTAACATTCTTTATACTGTTTAAATTTTCCCACCTTGATGTAGATCCAGAAAACTATATCTATTTTTTTTGATCTATTCCAAAAAATGTAGTGCTAGTTGAAAATGTTTGTGTACGCCAACCATATTCAGACTGTGTGCAGCACAAGGAACGAACACCGCCAATCTATTTTTTTGTAAAATATGAGCTTACACCCAATTATAAATGCCAGCCATTTTAGAACCATTATTGGCCTCTGCAATCATTAATGTTTAATCCATCATCAAAAAGTTTTTTTTGTTATTTTACCAGCTAACCTAACTCCTTTTTTTCCTGTGTAAAGCTATAAAATCAATAAGAGGCTCTTAAATTGTAACTTCTTTATCAATAATACGTACGTATTAAACTTTTTCTGTCAAATTTTACTTATGAGTTACGTCAGGCGTACGTACAATCAAAAAGTATAGAAAAGTATTTTACTCTCATGATTCTATCTAATGCTTCGTTTTAGAGCGAAATTCAGCGTTTTAATTCATTTTGTATTGTAGGAGAAAAATAACTAAGTTGATTTTTATTGGAACAACAATTAGTTTTTTTTATGTGATTGAGCAATACGTTAACATAATGACCAACCAACTAAATTTAATTTAAAAATATTCCATAATTTTTATTATAAATTCTTTCTGATGAACGTCTGAGTGGTAAATGTTACCAATGTATTTAAATTAAACAACAAGATGATTCGAGTAACAAGTAAGTACGTCTTCAAAATATGACGTCTTTTATTTTTGGATAACTTGTCACGCATCGTTGATGGTTTTCCCATCTTCTAATCATTTTTTAAATTATTTCCAATCATTTACACAATTTGAACGTGAATCACTATTTTCATGTTCACAAACTCAGGAGTTTAAATGTTTCCAATCGGAGAAGCCATTGTCCCAACATGAAGATTACCTAATTATATTCTAATTTGTAAAAGTAAACAGAGAAAACAATAAATAGCATAATTTTAAATGCTATATATAAGCCATCGCCTCCGAATCTTTCACGTATAATTTTATAAAACCACTAGCTGACCCAGCAAACGTTGTTTTGCCATATAAATTGTATTATATAAATGCATTTATTTCTCGCGTAGCTGTACGGTCGTCAACCATTATTCCATCATCGACGTCAATAACAGTTGCATCGAATCTACGAATTTTCTCTCCAGCTGGTGTTTTATCTGGATTGATGACAATAGCGTGATTGTCACTTTGTAATTTGTGCATGTGTGATTTGAATAATTTCAACAATTCATTGTGCTCATTCAATAAAGCGTCCAGATCACAGACGATACGTCTGGCAAAAGGTGAATTAAGTTTATTGTATCTACACAATCCACACGATTGTCGAGTGCGCTTTCGGAGTCCTCACCGTCCATAAAGTAAATTTGTAAAAATGTATGTGGTCCGTTTGGTATTGGTAGCAACTCACCGAGGCATTCGCAACACCCAATGCTGCCAAGTACCGGGAGTTGGTCCGACCCGGAGGTTTTGGCGACCGACGACCGTCACAATTGCTCCGCGACATACGCCACCGGGCATATACGAAGAAGCGCTGAAAGAGTTCTGGTTGCAGAGGCTGCCGTCAAGCGTCAGAGTCGTTCTCGTCAGCCTGGACGCCTCTCTCGACTCAATAGCCGCTCGGGCCGACCTCATCATGGACGCGTCCAATCCGTTAGACGTCGACGCGGTTAGTAGAGAGCAGAACGCGGACCTCGCTGGAACCGTCGCGGCACTGGCAAAGCAGATGCAGATGCATTGACTCAGCTGGTCAGCTCGTCCGCGAGACCTCAATGGCAACTGTCATCAGAGCGCGCGGGTCAACGACCATCGCCTCGGAAATTCTACTACCACGAAACGTACGGCGCCGAGGCTCGCAAGTGCCGTCCACCGTACAATTTCCGTCCGCCGAACAACAGCGACCCCGCGACGGCGGAAAACTAAACGGCGCGTACAGGACACCCGCACTGTACGTCGTGAACAACTCAACGCGTTCGTACACGTCAACGATCTCCGTTCCGGCAAGCTGTTCCTCATCGACACCGGAGCCGAGATTTCAGTGATTCCACCATGTTTCGGAGCTCATAAACCATCCGATGTACACCTCTCGGCTGCCAACGGAACACGCATTAAAACTTTCGGCCCGAAGACACTCAACCTTGACCTCGGGTTCTCGCGCACTTTTCCGTGGACTTTCGAGATGGCCGACGTCTCGCGGTCCATCATCGGAGCCGATTTTCTCTGTTATTTCAGTCTCCTCGTCGACGTTCGACGCCAACGCCTTGTTGACCCGACTGACAAACGAACATTACTAACCACTGTGTGACGGGGAGTTATAAGGCCGACACCTCGGGGGTTTTTACACCATTAGCCATATGTCTCGAGGGCGACTCCTTCACGCCTTTGGGTGACGCGGAAACATCCCTCCGACGGGTTGCGTCAGGGCGCCCTGGCGCCAGGCTGACGGTCCTCCGCCGGCTACTCTCGTACGAGATAGATCGGTGGGTTTCGTATAACCGCGTCGGCGAGCGCTGGATTCGACCCAGGCAAATAACTCCCCTTCTACTAAGGCGTTACTCCCACAGTCTTCGCGAGGCCATCCACATAAGTCGCGAACGCGCGGCCGGTGAGCGCGAGCACGCGAGGTACCCGCGCGCATCGGCCGGACGCACGCCACAAAGCTCACTGGGTACTGATACCGTTCGGGCGTTAGCAAAGTCGGGTTCTCAGTAGGGCTACCCCAGTGCCCGCGAAATGAGATTTAAGGATCCGTTATCCAGAGTACTCACAACGACTCTTTTCCCACTAGCATCAGCGTCGGGACAGTTGTTTAAGCTGCCGCGACGCGACCTTTTATGAGTGGTACGGTTTTCTTTGCCGGGTGCCGTGTCCGTACCGAGATGCTCGGGTTTAGGTGCTTGTCAGGTGGGTGTCCCCCGGCCGAACTTCCGCCTTGCACATGTTCATTCACGAGTTGGTCGGGCCCGTGAATTCTCGGCCAGAGTTGGGCGGGGAACGTGCCGGCGTGTGGCTGGAGGTCCGCGGACAGGAAAAATTTGAGGTGCCTGCCCGCGGTTGCTTTGGTCCAGCCCTTCCGTCACGTTCCCTCGCTTAGTTGCCTCCGCCGGTGTGTCGCAACATTTTTCCACGCCGTTTTTAGCGCTGATACGTCACTCGGACGGGTGAATCCCGTGCGGATTAGAGAGGTATCCCTCTTCCCTCTGGCCCCCGGGTACTGTGTTTCCAGGGGCCCCGTGTCGGAATCTTACTTTAACGCCGAATCACGTCTAACGGGCACGTCCTTCCTCAGAGCGGCTCAGTGTTGCGTGTGCAAACTGTTTCACCGCCTGGAACAAGACCTCGGATCTGGTCATGAACTCGGGCTCGCACGGCCAGTCCGCACCGGCCGCTCGCACCGCGAGCTCGAGTTTATTTCTTTCCTGGTCAGCAAGAGGGCATTCAAACAGCAGATGCTCGGCGGTCTGGTTCGGAGACCCGCAACTGCAAGCTGCATCGCCTCTTAGGTTGAACATGTGAAGTTTCGCGTTAAAGTCCCCGTGGCCCGTCATCAATTGCGACGTGTAATAGTCCGCGACGCACCAGGTGCGCTCCAACCGATGACGGATATTCGGGAACCAGGCGTAAGTCCACCTTCCCTTGTCTATAGCGACCCATCGCTGCTGCCAGAGGTCGATGGTTTCACTCGTATAATTTAACAGGTTGTGGTCGGCCTCTACAGCCGTCATAGCGCCGTTTCTCACTAGGATCCTGTCCTTCTCGGTTTTTGCCATTTCTTTTAGTTTCAGGTCCAGGGGAGGGACTCCCGCTAGTACCTGCAGCGCCACCGTTGACGTCGTATTGTAAGCTCCTGTGATCGCCCGCAGCGGCAGTCTCTGGGCGGAGTTTGCTCTGCCCCGATGGTGAGCCAGCGACATGCAGTCTATGGCCCACACCGAGGCCGCGTAGCTCATTTTCGGTATGAAGACCGTTTTATAAATCAGGAGCGGTGCTCCAGATTTCAGTCCCCAGTTGGTCTTAGCGACTCCGTGTAGGCGACCGAACAGGGCTTTCGTGCTTTTCGCTTTTTCCGCCAGGTGGTCGCTGAACTTTGCGCCTTCGTCGAACGTAACACCGAGGTATTTCGCCGACTTAGTTGGCTTTATTCTGTCGGCTCCGAGAAGGAGGACCAGTGGTTTGGAGAGCGATCCTTTCAGCCACAGTGTTTGTGACTTTGCCGCTGAGAACGTAAGTTTACGCTGCTTCGCCCATAGCGACGCTCTCTCGAGAACTGCGTTTGCCCTCGCGGTCAGTTCGGCTCTGTTTTTGCCCGAGATCAGCAGTGCTAGATCATCTGCATACGCGACAAGTTCTGTACCTATGGGCAGCACCTCTGACAGGAGTGGATTTACAGCGTATTTCCAGAGGTCAGGGCCATATTCGCTGCCCTGCGGGCACCCCTTGGTAAGGGTTTTCCTTATGACTTGGTCGCCGATTTTCATTTCTGATTGGCGACCGTCGAGGTAACTTTTCGTGAGTTCGATGAGGCCGTCGCTGCAGCCAGCAGCTTCCATGTCCTTTATTAGTTGCGGCCACCAAAGGCAGTCGAACGCGCCCGAGATGTCCAGGAAGATCGCGTGGACGTACTTCTCCGTTCTCGCCTTTGACCAGTCGAGGACGTGTTGGATAGCATCGACCGTTGAGAGGTTCTTCGTGAACCCGAACTGTCTTTTCGACATGCGCGCGTTGGTTTCGCGTCTTATCCTGTCTACTATTACATGTTCGAGTGCTTTGGATAACACGAGTAGGAGGCTTATAGGACGGTAAGATTTGGCCTCCGCTGGGTCTTTGTCGGGTGATTTCTTGATCACCACGAGCCTGGCCGCCTTCCATGTGCTCGGGAATCTTTTCGCCCTGAGGCAATTGTTAAATATCGCAGATATGCTGTGCCCGAGCACCGGCCAGGCTTGCCTCAGGATTTCGGCCGTTATACCGTCCATGCCCGGAGCCTTCTTAGGTGCCATCCGCCATATGGCCCCTTTCACCTCCTCAATGTCGCAGGGTTCGATGTGCCCAGAGTTTTCAGACCATTTACTAAAGGAGCCGACTCTCACTCCCGTCTCCGTCTGACAAACGAACAGTCACCTGTGCAGTGACTACGTCGGTTCCGTCGAACCCCCCGCTTTTCACCGTCGCACGCGCTCGTGAATGGGATGTTTTGCTGCAGTAATTTCCGAGCGTGACCCGTGAGTCACCCGTTCCCGATACCTTCCGGCACGGAGTCGAACACGTACTTGAAACAACAGGCCCACCTATCTTCGCCCTCCCACAACGTCTGCCGTCGGATCTGCTCGAAATCGCGCGTCGTGATTTCGACCTTATGCAAAGCAGGGGATCTGCCGGCCTTCGTCTAGCGCCTGGGCGAGCCCCTTGCTCCTGGAGCCTAAGAAGGATGATTCATATCGACCGTGCGGGGATTACCGACGGCTCAACAACGTCACCGTCCCGGACCGGTACCCGCTTCCATACCTTCACGATTTTATTGCAAACCTTGCAAAAAAATCGATCGTTACGAAACACTTGGTGCGCGCGTATAACCAAATCCCAATTGCCGCCGCCGACGTACACAAGACCGCTGTCACCACGCCTTTCGGACTCTTCGAGTTCCCACTTTCCCAGTGATGTGTTTTGGCCTACGCAACGCGGCACAAACCTTTCAGCGTTTGGTCAACTTGATTCTCGCCGGCCTCGACTTCGTTTTCGCTTACGTCGACGATGTGCTGATCGCATCGGTGAGCGCGGAACAACACGTCGAACACGTTCGTACTGTTCCGGGACGTTTCGAAGAGTTCGGTATAGCCATCAACTCGGCCAAGTGCGTTTTCGCCGCAGATTCGCTCACTTTCCTCGGTCACGTCGTCGACGCGCAGGGCCTGCGCCCCAATCTAGATAGCACGACCGCCATTCGCCAGTGGCCA
The DNA here is from genome assembly GCF_019925205.1 of Metopolophium dirhodum. Lineage (NCBI taxonomy): Eukaryota > Metazoa > Arthropoda > Insecta > Hemiptera > Aphididae > Metopolophium > Metopolophium dirhodum. Next base: position 55,933,094 of record NC_083560.1, on the reverse strand, counting down.
CAGCCGAAAACAAAGAAAGAGTTGCAACGTTTCCTTGGCTCGCTGAATTTTTACCATCGTTTCGTCGCGGGTGCAGCCAAGATGCAAGCGGTATTGTACGACATTGCCGCGGCAGTAAAAGGACGCGGCAAGAGAGTCATTTCGACTTTGTCGTGAGGCACTCGCCGACACTACGCGCCTGGTTCACCCGCAGAGTGACGCACCGTTACGTCTCAACACAGACGCATCGAACATCGCCGTCGGAGCGGTTCTCGAGCAGTACGTCAAAGGAAACTGGCAACCGCTCGCTTTCTTTTCGTGCAAACTCTCTCGCACGCAGGCAAGTTACAGCACGTACGACCGCGAACTACTTGCTGCATACCTCGCCACGCGGCATTTCGTTCACTCAGTCGAGGGGAGGCCCACGACGGACCATCGACCGCTGTTGTTCATGTTTTCACAGAAGGCTGAAAAACTGATCGACCACCAGGCACGGCATATCGCGTTCCTGTCCCAATATTTTTAATCGAGCATGTCAGCGGTGAACGCAATACAGTGCCTGACGCGCTGTCGCGGTTGGAGTTGTCTACGTTCGACGACGCCTTCCCGATCTCGATCAATGGACCGTCTACTTCAACATAGCCTACAACAGGTCGAGGTTGTTCGTTCCAAAAAAGCACCGGTGCGCGGTATTCATCACGCTACACCGGCAGACTCACGGCAGCAGCGCGGCCACCGCCCGGATCGTCAAGGAACGTTTCGTGTGGTCGGGTGTGGATCGGGAAATACGGCGTTGGGTCAGGACGTGTGTGCAGTGCCAGAAAGCCAAGGTGCACAGGCATACAACGACGCCACTCGCATCATTCGCGTCACCGGATCGACGTTTCGGACACATCCACCTCGACCTCGTCGGGCCACTACCACCGACGAACAATGCAAAATATCTGCTTACCTGCGTCGACCGCTTCACGCGATGGCCTGAAGCATGGCCCGTCGACAACATGAGTGCCCACACGGTCACCGCTACGCTCGTGACGAATTGGGTCGCCCGTTTCGTAGTCCCAGACACCATCACCACGGATCAGGGACGACAGTTAGAGTCTGAGCTTATGCGAGCTCTCAGCATGACTTTCGAGGTCCAGCACGTCCGGAACCTCGCCCTACCATCCTCAGGTGAACGGATTGGTCGAGCGTTTTCATCGGACACTCAAGGCAGCGCCCGCTACACACGAGTCACCGCATTGGTCGCAGCATCTTCCGATCATCCTCCTTGCGCTGCGCAATACAGTCAAACCGGACATCGGCTCCACCCCAGCTGAGCTCGTATATGGTACGTCGTTGCGGTTGCCTGGCGAGCTGTTTCACGCGGCACCACCGGAGGTAAAGGCACCCAATTTCGTCGCGATTCTCAAGGCGTTCATTGCTAAGCTTCGACCTTCTCCCGGAGCCAATCACGACCCGACTCGACGCGTTTTTGTGCCAACGTAGCTGAACGCGGTCAGCCACGTTTTCGTCCGCATCGACGCGCAGCAGGCGCCACTTCAACCCCGGTACGAAGGGCCTTACGCCGTACTACAACGTCGTGAGAAGGATTTCAAGCTGCAGCTGGATCACCGGTCCGCATGGATTTCTGTGGATCGACTCAAGCCGGCATTCGTCCTGCGTGACGACCCGATCGCCGATCACTCCTACGCCATGCAGTCCACCGACAAGCTTCGACTTCAAGGAAATAAAAAAGTAAAACTATTTTCTCCTCCGGTTGGGGGGAGTAATGTGGCGAGCCGCCGCCACATGATTTCCCCCCGGCGTCGGTTGTATTGTAAGACGGTTGGTCACAGTGATCCCCAGCGGACGACGACTGCCACGGCTCGGCGGCCGCCGGTCTCGCTCTCTTCCTCCACACACACACGATCGTCAACGCACGCTCTCCGCTACCGCCTCTTACCTTTTGTTTTGACCCCGTTACAAGTTCGTCGTGACCAATCGCCGCTTTTTATTGTCGCACACGACTCAACTGTAAAATCAGAACCTGTCTTCTCATCGAGAATAAAAACGCATTTTATTTCAAATCAAACTTTGTTGTCTTTTCTTAGAGTTAAGATGTTCGTGGTTACGAAAGTAGCGATGACGTTGGAGGTTCTCTACTGATAATCCGAGAACCACCACATTATTTAATAAAATAGTTTTGCACATAACCTTAATAAGCCCCATATCGTCTTTCTCTCTTTACGTTCTCTCTTCCCTAAAAAAGCACACGGCCCCATATGGAACTGGTATAGGCATGTCCTATCCATTCTTATATTATCTATGGTACTACCACCAATAGAACAACTTTAACATATGATGGTGATGAAGAAGTGCATTTTTATTTTTGAATAATAAAATTAGTACTTATTAGTCAATAAATCTGAGGTTTTAGTTAGATAGTTAAAAATTGAACTAGTTTTAAATTTAAGTAGCAGGGAACTGAGCCAAGCTATGAGCCAGGCTGTATCCAAATACAATAATTATCTTAAAAATAAATAAGTAAAAGATATTAAAGATGTCTTTAATCATGGTTTGAATTTATTATCAATATCAAAATATTATTACTCTATGTCAAGGTCAGTCTCGTTAACATTAATTTCTTTGGTTGGTACTTTGTTCATTCATAATGATACATTCAACCTTAGATACTATTTAATGGATGGAGTTACTTAAATCATTTGCTGTATCCAACATAACCCCCACTTATTAGTTATTTTAAAGTGAAGTTGCACCAACGAATGCATAATAAACGCGTTGCTTCTTGAAATGAATTGGTTGGTGGCCGATGGGGATTGACTGTGAAGCGGCATAGGCGCAACGCATGTGCAATACCTCGTTTGTCCCTGAAATTAAATGGATGGGGGGGGGGGGGGGGGGGTGATGTTGGACACAGCTCAGTATACGAGAAATAAACACATAGCTCCATCCATTGTATATGATCTAAGCATTCAATACTGTTATATTCATAGAATATATCATGGACTTATATATACTGATATAGACCATTAAACCATATTATACCTAGACACTTAGTAGGCAGTAACTAGGTGCGTCGTCCTGGCACCCGTAAATCGTCAAAACCCTCCCTAACATATCTCATTTTTTTGTACCCGATTTGTACCCATTTGAACCCTCCATAAAAAAATTTGTACCCCTCTCCCTTTTACGCAAAATCAAATATCCCGTCCGGGTGTGCTGTAACGACGTCGTCCTGGCACCCGGAACCACCAGAAGTCAACCGATCGATTTCGGCCCTATCTCATTTTTTTGTACCCGATTTGTACCCATTTGAACCCTCCATAAAAAAAATTTGTACCCCTCTCCCTTTTACGCAAAACCTAATCCCCTGTCAGTGTGCTGTAAAACAGTCATACTGGCACAATAAAGACTATTGGATGCGCAGTGCTTGGTGTTTTTAAAAATCTTTGTTTTTCGGTTTACCTAAATGTTCCTCCTTACACATGGATGGTAGTAGCTAGGTAGTTACATTATATAACCATTGTATACGAGTATATAAGTATGTATATTGTTATTTGACAAAATCACTTTGTTGTATTTTACTGAATGAAATGTTTAATTCTTAAGTTTTAAAACAATATCACGTTTTGCTACAGCATTAATGGCTTAAAAAATAAATTACAATTTTTTAGTGATACCTATAAGTTATTTTGATCTATATAACCATTCTTAAAAACCTCTACTTAGTATTCTCTATTCTTAACGAATATTAATTAAAAATGTATATAATATATATTATTTTCATCATGGCAAAACGAGTGAGTTTTTAAATCGCCGTAAAAACATAACTGATGGAAAGACTTAGTTCATAATTTTTTTTCAGTGTATATAACCTATAATATAGACTATGGTTTATCAATGGATTCACATTCAAAAGATCTGGTACTTGGTACCTACTATACAGGAATACAGCAGAGAATTCCTCGGTTTTGTAATTTTGTATAATTGTATGTTACTTTTACTCACCTTAGAGCTTTTTGAATTCTGAACTTATTTGCTCACTTACCTATTTTTGTATCAATAGGTCACTAACCCGCTTTAAAACCGTTTAATACTAGTCCATTATTATTTCATTTTAGATTCTGAGTGGAGCGATGATTTTATTGGTTTTACAATGATGTGTTTTTTTTTTTTTTTTAATTTTTTATCTATGTAAACGATTAGTAGTCAAAATAATCCTTTTTATTTTCAACTTCAGTATCTTGTTCGATGGGGATGTGAATCTAGTTGGTATTTTTGGGAGGTCAAAATTTAAAAATCACAATAGTTTTCAAAAGCGCCCGGAAAAACATAATAAAATTTAAGGGAAAACGTGAATTTTGCGCATAATGGTTTTTGACAAAATCGATTTTGGCTTTTGGTGTTACTCTAAAACAAATTATCGTAAATACATGACATTTTCACTGAATATTTAAATTAGCCTTTTCTATTCATGAAAAAATTCTCAAAATATTTTGACTGGTTTTGAGCTGTTTACGGATATACTCAGTTTCTAACTTTTTTAGGTTTTTGTTATATGAATGTCAATAAAACATTATTTGTTGAGTAAATAAGCGTGAAAATTTAATGTTAGGCTCCTGATATATTGTTACAATAACACTTGAAAAATATTAAAAATTCATAGTCAACATTTTTTTTTTATAAGCATTAAAGTTCAAATTTTGATAAAATTTATCACATTTAAAATTTAATAATTATTTTGTAGTTAAAAATTTATAAAAATTTTTTTTTACCCCAACAAACCCTATTATAAAACTGAAATAATTATCTCAAGTACAGAACACAAATTACGAAATAATAGAATTTTTTTATTGTCAAAAGGGATGCTATTTCAAAGTGTATAGTAGGCATTCCATTACATTTTATATATGATCTGAAATCGTTAGGATCAACCGAAATGTCAAATGTTAACCGGGTTTTGAATTTTTCATTATAAATATTTATTTGTTCCATAACTCGATGCTTAATATCTTTAATTTCATAACATCTCTCTTGCAGTTTAATATAACACCACATACGATCATTATTATTATTTATTATTATCATTATTATTATGGTCAACTACTTGTATAGCAAATTTATTATTATCTTTGTTGATATTCAGGAATGAATTAAATGTCTGCAAACATAACAAAGCTATTTCTGAGTCTTCGTAAAGGTTAATAGACGGAAAATAAGAGGAGAATTCATGGACAAAAAATGTGAAATCTCCCTGTAAAATGCTGTACAGTAAATATTTTTGTGTGAGGGGCAAATAGGTAGACAACGAATTTGAAATCTCTCCATGACTTTTGTTACGGTAAAATCATTGTGTTCAAAAGGGACATGTGAAAAAAAACGTACTGTGAACATACAAATGTATACTACTCACAAGGGCCGGATCTAGGGGGGGGGGGGGAGTCGGGTGATTTATCCCCGGGCGTATAATTATCGTGGGCGTATTTTTAAGGTCTTAAATTTGTAAATTGAAAATTAAAGATGGACATTAAAACAAAAGTCAAAACTAGGTACAAAATAATAAAAGTAAAAACTAATAACATTGATTTAATAATTAAAAAGGACAAATATGAAAATATAGCTTGTAATTATTATTAGGTTTGTGATTGATGATATAAATGAAAAATTATTAACTATTGTTAAGCGGTTAAGGTAACATTGATTTAATAGTGTTGAAGAAGTGCACTTTAAGGCAAAATGTTTTATTGACTTTTAAAATATGTAACTGTCCTAACCGCACATATTTTTCAACAAATACTTGTATACACTACACCATTATCACTATATTTACAGATTAAAGGAATGAATGTTGAATATGCATTTAGCATGGGAAAATCTACAGTCAGTACTTTGCAGACTAAAGCTAGAGACATATATATTATCCATAACTATTAAGTAAAAGAATAAACTGTAGTCTGACGTCTGTACCTTACAAAAGTTTACAATTGTGACTGTATTGGTGTTTAGTATTTACCATTGTCAGTTAAGCATTTCATTTAACAATTTATACATTTTTATCTTGATATTTAAATTATTAAAATGTCTAAAGGTATTCCAAAAGCTCAATTGTTAGTTTATTTAATAAAGATCAATGTAAATAGTTAATAGTAATTAATAAAGTTAATAGTAAAAAGCTACCAACTTCTAGCGTATTTGTTAGATATATTGTACTACAAATCCAAAACTTCTTTTTTGATTCAAACAAATTTTAGTTAATAAGTGTATGTAACTTAAGTACTTAATTGTATTAATTTATAGAAATTATTGGTACAGTGGAATTAAATAAAAGTCATGCCGCAAGGTATATAGGAAGAATTTTAGTATTTAAAAATCTGGAAAATTTGGGATTGGAGAAAGATAATGTAGTGGCCCTTGTAACAGATAGTGGAGCTAATATAAAAAGATTTACGATGTCTACAAAATATTTATTCTTTGTTAAACCGTTTGAAGTACTGACAGGGAAACTTTCTGCAGAGAAATCTGTTATGTTCAATAAAGTTAACCAAATAATATCGGGTATTAGAAACTGAGTAATAAAGCAAATAAAACTATTTTAGTACGCATGAAAATAACAATTTTGGAAGAATTGGAGCATGAGCAGTCTGCTCATTGTTGGATCCAAAGTTTATAAATATGCATTTTAAAATCTCAAGAAACAATTTTTAAAATTGTGAATAGCAACTAGATTATTAATGGGCAACATTGTGGGAATTTTTATATTGTCAACGGAAGAACAATAAAACACTATAATCAATAATGAACAATGTGATTTATGGGGCTTTCAAATTAAATTGTTTAATTTGTTAAAATTGTATCTATATAAATCATGAATATAAGAAGAATAATTATAAATAAGAATAAACTTAGAAAATTATAATTTATATTATGTGTATGTTTAAGTGTTTTATTTAATATTTTTATTTTTTATATCAATGTATTTGACATCCAAATTTTATATATACCAACAGACAACCTACAGGAATTTGATATATCAATTTTTAAATCTGTTTGTACATCCATATCTATTTACCATTGTTACCAACACATAAACATGTACACGCATATACAAGGGCAACATCTAGGTTTGTACAGCTAAAACCTCACATATACATAAATACAATGTGGATAAAAGTTAAATTAAATCAGTCATTCTTACAATTAAGAACTTATAAAATAACATTGATCAATTAAAAACAGTACATTATTAGTAAATTGATCACACAATAAAATTATGTTATTCAGTATGTTTCAGATTTAAGCTACTATTTTTTTTATTTAAAATACAAATATATACCTATCTGCTAAATAATATGAATGGTTTAAATGCAGTACCAAACTTCAGGACTAAAAATATTTATCTTTTTTTGTTAATAGAGCCAATAAGCAGTTTTCATCTATAACATGAAATATGAATTTTTGTATACTTAATAACTTTAATTTAAGTTAATTAGTTAATTTGTAATCTATACAATTATATGATTAATTAATAATGTATAAATACAAAATTAGATGTCAAAAATATTAATACAATTAATATTTATCATGCAAATTGTAATAACCAAAAACTGATTTTAAAGCATGGTAAATTTATATCACAAAAACACCTATTAGTTTTTAATATTATATCTCACGATTAGTCGTGTACAAATTATTATTATTGTCAATATAACAAATATTGTAGATAAAAATTCAAAACAATTTTAATAAAAAAATAGAAATTTCTTTTTAAAATACCTATCATCTTTTACAAACTGAACAAGCTATATTCCGAAACATACTATTATTTAATTATATTTACTTATAATATATATGATGTTTATAATTCAAAAATCAATTGATTGTTAAAAAACGCATCTTCTTCATCATATGGGTAACGGATTTCTTCAAAAGGAGTTTTCCATGTAGATTTTATAACAGATGTTATTTCATCAACAAGTATAGATCCGTATTTTTTTTTCTAAATACAAAAATTCATTAAAAATAACTTTGATAATCATATAAAATAAGTTTTACCTTAATTATTGTTGAATTATTTTCATCGCAGCTGTCTGTACATTTTCTATTTTCAAACACACGATCAATAACACAACTTATCGTTTCCTGTTTGTGTTTAAAATGTATTTTAATCTTTAAACTAATAGAAATAACCAGTATTTTTAATTGAAACTTTACTTTAGCTAAGAAGAGAAGAACTTCTTTAACTTGATTATTGTATGTAATATCCCATGGGAGAGCTTTGTGTACTTGTAACAATAGCCGTTCACCTATTTTGTTTTTATGAAAATTTTTTCTTCTGCATACCTCAAAACCTTCATATGCACTAAAATTGATAAATATATATATGAATAAAATCATCATTAATTAAACAATCACAAATAATTGTCATACTTAGCTGTTAGTATAATTGATACATCATTAGCTCTAATCAGACGTATTTCGTTAGATTTTCTTACTTCTTCTTCAGTTATATTTATTTGTAATTTCAAATCCACAATTGCATTTCTAAGTTTCTTAAAAACACTTTTGACTTTGGTGTTGTCAGGTGATAAGTCTTTTGTTGTGAAATCAATTTTAGCCAAGGCAGTAGCAGGATCTAAAAATCATTAGATGATAAGAATTACTATTTTATTTATTACTTTTACTTAATCTTTTTAAAGATTCAACATAATATATAAAATTATATTTATGTCTTAATTGCAATTAACACTATAAATGTATCTACTAATAATTTATCAAACTTTGTAAATTCAATTACCTATTTTTTATTTGTTTATTTATAAAAATATTCTATAAAATATAAATTAAATAATACCGTCTATTTGTATAGATACATCTTCTAAATTTGTAATATTTTCAATAATATCTTTATCAATCAACTCTAGTTTAGATTTCTTATTTTTTCCCTTTTTTTCATCAGTATCACTTAATTTATTGAGTTGTAGGATATTATCTTTTAACCCTATAAAAATAATATAATATATATTAGTAAATTAGCAAAACATTATAAATTATTTAGTTGTTTAACAATCATTTATTTGTTTATATTTTGTTTAAGTATTATATATATATATTTATGCTTATACTTTTTAGTTCTTACAATAGTATGATAGAATTCGAATAAGGGTGACCTTATGATTTTTCAAAACATATAGTACATGTTTGATTGATATATTCTGGTGATTAAGTAGATTTGCAGCTTTTTGAATTTGGTAAATCAACAAAATCATTTGTTTTATTATTACCGAGTGGATTATCTCAACTGTATCTCTACGTGGCATTCTTTCGCCCAGGCCATGCATGATCTCACAAAGGTCTAAAATAAAAGTAACTTTGTTTATAATGCATTGGTTTTAATAAGAATATTAATTCCATACCTGTGAGCGTGTTAACATTCATTTTTGTGTGCCTAAAAAATAAATAAATAATTTAAATGTACACACAAAAACGGTTTTCAAATAAATGCGATAAATAAACACAAACAATTTTGAACACATTGACTGCCATGTTACTACCGGCGTTCAAACTATATGTATTATCAACATGCCAAGCAAAGTTTTCATATGTATTCCAAATTTGTATACACTGTTGTATTTGAATTCATCAAACAAATTGTAATGATTTCCACTATGCCATTGCAATCTTTTAAATATATTATTGAAGGCGGCGCTCATGTGGCATGGTAGTAATGATAAACTATGAGCGCCGCAGTCACAAAATTATAAAATTTGAGAATTACAAATGACTGCCGACGGTCACATGACAATCAACGTGTTAACCCACTTTAATATTATGTTACAGTTTCAACAAGGAAAAGAGATAATGTTGCTTAATCATAAATGAATTAATAACTCCAGAGCTAAAACACAGTAGTTATAAAAAACAAAAGATTAACATTATCAATATTTTTACAATTTAATTGATACAATTATAAAAAATGTATTAACCGAGCAAATAACGAGAGAAGCGGTAGAAATTTTTTTAATTTAGGTACCTATGTAGTATGTCTTCTGTAGTATTTAAATCACTTGCTTTACTCTAGAATGATTTCGATTGGAGTTTCCCGTTGAATAGGTCACGACGATGACAATAACCTCGATGCGACATCTTTTGAAGATATAGTTAACGTAGGTAAAACAAAATTTTGGGTTCGGTTATTCTGATATGGATGGAAATCAAACAGTTTCCGAGAAAAATAAACAAACTGTCGATTCAGTTCAAAACAAAATCAAAATAAATTAAAATATCATAGATTTACGTACTAAAGAGTAAATGCAATGACCATACTCATTGTTTAATGTTTTAATTACCTACTCGTGTAACAATATTAACTCGTGTTCCAAAATATGTATCCATTCCTTCAATAATTAATTGTCATGAATATCGTAACTAACGCGGGCTCACATTATTTTATTATATTCGGGACAATCAAAACGTTCTGTTTACCTTCGTCCCGGAACGCTGATTACATAACTAGGCAGAAGAAGACTCATGTAAACACTGTCTACACGAAAACCCAAAAATTGTGTTGGTACACCTAGGGGGCTCGTCAATCGCACCTCCAGCCGTCATTTTGTTTAAGCCTCCAAAATGCCTAACGGTCGTCACTCGTCGCAGGTTCGAACTTCATGGTTCAAACATTAAAATTTGCATCTTACACATATCTCATACTCAAACTCGGCTCTCGAATGGAAGATTTCGAGATCAACTTTAACCGCTTACTGAGTTGTCGAGTGTAAAATATGTATAATTACCAAGAAGAGCATCGGTAGAGTCCGATACTATAAAAAATTGACGGGAGGGGGACATGATCATACATTTCTAACTAGTAACTCAAAATATATAGGTACTAAATAAACAGCTCAACATTTAATATTTATTTTTCAGATGTTTGTATAGTGTTATTGCAGTTCCGGACTTCCCCCCCCCCCCCCCATGGACTATTTTCGGTGTAGTAGGACATTTTCCCCCGGTATATTTTTGATGCTGACTTTTTAAAGCCTACTATTTAATAATATTAAATCATTATTTAATATGAATTTATTTTTTTGCCTATTGTCTAATATTTCCAAATATTTTCATAAATATAATAAATTATAGATGTATATTTTTGATCAACTGAACTACTTGAATCAAATTCAAAAGCAATAATTAAATTGTTAAATATCCAAACTGGTAATTTTGACAAAAAAAAAAAAAATCCGAAGAAAGACTAAGAAATACGTGTTTAAAAATAACAAAAAAATTGGTAATCAAATGTTTTTACAAAATGTATCACTTTTATGTGCCATTTTTATTAATTATTAATTATATTTTATTTTATGGTTATTTTTTTGAATTTTTTTATTGTTTTAAGTAGTTTAGTGAACATTTAAAATCTATTATATTTATGAAAAAAAAAAATGTTTATAATTTATTAGATTCTGAGCGGAGAGATGAATGTTGGTTGAATATTGGTTTTAACAATGATGTGCTTTTTTTTTTAGTTTTTATTTTTTTTTTGAGTCCGTGTACACGATAAGTAGTCGATTTAATACTTCGATTTTCAACTTCAGTATCTTGTTCGATGGTAAAGTGAATATTGTTGGTGCATTGGCGAGGTCAAATTTAAAATTCCCAGTAATTTTCTAAAGCGCTGAGAAAAACAAAAAAAAAATTAAGGAAAACCGAGAATTTTTACGCAAAATTGGTTTTGGTTTTTGGTGTAGGTAACTCTAAAACAAATGGCTGTAGATATATGAAATTATATAATATTATTTAATTATATTATTCACTCGTTGTTTATATTAGCATTTTCTGTACACGATACAATTTTATATAATTTAATTCTGAATTATATTATCTGAAAAATAAATATGTTAATTAAACCCCTTTTAAAATATGATTAGGCAATAGAATATGCAGTATTGTGGTAGCTCTTATCAAAAGTGATGAGTGGCTAATGAAGTAATGTACAGAAAGCCGCGCACAAGGACGCATCGGCATCTTCTCGGCTCTTCTCTTATCTAGTCTTCTCAAACATCTAGAATGTTCGCTGCGCGTCTGCGCTTTTATTTTAGCCGTCGTTTGAATCGAATCCAATATCCCTTACTCTGTATGACATAAGTTTAAGATTAAGACACGGTGACGCCTAAAACCAGCTCGTACTCTCGTGGTCGATTGTTTACATGTGACTTAGATTTGCGATCGTCCAACGTCCTGGTCGCAACGAATTTTGGCCAAGTCCGAACCGTTTACGTCATATTTGGCTATTTAGCTGTCCGATTAATTCCGTCCACCCGAGATTTGTTGCAATGGTGGACTCGGTGCCTGCTATGTTTGGATTGTTGGTCAGCGGCAGATTGGTGAGTAGTAGTATGAAATTTCATAACCCCGGCGGGTTGTATACGATTTGTGGCTTGCCTGGCCGTGTCATCATATAAGATATTGTATTATCATAATAAGTTTTTTATACACTTTTTATTTTCATAATAATAATAATAATGTTTGTTATTTAGGTACGGACCGATTTTGAACGTTTAGAAGAAACAAAGTTTATGATAACTATCAACTCGGCCGAATCCGTGAATTACATTTGTGTGTTTTTGACTGGTCTTGTGCCATTTCCTGAGGGAACAGCTGGTTCAGGTAAGAATATGCCCATAACTTTTGAACAGTGTAATTAATAGTATTTATTTAAAACTTATAATTTCATAAAATACACCAATAGGCACAACACAATGCATATAACGTCGAACAAATTATGTAATTTGATTATTCAAAACATCTGACACTTACTAGCTTCCTGTGAAACAATTTAATATTTCTTCTTCTATTGTTCAAACTTTGTCAGAATCTATATTATTGGATAATTTTAATTGGAATCCATAGCCACAACAATTGTATGAGCTTCTAACTTATTTTCATTCAGTGAATTTTGCGAGCGGGTTTTAATTAGCTTTAAAATTTTAAATAAGTGTTAGCAAGCCACCTAGTTATTAAATAAATATTTCACCCGACGTTGGTCGCGTCAGTGTATCATCATTATTAGAATCGAGGTCTTTTCAACCATGTTATATTTTTCAATAATAAAAAATGTTTCATTCATTTTTATTAATTTTATCAAAAGAAATAATTTTTTCAATTTATATAATATGGTTATAAAAAGTTACTTATACATCAAATGGATAATATTTTTAAAAAATAGTAATGTACAAATTATAAAGTCTGGCAGACAATTGAAGTATTCAAAAAAAAACCTTATCAGCCAAGATGTTGAATTTATTTAGAATATTATTATAGTATTTGTAAAAATACTATTGAGTATTAATAATTGAAATGTAAAGTTGTTATGTCTTATTCAAGATGTAAAAAAAGTGCGGTCATTTTGACCATAGCGCTATTTGACACTAACATCAAATTAAGCAACTGTAAAAAACTTTAGTGATTCAAATAATAGTTAAGGTATTATCTTAGATCAAAGTTATAGGAAACGTAAGAAACTACATAAATACATATTTAAAAAAAATTGACTTGTCAAAGCAGCAAACGCAACTTTTTTACATATTTTATTTATTTACAAGAGTTTTTGAAAAAGTATGTATTATTTATATCAACAATATCGTATTTATATCTTATTTATACTTTATTTCATTGGTATAAAAATTACTACAGTCAATATCAGGTGTGTCCAACATTTTTCAACTTGCAGTAAATTCATATTTATACTACGGGCCAAATATACTTCACGGTTTTTTTGGTCATTGAATATTTCCACACTAGGTGCTATTCGTAAGTTAACAATTTGTTTTCGTCATTAGAAAATAGAAACTACACAATTGTAAGATATTTTATAATTCTTAAAAGCTCATTAAAATAAAATTTTTTTTTTAAATTATAATTTTTATTCTTATTTATACACCTATCTATATAAATTTCTTATTTTATAAGATTTTCACGGTCGGTTGGAATACTTCTGCGGGTCGTAGGTTGGGCACGCCTGGTCTATATATCATATCAATGGTTACACCGCAAAATGGTCTAACACTTAGGATCCAAACCACATGGCTTATATTATTTAAATAAAACGACTTAACGAAAAAAAATTACCAATTACTACATAAAAAAAAATATCAAATCACAAAAAATTTTTTTTGACTATCCTGAAAACCTTGAAAAATTTAGCCTATCCCCTAAACCCAGATTTACAAATTGACTATTTTCAGTATTACAAAATATAAATAATAAATGTTATATTATATGCGTAACCTAACCAGTTAATAAATTACCTATATAGAAGAAAAAAAATATAAATATTGATTAGAACAAAAGTTATTTTATTTGTCAGATCTACCTGTTACAACCTGTATATTGCTACAGTTAATTATATATAATAAATATCCTCGGTTGATTTGATTGATTTCAACGTATGCACATAATTTTTAGTTATATATTAATTTATAAAAACGTTAATAAAGTGACCCACGCAAGAACAGTCTATAAAGAAAATGTCTGATTTCCAAATACGCTATTGGTAACGCTATTTATATTGTCTTGCTACAAGACAATATAAATTACCTAATCAATTATGAGTTATGTAGTACAAATTGATAGTATTTAGATTTTAGAGTAAATACAGCATTTAAATATTAATAGCAATAGTTTTTGTTAAATATTTTATACATATATTTGATTAATAATTGTGTCATTATAGTATTGAATTTACCTGTAATATAATTATTATATTGATAACTTGGTTATTATAACACTTCAAGCATATGTATTTATTTAAATATGTTTTATTCTAGTGTACTTCAGTTGGCCTGATGAAAATGCAAAACCAAATTGGCAACTTTTAGGTATTCTGTCCAATAACAAGCCATCTGCCATATTTAAGCTTTCAAATCTTAAACAGCATTTTGATATAACAAACCAACCAATAAACGCATTCAGTCAATTTCCATCGATTTCTATAAATGCTCAAATTGGTATATCTATTGAACCTTTGATAAATGCTGAATTACAAACAACCTGCATAGAATCAACACAAAATTTATCAACGTTTGTCGAGTTCACTCAAAAAATGGTACAAAATTTATACAATTATGTATCAAGTTATGCAGTTGATGGCGGCCCACAGCAAACATCTATGGTACCACTTTTATTAATTCAGAAATGGTATGAAAACTTTGAGAGGAAATTAAATTTAAATCCAAATTTTTGGAAATCCTAGTATTTATATTTTAATATAAACCTAATTTTTCTTGATACTTGGGACTTATTTTATACTAAAATTTTAAATTGGCATTATATAACACATTATATAACTATTTTATAAGTAATATACAGAGACTGTCTATATAATTATTAATGATAGTCTTAAAGTTTAAGCTATGTGCCTTATATTAATGATAAGACTTATGTAAAATAATCTAAGAAATATATAATGTGTATGCTTTTAAACACTTAGATTTTTTTAATGAAGGATTCATTTTGTTTTTTTTCTTCACCTCAAGTTTTTATATTTTAATTGTAGTACTTTTAAAGAACCAAGACCTTTATACTATAAGAAAAATATTGTTCATTACTAAAAATAAAATTTAAATTGTCATCAAATGTTTGATATAATTTTAGTTGAAATAATTTTATTTTAAAGGTAACCTGTGGCCTAATAAAAACTATATTTAATATATACTTATACAACGTTTAAGGTTAAATAATCCAACAAGGCGCTGTATTTGTTTGTTTTTTTTTTTTAGTAATTTTTAAACAACATTGTAATATATTATTTTACATAGGTATATATATTTTTATTTTTTTTTATGGCTATACTTAATAATGAATTAACTTATGTATTTTGATATACAGTTGGCAAAACACTCATTTGGATATTGTTGTACCAAATTATTAATATTTAGTACAAATGATTTTTGGCATTTAGCATTTATGAAGAGGAGGGGTTCAATGCGGTTCATTTCTTGAAAATAATATCATTTTATTGTCATGTTAAAATTATTGAATAGGTTTTTTTAATATTATTTTTACTTTATTATGTATGTTTAAGTTTTATTTTTACTCAAGTTTTAGTTTTTATAAAATATTAATACATTTTATTTAAATATTATACCAATACATGATGTAATATTTAAGGCTAAGGCCAGTTAAGACATCATTGTTTTTAAAAATAATAGAAATTGATCTGCTGTATGTATTGACAGGTTTTTAAAGCTGTTGTGCTGCAAGCACTATTATAACTTTGTGTTGCTGTTGGATATATGATTTTAAAAAAAAATTATGTACAATTTTACATTTTCAAAATGTATTATTTGGCATAAATCTATCTTGAAAAACAAAATTACCTTCCATTTATTCTTGTACATATTATTTAAGTACCTGCCATTTATCGAAAATACTTGTTATCTTTTTATTTTAATAGTTTGAAGAGCATATTATTGCCTAGAATATTTTAATTTTTTAGTGCTTAATTTAATCATATATTAAGCAATATAATAATACAATAGCTTTGTTAGCCATTAAACTTTCAGACGATGATAATAATTTTAAATTTTAAATTGTGATGTACTCTAATATACTTTACATGCACATTAGGGCTCCATGTAAAAATATGTATTCAAAAAAATAGTTTTTGCTGAACCTTGTCTTTGTTTATTGTATTGTAAAAACCTATATTGATAAACCTACAAGCTACAATTTCAAATATTGTCTGCAGAAAATTTAAATACAGATTTTTTTAAAATCTTATCATCTTTTGATTTTATAAATTGGTAGTGTTTAACTTTAAAATAGTAAAATTATTGCACTACACTCAGTAATAGCCGATTTGTATCTACATGTTTCTTACATGTATCTAAAAGAAATTATTTGTTTATTTTAGTAAAAACTAATAAGTACCTAATGCAATGACCAACTACAGAAATTACATGATGCCATTTATAAAATACTTTAAATTGATATTTACATTTTCTTGAAATGACCTGTTATAATTATTACCGTACAATCCGTTATATTTAAGTTTTCAAACTTGAATGCATTTATATAAACTAAAAATTATTTTTTTTTATGGTTAAAATGTGTTTTCTTACCTGTGCTTGTAGGTTGTAGCCATCTTGTTTTTCCCACACGAAACAGGTTTTGTATATTATGGTAGTTTTGTGATAACTGATAGTGTGACAACTATCTTTGGTACTAACTACCTAATAACGTAGGATCAGTGATCCTAAAAAAGTTTATGGGTACACGCATAAATATAAAATTAGGAGTTGAGTACACTATACCACTGCATAGGATATATAATTGAATATAGGACATTACATCCCCATAAAAAAATTGAGTATGTTTCATCCCCGGAAAATGTTAAAATAGAATAATTGGTCACTGGAAGTTATTACCTATAGAATATAATATTTTGTCCTCAGGGTTTTTAATCATTATTTTTATTGATTTTTCAGTAGTTAACATTTAAATAGTAGGAATATAATATAATTTTGGATATTAATTCATTATTTTATTGATACAAAAAAATGAATTAAATAATAAATGCGCCTAAACATACATTTTTTTTTTTTTTTTACTGAATTGATTTCTAAACTTTCACTAAATTAATATTTTTGAGAAATTAAAAAAAAATTAATGATTTGAAAACCTGGAAACCAAACGTCAATAGGTAGCTAACAACTCCCGGTGACCAAATAACCTTTCTTAATATTTTCCTGAGACGAAGTTTGTTTACTGGCCCAATTACCGACTACCAATAAAAAGAAGAATACCCATCACTGGTAAATGTGCCGTAGATAGCAGCAGGGGTGCCCAGCGACACCTAAGAGTCGTCATTCGCACAATATAATGAAAAATAATGTAAAGAGCAAGAAGAGGAATAATAGTTACCTTTTATTTTATTAGTAAAAATGTTAAGACGCGAGCAGCATAAGTCTCATCACATCGATTCGCGGTTTTTCCACCCCTAAAATATAGGTAGGTATGATTTACATTTAAATCTGCACTGCCAGCTATACTTATACAAATTACAAGGTGTAACAGAAAAAACTGAAAATGTAAATTTAACAAAATATTTGTCATAGGTTATAACCTATATATATGTTTTTTAATATTTATTAGAACTTAAGTTTTTAGTTATAACTTATTTCATATTACAGTTAGTCAATTACATACATTAGTCGGAGTCAGTTCATTCTGTTACACCATTATAATATGTATATAATTTATAGAAATATATAGATAGGCACCTACCTATAAATGGGAACAAGGATCAATCTATATAAACTATCTAACTCAGTATAAGAATTTATGCATATTTTAGAATTTGATAGCCGATAGGTATGCGGGGCATGAAACTTGACTACTGGGTCATCATTTGTTTAACTCGCGTAGGTATTCTTCACAAGCGCAAACAACGTTAATTTTTTTTAATGAGAATCCTTATAGGTATCATATTTGGATTGGTCGGATGTGATGGGTCATGGGTGAAGTTATTAATGAAACGAATTCCTTTGATACACGAAACTGCGTCAATATTATTTTTCATTAGGGCCAGAGATTCATAACAGCAGACTAAAAATATTTTCTTTTGTTTATTTTCAATTTGATGAGGATGTAGACATTTTGTTTCGTACCTACTCAAAAGAAGCGTACGGTGGTATGCGTCAACTACAATGCGTAGGTACAGGGTAAGTATAACATTATGTAAAATGTCGAGTGTAAGTATATATATTTATTTAACCTCTACTAGTGAATTTGGCGTACTGTAAATGTATTAAGTTAAGTTAAGATATTACCGAATCAGTAACTATCTCATAGGTACCAAGTAGAAATAATAAAAATTCTTGAATGAAATAGTTTTATCTTTTAATTTGTTAATTATATATCACTATTTATTCATTCATGAAAAATAGTATATTGTGTAGGAGGTAGGTATTTGTGTGGCAAGGGTGAGAAGTAAGCTATTTCAGTCGCTGTCGACGTGTGCACATAAGCCGCAGGCGAGGTCCGCATTTCGCTAGACTGAATTGCCTTCCAGTTCCCTCACTAGACACACGTACTATTTTTTGTCACGCCTCTTCATCAATCACGGCAAAGGTAATGCAGGGATCTATACAACAACCAGACTATTCTACGAAAACAATTTCATAAAAGTAACTATTTGGTTTTATTTATTTTAGGTGTCATGCAAGGAGGTTATAATATAAATATAAGATGTAACTAAAAACTTATGTTTTGAAAAGATCGTGGTACTTATAGATTTCAGTGTTTGGTTGTGCAGCGGATAAGGCCACTTTTGAGGATTTCCATTTACCACCTGGCACCTGGGATTCCCACTTTACCGTCCACTGGACGGAAAAAAGTCGCTTTCCAACGCTTCAATCAACCATCATCGAAAACTAAACTTTTGGTATAGGCGTGATGAAAAATGAATTTATGATTAGCCTAGTCAAATTAGATCAGATTAGGTTATAACTTTTGACTCTAACCATTTACTTACTACCAGTCAAATGGCTCAATTAACCAGTGAATACTAATTAACTTTTGACTTTAATTACTCAAAACACTATTTTTATTGACTTATTTAACTAGTTCACTGACTCTACCCAATCCATACTACTCGAATCAACGAAATGTATGCAGTCTTTTTAATTGTTAGATAAAACAGCCCGTATAGGCTTCATCTAAATTCTAAATCATGATACACTGATACTCACTTATCTTTCTATAAAAAAAAAGGTAATTTTGACTATAAATATGTCACTGTAGTAAGCCAATAACATACAATATACCTACACTTGCAATACCGTGAGTTTATAGAGTCAAAATACAAATCTTATAGGTACCTAATATAAATAAATGGTATATTATGCGTATAGACCTGATAGTTTGAGCCTTTGAGGCATACCTACTTACTACTTAGTGGCGTAGTTAAGATTTTGTCCTGTATGGGGAGGGGGGATATTATTTTAAAATAAATGTGCGGGGGCTTTGCCTTCACAATATCATAAATCACTATAGGTACACAGTAAAATAATTTATATTGAACATTTTAAACACATTATTATTTAACAACACATTTCTTAATCTATAATATATTATATTGTAACAAAACCACTCACTCATCAATAGTTCTCAAAAATAACAAAACGTATACACTTGAAATTTGACATTAAAACCGTGTTTACCTATATATTTTGTGGTTATAGTATAAACTACTTGACCTTAAGTTACTTAACCTTGTTCTAAATTTGCAATCCTTATATATAAATATTGTGCATTTACAAAGCTGGACAGTAACTAGTTAAAAAGTTAAAAGTTAAGTTAAAAGTTACTTTTTTTGATAACTTTTAACTTAATTAGTTAAAAAAAATTGAATGTAGAAAATAACTTAGTTAGTAACTAAGTTATTTCTTTTTATAAATAATTGTAACTTAACTTAGTTATTTTGTTAAAATTAAAGGTATTTGTAAAAAGTTATTTACAAAAATTTTCCTATTATGATTTATGAACTGTATATTATTATAATATACTATAATATAGACATGTATTTATAAATTTATATATATTTAGCCATGGTAATTACTAATTAGTAGTATTATAGTGAATACTGAATAGTGATTATTATTATTTATTCATTACTTATTTGAAATATAACTAGGAAGTTAATATTTTCTATAAAATTACAACGGTTAAGATGTATTTTACATTGTTACTAGTGTACTGGTACATTGATAAGTAATAATACAATTTCCAGAACGAACCTAATTAGTAATTTCTGATACGGTGATACTTATGCCGAGTTTTCTACAAACTACACTCTACTTTCCTATAATATTATATTGGTATATAAATAAAATAATATATAAAAATTAATTGTTGTCAATTTGTAAGTATCTAGGTTATATAATATCAGCTTATGTAGTAGCGTGTGTCAACTGGTGTGAGTGTGTGACTATGAGGGTTCCAAGTTCCAATAGTGAATTTAGTCATTCGTCATTCGTCAATGTAATCATCTGAGCGTTTGTTTTACTTTATACCAAAAACTAGTTATTTTCCTACGATGAGATAAAAAAAAACGTTTGAGTAAGTAAAAGGTATTTAAAAAAAAAAAAGTAACTTAACTTTTAACTTAACTTAGTTATTATTTTCATGAAAATTTGTAACTTAACTTAGTTACTCAAATTCAGTAACTTTTTAAAACCAACTTTAAATTAGCTTAGTTATTTTTTATTTTAGGATAACTTAACTTTAACTAGTTAAAAAAATTGGTTAACTTGCCCAGCTTTGTGCATTTATAAGCTAACTACAAAATAATTTGCAAATTTTCGAGATATTGATGTCAACTTTCGAACTTTAAATATTTATAAAAAAAAAACCGTGCCTATAATATCTATCTTTAATATATTTTAATTTCTATTATAACAACCTATGAACCTTGTATATTTCAAGTTTATTGACCCAACAACATTTTTTTATCGATATTTATAGAAACAAAACTAAAAAATATTGAAAATGTCAAATATCTATAAGAGCTCAAAACGAGCCGAAATATTTTGAAAACTATATCATATAGACATTAAACGAAGATAAAATAAACAATTGGTGAAAATTTAAAGTATTTAAGAAGTAAGTACGGTTATTACTTATTAGTTTTCGATTCACACCATAATACCAAATCGGATTTTCGTACAAATTTTTTTTTCCTGTTATTTTTATTTTTCCCAATCATTAAAAAAAGTTGTGAGAATCTTAAATTTTTACTTTTTAAAAGTACAATATAGATTCAATTTTCTATCAGAAGCTATCCTCAAAGTTAAAAATCGTATAAGGTAGTAAAATCTCTAAACAAATACAGAAAAAAGTTTAAAATCACATCATATTGTAACAATGCTTATTCATATCGATCTACTCAGAATCTAAAAGTTCTGGGGGGTCTATCCCCATCACTACACCACTGTAGCTACAGACAATAAGATGGACAGTAATTTATAAAGGTAGCATAAGAAATCATGGTTAATATTAGGGTTGCCATAATTTCATCAAGTAAAACCGGGACAGACAGAAAAATAGTAAATAAATTTAGAAATATTATTGAACTATATTCGCCATTGGATATGTATTAAATAACGACACAATACTACAATAGGTTATAGTGTTATAACTTATACACTTTATTACTATAACAAATTGACAATGTAAAATTTTTTTTAAAATTTATTGTTTTATAATATTTAACAATATGAAATTAATATACTATAATTATAAAATAACAACATTTTTTATTTATTTACTTGTACTTGGGCCGGGGTGGCTGGGCTCTTCTGTCTCATTTTCTTTGTACCATTCATATTTCTTAGATGATTTAACCGATGTAAGTAAAGATGGCTGTGTTTTAACATACTCGTAAAATTCGGAACAAGTCTTTTTATAATTGTACTTGCACATTATAATACTTTCCACGGTATCAAGCTGAAGACGATTTCGTTCGTCAGTCCATTGTATTTCCATTAAAGAAAATACACGTTCGACGTTAGCATTGTGGGCTGGTATTGCAAAAACATACTGAGCAATTTTTAAAAGTTCTGAGTGTTGTTCATCGTGTATTGACACACTAAAAAAACATTGCCATTTTTCACTAGCAATTTTATTATCCCAATCTAATATACTGTTTTTGAATTCTTCGATTTTTTTTTTTAAGTATGTTAGCTGATCAAACAATAAAGAATCATCTAACTGTATGTTTTTATCAGATAAATAAATTATTGTTTCTTCTACGTCACGCCATGCTATCGGCTCCAATAAAGACATCCAGTCAAAAACATGAAAGTGATTTGTTGAGACCGACCATTTGGTTAAATACGTAATTGCTGTATTGTAAAACTCATCAACTTCTTCATAAAATGTATGTTTTACTTGATCAGATATTTCTTCTTTTCTCAACATTTCTAGAACTTTTAAACCAACAAATTTATTAATTTGTCTATTTTTTAAGTTATCTGAAATGGTGCTTAATATTTTTCTTAGTTCAATTATACTCGTTTTAGATTTTTCAATCAATAAAATGTTCCTGTTAAAAATAACGAGTTGTGCATGTAAAAACCACATATATGTTTCACTCATCGGACTATTAAATGTGTCTAATAGTATTTTTGGAGGTTTCTCTTCGGACTGAAAAAATGATTTTAGTGCAGGCCACATAGATAGCGTTCTTTCTACTGCTGGTAGCAATGATACCCACCGAGTTTTGGAATGATTTAAAATAGTTCTGTAGTTGATATCCACAAATTCACAGAAATCTTTTAATTTTTCTGTTCTTACAGTGTAAATAGAAAAGTACCCAAATATTTTAAATATGATCATTTCAGCATCAAAACTAAACGTATTTGCAGCTGTAGAAATAGTATTGTGCAATATGTGAGCAGAGCAGCCAACACCTTCCAGTTCATTTTGAATGGCTTCTTTTAGTTTAAAAAAAATATTATTTTGTCCTTTTCTATGAATTCCTCCGAAGTTTGTGTTTGCATTATCTGCACAAAATGCAATGCATTTTTTTAAAGGTATTTTCAAATTATTTAATGTATCAATACAATATTGCGAAATTGTTTCTGAAGTTTCGTTTTTAAGAGAACTCATTTTTATTAATTGACTTTTTGTACCATCTGACTTTGTAAAATATTGAATTATAATTGGAAATATTTTTTCTGATTTATGATTACTAGCGTCCGTCGCCAAACTAAAGAAAATTGTATTTTCTAAATCTGATTTAAATATATCAACTGTATGTGGAGCTAAAATGTATTTTACTATTGCAGTGCCTTTAGTTCGTGCGGTTGACATTTTACAAGCAATTTTTGAGTCGGGAAATAATTTTGAATAAAGTGGTGTAGTACAGTCCAGTGAATTAAATGAATTATGGTGAAAAATTACCTTATAAACATTAACCAACTCTGCAGCAGCTACCAATTTTTCTTCTTTTGTATCAGGAGTTACAAAAAACTTGGTCACTTTTTCACTAATATTTACACTTTGAGAATTTTTTTTATGTTTGTTACATTTAATATGATCGACTATGTCAGATTTTCCACCGTGGTCAACTTGAAGATAGCTTTTGCAAAAAGTGCAATATGCTTCAAATTCATTTCTACCTTTTTTTATAAAACTCCAAGTAACGGAAAACTCATCACGAAAGTGACATTTTCTTTTTGGTGCCATAATAACGAATAAAATAATAAATACGAACAATCTAGGCTACGGTCTACGAGTGACTAGTGACTACGACCTACGTTCTACTGATGTAAAAGTCATTAGTCTGTCTCTGTATCACCCGTATGGCTATATCGATTATCGATAAGACGATAAAATATAAAAATAAAACATGTAAACTGCAGCATAGTGCACAGCGCACATGACTTGTTTGTTGTTCTCGAATATTACGGTATTATTATTTTATATTTAGCCTATGGATTTATCAATTATTCGTTATCTTTAACATTAACATGTTGACTCTCGATTTCAATTATTATTTTTAAAAATAAAATTGTAGAAATTAAACAATTTTAATTTTTTCCTAAAACCGGGACATATAGACGTCCCGAAAAATGTTTTCGGGACACCGGGACACAAAGTCAAAAACCGGTGACAGTCCCGGTTTTCCGGGACGTATGGCAACCCTAGTTAATATAAAAAAAGATGAAGAATTATGATTAAATTATGAAAATAAGATTAAAGTGATGGTCGTGTATAGGTGGACAGGGATAAATCGGTACCGTGAAACTGGCATAACCTTCACAGTTACTTAGTTATGAAGACTCATAAGTCCTCTAGCAATTTCATAAAATATAATAATACATTAACAAATAAAGCTCTAATTCATAGAGTAGCTGTAAAATTTGTATTTTATAAAGTTTTAACTTCGATATTTTGTGCAAACCTATAATCTTACATTTAAAAAATACCTATATACCTACCCAGTACCAAAGCATATAAATTTAAATTTGTTCATACTACTTTTGCTCATATACTAAAATATATCACACAAAATATCAGTCCGGGTAACATTGCCGATTGCCACCCTTGGAATTAGGTTTTTGAAGAGGCGTCTTCAGTCTCATATGATTTTTGAATTTTATAATATTGGTATATCTGTTATTATTTTTTATAGTATAGAGAGAGCAAATTGACGGACTAGGATCAGCGTTTGCCGATACCTACTTTACAAATAATAAATATTGAACTGAAAGCTAATCGTGAGGGCTAACTAGTAATTCGCGTATATACTGTACTGTGGGAGGGGAACCCTACCCAACCGGTGAAATTGATATGACGACTGTACCAGCAATGATAGAAGTAATAACAATAATAATAATAATAAATAGGTAATGCTAATAATGCAGGCGCGCGTATTGCAATTAATGGTACATCGTACATAGGACATAGGACATGGTATAGGTACCTACCTACTATTGGTGCAGAAACAGGAATAAAAACATACATATTATAATATATTTTGACGAAACAAATCAAAGTAACGCGGGCGTGGAAAATGAGATATCATGTGTATAGCAAACGAAAACCAGTAAATAATGATAAAAATATTATAATAATAATAATACTTGACAAGTACGATAACACATTTTTTTTGTTTATGTTAACCGCTTATATTTGAAAAAAAAATTAGTTGAAAATAAATAAATAAGTAAATGATAATAATGACAAACATAATATATCATAATAATATTATACACTTATATACGTGAAAAGCCAACGACGCCTAATAAAACACAAATGAAACTAAAACTAATTGAATTTGAACAAAAGCGATAAATTAATATTGATTAATATAATTAATATAAAGATAATAATAAGATTACATTCGACAGAAATGTTAAGAAAAAATAATTTATAGAATATTATTCAAACAAAATATAAAATAATAATCGTAATAATATGTATATATATATAGGTATATAAAGATGTATGTGAGGTAATAAAGATAAACACGACAGTAAATAATAAACATATTACTGCAATGATATTTTAACCCGTTACAAAGAAATTTAAAAAAATTAAAATCAAATCAAATCATATCTAATAATAATAATAATAATAATAATAATAATATTGCATTATCTAATAATAATATATATAAATATTGGTTAACTACACAATTTAAGAAAAAAAAACACATTTACATTAATATCAATGTAACAATAAAACATTAGTGACTTTGATCATACGCGGAGACAAGGGATGGGGAGGAGGTCGTAAATAACGATGTCACATTTTTTTTTAAAGTTTGAACGTATAGGGTACATATGTATATCAATAAGTTATATATTATATTACTTAAAATGGTAGGTACATCTATAAACATTATATTATATGTAACAGAGAAGTAAATAAAATTGCGTTTAAAACGACAAATATATATTTATATATATATATGTACAAAGTAAATATATTATTACGTACGCTCGTTGTACGTTTTATACATAATTAATTACTGTTAAAGAAAAAGTATCTACGGAAGAAGTATAATAATAATAATAATAATAATAATAATAATAAGTAGATAGTTTAATATTATGTAGGTATATAATAATATGTAGATGTATGCATGTACATGTTCGTGTAAATAATATATATATATTTATTTATGTATAAAAGCGTATAATAATAATAATATCAAATTAGGGATTTAAATTTTTATATTTTATGCAAATCGAACGATTTGCTCAGCGGACAATCGCATTTAGAATTGTTTTCCTGCTACCGCTATTACCATTTATTTATTTATTTATTTATTTATTATTATCATCATAATCATCATTATCGTTATTTTATTATATAATACATTGTTTTTTAAAAATTATTTCAATATTATCACAGAGTTTTAGTCATTTAGAAAATGTGTATGTGTGCGCACTCCCCCGTACGGGGATGATATTATATTAAGTATATATATTATGATATTTTAGTGTTGTATCGACAGTTGCAGTATTCGGTGAATGGATTATTAACAACAAAAAAATGTTTTTATTAACTCTACAATACATTTTGGGTAACATTTATTTCTTCACTACACGAGGACGGATTTTACTGAATATAATATTCCATTGACAAGACAATCGCACATTATAATAATATATAATACCTGTATGCACAGAGCACAGTGCACACAACACCTATATAGTATACCTAATACCTACCTATAACCTATATTATATTATTGCTGTCACGGTATACCCACCTACCTACCTATATATTTTACACAGAATACATAGATTATACCAATATTATCAGTTACGCAGTCGGTACCTACTTTTCCAGTCACGGCATACCGTAGTATTAAAAATGTCGTTGCCTTGACGAACGGTGTACACGATTATAATGTGCCGACGAAAGCGACAACTATACCTAAACTATAACACAATACCTGCACAACATAATATTATAAAGAAGCGAACGAAAAACGAAATAAATTAGCCCTAAATATATTATTTACGACTACCTACTTAATATTGAATAGAATATTATATAAGTTGCGGGCTTGCCAATAACTGAAAAAAATTGCGCATTTAACGAAAAGATAGTCAGTGACGGTGAAGGAGAAGGAATAGATGGAAAAACTAAAGAAACGCGTGTTTTTTTTAAAAAACCGCGGAGGAAATGACGCTTATTACCCGAGAAAACAATTTGCTTTTCTTTTTACCCCCTCCAACGTTCCGACATTATGCTATGGTAGCAAATACCACGTAGTTACCACAGTGATCACGAGCGATATTTGTCATCATGATCATTGATAATAGTTTTTTAAACTACTCTGCATAACTCAGTTCCAAACACTGCAGTTTGTTTCACCCAACCAACGTTGTACGTTTATATATTATTTTTAGGTATCTCACAGTACCCCACGACACCATATCGAGCAGTTATCTGAGATAACTTATCTCACCGCTGGAGGACGATTCGATGGATCTCTACTTATAATAAACATATTATTTGTCTGCACGTGCGCTCAGATCAAAAAAGGTATACGTATAGGATATAGGTAGGGTATATCATACAGTATTCATCGGACAACAATAGTTTGGTAGGCTCGGAATAAATAGCGTGAGACAACCCAAAACTCGGCTGGACACGTAAATGCCCTGCGAACTGTTACATGTTATGCCAGTCTTCGAACGATCAACGAGTGCTATTGAGGATGTAACGTAACTATAGTGTAATTTCTGTATACGTGTACACATAACGTGTACCTACAGAACCAATAAGGACTTGGAATGATTGGAAGGTACGAATGGCATAATATAAGTATAATATACGTAACCGCAGTGTAAGTAACATACTAACACCAATCGATACACGGGGTATACCGGATCTCGATGATGGTAAGTATACCTATATCATACCACGCAACTTGATGTAAGAGTATAAAAAGATTGCAAACAGCCGGCAACCGGATCAAAAATACAAAAAAATTTTTTATATATTGTTTTCGTATAATTAAAAACGATTCGTTGACACGGGATAATGTAACACAATTAACAATTATTTTTTTCTTTCATAATCTTATAATCACTTGAGCACTCATTTTGTGCACTGGTAAAATATTATATCTATATGTACGGTTTTTTTTTAAAAATAAACTTACACTCGACACGCAGGACGGGAGTGCCGCTAAAAACAACTGGCCCGCATTTACATATAATAACTAAATAAGGGATAATTTTAAAAAGGAATAAAATAAAATTAGTTGAAAAAACATATTAAACTCATTTATACTCGTAAGGTGCTAAATTAATAGTAATAATAATAAAAAAAAAAAAACAAAAAAAGAAGAAAAAATTCAAACATTGATTTCAGTTTATAGTAAATATTAATCATCTAAAATGCACTAGTGTTTCAAAAAGAAATATATATAGTACACGGATTTTCTTTTCTGAGTAGATATAAAATATAAATACACAGAAAATACACTTTAATATCAAATACTGCTTTTATTTGTATTTTAAATTCCCGTAACTTTAATAATTTGCTCGTACATTACAATACAATTCAGTTCACAAACAAGTAGACTTGAATGAAAATGAAGTCTCATAATAATATAAGCTAAGCCATTAAATTAATTTTAATTTCATATATATATAATATTTACGAGCATATCCGTAATCCGTGTATTATATTATTGTTTTTAAAACACCTAAATTATAAATTAAAATCGAAAAAAAAATCACACACACATACACAGACATGAATGATGATATTTTACCAAATAGAATTGAAAACATAAATTTCATAAAAATGAATTAAATTATTATTGTTAGTTTTGTATTACTATAATGAGAATGATAATAATAATAATAATAATAATAATAATAATAATTGTATCTGTAATAATATTATATATAGTAATAATAATCATAATAATTATAACAATAATAATTATCATTATTTAAACACACACAATTTAAATCAAAGCTATAATGTTAATAATGTACATAATACATTTGGTAGACCTAAGTAAACATTTTGAAACAATTTTATAACATTTAATCATATTGTAACTGTTATATAAAGTGATTCGATGGAAAGTTGACAACACATATGCAAAATTTACTAGGTACAAAATTAAGTAGATACACAGAACGAAATCAGATTGGAAGACAAAGGAGTTCATCTTATTGTGTAAAAAATATTTGCCATCGTATGAAAATCATAGTTTTTTTTTAAAGAATATTAGTAATTGTGTTGTATTGATTATTTTGTTATACCATTTAAAAATCAGATGACATTTTTACGAATTACTGCCATTGTTATTTATTTTGTTATGTTATTAATTTTACTTTTAATAGCCATCGAATTAGTTAATAATAAGTACATCCACATAACAAATTCAAAAATAGATTTGTTATAAGAGTAGATAGTAGATAATTACTTATTAAAAAATTAGATGATCTACTCTGGGGTATAGTACCGTATGCAATACCACCAGGAATCAGGATTCATCTTAACGAATTAACGAGAGACTCTAACCACTTATATTCTTCACGGAGATTTCTTTATTTGCATAAATAGAATGAACCTAACGATGACGGGGAAAGCAGAGCAACAATAATAAGGGAAAAATAAATTTTGTTAAACACGAATTACGGTTAGATTACCATAAATCTCGACTCAATAAAATCAATATTTAATAAAAAAAATGTCAAGACTAGAATCAATTGTCAAACAGTAAAACGACAAACCATACAAATTATGAATTACATTTTTGGAACAAAATTAAGTTTATGAAAGAGTATCCACATTCCACAGGGATATAAGTAAACGTAGATAATAATTTAGTGGCAATGCCATAACAAAGGTAAAAGAAGTCAGTAGAAACTCATGAGATCATAATGACATGGTCGTAGCGACATATGGCGCGTATGCTGTTTCAAAATTACCCGGTAGGGCGTAAAAGTACAAATACCCTATTGAGCTTTCACAAAATACATAAAAACTCAACGAGCCAAATGCTCAGTGGTTCAATAAAGTGTTATGTAACTCGCACGAGTCCAGAAAGTCAATTTTCTTCTGATCACTCAAAGCCAAAAAACCACTGGTCTATAATATTCTCACCCATACATACATATTAAAAGCCTAATTGTTCAAAAACATAGTTATTAATTTTCATCGACATTACTTATCTCACTTGAAAAATGTAAAAATATTTTTGGTAAATGCAAAAATATATCTGCTAGGGATTTGAATTGTTTGTCACGAGTTTTCAATCCCCGTTAGATTTCATGAGTCCGCGAATACTCGATTTATGATTTTTTAAACAACCGATAAAAATAATTCATGTACACCGAAACTATTCCGAGAGTTTCGAATTAGCATTTTTATCAGCATCTACATTTTTACTCTACAGATAAAAGAGCGTTTACTTTTTTATTTTTAGGCCATTGGACTTTCAAGTAGTATGTTAGTTGTTAAATGCGTAATTTTTACTTTTACTTATTAGTGCGATCCGTACCTAAGCTGCGGCCGTTCCTAGTTTTCATTTTTAACCTTCGAGTTGATTACATCGCATAATTTAATTTAATTTTCGCATTTAAAGTATTTTTTGTTCTACTATTTTTATAAGGATATTAGATAATATGTTGTTCTTAATCTTAATCATATAATAATTAAGAATTATTGTTCTTTATTTGAGATTTTGATGGACAGTAAAAATACATTTGTGTATTTGTCATAATGATGACATTATAGTGGATAAGCAATCAATCTAGCATATTAGTATATTTTTTTACTTACGTTCTTACAAATATATTAGATATACATTTGTTTCACTATAACGGTTCTTAAAAAACATTTCCTACAAACAATGTGGACTATATTGGCGAATAACAAAACAATTCATTTAAATAATAAACGCTAAATAGTAAGTTAGGTCTAAAATGCATACGTTACCATACATAATTTTAAATTATATTATATAAGAATAAAATTAACTTAAGAATTTTTTTTCGATACCAATTGCCACCAAATTCGAATCATATAATAATTAGACATACACATTTTACAGCCAGTAAAATAAATCGCATTCATCATAGATCATTTCGAAAACTATATTCGAATATTATAGGTTACATAATATTATTTACTTGAAAAATTAACAGACGCGTGGTATTGAACAATAACTTCCTATGTAGATATTATATCGGAAACCACGATAGGATAAATTTCAGCGATCACTCTGAATAAAACAAAGGGAGTGTAGAATTCAAAGGGAGAGTTTAGATAAATCGAATCATATTATATATGACCGTAAACAATGATTATGTATTGCTCTTATTTTGTTATTCACCAGATTTTTCGTGTGTATACTTAATACTTTAGCCGGGATTATGACTATACTATACACATCTAACAAAATTAATGTTCAAATCGACGAACAAATCATAGTTTTTTCATTGTGTGTGAAAAACGCAGGCGTCGTCAATTAACACAAAATTATATAGAAAAAAATGGTAACAACGAATTCAAGACGATCCCGCGCCGATTTTGGCGTTTGAATTTTTATGTTTCGCGTTTATAATAAAGCCGTTCACGGAATATACTTGCACACCAATAAAAACTTTTAAATTATAATACAGTATTATATAAACGTTTTTATGAGTTTTGCACAATAGTATTATACCAGCACTATATGTATATACAAAGTTATAAATCTACACTGACATATTATGTGATCAATGCATATTATAATACACAAACGTGTTGGGGCCCTACTAACATCAAAATATCGGTACAATAACTCGTTAGTTATACAGTTATAAGCACCAAAGTCGGCATTGCGCACATGCGCGAACCACGAAGTCCGGATATTGTCAACCGCGGTATCGCCGGACAAAACATCTATATTATTATTATCATAATCAACATATTATTATTATAATTATAAGCCATGTTTTATTTCATACTTTACATTTTTACTACAATTATGTCTTTATACGTCGGTTTGTAGTATGTTTCGCCCGTATCGTAGCAGGTGAATGAATTGACTTTTTATTTATGTTAAGCGTTTGTTCGAAAATTATACTCGGTGCTACCAAACACGGAATATCGTATATCATAGAGGCATACTATTAGCTATAATATCGCTGATATTACAACGAAACTACGCCGTTATTAATAGTTATATAATGCGGTTCATGAGATATCAATGATTTTTTTAATGTAAATAAATCGCAATTCGCAGGTAGGTTATAATTTTTTAAATTATAATTAATTATTAACTTAGCGGTTCTCCGATGTGATCGTCAAACGAAAAAAAAAAATCATAACATTGTTTAACGGTTTGATTTATACTTTTACAAATACAGTTAACTTTTATCGTTCTCAAACTGAATGCAATTTAATAAACATAATACACAGGTCATATTGGTTTCATCGATGGCTAATCTTTTAATTTATAAAAATGCTAGACGTTGATTATTCAATCACAAACACACATTTTATATAATATATATATATAGAGATTATATTATGGACCAACCCTTTCACTCCCACCCAGGTACTTTGAAGAACAATGCCCCGTCTCTGGTGATATCATAGCGGGTTTTGGTAATGAAATCGTTTTTTTTCGTTTACGAGGAGAATTAATGCAAATTTTCAACCCTATAGTAAAAAATCTAAAACCCTGCTTAGAATCTGATAATTGGAAAGACTGCATTTTAGTATTCGAAGTGGTGAACAGAAAAACCACATTATATTATTACTTCATAATATTTATATATTAGTTATGTAAAAAAATACGTAACTTTATCATTATTATTATTATTTTGTTGCTTATTTTATTTACGATATTCCAGGAATGTTTTCTATTATTTCATATTTAAAAATATAATATTACGAATTCCAAAATAAATGTAGGTATTACATGTAATATACAAAGTAATAGATTCTGTAAATTCCAATAGGTATACCGACATATAAAATATGAATTTCTTATACAAACCAATAAACCAGGTTAAAGGTATTCAATTTTTTTTTTATTTTTTTATTTTTAAAAGAAGTTTTCTAGATAATTTACGTGGTTAAACAACGAGTTCATAAGAATCTAAATAAAATCGATAAAATTATTTTCTAAAAAAAATTATCTAAAGACCAATAAGAATATTTAAGTATACATATCGAAAAGCTAATAATCAAAAATACTACAAAACACTCCAGAAATTTATATCACGGAATTTTATTAAAACGAATATAAAATATTAAAAGTTCCAAATAAAAACCTCAAATACAAACAATTAGTATTAATGTGCGTTATTTAAACTAATATTAATGTATACATGTAAGTTTAGTTTTATTTGCAATTTTTCATTATTTTATCTATATAATAACTTGCAAAATATTTTTTTTTGTTCTGGATTGAAAATAAATAATATTTAACTTCTACCAACGTATTATCAAATAATTTAGTGTTGTTCTTTATTTTACTAGTAGCATTAATAATAGGAAATATTGTTTCTGAGTAATTTATGAGTGTTCAAATACTTATATTTTATTAGGTACCTACATCTGAAGTGGCCTCAGTACAAAAACTGGATATTTTTAATACTTTTCTTGGTAAAATATTAAGTTTATTTTATAGACATTATTATTATTATTATTTTTATTATGTTTGACATAATTTTAAACAGGAAATATTATGGTACAGCAGAATTTTAAAATGAGCCAAATTGTTATTGTTATATTCAAAATATTGACTACACTCACACTCAGTTAAACACCCGAATACTTACAAATAGATTAATAACATAATATTTTAATAAAGAGTAAGTTATAAATGCCAATATGTAAATAGTATGTGTTATATTTATTAGAACTTAACCCAATCTATTGCACGCCTAACATGGTAACCAACTATAATGACTATGGCTGTAAACAATTAAATTGTCTAATTAATCTATAATTTCACATACCTTAAACTTTTATCTCACTCCTTTTGAAGTACAAGAAAAAACTCTAGGTGTTTTTATAATACATTCATATAATAATACTAACAAAAAAAAGTGGCCTTCATCCTGACCGAAATAAACTAAAGCATGAAAAGAAAAAATATGTACGAAATATTTGAATAATTTAGCACCGAAAAACAAAAAATAAATACAGATATACCTATACATATGACTAGAGTATATTAAGCAAAATTGCCATTTTGATTGACTTTTTAATTTTTACAATATTTTGGAACCGATAAATTTGTGTGCATGCTGCATACTCATTGTAATAAGAATACTGAATAGCAATGTCGTTGACTTATACATTGAAGTATAAATGTATTTATTGAGAAAATAATTTTTTTTATTATTTTATAATTGAATTAAGTCCAACAACGAATGAAAAAACCATTTGCATCTACAGATTTATAAAATTAAGTAAATAGCTCAATGAATTTGAGTTGAAGTACGTTTAAAGCCTACCGAAAATGTTAATTAATTATGAGTGATTTATTTATTGTGAAATTCTAACAAATACAAATTTTGATGTTCATGCACTGCACATTATAAATTCAAGAAAAAACAATTACATTGATGTTATTCATATACATAATCAACAGCCTGAGAATATTCAACCGAATGGATTGAGCGTCGAATATAAAAATAGATTCGGCAATTCGGTAATTATGTTTAAAAAAAATGTTCATGAAAGAATTTAATTTGAGCACTAAATTTTTTTAAATTTTACTGAACAGTAAACAATAAATAATCAATCTTATTCCAATATTTATAAATTTGAATACACACAGAACCAATTTTTGATGAAATGTCTATATTACAATAAAACTATTTTATCTGTTCTAATTTGAATACATTTAACTAAATTATATTTTTGTTTTTTTTTAAAAATTAAGATTAGTTAAAAAATGCTTATCTATTGACTAGAATCTTGTAAAAACATTGCTATGTACGCAAAAAAAATACATCTAAGAAATGTATAAGTATTATTAACTATACGTATAGGTGTATCAAACATTATTCTATATTTTATCAACAACATTTTTATTTGTAACATACAATTTGATAATATTTTTCTTGAATATATAAATAATAAATCAATATCCTACAGCATGGATGTTATTATTATTTATAAAGAATATATTATTATTTATTGCAGTACTGACTAAATTCTATAAACCCTAATAAATATATTTTGAATAGCTACTTATTTATTTTATATGCATATTGCAGATATTAATAAACATAAAGAAGTTCATTATTTTTAAAGCTAACCAACAGTTTTATAGTTTTAAATTAACATATCTGCTTAATTTTTTTATTTATTTATTTATATATTTTACACTTATTAGTTATTACATTTCTATTATAATAACTAGATAATTTGATTTATAAGGCGTCATAAACATAAAATACTAAACTAGAATGGCTGAATTAATGATACACGAATACTTACAGATTATAATAAATAGAGACAGTTTTCTTTTATTAAAGGAATCAGAAACTCTTCAAGAAATATTGAGTATATTATATCATGATTAGTATTAATATTATGATCTATATCTTTAAAATTTTAACGTAATTTTCCTAACTTGTATACTGATAACTAATTTCAGTCTCTTTCTCGTTATATTATTTATATTTAAGTCTTTTCTTATTCCATACGTTTTTATTATAGCTGATAAAATAAAAAACTTATGAACTTTTATTTTTATTATCCGTGTATATTATAATATTTTCACTATCAAACACCGTGCTGGAATGTTAAATTATGAAGGAACTATCAATCAGACCAATAATTCGGTCTAAAAATATAAGTTACAGCTGGCGTAATCAGGTACTGATGTTTTAAATTATAACTACACGGACGATGATACTAAAAAGACCTTAAATTAATTAAATAAAGTAAAGAAGCAGAAATCAAACTCAAATTTTATTTTGAAGAAACTTGGTGGACTTACAGAAGATTTTGGAGATAATAATGACAATTTTAGAAGCATTTTTCTAATGTGATTCATTGATTCATGAGTAAATTAAATTTGATGTTAGTGAATTATTTTAATTATCTGAAGCTTATAAATTATTTAGTTGGAATATTTCTAATATTTTTGTAATTGATAGAACTGTAACATTTACAACTCAAACTTTAAAAATCATATGTTCTCATTTTAACGGTATATTATCTATAAACTTTATTTGTAGGTAAAGAAGAATTTATTTAATCCCGGATACGTATTAAATAAATATTACATTAAAAATATCCAGTTTTTAGTGATAGAATTTTGTTTTTGAATTAAACTTGCCTTCATAAAATTACCCTGTGATTTTAAATTAAATTATTAACTTTTGTTAGATAATCTCCAATAAGTCCACCTGTTATAACATTCTGTACTACAATCAGTACTAATTAGATTTATATGTCATTGTTTTTAAACAGTGTTGAATACTGTTCATTGAGATCAATAATCACACTGGTTTATGTGCAAGTAAAATAAATCAAATAATTTAGTTATGTACTCGCACAACTGTGTATAAGCAACAAAAAAACAAACAATTATGTTCTTAATATTACATAGGTACGTTATAGAAATTGACTCGATTCTTTCAGAATTATTAATAAATGCAAAATGAACAAGTTTTCTATGAATAATAGTTCTTGCAATAGTATCTTAATCATTACATTTTCATATTCTCAACTGTTGGTAACAACTTTCACTCAAAATATTAAACAATAAAATAAATTCAAAAAATATGAAATTGTATCAGAAATTGTCTTTTATTGATGGTGAGGGGGGTAGATAAGATTATTTTTTATTAAGTACATAAAATGTATTGTTTTTTCTTGTACCTAATGGCATTTTAAGAGCGAGTAAAAAAGTAAAAATATTACATTGACTTACATATAGCTTCTCATGGACATTTTATGTAAATTGGTAAATATGATATTTACCTAAATATATAGTAAACACGAATGAATTTATATTTAATATAAACACACTTACATTGTTATGTACACACATAATACACGCACACATATAAATGGAATAATAGCAACAAAAGAAAAAGAAAATATTATAAATTATTTACGAATTTAAATTTAAAATATAAAATATTAGGAATATCTTAGACTAGCAACGTTAAATAGAACAGAACACTATCAGTCAATATGCTTGCGCAATTATTATTTAAATCTGTTCCAAAAGTAAAGTAAAGGAAAAATGGGAAATTTTTTATATAAGATGGGTACCAATAATAATTATATTGCACAAACATTAACAAAATGTTTTAGGAAATATTAACATTAAAAAAAAAAAAAAAAAATTATAATTTGTATATTATTTATAATATGGCTTGAAAAGTGTTTATTTTGATAACGTTATTATGGTGCACGCGATTTAATTTAAATGTATCTAATTAAAAATATAATTAATAAATAAACATAATTTACCTTCTTTAGACATGATAAATATCAGCGAATTTGCAATTCAGTTAAAGATGTATTAGAAGGGAGAATGAATTATGTAAACATTTGAAAATATTCGAAGAAGATTGATGAAATTATTAACAGTCAGTTAATGAATCAGCAAGAGACATTAACAAACTGGATGCATCTCCTTTGCCTAAAAATTATAACATGTATTATTATAATAATATCGCGTATTGATTTTTTATATATAACGGTTTTTCTACACTTAACCATCGGTACACCAACATATTATTTTCATTCATTTTAAATTTTGTTTCGAAATAAATATTCTAAATCGCTAATATCATTTTTACCTTTATTGGTTTTGAACGATACTTGAAGTACACGGTTGCCTAACGTATATCCATTAAGAGATTGAATGGCAACAACTGCTTCATCATAATTAGTCATAGTGACAAATCCAAATCCTTTGCATTTGTTTGTTTGCAAATCTCTAATAACTTTAACACTCTGTACAGCACCAAATGGACCAAATAGTTGCCACAATACATTTTCTTCTGTTTCCGGCGCCAAGTTATACACAAATATGCACCAGCCAGATCCATTCATTGAATTACCAGGTAACATAGAGTTTGCTAACAGATCGCCGGCTAATGGTGAGTATCTAAAATTAAATCATTACATTTAATTAAATATTCAAATTATTTCACATTTTAAATGAAAACTATTAAACTCAATTAAACTGATATGATAAAAGAATGTTTTGATAAAAAGTTATTAAATGGTGACGTTCACAGGAATTCTATGTGTGATTAGGCCTTAAAACAACATAATTTATTTTTTAAATTATTGTTGATAATTGATATGCTTTTAATTTTATTAAATTAATGATAACTTATTTAATGAACTTTATATTTTATTCCAAAGTTTAATGCTACCTATATATTTTTAATATAACAATGTCAACTTAATTTCTGTTAAAAATTAAAATCCTAACAAAGCTTAAATTGCTGGTCTACAGTTAAAATAATTTTTAATATTTTATTCGATATTTTTTATGAAAAAAGTCTTATTTGCAATTACAATTCAAATATTTCTTTATTTAAGTCAATAAAATATATGTTACACATAAACCTATTTTAATGTTAATTGGGTTTAAAAAAAGTGAATTAGGTTTATTCAACAATTTTAATTTTTGTGGTTAATTTTAAAAGTTCTTTTACAGAACATACTAAAATTAAATGAAAAAAATAAATTTAATTATACTTGTTAAGATAACTATCAATACATTTTTCGATAAATTAAGATTTAGTTAAGACTAAAAGATTAAATGTTAAATATATAATATGCCACATAAAAGTTAAAAGAAAGCATGACTTTTATATATACAATTAAATGTTAAATATTTACTCTATTATATACCTTATTTTAAAATGAATTATTACTTTTTACAATATACTTAAGTATACATATTACAATGAAACTTCCGTTAATCGTAAACGGTCATCTCTATGTAACAGCAACTTTGTTTTATTCCGTCAAGTGTTATGGGGAAAATACATTTATACTTCTATTTAGCAAGCACTCTAAATAACAGTCAAAATATAAGTATCCAAAATAGAAAAATATTAATTATTTTAAAATGATTTATGACAATTTATTGGTTATCTTATGAAACTTTTACCATAACTTGATGAATATGGCAAGTCTGTGTATTTTTCATGTTTCATTACTCGTTACTCTATAGTGTTCAATTGAAATTGAAATTGTTTCAAAGTAAATAGTTTCAATGGCAGCCAAAAAAAAAAACACTTAACCGTTGCAAAAAAATGTTTATTAAGTTATCTATTACAAGTTTGAACAATAAGCTTATTAATTGATGATAATGGATAAAATGAAATAATGACATGGAAAATCGATTGAAGAAACCTCCCAGTGGGCCAACTTCAAAAAAAAAAAAACTAGCTATTGGGTTTTTTCAAAAAAGTAAATGTGAGTACATGATTTCTCGCAGATATAAATTTTGAAGAAAGATAACTGAATCCAACGAATTAATAAAAAATAAATATACGGTTTAAAAATCATGGAAATCTAACGGTAATAATAAAATGAAAACTATAAAAAGTTGTGAATCAAATAAAAAACAATTAGCAATTTACTCTCTTCAAAAATGATTTTGGTTTGTAAAAAAAAAAAAGAGAAAATTATTTTGACTAATAAAATTACTTTAGAACAAACTCAATTTTTTTAATTATAATATTTTTGTAATATGCATTATACAGTTTTTATATTCTAATATTTAACAAATTTTTAGTTTTTTAACTACATAGTAAATAACTTTTCATTGTTGCACATGTTATAAATACATTTTATAGTATGTACATAATATTATGTATCTTTTTTTAAATTTACATCTAGCGGTCGTCAGAAAGTATTGCATGTTAACCTTAACAGTCACCTCTAAATAGCGGTTATTATTTCATGTTGCTTCAGTGACTGTTATATGGAAGTTTTACTATATAATACTTTTTTATTATTTCAGGAAAACTTATACTTGTTT
The DNA here is from genome assembly GCF_019925205.1 of Metopolophium dirhodum. NCBI lineage: Eukaryota > Metazoa > Arthropoda > Insecta > Hemiptera > Aphididae > Metopolophium > Metopolophium dirhodum. The sequence goes on along the minus strand of NC_083560.1, from coordinate 55,892,584 downwards.
ATATTTTATTTAAACAGGTCTCTCTTGGCTTGTATTAAGTGGTATATTAATGTTTATTCCATGCACTTAAATCATGTAAACTATTATTATCTAATTTAAATACATTTTAGGCCTTAGACCGTTGAAAAAATTTAACAAAAATAATTGAATTTTTTACTAGATGGTTATATAAAATTAATTTTGAATTAAATTAACTCTACATGGAAAAGCTGTTATGATATTTAAATTATTTAAACAAACACAGAAGAAAAATAAGAAGAAAATCAGGGGAAGCGTTAGCTGTATATCAGATTCTAAGTGACCTCAGATATTGAGTAGGTTACTATAATAAAAGTTCAATTTAAATTTAATGATACCATATGAATAACAATTTTGTGCGGAGGTGTATCGGCTTTATTTTAAGGATATTTTATAATTGTATTAATTTGAATTTCTATTTTTATTAAAGTTTACATAACATATGTATAGATATTTCCAAAATGTTATTTTCAAAAGCTAATAACAAATTATTAGTATATTCTTGTATTCAATTTCAAAGTTTTTTGAGACATATTTTTTAAGTTATGTCTATAAAATACTAAAATAATTGTAATTTAAATTAAAAGAATTTATGTATTATTTGTTTTTGAATTAGGTACAATGAAATCGATTTTATTCAAAAACTGGTGTTGTGTAAATAGATATGTTTCTCTGTAATTTTTTAAAATATGTCTAGATTATTGAGAAATGTTACGGAGTTTTAAAAGAAAAACTATATCCAATTAGCTACAAGAAACCCCAATTAAGTTGGCATATTTACTGCTCTAGAAGGCGACAAGAGATAGAAAAAAAAAACACATAATTGTAAGACCAATTAACATTAATCCATTTAGAATCTAAAAAATGGTTATCATTTTAAAATATCACAATCTAGTCATCGTTAGGCAATCTATTTAAAAATATTCACCAATATGCTTGAAGTAAATAATTTAGTACTGAGCTACTTTTTATACTACTTTCTAAGGTTGAAAATGTTAATTATTCATTTTAAATGGATGGACCTAGATTTCCATGTACCTACAATTATCATTATTTTATGTTTAGAAGTCTTATTTAAGAAACTATACTGACCTCTGTAAGCCTTTGTTTATGGCTAGCATGGTCTTTCCAGTGCTAAAACAAAATAAAAATAAAAATAATAAATATATATTTATATATATTTATAAAACAATAAATTCTATATAAAATAAATTGTACAATGAGCGGCAGCTTTAATAAATATTAAGTTACAAGTAAACATAAATTGTAAATGGTTATCTCCAACAGTTATTTGATGCAACAAAAAAAGGAGGTAGATACAAATCTTGTTGATAGCATATTGTTAGAATTTTATTTATCCATGGAAAATAATACAAAATATTTTCTTAAAAATCGATCGATGAACTATTATACTTGAATAAATAATCTTTATTCATGTCATTTAATAAATATTTAACATTATTATCATTGATTAGAAATATTTTCTATAAATGAAGCAAAAAATAAATTCAAAAAAGTTAATTTATATACAAAAATAAATAAATCAAACTGTGCCTTTCATATGTTTGACACATAAAATAATAATAATGCATAATACAATTAATTTTTTATTCAAAAATAAATAAATAGCAACTTAAAAAATCTATCTTAAGGTAAATATATAAATTTGATTTTTTTTTACAAGCCAATAATTACATGCACATCAATGAACAATACTATATACCCCCTCTTTCGACATGAAACATAAGCTTTGTTTCACTATGTTCTATGTGCACAACGAAATTAAATTGTGTCTCTATTTAAATAATTTCTGCCTACCAGCAATTTTGTGTGCTCACCAGCACTTAATACAAATAATTGGAAATATATTACCTATGCCATCTCGTGATACATCAATCCATTGGTTATAAATTACACTTTGCTACAAATCCAGGAATGGTATGAACAATTTCTCCTCTCCATTGATTGGGTTATTGAGTTTTAAGTCAAGTTTTGATTTATTATGAATATTATTTTTAAAATCATTAACAAATAATGTCAATTATGAATTAAAGTATAATTTTGACCATCATCCGCGAAGGAATTTTAGGAGTAAGAGTTAGTTATTTTATTAAAAATACAATTAATAATTTTTAAATAAACAATTTGATTTATGCTTAAAAAATGATAAATTTAATAGAATATACCCACTTCATAAATATCGAAATACACATCATGTCAATGCTAAATAGGTTAATTTGAGAGGAAATACTTATTTAACTATCGCACAACTGGAACTGAATCCTCCTAGCCCTAATACTTTGCTGTAATGTTCTTTACGGTTGTAGACTCAATGGAATTAAATAATATAGTAAATACACACATACAAATATGAAAATATGAAACTAAAATAATATTAATTAAATACCAGCAGAATAATAGTATTTAATTTAAGCATTTATCAAGTAATGAAATGTATGTACACATTAAAGTTGAATTTTGAGTAAATACTATACTAATATGTATTAATTACATTGTAGCAGTGATCATCTAAATACTAAACTTATATATTCAATGAAAAAAATTCAACTGTAATTTTAAATATATTAATTTAGTAGTTAATATTGCATTAAATAATAGAAAAAAATCCAATTTTTATATTATAAAATTGATTTAATATTGGTAATGATTATCTCTAAATACTCAAACTATACTTAAGCAAGTATAGTTTAATACTTCTTGATATATAAACAAAAGTATTTAAAATTGTTTTTTATTTTTTCAATTTAAATCATATATTGTTATAAACTTAAAGAACATTACAACAACATTACTTATCAACCCTTAAGTTACTAAAAATTAATTTTATGATATGTACATTAATATATTGGTATATGTAGAATAGTATAATGTGCAATCAAATAAAATAAAATTGTAAAACAACACTATTTATAAGCTGCCACACTTTGTAAAATAAAAAAAAAATAAAAACAAAAACAAAAGACAAAATAAAAGTATAATATACTAAATTTAATGATATTAAAGAATAATAAATTTAAAAAAAATACTGTAATCACTAATTAATAAAAATTTAAATAATCAGGAAAATGTTGGTTCTTTAATAATAATATAATTACGTAAATAATATGAAGTTAAAACAAATGAAGGGTGGGTGATTTATGCATGAAATTAAAATGTAAAATGTATTATAAAATATGACCATCATTTTACAGAAATAAATAATTTGACTTTTGTTAAATAAGCAGTTAAAAGACATAAGTCATAATATAATGAATTAACATATAATTAGAGCCCAGAGGTTCAGTATACAGTCACAGTTAGCAGTTTAAAATATAATGTTAGTATTTCAGGCATTAGATTTTATATTATATTTGTGAGAAAAATTTAGTGTAGGGTTAAAACATACCAATGTTTCATTATAGAATCTAAAATTTGGATATTATATTATATTTTTAAAATTATTAAATAAATGTGTAAAATATATCTTGATATTAAAATCAAAGGTGCAATATCATTAAATCTGGTTATTCTATTAAAATATTTGTAGAAATAATTTTTTTTTCATATTAAAAAGTTAAAAAAGATTATTTTTATTAACTAAAAGTTGATAATTTTGAAAATAAAATAAATGAACATTAGAAGAGTATTTTAAAACAAAGATATACATTCATCATAAAATAAATGGAACCATAGATACGGTGTATCTCTATGTATTATGTCTTTGTAACTTAGAACACTAATTTTCGTATGCATAGTCAAGTACGTGTCATATAAGACATGTTATCATGCCTAATGTGACACATAAATTGACTATGCATATGGATATAAATTGGTTTATTATTTTATATTATATTGATTCATTACATTTATTATGAAAAGTTCAATAAAAACCATAATAAGTTATAAATTTAATTTTTAAAATATTAAAAACAATATTATGAATAATTTATATAAATAAGTATGTAATTATAAAATATATTTTAAATGTATTGATCAAAAACACTATTATACGCTCATTTTATTTAAGATGTCAAAATTAAAATGTCAAAATGTGATAACTTTTTTTATGCTTAAAAATATTAATATAATTAGTATTGTAAATTATAAATTTTAATTAATACATTTTTGACTATGATATAAAAATAAAATGCTAACTAGAATTTAAGTACTGTTATTTGGGCTTGTGCCTATGAAAAATATATTAAAAATATATTACTAACTACAATCTTAAATATGTAAAAGTGAACGAACAGCACTCGAGAGACCATCAAAAGAAAATTTGCGTTTAAATAATGTATAATTAACCAATTTACGATGTGATTATTAAAAAAACAAAAAATAAATACTTCCCTTAAAAATCTAACTGTAGATCCTTAACTATTATATTTAAATGAACATTAAATATATTGTTATTTGAAAAACCTAACATTTTAACTATAAGGTCTTTTAATTTATTTCCCCCTAGTCAATAAATACAAAAATTAAATTTTTTAATTGATAAATTGTAGGTATACCTTATGTCATTAACATTTATTTTTTTGATCCAACTATAATTTAAGTGTTTTATATATCTGGTATATTATTGTTGTAAATGTATATTTAACGTAATATATTTTTCCTTTTTGTCTAACCAAATTATTATTTAAATTTCTTTAATAGTAATTTTATTGAAAAAATGGTACATTTAAAATGAATTGTTAATGAATTGATTCTAATAATATCACTGTAAAACAAATGAAGAGAAGAAATGGTCATACCTGGATAAAGGGGAGAGTGGAATATACCTGAAGCGCCCAGTAGGGTGATGAATAGGGCCAGCAGCAAACCTTCGAGCTCCTTGAGGAGTTAAATAAGCTGCTAATGCAGGTACTGCTTTATTGCTACTAGGATTGTTGGCAAACTTCACAGTAATTGATTCTGTTGAACCTTTGGGAACAGTTCCATTTAATTCTTGAATTGCTCGTTCTGCTTCAATTCTTTGATCAAATCTTATAAAACCAACACCTTTTGAAATTGCTAAAAAGAAATTGTAGTAAATAAAATGTATAACACATTTGACCACTTACACATTAAGTTGTCGAGATATCATACAAAATAGTAATATAACAAATCATAGTGTGTTATAAGTTTTGTAGAATGAAATTTAAAATAATTTTATTAGTATCAATAAATTATTTAGAATGCTATTATTTTTATTTATATATAACTAATTTTAACTATAGTGTATTTTATGACTATAATATGCAATAAATAAATAATTTTTTAACGTAAAAAATATAACATTTTATTCTGAGTATTAACTACTAGTTAGAACTATACTAGATTTAGATCTAATGTAGCTATTTTGTTTTAGTTATTTTTAGTTTACTATCTAAAATAATTTACATGGATTTTTTTTATGAATATTTGTGAAATAATAAGTTCATATTTTGTTTAGAAATAATAATAATAAATACAAATTGAATTATATTTTTTCATTAAATTCTAATTATGAACAATTGCATCAACAATATAAAATTATATTTATTCCAGATTAACTTATTTAACTTAAACTTAAATATGTTTCTGAATACAGTACAAAATATGTTGGTGAGTTAATTTGAATTTTTTGTCAGAATAAGTGATTACTGATTATCACATTTCAACTATTATTCTTTTATTAAAATCAATAACTTACACGGCGAATGATCTCCTCCAGTATTTCCTACAAATTGTCGCACTGTGAACATATCAGTAATATTTCTTCCATTAGAATATTTCAAGGCAAACAATGAAATAATGAAAATATGAAACTAAACTCACCAGTCATATTATCACATAAAATTCTTGATGTTATTATCCGACCATAAGGACTAAATAAATTTTCAAGGTCTTGTTGAGTCATATGTTTTGGAAGACCACTGACATACAAATTAGCCCCTTTAATTGCTTCACTACTAGGTCTTGCAAATGATACCTTAAATTATTTTTATTACAATTTATTTCTATGACATTGATTAACTAATATGATACATATGTATAAAATAGAATGTACCTTAATTGTTTTATTTTGTAATCTTAGTCCATTTAAAGTATTAATTGCTTTTTCTGCATCTTCTGGTCGATGGTAGTTAACAAAACCATAACCCAAACTTTGGCCTACAAAAACAAAAATAATTGAACGATTGAAGCCTGCACACTATTCACAACATATCATATCCCAATATGATAAATATAAATAAAATAGTGAAACAATTAAATATCAAATTAATTTATTGAGTTATTAATTATATATGTATGTACCTATATGTATGTATGTTCATATTCATATTAATATCTATAATCATTATTAATATATGCAAATAAAGTTCAAAAAATAAAGTTATCAAAAAAAAAGTAGTTAAATATACTATTGAGGTTTTATTGTTATATATACTCATAGTCTCCTCACTTGATTTTTATTCCAATAAGTATAAATTACTTCCAACAGACTATTATAAATACTTGATTAAAAATTGTAAATTTAATAATAATATAAATTGTAGATCAAATCTCATGATTGAATTTATATTTAACAAATTAAAAGACTTCAACATAAAAATGTCAAAATTTAAGAATTAAAACAAAGAAGTCAACATTTTTTCAAGTTATAATACTAAATTAAATGTATTCATGTTAAAATGGTATGCTGTAATTTTACTTAACAGAAGTTTATTTTATTTTTTTAAACTTCTGGCAAATTTCAAAATGTCCTCTCTAAAGTACCATCTGTGTCCAATTTCTAATCTATAGAGAGGCTATATGAAACTTTTGTTGTACTCATTGATTCTTATAAAACACCCTCCCCGCCCAAAAAAAAAAACTAATAAAAATTATAAAAATTATAATTAAATATACAGATTTACTAAATAAAGCACATGATAGTAAAAAACAAAATCCTGCTCAGAATATTAAGTTCAATAAATTATAAAAATGATATGACTGCAAATTTATATTGGGAAAAATCAAAATATATACAACATTTATATAAATAATATTTCTAAACTTATATTTCTGATCTCAAATACTTTACAGTAATACTATACTATACTGTTAAGCCTATACTTTGTTCGAGAACTAAGTAGGTATTTTTATTACAAGCTAGTGTGGGAATAAGTACACATAAATAATACATTTTTACAAAAACAAAATAATACATCCTAGTTTTAAATTAAAAATTGCCATATTAAGAACTAACAATGCTTTAAATTACAGTACCTGATGGAAGAGATCCTGTTGTGAAAAAGCATGAAAAAATAAAAATAAAAATAAAAACATATGTTATGAGTACCTAGGTAGTAGGTATATTTGTAAAATGCCATTACATAAAAAAAAAAATGTTTTTTATAAATGAAATATTTTTAAATGTTACCTATTTAAAATAAATGAAAAATTATAAAATCATAAACATAAACTATTTATGTAAACACTAATCATACACCACTTATAAACAAGTAATTGTTTTGTTTATTTAGTTATAGTACAAACTAATTAATTTTAATTAAAAGTAAAAAAAATAAATATTTTAATTATAAAGTTAATACCGATTAATAAATACTAATAATTATAATAATTTTCATAATAAATTCAATGGTCAAAATTAAATTAAAAAAATCCTCCTGACATTTGTTTAGTTAGAAATTTATATTTTATATAAATAAAATGTATTATATTAATTTATTTTATTAATAATCGACTAGTTAAAATTATTATGTTATAAGATAGGTAATTTACATTATAAAAACCAATAGTTATTTATCATTTTAACCAAGAACGATATAATACATGTTCTGATTTGATTATATTCACAAAAGGCTATACATATTTAAAATTAAATTAATTTAACCAGGGAATATATTCATTGAGAATACAAATAATTCACACATAGGTACATCCTTAAAACTAACAATAATTTAGTTGTTCTGCAAAAAAATATTCAATGGTAAAATTAAAATTTTTTATTTTATTAACATTTTATTTACCTATTACAATCACAATTGTTTAATAATAATTCCAATAATATGAGAGTTAGATTAAACAAACTTCTTCAAGCAAACATTATAGATGCAAAAAATGTATAAATTAAATACGTCTCCATCAGGTACAATATGATTTAAAATGTTTAAGAAACAAAATTTTAGGGATTGATTTTATCTCACAACAAAAGTATGATAAAAATTAAAAATCTATGATCCAAATCTTATTCCAATAGTTTGTAATAATAACTGAATGACAGGTTTGAGGGAGGATAGGGCAAAAATCTAGCTTTTCAAAATAAATAATTAATTTAATCTATGCCTATAATTATTAGGTATAGTTTCTGTAACAATTATAGGCATTGACTGGAGATGCCTACCTAAATTAGTGATATTTGATAATATACAAAGAAATATAATAAATGTATTAATTATTAATATCAAGATTGTTAATTTTGAAAATAATATTTTAGGTTATATTTAGAGCTTTGACATACAACATCTTTGTTAAAATTAACTGTGGTATTTTGGTAGGTATATTCAATTTAATAAGAATAATACTTTAACATCACATTACATAGGTACATACATATAAGTAATAAGCATACATCACATTTTTTTTTAATAATTTTTAACATTGTGTTTAGTTTAGTAAATCTTGAGGTAAATCTTTACAGAACATTTTTAACAAATTTTTATGAATTTAAAATGTATACAAATTATTTTCGATACATTTAATATAAATTTAGATATTATATAGATTATTATTAGGTACTATTTCATACTTAAAAAATAAAAACTGTATTCCTATATACCTATGTGGAATAGGTATTTTAAAAAAACTCGTCTGTAATACATGGATTAACTTTTTTATTAGTAAATTCTACATTCTACAAATTTAAAATTATTAAAACAATGCTAGGTTTTCATTACATTTTTATATTCATTAGCGTACACAGGATTTTTAGTTTGCTTTTGCTTTTTAGATTAGTTTTAGCCATGACTTAAATATACAAGGTTATTACAACATAGGCCTATATTGTTATCAAACAAAATAAAATGGCAACGTAAAGGTACAGTCTATGGCTTAAGTATATGTCATCCCCTTACGCTGCCATTTCAATGCCTTAGCGTGATAAAATTATATAGTGGGAGTACTATTGCAATAACCTAGTACAATCAGCCTAATAAAAATTGAAAGTATGATTCTCGATGTTATTGCAATTTTACATTAAAAAAAATAATAATTAATCTTCTCTGTGGATTTATTTTGGTAGAAAAAAAGATTTTTTTTTAAATGAAGACTGGGAAGGGGGAGGTAGAACTAAGAATCCTACTTCTGCATACGCCACTGCTTATATCTGTTTATCATATATCATTAATGTACTGAGTCCATATACTCCACAACATTTATAAAGAATATTAAGTACCTAAACTCCAATCGATTTTTTTTATATTACAGTTATTTAAAATTTAAAAATTTATTTAAGATCCAATTTATTGTTTTTATAAAAAATTTATAAATTTCACATAAGAAAATCAACTAATAAATTATAATTTTAGAGTGTCTTTACCTTAAACTTTTAGAATAAATAAGTTCTTAATTGTCCATATTTTGGATGTAATTCCAATCAAGCACGAGAAATTTGTTTTAAAAAATAAAATATGTAGCTAAATAGATAGGTATTACCATTACCCAAGAATTTATTTAATAATAAAATTAAGACCATCTACTTTACCTTTAATAAATTCCCTACTAATAAATATTAAAATTATTTCATTTATATAATTATTTTCTATACTAAGTATTTGGTATAGCATTTTATATTACACTAAGTAAATTATCTTTTATGTATGTATTAATAGTAGTTAATCATAGGTAAATACAAAGATTTCACACTACTACCAAATACGAATTATTATTTGAAATAATACAACACAAATATATAAAAGCTTACCTGTGACTTTATCTCTAATAAGTTTACAGCTTTCAACTTCACCAATTGAAGAAAATAGTGATCTAATTTCTTCTTGAGTCATTGTTTGAGGTAAATAATTTACAATAAGGTTGGTTTTACTTTCTTCATTCAAAGAATTTCCTTGTGATGCATGAGAATTTGTACTTGAGGTATGTATAGAACCATTATGTGGTAGTGAATCCATTCCGTTTTGCATCATATTGATAATTATAATTCTTTTTAGATTTTTGACTAGTTTTTTTTTTGTTTCAGTAAACAAATAAAATAAACGAAAACAATAAATTCTGAAATGTAATCAAAATAAAAAGTTAGTTCAGCTATATTAATTCACATTATATTTATTAGGTATTGATAATTCAATTTAAATGTAAGATTGTAAGAAATCTTTTGAAAACAATTAAAAAAAACACATGGCGGGTCTAAGAAATCAGCTACAAATTCCACTGAATAAACCCTTTATTTTTACTGGACAACCAGCTCATGTTGGGACTGATGGCAAAAGAACAACAGTCTCAAAGTAATAACAGATTATTGATGATAGATTCAAAATATTTAGAATATGAATTATATGAAATTACTTGTAATACCTAATTAATCACTTAATAAAGTTTTCAATAGATAGGTACAATCTTGTGAATAACTATTAGTAGTATTAATTTATTTTTGAGCTTTATGATAACAATTAAAAGTGATTGTTATCCGTTTATGTAATAATAGGTATAATAAATTACAGATTTAGTTCTTAGGTACAATAATATTAATCATAATCAGATAGGTAACCTACCTAGTTCAAGTATGATTGAATGTTTAATAGGTAGTTAATGTTACCTAGTGGCTAGTATCTGCATATAAAAAATAAATAATCAACACTATTTCATAAGTACCGATAACCTATAAGCATTAAGTAGTAAATAAATAACCAGGATAAATATTCATTCATTTTTTTATTTCATTTATGTCATGAAATGTATACCTAGGTTCCTTAGTAGGTACTTTGAATGATAAATATTGAAATATTATGAATTGTGCTTCTGTCATTAAAAATACTAGTAAAACAACATTTGTTAGACCTACTTACTCGCATTTCTTATTCAGATAGATTAAAAATAAGTACTTAATAAATTATTCCTATCTTAGCAAATAATTTTTTTAAGAAAAACCTGGAGTGCTCACTGGTTGTTATAAAAAAACAAAATTTTTACAAGATGTTTATAAAGTTACACAAAAATTGTGTTATTAAATCGTGGGATGGGTATGGCCAGATGGTTGATCACCCTATGGCGAGGACTGAGGAGTTACCTAATAGTTCAAAATTCCGCAGTTATCAGTATGTGGATGGAGGGCAGAAAAATAAAACAATAGCTGTCGTTAGTTGTTACCTACCACGTAAAGTATATAATATTATATTGTTAGGTATAGCCAAAACAGCTGACAAACTAAAATAATATTATGAATTATGATAGTTGACTCGCTACTTGCAGTCCGTCGAGAACCGCCCAAGCTCAGTGGCATTTTCCAAACGCACACGTATCGGCACTGCGAACTACGCGGTCAACTGTCGGCAAACACATTTTCGGTCAACGACAAAATGAAAAATAAAAAAAACGAAACGAAGAAAAATAGAAAGAAAAAAAGAGACAGTGACAGGGCAAGTGGAGCAAGACGTGTGAGGGAGACGACGGAGACGTCCGGGCGTCCGAGAGCGAGCGAGCGACGGAGAGAGTGCGGGAAAAGTGAGACGCGTCTGACTCTTCCGACGTGTGCGGCGGCGTCGTCGCTAATATAATACGTGCTTACGGGCGATGCGTTCGAACGTCGCCTAAACTTCGATTTAACCGTTAAACAAACGGTACGTATAGTATTAAAATATAATAATAATAACTTTCCTAAGTACTATGTTGACTAATATACTATATAGATCGTTAAACGACAACTTTACACGTTCGGGAATCGATGTCGTTAAACGCGGTTAGATTTATGTAAATAATATACACATGATCATTATTATGATTATGGTTATGATGATTGTGATCGTGATTATAATTTATATTATTATTATTATGCTAATAACATCGGTACGCGATGCACGCACGCATACGAACCTGCGCACGCGCATGGCTTCACGCACGCGCGCGCTCGCGCAGTCACGCACACACAAGCCCGGTGCGTCAAACACATGACGACGATAACAATTTTACAGACTACTATAATATTATACAGGCCACAGGGTTATATTTTTTATACTATTATAATTTATAGTCTCTATTTATACTTTTTAGTATTTAACTGGTGAGTTTGTAACTTCTACGGACTACGATGCGTGAAGAAAAAATAAATTCATTCGTAATAATTATAATACTGATAATAATGATAAAAGGGAACAACTGACTAAAGAGTAAAGAGCTGTTGCGGCGGCCGACGGACCATAGTACCATACAAATATACGATGATCGGACGTCGTCGGGCTGAAAGCGCGTGCGCGCGAGTGAGCTTCGAAGTTCGAGATCACTCCACCAGTAAAAAGCTTACAAAATTCCTTTTGGTGCTACAGTGCTATTGCATATCGGCCGTGTCTCATCTCTCTCTTTCTCTCTCCCTATTTCTCTCTCTCTCGTCCCCTCCTTTGAGGCCGCTACAGACCGTCGGACCGAGCAGCTCGAGCGATCGATGGTCCGGCTGGCCGCTACCGCCCCCTCACGAACGATTGCCCGACTACCCGAGCTCGAGTAGAGCCGTCCATCATCAGTCATCACCATCAAGTATTAAATAAAATTATATTATAATTACATTATTTTATTCTTCGTTCGTACACACCCCCGCCACCCGAAACAACGACATTATTGAAATAAGGTTTATGCCATCAGTAGAATCGCGCTCGCAATCACATCCTGCTTACTTTTACATTAGTAATAAACTTTAGGGCTAGCAAAGTTATGAACACTTTTTGAGAAATTTGAATGTGTTTAACTGTTTAACTGTTTAAGGCTACACTCTTCGTACCTACTACACAGACACACAGTACACATAATATGCATTTTCAAACTCTTGCACAATAGTTCAGAGATTTAAGGTTTGTGGGAGGGGGTTTTCAGGGACTCTGGCCTCCTCCATAAGAGTTTTTTTTTTCACATTTTCGTATACATTGGAATAATTAAAATAATTAATGAAAACAGTCATCAGTCACTTACAGATACGATCGATATACAATCAAATAATAATTTTTATTATATAGGGATCAAGTATAATGTTTATCAAGTATTTCGTTGATGATTTTTTAATTTGTATATACCGACTAGTGATTTGTATTCTTTTAAACACCAACCATAAACGTTTCCCTTTACAAATGTGTTGATGACGTTGACGTGTTGTGAATAATCGGTTTTCCCTTTCAGATAATAATTTTATTTTTATATCTGTCTAAACTAGTAAACTCTAAATAGTATATAGAAGTGATTTAGTGATTTGTTGGAATATATAAATATATTGCAGGTAAAACCTGGAAAAGCCGAAACGAGGGGAGAAACGGCTTGTCGTCTTGAGTTTAGTGTTTACAATAAAAAAACTGTATCGTATACATTTTTTACGATCTTTGAAGATCACCGTAAAATAGTAGGTAGGTATGCACATTTTGACAAATTTTGTCAGAATTGGAACTTTAAACGCTTACAAAAAAAATTGTAACTTAATATGCCTTTTCGATTCGGCAGTGAGAATTCAAATTCTATTTTGTCAAAAACTGGTGTTGCATGAAAATTCTCCATATATTTTGTTAGTTATTACTTATTACTTATTCACGATGATTATTTTTTATTTTTACCTCCTTCAAGTACTAAATAGATAAAATGATCTACCAAAAACCACCACCCATGTTGAAGATAGAATATTATATTATAGAAAATGTATAAAAAAAAAACAACGCAAACAACGTTGTAAAACCAGATACCAATAATGGCCTAAAGTCTACATTCTAAAACGGCCACGAGAGTTCAAACTCATAAATAAAATTCGTCTATTAAAAAAAAAGTGTCATATTATACAGTGTATAGTGTATAACTGTATATTATACACATAAATATGCAAATATTTTAGTTTAAAATAGCCAATTAGGTATCTAAGAAATCAAGAATGTGTTATTTATATTAGTAGTATTTATTACGTATTATCTATTTATTATATATTGTAAAATAATTAATACTTTTAATGTTTTTAATGGACATAGGTACTATATAATATTCAAATGTTTATAATAATTATACTATAAATGAACATATTTGCATCATGTTTAGAATTATTTGATATGATTAGCGATAAATTAAAAAAACTTTTCTAAAATACCTAGATTATATTATACCTAACGCGCCTCGATAAGCGTCACGTAGAAGCATTGAAGCAATTTATTATTTTTAGATAAATATATTTGAAAATGCGCCTTTATCAAAGATTATGGGGCTCCACGCTAACCTATCTATTTGTATACTAAAATGGTGTTAGGTTAGGTTAAGTAGAGTCAAGAGGTTTATCAATATTTGGTGGCTATATGCGAGTGAGCGTGTTCATAGCTGGCGGAAAACGTTGAACGAGTAACATTATATAATATTATTGTATAAGATAGATCAATATAATATAATACCAATACGCAAACACACTATAGGCGATCATTTTTAGGAAACCTTATAATTAAAAATATTCAGGGATTGTTAGTCGTTTGGCGTTACGTTTATTTTCTAAGTTCCAAACATTTTTGAATATTTGTAATATACAATTATTGAAGTATTTATGCAAATAATTAATTGGTGTACATATGCTTTGTTGCTTGTTATTCATTATAAATAATAAATTAAAATATTTAATTATTAATCAAATGTTTTAATATACTTATATAATTCAATTGAAATTTAAAGTTAAGCTATATACATTTAAGCGCATAAAAAGGGGGCAAGTGGGTACCATTAGATTCACTTTTCTACAAAAAAAGATGCTGATGCAGAAAATCGAAGCATTTTTACTGTCCAAAAAGGTGATGACAGATACAAAAATTTAAAAAAATTTAAATAAAAACAGATATCCTTGTAAAATAAATATATTTATCGGCTCCGCTCAGTCTAAAATAAAAAGTAAGCAAATGTTGATCATAACAAAATGTATCATTTGCATCCAAAGAGTAAGAATATGGTTTATTCACTCAAAACTATATTGAAGAGGTTCAACAGACGATTTATTTTTAATATAAAACCATAAGCTGTACCGGCGTAAGCATACAAATATCCTAAATGAAATAAATATATAAAATGTTAAAATTCATTACCGACATGCAAATCGCAAATCCTACAGAAATATAGAAGTTAAACACACAATAGAATAACTATTAAGCGTAGTAGGTACAGCAAATAATCCGAATGAACCACATACTATAGTTTGCAATGAAATTTATAAAATTGCTCGATTACACTCTGAATAAGTACATATTGTATAATGTATTGTAATAGAATACTACTATAGTACTATATTATTATATATATTGATAACAGTGGCGGCTCGTGGTATGGTGCACAGGAGCACGTGAACCACCCAAAAAATAAAAATAAATTATAAAAAATAATTAGATTCTTATGGTAACATATAATTGATTATTATGCATATGGTCTGTAATAAAAAAAAGTTTTTGGAGTTTTTCATGTTAAGAAGTGTGTCTAAAAACGATTAAATAATTCGCGGAGCAGAAATTGTTTGTACTCCGGGTGGTCGTAAATATTAGCTACATGTATCGATACGTCGGTTAGTTATATTATATAGTTGTTAGAAGCACATTTAATGTGTGCACCGAACCTATTTTTATCGTGTCGCGATGTCGCGTCGTTCGTCGAAACGATAACACTGTACATTATCCACTAATTGAGTTATTATATTACATTATTTTGGTATGCACCTAAAACAAAATTGATATTTTTTCCATCTTACATAGATATCTTATACTTATACATTTCTTGTGCACCACCTTAGGTGAAGCTCACGAGCCGCTACTGATTGATAACAGACTGCAAGTGCGTGGTGAATATAGTATGTTGGTCAAATCAGAACTTGTTCGAAAAACCCTCCACAGCTTTATTTGGAGTTAATAAGAACTTTATTTGAGGCACGTCCCTCAGCTTAAAGGATGGTGGGTGGAGACTAGGGGCATTTCACATATAGTAAATAATTTATTAAGTACACACTAAGACTAAGCCAATCATTCTCAGTTACCATTTAAGTAAATACGTAATTATTTATATAAGTATTTATAATTACTAATATAAATTATTATGCCTCATAAGTTAATGAAGTTCACCACGCCACTGCCTAACAGTGTAAAAATAATTATCATCTCTACCTATAATTTATTACATTCTATTAATATAATATATACCTACGCAGTAATCTGTTTATTTTTAAAGGTTTTTAATTTAATTTTTTATAGTTTTTAAGCCTGCTAAAAATGTACTTTTTTTTTTTTTTTTTTTTTTTTTTTTTTATTGATCGTAAGCCCGGCAACTATGGCCATTAGCTGTATGGTTTTTTGGTGTATGATTTTTGGTTAGGTGTATTGTATTGTTGGTAGTAGTAGGGGGAAACACGTGTGTGTTGGGTTTTGGCAGATTTTCAATTTGGGCACCCGTAGGTATCTGCCATGCCCGGGAGGGGGATGGCGGCACTTGTTCTCCGGACACCGTGACTTGCCCGAAGAAAAATGCCGCCCAGTGGCCGGGAGTCGAACCCGCGACTGCCAGCGCCGCAGTCGACGCGTTAGACCGCTCGGCCACCTCGTCCCCAAAATGTACTTTTTAATACATACTATTTCTAGTGAAATACCGTATAAAACCATGAGTAGCGGTTTCTTCTTATTTTCATCTATTGACGGATGCCGATGATTAATATAGTTATATATTTTCTTTCGTTATAATTTAATGTTATTACCTATGTATGTATCGAAATGAATAAATATATAGTATGTATGTAAGTCCCCCACTTGTGAGTGATTGTTATAATATTTTGTTTGTATTTTCATGCGTGAATTTTTATCTGACTAACTTCCTCTCCCGGCCATTAGTAATACTGGGTTTAGCATGAGTCATGACTATAATATTTGAGTATACACCATAAAACTTTCAAAATATTTTTCCTCTTTTTGAGCTATTTTTTTTTTATGTTTTCGAAAATAATAATTCAACCTGCTTTATTACTAATAGTAAAATAAATTACTTAAATAGCAATAATATCATAAAATTAATTAACTTGGAATCGTATTATGGATATAATGATTTTATATCATTGAATACAAATAGTTTACATTCCTTACAGTAACCCACTCGATGCCTACTGTACAGCTGAGTGGTAGGTACTCAATTGCCTACCTTTTTAACACTTTTCTTAAGTTTGGTTTCACGTCTGTCTGTGATCAAATCTTGCGCGCTCGATTTGAGGCACTTTTTGAAGATGAAAAATTCTGAAAATTGGTATAGACCTTGGTCTTGGATGACAATACAATAATCCGTTGTCATTTTGGGACATGGACCAAAAAAAAAAAAAAGGATTGTCCCCACGACGTCGCCGTAATATCTCTCGCAGATATTGAACTTTCTCTCTTCCCCAAAAAAAACCGCAACCTCTTACGAAGCAAGTATAGGCGTGTCCTATCCATTATTATAATATCTATGGTAACAACGGTAATTATTACCAAATAACATTATACCGGTATTCTGATATAAAAATATTTACTTTCAACTAAAAAGTACAAAATAAAAAATAAAAAAAAAAATTTTAAAAACACACTTTTCCATAAAAACATTTAAAAAAAAATTTTAAAAATTGCACTAAAAAGACAAAAATAATTCTCTGTACTTAAAAATAATGAAAAATTTATTGATGAAAAATTTAAAAGTGTGTGGTGCATCATACAAAACATTAAAAGCCGAGCTAAGTCTCACATACACTTCTTTGTTCAATCCTGTTTATAAGACAGTGACTGGGAATATATGTCAAGTGTATGAGCACCACACACTTTTAAATTTTTCATCAATAAATTTTTCATTATTTTTAAGTACAGAGAATTATTTTTGTCTTTTTAGTGCAATTTTTAAAATTTTTTTTTAAATGTTTTTATGGAAAAGTGTGTTTTTAAAATTTTTTTTTTTATTTTTTATTAAATATTATATCACGTAGACCAAGTAGATCCAATTATAATAAATTTCAACAGCCAATATCTTATTTATTAAAATAATATATGATTTTCGTTTTATTTAATTTATTTATTCATTTTAATTAGGTACATTATATCACATACATTTAAATATGTTATACAACATTATTGTATACCTACATAAAACAATATTATTTGAAAATAACTTTTAAAAAAAAAATGGTTATTTTGGTTTTATTTGAACATTTATTTTAATTCATCGGCAACATAATATACATATATCATATATGTATTGCTTGTAAAGATCCGTAAATAGTTTTTGATACCGTCACAACTATTTTGTGTACATACAATTTACCAACTATAATAATTAATATGTAATAACTTCTTAACAATTTTCAAAAATATACCAATATGATTCAAAATAAACTTTTGTCATTTAATTCTTTAGATCATAAATTATACACATTTCTCAGTATCGTTCAGAAACTCCAACCCTAAACTCTAATAAAATATGTAATATCCTAAAAATCCTAAAAATAAGTCATTACTCATTAGTGTTAAGTGTATAACAATATGAACGAACAATACGGTTCCGTCTAAACCACTGATAGAAAAACCCTGCACGTGATATACTAGCGACTGGCGTAAATGCCTATCCATAGTTATGTATACATTATCAAACCAGTGTAAAATAGGTACCTAGTGTATGTATTAATTATTATAGGTATGCAATATATTAATATGAACTATTTACTAATAATATGTCTAGGCGAGTAGGTACTACGTATATTATGGTATATATAATATTTATATTGGTACGCAGTAAGCACTCTCAGACTCGTGGAGGAAATAATACAATGTACCGCGAGCCACGAGGGGCACCTTGCGTCTGATATGACGCCTGTACAGTGTATGTTACGTACGGTGCGGCCCGGACATTATTGATTTTTTGAACGCGAAACCGCTTTCCGCAGATTTCCTATACGCGCTCCCGGCCTCCCGGGTCCCGGGTCCCGGACCACCGCGATAAGTGCAACGACCCGCTCTCTGTGAACAATTGGGGTGGTTGACGGTTATGTATATAGTATATCCACGCCGGTTCAATAAATAGCTGCAGCTAGGGGCGTATTTATACAGCGTATATTATAATTTATAATACACCACACACGCGTAATATTATATACGACGGGCGTGCGCAAGTGGATTCGAATTTTCGAGAAGCAGCGTTTTTGTTTTCTTTTGTCTGTTATTGTAGTTATAAGTACTTATAAGCATTAACTGAGGTGGGAGAGAGGTAACGACTACCCTCTGCCAAAACCATAAGGAGCAAAGGACTACCTCGATATTTTTTAAAATTGTATAGAAATATACTGTTAATAAGGCATTTTCGGCTATATAAAAATAATTCAACAATTTAACATTATTCAGAAAAATATCATGTTACAATATAATTACGAACTATATATATTGGAGCCTACATAAGAAAAATTGATTATTACAATATTTTATAACAATCTTTAACTCAACTATACCTGGACACCTAGTAAATTTGATTGTTTAATATATAGTATAAGTTTAATGATATTTATTATTTAACATTGATTTGCACTGAAACGGAATAACTTAGGTTAATGAATCTATAATTGCATCGTCAATAATTACAAGAATAAAGTAAATTTCATCTCCAAGGATAGTTTTTACGGCATGAAATGTTTCATCTTATTTCAAAATTAATATTTATTTTTTCACATGTTAGGTAGATGCTTATTACTTATTAGATATTATTATCAATTGTATAAAAACAGAATTTGAAGAAAATATTTTAAAAATACCTAGGTACTCAATGCTCTTCAAAATCGGTTAAGTACCTACCAGGAATAACAATATAGATGAAGATACTTTAGAAGTTTAAATAACACTTATAACAACAATATGGAATCAAATTATTTGTGAGTAGAATTTGTTAAAATGTGGTTCGTAATATTTTTAAACTTTTTGTAGATCATATAATTTTATTTTTATAAAAATAATTACATGATGTACCTATAAGACGATAAATATTTTATACAATTGCGAATATAATAAAAAAAAATATCGATTTCGAACGAATTCTGGCTTCAAGTGAACGTTTGTTTTCATCCGTTCTCTCAGCTACTATTAAAAATCAATAAAATTATTTAACTACGAATACATTTACATGGACGAAGAGAGACTATGAAAGGCTGTTTTATAAATTGGAAAGACTAATAACTTTTAAGATTAATTTTGATAAAATTATTTATCAAGTTAATGCAGAATCAACATAAAGAGAAAAAAACTCCAATTAGCACATACCTAAATATGTGCATTGTTTCAAAATAAATAAGTAAAACCATAAAGCCGTGAAAGGTACAATAATTGTTAAATCATTAATTTAAAAAAAATGTAGTTTAGGAATAATATTAAGTAATTCTTTGTAATGTTTCTTATTTTAATGTAAATAATTTGTATTAATTTTGTATAAATT
This sequence comes from Metopolophium dirhodum, assembly GCF_019925205.1. Taxonomy (NCBI): domain Eukaryota; kingdom Metazoa; phylum Arthropoda; class Insecta; order Hemiptera; family Aphididae; genus Metopolophium; species Metopolophium dirhodum. The sequence goes on along the minus strand of NC_083560.1, from coordinate 55,871,911 downwards.
AATTTTATTATTATATTGTACATAATAATACAGCTTTAATCAAAAATATATTTTACAATATGATACATGTACGACGTACCTAATATTTGTTATTACTTATTTCAATGCCATCTATTTTATTTTATTTTGAATTTTATTTCAACCCGTTCTTTATAAGTACCTACTTTGCAGTAGACACTACACGCATATTTTACATCGAACGTCTTAGTCACTCAGTTAATTAAAAATCATAGAATATATTTTGAAAGCGACGTAAGATTTATACTTTATAGTGTAGTTATAATATGTTTAAATATAAGTATGAGGGTATTATAATGTTTGTCAATGAATAGTTTTACTTATAAGTTATTAATATTATTAAAGATACTCTGCAGACTGCAGTCTGCATGATTGAAAAACAAAACTGTATAAAAATAAATAATTGCCCATCGACTCAATGTTTTAGTAAATACCTACAGTGGTTGAAGTGGGCATACGATGGGATGGCATCTCTCCACTTTTTATAATTTATATTTTTCATTCCTCCACTTATTTTGTCAAAAATAATGCACCCTTATATTAATATACAAGTATTATCGATTAATATTGGTGTTTTTCATAAAATGTTATTTTTACGATGGTTTTTTTTTAATTAGTTTTACAATAATACAAAGAATATGTGTGTTTATCAATATTATAAATTTGATGATGAACTTATTTTATAAGAAACAAGTACCTACCTATTTGTTTGCTCGTTTAAATTAGGTAATATTGGCATAATGTGATAACTAGATATAATAAATCTAAACCTAGTTTCTTACAATTTTATGTTGATAAAATAATATGTTAATTTAGGGCTGTTTGAGTTTGCTTGATTTTCAAAAATCATTCAAAACACAACTAAGTAATATAGAAATTTGTTTCATAATACTAGGCGTTTAAGGCAATATATTTTATTTTGTATATTTATCCCTTTTTTTTATAAAAGTGTATATTTTGTTATATTTGTATTTAAAGTGCATTTTTCAGTAAAATCATATACCTATACGTCCATACAAGCATACCCAAAGGCTATGACTTTAGGAAAACCTATACAATTATTAAATGTAAAATGGCATTTCGCAACCGTCGTAAAAAAAAGTCCACGGATAACGAGCAAAGAACGACAACGACCTCTGTTCAGCTATCGCACCTTTGTTTTTGTATAGGTGTGTTCAACGGTCGATATTAAGCCCGCTATGTATCTACATTCTATCTATATGTATTTATGAAAAAAAGTAGTGAAGAGGAAATAGCGTTTTTGAGTATTTACTATATTATGACTGCGAAACAAGGCTCGGTGCTTTTATGTTGTAATAGATAAAACGTTAAAGTTAATATTGCAAAGAAGGTAAGTCGTAAGTGTATTGCTTAGAATTTCGTTTAATATCACCATACACGATGGGGGGAAAAACCTTGCAATCGCGTTCATGCGCCTTGGTGAAGTTTATGGAAGAAGTCGAATCGAAAGTATTTATGAGCTGAAAAGATTAAAAGCAGAAAATTCTAAATTGACAACGTAACAATATTTAAGACAATATAATAACACTGTAGTTATTTTTAAAATGAAAATAATGGTTTGACATAATATTGAGATAACATATTTTGACAGAGCTTAAACGATATTCTCTTTATAAATATATAGGCACTACTTGTTACCAATAGAGTATTCAATTAATTGTTTTCCAGAAACCGACTTTCCGCATTAAAATGGTCCCTTATTTGATGTAAGACTATTTTGAAGTCTCGGAGGAAATTATGAACGGATATTGACCTATAACTATATGTTTATAAATACCTAATATATATAGATATGTGTTAGAAAAAACTCAAGAATTTCAGGAAATGGGTAGTTGCGCTACACAAATGAAGTTGCCGTTATAGGTATATTATAGGTTTGTTATAGGTATAAGTATATTTTGGGGGGACGAGGTGGCCGAGCGGTCTAACGCGTCGACTGCGGCGCTGGCAGTCGCGGGTTCGACTCCCGGCCACTGGGCGGCATTTTTCTTCGGGCAAGTCACGGTGTCCGGAGAACAAGTGCCGCCATCCCCCCACCCCGGGGCACGGCAGAAACCTACGGGTGCCCCATTAGAAATTCTGCCAAACACAACACACACGTGTACCAACCTACCCAATATAAAACCTACCAAACCTACCCAATATAAAAAACCTACAGTACCCTCCCCACACCCAATGGCCTATGTTGCCGCGGGTTACTCAATAAAAAAAAAAAAAAAAAAAGTATATTTTGTTACTACTTACTGCGTGGAACGACCATTTATTAATCATCAAATACATATTAAAAAAATAACCATCTAGGTACTAGTAAAAAGACAATCTGTTATGCTCTGCTGATAAAATATGAAATACCATTAAAAAATCAATATTTAGTTACCTACACGTTTACCGGTTAGGATATTATGATTATTTGATAGGTAAGTTATTTCCTTTTAGATTCAAAACGCACATTGCGTATCATCCCGTACAAACCCTATTTCACAGGAAACTGATATTTATTACATTAAAATTGATTGAACCTTTCGCGTGCTATTGTCAAATCGTGAATCCGGGTATATAATGTATATATCATAGATTATATAGGTATTATAGTCTATGTATAAAGTACCTATCTATAGTAAGATAATTTTATAGAATAGGTAACACCAAACGTAATGTGTAACTAGTGTATACTATAGATATAGTACTAGGTGTATCTACTACGGAATACAATGAGTTCAGATGATAGATTTAAATTAGTTTGTTTTATTGTATTTTGTATACAGGGTGATTCATTAAGCGTAAAACACTCATTATCTCAAAAAGTATTAATGTTTTTGAAAATATTTTTTTACATAGTTTCAAGTTGTTAAAAAAACAACATTTTTATTTAAAAAAATCATATTTTTAAATATTTTTTATCCTAATATTTTTTTAAGTTTTTTACATTTTTGAAAGACAACATAGAGTTTTAATTTCATTTTCAAAAGCAGAATATTTTTCTAAGTATTTTGATACATAAAAATCGAATTTAGAACGAGTAGCTTATGAATTATAAGTATTTAAAGTTTTGATGGGCGGAGTGGAGTGGTTACCCCGCAAAATGTTTGTCTACTACTCCGCTTGTCTAAACTTTAAATACTTATAACTCATAAACTACTCGTCCTAAATTCGATTTTTATGTATCAAAATACTTAGAAAAATATTCTGCTTTGGAAAATGAAATTAAAACTCTATGTTGTCTTTCAAAAAAGTAAAAAACTATGTAAAAAAAATATTTTCAAAAACATTAATACTTTTTGAGATAATGAGTGTTTTACGCTAAATGAACCACCCTGTATAGTTTAGTATATTTTAAACTATAAATTAAAAAAAAAATTTAATACTGACTAGAGTCTAGACTACCTATGCACAAAACAAGTGATTAATGTCCAAGACAAAGTACCTAACTTTTAACTGAGTTCCGCTTAGATTCGTGTTCGAATGTATTTATTCATAATTTGCTTTCAAATGTATATTCATTATACCTAGATTACAATAATAAACCACTCAAACTCAAGTTTAACAATTAAACATACTATAGGCATACAATTTGATTATTCACATTTTTCTTCCCATTTTCTTCACAAACATGATTTTAAATGCTGTATATCTTAAATGTTTTTTTAGCAGGGGCTAACATAAATTATTATCACCATCATGAAAACGCTGTCAGGATTGTTTAAATGCTTTTCAAATAAGAATTATTAACACAAAATATTTTTTTATGAAGTATCTAACTACAATATTGAATTTGTGCGTAAATACTAAATTACAGCTCATTTATGAAAAAAGTATGAAATATATAATTATTATTCATATCATTGTGAATTTTAATGAATATACTTTCAAAAAATTAAGGTTTATTGTATCAAAATTATTATTATAATAAATATTAATGTACGATAATTATTGTAATATTTAATTTTTCAAACAAATATTTTTCTTTATTAGGTAGAATTTATTATTCTAAATATAAATTAAGTTAAATTAATTTAATAAAAAATTATTATTATGTACTCTCTACTAAATATTAATTACAGTGGAATTTAAGTTAATAAAATCTGCTCGTATACTATAAACACCGAATTAATTAATTATACCTGTCATGTACACGTCCTTATGTTAGAGCATATTATTTATTAATAATGATGGTTTTATTACAATAAACCTATACATAGTTAGCTGATAATATTAAATATTTTACCTATGAGCTATTATATGCGACATGAGTAGATGTCACAATACAAACTCTATATCCTAAATAGCTGCCTACTTAGACACTTAGTATATTTTACTATAGTTACTACTTTGTGTACAAACACAATTTACTTAAACGAGTACCTATTACAGTAATACAGCTGCATATTATAACCGTATACTTTATTTATACATCGCATTACGAACTTAAAATGAATATTATTAAATATTACAGTGTATTTTTATAACACTTCCATATTTTAAATACCAAATGTTTTTTTTTTAACTAATTTAACTTTTACAACAAAACACAAATATACTCTTTACACATTATATTTTTTAATCCATAAAACTTTGAAAAAAGTTACCTACTTGATAAATTATGAAAATTATAAGATTACTTAGTATACGTTAAGTAGCGATTTGTGAAATGGTTTAAACTAAATATCATACTGATATTTTAATAAGTAGGTAGGTATTGAATAAGTATATGTATTATACGAATAGGCACTTCATTGATGCATTGTTTAAAACTATAATTATTAGTTATGGTTACCTATGTAAATGTAATTTATAAAAGGAAATAGTATAGGTGTGGTCCCAAACTCCCAACAATAAATAGGCACGTACAATATTAAGGTAGGTTTACCGAAATAGGTACTAAAATAATAGAGTAAATCGAAATTAATGTATTCGTAACAATTATTTATTAATTATTAGTACAAATAAATAATATGAAAATATCTATTTTAGAGTTGAATTTTTAAGGGGCGTCTCATTCGTAACATGTATCTTCCAATTATTTACGATATTTAATTTTTAATTGAGGTACAAGTATTTTTAAATTGCAATATTTTACATACAACTACATAAGTACAACTTGCTTCAAAATTTAAAAATTCTAAAAAACCGACATACTGATAGTGTTGTAATACCTTAAAGTTTTACCTATAATAAGTCAATTCACTCTCACATTAAAGCTACATAACTATACAAAATTGGTTTAGTCAACTCATATTTGCTATGTTATTCGTTTGTAAGACGAAGACAACACACATGTGTGTGGAAAATGTATGATAGGTAATTATATAATTGAGGTTTGGGCAATTTCAATGAATTCCTGGAAAATGTAAATGCTTGGGAATGGCCGGGAATATATATATAAAAATATTTCCATTTAATAATCATTATGGAAAATAATAACGTATTGAGATAATTAGATAGATTTTCAAATTTTTTATCAGAATATATATACATGATTAACTTATAAAGGGAAAATCAAGTTGTAATTTTTTTTTTGATAATTTATAATATTTAAATATAATATAGGTACCTCTAATAACAATCAAAATAATAAATTAATGACATTGTTGAAACACAGAATGGAAGATTTTACATGTTTGAAATTTAGTTAAGTTAAGATGTTGATGTACAATATTAAGTTATAATAAAGATAAGAGACAAAAAGTTTGTAGTTAATTATTGATAGATACGTAACTAGTAAATTATTACAACATCCATGTGGTGCTTAATTCTTACTCAGTGGTTACTGGTTATAGCGGTCAAACTACAGGATAACAATTTCTTATATTCTGTGTTTATAGAGCAAAACAGTGTTATAGTTATATCCTTACAATAACGGTGAATTGAAAATATTTTTCAGTTCAGGATAATATAATATAAACCTATGCGGTAAAATAGCAATTTAAATATATAACAAAATATCCTTAGAAATATAGACTCGCAGAATGTCTCTACTCAGAAACGTTTTTTGTCTACAATGTTTTATCATTGAATTTAAATTTAACACATCTATCATACTGACCTACGAAATGACTAGATAAAATATTCACATATAGGTACTACATGTCTACATTACAGAGTGACTCCCCGTTTTTGATTTCCTTACAGTCCATCCATTAATGACCGAAAATTGTACCTATGATAATAAATTGTGTTTGAGTTAAAATAATTGAATAGGTAGGTAGATTATAACAATACAAATACAAATAAAAAGGTATGTACCTAAATATACTTAAATAAGAAACATTTTTCAAACAATACGTATCTTGAGGATAGTAGATACAATTACATTTGAAATAAATATTTAGAAAATATTACATAAAATAATTTGGATTATACAGAAAATTTTGAGTCCAAAAAGATAACTGAATATTGACGAGAGAACCAGACGTTTTGATATTGCAGAATTATTAATTTCCACGAAGTATTCAATCATAAACGTTTTGAATCATAGGCAGAGAGGAACGTAAAGAATAAAGAAGTATAATATTACGTATAATGTATATATAATAAAGTTTATTTGAATAATGAATGAAAAATGTGCCTGTAGGTGGACGATTATCAAGATACATGGTACCTATATTACTATACTAGCATTTAGTTTGTATGTGGATTGAGGATAAACATATACCTACGATATAAGCAGGTATATAACATAATTATATAGACATATAGTTCATATATATATAATTGAATCAATTGAATTGATTGGAATCAAGTTAAAAATATATTTTTAATGTTTCAAATATATATTAATATTTAATACCTATTTAGAGGTACCTATAATCAATAATTTATATTAATAGGTAATTCAACTCACCAGTTACGACAATCTTAAGTCATACCTATCTATTAATACATGCTGAATAAACGGAATATTAAGTTGAATGGAGTAAAACAAATATTTTACAATACCTACGTAATTAAATGAATTTAGTAGATAATAATAACCTAAAGCAAAGATCGTGTTCGTTAATTGTATTTGTATCGAAGATGTACAAAGAAAACGAACTATTGAACAATACTTAAAATTAAAATATGTATATTATACTATTATTTTATGATAGACTATAAGACATCTAACGAAAATTATAGAAACTGTTCTTTATATTAACTATATAGACATATGGTCAGCTTAATATAGTTTTATTTTACATTTTAATATAGAAAGATCAAAGAGCATCGAATAAGTTATAGATTTGTACTTCTACTATTTAAATACATTATTGCAAAATTATCATTTTGACGTAATTAAATCACGCTAATGGTAATTGTTAGGTGCCTATAAAATCTATTATATAGGTAATATATATGTCAAGTTAAATTCTATATTCAGACCTACAATTTGATTAATGATTGTTTTAAGAGTCAGAAGCTATAAATTAATAAACAAAAATGTAATTTATAAATTGTTATTACCATTTAATATTGTTACACTACTGTTTTAGGAACTATAATTTCAAATTTTTATTAGTTATTTACAATTTGAACATAAGAAAGCACTACACGGTGATATTTTAAAGATAGCTAAATTATAATTTAGGTTTCGATCTATTTGTCTTACAAAATAAACAGTTTTTACATACGACTAAATAGACTGACAACCCGTAATATATATAAATATAATATAATCAGTAACCATGTTTATTTTGTTATATATGTACTTAAGTATGATATACATCTATATAATATTATGTATAGAAACTATCAAGTTTGAAACTAAAATAAAAATTAAATAAATTGTTCTCTTGAATCTCAATATGATACCTACATATGCATCGTTATGTATAATGTATAGCTTACAAGAGAAGGTACCTAAGTATATATAGATACATATTAAATATGTATTATTCTAAAAAACGTCATATGTCACGTCTACAGTGCAATAATAATAAAATAATAACGAAGTGTTTCAATGTAACAAGAAAAAACAATAATAGGTACAAAACAAATATACGAATAACGTATACTTGCAGCAGCGTTAAATATTATTATATAAATAAAATAAAATAATACGTACCTATTTATATGGAACTTAACGTGTACACATACAGATGTGTGTGTGTGTATGTATAATGTATATATTATATATAAATATAATATTTACTTGTGTGTATATAAATATATATACATATAATATTTATTAAATTATATGTGGACAGATAGAAAAAAAAATACACGAATAAAAATTAAATCAACAAAAGCGGCCAAAAAAAAAAAAAAAATTATAAAATAAAAAATCCGTGCTTAAAACTAAGTATGTTCTAAAACAAAACACAAGTTGCAGTCAGAAAGTATGGGAACTAAATGGCAATAGTGCTCAGCGGCTATGGTTCACGGTATATCGATTGCCGTCGGACCGTGTATACTCACCACCACCGCCACCGCCTACACATACACCACCCCCACCACCACCAGCCACACCATCATCACTGCAACCCCCACCAAAATCACCACCGCCACCACCCCCGAAAGCACGTGGTGCTGCTCCTCTTCGGGCGGGCGACGGTGGGTGCCTCCGGTACTCGCTCAAATGCTGTATATGATTATATACGGGTTGAACGAAAGCTTTCGGCTTTTAGTGGACACATTTGATTGATGTGTCGATATTGTTCAGTTGTACCGGATACGGGGTGGTGTATGGAATATTGTCCGCAGTATTACGGTCGTTATAGGTACGTGGGAAACGAGATCGGGCGACGTTTTCAAAGGCGGACGAATAGCGGTCCCGCGAAATGCCGCGGCGTACGAATACAGTAATCAATTCAGTGCCATCTCGAACGGCGCTGTGCTGCAGTTCTAACGCGAATGAGTGGCGCAATGCAAATATGCTTCACGGAATCGCTTTGAGTTTCGTACTCGGAATATGTATTATGTATAGGCACCAATACCGCCCTGATGCACTATGTCCATCACTCCAGAGCTGTTTTTTTTCGTATAGGTTATATACTTATTCAATTAGTACCTATAATACCTAATATAAAGTATATAATATCCATTATTCGTTATTCCTTTCTAATAAAACAATAATAATATTATAGGTAACATATAACAACGATAATAATGATGGGGATAATAATAGTATAAATATGCTCCTGAATACGCGATACGAACATCCATGTACCTATACTGTGTAAGTATTTGTGTAAAAACAATGCTGCATATTTTTTTCTCTGAAACAGGAACCGTCTGTTTGTTAACGTATCGGATAGAAATTTACTGGGTGTGACTATTTCATAAATAACGATCTGCATTCTGCAGTTGACTGTAATAATTTTGAAGATGTATCATAATATATAGCTGAAAGTGTGAAACGTTTAACACGCGTAGATCGAATGTTAACATGGAGTAAAATTGATACTGTGTAAAATGCGATGTGTTGTAGAAGCAGAACGCTCACCAAGTCACAAACATTAATATCTTATGCTAATTATCAAAATAATTAGAAATCTCAATATATATTCGTACTTAATTTGAATTATTTGGGTAAAATATATACGAAATTATTATAATATATTTTATAGTAATTATTGGTATTATTATTTATAAAGGCACATTTATCGTTTTACCCAATAAACGAGTAATATATTACCTAGTTATCGAAGTTAAATTAATAGTATTTTAGTTTTTATCTTTTCATTATACAGTCAGCAGAGTAAATATGGTGTAAAACCACACCTACCCTTGAATTTATTAATAGAGGATTATTAAAAAAAAAAAATGGTTTAAGCGTAATACACTATTGATTTGTAAGACCTTAACTGTTGCATTTTCTTGTTGATACTGCTTTTCGTATACATTATATAAATATTTACGTTACCTCTTAGATTTCGGCTATTAAAGTATTTCAGATAAGTTTATATGTTATAATAACTCTAATTACAAAGTAGGTACCCGACTACCGTGTACTTATACCTACTGTATAAATATACGTCCTGGCATGTGCTTTGTATCATTCATAATAAACTACAAGGCAAAGTTGTTACAAAAGTAATCTTTATTCTTATCATGTTACCTAAAGTAGTTAGGTATATCATTTTGTGTATTTATTTTGTTGGTTCAAAATTAATAAATATCTATTTTTTCAGTTCCAAAGAATTGTAGTAATATACCTATTACCTATGCTAAAAGTCTAAAATGCATCAAGTAAAACTGAAAAAAAAATCTTCATATGTACAATCAGAGTGTTAAAAAAATGTGTTACGACTTCTAATTATACCATTAATCAATTAGGTTAGATATTATTATTTATTCTCATATTAGATGTATATATGTTGTTTAATGTTTAGCCGTATAGGTTATATACCTACAAACTACAGTAGCAAGTTTTTTCAAAGATTAATATTTTAAGCATATAGTGGTTAGCAATAGTCCTTAAATATTTAAACATTCAAAAATTTAATAACATATAGTATATGATGTGTATAAAAAAATAATAACTTGGAATACCTTATAAATTTGAATATGGATTTGAACAAACAGCCAATTATTATTTATTATATCTATCAAAATCATCAATATTTCGTAGAATAATAATTGTTCATTAGTATATGTATAATGTATATTATTAGAAAAAAATACTACCTATAGGTATATTGATTACTCTCGTAAGTCTTAATTGATAACACTTTGGTAAAAAAAAATCTTGATCGATAGTTAAATTTGTTTTATTCTTCAATATAAATATTTAATATGTCGACAGTCTAAAGCTGTAATAGGTAATATAAAATAATAATTAATAATACAATTTTAACCTTAAATAATAATAATTAGTGACATTTTAAAAGCAGATTCAGTCACTACATAATATATTATATTATGCTACTAGCCGTTATAATAATTGAATAAATATTAAAAACAAGAAAATGTAAATAAAAAGTTTAATAGGTATACTATAAATATAATATCATCAATATTTTAAAATAATATTGTGTAGGATGTAGGTATAGGTCGTTGGTGTATACAAGTAGGTAGGTGTAACCTGTACAGTATTTTATATCATCAAAAATATCGATTTCAAAAGATAATACATTAGGTATATGATATTGTTATATTTCACAAAAGAAGAATAGATAATGTATGCTGAGATGGTTTGGCCATGTTATCGGAGGTGACTTTGATATAGTGAGATTGGCTATGGAAATCAATATAGAAGGAAAAAGAGGGAAAAGGTGACAGAAAAGAGATTGATAGAAAGAATAGATAAGAAAATAGCTTGTGTGAGTAAAGGTGAAGTGAAGAACAGAGCCCTATGGATGTATAGGACAAGGGTGGCTGACCCGATATAGTTGGAAGTGAAGGGTGAAGACAAAGAAGATGAAGATTTGTATCTTTGACAACAGTGGCTACTACTAGACATTGCGTATCTGGATCTAGAATTGAATTCAAGAAGAAAGAAATATTTAAAAAAAACTTTTATTGTAGATGTGTTATGTGTAGGTACACCTACAACTTTGGTGCATACAAAATACAAATAAAAAAAGGTTGGTATGGTGTAATATAATAAGTTGTATAAATTAAAACAACAAAAAAGCCAGACATGACATAGAGACCGGGTGTTGTGATCTCGTCACGCTTCGCTCGCCTCAGTGCATGATATTATAATTTATAATGATCTATTATATTTTTATTAACTTGGTCGCAATAATCGCATTCAAAAAAATAATTTCTAGTGAGATTTTAGTATTTTTAAATTTAATAATAAAAACAGTCAATTGTATATTATGTTTAAAATTAAATGCGAATAAAGTAAAATTTACAGTGTGAATACTTAATAATCTTGGAATAAAATACAAATCTCATTGTTGATATTTAAAGCTAGATCAAATTTGCCTATTGTATTAAAACTTATCTAATAGAATATCATATAAATAATATATATAGGTAATAGTCATTAAGTAGAAAATTCACTAGAATTCAAGACTAAAACACCAATGGAAAAAAGTTTGAATTTGGACGTTTAAATAGTAATTATTAGTAAATAGTAATATTATAGTATTTATACCTACTGGTAAAAAATCAGAGTAAAATAAAAAATACATCTTGGTTTAGCTTATAGAATCTAAAAAAATATATTATTTTTTAACATTTTTCAGTAGGGTATCAATAATGTACATAATTTAACAAAAATCTAAAGCCATACTGTCGTAATGTCGTGACATATTGTGTCGTGTGATAATTATAAACCAAAATTCTGTATAAATAATATGTAAATAATAATCACGATAGGTTTCAATATTATACAACGATATTTGCATAAAATATTAATAAATAGGTACCTATGTAGGAGGGACCTCTGCACACCCACCCTTGCACACACTAATGATTAGTACAATAAAACTATATTATTATACCTATTTATATATCATATCAAATATTATTGTTATTATTATTAATAATAATAATACAAAAAAGCTGCAGTCAAACTTAAATTTTTTTTTATTGATCATTAAGCCCGGCATCTATGGCTATTAACTGTTTGTTTGTATAGAAGAAGGTACTGTTGGTTTGTAAACACGTGTGTTTGGTTTTGGCAGAATTTCAAATTGGGCACCCGTAGATTTCTGCCATGCCCGGTCGGGGGATGGAGGCCTCTCTCTCCAGACAGTAGTTGCCTGCCCAGAGAGAAAAGCCACCCGTGATTGAGATTCGAACCGGCGACGGCACGCGTCGGAACTAACGCAGTAGTCTACTCGGCCACTCCGTCCCCCAAAACTTAAAAATTAATTGTATTAATTGTATCCATTGGTGACGGCGTGACGCAGGAACGGGGTTGATGCGCTGAATCCCTCCCTCTCCCCCACCATTAACCGTATTATTATTACTTTTTATAAAAAATATTTAGTTATCAAGTTTCAACTGTAATAAACTTGTAAGCAACGACGTAAATTCGTATACGTATTATCAGATTAGCTATAGCCAACATAAATAAATAATGGGACAGTGGAAACCGCTCTGCTGTACGGTAGGATATTTTATATTCTGTACCTACATATTATATTATATTGCTTTTAGTAATAATATAGGTAGGATGAATTCATTTTTGCTAAACCATTTTATTTGCATACCAATTTTACTAAAATGATCAGTATTTTTTTGATTTAAGTATGAACTATTTATATGAAAAACCTTGTATTAAATGTTTAACCCTTTGCTATACAAATTGAACATTTTATTCATTTTTAGTTACAAATTAATTGTGATTTTGTCAAAATTTAACTTTAAATGCTTATAAAAAATGATCATGCTTATGTATCGTTAATATTTTTAAATAAATAAGAACTTATGAGGAACCTTGCTTAGTTGCATTACATTTTTAACAGGGTTGTTATGTTTAAAACACAATATTCTAAACGTTTTATTCATTTTTTAAAACGAATAAAACAATATGTTTAAAACAATGTAAAATCCAAGTGAATATTGGTTTTTTTCGGTTTATTATTAATAGTAAAAAAGCTAAAGTATAAAATAATTATATCTATTACCATCCATAATTAAAATTTTTTTTTTGAAATTTATTAAATAAATTACCAAATTTAAAATGTTTTTACTTAGGTAATAGTTAATATATACATAATATAATTTCCACATATAACTTCCATTCAGAAAATATTTAAAATACATTTAAATAATTCAGTTTTTTTGTTTTTTTTTTTAAAAAATGGAAAAATACACCAACTCTGAAAATTAACCAAAGACAATCTAATAAGCGAAGATTGTCTAATCAAGGTTACCAAACAATTTTTATAATAATTATATTATAATTTTAACAAATTTTAAATTATTTATTTTTATTTATTAGATCCGATTATTTTAAAAAGTTCCTACTGAGCATTTTCAATTTCGACCTCCCAAAAGTACCATTTTGCTTCCAAAACCTCCATCAAAGAAGATGATCAGAGGATTTTTTCTACTAGAAAAGTTGAAATTGTAGTGGCGTTGTACAAATATTTTTAAATACTAAATAGCATATTTGTGTTTTATTTTGAGCATTAGCTGATGATACTTTAATAAAACGTAATTACCTAATATTAAATCATATATGATCAATGACGTGAATCCTCGGGAGAAGGGTGGGTGCTTGTCCCCCCTCTGCCCCACAAAATAATACCAAAATAATTTTGTGGTTAGTATATATTGTGTGTATATGGTGGATCTAGTGGATCCTAGTAGCTGGTGGTAGCGGTTATATACTTACATAATTATATTGTAAATGTATGATTAACTCATAAAGCAGTTACTAGACATGTTTGGAACTGTGGATAATTAACGATGGTGGGTGGGTGCCAGCTGATACATTTCTAGGTTTACCCCCAGTAAAAAAAAATTATTTGCGCCACTGCATTTGATAATATTCTAATTAGGTAGGTATAATAGATATAATAAGTAGATACTAGTTGTAATACTATAATATAGTGTTATTATTATTAATATTTTTATTAGGTAAAGTCGTATAGATACTTAGTTAATAGTTATAATATTAAAATGTATAGGTAAATATAATAATGTCCATGTATATCGCTCTTTTTTCAAGAAATATTAAAACTTAAATGTTTATTCACATTGTAACAAACCCATCACGGAGTAACCGATGAGTCCAATAAGAATGACTTTTTTAATGTAACGAAATATCATTGATTTTACTTTTACGTGAAAATAAGATATGAACCTTTATATATGTATAATAATAATATAACGCCATCTTGCCCATATTGTGCCGAGGGAATGTAAAATACAATATTATGCATTTATGCTGCACAGTAGGAAGATTTAACAGGGAAAAAGCATATAACTAAACGTAATAATACGTAGATACACCTATATAACTATTTCTACATTGTACATTTTATATAATGTACTTCCGTACATAAACACATAAAATTATTTGTAGGCGCCTATATTATCAATTTAGTACTTCCAAACATAGCTGGCAGATTAGATCATATAACTATTTGAATATAGAATTTTATTTAGATAATAATTACCTAAATGTAATTTTCAATACATTATTATTCAAATAAATTGATGCGAAAATATTTTTTCGTTTCTTTGTAATCTTATGAATCAATAAAATATATTGACCGCTAAACTATAGAATATTGTTACTTTATTTTCGATTTATATAATCTTTTAAAAACAAAATGTATTTGAAACTAAAATAATAATATTTTATTTTATTTTAGGTATATATATAAACAAGTATAATGTAAATTAATTATTTAAGTATTTGATTTAAATACAGGTACTAGGTAGTATAAATAACAAAAAAATGTATTGTTAGGAATTTTACATATAAATTTGGTTATGTGACATTTTTATATTATGTATACGAGAAACCCAACAATTTGGAAAAATTATTTTATAATATGTAAATACGTTAGTTTTACTTATATTTTGTGCACAGTGTATAGTTATATATGTGCATTGATGCAGATATACCCTATACAACATCATTATATATACACGGATACACCCTCATATTATAATCCCTTTTTGGCAGTACGCACGTGGCATAAATTACTATATAGTATCTAGGTAACAATAGCAATATATAATAATATGTACTGCTAAATAGATTTCAGGCAAAAGTCCATTGGTGGACTTTTAGAAGGGCTTTAATACTTTATAGTGGTACAACGTTATATAATAATCAGCTGTGGAAAACTTAGGTAATTGTATGCGTTTATTCCAACTATAACTTTTTAATGTGATAGTTTATAGTCTCAGCCACTCTCAGGTCCGGAAATTACATAGACAGTAATAAAATTGATACAAGTTTGCTGATAATTAACTAATAATTAATTGCTTAACTGAAAATGTACGGGGATTGTAGAATATAATTTTTTACTTGGTACGTCCACATGAAATACCTAGGTAAGTACCTCATTCGTCATTGATTGCTTACACCTGCAGTGGCGTGTTGACCGCGATTTTGAAGAGCAGTTGCCCGATAATTTTAAAGTGGTAGGTGGGTGGATGAGTACTAGATTTAGTGTGAAATTAAAGTACAAGACTAACTTTATCTGAATATGATATTTAATATAAGAATAATAACTTCAATAATAAGTATTATAATGTCAAGTTAATCAAGGGGTGGTAGGTCATTTGAAAAATGAATTTCTCGATAAAATATTTCACTTCGCCACGCCATTGGCCTACACTGATTCATGATTGCAAGCTACAATACTACCTAACACGTTAATAAAGTGATGATGACTGATGAGGAATTAACTGCTAGAAAATAATTGGGGTAGGGGGAGGGTTTAGTTCGTAGTTAACGGTACTTTAAACATTAATCAATTATTGTATATTACTGCTAAAGCTCGCTATTATTGAACAACGAAAAATAATTGACAAAATCTGGTAGGTACCTACGACTCATTTAGTTATTATTAGGTACTAATATAATAGAGAGTTTATATAATATTATCCACCATACACTGAAAAAATTAAGAAACTCGACATTTTTATTCTATCAGCTAACTTTTGCAAGTCTCATCCGTAATTTTTTTCTTTCGTATATGGATTAAGTCCATATCATTATGGATTATGATGATTCCAGTATAAAAACTAAAAGTAACATAAAAAAAATGACTTTGTTAATGTATTATGTCATAAATCTTACTCAGTCAGACGTTAGTAATAACTAATAAGCAATACCATTGAGTATCTACCAACTCGATGGTACCTACCTATAGTAGTATACTATCTATCCTCATTGTTAATAATCATGTAAGGTCCGGCGCCTGTAGAGATAGAGGGCGCTTGTGTGACTGCACGATAATAATATTATTATACCACTAATATTTTATGATTTAATTTTTTTGAGGATTAAATTATATATTTATACCTATAAATTATAATATATACTAAATATAATGTATTAAGGTATAAATAAATAATAAATAAAATTTTTTTTTTTTTATCTAATACATTTAAATGTGTCAGAATATTTCATGCTATTACTGCAAGTTTAAACAATTATACAATTTAAAAAAATACAATGTTGCAGTGTTAGTTGTTCTGAGTCGTAGTTGGTTTACCTATACCGGATAGTCTTAACTCTTAAATAAAACAACGAAAAAAAGAAAAGAGAAGATATATTAATAGTTGATAGCTGTACGTATAATGGTGCGTAAATTTTAATGAGAATTTAAATTAGAATTATCTGGTCGATCGATGATTATTATCAACAATTTAACGATTCAATAAATGGAAATGACGTAGATTTAAAATAAGATGCTGCTATTATAAGCTTTTACAAGCAATTCCCGATAACAATAGTGTCATTATGCAGTATCGAATATCGATATAGAACGTGTACTATCACATATTAAGTGACAGAAGATCAGAGTTAGTGTATTTTTTCATTTTTGAAAAAACTATATTTTTTGTTTTTAACTGTTTTTTGTTGTTAAAAACGATGTTTAAGATGTTTTAAACAAAATAAATTGTTTGAGTCTTAAACAGTTAAAAACAATGTTATAAACAGTAAATTTAAAATAACTTAATATTGTAGTTTAATATTATGTAATTTACTTATATGCCAATATACCGTGTACTATATGTATAATATATGTTTCACTATTTATTACTTATTTTAAATCTAAAAAGTATTTATAATGTATCTTAAATATTTTCTTAATGGATGTTTTATGTGGACATTATATTATGTATGATATAGAATCATTGTATACGAAAAATAGTCTGACAGCCTAAATTATATTACTATACCTAGTCTATTATAGTCTATAGTACCTATACCTAGGTGGCTGGGTACATACCTAATTTGAGGATATTATTGCTACTAAAGTAATTTACTTCCGAAAACATTTGAAAATGTCATTGTGTGTAAGTATACTGTACAATAATTTACTTTAAAAATGTCAAGTGACAACGAATAATATTTTTAAATTACAAAAACTAGGTACCTACAACCGTTAATCAGAATTATTCGTTTAAATATCTGATATCGTCCAAATTTGAACTTAAAATATCTATAAACATTAAACATAAAACTTTTGTTTATATATTTTTTGGTTACAATAAGAACTAGCTGGTACCTTCTCCGAAGTTCGAAAAACCTTATTTAAAATTTTCTGGACGGCCATATTAATATGTATAGGATATTCTATATCTTTGCGTGGACCGAAACATGGTTATCAATTATCAGTAAAGTTATCACTAGTAAATTATGTTCATGATAATAATTTTATAGTTTACTTTTTAATTTATATCATTTTATTTTTGTTGTCTGTGGACTATGGTCTATAACTCTACAGTACATATGTAGTTTAAAACTTCTAAATAATAATTAATAGTAGTTTTACATTTAAATAACTACAAATTATTATGATCAATAACTCATAAGAGTATGAATGAAGATAAAGCACTAAAATATGACAAGTTGTTTTGAAATTAAATAAGCACGTATTCTACAATGTCCCCATAGGCATTACAAATTTTTTGATTTAAAAGTTACAGAAAGGAAGACTAAAATAAAAATAAAATTACGTCCAATGGAAAAGATGTAACTACTAAAACAATTTAAAGAGATGTGTGCATTTTGTCAAGGTTTTGTGGTAAAAAATAGGACCAAAGCTGTTGTGTATGTATTGATTTTAAACCAAATTTTAAATAGTTACACAAAATATATTAATTGAATTTACATTATTTATTATTTATGATTTTAAGTTTTAAATATAAATATGGAAAATACAATTTTTCATTTAAAAATTAAACAGTTAAAAACGTTAGATTCCACATAACTTTTTCTGGAATTTATAAAAGTAGAGGGTTTGTACATAATTCATTTTATTTTATGCATTTAAAAAAAAATTATTAACTTGAGTTTTGTATGATCCCGCTTCAACTTCCAGGGTTATTAGTATCTATAAAATTTTTCTTTATTATTCGGTACCTAAATTTAATATGGGGTGCCTATATAAAATATCTTTTGAATCAATTTAAGTATAGTAGGTATTATTTAGAACATATTCTTTTTATTAAGTACCTACATATAACTGTTAAAATATTTGTATAAAAGTAGTTATTTCTTATATATACACATGTTACATTTAATAGTGAACTATAAAGTATAACAATTTGTATTTGCTTGGTTTATGTTGTAACTGACTTAAGAACTTGATAGATTTTTTTATTTTAGCATCTTAGACCTTAGTAGACAGTAATTGTTTTAGATAATACTTACTTTTTGGAAATTTGCATGCGTTATAGTTTTTAATTTTGTAGTTCCATACTTCCATAAGGTACATATCTAATTTTACATAATTATACTTGTGTATTATAGTAGATATATAAACACTATGATTATACATACTTGTATTTATAATCAATAATAAAACTAATTATTTTTGGTAAATATAAAATTCTTGTTATCCAATGACATTTTTAAACCATTGTCTATGTGACCATGCTCCATGAGCAATAAAACATTATAATATAAACATATTATAATTCTTGTACATATAAAATATAATACACTAATTCAAGAATCGTTAAAATATATTATTTTATTTTAATTTTATTACATAAATATTTTAATTTGTTGAGGTTGTAGTAGGTGCTTACCTACTGTACTACTGTTTACAGTGTATTTTTTATTAATAAGTTTAGTTTAAGATCATCTTGATTACACAATAATTGATTATGCATCAAATTTTTTTCTTAAATATTGTATTTTTAGCCTTTAATAAGATTAAATATTAGAATTTAGTTTTCATTATTTTGTACAATATATATTTGTTATATTCCAGGTGAAAGATGGAGTGTATAGTATACTTGTAAGGGTTACGGACTCTGCGACTCTGTAAATAATATAGTAAACAATAAAAATAAAGAAATTAAGAAAATTGATCGTAATATTGAATTGAATTAAAGTATAATACAAAAAAATCAAGTGGAATGCAGTACTTATTGACTACAAGTTGACTGGTAATTGGTAATCATACATTTACAAATTTTTCTTTATAGTTTTATAAGTACAATTATTGTTCTATTGTAAACCTAATTGTATTTAATAGTTTTATGTTATAACTTTAACTATATAAGTCATGTTGAATATGGTATAGCATGATAACCATTGTCCAACATTTTTGTATCTGATTCTACTCATTTCAGGGGTTTGTACATAATGCAGTATTCAATGATGAACAGCCATCAACATATCAGTTCATGTATGCGGAATATTAAGTGAATTAATTTCTTATTGCTCTTGATGGAATATAATAATATACAACCAAGAGTAAAATATAATATGTATAAAAAAAATGGAAATTAATTATTATTCTTAATATATTCTTTGCAGATCCAATTATACTGTGTTAAGTATTATAAGAACAAGACCCATTGCAGAAATACATGTTGAACAAGTTGTGTAGAACCTAATGTTAATGTGCAGCTTCAGAAAATTAGTTGCCACTATTTGATTCTCTACTTGAATAGAGATTATAGAATATAATAATTTATAAATTAATAAGTATTAAAATGTATAGCTATCAAATGCTATAGCATTTGTTGAAAAATTTAGAGTTAAGTATGATGGCCCTATATTTTTGTATGTTATAAATGTTAAGATTAACACATTAAGATACATTATACAGTCAAATCTCGTTAACTGAAACTTCAATAACTCGAAAACGTCAATAACTCCAATTTATTCTTTCCTCCTTGAAGGGGTTTTAAGTGGTTCTTAAGGTATATAACTCGAAAAATACATGAGTAAAATTTATTTTTATTCCATTCAAAAATCGAGTTATTGAGACTCGACTGCACTGGTAAATGTGTCAATTAACCAATTATTTCTAGTAGGTGATTGGTTGCAGTATACATTTTATTTATTAAGCTTAATTTATACTAAAACAAAAAAATAAAAACTTACATTTAATTTTTGATTGTTTATAACTCTGAATTAATTAAAATAAATTCATAATTATTATCAGTCTCATTTATAAATTATACATTTATTAATAATAAAATATATTGTATACATTTTGTTCATAACTAATTTATCTTATAATAACTATACTATGTGTGTAATATAGGTAGGTAGGTATTATCCATTTCAATAAATGGATATCCAATGTCCATATTATGTATTTTCGTTAAAATTTACGATGTGAATGAATTTCTCTGTCTGGACATCCAGTACAAAAAAAAAATTGATTTCACTAAGTGGATGTGACATATTATATGTATAATATACCTAAATGAATATAGGTACCTGCATACTTAAATAAAAGGTATACATTTAGAGAAAAATTAAATAATATCTACATCTTAGTATAATAATTACTATATTTTAATTAAACGGTATTATTATTATTATAATTCATTCAAGTATTTCAAGTATTTATGAATGCTAATATACAAATATATAAGTTATAGGTAACTATGGTTAATGGGCTATTCCATGGAACTCCCATGTACCCTAAATCCATTTGTGTTGGTCATGGGAATTAGGAATTGCTACTTTCTAACTTAATGAGTTGAATTGAATATATAAAAAAATCTAACCTAACATGTTTAAAACAAAAAGTATAACTACTAACTTAGTAGTTTATTTTTACTGCAAAAATCCCAATATACCAAGTAAACAGTGGTTCTCAACGTTTTTTCATTCACGTACCCCTTTACCGCTCACCACTATTTCATGTACCCCAAATATCAATTTTGAATATAAATAATATAACGATATAATTTTATCGCATTAATAACAGTAAATCGCAAACTCTACATTGTAATCAGTACACAATTATTAAATATACATTTCTGATCAATCCCTTATATTTCTTGTAATGCATGGATTAAGATATAAACGGTTATTTAACGGTTTTTAATTATGAATTTAATGTAAATTGTAATAACTTACATTTGAAACAAACAATTAACAATTTGAACAAACAGGTTTTTAAATTTATATTTTAAGCTATAAAAAAGAGGCACATGTGCAGCACTCTGCTGTATAGTTAGTCGAGTGGGTCACTGTAATATAGATGTGTTAAATTTGAATTTAAAGATAAATTATTAAATAGGATTTGGAGCGAAGACTGTCCGTCAGCTTATATTATTAAGTATGTTTTATAGTATTATTACTATTAAAGTAATTTATTTTACATTTTTACTGTAAGTAATTAGTAATGTCTGTAATACAGTAGGTAGAATTAATTTTTGATGAAAACACTGCATTTAAAAATGTCAATATGACATACTGACATATACTATTGTCTAATATTTATAAAATTGTACCTCCTCCTTCCCTCCCATTATTTGTTTAATTGTTTATAAATACACCTCTGTGACTTAAGTAAAACAAAATACCTGTATATTTAAGAGTAGAGTGGAAATAAATTAAATTGACAATATTTACAAGAGAAAATCATATTTATAATATTTCTCATACCAAATTATAAGTCATTATAATCATAATTAAGTATTAATCCGACTATGTATCCGCGTATAAATACTGTATCTAACATTAATATAGAATACATTTTAAGTGTTTATTTATGGTACATTAATATTTCATATTAAATTTGTTAAATCAGTCAGTAGCTGATTAAAGTGTATTCAGAAAGTGCTAAAGCTCCAAGCAATATTTCATACCATAAATTTAGTATTTACTAAATAGGATAATATAAAAAAAATATTGATTTTTTTGTTACCTAATATTGCAATATATTTTGTCATTTAAATTTATTTAAAAATAATAATAATAAAATGTTTTTATCTTAATTTATATTTTATTATACATTTATAAAGTATTTTTCATAACCTTTAGGTACCTATATAAATCTTTAAAAATATATTTTTCAATGTTCAACAATATCAAGCTATCAAAATGATTTTGCTCCATAGACCATATAAGCCATGTCTTAGCATTTAGCTTTAATCCTTCCCATAGCGGAAAAGAATTGTTTACAAGTAGATGATTAGTTAACGGGTAGTATTAACGGTACTATTGACATTTTTCTTAAATTGTTATTATTAATAACTGCTTCATATGCAACTTTTAATAGTTCACCAAGTTCGCGGGGGGTTAGATGTGTTTATTTTGATACAATTATTGTGAATAGTAGCCAGTAGGTAATGAATAAAAGCGTCAGAATCAATAATAGTATTACATTTTTATAAAAATCCTTACACATAATATAAAGCCTAATTTTTGGTCTGTATTTTTTATAATTTTAAACTAATACCTTTAAGAACAACTTTTGAGGAACTTTGTTTTACATTTTCAATCTTTTTGGATTATAAAAAAAAGTTATCAACAAATTCGAGAACAATGTAAAAGATTTTAAATGTTAGGTAGGTACCTATTGAATAGATAATTAAAAAAAGCTAAAATATTTTGAAAATAACTTCATGACTATAAAATACTAATGTGAATATTTTGTGAAAATGTCAAGTCTACAGTTATTCCTTTTTGAATTAGAAACAACAAAAAATAAAATTGATTTCGTGAAAAACGGGTGTTGCATAAAAATCTGTATTCGCGTTTCCTTATTCGCAAGGTATCTTCGTTTATTTGATAATGTTTTTTTTTTAATTTTTCCCAAATATTTTGAGAATAGTAATAAATTTTACAAAGTATTAACCAGATTCAATTATTACTAGAAATGTTGAAACATCTTTACTTCTCCGAAAAGTAGGTAATGACTAATGACGGACGCAAAATTATTTTTTAAAAAACCACACATTGTAAAACCATTAAATGCATCCACTCGAAAAAAAAATAGGAAAATTCTCATAACCCACTAAAAAATGTAAATATCGTAAAGCATCAACGTAAAAACATGATTAAATTTTACATAGGTATAATTATCGTACATTCTTATCATCAACTCATTCAGTTTTACTTTAATACCAAAGGTGGGTAACAACATAAAGTTGATTCTGCAAAACACTGCAAATTTGAAATGTGGTAGGTGCGTTTGTAAGACGGTGACAAATTACAATAACACTACATGCGGGTGTGGTGATTGGTGAAGCGTTAAAATACAGTATTTTGAATTAGAATTAAATCAGATACCTATACTATTAAAAAGTTCACCAATCACAGAGTCATAGGTAGGTAGGTACTATATGTATTACTATGTAGTACAAGACGAATCCAAGTATCGGCTTTCGCCCATCAGTAGTTCGTGAATATAAAGTAGGTAATAATATATTATAGGCATGACAAAAATGTTTGCGACTGACTGGGTCCTTTATGCATTCTTAGACCGTTTATTCGATTGTGATGAAATTTGGTACAGAGATAGATTATACCTTGGGGAAGAAGATATGCTAAAGTTTGTCGCGAAAAAAGTAAATAACAAATTCTCAAACAGGGATTTTGAGATCATTATTATTATTTGATTATAAATGGTTGATATTAGTTTTAATAATTATTATTAATATGCGATAAGCCCGTGTATCTTAGTACAGAGTGTATCGAGTTCGAACCACGGTTTTGGTGGATCAATTTTTTAATACTTCAGAGTTAAATACACTTACGTAGGTACCGCGATATATCTCAGGTTGATTTCCTACCTTATAATATACTGCTCGCATAATCACAAAAACATAGCAATAGCAACGCATTGCCGCGTGACCTACTATTATAAAGGTAGGTACTTAATATAAAAATGTAAAAATAAAAATAACAATTGCATGTTTAACTTTTAAATTTTAAAGATATTCACCACAGACCACGATTATGAATTTGTTTCGAACATTGTGGAATCGATTCGTTTTAAGTATTATAAATGAGTGTATATCGTATATTGTACTCGCACACTTTAAAATAATAACAATAACCACATCGGATGGTGAGTACTAGAGCGCGCCACGAACACGTCTCCTCGCTGTCTTGAACAATCCTGAACGATACGGCGACCATCGATGCCGATAGATAGCGTTTGTTGATGATGGTGTATCGACGACCGTCGAGCGTGAAGCTTCAGCGCAAGTTCCTGAACTTCAGTAGCAACCACCACCCCTACAGCCACCTCATGTAGACTTTGGGCGTCTTGCCGATCCGCTTGAGTCACCGGCCACCGTCTGTCGGTCCATTACGGCCGTTAACGTAGACACGACCAAACCGTAAGACTCGCGTGGGCCTCTGGAATATTGTTGCTTAAGTATCCTGGCGACTGGTTGTACAATTGCATCAGTAGTGGTTACAACTTAACCATTACATTTCATATGATGAAGTAACTTTATGATCTTCACTGATTAATTATGTTACGCCAATGAGAACTTCTCCAGAGGATCTCATTGGAATTCTGATGCCACAACTATTGATGCCAGTTGAATTTAATTATTCAACGCAATACTTTTAAAATTAATCATCACCTTTTAAGAATCTTAATTACTGTTTCACTCTTTAAGATTGTAATTACCACCCTCCCCCCATCTTGACCACAGTTCAAAATATTTCATTATCAGCCGCTTGAAAATTGTTAGTTATTGATTTTTGCTTCATAGTGGTTCTTGCTTAAAAAAATTAAGGAACTATAATAATACACCAAATACCATTTTTTTTCTTTAATATTCAAATGTTGTAACTTATAATAATAATTAATAAAGTACAATATTGTGAACTTTTATAAACTAATTATGAATTGTAATTCTTTCAAACATTGTCATTTATTAGACAATACTTATTTGAAGTCTGAGATGTACCATTTACTGATACAGTCAGTAACCAATAAATTAAATTAATACAAATATAAATTTACATTTTTTTTTTAATACATATAAATCCGAGCCCTAATAATAAGATTAGATTAGAATCTATTATAATTCATTTGTTGTTTTTATAAAATACAAAATATTCTATTCAATTTCATTTATAATTAAATATTATATAATATTGTTTTACTTAGATATATACATATATGTCACTTTCATTATATTATAATTAATTATATAATATATAATATTTCAATTTGATTACTTATACTGATTATACTTACCTACAGTTTACAAAATATATTATAATTTCATATAGGTACAATATTCAATATAAAAGTAAGTTCGTCTTGTTATATTGACCATTTAATTGAAAAAATGGGTGTATGTGGCAGTGGCACACCCAGGATTTTTGTACTGTGGGTCTGCTTAACTTACGAGAGGCCATTGTGCATATAGAAACTTCAACCAAATATGTATTAAAAAGTCACTCGTGATTTACCTTATTAGTTATTTACATCACATTTTTTCAGTTTTGACCGTCATTAAGAACGCACGTGTTATTCCGTTTCCGTTTTTGATGCGAAAAAGTTCATATACGATTATTGTACACGAGTTTATACTAATGCGTATTTTCCAGTGTGTAAATTTCAAATTTATAAATTATTATGCCTTGTATTCAAATTAAATGTACAGATTGCATAACTCACAAAGAAGACTCAATTCGTTGATTGAAAAAAAATCTTTATTTTTTCTGCGCTGGTTATACGGAACCAAATTTAAAAAAATTAACTTTCAGCTCGAAGTCAAGATTCTCATGTGAAACCAGCTTATTATCTACCAATAAATCTAAGATAAAGATGGATTTAACTCGTGGTAACGATGATAAATTAGAGGAGATAATTAATTCAATGAATTTTATGAGTTTGAATCTTATAATGCCAAAATTGATTCAGTATTCTAAATTTTCAAATTACATTTAAAAATAAAAAACTTAATAATTAAATTAATTCATTAAAGACTAAACTTCATGAATTGGAACAACACAACCTTCGTCATAGTATTAAAATAAAAGGGATTTGAGGGAATATCGATTTTATATTTTATTGTTATTTGACTTTGTATTTGAGTTTCAAAATAAACAAAAAAATGTTGTAAATTTAAATGATGTTTAAATTGTTTTGAAACAATATTTAGAGAAATCGATTTGACATTCCCTCAAAAATATTATTCTCTATCTTTTTTGTAATGGGTGATTTTACTCTAAGATTACTTAAAAACATAGAAAAACCGATTCTGCGCAAATGCGTTTTGTCTATGTTGCGCGTGGGCCAGAGAGAGAAAACCAATAGTGCGCTGACATCCTCTTAATTGATTATACTAATCCACTGTAGGTGGAATTAATTAAAAACGACAAACTTGGTATAACTTTGATACTTTAGAGTTAAATCATACACTTATGTACAAACAGCACAGGGTCCGCGATCTACCACAGGTAGAGAGCCTACCTGATAATATACTGCTACGAATCAAAATTTTTATTCCGGGAAACAGAAAAGTTAAGATAAATCTAGAACATCATACACCGAATATTAAATAACGCATTGAACAAAGTTTGAGTCATATTGTTAAGGCTAAAGAGCTCATTAGGCGGGCTTTGTAAGTGGTTTAGTGGACTGTATTTTGTAAGGTACGTTTTTCTCTATTGGTAATTTTTATTCCGGGAAACAGAAAAGTTAAAATAATCTAGAACATCATACACCGAATATTAAATAACGCATTGAACAAAATTTGAGTCGTATACAGTTTGTACATTTAACGGGTAACGAAGTGCACGGGATAGCTAATATTATACATAATTTATTTGTAAATTTATATTTGTATTAATTTAATTTATTGGTTACTGACTGCATCAGTAAATGGTACATCTCAGACTTCAAATAAGTATTGTCTAATAAATGACAATGTTTGAAAGAATTACAATTCATAATTAGTTTATAAAAGTTCACAATATTGTACTTTATTAATTATTATTATAAGTTACAACATTTGAATATTAAAGAAAAAAAATGGTATTTGGTGTATTATTATAGTTCCTTAATTTTTTTAAGCAAGAACCACTATGAAGCAAAAATCAATAACTAACAATTTTCAAGCGGCTGATAATGAAATATTTTGAACTGTGGTCAAGATGGGGGGAGGGTGGTAATTACAATCTTAAAGAGTGAAACAGTAATTAAGATTCTTAAAAGGTGATGATTAATTTTAAAAGTATTGCGTTGAATAATTAAATTCAACTGGCATCAATAGTTGTGGCATCAGAATTCCAATGAGATCCTCTGGAGAAGTTCTCATTGGCGTAACATAATTAATCAGTGAAGATCATAAAGTTACTTCATCATATGAAATGTAATGGTTAAGTTGTAACCACTACTGATGCAATTGTACAACCAGTCGCCAGGATACTTAAGCAACAATATTCCAGAGGCCCACGCGAGTCTTACGGTTTGGTCGTGTCTACGTTAACGGCCGTAATGGACCGACAGACGGTGGCCGGTGACTCAAGCGGATCGGCAAGACGCCCAAAGTCTACATGAGGTGGCTGTAGGGGTGGTGGTTGCTACTGAAGTTCAGGAACTTGCGCTGAAGCTTCACGCTCGACGGTCGTCGATACACCATCATCAACAAACGCTATCTATCGGCATCGATGGTCGCCGTATCGTTCAGGATTGTTCAAGACAGCGAGGAGACGTGTTCGTGGCGCGCTCTAGTACTCACCATCCGATGTGGTTATTGTTATTATTTTAAAGTGTGCGAGTACAATATACACTCATTTATAATACTTAAAACGAATCGATTCCACAATGTTCGAATCAAATTCATAATCGTGGTCTGTGGTGAATATCTTTAAAATTTAGCGAGACAGCTAAACATGCAATAGTTATTTTTATTGGAGATTGATATTTCAGAATTGTTTTTCTTGTCGGTGGTTTTTACCATTATATGTCATAACACCACAATAATGTAATATATTTTGTACTTTGAACATGTTAAATATAAATAAATAATGTTTTTTTGGTGACATGCTATAACGCTAATAACAGTAAATAGTGACACATTGATTGAGAACCACTGAGTGTAATGGATGTGTTAAATTTCATTTCAATGATATTATAATATCATTGTAGTTGCCTATACGAAAAATAATTCTGAGCTAAGACGGTCTATAATACTAAATATATTTATATCGCTATTTATGTAGGTAATTTATTTTACTAATATTTATACAGTAGGTTGTATTAATATTAGCCGAAAACTTTGAATTTGAAAATGTAATTGTGTGTAGGTATACTATGTAAAAATATATAATCCTATATTTTACAAGTTTTAAGTATCCACGAATAGTATTTTTAAATTACTACAATTAATAAAATCGGTAAGACATTATTATTTGTTAAAATATTTAATTTCGTTAAAATGTTAAATTAAATTGTTTATAAAAAAAACAGTGTTTATATATTTTTTGAATACTTACAGTATGAACTACTTATGACTTTATGAGGAGCCTTGTTTTCAATCCTTAGCTATAAAAATTAAATATTTTATTTTTTATATTTTTGTGATTTTGACGATTGATGATTTACATGTCAATATTTGAAATTTAAATACTGAAAAAAAAAGTTGTACGCATGTATATTTATTGGTATTATAACAACTTATGGGGAACTTTGTATTTCATTTTCAAGCTTTTTGACTCAGTGGTAAATTTTTTAATAGTATATATTATAATGTACAATAATATATGTAATATAATATTATATAGTTTAAATAATAAAAAATAAAAAATTCATACTACAATATAATATATGTATAATTTATTATAGTTCAATAATATCTACAATATCATATATTATTATATATTATACAGTATAATATTATATTATATATTACACAAACATGTTATTTATTTTTATTTTACAGAAATATTATGTTTTGAATTATTATACTAAGTTTCCTACTTTATCCATTATTTTATATAAGTAGGTAACTTTAAATAACTAATAAAAATCTTAATCGATAAAGTCAATTAAGGAATTTAAATCAAAAAGGTATATATATTATATTGTATGTACTTATATGTCGGTTATAAATTTAAATAGGTAATTTATTAAAATAATAATAATTTTACTGTTGTAATTTTAATTATTTAATTGTCTTTTTTCTTCAGATTTGTATTTAATACTTATAGGTATATTTATAATATAGGTACAACCTATATAATATATTATATCAACTTTATATTTAAATAGCGAGTCTAAAGAGAGGGAAAATTGTGCGGTTATTGCGATTTTACTAAGGCTACCCGCGGAAGTATTGTTATAAACTAGGGGGGGGGGATAATGGTAAACATTTTAAATAGAGGTAAGCTGGTAAATATATTATTTTTGGCTCACCTCAGAACAGTATAGTTTTAGTGTATTATTATTTATTGCTATTAGAAATTTGAAACTGATGATAATATCATTCAATAAATGATTTTGAGCAGATTCCGTTTTTGTTATACAGTAATACTATATAATATACTGTATATAGCTGGTAATAGGTATATTATAGGTATACATAAGTGTAATAGTATTTACGTCTTATATATGGGCTATTTTTAAAATGTAAAATATCTACCCATATTACATATAATAAGTAATTAATGGGTTTGGACATTAATTGAACATAGAAATGGATTTATGAGTCATGTGCTGCAGTGACCTCGTATTAAAATGTTGGTAGTTAAAGCTAGAAAGGATTAATGGGCGTAGAGACATATAGTGCGTTATCCTCAGTGCAAGAAATAAGTGTAAAGAGCACCGCCACACCCGCGAGTGTTGTCTCCGTCTTACAAACGCGTAACATACCAAATTTACGCTCAGAAATTCACGTTTTATGATGTTAGCTTAAAGATTAGAGTGAATCGACCTATTATGAAACTTGATGGTAAGAACATTATCTGTGTTTCGTTGGAAGTTTTTTTATGATAATTTAGTTTTTAAGTGAGTTATGAGCATTTTTAATTTACATTTATTATACACGCATAACTCATTTAAATAAAACATAGATAATGTTCTTACCATCAAGTTTCATAATATGTCGTTTCACTCTAATTTTTAAGCTAATGGCATAAAACTTGAACTGCTGAGCGTAAATTTGGTATAATGTTACGCGTTTGTAAGACGGAGACAGCACATGTGGGTCTGGCGTTCTCTTAATTATTATTATAAGATAAAAGATTGATTGGAATGATACCAATAAAAATCAATTCCTAACGAAACTTAGTCCAATAAATTGTATACATCGGAGATATGAGTAGTGGAAGTGCATTAAGGGAATTGGGAGCTAAAAAGCCCTATTGATACTGTTTCATATTATCATTCTCATTTATAAGTTAATTTATAAAAAGGTTTGGTCGTGTGGACTGTGGATAGGCATAGGCGGAAATCCATTAGAATTTCATGGGGGGGGGGGGGCTAACATTCTTAACATCAATGTGAGCGGGTGGCTTCGATCCTAGAAAACTAAAAAAAGGAGTAGGCTTGATGGACTTTTTTGGGGGGTTAAGTCCTCTGGAGCCCCTCCCACCCGATTTCCACCAAAAATTATCAACACTTGTTTTAAATTTAAATTTTAAGCAGCAATATTACGTCAATGTTACTTTTAACGTTGGATGGAATTTAAGGAATTAAAAATACAGTCGTTAAAAAAAAAGTAAAACATTTCAAATGATAACGATAAAAATGTTGTTTTTTAACGATGTAAATCGAGGTTGGCGTTCGGCAATGTTCGAAAATGTAATAAAATATTTCACAATGTTGCAGTAAGTAATTTAAAAATATTAAAAATACTATGGCACAATTTTTACCTAAGTGATAGATAATATCTGTAAATGCAAAGCAGAGAAACAACAGGTTATTTAGAATATATGGATTTATAATCATAGATGTACTTTGAAGAGCTTGGTTTCACAATTTTATTGTTGTCATAAAAATTGCATAGTAAGAAAATAAATATGGTTCTAAAATGTCAGGGATAAAATTGTTTTCCAGCGCCATCAAGGCATCAACGTCTTAACTTTGTTCGCTATTGAGTTGTTGACATGGTCACAATCTCGTATTGGAGTCCCATCAGCTAACAACACAATTTAAAATGTATAGGTATTTAAGATATCTTAAATCGTGGTCAAAACTTAAATCAAAATAACAAAAAGGGAAACATTTAAAACCACACTATTGCAGCGGTGTCTAGAGTCTGCAGCCGGACTTGACGCGTCTTTCTGAGACAACGCAAGCGCCCCGCACAGCAATTCTACTGCGGAAAGAGTGGGCCCTGGGCATCCATGCGGGTCGATAATATTCCGCCCGTGGCAATAATTGCACGCACACTACAACAATGATCACCCGCAATACACTATAGTCAATTACGAGGACGTGATACCCGCAAGTGTTGTCTCCGTCTTATAAGTGCGTAACATAGCAAATTCTACGCAAAGCAGAACACGTGTAGCTTCGTTAGTTTAAACATTAAAGTGAATTGACCTCTTATAAAATCTATGGTAAGATTAATATCTAGACAACCTCATAGGCATTTTATTATATTTTAATTTTTAAGCGAGTTATGAGCACTTTAAGATGTATAAACAATTTACAATTTTAAAATACTCATAGCTCACTTTAAAATTAAAATATAATAAAAAGCCTAAGAGGTTGTCTAGATAATAATCTTACCTTTAAATTTTATAAGAGGTCCATTTACTCTAATTTTTAAATTAATGGAGCTACACGTGTTTTGCTGTGCGTAAAATTTGCTATGTTATGCACTTGTAAGACGGAGACAACACATGCGGGTATCACGCTCTCTTAACTTTCTATAATAATTATTATTTTAAATGTTCATACGCAAACACGCAATACTATTTTCCGAAGCATAATAATAATTATTATTTCATACTGCTGTCCATAAATATATTTAGGGTACTTAGGTCTGTAGTAAAAGAATAATACTCGCACAAATTTACTCCATTTTCTATTTAAATTATAACGATCTTGTAGATTAATATAAATTATGATACGTATTATGTTACAATATTTTGTAGTCAGATGGATTTTCATAACTTAGGTATTCAGTATTGTTCTCAGTAATGAAGAGATATAATTGTACTGTATCCTATATAGGTAGTTTAGTTTTAAATATATTAATATAATAATTACTAGGTATACCAAACATGTCAGACGATTACAGATACTATAGTCTATTCCACGAGAGATCATGCCGGTTCTGCGCATGCAGAAAGAGCCCGTCGTCCGCGGCGAGCCATCGTATCCCCTGCATGCGTTTACATTTTACCGACGACGAACGCACAAGTGCTGCTGCCGCCGGCGAACGCCAAATGTTAAGAAATTGGCGGGGGATGCGCAGCGACGACGAAATTTCGTTTTCCCGCGGCATGATCTCTCGTGGAACAGACTATAATAAAAATCATTTTCCATACTATGGTTGAAAGTTTTTTTTTTAAAATTAATGTCTAATTTGTATTATTCAAATATATTAAGAAGATTTAATGCAGATCGTTTTAAAAGAGTTCAATATAGAATTTTTACTTTATGAATGTGTGCGTAGAAATAAGTGTTCATTATAGTGTGCGTGACTTAATGTAAAGAAATAACGGGGCACTCCCGAACGTCCACACATATTATGTCAACAACGTGTCGTCACGCGCTATCGAATAATATTT
Organism: Metopolophium dirhodum; assembly: GCF_019925205.1. Lineage (NCBI taxonomy): Eukaryota > Metazoa > Arthropoda > Insecta > Hemiptera > Aphididae > Metopolophium > Metopolophium dirhodum. The sequence goes on along the minus strand of NC_083560.1, from coordinate 55,838,376 downwards.
CCTTTATTTTTTTGGCTGAAAGTATACATTTTTTGCCAACTGTATTGACTACTTCGATATTAAAATATATTATACTATACTTCTTTTAATATTCGATAAAATTACTGATACCGAATTTCGTCATAAAGTTATTAATTGATGATCCAGTTTTTGACAAAATCGTATTTGTTTTGTTTATAGTAATTCATAAATTAGCCGAAAAGACTTAAAATTTCCAGAAAATATTAATATCATTGTACATTATTTATTTAACTTTCATATAATATCTTGGCACTTTTTGGGCGGTTCCACTTTTTTTGGATTTTATTCAAGTTATGTATACAGTGGCAAAGGGGGCATTTGCCCCCCCCCTCAATCACCATAGTTTCCCTTTGTTTTACACTGTGTTTAGCCAATTTTTGTACTTTAGCACCGACTCCCCCGACCCTCCCAAAATTAGGCCCTGGGATCCGCCACTGATATATAATGACATTATTGTTTGTGAATAAAATACTTGAAATTTTAATACAATGTCAATTTTAGGTTATTCTTACAGCAACTAAAAAATATTAAAAATACATTGTCAGAATTTGTTTTATAAGAGAATAGTTTAAATCTTAACATAATTCGTCGAAATCTCGAAATGTTGTAAATCGTTTACAGTTTAAAAAAAAGTAGTAAAATTAGATATATTTGAGTACTAATTTTTGGGGGGTAACAAATTAGGAAAATCTCGGGGTAGTACTTTTCTTAATAATTAGGAACAATTAACAAAAAATAAAATATGTACAGAACACTTGTTTTTGATAGCAAAATATATTTTGCTTTATTCGCTGTAATTAAGAGGACGCCACACCCGCATGTGTTGTCTCCGTCTTACAAACGCGTAACATACTAAATTTACGTTTAATGCCGTTAGCTTAAAAATTAGAGTGTATTTATTATGAAACTTGATGGTAAGAACATTATCTGTGTTTTGTTGGAAGTTTTTTTTACGATAATTCTGTTTATAAGTGAGTTATGAGCATTTTAATTTACATTTATTATACACTTATGACTCGCTTAAAAACGGAATTATCATAAAAAACTTTCAATAAAACACAGATAATATTCTTACTATCAAGTTTCATAATAGGTCGATTCACTCTAATTTTTAAGTTACCTAACGGCATAACATTTGAACTGCTGACCGTAAATTTGGTATAAATTTACGCATTTGTAAGGCCCGTTTCACATGGACGCGTATCATACGCGACGTATCGCACGTGCGCGTTTTTAGTTTACATTGATTTTCATACGTGCCATACCGGCGAAGGAAACGCGCCATCGTCGTAGACGGAGATAACACATGATGCGGGTGTGGCGTCCTCTTAATAATGTAATACCTCAGAGATATTTTCATTAAACAATTATATTAGTATAAAAAAGTAGAAGAAACCTATAAACACAATTTAGTAAAATATAAAATACTTGGAGGCTAACACGCAGTCTCCACTCAAAATCGTATGTTTATTTTAATATACCCCCCCCCCCCCCCCCTAATGGAATTGGCCTGAAGACGCCTGCTATATCGTACCCCCTTCTCTCTCTAAGCGCTGTTCATCAGTTTATAGGTCTATGGACTATGGAGTAAAGTGCATCTCGTTATTGAGTAAATCACTATAATAGATGATTCAATTTGATTTCAATGATAAACCATTACAATATTATTATCTTCATGAAAAACGATTCTGAACGAATTACTGAGACGTAAATCAACTTATACCTATTACTAAATAGTAAATTAATTTGTTTATATAATATTTTTACTATTATAGTAATTTATTTTACTAAAACTGAATAGGCATTAGCTTAAAATTAATCTAAATATTTTGAAAATATCAAACATATTATGGTGACATGCACGAGATACAACTTACCACCCTTGCTGTCTATTATTGAAATTATTAAATTAATATTACTTATATTATTCTATTAAAATAATAATTTTGATTAATTGCCATTATTTATCTTTATCATAAAAGTTTACCTCTTCGTCGACAAATAGGCTTTCCTCATCAGAATATCCATCCGTCTGCTTAACAGAACTATCGATCCATAAATTCACTTTATCTACTACATCTTTTGGACATTTGGACTCGGAAAAAGCATCTTCATTTAAATCATTAACGACTGCTTCCTTTTGCACAATTGCTACATCTTTGCCCGCTATATAATTATTTCCATCATTATCGTTTTCATCTTCTACATCATTATCCTCCTCCTCCTCATCAGCATAGTTCTCTTCAATAGTATTTTCTTCAGTATTAATAGCTGTACTAGCTGTTTCGGTTGCTTTTTTTTGATTGTCCATCAACATGGAATTACCAACAAGTGTGAATCGCAATCCTGTACTGACATTGAACAGACGTGGTTTCTTTTTCTTTACCTTACATTTTTCAAACACGTTCCGAAATCCTTGGAACTTCTTTTCAATATCCTCAACCGTGTCTTCTTCCAGTACACGACCATTACCTATTTTGGCACCGACTTCGTCTGCATACATAGAAGGAACATACGATTCTTTTATATTAGTTCTCTGACATTGTTTTCGACGTCGATCATTCGATCTGTAGAAAACGCGGAACAACGATTTTTGCTCACGATTACGGACATCGCCTGAAGCTGAACGTACATCGTACTCACAGTTCGGTTTCGGAAGACTTATACCAAGTAACTTTGTCACATAATATTTACAAGTGGCCGCCGTATCCATTGCAAGTATACACTATTATACAAACACATTGTCGATTACTAAATTTCTTATATCATGAACACAATTAATAATATATAAACTACTCATTTGTTGTTAACACGAAAGCATAGTGTACACACAAACGCACACATAGTAAATTGAAATGTGTGGTATGTGTGGTGGATAAGGCATCGTGCGAACATTTGTGCAAACAAATGCACAATGAGGGGACATAAATAATTGCACAATTACACCAGTTTTTAATGTTTACACTTCGTAGGTTAAAAAGATATTTCGCTTTCAGCCTAATATAATCTAAGTATATTTTATATAATATTATATTATAGCTTTTTCACAAGTAAGTACTAATTAGGTTAAATACAATAAGAATAGAATTAAACATTTAATTGAAATGACTTAATATTTTTTTTTAGATTCTGAGTGGAACGATGAATGTATTAATTTTACAATGTGTTTTTTTTTTAATTTAATTTTTATTTTCGTGTCTGTCATCACGGTTTGGGACAGTAAAACTGCTTCGATTTTCTTTAACAGTATCTTGTTCGATGGGAAAGTAAATCTAGTTGGGAAGGTACAAATTTAAAATTCCCAATAGTTTTCAAAAGCACCGAAAAAATAAACATAAAAATTAAGGGAAAACGGTTTTCGACAAAATCGATATTGGGTTTTGGTGCAACTTTAAAACAAATGAACGTATAAACATGACATTTTCACTTATTGTTTATATTCAAATTTACCATACACGATAAAATTTTCAAAATATTTTGATTTGTTTTGAACTGTTTAGGGACATTTTCATTTTCCAATTTCATTAGTTTTTATTTCTATAAATGTCAATAAAACTTTATTTGTTGAGTAAAAATGCTTGAAGCAAATCAAATTAAATTTTTATGAGCGTTTGAAATTCATATTTTTACAAGGTTGGATATTCACTCAATTTTTCATATAGTGGTTTTGTTCTTCAAAAACGAACAACTGTAGGTACATGAAAATTTAACTGAATGTTTATATTTTCATTTTCTATACACCATACAATTTTGAAAATATTTTGACTCTTTTTGAGCTGTTTACGGACATTGTTAGTTTTCAATTTTTTTAGTTTTTTTTTCTATAAATATAATTAAAATTGTATTGGTTGGGTAAAAAAGCGTGAAAATTTAATGCAAGGCTCCTGATATATTGTTACAATAGCAGTTGATAAATATTCAAAATACATAGGCATGGGCGGTTGACATAGGTACTCTGTTCAAAATAAGATTGTACTAGGCAGCCGACCTGTCCGTAGGGGCTTCACTACACAGACTTGTTGGGGGTTTAGACGAGCATTGCTGGTCGGGCGGTCAGTGATTAACAAAAACTGGTCTCTGAAGAGACGTTTTTATTTTGAATTGAGTATCTATATTATATTAGTTTATAAATATGAAGCTCTGAAGCTCTATATAAATATGAAGTAAGTATTTATAAGTCATATGTTATTGTTATTGGTTTATCTTGATAATAATACCTAATTAATAATTATTAATTACCAATATGAATGAGTTTTATAATACTTATAAAATCAAAATTTTTCTTCTATACAACAAATCTTATCTACTTATTTAATTAAAAATGTGATATCTTTAATAACAATGCCATAAAAATGTTAATTTATAAAATAAATAGTAAAATAATTATGGCATTAAAATACAAGTACCTGAAGTCTGAAGTACAATATTTTATACAAAACTAAGTTTAGACAAAAACTAAAAAAAGTAAAAATTTCAAGTTTCAAAAATAAAAAAGGGTTAATTAAAATTTTTGTAGCCTATAGTTATTAGCTTATTACTTATTGTATCTGCATCCTGCAATATTTAAATAGGTAACTTATAGTAATAACTAATAAATAATAATATTAAAAGAATCTTGAATAAGGTTATAAGAAAAAATATTATAATATTTAGAAAAAATGTAATCAAAAGTACCAAAAGGCTAAAATAGAATATAATATATACTATGCAATATGTAATAATACTTATATGTTAGTATTTTTGAATACAATTAAAAATATTAATATTTAAAAATTTTAATTAAATATATTATATCAAATGTATTTTCTTCTTTTTATATACATTTATGTTTAGATCTAACAAAACACAATTTCTACCAATCATTTAAAAATTGAAATTTTACCTTAAAATGATTTCTTCATATTAAGCTAGAAATATTAGATGCATGAATTAAAAAATATTTTCAATACTTATTTAACAGTATAAAATTATTTATTTAAGAAATAAAACAAAAAAAATGTATAGATGATTTTTGGTTTTAATAAAAAAATAGTATAAAATGGACGGATTTGGTAACCTTAACTAATTTATAATTTAATACAGTCATACTTAGAAATTATATATCAATAAACAAAATTATATAATAAAAGATCAAACACATTTGGACGGATATGAAAATTAAATGTTTGGTGTTTTAATTTATACCCTTAAACATGAATAACTTAATTAATGGTTTATCATTATAAAACTATTTGGTAAAACTGCTATAATTATTATAAATTGTTAAACAACAATTTCTTATCACAATATTGTTCTTCTAGTTATAATAATTAAATATAAATTATATAAATTAAAGTAAATGTACACCAACTTTACAATATGATTGAAAACAAAAATATTTCCGAAAAAAATATTATGAACAATATTTTAAATTATTTGTAAATAATAAAACTAAAAACCTAAATCAATGTTTGATTTTTTAGTACAAATGAACATGAATCTTTTGCATTAAATTAATGTTAATACAGGAATAGTCATTGGTCAATATTATGAATAAAAAAAAATATACTTATCAACACTATAAGAAAATTGGAAGATGTAGACATGTTAGCTGAGTTACACCAATGATCAAAATAACAAAAGCACCAGGTAGTTGAATCGTAATAGTCTCTGTAAATATTATAAATAAATAAAATAAAATAAATGTATTAATTAAATAAATAAAATGTAATACTTCATGTTTATTTAAAAAATATACCGTTTAATATCCAATTCAGGTATTGAATTATTCACATAGTGGCCTAGCTTAACATCCAGAGAACTTTTTCTGCAACCCTCATACTTGTCGGCTGGAATATCATTTCGAACACCTTTTAATGAACTCAAACAATCACGAGTAATACGTTCTTCAGCTAAAAAAATTTAAATAAAAGTTTATATAATTATAATAATTATTATATTAAATACTTATTATTAAAATTAAATGTTATATAAATATTGTTTAATAAATATTTAACAACGAAATATTAAGAGGATGCAATCTCAATATCGGTTTTCTCTCTTAGATCCACGCTTGACCCAGTTCCAATGAATAAAATAGTAGGTATTGTACACATAATATAAAATAACACTTTAAATAATTTAAATATTACAATTTTAGAATTATGCATTTCAATAAGAGTTATTTGATTACCTAATTCTAATGATAAATATAAAATTATTTAATAATATTTTCAAAATAATATATATTTTAATAATCCAGAATATTATATTACTATGTTCAGTAAAATTAAAAATAATGTTAATAATATATCAATGAATCCAGCATAAAATGTGATTATTTATTAACTAAACTTTTTTGATCTCTAGAAATTTATATTAATGATGTTTACATATTCGATACTAGTATTCATATTATAAACTTTAAATAATATCTTATATCTTAGAGAAAATGTCTTAGTATATCATGATTGTTAGTTAGTTTATTGAATATTATTAATATTTAAGAGGATATCAGCAATCACTATTTATTTTCTCTCTGACCCATGTGAAAGTGACTTAAAAAAAAATAGTAAGATACCTATGACATCTGATAGGATTACACATTTTTTGTTGAAAAAATACCCCCTAAGTTACATAATATTGGCTATATTGTGTTTATAAGCACAATTAATGTTCTTTGGAAATGTCGTAAGTAACAAAAAAAATTAGTAGTACTAAGTAATAATGCCATATCTTACATTTACTAAACATAAATGCCATATATATTTTTTTATAGATATGGCATATTTCGCTATTTTGCATATTTCCATGTTATAGACAAATTACGGTATTATTCCTTAGCATTTCTACCTTTTTTTTTCTGAACTAACAACATTGTATGTGACAATTTGTAAAATTCTGTTTTATAATATTAATAATTATTATATTTTTTATGTTATATCTTTATTATATTTACGGCATTTTATTCTAGCATATAAATTTAGAAGCAATTTATAATTATTAAGCAATATTGTCATAAAATGTACTAACTTATTTGTAATTATATTACTTATATTACAAAGTAATAACATAAAATTAACTTTTATTCATGTAATAAGTGAATAATACTTGTTTAATATTATTTGATTGCATTCCTTGCTAAAAAATAAAGGTGTTCGGTAAAATATATTTTATACTAAATCAAATAGAATAACAAAAAACAGAGGGTATATTAAATGAAAAATACAAATATGCATTTTTCTTTAAACAGTCTAAACTAATAATATTGGTTTTTACGGCACTTTTGCTTATCAGGGCAGTATAATTATGGTGACCAGGCATAATTTTTTAAAAAAAGTACATATTAAAACTTAGCTCCTCCTATATCTATTTACTATTCTAACCGTTTTACCCATGTCATAGCCCATTGGTCATTTTCTTCTATAAAAATTGCTTTTTTTTCATCTGATTACTCTATTTTTCTTATTATTATTATCAAGTATCAACTATAAAACCAATTATTTGAAATTATAATGTCAACTCATTTAGTCTTTATGATGAAAATACTTTTAAATTTAAGTAATTTACGAAAAAAGCACCGGACATACGCTGGGGGATAGTATCATCATTAAATTGCCGGTTTTCATGGGCCATGGGAGATTTCTAGACACTGAATCTTGACTTTCAAACGTTCCCCACCTTCGAAACGAGACCGCCAAAGAGCCAAGCCATATCAGAAATTCTTATCACCTTCTATATGTATAAATGCGACATTTATAATTCGAATGTGTCTCCAAAATCGGTACTCACTTACCTAACCGCAGGTGGATTGCATACCTGGTGATATACGTTTCGCATATAGTCCGCGATCCATAGTCGGATCGCCTACCTATGTGATTTTATGACTGATAGCTAGACAATCAAATAAACCTATCGACTCTACACTTTTTAACAATTTCAACAACCGAAAGCAGCGGAGAAACGGGAGATGATCCTGGAGATCGTATCCAGCCTATCCATTTACAACGTTTGTGACGGATTGCTAGACGCTCAAACTTTTAAACATTCCCGCCAAAGCGCCAAGCCTTATCTCCAATGCATATCACTAATCCTTATCACAAATCCTAAACTTTCGTCTTACAGCTTTTGCGACTTTTATAATTCCAACGACATTGTCTCCAAAATTGGTACCCACTCTCAGCGAGTCCAACTCTCCCAGAGTTTCACTTAGAGCTAGTCACTGATAAAACAAAACAGATAACAAAGTTTAACTAATATAACATACAGTACATAGTACATTAGACTAGTGCCAAAGTTTTATTTTACAAATGGAATATAATGTCAAATAATCAATAACATACTTAAATGATATTTTAAACTCTTAGAAATATTATACTTTATAATTTTGGTTATAGGTGATTTTACTTTAAAATTACTCAAATCAGGAATAGAAAATTCTAATATCATCTTAACAGAGCTTACCTTCATCATTATAACTAATTCAACGCAATATATTTAAAAATAAAAATTCTAAAAATGTACTCTTCATTAGCTATGCAAAATTAAAAATAATTTTAAGATGTTTGCTTAAAAATTTGTAATGAAATTAATAAAGTAAAAGTCAACAATTTAATGAAATATTAATAAAATGTTGTTATGTATAATACAAATAATGTTATGTATAATTACCTCCAACTTTCTCAATGATTTTTACGCATAAATCATCTTCTTCAGGACAAGAAATTGTTTTATACCACAACCATTTAAATGGTATGCCACAACCTGGATGTGTTGAAACACATTGGTAGCATAATAATGATGATTGAGCTATAAAATAACATTAAAAAGATGAATTTAGTTATATCTCCAAGGATTACTACATATCCTACTATTATAATGCTATAACATAATACATAAAAACATTTAATATAAGATAGTACAACAGAAAATACCATAAGGCCACTCCCTGTAGAGTAGTACTCACCATGTAAGAATATTGTAGAAAATATAGCTAATGAAAAAAAAGTTTTTGATTTTGTCATATTTATTATGAAGATACAATACAAAACTATATGTTTTACTGTTTAATTTTAATAAATATTTACTGTTCAAAGGTAGGTAAACAATTTTAAATGAATTAGTTAAAATTAATATTTCAATAATAAGTGAAACTCATTCCTGCTATATAGTAATCTATTATCTCAGATAACCAAAAACAAAATTTAAAATAATAAAACCGACAAGTCGATACAGATATTATACAGTCGTATACTCCGGGCACGATTTAAGATAGTACGGTTGCCCAACGATGATAAGACGGCATTGGATTTAAATCGTGATTTCGGTTCTAGCGCTTCTAGTGCACTATTTTATAATTTATAATTTAATACCACGGACAGAAATATATCTTAAACAGCCACAGTCTGCGCTGCGTACGCTATGGTTGCTACTTTAACCCGCGTAATAGAGGGATTATTCATATTTTTTTGCGTTTTTTGGAAAATATATGCATTATTTTGAACCATGACCCTCATTAGATTTTATAGCTTGTACGATTACGTATTTATATATGTGTAAGTATATTTCATAAACATGTTTTTCTTAAGAAACAAATTTGAGTACCCAGTGTTTAAAGTGGGAAAAATGTTGAGGCGGGACTAAAGTCACCAAAAATTGAGGAGCGTTCCCGAGTTTTTCCAAACTTTTTAAAGAAACCCCTTTTAAAACAAAAAAAGTACACCATAGGGTACCAAAAACAAAAAACGAAAACTTACCAACTAGTAACTATTAAATAATATTATTTATTAGTCATTAGGTACTATCACGGACTAAGATATAATCACAGATATAAACTAATCCATACTATACTAATGTATTAGTATACTAATATACTAATGTATTAGTATATATCTGTGGTGGGTACTATATATCGTGTATCATTATCACACTATCACGGTCATTCTCAATATCACATCAATATTAGAGCCTTAGATCACCATAACATTTTGACTATTTTTGAGCTGTTTACGGACATTGTCAGTTTTCAACTATTTTAGTTTCTTTTTCTATAATTTTCAATAACATTTTTTTGTTTGTCACTCTCCTCAGAATCTAATATAGTTATGTTATAACTTTTAACTTTTCCACAAATATTTCCTAAAATACATTATTTCATTCATAGTTGATCTTAGATAACTTTTCAACCTTTTTAAGGTTGAAAAAGATCTCTCTGGAGTGGCTGTAGTTATTGTCAAAGTACAAAACTACCAAATATTTGAATTAAAAAATGAACTCGGTGATTTTCAACCATTTTCGGTACCAAATGATAACAAAAAAAATTACGATATTTATTGAAAATGTTGATAACTGAAGCTTCGAAAATTTTTTACAAAATCCTTCGTATTGTATGATAAAATTTGTTTTTCTTAATCATGTAAAAACACGACATTTAACATGTAAGAGTCACGAGTCAATGAGGGGGGGGTCCAAACCGTAAATATGCCACTGCACGTCCCTCTTGTATACTGCATGCTCGGCCAATATGGCAATATTCTTATAGTTTGTTTAAGTTGAAACTTAGAGTGGAAGAAGATAGTTTTGAATTACAGAAGAAATTAGATATAGGATATAATCCGATATATAGCCTTTATAAGTTCTTAAAAGTTTAAAGTTTAAACTGCTTGGGTTCATGTTACAAATAGCTTAAAATAAATCAAAATATTTTGAAAATTGCATTGTGTATATTATAATATATAGTAGTAAATACTAAATAATATTATAATAATATACCTACCTATGTAATGTTAAAACGCTTTAACTCACTACGAATAATATTTTCGAATTACAACAAAATAACAAAAATTGTTAACTTTTATTTAAATATCTAACTTTGTCTAAATTTAAACTTGAAAGGCATAAAATAAAATTGTGTTTTTATATTTTTGAGATTTTTAGGTTAAATAACGAATAATTAGGTTTGTAAGAACTAAGAATGGCTCATGAGTCATGAGTCATGAGGAATATTCTATTAATATTATTTTAAGCATTAGCTATTAAAATTGAAAACTGAATAAACTTTCAACTATACGAAAATGAAAATTTACGTGCCTAATAGTGCTATTGTGGAATGTTTAAATTTTCTAAAATTACTTATATTTTTCAAATATAAAATAACAAAAATTGTTATTATACGTTTTTTTGTAAAAAAATTACAAAAATGTACAATAATTGTATTATTGATTTATAATGAATAATAAACTTTTTCATTAATACCAGCTACATATGATGAGATAATAATATTATGACCTAGAAATGACTGATTTAATTATTGTTATTATTGTGATTTGTGAAACAATACAATGGAATTCGTGGAATTTGAGTCTTCGACGGCGGCGAACGAACACACGATGAAAACCGTCCGAACAACACACATGATTGCATTTATTATTGTACATTTGTATCTATATAGTATATCTATATTGTAAGATCAAAGATGGTAGGAAAATAAGTCTTGAGGAAAAATGTCGCGACTCCCGGAAAAAAAGTATCAGGAAATAAAGTACCGAGGAAAAAAGTATCAATACATCATTAGTTTGGCTTGGGATCTAAAATTGAAATACTTTATTGAGAATAAATGTATAAACTGATTACTTCAGTTATCCCTATATTATACTATACGAATCGCGGACATCCCCCCCCCTACTGTTTTCGGTGTAGTAGGACATTTCCCCCTCCGATATATTTTTGATACGGTCATTTTTCCGCATTTTTTTTAAAGTTTACTATTTAATAATATTATTTTAATATGAAATTATTATTTTTCCTATTGTCTAATATTTTCAAATATTTTCATAAATATAATATATCATTGATGTTTATTTTTTATCAACTGAACTACTTGAATCAAATTCAAAAGCAATTATTAAATTGTTAAATATCCAAATTGGTCTTAACAAAAAAAAAATATGAACAAATTCTAAAATATATGTGTTTAGAAATAACAAAAGAATCAGTGATCAAATGTTTTTTACAAAATGTAACATTTTTATATCGGAATTTTCAGTCATTTTTATTAATTATTAATTATATTATATTTTAAATTGTTATTGTTTTAAGTAGTTTAGTGGATACATAAACATAAACAATTATAATCTATTATATTTATTAAAAAAATGTTTATAATATATTTTATATTTTATTTAAATAATATTGTATTATTAAATTCAATATTATTAGTCAATAATAAAATTTAAAAAGAGAGGGGGGGAAATGTCCGCATCAAAAATATATCGGCAGGAAAATGTCGTACTAGACCGAAAACAGTCGGGGGGAAAATGTCCATTTACCATATTATAGCCTGGGATTGTGATGCAATATTTACCTTATTACCTTTTCTGGTGTTTCAAAACATCGCTCCTCAAAGAAACAAAGAAAATAGTGAATTTAAAAATGCTTTCAGTGTTGAGTGTTCTGTCAACGTATTACGTAAGGGTAAATTGTAACCTGGTATAATAATATTGTAATTTGTATTTTGTATGAAGATTGCCAAAAAAGTAAAAAAATGTTATATACCATTGGTACCTATTATTATTCAGCATAAACAATAAGTACCTACATGTTTTGTCGTAGATTTTTGAGTTGAGCGTTTTTAAAAAGTTTACAACCTATACTTTACTTACTAGTGGTTAGTACTAACTCATTAGTCATAACTTGCTTAATTTTTAAAATATATCATAAAATAATTTTGATAAAAGGTCAAATCACTCTGATATAAAAAACACAACAACAAAATAAACAACACAAAATTGGAGCTGTTTGAACTCAAATTGTCCATGTTGTAGGTATACCTATATTGTATAAATAATACTTTCGTAATACGGAGACCAACATAATATTATATGCAAGTGGGCTGTTGTGGACAATTTTTAAATGTGTTTTAACCTGTCGAATTTAGATTGGTGATAGGTACACTGTACTGATTATTTAAATGTAATTTTTATTTAAGTGTTGTTTATAAAATACATTTTAAGGGGACGTTACTGCAGTGACATTTGTAGTCTCCGTCTTACAAGCGCGTAGCATAGCAACTTTTACGCTCAGCAGAACAGATTTATCTCCGTTAGTTTAAAAATTAGAGTGAATTGAGCTCTTATAAAATGTAAAGGTAAGACGTAGGCTTTTTATTATATTTTAATTTTAAAGCGAGTTATGTGTATTTTAAAATTGTAAGCTGTTTGTACATCTTAAAATACTTATAACTCGCTTTAAAATTAAAATATAACAAAAAGCCTACATCATTGTCTAGATAACAATCTTACTTTTAAATTGTATAAGAGGTCAATTCGCCCTAATTTTTAAACTAACGGAGATAAACGTGTTCTGCTGAGCGTAAAAATAGCTATGTTACGCACTTGTAAGACGAAGACAGCGAATGTCAATGTAACGTCCCCTTAAGTACAATTTCTTTTTAATTTTTTAGCTTTTAAAGGGAATCCTAAGTTGTCACATATCATATTATATATCTAAAAGCCAACTGCATTTATATGTATTCAATATATATATATATATGATATATCGATAAAGTAACATTTTGATTTTCGGCTTTCATTTCATTATCTGCACTAAAGGTACTAAATAGCTAATTAATAAGTGTAAATGTGTAATAGTATCTAGATTTTGATATTTTATCTTTTTTATTTACCGTTTTCCACAGAAAATATATGTTATAAATTAAAAATTAAAATAATTATTTATATTTTTTTATATTTGTTAAATGTTCTGAATCCTAAGTCTTAAGTTTATAGAATTTTTCTGCACTCAATATAATATTCTATTGTTAATAGGTACGTTTTGTGCGCCGTGTATTGCCGACTGCCGTCAACGCACAAAGACGGCGATTGGGACAGACGACAGTGTGACGATGATAATAATAATAATAATAATAATAATAATATTAAATATTAATATCGTCGTGATCGCTGCCGTAGTGCCGCTACAGTGTAGCACGGTCACCCTACGACGATGCGTACGCGGCGGCCGAGACAGGAATCGTTCTGCGTCGTCCGTCGGAGGTGAATTCCGTACTTCCGTGGGCGGCGCGACGCGCAGGTATATTATAGTATTATACACACGAGCAACGCACCACCGCCAGTCACCACATGAACCGTCGTTGACGCCGCTGCACCGCTATCGGCACCGCCCGACCACCGAACACAACTGTCGACGCGACGCTTGACAGGGGTGTCCAGACTACAGTTCAGGAACTTATTGAAAAAATCTACGGATCATAGTATAATAATACTAAAATTTTTATAGTAATGGTCTAAGGACGTCTCTCCGCTCGTCACCGTTAAGAGAAAATATTGTTGTAAATCACGATCACAGATCTATAATCGTGTAACATGTTGTAAATTCCAACAGTGCGCGGCGGAATGCCCGCGATTTGGTCACCACTGGTATGCGGCGCGTAGCGCGGCGGCCGTCGTGGTGTTGGTGGTTGGTCCGTTAGTTCGACGGGCGGGTTGAGTGGGACTGGTGGGAGACATCACCACAATATTATAGCGGTTCATGGTACGGAGCGGCAGAAAGGTAGCCGTGTACCTGCGTCCGCGGTCCGCGTTTTCGTACATGTCGTCGTCAATCGCTGTTGCCGGTACCCGTTATTCATTTTTTTATTCCTTTTTCCTCATTTCGTTTTCTCTTCCTAAGAATTTTTTTTTTTCCATACCTTTCAGTTCACCACGAGCAGTGCTATTACTATTACTACTACTACTACAGTACTATTACTATTACTACTACTACTACTACTACTACTACTATTACTACTACAAATGCAGTCGGCGCACAACACACGCTCCGTGACCGTACACACACGTATTACATATATATCATATATGTATAATATTTTATTATACGCACACGTTTAGTCGGGAAGAACCACTCACACTCGCACGCACACGCACAACAAACTTACACATACGCGCATGCACGCACGGCCCATCGTCAGAATGGTTGGACCGCACAGTGTATAGGTATAATATAGACCCGTCGTAGCAGCAGCTATCTTATTGTTATTATTATTATTATTATTATTATTATTATTATTATTATATTGTTCGTGCGGTAGCCCCGATTAAGAAAAAAAAATAATGATATTGTTGTCTCGTTGTCGCGTCGATCATCGGTGCGTCATACGTCGGGTGTAGCCGGGGATTGCGTTCTCGTCGTGTTTCGTTTAAATGATACCGCCGCTGTCGCGCTTGCACCATTATCGACGACAACAACAACAACAACAACAACCACAACGACGGCGACCAGTCAGCACGGACTCCTCCGAACGTCGCCATCAGACTCCTGTGTCGCAGTGACCGCCGCTGTCCGAAATAATTGATAATAACAATCCGTCGCCGTATACATTGTTGTTGATATTGCCGTTGACCGTACGACGGGTGTTCAGGTGTGTGTGTAGTGTAGTTTTCGTGCGGTGCGCGCCGCCAGTGACGTCTCTCAACAGTACCTACCGCGCGGCTCGCCGTCGATATTTCATAATTTCGTCGCCGTAAACTTGAGTTCTAGGTATTTAATTAATCGTTATCCGCACGGTTTTTGTGCGTCTGTATGTGGTGATCACCTCCACCCCCCCCCGTGTATGTCTGGTGTCGCGTGCGTTCGTAAGATCGTGTCCCGTCCAGCTCCCGTCTTCGGGCCGGTGACTAATGTCGACATCACTACGACTGTTGCGCAAACGTCGTACGAGAAACGTAGATTTTCATCGTTTGTCTAGTGACAGTCGCCCGGAAGCGTACAGCCGTCTCTCAGATGTTCTCTGCTGAACCCTTTGAGTGATCCGCTGTAGTACAGAGTCATCCATCCTTCGGACAATGTGCAAGTTGTCGCACGTCTGTTGATCAGCACCCATCCCGGTCACACACTGTCGAAAACGGCACCAGTCGAACACGAACAAACATGGATTTGCGACTTATATTGTTATAGCGAACATAAAAGGTAAATAGATTTTTACTTTAATCAATCTACCTAACCTAACCTTTGGTCAGGAGTACTGTTTACAAACTTAGATAATCACCGATTACAGATCTAATGTGCCACCATTTGTTTAAAAATAAATTATATTATTACCAACAAAACATGTCCTATAGGTAGTTGATATGGGCTATCGATATCCTGTGCAATATCAACTTAGTTACTAAAATCCAAAAATGTGGATTGATTGTAAATTGAACAAGTAACCCATGTTTTTGTTTTTGTGTATTATCAACCATTACTTAAACACAATTTTTGCTAAATAAGTTTTATATCTTGCAAAGTTATTTAATGATGTATTTATAGGTACCTATAAATACCTACATAAATAATTTGTGAAGTATGTAGATCATTAATCCCAGTTAAATACAATTACTTATTATACCTAAGCAATATTTAAACTAAGTTAAGTAATTTTTAAGTAAAATATATATTATTGTACAATGTTTAGTTATCTAAACAATTAATACGATTATAGTAATATTTAATACATGTGATTGACTCTAATCTGGCCACATATTTTACTTGTTAATTTAAGTTTTAAACTACCTACTGTAAAAGTTTATTTGTTACCTTACTTTATGCAGATACCTAATTCAAGTAGGTACTCACAGAAATGCTTATTATAGTTATATTTATTTTTATTTTAGTTATATAATTGTATCACTTAATAGTTGATATTGAGTAGTTAATAAGTATAATAAAATATTTGTAGGTTTAATATGTATTAATAAAATACACAACTGATCATTGTATTTTAATACCCATTTAATACCTAGTAATATTTCTCATAACATTAAAATTAGTTTAACTGTATAATCACCTTGATAATACCTAACTCATTAAAAAATCATTTTTATGTTGAATGTTAATGCAATCTATTAATTTTGTTTTTAATTAGGTAACTAGTATTTAAGTATTTTTTTTGAATTTTTGAGTATAAATCACTGTCTAAAATAATATTAACTTTACACCAAAGTAAGTACTTAGTTAGGTAAAATAATTAGGTGTCTGTTTGTCAAAATAGGTAATTTTATGTTATTTTTATTTTATTTTCAAAAATTAAATAACTAAATAGTATACAGTGTGTCCCAAAAGTCCCGTATCACCCTTAATATCTCCATGTAAAATCACTATATTTAAACGCGGTTTTTTTTACAGTACTAAGTATGAAAATTCTGATTGAATGGCATAAAATTCATTTATTTTTTTCTTTAAATTCAAAAATTTTCAAAAAAATTTTTTACGCATTTAAGAATTTAAAATTTTTAAGATAGCCATTTTGTTGAGCATATTTTTTAAAACAGTTCAAAAAAAAAAAATACTAAAATTAAATAAAAATTAACCAAGTTAGAGCAAGTTATGTTTTTGAATAATTGTAGTAAAAAAATAAATATTATTATTAGATATGAAATTAGATATTCATTATTGAAATGTGAAATAATAATATTTATTTTTTTACTACAATTATTCAAAAACATAACTTGCTCTAACTTGGTTAATTTTTATTTAATTTTAGTATTTTTTTTTTTTGAACTGTTTTAAAAAATATGCTCAACAAAATGGCTATCTTAAAAATTTTAAATTCTTAAATGCGTAAAAAATTTTTTTGAAAATTTTTGAATTTCAAGAAAAAAATAAATGAATTTTATGCCATTCAATCAGAATTTTCATACTTAGTACTGTAAAAAAAACCGCGTTTAAATATAGTGATTTTACATGGAGATATTAAGGGTGATACGGGACTTTTGGGACATACTGTATAATATGTATAATAGGTAGGTAGCTGTCTTAAATAAGTTATTTTGATTTCAAATTATATAGGTACCTAAGTATAGGCTACAGTTGTCTACCTACTTAAATTCTTCTTGTTACAACTGAAATACAAATTAATTATTATGTACAGTTATTAGTCTGTATCAAGGGATAAACCACTAGTGACAATGGCATATAACACTACAGATTTCTGATTTCTGAAGATTTACAATGATCTCTATTAATTTATTAGTGTTAGTATTGAGGTTTGCATTGAGTAACTGTATCCCCAAATATATCTTTTTTTGCTATAAGATATTTTTTCAATGTTGCAGGTACCAAAATTAAATTAGGTGTTTTGGTATGCCAGAAAAGTATTTAAAGATATGTTTTTAATATAGTTTCTGCACAACAAATGTATCATCTACATATTTAATATTAAGAAGGATATTGAGTATTGGTAAAAATTAAATTATCGAATCATTAGCGGACAAATGTTTAAGTATTTAAGTTAGGTATTATGAGTTGGATATAAAATCAAATAGGTACAGTAAAAATTGTTTAGTGAGTCACAAAATAGATGCACACAAAATAAGTCCCAGCTGAATATCCTCAGTTATTTGTGTATCATTTTGTATAACCTCGTTTATTGTGCCCAAACCATGGCGTTTGATCTTCCAAAGTAATTTCTACTGTTATATACAAGTTATATATCTTTAAGTACAACATTCACAATATAAAATGTCGAGTAACATTTATTTGATACTAAGATATTTTAGGATATTACTAAACATTTATTTGAATTCATAAATAAAATAACCTTTTCCAAAATAGGTATGTATGTATTTTATGTATAAGTAGCTATCTATTAACTTTTGAACAATATGTTTGATAAGGTGTTTGATGGTTACAAACTATAAAGTTATGGACAGTTTCAGGGTGGGTGGTTACTGGTTAGGTAATTAATAATAACAACATTTTCATTAATAAATTATTTTCAATAAAATTTGTCAAAAATTAATTTTAACCCCTCTCCCGAAAAAAATTCTCGATACGCCCCTGGATAGTGTACCTATAGATTGAAGGTACCTTTATTAAATTAAATATTTTATTATTGGATATTTAGATGACTAACTTGTTTAACATATTTATTATGAGGTACATTAACATTTTGCAATTGTTTTCTAATTTCATAAATATTTACTATAATATGTACCTATTCTATTATCACCTCGATTATCACATAGTAATAAATAATAATAATTATGAATATACATTATTTGAATAATGGTATTTATTTTACTCTAGTACCTAGGTACTTTTCAAAGTTCTTACAAAATAATTTTTTATTTTTTGTATTTAAAAATGTAATTAATATTTATTCAAATATTTATACGGTTTAATAAAAACATTTATTCTGTGACACAATTATTAGGAACATTTTCTATGTATTTTTTTGTTTGGGATAAAAGTATATTATTTTAACAATCAGAAAGAGAAACATTTTATAATGTTAAAACCAGGAGTTAAGGTGGGGGAGATGTAGGGGGTCAGTCCCAGTACATCTGATAGCTGTTAAAAAGTGTCCCCTTTAAAAATGTAGCATTATTTGTGATTTAAATTTAACATGAAATAAATTATAAATTTGATCATTATTCAGGGTTAAAGTGGGATGACTATGCTTACACATTCACTGTTCATACAATACATATACCTATATCAGATATTATACATAAAATGATATATCGTGATATATGGAATGCTTAAAATTATATGGAGACATAAGGTCTCCTGGAATTTTTTTCCAGCACTACACTACTTTCATTGGAATATTTCATAAAATATATATTTTTCGAGTCAATATTTAGTCTATATTTAAAATATGCAACAATATAATAGGTATGCATTATACTTCAAACTCAACTTCAAATATGCAAAAACACAGAATAAAAAAAAGATGAGGTAATATGAGGTAATTTGTGGACATTATTGACCAAATTTTTAAATGAACGCTGCAAAAAAACATTCTAACGCATTTCAATCATAGCCCTAGAAGTAATTGTATAACATCAGTTATAAACTTAAATAAGTGGCTTGGCGTGGCGCGTTGGCTGCTACCAGTCGTGGAATGCGACTGGGAGTAAGTAACGGCCACAGCTAATAGCTCCCGGATGGGTGACCATCCGGGTTCATAGTAGTTAAAAACCTTGCCACACATACACGTGTTTGCTACCTACCGTAACAACCGTTAAAACAATCTTAAAATCAACTTACCGTACCAACCTTACCCCTACCACAGTTCATAATCCCTACAACAGCTAATGGCCATAGTCGCCGAGCTTAAGTTCAATGAAAAAAAAAAAAAACTTAAATAAATAAATAACTATACATTTCAACTTGTATTAGGTAGGTATGCAAGAAAAATTTAAACTGCTTCCAAGTATATAAATAATAGGTATATACGGGGGTATATATACATTGTTCTCTCCTTTAACAATGAATTACATTCATACAGAGTTCATTTTATATTCAATAAAGTATCATTGTGACATAAGTCGCATAAGTTGTTTTTAACATTATTATGCGTAGTAATCATATTATATGTTTATAGAACTAGCCAGTTAGAAAAAAATATTACATAAGACAGCTATTATCCTAGCAGTTATCTACCACTTATCTGGTGTATATTGTTATACCATTTTGTTATACATACATATAAAAGTTGACAACTATTATTATTAACCAATAATTTTTGCTTACTAGGTTTAGTAAATGATTTTATTTTATCAGTTTATTTTAAATTTATATTTTAACATTTAATTCAGACCAGCGTAATAAGTTTGCCTCATTATATTTTAACTAGTAACCGAGCTAGTAACTAAAGGATTTAGTGATGAATAATTAAAAAATTAAAAATGGATACAATTAATCAATTTTATTGACAAATATATAAAAAAAAACTAAAAAAATTGAAAACTGACAATTTCCGTAAACAGCTCAAAAAGAATAAAAATTTTCAAAATTGTATGGTGTATAGAAAATGAAAATATAAACATTCAGTGAAATTTTTATGGGTTTACAGTTATTTGTTTTTGAAATACAAAAAAATAAGAAAATCGCTACATGAAAAAACAAGTAAATATCCAATGTTGTAAAAATATGAACTTCAAACGCTCATAAAAACTTAATATGTTTGCGTGTTGATATTTTTTTTTGAAAAAGGTAAACAATTTATGAGAAATCTTGTATTACATTTTCAAAGCTTGGATTTAAAAAGAAAAATTTTTATGAATTCTTAACTCAAAATAATTAGCTAAATTTCTTAATTTTTCAGTATTTTGTCAAGATATGAACTTAAATGCTCATAAAAAAAAACTGTGTCTAAGGATTTTTAATATTTTTTAAATGTCATTGTAACAATATAGTAGGAGTTTTGTATTAAATTTTCAAGATTTTTACCCAACAAATAAAGTTTTGTTGATATTTATAGAAAAAAACTAATAAAATTGGAAACTTACAATGTCCGTAAACATCTCAAAAAGAGTCAAAATATTTTTAAAACTTTATGGTGTATAGAAAATGAAAATATTAAGATTCTGTGAAATTTGCATGTATCTCCAGTTATTCGTTTTTGAATTACACCAAAAACCGAAATCGATTTTGCGTAAAAATTCCAGTTTTTCCTTAATTTTTCTTTAGTTTTTGAAAACTTCTGGTAAAATGTTTACTTTTGATGTCCCCAAGTACCAACTAGATTCACTTTTCCTATCAGAAAAGATACTTTTGAAGAAAATTTAAGTACTTTTACTGTCCTATAAAGTAATGACTGACACACACACAAAAAAAAAAAAAAAACATCAATTAAAATCAATATATTCATTGCTCCGCTCAGAATCTAAAATAATTTGGGTAAACATTGGGTGTTTTTTTAATTAGGTACGACTTACAAATTACCATAGTTATTGAGAAAATAACCAAAAAAAACAAAAAAAAAAAATTGATTTTGTATGATTTCTATGCATTACGTGTATAAGCATTTGTTCAAGTTCAAATTTTGATTGTCAACATTTGCAAATTATTTTATAGTTTAAAATGTATAAAATTTCTATAACTAAGGATTGAAAATGTGATACAAAATTAATCACATATAGTTCAGTCTGTTACCAAAAAAAAAAAATTTAAACACAACTTTTTCTAGAAATTTGAAGTTAAATTTAAACAGTAGGCAATACATATTATTTAAATAAATTACATTAGTGCATGTATACTATATTGTAAGTGTTTTAATTTGTTACCAGCAACCTATGATATACAAATTATGGCAGTAAAATCAGATTGATCCATAAAAGAAAATTAATATAATTTTTACTTATAATTACAAATTAAACTATACATTTGTTTATTATCATATATTTGTTAAGTTTGAAAATTACCTAGGCATACATTACTACAAATAATTGCTATTTATTTTAATTATTTGTCTACCTATAACAAAAAATAAAAATAAATTATAATTTAATAATTAATTAATTATAATATTTTATTATTATTTTATTAAATTTATGCTTTTCAGCTTTTATTGAGTATGATCAATAAATCCTAGAATTTCCAAGTGATCGGGCTTTGTTGGTAATACATAATATATCCATTGTATTGCAGAAACTCTTAATTGTGTGTTTTTGATAATTTATATTATAATATTGCATAAAGGAAAAAACAAACACTTAGATTAAATTATATCGATGGCGACAATGCAAAAGGGCATAAGCGACACTTTTTATGAAATCGACTTTTTGTAATTAGGGCATAAGCGACGTCATTCTGTATCAATTGCTTTTACTCATTTATCAATACGATTATTATTTACAATATAAAACGAAAATTTAGATTTAGACATAAGCGCCAAACAATTAAAATTAATTAACAGATATGTGTATAAATAGGGAATGAGAGACATTTAGTTTTAAATGTTAGCATAAGCGCCATAGGATTTTACTTTATGGGGCCTAAGCGACAACATCATTATTATAGTTAATAATAGATTTTATATAAAAAACCATTTTCTGTTGTCTGTTCGGTTGACGATAAATAATCTTAATCTTAAAAATACAATATCTTATGAAGTTATTAACATTTTTATTCCAAAGAGAATATTTATCTGTATTTCTATTAAAATAACATGTCATTTATTTATGATCATAAATTATAATATTATTATCAATGAAAACTAACTATGATTGACTATTTGTGTTTTATAATAATTATTAGTTTTGCGTGTGAATATTCACACAATAAGAAGAAAATTAATACGACATAAGTGTCAAAATACTAGTACTAAAATTATAGGTAAGGAAATAAATGGGGCATAAGCACCAAATTATATAATAATAGCCAATTCTAACTAATACTAATGTTTAACTAAAAAAATTGAAGAACAATTGTCTTAAATAGAGTATAACTCATCTTTTTTATTCTTATCATATTTTTTTAAATTAAAAATATAATCTACAAAATGTAATTATTGTTAAAAAATAGTTTTTTGGCTCTCCTGAATAATTTTGAAAATGTTGCTTATGCGAGTTATGCCCTTTTGAATTGTCGCCATCGATATTATGTAATTGTAATACAACTATTTCTACATATTTTTATATTATAATATATGATTTTTAAATAGTTGCCCATTGTAGATAGGTAGAGTTGTGAGTTTCAATGAAATTTTTTTCATTGAAATTTTCAACGACTAAAATTTTTCAAATTCTTTCCAATTTTCAATTTTTTTCCTACAGGAGCTAGGTACATGAAAAAATTTTTTTTTAATATAATATAAATAATGTATTATACACGTCATGTACTGATGTACCTAATAAAGATTCAATTAATTCTAAATTCTAGATTTTTTTTTAAAATTTATAACCCTTACATTTTCAAGTAATAAAATATATTAAACAGTTAAAATTTTTATATTATAAGTAAGTCTATAAGTGTTTTGTGAATAAATGATTAAATTAATAATTATCAAATGGCCTATAATTTAAAAAAAACATAATTACAAAATCCGTGTAAAAAAAATGTTTTTTAAAATTTTCAACTTAAAAAATGTTTATGAAATTTACAGCTTTTTGGATAGGTGATTTTGACTAAGTTTATTTTTTGATCAATGTATTAATATTGTTTGAATTATTATGAATTAGTAAACTTGTTTATAATCTCATTATATTAATGTTAAACGTAGAAAGTGTAATATAAAAATGGAAAAAAAAATTTTAATTCAAAGTTTTTTATTCATCTATTTTTTTTTTACTAAAATGTATTTTAAATTAACGTAGGTACCTACTTATGTTTATTTAGAATATAAACTTGATCGGATACAGTTATATATAAATATATAATACATTTATTATTTTTGTAACAGTTCTTAATAAATATTTTATTGAGAATTCAATTTACTATAGGTAATAATTTGAAATGTTAGTACTCTTTAAAAATTAAAACACATTAAATGACTTAATAATATCACTAGTGATCACCTATTGGTTATTATTTAAAATAATTGAATGAAAGTAAAAAATAAAAGTATTAAAAGTTAATGACGAGGCTTTAAATAATGTGTTGTTTTATCTTTGTTTTTAGTGTCAAAAAGGAGATGGCAAGATTGAGCAGTGCAAATGTAAAACTTGTATTCTTCTTGTTGACTGTTTTATTTCCTGTCACCTTAGCTAAAGGTATTTTACTTATAGTTAATTATTTATATAAAATAATGCGATTTAAGTTACAAATATTTTCACTTTAATAATTTAGTTCAATTTATAGATACTTCTCGCTATGATACTGTTTATGCCTGTGAAGGAAAACCTCTTAAATTGGAATGTAAAGATGGTGAAATCATTCATTTGGATAGGGCTATATATGGTAGATATTCTATTACCGTTTGCAATGACCACGGTAATACGGACTGGAGTGTCAATTGCATGTCCACAAATACTTTACCACTACTGCAAGCCAGGTAATTAATATTTATTATATTGTTCTTATTAAATTTATGATATTCATTTGTTTTTTTAATTTAGATGTAATGAAAAAAGAAACTGCAGCATACAAGCAAACACAAGTTTATTTTCTGATCCATGCCCCGGAACTATGAAGTATCTTGAGGCACAATATCATTGTGTTCCTGGTAATTCAATGCATATAAATTTAATATTTGATTTTATTGGTTCATTTTCACATTTTTCACTATAACATTTATTAAATTCTAGCATCACTATCAACTACAACACTCAGACCAAATCCTCCTTGGTTAATAACATCACAACCCAGTGTTTGGAATGCAGATAAATTATTAACTTTGAAACCTGCTACACCAATCCCACCAATTTTGTCTTCACCACAATTAGATGATATTGTTGGGTCTAGTGTAGACGAAGAGCCTGTATCAGTTTCTGTGACTACTACTAGTACTAGTACAACTGCTACACCAGAAGTTTCTATTATTGTTAATAATTATAAAGAAAATAATTCCAAGACTGATAATGAACACTTACAATCAAGTAAGTGTTACTTAAATTATTATAAGTAATTAAATCTAGTTTAAAACATGAACATTGGACAATGTACATTAATTTTGATACTTGTGTTTTTTAAATTGAAGCTTTGATACAGCAAGATCAAGTTTTACAGGCTTCTAATTGATAAAATAGTATTATTTATTTAGAGTCCTTTTGAGTATTTTAAATTTTAATTAACCTGAAAAATATCCTATAAATAAAAAAAGGTTAATATTTTTCATGATTGAACTACTTAAAAATGGTATATTATACATTTTAATTTAATAAAAAAAAATTGTTTAACTTATAAAATTCTAAAAAGTAAGAATCCATGATAAATTGTATTTCTAATTTACCAGTAATTTTTGTTTAACTTGTTATTTTTTAATTTTTTAATTAAACTTAATATCTAGTTTCTAAACACTTGTGTATTTTTATTTATTAATGTTTTTTGCTATCATAGCTGGCGCAATAACGACTGAATGGATTGTACCTACCAGTGATTTGCCACCACAGTTAAGCATAATTGATGTTGAAGGAATGGATGATAGATTATCGTTGTCGTGTGCTCCTGAAACATCAAGAAGTTTATTTTGGAATTGGACTAAATCAGGAGAAGAAGCTGTACAACCATGTCCTGGTGGTGCTGCTGGTCTTGCCAGGTAAAATTTTATGAGATAAGACAATAGAATTATACTGCTATATATTGTTATTATTTAAATTTAATTCACTTTGTTCATTTGTATTTAATAGATGGAGATGTCAGACTTATATTAAAGGTGTAACATTTAGATCACCTCCTACACCAGATCTTTCAGAGTGTCGTTCAGTATGGTTATCAAGTTTAGAAGGTAGACTTCATCAGGGAGATTCTATTATCAGTATTGCAAATGATCTATCACAGGTATATACATTTATAATACTTAATATTATTACTTTTTTTTTGTATCTCAATTATGCAGCAAGTTTGCCTCACTATGGTTTTCATTTAAGGGACAACAATTAGGCAATTTTTTATCGTCGCCCGAGATCTATGTGTTAGTCTAAAATTATTATCTGTATGCGTTGGTTTCAATGTGGGTACCAACACACAGGGACTGGAACCTATAGGATTTTTCCGGTTCTGGTTCCAGTTCGGTTCTTATAAAAAAAATATAATAGGTTCCGATTCTTAAAATTACAAAATATGAGTTCCGGTTAATTCTGGCTCTTACCGGTTCTTAAAAATGAATTTTTTCAAACATTTTCGTAAGATTTTTTACTCATAAAGTCATAACTTGGCCCAGTCTTATAAAATATACTTTTAAAATTTTATTTAAATACAAATACAAATACATCCATTCAAAAAGTATTTAAAATACATTCCATATACTTTTTTTAATTTTACTCAATTTATTTCAGTTTGAAAAATTAATTTTATAATTGCTAATTTAAAATAGTGTAATGTTAGTTTGTTACATTGATCCAGATATTATAAGAACTTTTTGAACCTCCTTCTTAAATTTATACTGGAAAATGAAAACTAATAAAACTGGCTATATAATAATTTTGAAATCATTTATTATTAGGTGGGTAATTAAAGAATTAAACAGTTATTAATAAAATCAGAAATTAATTTAATAATTTTACTATGTAAGAAATTATTAATTTAAGAAGTGTATTCAATTTTCAAAAATGATTTTAAATGATTAACAAGTGTACTGGGTTTAGGTCTTAGAAGTTGCTAATAACTAATAAGTAAAACATAAAATTACAGTATGACCATAAGATTAATAAGTCGTAAATTACTCGTATGTGTCAATGTGTGAGTGTGTGACTGTGAGACAGAGTTATAAATAACTATATAAATATTATTTCTCGTAATAGTCTAAGATATTTGGTAAAGATTGTAGAAAAACACATCATTGTTGTCGACCATTCTCGGTGCATTACCAATGATAAATGCAACCCAATGATAAATGTGTGTAAATTAATCAGTCTCGGTCGTACCTATAAAACTATTATTTTGAGTTAAAATTTTAAAATACCACATATTACTATGTACAAAACAAAAATATTTCTATGAAAAATAACTATTTGATTACAACAAAATCCAATTTAAATAAAATGTTTAGTTATTTGAAATACAGGACTTTTTCTTAGAACCGATAAGAACCTAAAAGAACCAGAAAACTTATTGTATATTAAATTGGGATTCCGGTTCTAATTCCGGTTCTAAGCATTGTAAAATATAGATTCCGGTTCCGTTTCCGGTTCTTAGATTTTCTCCAAGAACCGGTTCCAGAACCGGTTCTTTCGGTTCCGGTTTCAGTCCCTGCCAACACATGCTACTCTCGTACTCACATCTAATTCGATAACAATATAAAATTCACTATTTAATTTTACAGCAACTAATTGTGTTTTGACAAAAATTAAAGTAAGTTAATGATGTTTAATTTTAATTTAAAAAAAATGATTTTAATTCAGCAGTATATTATTCACATTGTACATAACATTTTCCATTTTCAATATTTAGTTTAATTGTTATGATTTGATAGTAAAATCCATATTTTCAATTATAGTTCAAAATTAAATTAACCCTTTGAGGAGCATGACGTATATACGTTTTTCAAATATTCTGTCAAAAAAAACACGTTTTTCCCGCAAATTCTTTTTAATTTCTTTGTTTATGTTTCATAACCGTAAAATACTATTTATAAAATATGTGCTGCCATCTGTGAAGTTTAATTTCAATCAACCGACTTATTTTCATTTATCAATACATGAAAAATAGGACGTACGTCTTCGCTCATATTTTTTTTCCAATTTTTCATTCCTAAGTTGCTCCCTGAATTGCATTTACGTATACCAAGGCTGCTCCTCATAGGGTTAAGGGGATTCTATACCATGATTTTCTGTTTTTGTCTAACACACGCGTGACATAGGATTTTTGACGGATTCATTGCCAAACATATCAATTGATCTAATGAAATAATGAGAATTCTGAAAACAGATTTGAATTCGTCGTCAAGTCTACTTGAAATTGACTTTCCCACAATTTTGATTTTTTGATTATAGTTTCTCCAAAAATTGAAATACAAAAATGTTTAAATACTCTTTTTTTAATATGACGTTTTCTGGAATTTGGGGGGATAATATCAAAAATGTGGGGAAGTCGATTTCAAGTAGACTTAACGACGAATTCAAATCTGTTTTCAGAATTCTTATCGCTTCAATAGATCAATTAGAATGTTTGGCAAAAAACACGTCTAAAATACTATGTCGCGCGTGCGTTAGACATAAACAGAAAATCACGGTATCGAATCCCCTTAAAATAAAATGTTTTCAAAATGTTCCTTCTGATTTAGAGACATCTTACTGCTGAATTCAATTTTTTTTTAGAATTAAAATCGGACAACATGAACTAACTTTAATTTTATAAAATTTCTCTGGAACTAAAATTGTTAGTAGTAGCAAGGTCCCTTGAATAAATAATTTTTGTATGAATGGATTTCATATAACCTAACCTAACCTAATCTATTTTTTACTTTAGGTGACTGATAGTAAACCATTATATGGAGGTGATATGATGACTACAACAAAAATGTTACGAGATGTTGCTCAAAAAATGGAAAAGGATATGGTTACATTTCCTGATAAGCAACAACAGGAGGCTATGGTTACTGATTTATTACAATGTGTGGTACGGATTGGCAGCAATTTGCTTAATGCTTCTCAATATCCTTCATGGAAGGACCTGACGTTTAGTGAACAAATGCGTGTTGCAACAAGTTTATTGATTGGTCTAGAAGAGAATTCATTTCTACTTGCTGACATAATGATGAAGGAAAAGACAATCACTCATAGTGTTCAAAATATCCGTAAGCTACTAATATTTTATACCATTAATTATTATAAAATATTATTTAAATATTTATTTTTTTCAGTATTGAGTGTACGGGTTATTGCTACACAAAATGTTGACACTGAAGTATTTCCACATTCATATTCATCTAATACAGGATTCTTCATGAATAACACATGGTTACAATTGCATAGAACAGCATTGCTTGAGAATAGTGAAGCAGGATTCATAAGACTTGTTTACATAGCATTTGATAGTCTAGAAAATATTTTACAACCGCAATCAACCAATGGTCTTCGAATAATAAATAGTAAAATAATATCAGCATCCCTTGGTAAAGGAAAACATATTCAATTACATCAACCAGTAAAATTATGTTTTCAACATCTTCAAATCGACAATGTCAGTAATCCTACTTGTGTATTTTGGGATTATACAGAAAAGTGAGCAAAAAAATATTTTTTAATTAAAATTATTTAAGTATAAAAATATTTAGGTAAGTATTGCAATTATATTTTTTGTTTTAAATTATAACCTTAATATAATTTTATATTTGCTATAATAGTTCATAATAAAAACATTACATCTAAGAAATACAGATTAAAATTATTATGTATTGATGTCTGTAATTTTACTTAAATCACCTGTTGATCCTGACAAAACTTACCATATTTTCATCTTACAAATCATTCAAATTATTAATGGGCTGATTCAAATGTTTATTATTACATTTAATTATAATTTACTATTTATAACAATTCTTTAATTAATTATTATTTAATATTTAACAAAAATGTGATGAATGTTCCCAATGCCCATTGGTACCTGTTACCTAAACTATGATATCAATTTACGATTAGAAAATTAATGCAATAACACTCAATTTTCAAAAAGCTATAACCTTCTCTATTATTATAAAAATAATTGGTGAAATCTATTAACCAGTGATTTTATTAAATAAAATTAATAATGTGTTGTCTGTTTTGTATTATTTATATTATTTTTTAGTTTCTTACATAATATATTATATTGATATTTTTTCACAGTGGATGGTCAGAAGAAGGATGTTCCGTAATATATTCAAATCAAACTCATACATTATGCAAATGTAATCATTTGACAAATTTTGCTATTTTAATGGACCTTAAAAATTCCGGTAGTGAACCTTTAAGCATTGCAACAAACAATATGGTCATGTACATAAGTTGTATATTTTCTGGAATTTGTTTTCTTTTGGCCGCAATTACTCTACAACTAACAGTTAAAGTAAATTAATTAATTATTTTTATAAGTTAACATGTAAATAATACATTGTAATTTTTATTTTCAGTCAAATCGGACAGTTATATTGAAAAATGTATTTTTTTGCCTTTTCTTGGTTGAATGTTTTTTTATGTTTGGAATTACACAAGAAAATATTGTATTTATTTGTACAATCATGGCAGCAATTCTACATATTTTATTGCTGTGTTCATTTACATGGACACTAATTGAAGGTATGTCAAAACTGTATCTAAAAATGGATTTATTTAATCATATTATTCATGATATTAGAAAATAAATTTAAAATTAATTTAATTTAATTGTTATGACATAATTTATTACTACATTAATACAATTATTTAAAAAAATGAAATCAGAAATATTACCTAGAACCAGTGCTTTATAAGATCAAATGGTTCAATTCAACTTCTTATAATTATGACATATATTATTATGCTTTTATGAGTGTTTAATATATGTATTTAAAATATATTAAAATTAAAATAAATAATGATAGTATATTATTTCTGTACAAAAATATAGAAATAATTAATCCAAATTATATCAAACAGTGTTTAATACCTAAATGTTTCTCCATTATTTTATTAGACTAGTTGAAGTTTATAATAATATTAATATTTATATATGTATAAATGTCTTATGTCGGGTTGCCTAAACGATCGATAAAAACATCACTATGCATAGGTTTGTCGATAAACCATTATATAAATATCTTTATCGGTTCCATAAGTACATCACTGTTGATATAATGATGAACAAATAAATAATTATTTAGATGATGCATTATATACTTATAATATTCCAGAAAACCTCAATTGACATCACTATATTTTAACTGTATTATTTTTTGTATACTTTTAGGTTTCCATTTATATGCTACATTAATTGAAGCATTTGACTCGGAAAAATTGCAAATGCGTTTATATTATTTAGTTGGTTATGGAGTTCCATTGACAGTGGTTATTGTAGCTTGTTATATGGATAACACTTATATCTACAACACAAATAATTCCTTCTGCCTACAAGCAAATACTATTATTATTTATAGTATAATGTTTGTAGTTTCAGTAAGTCATGAACATTTTTAATAATTCATAGTATTTTCACTAAAACATTGGTTTGAAGTAATATTTATATTCTTGTTATTCTTTGAATAGGTAAATCTAGTCTTTCTATGTCTATCATTATATATTATTAAAAGTAATTCTTCTATGATGTCGGTCAAATGCAAAGAAAATGTTAAAATAACATCTCTGAAGTAAGTTGTAGAATATAATGTAATAATTACAATTAATAATTATTTATTTGTTGCATTAATTTTATATTAATATAAATTTATTTATAGGATGTGGTTGAAAAGTGCTATTTTATTATTTGTTTTCATAACATCAACGTGGACATTAGCATTTCTATACATAGCATCATATTCAACATTTATGTTGTATATATTTTCAGCAGTAAATTGTTCACAGGGATTGTTAATAATAATACTTTACTGTATTAAAAATAATTCAGTGAGTTGTATGAATTTAAGTTGAATGGACAATTATATATTTAACTCATATTATTGTTTTTACAGGTGTATAAAGTTTTTTCTGAGTTAACAATAATTTCATTTTTACCGTGGCAATGCTGCTTAATAAATTCTACACCAGAATTGAATCTCAATTATAAAAATCAAAGGACTAGTTTGTATGGTACATCGGTTGGCCAAAACAGTCAAGGCAGTATAGCAGAGTCTTCAACACCAAGATCTTTGTCATCTCATAGAATGAATGTAGGTTTATTTAACACACAAGTCTATATGTACTAAAATTATTTATATTCCCTTAAAATTTATTCTTGGGATTTTTAATTTTAAGACATTTCACCAACCTCACGAGCGACATGCTGTAACAAAAGTTGTTGATATCCAAAATGAAATGGACCTGCCAAATTTGGATAATTCAATATGTAATGAAGATCCAAAATCTGGAATATGTGGTGCAACGTTACCCTACTCACGTTCTTGCCAAAAAAGTTATTCTCGTACCAAATTGCCTAAAAATTCTGCTGTATTCAGTAGTGGCACCCTTCATAAACAGTCATCTCAGGTACCTACTTGAAAACAAATTCATGTTAAAATTTCAGTAATAGATTTATACTTTATTTTTATTTTTAGAGTAAACCAAATATCCAAGATAACTGTTTTACACTAAACAAACCTACATATGTACATAGCAGTCGTGGGGCACCCAATATATGTTCACTTCGATGTAATACTATTGGTGATGGTTTTGTTGACAACAATTGTTCATCAAAAAAATATATTGGAGTAAGCGGTGTACGAGCTACTAGTCCATGGAATCACACATACTCTGAAATTATGGGGGGTATATCTGCATCTGCCGGACTAGATGATCCAGTGTACGAAGAGATAGAACGAGAACGTGAACGAGAGCGAGAACAGGCTGCTCTTGTGTCTGATTTGAGCGATGAAGATGGTCGACGAAACAGTGACATGAGTCGCCAGTCATCAAAGAGCTATGGAGACCATAGGCCACTAATTATGGCTCCCACACAAAACCCAGAAACTCATAATTTCCATACAGCTCTCAACGCTGCATTTAGGCAACAGCTTAAGGAACAAACAGCCAGGACAATTGCTGTTCTGGATGGGCAAACCGTTGTCTGTCATTTGCAACCCGAGCAAAATGATGTATTCAACTCTCAGACTATTCAACATTATTCATACGAATGTTGATGGCCTATAATGGAGGGTACCTATTAATGATTTTCATTATGTATAAATTAACTTTTCTACTGCTAAACCTAAACATGACTTCATACAAGTTACATTAAAATTAAATATGAATGTATTTAACATAAAATTTAATTAACTAATAATTGATAAACAAAACTTACTTTGATTTGATAGTTATTTCTTCTCTAGTTGATACATGAACAATTTCTATATTTCAAACTTATGATTCAAATGAGATAAAAAGCTCATAGTTTATTGGAACTTCTTAACATTTTTAATAATACCTATTCAGACTATAATATAGAATAACATGAGCATTTTTTGGCAGGTCATTTAGATTTTTAGTCTAAAATTGTTTTTTAATAACAAACTTGTATTAATTTAAATATTGATATTCCAACATGAATTAGCCTATAAACTATTCCTTAAATGTCCAATCAATTTGTTTTAAAATAAATTAATTCTATAGTGGATTATTTAATTATTTTGGAACATACGTTAATATTATTAGAGGAATAATTTAAAAGAATCTGTTGTAATATCGTCTAGTCCTATAAACGAAAGCAATACATTTAGATCTTATTCAATAACATATTTGATATTAAACCATGCAATAACAAAACCTGCAATATATACTAAGTATTAATTAATTTTAGTTTTTAATTAGAAAATATTTCATTGACATAAAAATTTGATATTATTTTTATTTACTCAAATACAAATAATAAATGCATAAGTTTTTATGAATTTGTATAGTTATTGTCTTGAAAGTAAAACCATTAATTTCAACATTATTTTCCTATAAATTAAATTAATTATTAATAATATTACAATTTTTATAGAGTTATATATACAGAATTTATATACCCATGGTAACTAAAACAATTGTATATTTATTAAATACATGTATAACTGAACACTAAAAATTTTTCCCAACATTGAATACTAATTCATAGTAAAATTTTAAAACATAGTATTAAACTATTCATTAATTAGTATAATATTTATATAATTTAGAGGACATGAATTCAAATCATTTAATTTCCAACAATCAAAATATTTATTATTATTATTATTATTATTATTATTATTATTATTTATTATTAATACATATTGCATTTTTATTCATTGAAAATATCAAATACAACGGTTAACTCAAATAGTTGTATAGTAATTATAGTAACAACTACATTTATGGAACAAATTAGTTTGTTAATTATTTTCTGAGGATTTCAATCTATTTTCACAATGCTGTTAACAAAGTAGAAATTAATTTTATTGTTTACTGAAATGTCTTTAATTTCTTATAGGGGTTTATTTATTTTTTTAATTACTTTCATCCTATAACTATTATTGTTAGTAATTATTTACCTATTATGTTTATTTCTGAAATACATTATTTTTTTAGATTCTTTATCAATTTTATTTTTAAACTGATATAAAATAAAATCTACATTTTTAGCTTACAATTTAATTTAACCTACTATTTAAACATATATTTCATTATTTGCTGCTTTAAACGTTCCTAAATAGATTTATTCTTCTCCGATGCATTGTGAATTTTAATATTTTATTGTCTATATTTTCATTGAGACTGATTATTGAGAGTTGAGACTGGCTTTTCAGTTTGTATGTTTTATCATCAAATAGTCGTATGAACATTTCCATTTTTAAAATATTTATGTACAAAGTTATCATTGAGTTATTCTGCAGATATTGACAAATTGTAATATTAACTAGTTAATTAATTTTGAATTAAAAAAATAGAATTCTACTTAATTTATCACCTCTTAAAACATGATCCTCCATTAGTAGTTTAATTTTATTCTCAAGGTATTTAAAATTATTGAAAATATATGCTTATAACCTCTCTAGGATTTTAATTATAATTAAATGTTAGTATGAGATCTTCTAAATATTACAATATAAATAAATAATAATAGTAATAATAATTAAAACAAATTATTAGTAATATTTTAGCTTACATTTACCTGGTATTTATTATTTGTCCAATGATGAGATTTTGAAATTTTTGACAGTTGGTATAAAATGGAGGGATACATTTGGTATAGTACATCATATTTATGATACCATTTCAGTTCTGAGAAGTTATAAAATCTGTAGATAGAGAATAATTTTCCCTTTCTCATAAAATTGTATTAGGAGATATTTTGTACTGATGTCATAATTTTAATTTAATTTAATTGTTTTCATAAATAATAAAACAATTTGAATTAAGTACGTACTTAATTAAATCCCAAATTGTTGTGTTCTTTCAATATATAATTACTTTTATTACTTTTAAAATTTAACTGTTAATTGATAACTATTTTCATAGCAGAATAAGCGATGTAGCTCATGAATATATAAAGAGAAGTTGACAACAACTTAATGCAATATTACTCAGATTTATTTATGCTTTAATATAATACATACAGTTTTACTTTTAGTACGTTCATAGTAGACAAATTATGTTGGAATTTTTATTTATCACGCCTTAGATGTTATCAAAGTAAATCATTTACGTTATATATTTACATACATTTTTTTTATTGTATAAAACGCATAAGTTGTGTTTGATTAATATTATTAAAATCAAAACTTAAGTATGTTTATTTGTTAAAATGTTATAGTTTTAAAATGCTTATGATCATGTTAAATCTCTTTAAAAGAATCGATTAACATTCTCCCAATCCTTACTACTTGATTACTTTATGATTAACTATAAGAATATATTATATTATTTAATATATTATAGTCTGTATTTGATTAGTTATCGTTTACTCTTATAAATTATGTTATTTTTATATAATAAGTAAAGACATGTCCAATAATGTACTTTAAAATTTAATATAGCTTGTTATCTATCATGTTTTATATTTCATTTGAAATATCAACATTTGGTCTTTAAGAACAGAATACATTGTTTATGTAATTATGATTTATGTATTGTTAAATAACTGCATTTGTGTGACTTGACATTTTCAAAATTGAATTTTTATTTTATTTTGTTGTATATCTTATGTGTATCAATTATTATTATTTATTTTATTTTTTATCAATTTTTATATATGCCATAAATTCAGTATAGGGTGTTTTTATAATTTATAGTTTTCAACAATGTAATCATTGAAATAGTTACAAAGAGCCAAAATGTTATTGGTAAATTGTTATAATATAGGTATTGAAATCAATGAATTTAATGAAACTTTTCAAACTGTTTAATACCCATTTTAATTATTGAAGTATGCAGGTCGTAATACACTTAATGTCTATGATATATATACATAATAATTAATACTTTGTAGCTCATGTTGGTTAAATGGTTTATGTAGTTGTATATAGGTTAACTTTGAATATAATGAGTAATAGGTATCCTTATTACAATAGGTTTGTCATTATACATGATTGACGTATGCTGTGATCATATACATTAGTATTATATTAATATTATTAACGTGTAAAAATTGTACTATAAATTATATAATTAGTTTTAAAAATAAATCCAATTAATTTTGTATTCAGCCCTCTCATTTTTATACTCGTTCTTTTTATTTTACGCAAAAAATACAGTAATGTGTATATAATGTAAATCAAAAATGTATACAGTTATAGAATATAAGGTTCCTTTTTGTTTCTTTTTATTTGTATTATTTGTGTCTTAATATTTCAGATTTAAATACATGAACATGACTTCGATCAGTCGTATATTAATAATAAAAGTATTCAACATAATATGTTTCAATTGTTATTATGTTGTGTACCTATATAGCAAATTAAAGCTTTTTTTACATATAACTTTTAATGATATAACATAATATACCATATAAGCTTTTCAAATTATAAATGAGATTCCAGTTAAGTTCCAGTTTGAATTAGTTAGGTACTAGGTACTGTTGGTCTACATAAACATGTAATGTGTCTACTATACTGATGTCTGCTGTTCATGACATGTTGTAAAATAAGCGACAGAGATGTCTTATGTTGGATGCTGGATGTTGGATGATGGATTATTATTAATACGGTAGCTGGTTAAGTTGAATTATAATTATTTGTTTATTATCATATTTGGAAAATTATTAATATATAATATTACAATTATATTTTTTAAAAATTGGAAACTGAAAATGATTTTAGTTCATTAAACTGACAAATCACAATGTTAGAACAAGACCTAGTTAAAAATTATAATTATTGACATTTATTTTAAATTTTTATCATTTATTTGACGATAGTTATTTATTAAATTGAGAAATGAATAATAATTTCAAATTTTTTTATACAGACTGATGCTTAGTAGACTATAGTTTATTATAGGTCGATGTAAGTAGGTAGGTAATTATAATAATTGAATTTTTTTTTAAATAAATTATTTTAAATATTGTTATATATATATAATTACCTAATTACTACCTATTTATTTTGTTATGAATTCATAATAGTACATTATACTTTGGCCGCCAAAGGCTAAACAATAGTCAACGTAAGTGTAATAAAAATAAAATTATAATAATCATTATTCATAACGAAAATTGAGAACCGGGAAATTTATATTTTTATTAAATATGGTAGTCACGGCCTAAGGGCTAAGTTCGTTCTTACTTGGTGCCCTGGTTACAATGTCCGTTAACGCTAACCGGTGGTTAGTCTAATATTAAAACCGACGTAATTTATAACCAACGTCAGGTTTGGTTATTCTCCGTTATTTTAAGTGAATGCTAACGGTTGGATTCTGTCGGTTTTCATTCGGTAAGAAACATGCCTATAACCACCGGTTTGCGTTAACGGACACTTGTAAACTGAACATTGTAAAAAGATTATTATAATTTAATATTGTATATTTATTATATTATGAAGGTGGCGGCGGCGCGGCGACACACCTACAACCAGTTTGCGGCACACTTCAACACTTGTGTAGTCTTGTGCCGCCGAACACTGATTGAGAACCACTGGCCCTAGAGGCATAAACTAATGTGAAGCCATGGATATTAAAGAATGGATAGGCCATGGCTACATTAATAAAAAAGAGGGAAGTGTGCCGGAATGGATAAGAGATACTGTTTTTTATCATTTCAATAGATTATTACTTGAAAATTGGAGGGTGTATACAGCTTGATTTTTCAACTAGAGATTTTTCAATTGAAATACCAATATAGGTAGGTTGTGGATAGGTAAAGAGTGGCACACACATGATTTTTTTTAGCATACAAAAAAAGAATTTTTATTTTTGTCAATCTAAATGGTTGCAATTTGTTAATTAATATTATATTAATATTATATAGTGTTGCGAGTCTCGTAAATTTACCATGTAAAATTTTACCAGTAAAGTAAATGTACAAAAAAAAATTTACAATTTACATTTTTTTTACCGCTCAAACAGTTGAGTGACCACTTTATTTGTATGTTATTGTATTTTTTATTAAGATATAAGGATAATAATACAAATCATGATTTTTATAAAATGATAATGACAGTTATGTGATACGAATTATTGTGATATGGTGTATGTGGTTACCACGATTTATTTTTATTTTATATTTTACTATAATTACTACCTAATCGTTATTTTTAATCGTAATAAAGGGATAAAATACTAATACTTTATTTTATATTTATCTTGCCTTCTTTACGTACTATTGTGAAAAAATTCAACAGGTACACTATAAATTTAATTTTAATAAAAATTTACCAATTTTACCGTAAATTTGGTAAATTTACCAAAAAAGTTGTTTACGTAAAATCCACATCTCTAATATAATAATTAGAAGAAATATGGTATATACATTTTCTACAAATATATTTATTAAAAAAGGTAGATAAGTGGGTTACTGTAATGGATGGTGTTAAATTTGAATTCAATGATATAATGTCATTGTATAAGAAAAACGATTCTGAGCGAAAACGGTCAGTCAGCCTATATTACCAAGTATAATTGATGATATTATTGTGAATAAAGTAATTATTTTATATATAACCTATTTACGTGGAGCCTTGTTTTAAATTTTCTTAGCCATAAAAGTTAAACATTTTATACATTTTTAACTACAAAATAATAAGTAAATTATAAATTTGATAAATGTTGTCAAAATTTAAACTTTAAATGCTTATAAAAAAAAATTGTGCATATGTATTTTTAGTATTTTTTAACTGCTATTTAGAACGATATATCAGGAGCCTTATATTAAATTTTAACGCTTTTTTACCCAACAAATAAAATTTTATTGATATTTATAGAAAAAAAATACTAAAAAAATTGAAAACTGACAATGTCCGTAAACAGCTCAAAAAGAGTCAAAATATTTTCAAATTTTTATGGTGTACCTATAGAAAATGCTAATATAAACATTCAGTGAAATTTTCAAGTATCTATAGTCTATCGTTTTTTAATTAAAATAAAATAAGAAAATTGTTACATGAGAAATCGAGTGAATATCAAATGTTGTAAAAATATAAATTTCAGACGCTCATAAAAATTTAATTTAAGTTTCTTGTAGACATTTTTTTTTTGATAAAGGTAGACAAACTTATGAGTAATCTTATATTACATTTTCAAATCTTAGATTTAAAAATAAAAATTTTTATGAATTCTCAACTCAAAATAATTTTCTAATTTTCGTGATTTTTCCGTATTTTGTCGAAATTTGAACTTTAAATGCTTATAAATAAAAACTGTGACTAAAGATTTTTAATTTTTTTCATCTGCCTTTGAAACAATAACCTAGGAGCCTTCTATTAAATTTTCAAGCTTTTTTACTCAACAGATAACATTTTATTGATATTTATAGAAAAAAAAAACTAAAAAAATTGAAAACTGACAATGTCCGTAAACAGCTCAAAAAGAGTCAAAATATTTTCAAATTATTATTATTATTTTCATAATATTTTGTAAATTTTATGGTGTATAGAAAATGCTAATATAAACATTCAGTCAAAATTTCATGTCCCTACGATCATTTGTTTTAGAGTTACACCAAAAACCAAAATCTATTTTCTCGAAAACAGATTTTGCGTAAAAATTCCCGTTTTTCCTTAATGTTTCTTTTGTTTTTTCACGTCGCTTTTGAAAACTACTGGGAAATTTTTATTTTTGACCCCCCCAAAGTACCAATTAGATTCACTTTCCTATCAGAAAAGTTACTATTGAAGAAAATCCAAGCACTTTTACTGTCCTAAAAGGTGATGACAGACACAAAAATAAAAAAAAAAATTAAAAAAATTAAAAAAAAACACACATCATTGTAGAATCAATACATTCATCGCTTCGCTCAGAATCTAAAAAACACACATCATTGTAAATTCAATACATTCATCGTTTCGCTCAGAATCTAAAATACAAATCTTTGGCCTGGACAACGTCGGTTGGGTATATTGTATAACATTATGTCATTAACAATGTACTTACTTATTAGTTATTATCCATTAGGTATGGGCTGATTTTGTAGTTATTTTTTAAAAAAAGTAACTAAGTTCTACTTTTTGAATGAAAAAGTAATGTAACGTGATACAAACAATGTCAGGTAAGTAATGTGAGTCTAATTTAAATAAAAATACATTATGTAACAAGTCATGTAATTGTATTACTTTTCAAAAGTAATTTACCCAGCACTGGACTATTTATTAATATTATAGGTCTTTGCTCAGAAACGTTTTTCGTATAAAGTGATTTTATATAATTTGATTCAAATTTAAGTTTTTAACACATCCATTATAACAGCGACTTCTCTAGTACAAAAACACAAGTTATGGTTGGATAGATATTTTGTGTCTGTGTACTCCTTACTCGTTAGTTACTTGGGTAATTAGTGATTACACAGGTGTTTACGTGCTCATGTATCATATTTTTCTTCTTCATCGATTATTTTGTTCAATTTGTAAAAAAGCGTGAAAATGTAATACACAATATTATAATAATAATATATTGTTACAATAGCAGTTGAAAAATATTAAAAATACATAGGCACAATTTTTGTTTTTAAAGCATTTATAGTTCAAATGTTGACAACATTTATCAAATTTAAAACTTAATAATTTGTTTGTAGTTAAAAATTTATAAAATGTACAACTTTTATAGCAAAGGTTTGAAAATTTAAAACAAGGTTCCATGTAAATAGCCAAATAGGTTATATATACATTTACTTACCTAGCTTATTATACATTTATGCTCAAATTTAAAATGTGGTTGATACACCGAACACATAGTAGGTACGTATTAATATATTATTAATTATTATACACGAAGTACGAATGATATAGTCAAGTACCCACGTAAGAACTTTTATAAAAATAGTACTTATACAGAAATCTAAAGTCTACATTCAGAATAGACGAATAGTCGAATAAAATTTGATATTAAAATAAATGTTTTCACGGCTTTTCAATTTGTTAACATTTGTTAGCTACCTGGCTCCCTACCTACCTATATAAGCTCGACGATACTCGCACCATGACAACGTTGTATAGTTTAACTAAACAACATGATATAATTATGCATCATACTAGGTAAGTATCCTTTTACCATAACGTTACCATACTATGTTACTATAGCGACAGTTTTGTGTATTTCACGTTTGTTTTCACAATTTTTTCAACAACTCTTCCTCTTCGTTCATGTTCAATGGCTTTTTAATTTAACTTTTGACTTAAGTTTCTAACTAATCCACGGTTCTGGATACCTAGTGAAATGGCGTACGACAACACGTTGATTACAGATATAATGAAGGATATCGGCTGTGGTGACGGCTTTCACATACCGGTGGCCAATGAAGAAAATCAATTACTTGAAAATGAGGTAGGTGCACACTATCCAACTATAACATAACTGTTATTATGTACCATTAATATTTACTTTTAATATTTATAAAATTTTGTTTAATAGTATTGCTTTGTAAATCATTCTAAAAAAGTATAGAAGTATTTAAGACAAATTTTTCACCTTTAGTTTATACTTTTATGCCTATATATATATATATATATATAATATGTATAAAATATGTTTACCTACCCGTCTATCTATTATATATTTATACCTATTACCTATTATTCATTTTAAAATATAGGTAGGGTATATATCCCTATATTTTCGAACTATAAAGACAATTCGATGAATTAATATATTATTATATATTTATAATATTAGTTTTAGATTCTGAGCGAAGCGATGAATGTATTGATTTTACAATGATGTGTGTTTTTTTTTTATTTTTTTTTTTTGTGTCTGTCACCACCTTTTAGGACAGTAAAAGTGCTTGGGTTTTCTTCAACAGTAACTTTTCTGATAGGAAAGTGAATCTAGTTGGTACTTTGGGGGGTCAAAAATAAAAATTTCCCAGTATTTTTCAGAAGCGACGTGAAAAAACAAAAGAAAAATTAAGGAAAAACGGGAATGTTTACACAAAATCTGTTTTCGAGAAAATTTAATAGAAGGCTCCTAGGTTATTGTTTCAAAGGCAGATGAAAAAAATTAAAAATCCTTAGTCACAGTTTTTATTTATAAGCATTTAAAGTTCAAATTTTGACAAAATACGGAAAAATCACGAAAATTAGAAAACTATTTTGAGTTGAGAATTCATAAAAATTTTTCTTTTTAAATCTAAGATTTAAAAATTTAATATAAGATTACTCATAAGTTTGTCTACCTTTATCAAAAAAAAAATGTCTACAAGAAACTTAAATTAAATTTTTATGAGCGTCTGAAATTTATATTTTTACAACATTTGATATTCACTCGATTTCTCATATAACAATTTTCTTATTTTATTTTAATTAAAAAACGATAGACTATAGATACTTGAAAATTTCACTGAATGTTTATATTAGCATTTTCTATAGGTACACCATAAAAATTTGAAAATATTTTGACTCTTTTTGAGCTGTTTACGGACATGGTCAGTTTTCAATTTTTTTAGTATTTTTTTTCTATAAATATCAATTAAATTTTATTTGTTGGGTAAAAAAGCGTTAAAATTGAATATAAGGCTCCTGATATATCGTTCTAATAGCAGTTGAAAAATATTAATTACTGTATAGAATTTGAGTGACTTTATACAGAGTATTCTCAGTACTTAACCCCAGTCTAAAGCAATACTGGTTTTTTGATAATAAGTTATTTTTTTCTAAGAACTCAATCAGTCTGGCTTTGATAATTTTTTCAAATATTTTAGAAAAATTGATCAACATGGATATTGGCCTATAGTTACTCATAATCGATTTATCACTACTTAGTAATATTGTCAGTTGTCAGACCGTCTTCGCGCAGAATCAACAAATGAAAACAATGATTCGTAAACAATGATTTTATATACTTGAATTCATATTTAACTCATCCATTGCACTATGGCAGTGACCCACATGGCCACATGACACCTGATGTGCAGCAAAGAGATAACCACTTCACACTTGCTCACCTTTTTTTATCTTTTTAAAATATAATTATACTTACAGGTATATGCATATTATATAAACCTATACGATTTTACACTATTTTTAAGCTAACTATTCATAAGGAATTAGAGAAATACCCTTGTATTCACAAGGTACCTACCGCACCTTTTTTTTTGTAACGTGAAAGTAACAATGTTACTTCTTTTTTATTGAAAAGTTAAATAATTGTACTACAATTTTATTTGGGTGTGACGGGCTAACGTTAAAAATAAAAATAAAAAAAGGTGGATAAGTGGATGTCGCTCTGCTGTACAGTAGGTTACAAGTGGGTCACTGCAATGGATGGTGTTAAGTTTGAATTCAATGATATAATATCACTAAGTGAACATCCAATGTTGTAAAAATATAAACTTCAAACGCTCATAAAAATTTAATTTGATTTTCTGATAGACATTTTTACTGATAGCGAAAACTTAATAAACTAATTAGGAAAAGAAATAGATGGTTTAAATACTAACAATAAATT
The DNA here is from genome assembly GCF_019925205.1 of Metopolophium dirhodum. Classification (NCBI taxonomy): domain Eukaryota; kingdom Metazoa; phylum Arthropoda; class Insecta; order Hemiptera; family Aphididae; genus Metopolophium; species Metopolophium dirhodum. The sequence goes on along the minus strand of NC_083560.1, from coordinate 55,794,280 downwards.
AACCGGTTATAACTGGTGATATGAATGTCAATTTATTCGGTGTACAAGAATATAATAACAAATAGCTTAATATATTACCTGGAAGTGCATTTATCTCTTTTATAAACGTTTACACCAGATTGCCAAAGGGTTTTTAATCATTCTTGTTTAGACCACATTTGTATTATTAGTAATGATAACGTAACGAGTAAAATTAATGTTGGTGCAATACTCATTGATAAACAGATCACTGTACGGTTTGTGTTTCAATTCCAAGTAATGCTAATTTTGTTAATAATCGAAAAATGTTTAGTAAAATTGATTATAAATCAATTACGTCAATAACAGCCAATGAAAATTGGACCGAAGTATATGATGCCATTATATATCAATCCCTGTTAAAATGTTTTTGATAAAATAATTAAAAATGCAATTGATAAATCTACTAGTCGTATAATGGATGACTAGTGGATTATTAACCTTAGCCCGTCGCAAACAATTTCTTTCAATGAAATGCAAAAAAACATCCAAATAATTTAACGTTAGCTTTGCATTATAAAAAATACAAGAATAATTTCACAAAAACTATAAGGCTAGCTAAAAATAATTTTTATGAACAAAAATGCAAGTTCTAATCCAAAATCGACATGGAATCTAATAAACGAAGTTACAGGCTCTAATAATTGAGATTTAAATATGACATTATCAAACTACAAAATAATGAGTATGCAGTAAATGTGAAAAATGATCTAATAACAGCATCTAATATGTTAAATATTTTTTTTATAAATATCGTTCAGAATAATATAAAAAACCAATCAATTCATGAGTAGTCATGTTCAACGTTTCTTTTAATGAAGTGTTTCTTAAAACAATCGAATCGTCGGATATTGTTTATACATACAATTTAAGTATTGAACAAAGTATTTTTTCTGATACCTTAAAAGTAGCTGATGTTAAACCTTTGTTTAAAAGTAGTGATAAATCGATTATGAGTAACTATAGGCCAATATCCATGTTGATCAATTTTTCTAAAATATTTGAAAAAATTATCAAAGCCAGACTGATTGAGTTCTTAGAAAAAAATAACTTATTATCAAAAAACCAGTATTGCTTTAGACTGGGGTTAAGTACTGAGAATACTCTGTATAAAGTCACTCAAATTCTATACAGTAATTAATATTTTTCAACTGCTATTAGAACGATATATCAGGAGCCTTATATTCAATTTTAACGCTTTTTTACCCAACAAATAAAATTTAATTGATATTTATAGAAAAAAAATACTAAAAAAATTGAAAACTGACCATGTCCGTAAACAGCTCAAAAAGAGTCAAAATATTTTCAAATTTTTATGGTGTACCTATAGAAAATGCTAATATAAACATTCAGTGAAATTTTCAAGTATCTATAGTCTATCGTTTTTTAATTAAAATAAAATAAGAAAATTGTTATATGAGAAATCGAGTGAATATCAAATGTTGTAAAAATATAAATTTCAGACGCTCATAAAAATTTAATTTAAGTTTCTTGTAGACATTTTTTTTTTGATAAAGGTAGACAAACTTATGAGTAATCTTATATTAAATTTTTAAATCTTAGATTTAAAAAGAAAAATTTTTATGAATTCTCAACTCAAAATAGTTTTCTAATTTTCGTGATTTTTCCGTATTTTGTCAAAATTTGAACTTTAAATGCTTATAAATAAAAACTGTGACTAAGGATTTTTAATTTTTTTCATCTGCCTTTGAAACAATAACCTAGGAGCCTTCTATTAAATTTTCTCGAAAACAGATTTTGTGTAAAAATTCCCGTTTAAAAAGTTTTTAGATTTTACTTTTCGGTTCTGTTTAACTTTAATGTAACATTATATAAGTATATTTATATCATTATGTTTCTTTATTGTATTTTAACAGTGTATAATACTTACTAAAAATTTAATTTTAATAAAAGTTTTATTCTTATGAGATAAAATGTTTAACAGATAAAAGAATTACTTAAAAAAAAAGCGGAATTGTTGGTTATTGATGAATCAATGGATAATGAATTACGTGATAATAAAAATATATTAACCAATTTATCAAACCACGAGAATCAAAATCAGGTAATCCTACTAAATGTTTATTTTAATAAGGTGTATTATTATTATTATTATTTTTTTTTATTGGACTTAAGCCTGGCGACTACGGCCGTTAGCTATAAGTGTTATTGTAAATAATTTAAAATCAGTTAAACTATAATAAAACCCAGTATAATCAAAATACTTTTCAAAAATAATTTTACAACTTTGAGAATAAATTAATAATAATAATTATAAAATAATATGTAAATATTTATATTTTGTATTTGTTCGTAATATAATATAATTCATATTTGTATATTTCATTTTTTTGATAGAAATTGATCATAGCCAACCGCCAACAACACGAGACGGAACAGCACATGCTGATTGCAGCTCAAAGAGACAACGACTGTTTATCCAAGGAAAATAAAAAATTGAAAAATAATTTCAATGAATTGATTGAAAATCAGAACAAAATGGAAGTATGGGATATTTGGATACTGATTAAAATCTATTATATTTATTGCAGAGTTGAATATTTATAGTTTATATAGGTACTATTACTATTATGAGTTATAACCCATAATTCGATATCGCTTACTCAAATCGTGAGTTATGAATTATCAATTAATAAAATTAAAAATTATTTAGTAATTTCTAACGAAATTACGCAAGTAATAAATAGTGTTTCCATAATCCAGATTGTTAGGTCTATCTAATAATTTATTTTTATTCATAGTTTAGTAAATTTCTAAAATAGTTGAAAATATTTAATTTAAATCAATTTAAAACAAACTGTAAATATTTATTTGATATTATCAGGTACTTACCTACCTACTTATTTCTTATACTACTTATCATCCGTAATGATTATCAGATACCTAATAAGAATAAGTAATGAACAGATATTGGAAGTTATAGCACTAAAAAGTGAAAAATATTTGTAAAATACAATTTAAAAATTTAAGTTTTATAATTATAGGTTAAAGTTGTCATTGGGTGGCTACTCTTCTCGCATGTCTCATGTAATAAATATATTATACATCTGCATACAGGCTTATTGTAATAAATAAATTATAGATTGCTTGTTTTTAAAATAAAGTTTAAAAAAAATAAAAAATAATATACAAAACAATTGATTGTTATGTAATAGGATCTGGCTCTGACTCTCTTAATTTTTAAAGGAGGAAAATAAAGATAGGTAAAGTATTTAAAGTAAAAACTGAGTATTATTAATATTGTTTAATAATTAAGCTTAATGTTACCTTAAAATGGTAATTACATACCCACTAAAATAGCTGAAAACCTAAGTAAAAGTCACTAGGTCAGTCACGGAATGGTTTAGTTCGTGTGCTACGTTGTAGAAACATTAAGGTTAGGTTTGAATATTTAAATATTGAAAACAATATTCAATGGGGTCAATCAGAGTTTAATATGTATAAGAAAAGTATACTGCCATTAAATAGGCCGTTGAACGAGTTTCCACAGCTGCTGCCGTCGCCACCATTGACACGGAAACTGAAGAACGAGTAGCGACTAGCCCGTGTGTCCCCGGTACCTACTTCAAACTCCGCTTCGTCGGAGTCCTAGGACTAAAATAGTATATTTTCATTAGATTGACCTAACTTCGTGACATGGTTTGAATGGTTTAATAAAGTACAATTTTATAAAAATTTGAGAACAATTTAAATTTTAAATATTTTATCATATTATCTTATGATTTATGATAATATTTTATACTAAATTGGCCATTGGTTGCGTGATTACTAGATCGTATGGAAAAGCTATTTCGTGCGGGAAAAACGTTGGTGGGCTTCAAGAGACTTTCAGGAGGATATTAACAGTAAGCAGGCGACAGCTAAGTTAAAAATGAATTGTAATTATCAAAAGTAGTTTATTGTGAATACTAAATAGTAAATTTTAATATTATATATTTATATAAAATACTAAAATAAAGTATAACAAGTAAAATAAAATAATATAATAAAATCAAAGCACGTTATGTTATAATTGTATTCGCATGTATAACACGTTAAACCAAATTATAAAAAAGGTAGGCAAGTTGGTACCCGTTCTGCTGTACAGTAGGCGTCAAGTCACTATAATGTATGTGTTAAATTTGAATTCAATAATATAAAATTGTTGTATACGAAAAATGATTCTGAACGAAGATGGTCCGTCAGCCATTTTTTAAGATAATATTGCTATTTAAGTATTTTATTTTAGTATTAGTAATTCGGTTTGCCGAAAATATTTAATTTAAAAAAGCTTTTGCGTGTATACAAATACTCTAATAGTTTCAAGTACCCACGAAAATTATTTTTAAATTATAACAAAATAACTAAAATAACTAAGACTTTTTACTTCGTTTAAATATCAAATTAGGTCAAAACTTGAACTTAAAATATCTATAAAAAAATTGTATTTATTTGTTTTTTAGATTTTAAGAGTACCATATTAAATATTTATGAGTAACCTATTTTTTTTAGATTTTCTATCTATAACTATATAAATTGAACATTTTATACATTTTTAAGTACAAAATAATTTGAATATTTTGTACTTTAAATGCTTATAAACAGAAACCGTGCGTATGTATATTTGATATTTTTGAACTACCATTATATCAATTTATGAGGAACCTTGTACTATATTTTCAAGTTTTTTGACAATAATTAAAAATATATAATTGAAAATGGTTTTAAAATCTATTTAAAAAATATTATATACATACAAAATATATTTAGGTATTATAAATTGTTATGATTCATATTTAAATGACTTTTTATAAGCATTAGTTTTTACTTTAATATAGCTTTGTACTATTTTAATCTTTCTCCTTTGAAATAGGAATATAGGATAGTCAAAATGTCAGATAGTAGCTATATAAATCAACTCATTTTTTGTTTGATTATAAAATATAATATAACATAGGTAATATGGACTGACTGTTCCATTTATATACTAGGTACTCTCTGTTCTATGAATTTCAACCAAATGAGTTTGATTCCATTTTATATGAGAATATATTATCTAAAAAACTCAGTTAATAATAAAAGCAAAATAGTACTAAATATCTGACATAACTAAACAAAAATTAGAAAAATTAAACTTCGTATATATTATCAGGGAAGTATGAAAAAAGTTGTCTTACTATGGATGATCTAAGACTTATAAAAAAAAATGTAAGTGAAAGGTCCTAATAAGTAATAGAACTTTATGTCTTCATGATATAGTTTTTACACAACCTACCTATTGAACTAGTGGCTGATATTATAGGATGGAAAAAATGTATACAGATGTATATTTTTAGGTAATACCGAATGAAAGGTAATATTGTTCAAATCTATGTTCAATTTTTTCGTTCATGTATAAAAATAATATATTTTTCCTCTAAAATGTTTAATTTATTGTTTTAATTTTAAGATTTTACGTCTATAATCACTTACATGTGAATTGTAAAGTGTTGAGAATGAATCAAACGTATTCCTATTTATTTAATAAAAATAAATGTTTTTTTTTTAATAAATCCATAGAAATATTGTGAAATATATTCAAAACTATTTATTTGGTTTTTTATAAAAATGTTTCACAATTTGTAGTACCATCTGTGCTTGAAAATAAATCAATGTACAACACGTAAGTTGTGTATAGGTTATAATAGATAATGGTACTTTAGGTCTGTATTGTTACACTTTTATAACGATGGAATATAATTAAAAACAAATTATAAATTGATTATGTGTTTATTATATTACATATTCTTATAAATTGTATTATTCAGAACGAGTTGTCAAAAACCGACGAACAAATAAAAAAACTGAGGGAAACTATCGAATGGGGTGAAGAAACGCTTTTGGCATGGAACAACGACTTGGATAGACGATGTTGTGATGTTAATATTCTTGAGAGATATCATTTAGAGGATAACAACAGGTTTAAGGTAATGACTATATTTCAGCGTAAATAGTTTAAAATATACACATTTATGTTATTTGTTTAATTTAGGAATTGGAATTACAAAGACAATGCCTTCAACAGAAAGTGATTGAAAGAGAGTCAGTAGTGGAAAAAGAAGTAAGTGAACTCCTTCAAGTAGAAAGAGAGCTGGAACAAACTTCTAGGTTAACTAGACAAGCACAACATGAAAGAAACCACCGGCTCGAACAATGGGAGAATGCTGCTAATTTTTTGAACTCTAATCAAAAAGATTCTCAGAATACAGTCGAAGTCAGTATAATTATACCTGGAATGAAAAAATCATTCAAAATATTTTTAATGAATGGCAATTATAGGAAATAAATAAAATTAGATTAGCTGCTCGTGAAGTGTATGATAACATGAATGAAAATAAACAAAAGTATCAAGAATATTTAGAGAAAAATGAAGAATTAGAATATAAAATGGATGAAGTTAATAAAGTCAACAATGAGCTGAAATTATCTACCCTTAATAAACTTTCGGAAACTGAAAATTTACAATCAGAGGTTAAGATTTAAAATATACATTTTTGTTTAAATTGTATCAATATAATTGTTTCCTTAAATGTTCATAGGTGTTGTCAGTTCAAAAAGCTCTTAGTGTTATGGGTAATAAGTTAGAAAATGAGCGTACAAAACGTAAGCATATGGAAAATGAACTAACAAAATTAAAAACCCAGATACAACAAAAGGAAAAAGGCTTAGCAAAAACAAAGGATGATTTGTCTAAAATTAAAAATCAGTCTATGACTACGGAGGAGAGGTTAAATGAACTGAATTCGATCTACAATGTATCATCGTTTGATTTGAAATTTAAAAAAATATTATTTATTATTAAAAATGACTTGGTAATTATTGTTCTTTTTGTCTTAGCAAAAAAAAGGCGAAGCAGAAAAATTTTTGACGGAAAAAAATAAATTGCTTAATATTGCATACAACGTAAGAAATGAGATAAGCCAGGAAAAAGTTAACATCGATTTGTTGACAAGTCAATTAGAACGAATTTGTAACAAACAAAATATATTAAGTAAAGAAGAAACAAAATCAAAAAAATTAATTTTGGAAAAAAAAGAAATCGTTTATAACTTGGTAATAGGATTGCAATATCAAAAAAAAATAATGCATGCAGATTTAACACGCCGATTATTTTAGAGCTTTCAGCTCGAAACTATACGTATAGGAATTGCTGAAGCCAAAGGAACCACCGATATTGAAGAGATGAAAGTTATGCAAGAAAAGTTGCAAAAGTGTAACGAAGAATTAATCCAAGCCAACGATCACCAGCATCAGTTAGAAAAGCAGTTAAAATCGACTGAAGTAGGTGACGAAAAATAGATAATATTTATTTAAAAATAATGAGAATATTATGATTTCTAGAGCGAAACCCGGCGTATAACAAAACAAATTGAAAAAAATAATGCAGAATTAGAAATTCTCCGAAACCGAGTAGAAGAATTGAACGTGACCAATGAAGGAGGTTCGATAAGATGGCTAATTGTACCATCGGTGTTATTGGGGTTAAACTAGCTAACGGTGTTTTACGTTTTATTTTTCACGCATAATACAGGTGTAAAACAAATTCAAGTCTTAAAGGAAACTAATCATCGGTATCACATGGAGGAAATGATGGTAAAACTTAAGATAGAACAAATGAAGAAGTTGACGAACAATGAAAGTGATAAAGTGTACTCGTTGGCTCAGCAGCGTGAAGAATTAACTTTGGTAGGTACACGTTTTTGATAATCCATAAAATTACAACATGACAACATTTTACGATGACAGCTGAAACATGTTTATAATATTAAATTTAATCTTGACGTGTATAACATATTGTAATATTATTTGAGCATCGGCGTTTTGCGCGTGCATAGGGTATAAACAACAGGAAAAAAGAAGTAGCGGAAATTTACAAGCGGATCAGTGACGAGAAAAAATTGCTGTTGGAGGAGAAGTCAACGGTAAAACGCAAGTTGGACTCGATGGTCCAGTACATCGAACAGCGGAAGACTAAGCACCAGATACTTTTGTCCACAATGGGAGGTACCTCGTCCCGGGTTACTGTGGATGGCAGTGGTGACGACAATTGCGACGGTGCTGACGGAGACCTATCGTCGTTCAGGATGAGCGAGCACCGAATTCGGGTGGCCCAGGAAAAGCTTGAACTGCAAGAGATTGGTGACCGGCTGGACGAGCGCGTGCAAAAGCTGGAGACCGAGATCCGGGCCATGGAGAACACGTTGCACGTGCTCAACGCCAACAACAGCTGTTACAAGTCCGGAATGTCTTCTGTGAATCCGGCCAGTTGGTTCACCTTGGACCCGGTTACTGTCACTAGCTGTTAAATGTCTGTGTGTTTATTGTAGGTGAGGAGTACAAGGAAAAGGTCGTTCTAGAGGAGACATACGAAAAACTCAACAGCACGTGGCTGGAGAAAAAAAAAACACTTGAAAAGCTGAAGAACGAGATTCAGGTGAGTAGTACTGACGAGTACCTATGTACCTACCCTAATATGATATGGGCTTTAGGAATATATTGTACAGGGGATTATATCTTTGATAAATGTAAATACGCATAAAAAATGTCTAGATTCCGAGATTAATGAATTGGCGGTTGGTGACCCCACCTGACGCTATAGCCAATCAAAACGATAACTTTAGGTAAAAATCACCCCCAAAACTGCATTCCTATGGGTATAGCGCCCCAAATAAATGTGGTACCAGACCAACTTTGTTGTACCTACCTACTTATCTATTCACTTACTAGTTACTTCCTGTATATTTTGGATTCTGAGCGAAGCGATGAATGTGTATTGATTTAACAATGATGTGTGTTTCTTTTTGCGTCTGTATACAGTATACACGATAAATATTCGAAATAATTCATAGACTTTAAACTTCAGTATCTTTTCTGGCGGGAAAGTGAATCTAGTTAGTACTTTTAAGAGTTAACAGTTTAAAATTCGAGGAGTTTTTAAAAAACGGGAGAAACGTGGATTTTTACGCAATACCAACTTTTGACAAAATCGATTTAGTTTTTTTGGTTGAACTAAAAAAATAGTAACCGTATATACTTTAAATGTTCACCAATTCGATTATTTAAAAATATTCTGACTGTTTAAACTATTAATAAGCATTTTTATTGATGCCCAGTGTTTATCTAGTTCAGATATAAACGTAATATTAATATTGTTTCTAATAGTAGTACAATTTTTGTCCTCATTGTACTTTAAATGTAAGATCAAATTTATGTAAAAATTGAGTATTTATTTATTTAATTTTAAAAGTGTAAAGGAATTAAAATTTTGTTTGTATAATCTTAACTTCGATATTATTTAAAGATATCTTACTCGTATTTTGTTAAATTTTTATATCTTGCTTAATCTTAAATTTTGTTTATTCTTTCTGACATTTTTGGCATAATAGCCAGGGCTTGAAACCGTTTTCAAAACCGAAACCGAAACTGTAATCAAAACCAAAACCAGAAAAAATTGGAAACCGGTATTCAGAACCGAAACCGAAATTTCTTAATACCGGTATTGCTAAGTTGAAACCGAAATCGTAAAATTTCAAAACTGGTATACTAAATCGAAACCAAAACTGAAATTTCCTAATACCAGTATTGAAAAATTGAAACCGAAATTGAAAAAAAATAAAAACCGGTAAACAAAATCGAAACCGAAACCGAAATTATTTCAATCGGTTTCAAGCCCTGAATTAATAACATGTATACTAATATTATAATCTGGACTCTACTCTCCCAATACAAGCTATGCTTACAGAGAGTATTTACATACTGTCTATTGTCTTATTTTTGAAATGTATTGTATTATTATTTGCGAAAATAAAAATTATTATTAGGTATTATTATTATTATTATCCTCGATTATGGCGTAGTGCCCAAGCAGAAATTAACGTAGTTAAACAATCTTAAAGAATCTTTAATTATTTTATAAAACAATAAATTAGGTAGGTACTATGTTATTTTAATATTTAAACAAATTTTGTCTTACATTTTTGACTTGAAAGTCATAACAGAATAATAAAAGTAGTAAGTACTTATCAACGAGTATACTCATCATTTTTCAATAGACAGCAGACATGTACATAATATTATATTGTTGTAGACATGGGTATTATAATTACTAATTAGACAACTAAACAAGTTTAATACTTTAAATTTGACCATTTTATATTCTATATAGTAAATAATACACTACACTACTACAGGATCTAGAAGTTCAATATAAGATAATGAGTGAAGAGCTAGAAAGTTTGATTAACATACGAGACATCAAAGACAGTGAACATGAACGCGTGCTCAAAGAGTCCAATGAACAAATAATGAAACTAAACCGAGCAAATAACCGAATCGAGTTCGATATGAAAAAAATTGATAAATGTTGTAATCCCGATAAACGGAATGCACTTGAATTGATAAAAGTATGATAAGTATCAATAATGCATACCTAATAATAAAAATATTGGAATAATTTGTAATATTATACTATCATACTTTAATTTGTGAGAAAAGATAATATAATTAATTTCAACATAATTTTATAAGTACATATGTACATATTTATAAGTACAAAAGAAAACTTTACCGGTTTGTGACGCCTTGAAACAATTGATGTTACTTGTTAGTTGTTTTTATTTTAAAAATACAATGATAGAAATCTACAAATTATTCTTTTGGTTATTATATTTAATTTTATAATGCCTCTATGATAAATAAGTACAAACATTAAAATTATTAGGACATGTTTAATGACTCGAGTTTTCACAGCGAGATATCGTGGTGAGGATGATGAAAAAAGTGAACAAGTGCGTTTTGGAGCAGTTGTCGGAAATGTCTGTTCGACACATTGGAGTCGAACCTACTGTTAAGCAGTATTTGTTGGAAAAGGATTTGGAATTACCCATCGTGTCTGGTCTGTTTTTGAATAAAGCCAAATCAAGTTGCGGTTCTAGCTCGGTATCATTGATCAGCAGTAATTCCAGCGTTAAAAGGTGCGAAATCCCAATGACAACTATAGTTTCAAATGCAACAGAATACGTAGATATTATCCAATATAATATTATGTTATTGTATTAAAGACTATTTTAGTCCAAAGATAACATTTTTTATAATATTATTACTTATTTAGGGGAGAGTGTGGTAAGTTGATGAACTTAATGATTTATTGATATTTACATTATTAAATGTATATTAAAAATAAAATCTTGAAGTTTTGAATAAGTAATGTCTTAAATATCAAGAATAATATGTAATAATAGCTAGCATTAATATTAAAGGGCTTTTTACTTATACATTTTACAAAAATATTCTGAATTTGTCATCTTAATGGGGGTAAGTTGACTTTCACTTGGGATGAGTTGACTTTTGTATAATGTATATTATTTAATATTATTCCATGGATAAATCAATGAAATATAGAATAAATTAATCTATGATAATATTAAACATACCGTAATAAATTACTCAAAGTAAATTAATGAATATTATTTTAATTCAATTATACTTAAACACTTAATTTATTAATTTTATTTTATTAAAATGTTTTATAAAAATTGTATGAACCAATGATATTTGGAATTCACAACATAATACACATTATTATTTAATTAAATAACAATGAATAAACAAATACAAATGTGTCAATAACCTTTATTAAAATTATTAAAATAATGTCATCTTGCCCCACAAATGTTTTTTGACAATTTTAATTATTCATTAGCAGCACATACATTTTATCATACTATCATATATATATTCAAAATATAGCTTATAATTAGTTATAACATGTACTTTCTAAAGTATAAAATCGATTTAGTAATTATACTTATGGTAATTAGGAAATCCTTACAGTAATTAATGTTATAAAAGATTTTTAATTTAATGTAAATACTTACCATTTAAAATCAACAGTTATACCTAAATTTATAATACGAATAGGTACTTCTATTTAATATTTTATACTAATGTATAAAGTAACACGTTCTATCTATGTAATACAAATAATAGTATCTATTTTTGGAAAAGCAATCTTTGGACGAAAAAAAAGTTTCTTTTTTAATTTCTATAAAAAATGTTGTTTGAAGATGTATCTGCTTATACTAATACGTAGAAGAGATTGTGTGTTTATATTTTACTTGAAAAATATACAAACTTAAAAAGTACCCAAACCTTACTTTGGATAAGAAAAAAAAGAAATTTCTTAACAATATAAAAAATATTGAACAAAATGTTATATTTAAATTACAGCTATTCGGACGAAGACAAGCAGTGCTCGTATTCCGTAGTGAACTTACAACCTTAAGCTTTAAGTGGCTCCGTTAAATCCGGTAAATATATAAAGTTACACTACCGAATCATATATTCGAATATCGAGTATTTACAAATACATACATATTATATATACATATTTATTATACATGCTACTTATATAATAAAAAATATACAAATCTCGTGTCACGGTGTTGGGATCGCACTCCTCCGAACTGTTCGACCGATTTTAATGAATTTTTTTTTTGTATATTCGGTAGCTATGGGAATAATTATAGGTATAATTATAGGTCGTAAAGTATTCTTTACGATCCTGTAGTTAAATGAGGTTACCCCCCTAAATTAGTTTTTATAACTGAGGTGTGGATATGAATCTGTATAATATGTAATGTGTATACGAGACTGTCCTGGGTGAATCTAAGGATTTTGCAAAATTTAAAAATTTAAAATTTAAAATTAAAGGGTTTAAAATTGGCAAAAAACAAAATCTTACGTGTAAATTGTGTACCTATATATCTACGTAATGGTTCCTATTCACATTTGGTCATGGGATAAATTATTAGTAGAAATTAGTATTTATTTATTATTTGTTGCCAGTGGTTATTCGGATTAGATCAGGTACAAGCTTGCTTCAAACATTGCCTACCAAGGTGGATGAGTTGCACTTTGTCCGCGATCTGAAGTAATCGGATTTCCTACCAGAGTGGCTGAGTTGCACTTACTGCAGCAAGTTATACCCAAAAGGAGTTGAACACAGAACAATCATAATTTTTTTAAGATATGCCAACAAAATGCACGGTATCAGCTAGTCTGTTATATAATAATATAATATTACTATTGTATAGGTCAGGATATTTTCCTATCGGAATGGATTTATATATACATAATATAGTTCTTTTATCAAAGAGCTTGCATACAATAATATGTATTATTTTAGTTATATATTATATTATACATAATACATATTATAGATTACTATAGCTGATCCCGCGCACTTCGTTGCCCGTATAAAATAGCAACTTAAAAAAAAATGTGATTGTTCAACTCCTTTTTGGTGTAACTCAGCCTCCCTGGTTGGCAATCCGACTACATCAAATCGTGGACAATGTGTGACAGCATATAAAAAGGCAATATGCTAAAATTTTATTTGATGCATGATTACACCTGATCTGCCCGATTAACTAATTGCAACCAAATAATAAATACTAATTTCTACTAATTATTTCTCCTAGAACCAATAGCAACCATTATTAAATAAAAATGTCCACTGTAAATTTTAAAATCCCCGTTTGAGCACCTCCCCGAGTTTTTTATAGGAGGGTGAAAAATATTTTACGATCTATTCTCATCATACCAAATATACAAAAAAAATGTCTTTTCAGGAGGAGGAGGAGGAGTGCGACCACAAACATCGTAATACGAGATTTTTATATATTAGATTATGGAAACAATAAATAATGATTTAACTATTTATGGATTAGGATCAGGATTTCAACTAATTTTCATTTATTGTATGAAAAGTTTATAATGCAGTAACTATGGCTTTTGTGTCATAACGGTACATTTTTTGTTTTATTTTGTCTGTACCTAGATTTTTTTTGTTTTTCAAATGTTCAGTTGTCTATAAATGGAAAATTCGATACAAATGAAAATTTTAAACGCTAACATTTTATAAGTGCAGTTATACTTTTATATATTTGAAAAAAAATATCAAACACAAAAGCACTGAACAAAATCATTTTTCAAATGTAATAATTTGTATTTTTTTAATTTTATTTTAGTATGACCACAGATAATGTAAATACAGTATAATATTATATAAAAATAAATAGTAAAACATGAATATAACTTAAATTAAAACAATTAAATAAATAGTAAAATATAGGTAAAAATATACTAATTAATTTGTCCTTTCGTCATTGTTGTTAAATGTCCACGTCCAGTTTATCTAGCCATTGTACTGCCCGTCCGATGCTGTGTGTAGATCTTCGAGAGTTCTAGTAAACTTCCTATTTTCACATTCGCTATTTCGCTAACTATGTGCATTGCCTAAGCGTCCGCAAGCACATCTTTGATACTCCCACTTGTGCATCAGCTAGGTGGTTACATCGACCCTGACCTGTACATATTCGATTTTAGTCTAGTACAAAATCTGCGTGGAAGGGACAATCCTGGTTGCACGGAAGGGACATCTTTTACTAAATTCCTGTTATTGAGAAATTTCTTTCCCATCCTTCTTGCCATATAATTTGTATAATAATGCATAGTTTGTATAATCATACAGATACACTATTCAATCATTGATTTTTTTTGCAAGGGAAGATTATCTTGAGTATTACCTTCTACAGTTCTACATTATAAGTATACAGAAAATAATATATTATGTTTCAAAATGCCATGGTCCCACGATAGGACCGCAGCAACAACGCTTTTATTATTATGTATTAATTTAATTTTTTTGTGTTTTTTCCCAACAGGTACTTCAATTATGACGAAACGAAACAAATAATGGAATGTTTAAGTCTTACGGATATATATTATTTTATTTTGGGAATATGTCAAATGAAATGACGCTTATTAAATTCATTGAAATATACTATTCTATATTGATACCTGTATAAGAGAGTGTTAATGCGATAAATTATCTTAGTTATTTGTTTCCTAATTTAGATCAATGATTAGACGATAATACACCTTTTTAGAACAACATAATAATTTTTTTATATAGTATATTGTACATTTTTTTATATCTAAGATTTGAAAGTTGAATACAATATTCCTAATAAGTTTTTCTACTTTTAACAAAAATATAGAGTTTACTAGGAAGTCAAATTAATTTTTTGTGATTGTTTGAAGTTTTTGGCATTGGTTACCCGTAAACTAGGTAACGGTTTCTCGAGCAATTTATTTTGTTGTTAAAAAAAAAATGTAGATTCTTGACATTTTTATCATATGTTTATATTAGCTTTTTTTATATCTTTATATCTGAAACTTAAATATCTATATATCAATAAAATAAAATGTCGATTTTTTCCACCGCAAGAACTCGTAAATTACCAGATCTATTTAAAATTTAGTAGTAATTTAAAATTAGTAGAATATCCTAAAAAAAAGATTACATTTTCTTTAAAATGCTCGATGTACCCCATATAACACATGAAAAATATCATAAAAGCATTGATACTTCTAATTAAACTCTTGAGTTTTTCCTAGATACAAGATATATTCTAGAAAATCACAATCTCTAAAAAAATAATAGACATTTCTCATTAAATCCATGACATTTCCCATTAAAGATTGAAATATCAAAGAAAAGCATAAACTTCCTACACAATTTTACATTTCTCTCAAAATTCATGCCATAACACATTAGAAGGAATATATCCCCATTAGAGGCTTAAAATGTCACACAATCCTATACATTTCCCATCATACACTTGTCAATTATTTTTAAATCTATTACATTTCCCATTAAATCCATAATATTAAATTTGAATCAAAACTTTGTACAAAATTACATGGTTTCTCTGCAAGATTAGTTACGCAGGAAACCACAATCCTTTTGGATATTTGTACGCGATCTCCAAGGGAGTAGCACCATTCCTAATGAAGTCATGGTGAAATTATGGCTTCTGATTTCCAAGTTGCAAATTTGTGTGTCTTTTACTTTTCTTTCATTTTTGTTGACCCACGTGTTATATCTGAAACGGATCTTGTTCCTTATACTTATAAATTCTCTTTGCATCTCTTGAATCACGATCAAATACCTGTAGTTCCGGATGATGGAATAGCTACCACTCTTTTATGACGGTGTGACGTAATTGGTTCACCAATATTTACTATTTTTATCAAATCATTTGCTGAAGGGATATTTCCTTCTATTTGGAAATGTAGCCGTGTTACTTTGATTTTAATATCAGGAAATCTGGCAGATATTACCAACTACCAACCAATCACTGTCTTCCCATTCTTAGGTAAAATTTTCGAATCAATCGTACCTAAACGTATTGAAAGGTCACTTTTGTCGACACTTTCTCAGGATCAACATGGTTTTTTCCCTAATTTCTCAACAGTAACCAGTGCCGTAAATTTTAGTTCTTAACTGTATGATTTAATTAGTTATAGATTCAAAGTACTAAGTGGACGTCATTTACACTGACTTATCAAAAGAATTCGACTCATCGACCACGGTACCTTGATTTTCTTTCTAGACCAACTCAAAGTATTATAATAGAAAACTGTGATAACGTAACTGAGTGGTAAAGTAATTTAGTAATTATCGAAAAGTTTGACGGAACTTTAAGGCTGTATTTAGATCCAAAAGAAATCAATAAATATATAATTAGGGATATGTACCAGATACCAACATTTACGACACGAGACCAGTACTTTCCAATAAAAGTTGTATTACAGTTTACTAGGTTTAAAAGATGGGTTTTATCATTGTGAATTGGATAAATAATCAACTAAATTATGTACATTTAGTAGTCCTTTGGAATATCAATAGCAACATAATTATTCCAAAAAAGAATGAGTAAATATTTTGGTGACATTGAGAATGTTCAGATGTATTTTGATGATTTATTTGTGCAAATTCTAGAGATGGAAATGATCAAATTATGAAAGAAATGTTGAATAGAGCTCGTAGAATAAATATTAAATTTAGTCCTAAAAAATTGCAGTATGTCGTTAAACAAGTTTAATTTCTAGGTTTTATATTTAATAAGGAGGGTGTTATACCATACCCTGATAGGATCAAATCAATAAAGAAATTAGGGACAACAATAAATAAAAAACAATTGAAATCTTTTCTGGGCATGATTATTAATCAGAGCATTCATACCCAATTTATTTGAAATAAGTATACCTTTCAGAGAATACTTAAAAAACATGTGATATGGAATTTGAGTAAACAATGTGAAACAGTGTTTAATAACTTAAAATAAATACTCTGCAATACCTCATTTCTAAAAAACTTCAAGAGTAAGCATGAACTATAGATACAGTTTGACGCATCAGAGAAGGCTTTGGGTTGTTATATATTACAAAATAAATGTCGAATATAATACTATGCGTCAAGATAATATCATTCACACAAATAGAAAAGGAAATATTGGCGATTTCTTTTGCATATAAAAAATTTCACTCATTAATTTATGGAAGGAGAATAAAGGTATACAGTGATAATTTACATTTAGTGTTCTGTCATGAAAGAAGAATTACATAAAATTCCTAATAATCGCCTAAAAAGATTAAGATTTATATTCTTATTATGTGATATAGAGTATAGATCTTGAGTATTTACCAGATAAGTATATGTATATTGCTGTTTTTCAGTAGGGATTTCATAAAAAGAAAGGACAGATAAGAAGATAATATGGGTGATGTGAAACATACAATAAGTAAACTTCTGATACATTTAAAAGGTAAAGAAATTGAGTTTGTCGAGAAAACCATAAGTGATGAAGTATTGTCTAAGGTACTACCATTTTGTAAAGAAGTATGTAAAAAATATGGTGAATAAAATATGATGAAAAATCAGTTCAACAATTAAATTTTAAATCACCGATTTCTCTTTGGCACTAATTTTTTTCGTATAAAAAATAATATTTATATAGAAAAATTTTGATTTACGTGATACATAGTTCTGGTTTGATTTACGTAATATAATTGAAATTAATTTAACTCAACAAATTTAAAATGTGGTCTAATCAGGAAATATTTTAGGTATATTCTTTTTTCAAGAAAATAATATTTTTGAAAATATTTTATAAAACCATTTACAAAACATTTTAATCATATATTTTTAAAAAACATTTTTTACGAAAACTTTATAAAAATATTGAGTAAACATTTTTATGCAGTCATGTAGTACAATATTTTGTTATCACGAGAAGAAAATATTTATAAAATATTATTAGTCAAATATTCACTATTCAAGTAGGTACCTACTTTATAATATTCATAAGATAAAAGAAGAAAAATCACTCCAGCAATTTTCACTAATTTTTAAATCCCCAATTTCCCTGTAGAACTATATTTTTAGATTCTGAGCAGATCGATGAATGTATTGATTTAACATTGATGTGTTTTTGTAATTTTATTTCATTTTTTAATTCTTGTGTCAGTCATTAGTAATTACCGTTTGAGGCAGTAAAACTGCTTCGATTTTCAACTCCAGTATCTTGTTTGATGGGGGAGTGAATCTAGTTGGTGTATTCGGGAGGTAAAAATTGTAAAATTGCCAATATAACTACATTATACAAAATTAATTTAAATTTAAATCGAAAAAGACACAAATACATACATTATTATTGAAAGTATCGTTTTCGATTATCTATCTCTTTTAAGCAAAGCTTGTGTTGGAGAAAGAGAGTTATTATATATATATATATATATATATATATATATATATATATGATACAATTATTATAATATTATAAAATTTAAAAGATACAGAGTATAGGTTCTAAGTACATATTAAGCTAAATAAACAAATATAGTTTAGAAAATATTATTAAGAAATTGTACATGATAAAGAAAGAAATATAAAATAAACATATTAGTCTAAGATACACGAATAAAACCGCCTAGATTAATATTTACATAGGCTATATAAAATAAAATTACTGCAACTCATTATTTAACTCCAGAAATAAATATTTATATACCAAGCATTTAATAATAATTCGTTCATCCTCAAATATTTTATTTTTAAATTCAGAAGGCATAGAATTCAAAAACATTGGTCCAAGATAATCCACAAAACATTAACCAAAAGATTTATTTGCATAATTAACAGTCAAATCGTATTTTCTCAGTTCTCTTTTATTGCTTAACGCTTTATGATAATTATCTAAGTTAAATTTCTTAACCAAGTACAAAATAGCAATTTTTTATACAAAAACCTTATTGGCAATATACCAAGTTCTTTATAGTTTGCATTCGTAGATCCTTCTAGAGTGAATTTATTTAGGCAAATTCTGACTATATTATTTTGATCAACTACCTAGTGCATTTAGTATGTTATCCCGAACGCCACCCCATACCAATAGACCATATTGAAAATTTGATTGATATAGTGCAAAATAGACTATTTTCATTATTTGTTTAGGTACCTTGTTTTTGAGTTTGATCAATTTAAATGTAATAAAACGTAGCTTTCCTAATACATTTTTAATATGAAAATTCCATTTTAAGTTGTTATCAAAGATAACACCCAAATATCGAATTTTTCCAACTATTTTAATTATTTTGCAGTTTTCCTGATTACATATTTTGTTATTCACGCAGCCATGTCCTGCTTAGTGTTGAAGTTAAAATCTGTTTTATTAATTGAAAACGGTATAAACACAGTTTTATCAACATTTAGAGATAGATTTCTATTGTTTAACATTTTTATTATCTGGTTGAAACCTCTGCAGGCTTTCTCATATACCCCATCCCATGATTTATGTGAGAATAGAAGACAAGTGTCATCAGCATAAGTAACTATTGACCCATCAAAATTAATATTACAAATTTCGTTAATATATATTATAAATAGACTGGGTCTAAGAACACTACCTTGAGGTACACATTTTTTAATTCCATATGTGCTACTATAGTAAATGGTACTAATAGTAAATACTTCATTAATTTTCACTGACTGTTTTCTGTTATGCAAATAGCTTTTAAACCAGTTTAGGGTAATAACTTGACCCAAAAGCTAGGTAGTACGTATAATAAGATTTCATGATTCACTATATCAAAAGCCTTGGCTATGTCTAAAAATATTGCTAATGATTTTTTGGTATTATCTAGATTACTGTATAGAAATTGAGTGACTTTATACAGAGTATTCTCAGTACTTAACCCCAGTCTAAAGCCATACTGATTTTTTGATAATAAGTTATTTTTTTCTAAGATCTTAATCAGTCTGGCTTTGATAATTTATTCAAATATTTTAGAAAAATTGATCAACATGGATATTGGCCTATAGTTACTCATAATCGATTTATCACCACTTTTAAACAAAGGTTTAACATCAGCTAATTTTAAGGTATCAGTAAATAATTTTTTCAATACTTAAATTATATATATAAACAAGAGGATCCACTACAAATTTACAAATACATTTTAACATTTTTACTGACACTTTATCCAAATCACTTGCTGTATCGTCTTTAAAGCTATTAATAATATCAAGTATGTCCGACTATTCGATTTTTTTAAGAAACACCTCATTAAAAGAAACGTCGAACATGACTATTCTCTGAATTGATTGGTTTTTTTATATTATTCTGAACGATATTTATAAAAAAATTATTTAACATATTAGATGCTGTTATTAGATCATTTTTCACATTTACTGCATACTCATTATTTTGTAGTTTGATAATGTCATATTTAAATCTCAATTATTAGAGCCTGTAACTTCGTTTATTAGATTCCATGTCGATTTTGGATTAGAACTTGCATTTTTGTTCATAACAATTATTTTTAGCTAAATTATTCTTGTATTTTTTATAATGCAAAGCTAACGTTAAATTATTTGGATGTTTTTTTGCATTTCATTGAAAAAAAATTGTTTGCGACGGGCTAAGGTTAATAATCCACTAGTCATCCATTATACGACTAGTAGATTTATCAATTGCATTTTTAATTATTTTATCAAAAACATTTTAACAGGGATTGATATATAATGGCATCATATACTTCGGTCCAATTTTCATTGGCTGTTATTGACGTAATTGATTTATAATCAATTTTACTAAACATTTTTCGATTATTAACAAAATTAGCATTACTTGGAATTGAAACACAAACCGTACAGTGATCTGTTTATCAATGAGTATTACACCAGCATTAATTTTACTCGTTACGTTATCATTACTAATAATACAAATGTGGTCTAAACAAGAATGATTAAAACCCTTTGGCAATCTGGTGTAAACGTTTATAAAGGAGATAAATGCACTTCCAGGTAATATATTAAGATATTTATTATTATATTCTTGTACACCGATTAAATTTACATTCATATCACCAGTTATAACCGGTTAATTCATTGTTAGTATTTAAACCATCTATTTCTTTTCCTAATATTAGTTTATTAAGTTTTCGCTATCAGTAAAAATGTCTATCAGAAAATCAAATTGAATTTTTATGAGCGTTTGAAGTTTATATTTTTACAACATTGGATGTTCACTTATTATATTGATGTAGCGATTTTCTTATTTTGTTGCAATTCAAAATTGAATAACTGTAGACACTTACAGAAATCTAGCGGTTTGCTAATATATTCAGTTTTAAATTTTTTTAGTTTTTTTTTCTGTAATTGAATTGAAAATGTACAAAAATTTTTACAAAAATGTAAAAAAGCGTGAAAATTTAATGCAAGGCTCCTAATATATTGTTGCAATAGTAGTTGAAAAATATTAAAAATACATATTATGCACAATTTTTTTTTATAAGCATTTAAAGTTCAAATTCTGACAACATTTATCAAATTTATAATTTATTAATCATTTTGTAGTTAAAAATGTATAAAATGTTTAACTTTTATGGCTAAGGATGGAAAATTTAATACAAGGCTCCACGTAAATAGGTTATATATAAATTACTTGGTAAACGGTCATTTTGTACGGTCCATTGTTCAAAATGTATAACGCGGACACTTTGTACGGTCGGGTAAAAAGGTACATTGCAGAACGCGGACATTTTGTACTATTATATACATAAAGTATATATATTATAAATATAAGTTATATACCTAAGTTAGCAAGTAAATAATACTATACATCATATATGACAAATTTTACTAAAAATGTTATAAATACATTTTATATAATCTGGGGAATCTCATGGGTACATATACATTTCACAATTGCGATATCTACGTTAAATACTTATCATTTGCGTTTATCGTTGAAATGCATTTCACTAAGACACACTGTCACACGATAACTGTCACAACCGACATCTTCACGATGGCAACAACAAGTTCCAGTAAAATAAGACCAAAACTTGTTAAAGATCGTTTTGAGTATGAGTGGAATAGTTCGTTCAATAAATTAGTAGGAACAACAAATCCAAGTTTTTGGACGGTTTTGCGAGCAATACAATTGGATGAATGTGGCAATAGACTTCATAAGAGACAAAAATCCTATAATGCTGGCAATAATAAACTATTAAATTTATGTAACAAACATCAAAAAAAGGAAATAACAAATATGGAATATTTAAATTCCATATATTATACATGTAGTTTTTAAAGATTTTTTTAAATTTTATATTTTATAGATCGTTAATTTTGACGAATTATTTCCATATTATAGGTACTATGCATGTAGTTTTTAATAATTTTTTTCGTTATTATATTTTATTTGTCATTATGACATTTATATTTTTAATTTGCTTTAAACTAATATCTAATATTATAATACAATTAAGATTTATAATAATATTATTGATTGTTTGATTATTTTGATCATTATTAATCTACGATGAAACAATTTACTTTTTATTTTTAGTTTTTCTATTTTAATAATTTACATTATAATTTATAATATTATATATACTTACTACTTAGGTATATAACTTATATTTATAATATATATACTTTATGTATATAATAGTACAAAGTGTCCGCGTTCTTCAATGTACCTTTTTACCCGACCGTACAAAGTGTCCGCGTTTCGCACTTTTAATGCTCGACCGTACAAAGTGACCTAGAACCAAATTACTTTATTTACAATAATATCATCAAATATACTTGGTAATATCATAGGCTGACTTACCGTTTTCGCTCAGAATCGTTTTTCTTATACAATGATATTATAAATTTAATACAAGGTTTCTACTGCATATGAAAAATATTAAAAAATTCTTAGTCACAGTTTTTATTTATAAGCATTTTAAGTTCAAATATTGACAAAATACGGCAAAAATCACAAAAATTAGTAAATTATTTTGAGTTGAGAATTCATAAAAAATTTTCTTTTTAAATCTAAGATTTGAAAATGTAATACAAGATTCCTCATAAGTTTGTCTATCTTTATCAAAAAAAAAAATGTCAACAAGCAAATCTTATTAAATTTGTATGAGCGTTTGAAGTTCATATTTTCACAATATTGGATATTCACTCGATTTCTCATATAGCGGTTTTGTTATTTTATTGTAATTAAAAAACAAATTACTGTAGATACTTGAATATTTCACTGAAAGTTTATATTAGCATTTTCTATACACGATAATTCAAATTTAAAACAAAGCACCACGTAAGAAGGTACATAATTACATAAATTGCATACAATTATATACATAAATTACTTTATTCACAATAATATCATCAAATATACTTGGTAAATGGTAATATCATAGGCTTGAATTCAAATTTAACACCATCCATTACAGTGACCCACTTGTAACCTACTATACCTACAGCAGAGCAACACCCACTTATCCACTTTTTTTTTTAATAATTTTTTTCTATAAATATTGATAAAAAATGTTTGCTGGGACAAAAAGCTTAAAAATGTATTATTTTAAGGTTTCTACTACCGTTTTATTAAAACTTATAAGCATTTGCAGTTAAAAATGTTGAGTTTTGACAACAGCACACATCACATTGCGTGAAACCAATACTTCGCTATCCTCTGCATTATACACCATTATAATGTATAATATTTCACCATAATGTACGGTTTATACTTATTAACTGTTGACTTTGTCCAACTACTGTTATCACACATTTATACATAATGTTATTTTTACTAATCTTAATCATTGGGCCACGTCTGTTTTAAATTAAAAATATGGATACGTCTAAAGTATGTTGGAGACGCCACGGCGACGCTGCGGCAGCAGGTTCATATTATCAAGCTCAACAATAATAATAATAATAATAATAATAATATTGTTGGTCCGTGATGTTGGTCTACTAAAACGTACGAACTAAATCGGAAAATAGGGTGCCGGAGTACCAGGGACTCATGGACTAACCGTTGCTTTTCTTCACTTTCGGCGGCGGCTGTTGCAACAACGCGCAGCAGTAGTAGCTACTCGCTCGGCCATCACAACCATAGCATACGTTCCTGATACATTCTGATACATTATATAAAATATGGTCGCTTGTTTCTGCAATGTTGAGTCTGAGATACTCTCATTGCGATAAAAAATGAATAATTTAATTTGTATACCAATATTAAAAATCACGGAAATCACTGAGGGAATAATTTTGCCATTATTATAAATAAATGCAAATAGAATTCAATAGGTAGATTAACTACTACCATTGATTCATGATTCTAGTATATTAGTTGTTACTACTAATGTGTGCGTAAAATTTTGATTTGACGAACAACTGGATGATTAAAAAACTTGGATAGCTAACAAATTCATACAGTTTTGTATTCGCTTAACATCTCTAGTTATAGTAATTTATACTAATTATAAAATAATTTTATTATGCTGTTATTTATTTAAATTGGAATTTAACTGTTAAACTATTTACAAATTACGCTGAAAAACTATTTAAAGCGAAGAGTGAAGACGATATTTATGACGAAAATAATTTGCGATTTTTACGAATTCAGTCCTGATTATAAAAAAATAAGTACGGAACATTTTTAAAAGCACCAAGTACTAACTAGATGCAAACCACCTTCGAAGTTGAAAATCGAACCTTTTTACTAGAAAAATGTCTTCAGACGTTCAGACACAAAAAAATAAAAAATATAAAAGTATATTATATTATTATCATTATGTCGCTCCGCTCAGTATCAAATTGCGTGCCAATTTCTTGTCCACTAAAAAGTAAAATCCAACGAAACAAACACTACATAGGTATACTAATAAATGTGTCCTGCAAAAGAATACAATAATTTAGAAAACAAATCGAGTTAATGCAACGAACTTGCCATGAAAAAAAATTGTGCCTATGTATTTTTAATATTTTTAAATATTTTTCAACTGCAGTATGATATTACTCAGTATATTTGATGATATTATTGTGAATAAAGTAATTTATTTACATATTTACGCGGAACCTTGTATTAAACTTTCAATCCTTGGCTATAAAAGTTTAACATTTTATAAATTTTTAACTACAAAATAATTATTAAATTTTAAATTCGAACTTTAAATACTTATAAAAAAAATTGTGTCTATACATTTTTAATATTTTTCAACTGCTATTGTAACAGTATATATCAGGAGATTTCCATTAAATTTTCACGCTTTTTTACCCAACAAATAAAATATTATTGATATTTATAAAAAAAAAACTAAGCAAAATGGAAACTCAAAATGTCTGTAAACAGTTCAGAAAGAGTTAAATTATTTTCAAAATTGTATCATGTATAGAAAATGCTAATATAAACTTTCAGTGAAATTTTCAAGTATCTAAGGTCTTGGTTTTTTAACTACAATAAAATAAGAAAATCGTTACATGAGAAATAGAGTGAATATCAAATGTTGTAAAAATATGAATTTCAAACGCTCATAAAAATTTAATTTGATTTGTTTGTAGACATGTTTTTTTTGATAAAGATAGAAAAACTTATGAGAAATTTTGTATTACATTTTCAAATCTTAGATTTAAAAAGAAAAATTTTTATGAATTCTCAACTCAAAATAATTTGCTAATTTTTGTGATTTTTCCGTATTTTGTCAATATTTGAACTTTAAATGATTATAAACAAAAACTGTGACTAAGGATTTTTAATATTTTTCAAATGTCAGTGTAAAAATATAGTAGGAGCCTTGTATTAAATTTTCAAGTATTTTTACTCAACAAATAAAGTTGTATTGACATTCATAGTAAAAAATACTAATAAAATTGGAAACCAGAAAATGTTTCTAAATAGTTCAAAACAAATAAAAATATTTTGAAAATTTTATCGTATATAGAAAATGCAAATATAAACAACCAGTGAAAATTGCATGTATACGTTCATTTGTTTTAAAGTTACACTAAAAACTAAAATTCGATTTTCTCAATAACAGATTTTTTTAAAAATTCCCGTTTTTCCTTAATTTTTCTTTTGTTTTTCACGGCACTTTTGAAAACTACTGAGAAATTTTTACATTTGACCCCTCCCCCCTCCAAAGTACCAACTAGATCCACTTTACTATCAGAAGAGATACGGTTGAACAAAAACTAAGCATTTTTACTGTCCTAAAAGGTGATGACAGACCCAAAAGTAAAAAAAAAAAAAACACAAATCATTCTAAAATCAATACATTCATCGTTCCACTCAGAATCTAAAATATCAATTGACTGAAGTTTTTTATTATGTCTGAGCGTGAGACTTTAAATTTATATTTTTCCAGAATTTATTTGAAAGGTTTGAAAGCTGAATATTATGATCAAGTGATTTTAAAACGTCTATAAATCATTATTTTCAAGCCATTTTTAATTTTTTTTCAAAGCTAAAAACCTACATATGTACAAACTAGCTAACAAAACAATTTTTTAATCTTTAAAAATATTACTTCTTATTTTTTTCTATATGCGTCAGTATTTGTTCTCAAAATTAGTTTTATTTTCAGATTATTAGGTTCAGGATACATGAATCACCTTTTTGAAACATCATAATATACTTACATAATAGCTTTAAAATGCAAATATATATATTGCAGCATTGCCGCATGGGGTTAAAGAACTCAGGCACTCAGTTATAGATTAGCAAAGTTTTTTGAAATAAATTATTATAATATTAAAATATTTAGGAAAAACTTTCATTAAAAAGGCGATCGTCTGACTCGAAGACTTGCTGTGCATTATACTCCCAGTGGTCTATGCGCGCTAGTACATATATGTATTAAAGTTCGCGTTTATCGAGGCGGCGTGCAATTACATATAATATTATACCTACGTATCTCGGACTTCAATCTGGTTCGAGCGTGACGGCCGCGATAATGAAATTCTGCCACGCGGCTCGATGGTTACGTCAAGGTCGATAGGGGCTACTTAGCGTTGGGTGAGGTGGGGTTTGAAATAGGGGTGGCCGCGAGGACGTGATTCCGACGATTATTATTAATATTATATTGTTATTGTTGTTCACTCGCGCCCGCTCGGGAAATTTACATTTTTCCCGCCGATCACCCGACACAGCGCGCGGTGTATTATATTATGCGTCTTATTATACCGTGGTATCGTTATCGATGAAAATTATCGTAAAATAATAATAGTTCGACCACGTTTTATTATATACATGCATTTTTAAATATTATTATAGATGTACTCCCTTACGTGTATATATGTACATAAAATATATTTAATAACATGTTGGGGTCTTGGCCCTTGAGATACCGTGAACAGCGTGCGAGTGAGGGGAATAATCGACGAGTAGGTACGTCGCGTGCGTATATATAGACCGTTGCGTCTTTCATCACTGCTTAAATTATCACTCCTACGGTGTAGTATATACGCTGTTTATGAAAAATGCTTAGAATATTGTAGTAGACACCTCACACCCTGTTTATATGCTGGTAATATTATTCATAGAAATATACTTACGGAGAGTTTTCGGCTAATTCGCCGCCATCATCATTGTGTTCCGTGTGAAACGGCTATTATATAACGTCGGGTAGGGGTGAACACGGCAAGTGGTCGGTTGCGCACGGTGCGGTGGAGGGTGCCGTGCTCGGTCTTTGCCCCGGCGCATGGACGTTTTTCATTTCTTTCTTTCTTCCTTTCATTCGTCGTCGTCGTCATCGTCGTCACAGTCGTCACGCACAGTTCACGGCGGTCCGCGCACTACCATCGGCTGCTATACGATAATTCATATATTTAACATAATACATACGACTGAAACTGCGGTATATATATTTATATTCTGGTAAAGAATACTACACCAGCAGCTATACCATGGTACCGTTGAATCAGACACGGTCGTCCGCCGTGGGACGTCGAAACCGGATCCGAGGGCCATCGCTGCTGTTGTTGGTCTACGCGTGTGTCTGCATCTGGGACAGCCAAGTCCAGTCACAGAGAGCCGGCGGCGGAAACCGGGATGCGCCGGTGGTCAATATCCCCAGGCAAGGCGCCGTTTCCGGTGTTGAGGTGCAGCTCAACAAGATTGGAAATAGGGCCTGGACGTATCTGGGCATACCGTTCGCCAAGCCACCCATCGGCAACTTGCGGTTTGCACCACCTGATGTCGATCCTCCACCCACGTGGAGTGGCGTCCTCGTTGGGTCTGCACACAAGCCAGCCTGCATCCCGGACCCGCCAGTCCGGTCACATCCCGTCCATCGGCTGTTCTCCACCGTCACCCCGGGTCCTGTCAAGATTTCCGAGGACTGCCTGTACCTGAACGTCTATAGACCCGAAGGTAACGACTAACGAGCTAGTTAGTCATTAGTCTCCTACATGGGTGAGAACCATCTTCACCAAAATCGTATGCTTCGATTTTTGGACAATTCGTTTTTCGACCAAACCAAAATGTTTAATATTTAGTATTTACATTATGTTACACATATAGAAAAGTATTAAACATATAAAATGCATAAAAATTATGTAATATAAAAATAAAAATACAAAATAGGTAGGTCCTATCTACATAATTGTTCTCATTTATTACTTGATCAATGGTCGTTAAGTTTGATTGTGACGATAACTATCATAATATAGGTATATCGTATACTATGTAGGACGTAGGTACCAAGACAAAATTGAATATCTAATAAATACTTAAATAATTTTTGTACAACTTATATTTTCAGTATTTTTCTGTATCTATAACATATTAACATAACATTAAACTTTTTGGTTTGGTCGAAAGGCAGAAAAGGCTGCGTCCAACTCAGGTCCCAAAAAAAGTCACCATAATAAATGGTGAACCTTTCTGGTCCGGGATTGTCCCAAACTCGTTTCAGTAGTTTGTCTTTAAAAAACAAATGTTGACGATATTTCATTTTATGTTATTCTATTAGTTGTAAAAACGTTTAATTTACACCAAACGTCAAGAGTTGTTCTACTTGTTAAAATTCACCTGCTGGTGTTTAATTTCCATATGTATCGCGTTTACTATACTTGATTCTTGTAAGACCTAGTGGTTATTATGAATAACAGCTGACAAGAAAATTCTTTAACACAACAACTGACAGATCCATGTTTTAATTGAAAAGAGACAAAACAATGATTCGATCGGTCAATCTCTGATTTTCGTTTTATTTTTCTGTTAAGTTGGGTAGGTACCTATATTATAATAGTTATATGAAGTTAATTACGATTTTCTTTTCTCACACTGTCATAGGCCCTTACGGGCACTTGAAACTCAAACTATTGTCACATTCGATATTTTGAAATGTTTATTTCCACATGTTTCATGTCTGTTAAGGAATGTTGTAAATTATTCTTGTGAAAGTACCTATTGCAAAACTATTATTATTATCAAACACTTTTATAATTAAATTGTTATAAATATTTATAATTATTAATTGGTATTGAATATTAATGAATAGTCTACCATAGAGCACCAAGAAAATGTTTAATATTTTTCAATTTAATATGTGAAAATACTATCACTGATTAAACATAATATTATACAGGCATACAGTATTGAGTATAGTAACGCGTAACGTATGCTACTACTTACTCGCTACTGTAACGTAAGGTTAATAACTACGTTGTCACTTTTTAAAATTACTTTACTGTAACTTACTGTAATTTTGTTTGCATTTGAGTACAAGAGTTACAACTGTAATTATTCATAAGTAACTTAAAAAAATAATGCGTTACATTTTATTTTTACAATTTAAACTAACTTTGTTAACTTTGACAAAATGTTAAGCATGATAGCGCTTATGAAACTACTGGTTGATCACTAGTGTATTATTAGTTATTACAATCGTAACTATGCTACATTTTTGATTCAACTTATAGAAACTATATTATATTTAAATAACATGTAAAAATTATAAAACAATCCTAGTAGAGATATTAGGTATTAACTTTGTTTGAATATTATTTGAAATTCTTGAAAAAAAAGAAGATAACCATAACAATCAAGGGGAACATAATAATTTTATTATCAACCTGTTTATTGACTTGAGTATAGCACAGGCAGCTGCTGCCTTCGGTATGCTATAAGTAGTTGATTTATTTTTTAGACATTATTCGATAAGTGTGGACAGGGTGTCAGCATACCTATAATAGTAAAAGCAATGTTTTGTTATAAAATACGAATGTATTGAAAATATTTATCAAGTCACGTCTATATTATAACAACTTCTTATAAGTTATAATAATTTGAGTCCTAACTTATGTGTTAACTGTTCTATACCTATTTTTCTAAAGAGTTTAATTGTAAGTGTCGTAAAACTGGAATTTACTTCTATTAATCCTTAATGAAGCTGATAATCTAGAAATTTAATTATTTTTGGTTTTGATTGACACTCGTTATGTTTCTTGCAAGTACAGTTGAGTAATAACAATTTTATGAATTTTTAACCTAACATAAATTTTTAGTTGCATAATTTAGAATTAAATTGACGGCTACCCAAGAATATTAGTCATACTGTTACTGAAAATCTCAACAATCGCATGTCAACTTAATTTTTATATGGGTGCACCAATGTATTTTATGTAACAATGTAAGACGCTCGTCCAAAGTGGTATATACATATACTTTGCGTGTACGCTCGTCTATTTTTTAATTCATAGAAATATTCAAAGGAAAAATATAAATGTTGTCGTCCCTTATTTTTTTTTTATTAATATTTTATGGGTTAAAAGAACGCTATGAAATTATTGCTATTTTATATTCAAAAAACTCAATGTCATGTTATTATTTTTTTAAGTACCTATTTTCTTAATGTTATAATTGACTAATTAGTAAGTTCGTTGAAATGAAAACATGTACCAGTATTGTGTAAAACATGTTAGAAAATTTTAAGGATAAAATATCACTATTCTTTATCTATTTTCATTTTAATAATAGGTGCCTAGCTATATTGTTCTGTACATTTTCTTGAATATGAATATCTACAATTCCATTGATACTTTTTGTGTAAGTCCCTACTAAGTACTGTATATAGATATATAAATTATAATCAGTGTTGGGTAGGAACGTAAAGCAAATTACAAATTACTGTAACGAAATTACTTTTGCAGTAACGCTGTAGTAATTTCATTATATTTTATTTATATTAACGCAATTGTAACAAAATTACTTTTTAAAAGTAATTTCTATGGAGTAACGTATTATTTTTCCTGTTATTAAAATAAGTTATGAATTTGGAATGTATGACAAAAACTAGGGGCTAGGATATTCGAGAAAAATGTATATCAATAAAATTTATTTACGATTCCAAAAGTTTTCGATAATAAATAATGATTAACAATATTATTAAAGATACCAGGAATAAATAACTATAAGTGTATATATGTAGGCTACTACCTACTAATTAGTCGTTATGTACTGATTTTGTAATTATTTTTTAAGAAAAGTAATGTTATTTGTAACTCCATACTTTTTAAACGAAAAAGTAAGATAACGTGATAAAAATAATACCGGGTTACGCGAATGCAATTTAAATAAAAATATTTATTGTAAACGAGTAACGTAAATTTATTAATTTTCAAAAGTAATTTACCCAACACTGATGACTGATTAAAACAAACTAGATAACCTACTCTAGTAGGTAAATCGTAATGAACAAAATATGAAGTTGGCCGCCATATTCCGAGAGTGCTATTAACATATTAGGTATGTGATAAGTATATGATAAATTTATTACTAAATTGATTAAAGATTGATTGATTGATTAATTACAGAAATGGTGAAGAAATTTCAGTAATATGATGTTTAAAAGTGATACTGTTTCAATTAATTGCATTATTTGCACTTTTAGTAAATGGCGATTAGCTTCATTAATAATCCAAGTCGGGCAGTCGGTTTTTTAGCTATATATCTGTGTCATTGTATTGCATTCTTCCTTGTTCGTCGTCCAAATTTAGACTTACATTAGTGCTGGTATTGATCACACGTCTTATCCGTCGAGATTTCTAACCTACAATTTCTACATAATCTCTGGACATCTATAAATTTAATAATTTAAGGAACACGCTTTTTCGTTATTTTTTTCATTATTGAAACTTGATTCGTAAAAAGAATTAAAACTATGGTGGGGTAACTACATTTACTTTGAATTAAAATTATAATATATTCTATCTTAGTCACGTGAATATAATAAATTATCAATCGTACATGCGTGTTAATAAATATATCGATATGTCTATGTAAGCCTATATTATATTATATAAATTGCCCTAAATATTAGGTAATTGGTTCCAGATGTTTATGCATTACATCAGATAGGTACAAAAAAAAAGACAATACCTATTGTTCATCGCGTTGTCGTACGCATGGGAAATTGGAATTAATTTAATTCCAACAAGATAGTGTTGATCATTTATATTTTATAATATTATATTATTATAATCTATCGTCTATACTCTATTGCTCACATATTTGGAGAATCCGCATAACACTGATGCTATAACATTTGATAGCATTTGGAATTGTCTATCACGGAATAAACAAAAATATGTTCAAAAATGAATCACAAATCGATAATAAATAAACGTGATCCTTAGTAATTACGGTAGTAAAAACCGAACCCGGTAATATTAATTTAGAACTTAAATTTAAGTATAAGAAACAAAATGATTATATATTTAGAAAAAAATGTTCGGATGAGTACACGATGCGCAGCCTCTTAGGTACAATATTTATTCAATGTATCCTTATTTTTTGACCTTATGTCTTATGACGATAACCCTTAAATTATTATGAGTTTATACTATAACGTCTATAACTGCAATAAGGAATATGAATTAAATTAAATATCTCATAAAGTATAATATTATCTACAGTGTGTCCCGTCTAATATGTACCACTAAATATCTTAGCCCGATGGCACTAGATTTAAAAACAGTTTGCTGTGATAGATAGGTGGTACCAAAGTGCACATTTTGGGAAAATTTCAAAATTTTTAACTCCTTTGGTTCACGCATGCGCAATACAACTTAAGTTTTTTTTGAATAGTGACTCTTATTTTGGACACCAGATATGGGTAGATAATTTTTTTCTAGCACGTTTTGATCCATTGACTATAATCCTAAACTCAAAGTTGACCAAGTTGCAGGCTAACAGAGTTTTGAAAATTGAAAATAATTCAATTTTCCGAAAAGCATGGTACACTTGTATTGACTGGATTTTTTTAATGAATAGATACATGAAAAAATACATGAATATTGAATACATAATACGTGCATTGTACATACATAATTATACTTACATAGTAATAAAACAAATAGTAAATTACTTTGTATTCTCTAACTTTTATTTAAGTACATTTGTTTATTTAATAAAATGTTCAAAATTGCCCCCGTTATTTTTCAAACATATTTTCAGTCGTCGAGTTACTTCTCTGTGCGTAGCTACGAAAATTATTTTCAATTTTCAAAACTCTGTTAGCCTGTAACTTGGTCAATTTAGGGTTTAGGATTATGGTGGTCAATGGATCAAAATGAACTAGAAAAAAATTATCTACCCATATCTGCAGCCGGAATCATAGATGATACTTAGAATATTCTTAGATAAATCTAAGATATAAAATTAGATTCCTATTCATAGACATATTTTCTAAGAAAATTTTTAGAAAAAAGAAAATCTAAAATTCTAGATTTTTATTGGGTATCCGTAGAATTTTCTAATAGCATAATTAATTTGAAACTAGGAAAATTCTAAGAAAATTCTTAGGTCTTTTTCAACTTTTTCAAGTATAAATCTATGTTTATACACTAGCTCAGAAAGCAGTGACAATTCATCGGGTATAAAAGGTTTGTTTTTTGACTTTGACACGTCTTTTTCAGAAATACTTTTATCCACGTTTTGGGAGTAAATGAGCTACGGTATATAGAATAAGGTAAAAAAAAAAGAGAATTATATACAGGAAAATTAAAAATATGACTAAATGATATGTTGTACAACGTTATTCAAAAATTCTGAATTTGTTCTCAATCGTATTAATTTTTTGGGTAGGCGGTTAGTTCTTTGTAAATTTTAAGTGTTCTCAATCGTTCGGTCAAAATGTTTTAATGTGCTTAATCGTTCTATAGCCTTTTTTCTAGTTAGGTAGTACATTAGGCTTATACATTTTCGAGCAGTAAAAGAAAAATTATGGTTTTAATAATTATTTTTTTATAAATTCAGTATATTATATTTTTTTGATCTTTTTTGTTTTTGTTTAGTTTAAATGTTTTCTAGTTTTGATTAATTCAGTACGGATATCCTGTATGGTTTTTATGTGATAGCCCATACATTATATATAAGCACTTTCGACAGTTTTTATTCAACCAACACGCAACCATTAAACTGTAATAATGCAAATATCGTATGATAATGAATTCTAAAGGAGGTACCTACACGAAAAATTTAAAAAATATTGTTTTAATTTACGAGAAAATTCTAAAAATAGATTTTAACCGTATAATACGCCTTACATCATACCAATAAATATTTATTTTTAATAGGTTATAGATGGTTTTCTTTATACTTAACTTTGTACGACGTGGACATGTGGTGATGACATTCAGGCCAAAAAAATTAATCGGATTAGAAAAGTCGATCCGGATCGAGACATATTATACTAAACTCGTAGGATTTACTTCCTTAACCGATCGCAATAATCTAGTTCAATTACATCATAAATACCTATTGTCTTCATGTTTAACTAAATATATATCAATGTGGTCATGGTGTACCTAATCATGTATGGTGATAATATATTCATGCTATATACCTACGTTATTTATTTAAAACAATTGCGTTAGAATTAACTGTGTTACAGAACGACAATACATAATACTATGATAAAACGTAAACTGTTACATTTACATGTGACATACTATAAAATGTAAACGAATAACAATATAAATCCCACAAAATACTTAAAGTTTTGGGTTGGTTGAAACCTCAAGTAGAACACGGCATTAGGTTTGACTTCAGGAGTTCAGAATGTATAGAATATTAGGAATATTTTCTAGTATTCAGGTATTCTATAATATACAAAATACAGATAGAAATATGCATAATATTCTAACAAGAAATTATGATTCACAAATAATACGCACAACTATATTAAAATACATAGTATTAGGTATACCGTATACGTAATTCTATCTCTATATTAATGTATGAGATGTAGGTAAGCTAGGTAAGGCATGTAGAAATTTGTTTTAAAAATGTACTAGGTATAGGTACAAAGAAAATTAAAAATGTTGTCTGTTATTGGCATGCATTTTATATAAATATGTATAAATAACTAATAATTATATTTATAATTAGTCAATAAGTTAATGTTAATATTAATGTTGATATTTGATAATATTGATATAAGTATATTAGGTATATATATAGTATATTGCTATACCATAATATTTGTTGAAGTTTCTATTTCATAAAAATTATAACTATGGAACTCTAACTCCTGCTTGTTGGTATGTTAGGTACCTAGCAGAAAAAAACGTCTGAAAGAGAAAAAACCACGAAAGTACCTCTGTTGTACTGTTTGGGTAGACTGTATCTTGTCATTGAGAAAGTCACTGTAATGAATGTGTTAAATTTGAATTCAAAGCTAAATTATTGCATACGAAAAGCAATACTGAGTGTAGACCGCCTGGTAGTCTAAATTTCTAAGGATATTTTATTATAATATGTTTAATATTTATATTGTTATTAGTAATTTATTATTATATTGCTAATATGGAAGGTTGAACTTATTTTTTCCAAAAACAAATCGCATAATATTATAAAGCACCAAATTATAATAATATTATTTCATATAATATAACTAGCTATTATTGCTTATTACTTATTAGCTAATACCGGTAGGCACCATAGAAGGTCGTGAATGATTTAAATTGTATACAGTTAATTTAAATATTTTAAACATAATACGATTGTGTATAGTAAATATAGGTAGATACATTAAATTTTTTTACCTACCTAATAGTCAAATTAATTACTTTAATTGCAATTATTTCATAGTTTTGATTTTCCAGATTCTTTTGAAATGAACTAGACAATTTTCTCTTTTGGTCATTCAAAAGTACCAATGTTAGATATAATTTTGTAGGTAGGTACCAGAAACCTTCCGCAAATTGATATTCGAACTATTTTAACTGCTTCAAAGTAGATGATAGACAAAAAGAGAAGAAAAAATAAACATAACATTGTAAAATCAATACGTTCATCACTCTGCCTGGAATTCAAAATTAAATGAATACATTTTAGTTTCTGAGTGGAACGATGAATGTATTGATTTTACAATGATGTGTGTTTTTTTTTTTTTTATTTATTTTTTTGTGTCTGTGTACACGATAAGTAGTCGAAATAATGATTAGATTTTCAACTTCAGTATCTTGTTCGATGGAAAGTGAATATCGTTGGTGTATTGGGAAGGTCAAGATTTAAAATTTCCAATAGTTTTCAAAAGCGCCGAGAAAAACAACATAAAAATTAAGGAAAAACGGGAATTTTTACGCAAAATAGGTTTTCCATAAAATCGATTTTGGTTTTTGGTGTATCTCTAAAACAAATGAATGTATACACGTGAAATTTTCACTGTTCATTTACATTAGCATTTTCTATACATGATAAAATTTTCATAAAATTTTGATTTGTTTTGAACTAATTAGGAACATTTTCAGTTTCCAAGTTTATTAGTCTTTTTTTCTAAGGATGTAAATAAAACATTATTTGTTGGGTAAAAAAGTTTGAAAATTTAATACAAGGCTCCTATTATATTGTTACAATGACATTTGAAAAATATTAAAAATCCTTAGTCGCAGTTTTTTTTATAAGCATTTAAAGTTAAAAAATTGACAAAATATGGAAAAATCACGAAAATTACCAAATTATTTTGAGTTAAGAATTCATAAAAATTATTCTTTATAAATCTAAGATTTTAAAATGTAATACAAGATTCCTTATAAGATTATCTACTTTTATCAAAAAAAAATGTCTATAAGAAAGTCAAATTAAATTTTTACGAGCGTTTGATGTTCATATTTTCACAATATTGGATATTCACTCGATTTCTCATGTAGCGGTTTTGTTATTTTATTGTTATTCAAAAACGAATAACTGTAGATACATGAAAATTTTACTGAATGATTATATTTTCATTTACTATACACCATAAAATTTTAAAAATATTATAACTTTTTTTGAGATGCTTATGGATATTGTCAGTCTTTAATTTTTTTTTGTTTTTTTTTTCTATAAATATCAATAACATTTTATTTGTTGGGTAAAAAAGCGTGAAAATTTAATGCCAGGCTCCTGATATATTTTTACAATAGCAGTTGAAAAATATTAAAAATACATATGCACAATTTTTTTTTATAAGGATTTAAAGTTCGAATTTTGACAAAATGTATCAAATTTAAAATTTAATAATTATTTTGTAGTTATAAATGTATAAAATAAGGATTGAAAATTTAAAATAAGGTTCCTGTAAATAGATTATATATAAATTACTTTATTCACAATAATATTATCAAAAATATGACGTTTTCTACATTACAATTAATCACAATCATAGAAACTAGAATAAAATATTTCATATTAAACTTTTGTGGACCTTAATTATTAATTTTTAGGGATTCAACTAGACTGTAAACTATATTATTATATAGGTCAGGTGACTCACCTTCATTACTCATTAGTAATAAACTGCCAATTCCACTGTATAAATTATATATTATAGATGGAACATCGAAAGTGATAAATAAAGTTTTCATGAAGTGCAGACAGTACTAATTACTCGTTTCATTAATCAAACTCAACAACATCGCGTGAGAATATTGATGTGCTGCTGACGTGCTGCATTATAGAAACAGTCACGACAGTTGTTAAAAGTATTTTCCGGGCGTCGTTCACCAGTACGGTTTTTAAAACTCAAGTCGCCTGTCATTTGGACTAATTTAGTTTATCTGATTTAGTTTTAATTTTAAATGCTTTCTGTAACGCCGTCGACTATTCTCAATTTTAATTCGAAATTCAAATTACACGCACGAATAGAGGAATTTATAGGTGTACACAGTACACTAGGTGCCTGTTGGTGTACACTTATAGTGACTCGTGGGATATTTTAATAGCATAGTTATAATTTATAGATTCTCTTGGTTATATGCTGTTAATAATTTATATATAATATTATATTATATCGGTATGGATATTGAATAGTGAGTAGTGACTAATGACTGCAATAAATGGATCTATAATCTATCACAGTGTTGGGTAGAACGTAACGAAAGTATAATGCGTTGGTGCATTATACTGTAACGATGCTACTTGTTTTAGTGCGTTAAATGTGTAATTTCATTAGATTTTTCCCGAGTAACGAAAATGTAATGGCCATTACTTTTGATAAGTAATTTCTACAATTTCACGTATTACTATTCCGAGTAGGTAGGTATCAAGAATTAGAATAAATACCTACCTTTTGATTAATCGGAAATATTAATATTACATACAATTATGGGACTCGGGGAATGGGAACCTTGATGATTTTTATGGTTCCAGTTCTGGTTCGGCTTCCAGAAAAACTAAAATGTCGGTTCCGGTTCCTGTTTGGTTCCAAGGAAAACTAAAATTAAGGTTTTGGTTTCTTTTCGGTTCTTAAAAAATGAAAAATGTGTTACCTGTTTTAGTTTTATACTTCTGTAAAAAAAATTGTCAAGTAAAAGTATTGGTTCCGGTAAGGTTCCGGTTTTTAAATTATTTTAAATAAGGGTTCCGGTGAGGTTTCGATTCCCAATGTTCTAAGGGTTCCGGTTCCAAGACTGGTTCTTTTCTGTAAGGATCCAGCCCTGATGGGTGTATATAATTTTAAATGTTAACTTGTCACACTTGACACAGTTTTCAATTTTCATTGTTTTGGGAAACATATTATTTACTTGAACGGTACTTAATATAACTTTTCACAACATTTTTATTTTTGACATATATTATCTTGTTCAAATCATAGTTTAAACCTACACTCGATGTCTCTATATATATATTTACGTTGGCGGTCGATTGATGATCGATTATAAGTTTTAGGAATAACCATGTAATGTGGAAGTAACGAAGTAACTTTTTATTTGAGTCATGAATTAAGTAACTCACCTAACAATGATATTGATTATGCTCAATAAGCTATTAATTATTATACTTTGACTATAATCAATTATCAATATTATCATTTAGCATGTATAATGCATAAACACACACAAACTCGTACGTATCTACACTTAGTACAGATATAACTACTTAGGTAGGTACTTAGTATACATCTATTTAGGCGCGATTAATGGTAAATTAGCCCCATCAATCCCAAACAGTTATAGTAATTTTATCATATTATATTGTCTTGAATAATTCGCTTTCATACATTTTCAGTTTACGTAAGCAAATATTGATAAAATATATACTATGTGTCTATATGTTAATACTTAATTATTTTAATAGTTCATGAACACCAACGTCTAACTACCTACTTCGAGTATATAGTAACATGCAATAGTAATATTTTTATTGCTCTTATTTTTCATAATTATTAGTTTTTAATTATTATGGTGGTTGGTTAATCCATCTATCAACTTTAAATTTTGAAATCACAATCTTTGTTTTTAATTTTATAGTCTGAAGCAAAATACTCTTCTATAAATAAGTTGTGTACAAATTATACCTATTGATAATATTGAACTAGGTTATAGTTTTTTTAATTAAAGCTTAAGTTTCAAATATAATTGATTACGAATATTAGTATTCATAATCAATGGTATTATTGTTATTCTTAGTGTTTATACAGTCAATTTGTATCTATGGTGTTCATGAAATATTATATTGTATTAATAATTAATATTATATAGTTATAAATAATTTCCTTAGTAGGTACACCAGATAATCAAATGCTACATAAGTGGGTAAAAAATCACAAATTTTAAATTTTAAATAGTCGAAGAATTAAAAACAGTATGTATACAATATGTATGAGCGCATAATGTGTGTAATATACAAATATTATATAGATAGGTAGGTGATATTTTATAATATTTATAATAAAAATACAGGTGCGCTTTGTTATTTATATAACTTGATGTGTTTTTTTTCGTCTAATTAAAATCGAATACGTTATTATTTGTGAAATGTATAATATATTGAAATAACAATTTTTTTATTCATATATTATTTGGAGTCAGTTAGGCGAGTGAATTTTCATAATAATAAAAATAAAAACAACTGTAATAATTCGCTTACCGGTTGTCGTTTATTTTAACGTAGTACACTGCACGGAACGGTAAAATCGTCTAAATTGTCAATTCGAATCACGCAAGACAGCAAAACAAAGAAAAAAATAACAGACCTTGTTTATTTTTCTCGTGCACGCACGGAGTAATCTATATTGTTGTTTGTTGTAATAAAAGGGAAAAAATCTGATGGTAGCGAATTGAGTCGATATAGTATAATACGTATACGTATACCGTGTATATACTTATACAGGTATTATAAGTGTAACCCAGGGTCGGAAACGTAGGTAAATACTCAAACTCATGAAAATTCAATAAGCAATACGATTTTTGATTACTCGCGTTAACTTAATTCACGATCTTTTTACAAACTGACAGGAAAAAAATTGTAATTAAATTACTTAGATTAAACCTCTCCGCATAAAAAAAATCTCCAGTCAAAATATCATGGGTTCAAAATATATTCTGTTCAGCATTTACCTTATCAAAATATCCCCTATAAATAACATCTCAATTAAAAAAAAAATTAACTTAACATTTTTCAAACATCTATATTATTTTATTCTATACATAAATTTATGTAACTATTATTGAATAAAACCAATGTTTAAATATGAACATATTATAGCATATAAATAATAATAAAGAAGGTATGATACA
Source organism: Metopolophium dirhodum (assembly GCF_019925205.1). Lineage (NCBI taxonomy): Eukaryota > Metazoa > Arthropoda > Insecta > Hemiptera > Aphididae > Metopolophium > Metopolophium dirhodum. The sequence goes on along the minus strand of NC_083560.1, from coordinate 55,753,017 downwards.
ATTATTGAACTTTATACAAAATGTAGTACTTAACTAATTTTAATTTATGGTTATGAGTCATTGATGTTTATATTATATTTAAGTAATTTTTTGGCGAAATATACATTTATTTACAATTTTTTTCATAAAAAACATTTATTCATAAAAATCCCTAAATATGCAAAAATATGCAAAATAAAATTGAATGTATCTGATTCAATGTCAACCGGAACGAATTTATTACTAGGTTTGAAATGTGTACGACTAAAAGAAAAAATATGCAAAAGTCATAAACATCCTAACCCTGGTTATGACTTATGAGCAATTATTCCTCTTAAATGATTCATATCCATCTTCTTATCATACTTGATGGTCGTTGTAATGGTTGGCATCTTGCGTTTAATGGTGCAATTGGAATAAATCGCATTACTATTTTGAAACTTTTAACATTTTTAATGATCAGCTAACCATATACCTAACCTAACCATATATTTGTAAATGTATAAAATACATACAGAATTCAAATTGCAATTTCTTGAAACAATTTATCAATTCAGAACTAAATGATTTGTTTTTACTTTATGGCGAAAATAGGATATCACTATAGTCTATAGTCTATAAATTTCACTTTTATGCAGAGCAATTGAAAAACTTACTATTAGATATTTGAATGTGTTTAAACTACAAACAATATGTCCGTATTTTACCAATTACATAGTGGCACTTGTTACTATGTATCAATTTCCTATCTACAAAAGTGCTAGAGTGTTTGGATTTTTTGAACAGAGTAACATAGCTATATTAAAACAGTGATAAGTCTTAATTTTTTAGAGTTAGAACTTAGAAGCTTAAAAATGTTTAAAACTATGAGAGGGCTCAAAGTGAAAATTAGCAAAAATAATGTACATATGATGAAGAAATGTATGCAAACACGTATATATTTATCCATTAAATATTGATCTCGGTTTGGATTAGTTTTTATTTAATTTAAACAGCAGAAGCGTGCTTAAGTTTTCGAAAAATATTATTTCAATGAAATACGATTTATTTAGGTATTAGATAAAATATGGTTTAAACAGATACCAAATAGGTACGTACAAACCAAAAAACGTCCAATGTATAGTTTATATATAATTATAATATGTCTCATGTCTGTAATTCCACGCGAATTATTTTAGGTAGGTACCCACGACCTTGAATAAACAAATTGTTATAAATTGTACTAATGCAACCCGTGTAGGTAAGTCATTTGTTTTGCATGCGATTCCGTCAAACCATGGGCAAATGCACATTATGTTTTCTTTTAAAACTAACATTCAGTCGATTAGAAAAACTATAGGTACATTCACATATATAGATAGATTGTTAGATATATTGTTATAATAATATGTAACTGCGTGAATAGGCATCTTTAATATTATTATATATCAGCAGTTATTTAGATGAATCACTAAATGCAAAAAAGGTACATTTCCATAATTTTCATAAAATCACATTTTTACAGATTTTTGGTTTAGGTTCGATAAATACATCGTTCTGTGCAAACGAGGGTCACAGGTCCAGGTACATTATAAAATGTTTATATAATGTGAATTTTTCAATACTTGTCTTCAATTTTTTTTAGAGATATTAAGTTTTTTGTCTCTCCTGAAAAAATAGAAACGCACCTACATCGTTTTTATACACGTATATGCGGTATACTTATATGTTATACGCCTAAAAATAAGTGATACAATTTTAATAATAATTATAAGAGTAATTCTGTCTCTGTGTCGAATATTTTTAATTTTATAGTAGGTATTTATTTATTTCCATTACCTATAGTCGTGTGTAAACGAGTTCAAACTAATTTCGCCGTACGGTATACAAAAATAAATAATATGAAATATTATAATACCTAAAGTCTGAATGTTTGATTGAAGAAGACTAAGATGAAATTTGCCACAGTTCTGAATTGACATATTATTATACTCGTAGGAGAAATGCGGCTTTTGCTCACATGATGTGACAAATTCGAAGAGGCGTTAAATGTTTGAGATCTGTAGTTGGTTTTTTATCTTACTCGTTCATTTCTTAGTTAGATAGTAGAATGAACAATAATCGAAGTGGTTGACGGTTAAATAATATATTAAGAATTTTATTGAATCTTAAAAATAAGATGGCAGACATTTGAAATAATTTTAGGGACTGTTGTTAAAAAATCATTTTCATATCTTGACGGTAACAAGTTACTATAAAGTATAAGTTGGATGGTATAATACATTTATAATAGCTGCAAAAGGTAAGCCTAGTATTATATAATTATTTATACGATATGATCACTATAATATTTTACGATAGGTACATAAACACACGCAATAATGAAATAGGTGACATTATCACGCTCAAAGGTGGGCGAACTCAGTATTTATTGTATAAATTGTATTATTGTAATATATTATATTATAATAAAATAGAAAGGGTGCAGGGAGCAGGGTTTTGAAAAAATTATTATTCGAGGTCGCCGACCTTGATTTTGCATGATACTTAATAGTTTTGTAATTTTTTTCGTTTATATATGATGCCTATATAAACACATTTCATTTGGACTTAAAATTAAACCAGATTATAGAAAACACGATGAAGTTTATCATTTATGTATTGTATATTTGTATTAATTGTGATTTATGACAGACAACGAACTCTATATAGCGTTGGGGTTAACTTGATATACGACAAACGATCGTCTCGTTTTAATGTTGCAGTGATGCAAGGTCAATTTTCTAAATAAACCTAATACAAAAGTGAAAAGTTATTATTACACAATATAAATGCGGCAAAAGTAGCGTCGATCGAAGCATAATATATTGAGTTATTACGATTGCCAAAATATGTGCAGTGGCATAGCACGCGATTGGTTTGTTGTTTGTGTATGTTATAATAATTGACATTATATTATTATATTTATATTTTGTCCTGCATGTTTTACACTATGTTATTTACTAAACCGCATGATACGTATAGAAACGAAACTTTTAGTCGAAGTCTCTGTCAAGTTCCTATTTATAAGTGCAGCTGAGCACTTTTTTAAAGTTTACTTTTATAAACTAATACCCACAGCATGTCGTTTTAATAATGCTCGTGTTGGGAAAAAAAATGATTATTAAAATCATGGTTATTTAATTTATAATAAAGTTTTAAACGTTTTAATTTTAATTTTAATGAAATAGTAAAAAATAAAAGAGAGTGTAATGCGCATTTAATAATAGTGTATTACGTCTCACAGATTATATATATATATATTTTTTTTATTACAACACGGGATAGGTATACCCCAACCAATAAAAGATAGTAAATACATACAAAAAATAATACATAGGTAATACGTACAAAATAATTAAAGCAATAGAGTTGATGGCTTCTTATTCTCTATACTCATCATTCTATATGTAATGGTTGTATTTTTGAATAAGTGGTGTTGCATAAAGGCAAAGAAAACAAGTACATGTGGTGCGCATTAAAAGTTGGAGCTTTTAAGTTCATTAAATATGTTGTAATTTTGTCTGTATTTATTAAGTTTCCCAACATTGATGATAAGTGTCTGGCTTACTTACTATTAAACCAAGTGAGAGAGTATGTTGTATGATCATAAGAAAAGTACAATGTTCAAATAGATACAATAGAAAATAGTCAGAATCGCCTAGTGCCTACAAATATGAGGGACGCTGTTATGAAATCAAAAATATAGGTAGTGGAGAGGGACTTTAGACTAGTGATGCCATAACCTCCCCTGTTTCAAAAATGCATGTTAACGTTTAACTCGCAATTTACATATTTTATTCGCACACGCCCACAGCCTTCCAATCTAAGTTTAACAATATATCGTCCGTGGACTAAAATTTATCTTAGTCCGTAAGAGCACCCAACAGGTCCAAGTATATTCTTAGATATCCTTTTATTTTCTAAGGTTAATACTGGACGCACCTTACCAACTTGGACCAATTCAGACATGCACAATGGATCACATAATAGTGTTTGCACGATCAATCTCGAACTACGTGTAAATCGTTAAACTTAGAAAATTGGACGAGTGGGCCCGCTATGTACCAATGCATACTAATAATCACGTTATATATATTTTCATGTACAAATAAGTACTTCTGACATAGAGGGAAATTGGAAGCACGTGTTTTTAGCCTCAATTAATTTTTGATTTCATGCTTAAGCTACTAAATATAACGATTGGTACTTTATAATTTTCATCCCTAAAATACATTTCAATTAATGCATAATATATGCTCATATTTTAGTTCATGAAAGTCACTCATGCCTATGGTATTTTTTTTCAAAATCTTTAATTTACTATATTTTATTCAAAATTATGACTATTCCTATACTAATAAACTCTATTGATAATGTATATTTAGGTTCTTACAAACATATAATAATATACATTTATACATCAAATGCTCAATTCTAGGTACCTACCTAAATTGTGTTTAACTGTAATGTATATAATATAGTGTCATTTTTATAAACAATGAAAACGATCTTGTATTATTAAGAGCCTTGTCATGCTAAATATTTAGCAATAATTTTTTGAAAATTTCTTTGTGGAGGATGGGGACATTACGTTTCTTGTCGTTACAGTGCTATGCTAATTTAGCACCCCTACGATTTGCTCGTATTTGTGTCTATCTATAAAATTTAATATAATGTATATTATTTAGTTTTTTTTTTCATTCTGTATAGGTGCGGTGCCGGAAGAAAAGTTCCCGGTCATGGTTTGGTTTCATCCTGGCGATTTTCATTGGGGAACACCAATTTATTGGGATGCTTCGGTTTTGGCCGCTAGACACAAAGTACGTTAACCAGTTATAATAATATAGACTATAGTCAATATGACTAGTTGAAAACACCCTTGTTCAAAACATCTAACTTATCTACATTATCTTTTACAACTGTATATCTACGTTCTCAAACATTTTAGAACATTAAATTCTTTAAATAATTCTTCTGAGTGATATAATGTGTATTTTTGTCCTAAGTATAAATAATCATCAAATCAGTAGGTGCTAAAATATTTATTATCTGGATTTGTGCCGTAGGTGATCGTGGTGACGACGGCCTATCGGTTGAATATATTGGGCTTCTACACGGACAACACTGCGGAGGCGTCGGGCAACTGGGGATTGATGGACCAAGCAGCCGCGTTGGACTGGGTGCAGCGAAACATCGAAAGCTTCGGTGGAGCGGCGCAGAACGTGACGGTTTTCGGGCAGGGTTCGGGCGCGGTGAGCGTGGGCTTGCACGTGGTGTCACCCGGGTCCCGGGACAAGTTCCATCGCGCGATCAGCATGAGTGGGAACGCGCTGCTTCGTACGGCAGTTATGACCGCGGACGGACCGGAAGCGGTACTGGACGCTCTGGCTGACAAGTTCAACTGCTTCCGGAACACGTTGACCGGGTGCTTGCGGAACGTGGACGCCGAGTTACTGGTGAAGGGTGGTGGTTCGCTGACCCGTTGGGGCCCGGTGGTCGACGGCCTTGCGCTATCCAACGACAGCAGCGGCCTAGAACCGTTTCTACCTGAAATGCCAGCGGCTCTTATGGACGACGGCCGGTTTGCCGCTGTTCCACACATGATCGGCTACAACCGGATGGAGGATGCGTTTGATGCGTTTGACAATGGGGACGGTGGCGGCGGTGGCGGCGAGGGCATAACCAGAGATCGGTTTGAGGCATTAGTGCGGGAAGACGTCGCGGCCGACGACGAGGACGATCGTCGGATGCGTCAACTTCGGCGGCTCCAGCAACAACAACAACAGCAGCCGGCCGCGACGGTCACCACTGGCGAAGCGGTAACCGGACTCTCGGACGGTGGCAGTGTTGGAGGCGTGGTCGATGACGAGGGGAACTGTACGCTGGACGCCGACTTTGTGGTGGACACGCTCGTGTTGCGTTACGCCAGGCAGACAGACGACCCAGAAACTCTGCGCCGGAACTACGTGACTATGGCTGCCAACAAGGCTTACGGGGCTACCGGTTACCGGGTGGCCGGTTATGTGTCACGCCTGAACGCCACCTACGTGTACCGGTACGAGTACAAGCTGCGTGCGACCAAGGCGCTGCCGGCCGCCGCCGAGTGGATGGACGCGCCGCACGGCGCCGAGTTACCCGTCGTGTGGGGCATGCCGTACTGGCCGTCGGCTGCGGCCATCGACTGGACGGCCGCCGACCGCCGTATGTCAGATACCGCGATGGCAATGTGGACAAACTTCGCCCGGCACGCCGACCCGGCACACCGGTCAGCCGCGGTCAACGTCCGGTGGGATGAGTACGAGACGCGCAGCCCCCGCGCCATGGTGCTGGACAAGGTGCCAAACATGTCACAACCTGACCAGGAGCCTGAGTTCTGGAACGAGTACTACCCCAAGGTGCTGGCCGTCGCGCTGCAATGCTGCGCCAACCACACCATAGAATCGGCCGCCACCACAGTTGTCGGTGGGCCCGGGCCCGCCGCCCTGATTGCGTTGTGTCTGGTGGCCCTCTCGTGGTCGTTGGTCGCGGACTCACCGTCGCTGCTGGTGTGAGCAACCACACCGACCACACGAATGCCAACCTAGCCAACCTAATGTTATTATACCGCATGGATTAGGATTATTACAGTATAATAATATGCCTTACTATTAGGTATATTTTCCTTTAAAATTATTATAACATTATCATTCTCATCAGGTCTGTGGAATGCGTTTTAAATGTTTAAACGACGATAATGCCGGACGGGCGCAACTGCGTCTTGGGATAGGGGTGGGGATTGGGCGTCAAGAAAATATCGATTACTTTCCTTAAAATACGTGGCTTGTAAATGACATTCAATTCACGTGAAATATTACGCACGAAAAAAATATTATCATAATTATGTAGATAGGTATAGTATAAAATATCGGAAAACGATAACTGCTCTACTTCTACTGCACCACCACGCGTGTTGTGAAAGTCAACAATAAGTGCACCTAACACGAACCACACGCGTAATTCAGTTATATACATATAAATTAAAGCAAAATAATAATAGCCATCAAAACAATGAACAAAAGTATACAAAATATAATATTATAGTACTGTTGTTTGACTTTCTAAAACAAAAAATACCTATAATAGATAAATTAATGTATTCGCGCGTTATTTGTGTTAGTCAATTGTATCTAAAGATTTACCTTACCTAATTTTGTTTTGTTATTTTGTGTTTTTAGAACTTAATACCGTATTTTAAATTGTAATAGAACATTTTTTTTTATCATTAGAAATTTGGGAAGTGGGTTGGCTGTACGCCGTCTTGTGTCATACAACAATACTTTTTAAATTTTATCCCTATAATATATTTCAATACAATCAAACACGCACATATGTATATTTTATTTCAGAAGTGTCACTAAAATGGGATTTATTTTTCAAAAACCTTCAATTTGAAATGTATTTAGAATGGTGACAATCTCTATACGTTATTCTATTGATAATATTTAATATATATTATGTCTGTAAATTTTAGACATGTTGTACTTACAAACATTGTATTATTGTAGTAAAATTGTACTATTAGATGGTTTATGGCATAAAGTATTATTTTGTCTATAACATGCAATTTTAATATTCCATGTTGCCCCTATTTTTTTTACTGTTGTGGTATTTAACGAAAAATTAAACTTTAAACTTTTAAACAAAAACATGTATTGAGCCGCTTATTTCTATACAAAAAAAAATGTTAACATCATATTAAATATTATACTGGACGGGTATGTTTGTTTTCATAATATTGCATTTTATGTCTAGATGAGCAGAACGGTGTACCACAAATCTCATGGCGTGTTCATACACTTCAGTCCTATAATAAATAACAAATTCTTCCAATATTCGATATTTGTATGCATGGAAATTGTTAGAAAAATATACTGTTTTAGTTTTTGAAATAAAAATAAAAATAGGTATAGGCTGTTTGAAAATCAAAAGTTGCAATAGTGGATTCACCGACAAATACGAAAGTGAAAAAAATAACAAGGCCAAGATTATATAAGACAATAGTATTGCATGTTTCTACCGACAACCTTTATAAAAAAAAATCAATACCTTTCAAAATTATGAGCATTGATAATGTTAAAAAAATCACTCTATATACACTTATAAACTATATTTTATTTTGTATCATTGTATGCTAAGACTGCATTGGTATTTAATTACAGTGTTGTATTTCATATCGTCCATGTATTTTAACAAACGCATTTCCAATCATTAAAAGTAATATAAAATATACTTTTTTGAAAAAAAAAACTCACTTACAAATAGTTCCAATAATTGAAAACAAATTTTTTTCGATCGACTGGTTCCGTGTTTCAATACTATTGACTAAAATATGTTGATGTACAAAAGTCGGATTTGACCACATGGTCCATAATATTTGACGTACCACGTACAGTCATGTAAATATAATAGGAAAACATTTTTTATTTAATTCCTTTATCCGGAACATAGAATACCTATGTATGTATATCTATATCAATTACCTAATAATTGATCTCAGAAGTGTAAATAGTAACGTGTCTCCCAAAAAACTATTCGTTACAAGCTTTTTTTAATAGTGTGTTACAAAAAAAAAAGTTACATAACAAAAAAAACTCTCAGTAAGTAATAACAATAACGTCAATGATTTGTTCCGATATTAAGTTATATAATCTATTTTCAACTATTCACGTACTAGTATGCTTTCTTATTGAATACTATGTACCATAACATAATATTCCCTAAATCATTGCAATTTATTTGTTGAAATGATCTATCTTCTCGGCACTATATTATTTTCACTTTTAGAAATGATCTATCTAATTGTATAATATTCCTAGTATTATATTTAAGTTGTATATTGTATAACCACCACACACATTTTATTATTGTTAGATAAATAAGATATGTACCCAATATACAAATAATTAATAATTAATTTTTAAGGTATTGTTTTAGGTATATGTGGAAATTTAAAATGATAATGTACACTATATTTTATCTGTAATGTAGCTAATGTGTTATTGCTTATTATAAATAGATGTTTAAATGTATAGTTATTCTGTTACTGATAAAATTCAATTGAGATACATTTCGTACAATTTGAATCTTAACCCTGTGTCATATTAGATAGGTTATACGCCTCAGTAATAAGTTCCAACACTCATCCGGTCAGTGGCGGATCTAGAGCTTAATTTTGGGAGGGGCATGGGGTGGTAAAAGTACAAAAAGTTCCAAAACTGGCTACAAAATTGGCTAAACACAGTGTAAGACAAAAGAAAACTAGGGCAATTGAGGGGGGGGGGGTGGCATCCTGTGGTACGTTATATGGTTACTGACATACTGTTCATTGGTAATAAATTAAAACTCTATGTATGGTTGTATGTAACATACGAGTATAGCTATAATTATATTAAAGGACCACATCGTTATCATTTTTTTCATATTTTTTCATTAGGAGGTACCTAGGTAACTAGTTAATTAAAAATTATAACGCCATTTAAAGGGTTACAATAATTATTGCTAGATACAAATAAATAATATAGGCTTACACTGTTACTGTTTTTGTGAGGTCCGCTACAAAGCTTGGAATTTTTTTGATTCTGTTTTCAGACAATTCCTAAAATTACAAAAAATGTGTTTTTGTTCAGGTTTTAGTTTTAAGGAATACTGGTACTTATTTAAAAGCTTGAAATTGGGTAAGTGTCAATAAGAAAAGTAAAGAAGTGATAAAAAGCTAAACACATATAGATATAGTTATCATGGAAGTTACTATTATGATTTATATCAAAATGAATGAACAAATCAGTACACTATGCTAATTTTATTTATACTTAAATAATATTAGATTTTAAATTTTAAAATAACAAAATTATCTCATAAAATAATATAATTTTTTTCCCCTAAAATATTAATGATAATATGAATAAAAAAATAAAACTCAAATCTAGCGCATCCTAGTTGGGTCCCAAGTTCTAGGGGCTATACTAGTTGAGTCTGGGATTGTTTTAGGTACTACACTAGTTGGGTCCAGAATTATTATAGGTACTACACTAATTGGGACAGTTGGGTACGGGATTTTTTCAGGTATCTACTACACAAGTTGGGTGCCCACTTATTATAGGCATTACTCTAGTTGGGTTCCTAATATTTTTTGATAAGTACTGAACTGTACTTACATTTTCTCATTTTAATAGACTAAATGTGTTAGGTTAAATGTATCTATTTAGATGGGGTTGAAAATGTTTTTTCAAAGTTTCTTTTTTTTTTTTTTACTGTCTTTGCTAGGTATTAAAAATATAAATTATTAGTATTTTACAAATTGTTATATAATACAATTATAATTACAATTCCAAAAATTATAGTCGTATATATTTTAACTAAAATAATCCCAGACCCAACTCGGATGCAGCCAAAACCTATAGCACTCGGGCACTGGTATCTATAGTCTATACCAGTAATTCTCAACCTTTTTTGATTCATGTCACCTTTAGCCACTAGAATCAAACATCGCGTCACCCTAACTGTGTAATGTAAAAAAAAAAAAAAAACCTAACATCAAAATAATAAACAATCTTAGCTGTATATATTAAAATTATTCTTTTATTAAAAAAAAAAATACAGTAGAGAAAAAAATTAAAGTTAAAAAAAAAATAATGATTTATTTAAATTTAATGTGAAATGGTGGTGGTATAGGTGTAAGAAATAATATGATTGTTTTCGAAATTTTATTATTATTATTATAATTTTACTATTATCGAAAAATTTATTTTTTAAATTTTTTCTTTTCTTGTTAAAATTCTGCGTCACCCCTAAGCTAGGTCCACGTCACCCTAAGGTGACATGTCACCCCGGTTGAGAACTACTGGTATAATATACCGTAATTTAAGTTTATCGGTATAGACTCTATACCGATAAACTTAAATTACGGTTCCTGTCAGGTACTAGTCCCAAAATGTTCAGAGGGTTTCTTGTTGCAATGGTTTACTTACTACATAAATAATTAAAAACTACTTTATATATTTGATGGATTCATGACGATGATGTTAATTCAAAGTTGGAATAAAATAACCTATTTGTAAAAAGTAGTCGACAAAATACCAGTTTATGTGAAATTGACATGAATATATTATTATGATCATTTTAACATTATATTAATATCATACGTATATTCATAATTGTATTATATTATATTCTACTTATACATAGAATAGGTACACAATTAAATATTTATCTTAGAGTTACTTATAATATTATAATAAATATTAGTAATTGTATAGTAATAGATAATATGTAATACCAATGAATAATATTATAATATTTTTTGTTCAAAAAATTGTACTGAACAAATTGTGTTTAGTTATTGATTTTTCCAGCATATGTCTTATAAACTACATAGGAATATTAATCCACACATGGTACACACTATAAATAGTACACTGTTATTTATTATTTATATTTTTTCTCTACTAAAATGGTTGATAAAAAATGATTTGAAATATAACCTTAAGGTGAATTTGGTGCAATAATAAACATAAATAAAACGAGAACATACAGTATGACTATTTTTATTTACCAAATAAAACTAAGATATAACCACAATTTTCTTTTAAAAAAATTAAACAATAAATATAGTATGTTTAGGTATATAGCGTCAAACATTAGGAATTTAGGATACTTTTTTATGTTTTGAGATGATTCATTATAGATATTATACATTATAGATTAGCGAACTTCGTAATGTTAACATTTAATCATTTCTTGAAACTCAAACTTTACTACCAATTATAATTACTAATACATTCAACTGAGTAAAGTAGTATTTATTAAATGTACCTATACATTTTATTAGTTTCATACTTTATATACATAAAAAGAATATTTTTTTTATTCACATTAGTTTAATCTAATAGTCTAAAAAAAAAAGTACAATATAAATTACTGGTAAATGGAACTCTTAAATTAAGTACCTAGTTTTCTTCTTTTTACATCAATTTATTAGCAGAAAAACTATTTACTTAAACATATTATATCGTAATATTATACTAATTTTTATACAAAACTTTATTTTATTTCGTTGGATAAGTGAAATAGGTAAATATACTTAAATGTTTAGATTAACTATACTTACTAAAATTCTAATACTATTCTATTTACAAAAGTAAATAAATTATTAAAGGTAGGTATCTAAAGTACCTATATTACAAATATTTTAGTTAATTTTAAACGCAATACATTGTTGTTTCATAATTAAAGTTTAAATGTCTAATAGTGTACTTCGAAATTCTATGAGTAAATATTAAATATTCTATAAATATTAAACTGTACATAAATATTGAAAACTAAATTATTCATTTTTACATTAATTGTCATAAATCTTGAGTTTTATTTTTTTGGTAAAACAATTTTGTTATCAAAGTTTATTAATTATTTCAGTCAGTATCATTTAATACACTAAAACAAAATATTATACAGGTATTAAATATGTTACATCAATATAAATGTACAAGTTAAGTTTAATAAAGTGTAATACTTGTTTGGGAGACATTCAAAATTGGCACATAAGCTTGTTAGGTATATTAAAGTTTTTCTACAACAGCACGCATGGTGCATGTATTTTCTCAAGTCCTAAACTATAAAATTAGAACAAGTGATACGGGGTTTTTGAGAGTACTAAATATGAAAGCAGAAGAAGAAGCAGAAATAATAATACAGCGTTATTATATATACATAATCTTGCACAACATTAAAAAGGGATAAATTAAATATATTATTACAGGTTCTATAGGTTCCAGAATAGACATATATTACAATTCGTAAACGTCCATATTTGTATTAAGATTTAATGTATATTAATACCTCTTTAAATATTAAGTGAATGTAGGCTAAAAACATACAGAACCTATGTAGTTAAAGCTTTTTACCAAGAATATAAAAAAAAATGCATAAACGAATATAGTTACCTATCAGGGAAATTGTTCTTATACAGGTACGTACACATTTTTATATTAGCAACGTACGTTCTATAACATAATATTATTTCTATAAATAATTATTTACACAATATCAAATTCAAAGTTGACACCTATGAAAAATTTATAAAATATAGGTAAATTCCATTTAATTTTTAATTTTAGTAGGTATTTATCAGTGTAACATAATCATTAATCACAATGTTTTAGATCATTATACAATTTATAAAATCGTTTCTTGTTTTAATTAAAAACATTTAAATGTTATTTTAAACATAATGCTGCTAAAATTGTTTTATTATAGACATATTCCTGTTTTACACATATGTGTAGATATTATAAACATTTTTTTTTTTAGTCAATCCATGGTAAAGAATATTTTTATACACCACGATAATAGTGAATTTAGTATGCTCAAATATCAAATCAATATTTATAAGAAGAATGAAATAATAATTTAAAACCTTTTTAATATTTTGGAAATGTAGTGTTTAATATAAGATATAAATACATTGTGCGGATATGTATTGAAGGTTAAATATACATTTAAAAACAAATTTTAAGTAAGTATCCTTAGGACCTTAGTGTAGGTAGTTCACAGTATAGTATAAGACAATAGACAGTAGAAATTATGAACTTTTTTTGAAAATGAAACAATATATAAAATTATTATTTTTATTTTAATCATGGCAGGTAATTAGTATAAAAATATGAACTTTTCATTGTGGATTTTTTTTTGCTCAGTTTAGCATTTCATATAAAATCTTATATAGTTATCTTGGAGTTTTACGTCTACATAATTTTAATAAAAACTAACGAGGTCTTCAAATACCATCGTAGCATATTAAGTAATAATTTAATTTGCTCAACATATAAAGAAAAAGATAAATATTTATACGTACTTATACCTCATAAACGGTAATATTACTTCCCAATTGTACAATTTTACTCTAAAACCGGTTGGCCTCGAACTCTATGAACTTCAGAACCCTATTAATGTCGTTTCGGTAAGAATATTAACGTTTTATGCATACTATATAATATTATATTCATCCAGTTTTACAATATTCACATCAGTTGACTTATATTTGGTGAATTCATTGTTTATTTATAGTAAGAAAGTAAGGAACTTGTAATAGCTATAATAATATGTTATATTTACAAGATCCAATGATACAGCATGAAATGTGTGAAATGGATAAATAAAGGACATCCGCTGTTGACCTATAATTAAATGATCAATCGGTCACTCGACATACATTTTGTATTTTTTGGTTTCATTAGTTAACATAGAACTAGAAAATTAAATAAAAATAAAAATGTACTGGTTATTTTGTACACACACACAATATTTGTTATGTGTAAAACTGTTGACTAATACAGTTTTAATTTATGAAATAAAATTGCAGCCGTGCAGTAGACTTACAGGCTTTAACAAATTGTTACTACCTACCTATATGGGTGTCATTCTTTAGAATTATGAAATAATAGGAAAATATGAATGTGTGGAACAATATGGTACGAATTATTAACATTTAACGGACGTTTGACAATTAGGTAGCGGTACCTATATATTAACGTTGTGCTTGCACACGAAGGATATTTATATAATATATATTATAGTACCTACAAGAACAACGAAACAAATAGTTATTAGTTATCCGCGTACTTTATCGATTTTCTGAAAAGCAGGATGTCTATTGTGTTCTATAAACTAGGTATATTATATCATATAATATTTTGGCAACATGTGCCCGCATTAGAAGGAGGTACTCATGGCCCGTGGAATCGCCAAAATGTACTAAGATAACCTAAGTTTGGCCATTTGGAAAGGGTCTTATAATTAATAACTCAGGGCTTCTCACGAATAAAAGTATGGGACCTACATCTCTAAATCCGGCACCATGGGGTGATAAGGAGTGTTGTTGGTAGGTACCTATACCTATTCTGTACTCGAATAATGTGGTTTGTAATGATGGTAGTGAACATAATAAAATGAAGCGGACCACTCTTAGTCTGAACGTCTAGAAAAATTTATTTCATAATGACATTTAATGACAATGCTATCCCATGAAAGCTATCACATGTGAAAGACGACACACTGCAGGTTTTATGAAAATGTACACTTCCTTAATAAAACCATTCTACACGAATCGATCAAAATATTTAGCAACTTATACAGAGGTTGGTAGATGGAAATTTAAATTTTATCCCGAATCTTATATTTTTCGTCGTACAAAAAAGTCTTGCTTAAACGTATTCCCCAATAAGACCGTATCGAAAATTGAATTTATAAAAATGTGTTAACGTTTATTGTGTCATAATGCCATGTGGTCGTGAGGCGACAAATTTGCACTACAAATCGTCTGCTTCAAAATCGAGTACAAGTTGTATAGAAATGAAAAACCACACGAAGAACGTCCAAGAAATAAACGATCATAGTGCATACTGCATAGACAGCATATAGTGTGTATATGAAGGCCATGGTTTGAAAATGTTCAGGGGTAAGTGCCAAGAGATTTGTTTTATGATCATGCTGTCTAACGGAGTATATATTTGGCCGACAAGATTTCGACACCGGACAGAGTGTTTAATATGCATTTATCTTCAAAGTTTAGAATTCAGGGAAACAATAACATTATATCGGTACTTACTCGAGGTTACCATATTATTAGATTAATAATTTACTGTATTACGGGTAAGACTAGAGCGCGTGGTCGGACTCCTCTAACATCATAAACATTGTACGTATTATTATAACTATGTTTACACACCCTGTACGCGATATAATATAATAATTTAATAGTGTTCCAATGAGATAATCGTATTGTGTACGATGATAATATAATATGTATATTGTTCAATAGAGTCTAGGTAGATAACCTATATTGTTTATTACCATATTATAGTAGGTATTAAGAGGACGCTACACAGATATTTGTTGCCTCCATCTTACAAATGTATACACAGCAAATTTACACTCAGAATATCACATTTAACTGAGCTGGTTTGAAAATTAGAGTGATTCAATCTATAATGAAACTTGATGGTAAGAACATTATCTGTGTTTGTTTGTGGATTTTTTACGATAATTCTGTTTATAAGTGAGTTATATGAGCATTTTTAATTTACGCTATATTATATACGCATAACTTACTAAAAAATTTAACCATCGTAAAAATCCGACGTGCAAACACAGATAATGTACTTACCATTAAGTTTCATAATAGGTCGATTCCCTCTAATTTTTAGACTAGCGTAGCTAAACGCGTTCTCCTGAGCGTACATTTGCTATTACGCACTTGTGGGACAAAGACAACAAATGGCCGTGTAGTGTCCTCTTAAACTACCGTTTAATGTCGTTTATAATAATATTATTATAGTGTTACAACGGGTTAGTCGTGCTATTTATAATTTAGTAACAGTACTTACTAGGTACCTAATACTAATAATATTATATATTTTGTGTGTGTTATAGGTGTAGTGTTATTATAGTTTACAGATTGAGTTTCGCGGTCGTCACGTCTGATTTGTAGGGCTGGAACAGTTTGTTTTTGGCGTACTCCTTGTGGTAGACATGCTTGTGGACGGCCAACGAACATTCTGCCGACTGTATGTCGTCCCTACCGGTTTCAGTTGCACTGGAAGTCATGAAAAATGGCTGTGATGGCAAGCCGCGGTCAGCGGCGGTCGGTGTCGTAGACTCGTCCGTCGCGCCGTTATTGTTAACCGGTTTTCCGGAAGTGGTCAGTACGCAATCGACTATTCCACACTTGCAGCTCGTACCGGCGGCCGCGACGGAAAAATCGGTGGCGTCCGCGGCCGACGACGAGGACGACGACGACGTCGCTGCCGCCGAAGTCGTCGTTTTATTGTTGTCTACCGTGGCCGAAGGCGTTTTGTGATCGGCCGCCGCAGCCTTGTGGCCGTCATAACTGGTCGCCGCGTGATGGTGACCGTTGCTGGATTCAGACGTGGAAGCGTCGGTGGCTGCGGCCATGGCAGCAGCATCGGCCGCGAACTGATGGTGATGGTGATGGTGATGATGATGGCCCACGAATGGCCCGAACGGTTTCTTCATCATCTGCTGAAGCGACTGGGTCGGCGGTGCTGGTGGCGGAGGTGGAACCGGACCGACGTAGTGCTGAGGCTGGAACTTACCGTACTCGCCACCGCCGCCACCTCCATGTCCATGGAAGTACGACGGCCCAGCGGCCGCGGCCGCCGCTGCCGCCGAGTACTGGTAAGCATTGGCAATGGCCGCTATGTCGGGCAGCGTGCCGTTGGCGTGCGCGCTGGCCGCGGCAGCCTGCAGCACCGTGGCCGCAAACGTCGGGTCCGTGTACACGGCATACGGCCACGCCATGGCGATCCTCTGTCGTTTGTCCTTCATCCGCCGGTTTTGAAACCATACCTGAAATCATTAACCGAGAATACGTGTTGACGTGTGGTAGATAAACAACAGCTAGGATGCAGTGCCAGGTATATGAGGTATAGTATACCAGGTATACATGGTGGCTAATGCATATCAACACTGCTGACCGATATCAAGTAAACCACGTATTATAAATTATAATATTGAAGCAAATGTGTACGGTGCAAAGAATAAATCAAGAAACAATGAAAATAATACACTCAATACGCTAAATTAAACCATTATTGATACATAATCAGCTTTTTCTATCACGACAATTGAACAACAATATTATTAGGTGCACCTCAAACGTACAATTATCGTGTAAATAATTTAATTATATTATACTAAAAAATGACTTACTGTTTTGGAAAAGTGATTTTAAAAACCGGAATTGCCTCCTAGGTATATTGATGGTAAAAAATCCAAAATATTGTAACCCTTACTTTAGTCGAAAATTTGGTTACAACGAAATATTAAATTTCAGATTTTGGTATATTTATTTTATAGTATATAGGATTTGAGTTGGGCACTCGGAATAGTGTAGAACGTTAAACGAATCACTTACCAATATATTAATTATAACTATCTATGTCATATTCTATGACTATAATAATTGTACATATTATTGTACATTATACATTGTCTGGTAAAATAATGTTGGTAGATTAAAAAAATCCCGGTTGTTAATTGTATTGGTTAGATCAAGGTTGCAGAAATTAGGACGGTTCTTAGAAAAATTGAATCATCACTGTTATTCAATTACGATATATATTATATATTATGACCCTTACAATAATTTATAGAATATTACAAAAAAGTAAAAATACTTGTTGAAATGTTTTTTGGAAATTCAATAATTAATACTGGTGGTAGATAAATAAAAGTTGAAGATCAAACAATACATTGAGACCTCATAATATAGTAGACACAATATCAAAACAGTTATAAAAAGTAGTAACATATAAACTAGGAAATCTACCAAACATGTAAGCCGAACTGAAAGAAATTGTTTTAATTTTTCAGGTTAATCATCGAATAGGATGCAGGTGTAACAGTTCCAAAAATAAAAATAGATGCAAATATTGCATCGAATTTGGTCCAATATCAATACGATGACTTTCGAACGTTGCGGGTCGCAGTACGAGTTGTTACAGCTTTAAAAATTAAAATCCGTCCTCGCATTTAAGAAAAAGGGTTAAAAATTGCTACAAATCAGGTTCAAACATTGAAATTGGTCCAGTTTAACTATTTTTTAGAACGACGTCGTTATAGCACTTGGATTTAAATTTTAGTTTTTAGTAAAACTATAAAGGTTGAAAGAGATGCACATATTGATGTGGAAATGATGAATTTACGAGTGCCAAGACGACTCACCTTAAGATAAATTACCGTTTTTTTCTTTCAGTAAAATCTGCCTAACTATTATAGTTGTCTAGTTGATATTTTGGACATGACTGTAAAGTGACTACGATCAATATATTAATAACTAATATGTGATATCACTCCGGTATATACTTGTCAGTTGTCAACTATAATATACCTATGTCTAACATAGCACTGTATCACTCTAGCTTACTATATAATAATATCGCACTAGCTAAACCTATAAACACTAATTAAGCTGATAGCAATACGGCGAACATATTAGTATAAAATTAGTTACCTTTATCGTCGACTCGGGAAGATTTAATTCGGTGGCAAGCTCGCATCTTCTCGGCCTGGACACGTAATTTTCTTTGTAAAATTCTTTTTCTAATCGAAGCAACTGTTCTCTCGTGAATGCTGTTCTATACCTTCTTATCGTTTGATCTGCCGTACCATCTAATCGTTGATTATTATTTATTAATAAATTTGAACAGCATTTGGAGAATATTAATTGTTTCAATATATATTTTACTATAGAGCATAGTAGTTATCAGCATTTTTAATAAATTAGATGATATTGAATGGTAATAAACTGTTGTATCTTTATATAATATATTAGACCAATGAAAAATGATTATTCCGACTATGTTATTTTAATGAAGGCTTATTTCGACAGACATTTTTCCCTGTGATGGCACTACTGTTGGATCTATTTTCTCAAATATCAGAATATTATGTTATTATTTTATTTTTTATGTTTTTCAATAAGTAATAAAATTATTTTCAATCAAATTATGCTAGAACTATAATATTATATAGCTAACATATAAAATGTGAAATATTTTCCTAGACCATTTTAGATTTTGTTGTAGGGTACCTAAAATTTACAAATCTACGAACAAACTTCACAAAAATATGATAGGTATGACAAAAATCGTACGGAAATGAACATCTTCATAATGGTAATATTGTTATTGCAATTTCTGCATTGTACCGGTATGCTTGCAATAATGGCGCTGGCATGTTTGTCTGTAGATTCGCAAAGTTTAGTGACCCGAGCAAAATCTAGCAAATTGTTGATGATAGTTGTACAGTTCTAGCATAATGACATAATGTACTGGTGCCAATTTGACGGACGTAATATTACATAAAATAACGATCACACGGCGTTTAAGATAGGCTATTTAGCTGCACCACGGAAGTGGATTAATTTTTCCGTTACCTAAAAGCGTAAAGACCTTTGGAAAATAAACATGTCGATCTAATTTAATGTCACCGCAATGTGAACCCATTGCAAAATAACATTTAAAATATAGACACATTTTAAAATCTAATTTGATTAATATTGTTTTTAAAGTTACTCCGATTAAATCTGATTCTAGATAGAAGCCGGATATCATTATTCTTAAATTCTTGGTTATTTGTATTCTTAATAATTAGTTATATGTGAAGTTAATAGTTTAATGATGTAATTAACTAATTGCCACTTGAATAGATATTTATAATAGATATTCTATTTACAATAGTTTTATATCTGGTTTGAAAATATTACCTACCTAAAATTACAAACAAGTACAATAATTATTGTTTTAAGTATGTTTCAGATTTCATGTGAAATATTTACAAAATATATTTATGTGTCACCTTTAAAGTTCAAAAGTTGTAAATATAAACAATATGCAAATCTTGTGGAATTAAAACCAACATATTACACATAGATGCTCTATTACTTATTACTTATTAGACTATCGCAAGCCGTAATATTGCCATAATATAGCAATTTCGTAGAGCTTCAAGATTTGATCAACTATCCAATCATTAAAAAAATCTTGGTTATATGAATAACAATTATTTATACTTGAGTTATTGATGATACGATTTCTACCTTAAAAATTACTTGTAAAATTGCTATTATTTAACTTTAAAGTACACTGAAATTACTAAGTTTCAGTGGTTTAGAAACATGTATTATTATTGGTTTTTATAATTGAAATCTAATTAATCTGTTACGTGATATGCACTTACCTTTGTTCTGTTCAGAGTTTGGCCTGTTGTCCAACCTCAAATTATAATTTTGTAAATCATTTTCTAATTTAGGCAATGGAAGTTTGGTAAACATTAAATTGTTTTGACGATCTATGCCTTCCTGGTCGGATGATGGTTGATTTGTACTGTTTGATCTTGACAAACAAGCATACGTTGAGTTATGCATCTCTCGGTCAATGATTGTATATTTTGTTTAAAAACCATTACAGTCTTAATACGGCCTAAAATGTAAAAAAAACTAACAATGTACTATTTTTATTAGTGCCTGGAAATTCATTAATTTCTAGAGTTTTTTATGTATTGCAATAAAAAAAAATTAATTGTAAAAATTAAAATATTTTTATTTTTATTTCTCAATATTATTCAAATCTAAATTTGAAACACTCTGTTCATATATCAGCGTTCCTCAAATTTTATATAAACTAGGATGGTCATAATCGTTACCGGTCTGAGAAGTGATATTCCGTGTCCCGGAGTACATTTTTCAAGAGATGATATTGTTACTATAATAGTATTATCATAGTTTACAATGACGATCCCAGGATTTGACAAAACCATAATCGCCAGAACTGTTTTTATTTATAAATATGTGTTTATGAAATAAATGTGAATTTCACAATGTTTTTTCTTTAATTTGGTTTTTAGTTTTATTATTTTATAATATATTATAAAATTAATTCAAGTTTCATAATTTACAAACATTTAGTACTGGTCACTTTAGAACTTACCTACTGCCAATCTTTTTTTATGTAATTACGATATTCCTAAGCCCATACATTAAATATTTAAATCATTAATATTGAGTCATAATTATTGTCATATAAGAGTTGTGATAAGTTGTGCATTTTACAACAATTTATTTACCAAATTGTATATATTATAATATTATATCTCATCATAATAAAAATCTCCCGTATACCTACTTATCTATGTTTATAAAAAACATTCATTTAAATATCCTTTTATAGTTTCTTTTAACAAACAAATATGTTTAGATTGTGAAAACTCGTTGCACACATAATAATATTAATTTTTGGATGACCCATTGCACACAACATTATAAATAATGCAAATACATTTTCAGGTAGAACCTAAACATTTGATAGAAATACAAGATGTCCGGGTGCCATCTGTATGATAAAGCAAACTATAAAAATATAATAAAATACCTTATCAGAGTTTATACAAGTTTAATTTGGAGATGAAATTATGATATCCAACACGAATGTCGGGGTAACAAATATTCAAAAAGCAAAAAATGTGTGTAATAGTATACAATAGTTTAAAATTTCATGAAGTTAATAAGTTAGGGAATGGAAATGGATATTTTTGTCTCTCAGACTCGTCTGACCATACTAAAATATAATCATCAGAAAGCCCTAAGTTTTATAAATATTAAATGGAAATGTTATATGAGTACATATACCTACCTACATACCTAATTAAAAATGTAATACGTAGGTACTTAATGTTCAATTTATTTAACGTACTAAACTTGATTCCTCTGTCAATGTTTTAATTTTAATTTATAGAACGCAACATTTTCACTTCAGACATTTCTGCAATAATTGCTTTTTTTAATTTGTCCTTTTTATTCATACATATACAATTGATAAAAAAAATCTATTAAACTTACGATCGATACTATGTAGTTTTATTTGAAATAAATATAATTATATTCGTTTTATTTTATTTTTAATGGTCTAAACAATTTTATTTTGGTACTTTATGGACTATACATATATTTTATACATATTCTTATTACTATTTTTTTCAAATAAAAGATTTTCTGTTATTTCTCTAATTTTATTGTTTATTTTATCGTCTTATTTATATAGGACATTACAAGGTACATTACTATTGGAGATGTTTATAAAGATACAATTGAAACACATTTACATACATGAAGGTCTAAAACGGTTTATTAAATACTGCACAATTATTATTGCTAAAGTTAAAATGATGCTAATATAAGCGAATATCGATAATGAATATAATATATAAAGAAATTATTTGTCTTTTAATAGCTTAAATGTTCACTTAAATGCAATATTGTTAAATATTATTGTGTATAGTATAATATTATTTAAAAAATAATCCACTACAGATAGTAAATGTCTAGCTATTAGATGAAAAATAACGAATGCACCTTGTAATATTTTATATTTTATGATAATTATTATTGTTGGTTGAATTATTTTGTAAATAGTGATATAGGTAGTATTAAAATATGCGAATTTATTATGAAGCCAATAGGCATTCAAGAATAAAAAAAACCTGTTTTCAAGCTATATTAGGTACCGTAAGTATCAACGAGAATAGTGTTCATAGCTTGTGATCGTGTTATAATTGGAAAATATGGTACCTACTGCTTAAAATACATAAATATGCAATGTGTACTCATTGCTGCGTTCCAGAATTTATGTAATATAATGTGTGTAACTGGTAATTTTAACACAAAACGCTTCAGAACAGCAAATTTTATCAAAATATTTGTGCAACTCTAGGTGCAATATATTTTTATTAATTATGAAAAGTAATTCTAAACTCGGAAAATAATACTATATAGTAAATACTCCTATTACTAATAATTTAATTAATAAAAGTATAATTTGAGTCTTATTTTAAGTTATTCCAATCAACGAGCTTATTACAAATCATTGGGCAATAACCAATGTTCGAAAAATAAATAATAAAAAATTAGTTTATTATTAAAAAAAAATATATATATGAACTATATTATTGATTTTTAAAAATTATAGCATTTTCGTGAGGACTAGGGAGAAAAATACCGTTTTCTATAAATTAAATATAAAACTTCTACGAGGTACCTAAGTATAACATTTCTATTTAATAAAAAAAATATGGTTTCAAAACGATTTAAAAAAGATGTACCGACAATGACTATGTCCCGGGATAATTAAACCAGTTTAATCCATTAAAAAAGTAATTTTTGGTTATTGTAGGTATCATATTATATATAATTTACTTTATTTACATACCTACATAATACATAAATTGGTGCCAAATTGTTTATATTTTAATGGACTAACAAAATTCAGTTAGTGTGTAAGTAAAACCCTTGATTGAACTTTTTAAAATAATAGTAAGAAACATAAATTCCGTTGAAAATATACAATGTATACCTCTAAGCACAATATAGATGTATTATATAAGTGCCAATTACATATAGATTATAAGTATAATAGTACCATATATTGTGTACGAAAATAACTCTAGGACGATTTATTTAACTTATATTTACAAATTATATTATTAAGGCACATTTCAACGAACCGCGAGCCAACATTTGCTAAATTGTGATAATAAAGTATAATATAAATATGCAGTTAAGTGAACAGTGAAATTGCAAAACATAAAAATAACGGGGTATTAAATTGAGTGAAGTAAGTATGAAAAAATGTACCATTTATAAAAAATATTGAAATTTATTACATGTTACAATAAACATATAATTGATTAATTTTTGAATTATCCGAATGGATAAAGTACCTACCACATTATAATATTATGGTTTATAATAATATGATATATTTGTGATAAACTGATAAAGCACTAATATGACCATTTTCTCTGGGTAATCATTTTAATAAAGTGTAAGGTAAAATTACTATCAGAATTTAGAATTTATATCAACTATTTTATAAATTCACTTTTGTTTTTGGCTTAAATTCACCCTGAGATAATATGTACTATTTAGTATTGGAATGTACCTAAATTAAAATAAATATATTCTCATAATTCAATATTGTTAATAAATAATGAATAAAAATAAAATTTTTCAATATGACATAAATTTGAAAAACACTTAACTATTTCATATTTGTATTGCAGATGCCAGATAGTATAATACTTATTATTCACTTTAAATAGTTATACGCACCGTTAGATTATCTATCGGGTCCTTTTACATTCTCCACAACAGAAAAATCTAACGGTAGTGACATTCAGTTTCATAAAGATAATATAAGTACCTATCTACAAAAAAAAGAGCTAACCAATAAATTTTTTCCTCTCGTAGTAACAGTCATCGATTAGTAGGTGGTACCTTGTACCTACATAATACAAATTACAATTTTATTATTCTAACTATACTCATTTATTAGTTATTGTAGACAAATATCATAATTTTGACTAAGACACTAAGTTATTGTACCTAATAATATTTAATAAGTTATACGATCTTAAAATAAGGAAACTTGAGATTATTGACAAATTACATTATACCTATAATGCTGGTGGATAAGATACATATATAGAATTTAAATTATACGTTAGTTTTATGATTGAAGTACAAATATGAATCTAGCAACATGATCAAGTTGGTACAATAGGTAATAAAATATTCTATTGTATTACGTTTAGTAGGTATGTACCAGTAGTTTGGATTTTTTCAAGGGGGATATACAATTTTTAATAGACTTTCAATATAGGTACACATATTATATTCATATTATTATACACACGATGTATTATGTACAAAATTTGTTCTCCGTATACGGTTATATATATATATTATATATATCCCCTCATCGTATATACACCACTGGTATGTACACGAACCTTAGGTACCTTGATTATAATAGTATATACATTTTTATCTGTTAACGCGTTAATCAGATAGACTCGTCAATTATACATCAGTCATCCGGCCTAAATATATAAATATTTATATACTTATAGGGTTTTCTCTCGGCCATACACAAGTTATGCAGGACCATAGGGGTTGTAATAATTTATTTATAAAACAATCGACGTAGGTGCCTACTGCATTGCATATTATATAATCTAATCACATATATAGAGGAGTGTATTATTAGAATCGTCTTTCTAACAGGACAACCCAGTAACTACTATAATACCATTACGACTATATCTACACTTTACACCGTACCAGTGGCTTATTTTCTTGAAATACGTATGCAGTTATGTTTATATGTTGTGTAGTAAGTTGTATGATGTCCATATATAAAAATTGAATTTGATCTGGGAGAGAGCAAACTCCCCGTTTTTGAAAGGAAAATTCTGAGAAGATTTTTCAGAGCTGTGAAGGATACTGTAACTAATGATTGGATGATAAGAAAGAACGAGAAATTAGAATTACTCTATCAAAAACCAAATATCGTAGAAGCAATCAGAAACAAGAGACTACTATGTGACACTTGGAGAAACCAAAACCCATTACTTGGTACAGTACCAAAAAAGAACCCATTAGGAAAAAGACTCATTAAAAAACTGAGAATTATGTGGGAAGAATGGAAGATGTGGAAAATCTAGGAGAAGGATAAGATTGGAATGCGCGAACAGCTAGTTGGGATGGATGGAATGGCTGGATGTAAGACGGGATTCTAGAGACATAATATTCAAATTATTATTTTCATAATAATTAATGATAAAGACTCATAGGGGTAAATAGTGTTTGAAATTTGGGGGGGGGGGGGCTGATCATAAATCAGATCTATAATTGATACTCTTATGATGATTTTAAATTATAGTAATGAAATTATTAGTCTTGAGGGGGCTAAGCATCCCCCCCCCCCCCATATTTGCGCCCAATGAATAAAGTAAATTTTTCACCCACTTAAAAATTACACAGAAGTATCAGAAATAAATAGGTACCTATATGATATATTTTTTTATATTTTGGACTATAATCAGTGAGTTCTCTTTAGGTTATTAAGTGTATAATGTAATAATATGACTATTATGTATTTTTCTCGGTTAGTTTTATCGCTTTTTAGCGTAGTTAAAAAAAAGTCTAAATAAAATCATAAAATATTTGTATTCACCTCTCTATAAATTGGAAATTTTAAAGTATTTATATTTAAAATGCAGTATTTATATGGATATATGTATTTCAAGAAAACCATAAGAAATTATTAATTTATAATAAGATCTGAATATTATTTTTGGATAAACCAATTGCATTAATAATTGGTTTTCCATAGGTTTATTATTTGTAAGGTTTGTTAAAATTTAGATATATATATATAAATGCATTATGTGTGTAATATAATGTATATAAATATTCGTAACTGTTTTTATTTCTTAATAAATCACTTTATTGCCCATAAAATGTGTTTTATCATTTAATGTTAAGAATATTATTATTAGATGTAATTTATTATGATTTAATGCTATAATGTATATACAAATATTTTTATAGATAATTGAAGAAAACAGATATTATATGTTATTGCTGAAATCTTTTAATGGGAGTGAATAATTAGTAAGGTATAGGCTACACATTGCATTGAACATATTAAAAGTGCAAATAATAATATATATACCGTATAGCGTACACATACATTATTTCATTATTTACCTATTTTAATTTTGTATAATGATAAACAAGAAGAAAAACACATAATTTTTTACTATTAGATTTATTCACCCGGCATTAGATAATATATTACATTTTCCTAAACATATTTATTTATGCAATATTTTAAATTTAAATTTAACTTATTTATTATTTATTGATTATTATTATGTAATGAGCCAATAGGCACATTTGTAGTAAATATAAATATGACATTTCAAAAAAAATATAACATAAGAAAAGTATTTGTAATATATTGGTATACTTCCTTAGACTTAGCTTCTAATTAAATGATTAACAAAAAATAATGTTTACCTATTAAATAATAATAAATTAAAATGTAGTTATAAGTACGCAATGATATTAACTATAATTATTAGAATAGGTAAGGGATAAACATTTAGTCAGATAATCCCCCAAATTTGATTCATACTAATCATAGTTACACCGATGTGAAAATGTGGTTATTTATATTGTCGCCTATTTATAATCAATCGTTGAAGTGTAAGTTATCGTGGAATCTCTATAAAAAATTAATAATTTTAAATTTAAAGTACCTAGTTATGTATTTTATAAAATAAGAAATAAGCTTTATTTTTAATATATTATAATATGTTGGCTATATAGTATAATCTATTATATATAATTATGATTTATGATGTCCACTTATGTATACCTATTCAATTATTGAAATAAATATTTCAGTTAGATGTAAAATTAATATTATGTTTTGTATAATAATCTGGTATAGATACAACAAAAAGGTAATTTTGGTATTTTTTTAATATTAATTTATAGTTATTTATTTATTTAATATTAACTCATATAAAAATATGGTTTCTACAATATAGTTATGCTAAAAGTGAGTTTAAAAACTCGTATCGAATTTATATTATTATTATATTGACAACCCTTGTGCTTCCGCTATGTAAATTATTTTTTATTTTTAAGTGAAACAGCATTGGTTTTTAAATATTTTAGTACATTCCCTTTTAAATAAGACGTAACACTTATTATCAAATTCGTAGTTTTATTAGTAACCATTGAAAATTGAATAATTATTTTAATAATATATATAAACTGAAACCGATTACGTTTTAAATTATTTCAGTTCTGGTTCGACGGTTCTTTAAATTGAAAAGTATATGTTCTGATTTTTTGAATGATGGAATATTGGTTCAATTTCTGACCATAGTTTAAAATACAAACAGTTTTTTTTTCTAAAAATTTGATTAAGTTTTTAGTATAAAATAAAAGTAGTGTGTTAATTATATGTTTGTAAATTACACGATCGTATATTAATTGCATACCTATTTTTATTTACCTACTATAGACTTATAAGACTAAAAAAATTAAATATATATTGAAACATTAAATTCTTAATGTATATTAATATATTATATCTATTTAAAAGACACATGGGTTCAATAGTATTTTGTTTAGTAATCCAAATTAAATAACTGAATATATTGGACTCATCAATTGACAAATTTCAATAAATTGCATTTTAGTGTAAGCGATACAAGTATCAGCTATTAAAAATGCATAATTTATAGTTAGTGTAAAAATTTAATACCTAGTGTAAATTTAAATGAAATCCAAAATTTGTAATTTTCACATAACACAATATTAGATGGTTAAATTGGATATTTAGTTGGATTTTGTTGTTTTAATACATATTATGGCTCATAGGTACATTTGGACAACATTGAAAACAAGGTAATTTTAACTAAAAGTTATGGTAGGTATTGTACATTTAGACTTAGATCGTTGAAACCTGTCATTTTCACATTTTAAAAGCCGGTATAAAACTTAAAAATTAAACTAAAAAAATGTGATAGAAAACACATTGAATATTATTTATTAAATGTTTTCTTAAATTTTTCCCTTTGGGAATAAAATAATACAGTTCCAGTAGCGATACAAATTAAGATTATAATAACGACAAATTACGATAAGTGTATTGCTGCGGTAAAGGAAAGGGGGTTTCATAATATAGAACTTCGATCTGAAAAATATGAACAAAACTTGCAAGTTGCAGAAAAACATGTATTCGATGCTTAAAGAATTATATTTGCGTAGATCTACCACCAACTAACAAGACATTTTCTTAGACATTAAAATATTTCAAATCAATCAAAATAATTCCGAATGATAGGTACTCAGTTATTACCATTAACCATGCTTGCTGATTTTTAACAAAACCTGCAAATTTACTTTCATTTCATCAAAAACATTCAACGATTGTAGGTAATTTTTCCTTATGCTTAGAATAAGAGCTAAACCAAACTGATGATAATTTGTGCATGCCTATACCAAGAAAACCTATTCAAAAGGCCTTATTTTCTCGACGCCCGGTAACCCATCATCGCTATGTGATGGGTCACTCACAAAACAAAATCGTCGTGGCTCGACATGCGTATATACCAACCTGGTAACCTATAATAGATGTAATATCGTGTGCCGTATACCGGTATACCAACTCACCTTATAATCGGCGTCGGAACAGTAACACTAGACGGTGGTGGCGGCGGATGGGTCTCGGGGCAACCAATCAACCACAATAATATTGGCGACCGGCAACGGCGTTTACCAGACTGCAGCTTCTGCGGCGGTGGCGTCGAGCGTGTCGCGTGTATGTGCGGACTGTCGCGTGTGCTAGCGTGTGTGCGCGTGTAGGTTCGCGAGGACGACAAAAAGATCCGTCGTGACGCGTGTCGGAAAAACGATCGGCCGTGGAAGCGGAGGCGGTGGTAGAGCGGCAGATAGGCCGACGGTAGGCGCGGCGCGCGAAGGGGCGGATGGCCGGAGACGACGGGCTTATAGTAAACGTGGACCCTAGGTGGGGGCGGAGGAGAGTATAAATCGGTTTTTAATATTGAACGTCCTTTCCGGTTTGGCTGACGACGATATATCTGGTCCGACTACTATCTGTCCCGTCTCTCTCACTCGCTCACTCTCTCTCACTCTCTCTCGCTCTCTTTCACTCTCACCCTCTCTAACTCTCCACCCCTACTCAATCTCTCTATCTTCGTCCCTTCGCGCGTGCGCCCGTGAATCTACGTCCACACATAAAACGCACTGCTACATTACGGTCTCTATGTATGCGTGTATAAAGCGGCGGCGCGCGCGAATGCGTTATAATAAGGTATATTATCGCGCTGTGAAATGAGACTCATGGGCCCCTCGAGGATACTATCGCCGTGTCCCTCCCTCCGTCAAGTCGGTGGCAGTGGCGGCGGCAGCGACGGCGTTCATCCCTCTGGCGATTGGTCCACTCCCATTTTAGCACCGTGCACACGCCCTCCCCCCCTTCCGACCAGTGTATACGCGCGCGAAATTGATTTCCTCAGTGACTACGATTATACGACGCCCGTCACCCGTTCTCTGCACGTTGTGGTGTTTGGGGATGGAGGGAGGCATATCAAGGGGGAGGGCGTGGTTACTGGCGGTCGGGGTGTGTTTCGCGCGCGCGCCCACCCGCATTCCAACCGGCGCACCCTCTCCGCGAACTCGCCTATCATCCCTCCACCACGTAGCCGGAATCGTCGTTATATCCGCGACGGCGGCAGGGCGCAAACTAATAGCAACGATATTAAGGATTTAACGGCGTGAATAATGGTTGTCGTTCAGATTGTTTTCATGAGTATTTCATTTGCCCTCACCACCTCAGCGTCATCCACCTCTTCCTCCTCCTCAATCACCTCCGCGCGCGCCACTTACCCGATCGTTTCTCCAATAATATCATATGTACACAATATACATATACATTATACGAGAGCTCCTCTAGCACCCGCAAACCATGCATACTATGAGTATATATTATTATTGCACACATGGGGTACACGCGAGCATAGAAATATTGTGCGCGCACACATACACGCTCCCTCGCACGTTTAAATAACCGAAAACGTAGTTGGATATAATAATATCATATTATCATATCGCATTACTATGGGTAGGTGTATAAGTGTAAATACGTTGATATATAGATGTACCGTGGTTATATTATACAAATACAATATACATGTAGGTACCGGGGGACACGGGTCATGGTAACTATATAATATCTAATAATACTACCTTTGCGTCGTACATGAGCTTAGATTTATTTTATTGGTGATCGTTACGATTTTACAAATCAAATATATTGCAGGTAAATAACTTAGAATGCCTACAACTATAGGTAGGTACTGTGGAAATAGCGAATGTTGACATACTGTAGAGTGTAGTAAACATAATCGAAACATATGACATAAAACGTACCTAGTTATAATCCTCTTGACAGTCAGTATTGCATTTCAATATGCTAGGGTAATTGGTTTATAAAGTTATAACGGAATAAAAACATTTTTACGTAATATATGAAACAGAGTGAATGTCCAACTATACTCAGCTCTTTTTTTCTTCACTGATTCAGTTATTCGAAATCTGATTTTTAGTATTTTTCAATATAGATACTTAAAGACCATATCTTCAAAAGTATATAATTTTTTGTACTACTTAAGAAGTGACCTGTGAAGATACAAACTTTTGTATTTTGAGTTATTCAACTTTATGTTCTAAGAAACATAGAACCATGACAATGGCTGTGGAAAATATAGGCCATAGGGGCTATGATGATTTAGCACTATTATTAAATAATATTAATTTAATAAATATTAGGTATAGTTTGTAAAATTATCCAAGTATAATAAATACTAGATATACAATAGTACATCTATCTTATATCTTTGTAAAACCATTTTTAAGTAATATTATTCTAAGTATAAATATTTTAATGCATAATTGAGAAACTACTTGATCGAATTTTGAATTACACAATTAGGTAGATAGATACATTTTGGATGGTTACATTTATTCAGGGCGTTCTCATTTAAGATAAA
Source organism: Metopolophium dirhodum (assembly GCF_019925205.1). Classification (NCBI taxonomy): domain Eukaryota; kingdom Metazoa; phylum Arthropoda; class Insecta; order Hemiptera; family Aphididae; genus Metopolophium; species Metopolophium dirhodum. The sequence continues at coordinate 55,720,974 of NC_083560.1, read as the reverse complement.
ATTTTGTATCGACGAGGACACTTCTTAATAGGTAACAGTGGTAATACAAACAGTTTTAAGAATTCGATAAAATGGTTTTTAAGTTCATTTAAAAATTCCAAGACTCTGAGGTCGGAGGAAAAAATTTAAATTAAAGGAAAAAATTGGGGGAGCATGCTGTATGATGATTAGTTTTGGATCTTGTATATATATATACTCTCACGCTCCATTGTACCCATATAAGTAAATACAATTAAAAACATAAATCTGATTACAAATTGTGAATCTCTCATCTATTTTCTATCACGTATAATTTATTATATTTATATACAAAATCAGTGACGCAACTAGAAAATAATTTCAGGGGGTAGAGCATTATTACAATATAGGTAATGAATATTTAAAGAGTAATTAATCTTCTTGCACGAAAAATGCTAAAACTTCAAAACAATGACTCAACTTTAGTCTATAAGTTGTTTTGTTTGTTTTTTTATTTATATTATGTCGTTTATTATTTTAATTTTTATAATTTATAATAATAAATTGTAAAAATCTATGCAATGTATAACATTATGTCATTATATATGTAATATTATGAACTATTCAAGCATAAAGTATGTTATCTCATGACGTAATATGTATACATGCATACTATTCATCAAACAGCATCCTCCAATTTTTTCCTTTAATACCTCATAAATGTATTCGACCTCGGAGTCTTGGGATTTTTAAATGAACTTAAAAACTATTTTATCGAATTCTTAAAATTGTTTGTTTTACCTATTAAGAAGTGTCCTTGTCGATACAAAAAGTTATCTTAAATGAGAACGCCATGGATAATGTAACCGTCCAAAATGTATCTATCTACCTAATTGGATAATTCAAAATTCAATCAAGTAGTTTCTCAATTAGGCATTATATACATATTACGTCATGAGATAACATAATTCATGCTTGAATAGTTCATAATATTACATATATAATGTTATTAAAATAGTATATAGTACATAAATTTTTACAATTTATTATTATAAATCATAAGAATTAAAATAATAAACGACATAATATATATAAAAAAAACAAACAAAACGACTTATAGACTAATATTGAGTCATTCTATTGAAGTTTTAGCATTTTTCGTGCAAGAAGATAAATTACTCTTTAAATATTCATCACCAGCATTTATTCAAAATCGAAGTAACTGACTAAAATATCCGTCGTTACATTCAGGTTTATTATTATACTTTTTAGCATTTAATAATATTTCACTGTCCCTATGGCCTCTCAAGGCCAACCGGGCCTTCCTCGATATAACTCTTTTTACTATTGGAATAACCCTTAAATGGTTTGCTTCAATTTCTTTTTTAAGCATAGCGTTAAATTGAATATTTATTAAATCAACGTTTTTTTGATTTGACTACTAAAAATGGTAATGACGATATTGACATATTTAATGATAATCACTATCAAAATGAAGTTTGAAGTATCCTTTTTCAGCTAATGCCCTCTTCCAGTTGCCAAATTTTTGTAGAACTAATTCTCCTGGAATCTGATATCTTCTTTTACCAACACCAACATTTCGACTGCATTTTACTGTTTGTTGTGAACTAACCATGACCTTATACTACAACTAGTATAAGGTACTATATGGAACTAACCTAACCTATTTTGATTTTTTATTTATGATTTATCACTAATTTAAGGTTAATCAAAAATCATGGTAATCATACATATTACGTCATGTTCTTGGTAGAATATACAAGATTTGATTTCGGGGCCACTAGGCATTAGAATCGAAGCAAATACTATATTTACACAACAATAATTTTTTCATAACATCAACAATTGCGCTATGATGGAATTTATATTGTAATAAATATGTATAATAAAGTTATACATTAACTTTTATAGAGTGGTCGAGAAATATATTACACTTACGAGTTACGATAAGTAGCATGTGCTAAAAAAAATATTTGGGACAATAGCTTTTACTGCACATTGTGAAAAATCAAACATAATATTATATTATTTATAACTATATTATAAGTACCAATATTTAATACTTTGGTAGTTGTTAATACATCGTGAAAAATAGAAGATACCTAAATAATGCTAAAGAAATGTATTAACTTATAGTTTTAATAAACATTTTTATCAATTTTGAATTTATGAAATTCAATAGTTTTATATAGTTTTCAAACTGAAGGACAATTTCACCAGCACTGATCAACTAATTTATATGCATACTAAATACCTAGGCCCGACAAGATCTAAAGTGCCCATAGGCTGTAAAAAGTGTTGTGCCCCTATAAACTAGCACTTTGTAAAAACATTTTGTTAATACTTAACAATATACTGTTTATTTTTTTTTTTCAATTTGTAACCCATCATTATTTAATTTGGATAAATAATAAAATATTATTTTGGATTTATTGACATTATCCATAAGTCCATTTTTTGTTTACAAACAAGTAAAAAATGATATCTTGACGACTAGGGACGACTGTGGAATTTCGGTCTGATTCAATTACTCGGGGTCACGTCGTTGGAAGTCAAAAAATCCCATAAAAAAAATTTCCATTTAAGAAAAAAAACCGGAGTATAAAAATTAAAGCAATAATGCGATGGGCACGTTAAATTTAAATAAATATAAATAATTTGTAAGAATAATTTTATAAATTATAAAATAATAAATCACCAAACTCTTAAAATAAAAATTTACTCTTAAAATAAAAAAAAAATACAAAATCACCTAAATTTAGTATAAAACAATTAGAAATAAAACTATAATAAAACTATAATAAACAATGTACACAATATTGTACGAATTGCACATTAAATTTAATTATCTAAGTTCAATTTAAGTACATGAGTAAAAACTAAGAACATAATGACATAATATATTATATATGACGATTATTTGATTATTTCAGTCATTACAGCGCTTTCTAAATTATTATAATAATATAACTTATAAGTGATTGATTTTGACAACTAATTGGGCAGTTGGAGTTACATGTTAATTTCGAGTTTACTGTTAAAATGCCGAAAGTTTAACCAACAGGATTTTTTTCGAGATTCAGTGGCTTGCCTAGCGCCCGTTAGGCCGGAGTCCGTGCACGGCTGGTTCAATGGAAATAAAACAATTTAAAAATAAAACGTGATTAATTTCTAAAAATCTAAGATTGTGAGACAAAACGTGTCGATCAAAGACATCAGCATTCAGCACAGTGCGTGATACCGGTTTTAGTTAAATATTTCGGATTTCAGATAATAATATTTTATAACTTCGTGGTCAGAACCAGGGACTGGAGCCTTGATGATTTTTTACGGTTCCCAGTAAAACTAAAATGTCGGGTTCGGTTCCAGTTCGGTTCCCAGAAAAACTAAAATTTCGGTTTTGGTTCCGGTTCGGTTCCCAAAAAAACTAAAATTAAGGTTTCGGTTTCTTTTTGGTTCTTAAAAAATCAGTTCCGGTATTAAAATTAATTTAAATAAGTGTTTTGTTGAGGTTTCGGTTCTCAATATTCAAATAGTTCCGGTTCCAAAATTGGTTCTTTTTGGTGAGGTTCTAGTCCCTGATCAGAACGTCGGCAACCCAAAATCCATGCAGCCTACACTGCTCACGCTTTAATCTGGGCCTGCCAATACAAGACATGCGTTTTGTAGCTTACTTTTTCCCATGTGGGATATGTGCGTGTTAAATTTGTTTGTTTGAAACTTTAGTGTATGCACTACGCATTCAACTTACTACAGAATAAATGTATTTTGCGACCTTTCTAAAATGTACTAAGAGTTTTCGAATCATTTCTTGTTAGAATATTTTTTACTTTTCAAGGATTCAAATTGCAGTAACTTTGATAACTATAATATCCATAAACAATGTGACAGAAAATTCATTAACAATCATTTTATACTGTGGCTTTTTTTATATTTTTAAAGCAGCGTAGAAAACATTCAATGGATTCAATATTATGGTCTATATTATACAATTTATTATATTTATATATTTACATTAATATTAACGGTTGTATACTATAAGTATTATTATAATTTCAAGGCGCAGATCGTCAAATAATGTCTAATATGTAACTTATTTTTGAACGATAATATAATCGAATTATATATTAATATGTATAATTTATGATTATACCTATTTAATAGCTAAGATTCTACTTTAAAAACAAGTCAACTGGCTTAAACCAGCCCTTGAAACCAGAATATATTTTAAGTTAATAATGAATACTCTATAACAATATCAAAAATAAATGTGACGACCAATTTTGTTACCTAATTTTAATGGTAAAATTTGGATATTGATTGAAAAATACAAACGTCTGCTAATAAATAATTTACTGTGTATATTATAATAATAAGTTGACTACAATTCATGATGTAATATTTATTATACACAATATTTTAGATTCAGAGCAGTGTGAGTATTTTATGTTGTAACAATATTGTCAATTTATGTTTTATTTTTTACTAAATATTTAGAACACAGAGAATTGCACCCCTGTAAAATTTAGCATAACAAAATATGTTACATTTGCTCTTAATTAGTTAAGAGAGGTTATAATTTTTTAATTAACAAATTGTTTTTCTACTCTCCGGTTGTTTTTATGAAATAAAAACAAGTGATATTATATACAACATTACTGCCGTGTTTCATCATTTTTATGCCTAACTACCTAAGTGAGTTTTATCAGTATCAAAGTTGATTAACACAAGAACAAATAAGGGAGCTAGGAGGAGGCCAAGCCCTAAAAAAATTATAGGTTGATGTATAAATTATAAAAATTATAACACATAACTGATAAAAAACACATTTTAATACATATTTTAATTTTGGACCAAACTACTGTATAAATTGTTTTGAATGAATTCCTAAGATTTATTAACTTTGAATTTAATCTTTAAAACATCTTAGTATTTTGTTTTAAAACAATAATTTGATTCCATGAAACATAATATTATCAAAAAATTATAATATTATAAATCGTTTAAGCATTAGTCATATAGGTATTTAATATATTAAATATAGACAGATAACTAATATAAATATATAAAAACTTTATATACTATAATATATTGTTTATGTTTATTATATTATATTAATATTAAATTGCATTTTTTTAAGATAAAATTATTATAATAAATAGTAATAACTATCGATATTTAGCTATAAAGTTTAAACCACGAAGGCTAGAATATTCTAGTCTTTGTGGTATACGCTATTGTTGCCTATTAATTGCACTTGTCTATATTTATATTTTATTTTTTATTTCCTAAATTAATTAATTATAAGCACTTATGTAGGTATTAAAATTGCTAAATTCTATATTCAATTATCGTTTATTAATATACTATAATGTCTATAATAATTATTATATAAAACGAACGCTGCAGCTAAGCGCTTATGTATTTAAACAGAACAAAATGAGAACACGTTATTACTATTTATTTTTATATAAACTACAATAATGTGAATAAATGTGAATAAACGTATAATAGGTTAGAATTTAGTACAACGTATAAACGTATTATGCAATAATTATATTGTTATATCATTATTATACGCCGTACCGATAAAACTGCGCGTTTATCGTATAATTAAAGGACCGGTATATTATATACGAGTATATTATTTTATAACAATATAGTGCAACGTTGGATGATAATAATAATAATAATAATGTTTCATCGCGATATTATTACGGGTGGAGCCGTGGGGGGATGAGAAATAAAAATGAAATACCCGGTCTCGTTTATTAGTTTTATATACAGAGGGCCGCGGCGTGGCAGGCTGCTGCAGTAGCAACAGACGTTAAAATGTATTCCGCCTGGGCTTAATTTCATTTTGTTTATATAAAACTGCGATAATTACGATGCCGGAATGTTGTTTTTAATATTTGCATAGCCAATTACGGAGCGGGTTAATGATCCATCATCGGGCGGGGAACATTGTGCGCCCCGGTCGGTATATTATTATATATTGCGATACGTGCAGGGGATGATAGGAGGCGGCAGAAGATACAAAATACAATTTTAATATTCATAAGGTGTGCGCGTGTGCGTGTGGGTGTGGGTGTGGGTGTGGGTGTGGGTGTATATATATATATATATATATATAAACATATTATTACGACGGCGTGATGGGGCGGAATCCCTTCGGGACAATGAGAGAGTAGAACGCCGCCGCTCAGTTCTGTACACAATTCACTCGTGTTCGGTTATATATATCCTACAACGGCAGCCTTATGGTACGATCGTAATAAACACCCCGCTCAGTGTTCTGTGTGTGTGTGTTTGTGTAAGTCGTAGTATTGTAAAAGGGGATCATCAAAAATAATATGATTATAACTGTTATACAGTTATGTGTGCGAATATATAGAGGGAGTTAAATTCTATTATATACCTATATATTTAAATACGCACAGATCGTTGTATAACTTGTATACGTATATAATATTCAACGGAGATATTATGATACGGGATTTCGGGTTACACATAAATTATGTATAGTTGATAATTATATGTAATCAAATATCGGTGCCAGAAATAATAATTATTCTATTCGTTATCATCACCAATTATCATACAAAATAGGTTTGTATCAATAAATACATTAAATTATAATTAGTTGGTCTGTAGGTACCAAAATAGCAATAAATGAAAAAAGTTTTAAAGTTGAAAACATATAAACTATAGGTACTGTTTTATTTATTTACTCAAACTTTCTTTTAAAAGTATAATATTTTAATTGTTTTTCTTTGTTATATAATTAAAAACATTCTGGTAAAGTTAGTTATAAGTTTTTATGGTTTAATTATATTAATTATATTATATTAAATAGTTTATTGAAGTAAATTCTATAATAATTTAATTTACGACTTAATATAAAAATGGAAGTTTTGTTATGTAGACTTGTAGCCTGTAGGGGTGGTAAGTGTTTTGAATTATCTCCAATTATTATCAAACTATTAACTACTGTTATACGATGAATACAACAATAAATAATAATATTATTTAATTATTAGTTACTATTATTTTTCATCTATTTTCTTTGAATGTGAAAAGTAAAGATTTTATGGATGGTATATGTTTGAAGAAAATACATAATCCAAAAAAAAAAATAAAGTTTTTATTAAATACCTACTTAGTACTGAGTCTCGATATAGTTTGTATTATAAAGTGCACATGCCATATGCCCAATGTACTATTACGGCGATAATAATATGAGCCTATACTGGAATATTTTGAATTTATTGGTATCGGTTCTGGTACTGGTTCTTTAAAAATAAAATAATTATTCTAGTTCGGTGCGGGGTTTTTTGATCAAAAAAATAGAGGTATCGGTTCCAAATAATTTCGGTACCGGTTCCATATAATTTAGGTACCGAAAAGTATAATAATTTTAAATACCTATCCGGAATTCAGGTTTAATAAATAGTATGAGATATATTAGAAAACTCATAATATTATCATAGATAGTTTATACACAAAACAGTAATACCATTAAATTATGATAAATGAAACTATATTATTTTTGAACCTAATAGAACTTATTTAATTTAAAATGTCCTGTTTGGTTTCAGTACTTTATTTATTAAAATAAAGGTTTCGGTTCCGGTTCTGGTTCTTAATATTTTAAAGGTTCCGGCCCCATAACTGGTTCTTTTAGGTTCGGTTCCAGTCCCTGATGGCTATACATATTATTTAGTAATAAATAATAATAACCAAAGAGTAATACCTAATAATATAAAACTTATTTCGTGTCTGGGTTATTCTAACCAGAATACCAGATAGTACCTAATGTAGGAATGAGTAGGATTATAATTTGTACCTAGGTATATTTAATCAGTGTTTTATGCACCATACAGTCGACGAATGGTTTTCATTTTCTCTTTGGCAGTTTTGCGTAGAGCCTATGAATTGTTTTCAACTTGTCTTTCCAATGCCAATTTGAAATAATTGTCTTTAGGAAATTTATAATTTTTTTATATCATAATTTTCACTGTCTATCTTTTTTTAGCTTAACCTACTAAAAACTACTGATGATTTATAATGTCCTTCTATGTTCCACATAACACACTCCATGATAATCTATCCATTCCAATAGATGAAAACGTTTCCTCTCAAATGTATCCAACCATCGTAATTCTCCAATTTCCGACAAACTGTACATTATGTACTAGAACCTAGGTGACGTCAGAATACGTTTAAATTGTGAATGGTGTCGTAACATTCTAAACAACTCAAATCAACCCTTCAATGTTATGAAGTTTCATCAATGAATGATTTATTCGTTCAAAACTTCGGACTACATACTTAGGAATATTGTTTTAGAAACTTTTTTTTATGTCAACAGCCGAACTATAGTTTAGTGTCTCCATAATAATATGTAGCTAAAAATACTTTTATTTAGTAAACATTGCAGTATTTTGCATATGATTTAAGTTACTGTATTTTATTGAATAGTTTGTGAAATTTAAATGCAAATATAAATATTCTTTCAATATTTTGTAGTAAAGTATCTCAAATGGATTGCCCTGTATTGAACCAACAGAATTATTACACTTTTTTGTTACACCCAATGGCTAGAGGCAAATTTTCTAAAAACGAATTGCCCCCCTCCTGTTCCCCGCCATTCAATATAAATCTCTGACAATGGTCTTATATCACTAAATAGTAATTACTAAACCTACTTGGTAATATTATATAAAAAAATAAAAATAGATACATCATAAACACAATATAGGTACACAATATTCTGAGAGGGGAAAATTTTTCAATTAAGTATAGATTATAGTATTTTTTTTGTTCTGAAACTCAAGTTTGAATTTATACTTATTATTATTTATTTACATCCCAAATAACAATGGTATTATTAAACTGACTTTTATTTCCATGTATTATCTATTGAAGATTTGCATTTCAATTTTTGTGGATTTTTTTTAAGTTGTAAAATATTGGCTATAAAATTATATTATTCATATAGGTATAGGTACGCATTACCAGTCTATATACTGAATGAAAACGCGATGCCTGTTCATCGATTCAGTTTTTTCATATAATATATCATGTTGCCAAATACTGCCGCCCGGATAATAATGTAATATGAAATACACAGCAGCTACAATGACACTGTATATTATATATATATTTTCAATAAATCGATTAGTGAGCAGATGTACCGTATAAATAGCTTGTGGTACACCTACTCGCATTATAATTCGTATTTTACAATGAGTTAATTGGTCTACCGTATTTTACATTTTATTAAAGCAAAAATAATCATTGTTTGCAATGGTGTTACACAAACGTTTATATTGGGGTTGATTTCAACGACATAATATAACCGAAGCAATAAATACCAGGAAAAGAACAATACACGCATGTCAGGGTATATGTCTGTGTGTATGTGGGTGTATGAATATATATAACATTATATACACACACGCACACACAAACATATATATATATATATATATATATATATATATATATATATATATATATATATATTATAGTATCCCTATTGTCGTGATTGACCAATGGCCAGTAATTTGGCAGGCCAATATCTAGTGAAATCCAATTTAGTTGACAAACGATGGGGTAAACCACATATTGTGTAGAACAATTACTAGGAAATGTTCATTAATTCGGACAAAACGTCGTTCGTGTAATCTTTTTAGACATATTGGACATAAAAGTGAGATGTTGTGCATTGATAGGTTTAATGGTTATACATTATCTAAACCAGTAAGGTTTTCATATAATAAAAGTAGTAAACGAACAGCACATGAAAAAAGGAATTTAATTAACCAATATTTACGATTACACTGTATATGTACTATGTAGCAAGATTTATGTTATTTATTTTGTCAATACATGGTCGTATCGGAAAACCTGTTTTCCTATACACAGCGTAATCGTATAAAATATATTGTGGGAACAAATACTATTTTACTAAATTATAAATAATAATTATTGTTATTGAAGACAATGATAATGAATACTTTTTATCTAGGTTGGAAGACAGTGATCAAATTATAATGGATATATTGCATTGAAAGTAAATACTTTATTGAAAGAATTATAAAATAATAATATTAAAAATTACCAATCGTTTTGAATAAATATATTACAGTTCATATCTATCATAGATTGAATTAAATAGTATAATTTTATAATATTAATTCAACTTACCGGCTACCATATTATTAATAATAAGTAATAAAAATAAAATATAATATAAAATATCCACACTGACAACCCGTCTCCGCTCATAATCGTTTTTCTTATACAATGATATTATATCATTGAATTCAAATTTAACACCATCCATTACAGTGACTCACTTGTAACCACTTGTACATCAGAGCGACATCCACTTATCCACCTTTTTTATTTTGTTGTTATTCAAAAACTATTACTTGTAGGTACCTACTAATTTTTATCAAATGTTTATATCATCATTTTCTATACATGATAATATTTTCAAAATATTTTGACTCGTTTTGAGTTAAAGAAATTTGAATTTTTAAATTTTTTTAGTTTTTATTCTATACATTATATTATTTTTATTTTTAAACTACCTGAAGGCTTTTTTATTAGAACGACCAATGATCTTTAACAATACATTTCAGAGGTGTACATAAATATTAAATATTAATGAATAAATATTTGAGTAAATATATACAAAAACATGTTTGGGTTATCACTCCCAGTGGAGAGGTCCCAGCCTTAGTCTAATATTTTATACTAAGTCATATTATGTTCTTCGGCGTTTCTTGAGAGTTATCAAGTTGTTGAATTGCTGCTGGATTGATGTGTTGATCTAGCCTAGTGCTGAGCACCAAATCCGGATCAATCCATTTCCGGATTACCGATCTGGATTGATCCAGATTGAAACAAAAGCAACAATCCGTTTAATCCGGATTAAAATACTTAATCCGGATTATGATATAAATCTCCGGATTATGATATAAATCCGGTTTATTATATAAAAATTAAATTTAAAATTTAACTGAATATAAATAACACTAATATAAACATTTGGTGAAAATTGCAAGTAGGTATTTAATCTTGTAATCTTCATGGATTATTCTATTATCGCGTGTATTGTTATTGTTCAGAAGTGCTATAAATAAATATTGTGTCTTCAGTTCTTTAAATATACTAAGATTTAATAAACAACCTTCTATCAAACGTGACAACGAACAAGTTTTCAACTTCATACTTTTATAAATTGTTGATGTTTATAGTTTAAAAGTTTTAAACCTAAATTTGGTATCACAATTTAGTCTTGGTGTACATACAACATACAACATACTACATATTATTTTTGCATTTTTTTTATTTTATTACTATTTTTTTTTTTAAATTTTGTTACAAGTTGTAGGATACAACTTGGGAGTTGGGTTTGGGACCCCCTAATAATATTGATTAAATACCCATGTTACATATTATCTATATTACAAGATGAGACTTATGTATACTTTTTAAAAATAACTATTGAAAAATGACAAAAAATGTTAATTGATTATTGACTTGGCTATGAATCGCATACATATACGCACATACAAATTCCTTTTTTATTAATAAAAATAGTTAATACTAAATACCAACTTGCTACTTTCTAAATCCCAGCTCCTACTGCATAGGTAGTAGTAATAATAAATTGTGAAAAACTTGAACACCCGGGTGTATTTGCTATTAGGGGTCTTAAAACATTGAGTCAATTTTCCATAGATCTGAGATCGTAATTCGTATTATTTAGGTTGATAATAATGAAAAAATAGCTGAATATCTCAAAAACAATGAAGCCGGATTGGATCCGAAATCCGAACCAAGGGATCGAATCCGAAATCCGAATCAACGGATTGGATCCGAAATCCGAATCAACGTATTGGATCCGTGAATCCAGATAAAACGGATTGATCCGTGAATTCGGATAAAACGGATTGATCCGGATTGGATCCGTGAATCCGGATAAAACGGATTGGTCCGAAATTCGGATTAAATAATTGTAATTCGTAATCCGGATTGGTCAAAATAATGCTCAGCACTAATCTAGCCTTATCTCGTGTTTCCTGGCAAACTTTGTAATCTTGTCCTGGACGGACGTTATCATCAAATCTCGGAATTTCTTACCGGTACGATATGTTGCGACAATAGTACGGAGAGGAATGTTTATTCTATAAATGTCAATAAAATGTTATTCGTTAAATCAAAAAGTTTGAAAATTTAGTAAAAAGTTACTCATAAGTTGATATAATAGCAGTTGAAAAATATTAAATATACATAGTTAGGCACAATTTTTTTACTATAGGCACTTAAGTTCAAATTTTTACGAAATTCATCATAATCAGTTATTTTGTTGTATGCAACTTTTAGAGTAGGTATATTATTATATTTTATAAACCTACACAATGACATTTTCAAATGCATTTTTTTTGACAAAAATGAATTTAATTTACTATTGTACTAATGTCTAATAGAAAAATAAATTACTTTAATTATAATAATATTATTGAATATACTTGTTAATATTATAGGCGGACAGACCGTCTTCGCGCAGAATCGTTTTTCGTATACAATGATTTTATATTATTGAATTTAAATTTAACACATCTATTACAGTGATCCACTTGTAACCTACTGTACAGCGGAGGGATTTCTATTTACCCGATTTTTTTAGTATTTTAATTGCAATGCCTTATTTCTCTTGAAAATATTATTTGTCTCGACTAGCTAGTCGACTGCTATAGATTACAGTATATTTTAGATTTTAGATACATAAGACGACATAATATGCTATTAATACTGTGTTCCTATTCTAATATAAATTTAACATACTATTGATTTTCTCACATCTCAGGTCCCATACGGTGCATAAAAGGGTTTTGAAACTGTTATTGTTCTTTAGTTTCCATTTATCTTGTTAACCAATAAGCAACTTCCAAATTTATATTTATATTCAGTTTTAAAATGTATTTGTATTTTATTTTTAAATATTTAACCTAGAAGTTAGAACCCTTTTTGTATTTTTAAATTGTTTTATATTATAAATTGTAATAATTGTATTATTGTGAAATAATATATAGGTAAGTTATCATTGTAATTTATCATAGTATGGAATCTCAATCGGTTAAATAATATATTTATGATTAATGATCGATAGTAATGTTATTATTATACTCGAATGTAGATAGATATAGGTATTCAATTATGAATTAATGGTAATAATATTATAAATCTAATCAATATTGATGTATTATAATATATTAACAAACTATCACTAAGTTATAAATTATAATATTAGGTGTAAAAATAGATAATATGAGATAAATATATACATATTATAGCAAATTAAGTCGGGTGCGTTGTGTAGTTTATGAGTCACAGGGATAAACATTTAAAGTACTCACCCACCCATTTATTTAAAAATTTTTAATAATATGAACCTATAATTTAACTTAAAAATTCGATATTACATTGTTTATAAAATAATTAATTTAATTTGGATGTTAATACATAATATTACCTATTATTATTGTTACAATTAATCATAACATTTGGGGACTCAACCAAGTTTTAAATTAAATTTAAATTTATATTAGAATTTAAATCAAAATTGAAATGGTAATTTCCCCCAAAAAAAGTTGCCTAGTGACGCCACTGAATTAAGCTCATCTGTTGCTTAGGTGGGGGAGTACATTTTAATGTAATAATAATCTATGATAATGTTACCTATATGGCTAAATGTACCTAATACCTTTTGTACCTATACAAACTACTTGATACCAAATAACATTTAAAAGTTTATATCATAGTCTAGTACTTCGTTAATATGATATTAATTGGTAATTATTCAAACCTATTTTTATACTTCAGTATAATAATAAAACTATTTAAGTAGAGGCCATAGATGTATGGTGCGTCCAAGGGTGCAGCTGCAAGCCGTAATTGCTAAAAATGGGCTGCTTTAATTTAGGTTTAAACTTTCAACTTATACAAGATGTATATTTTATACACCATGAAAACGAACTCAACGATTTGTGATAGTATTTTCGATGATATTCCTTGTATCATAATATAGGGAAATAAATAACAACCAGCGATCAGTTGATTTGACAACACTTCACATTAGTGATAATAATTATAATAACTGTGGTGGTTGTTTTCTGTTTTTAAGATAATGGTAAGTGATGAGTGATGACTCCTGATAAATAGTCACGTTTATCGATGGTTATAGTCTTTAAGCATAAAAATTCCGTTTTTACGTTGAAAATTAGCTAAAATATTTCAAAATTAAAGGTTTTTCAAACATCGTCACAAACCATAGTGACGTTGTATTTTGTAATAATATTAATCTATAAAAAAAAAATTACACATGGGAGAGAAACCGGGAGGGATATATTATTTTGAGAACTGATTAATATTTTGCATACTCCGAAGATAACGTGTGGCTACTCTTATGGTAGAGGTATAGATATCGAACAATAATTGTTAGAAAATTAATACCTAATTGAATTTAATAACTTCGAACCTAGTGGCATATTCACAGTACCCCTGGACCCAAATTTAAGTGTATTTAATAGACTTATATATAAAATAACTTCTCAATAGTCTTAGACGTCATATTATAAAGAATATCAAATAATCTGGGAGAATATGTCTAAAACAATTGTAGTGACAGCAATATTATAAAAATAAATTCAAAATATTAAAACAAAAATGAGAGATCGAAGTTATTAGCAAAATTGTAATCTCATAAATTGTTTTTACAGTATTCCAAAATTATTAAAAGTTCTTAGACAAAGTAATAAACCTAAGTTTTGAAAACTTAATTAAACGTTATTAAATTGTACCCTATCGTAAGCCACAGTTTTTTTATGACTATTTTAAGTTTACAACATTGGATATTTAAACGTAGGAATAATAACGATTTTTCCTTGAGTATCTATTGTTTTTTTTTTAGAAAAAATAATAAAAAATGTTAATCGTAGAAACTTAAGAATTCCACCATTACTTAAGTTATAATTTAGTTTGCACAATGAAATATTTTACAATAATAGATATATGCTGAAGTACCTAGAAAGTTTTGACTTAAAAGCTAATACCAATATAGTATATGGTATAATTGTATAATATTAATCATAATATTATACTATAAAATACCTACGGCATATGCGATGCTTTTGGAAAAATAACTTTAACATACCTTGTTAGTAGTAGACACATAAATTACTTGGTAGTTTAAATAAATTATAAAATACCTTTAAACTAAAACACACAGTTTCTACTCAGAATTGTTTTTTGTGCGTGCAACGATTTATTATTGAATTCAAATTTAACACATTCATTACAGTAACCGAATTAATGACGAGTTGCACTAGAAATCAATTATACAGCACCGCGACTACCCCGGATTTTATATTTAACCTATTTAATAATATTTATTTATATAATAAACACAATTAATATTCCTTTATGTGATATGTCTTTGAACGAAATTAAAAAAAAAAATCAGTGCATAGTAAAATAATAAAATAATAAAAATCGAATCATTATTTGTATGCATTGAACATCGATTTTGGACAATCTAAAATGTAGATTATTGGTTTTAAATAATATAATATGCGACGTTCTTATAGCAAAATATATTACCTGTTTTTATCCATTATTTTAAAATGCAAATATTGACTATATTTTTACAAACTTTTAGATTCTGAGCGGAGCGATGAATGTATTGATATTACAATGACGTGTGTGTTTTTTTTTATTAATTTTATTATTTTTTATTTTTGTGTCTGTCATCACCGATTGGGCGGTCAATTGCTTCGATTTTCTTCAACAGTATCTTGTTCGATGGGAAAGTGAATCTAGTTGGTGCATTCAGGAGGTCAACATTTAAAGTGCGCAATACTTACCAAAATCGCCACGAAAACACCATAAAAATTAAGGTAAAATAGGAATTTTCACGCAAAATCTGTTCTCGAAAAATTTGACAAAGTTTTCAAACAGTTTACGGACAGTTTTAATTATTTTTAGTTTTTTTTTTTATAAATGTTAATAAAATTTTATTTGTAGTATAAAAAAGCGTGAAAATTTAATACAAGGCTCCTGATATATTGTTACAACAGTAGTTAAAAAATATAAAAAAATACATCAGCACAATTTAGCATATAAGCATTTAAAGTTTAATTTTTGACAACATTTTCAAATTTTAAATTTTAAAATGATTTTGTAGTTAAAAATGTATAACATTTTCAAACTTTATAGCTAAGAATTGAAAACTTAAAAGAAGGTTCCACGTAAGTAGGTTATTCTGTAACAAAAAATCTCAAAAATATAAGACCAAGTTTTTTTTAATTGTAATTTTATGTTAAAATTTGGGCGAAATTACATACTAAATAACCAAGAATAACGATTTTAGTTATTTTGTTGTAATTTTATAATATTAATTCAACTTACCGGCTACCATATTATTAATAATAAGTAATAAAAATAAAATATAATATAAACACTGACAAACCGTCTCCGCTCAGAATCATTTTTCGTATTTAATGATATTATTATATCATTGAATTCAAATTTCATACCATCCATTATACAGTGCCGCACCTGTAACCTATTGTACAGCAGAGTGACATTCACTTACCCACCTTTTTATACCCGTATTTTGCTGGTTCAAAACTAATATAGATATTGGTCTATCAACATAATAATTATCGCTTGATTTTAGATTCTGAGCGCAACGATCACAACTTTATTATTATTAATATTATCTGTAATATGTTTATAACTGCAGCAACGGATATCATAAATTTAAATACTTATTTTTATCGATACCTACATAAATATACGGTAGTTATGCCTGCTAGTTGCAATACTAAATTCTCACAGTAAACATTAATTTTTTTATTTTTGTGTTTGTCATCACAGTTTGGGGCGGTTAAACTGCTTCGATTTTCTTCAATAGTATCTTGTTCGATGGGAAAGTGAAACTAGTTGGTGGATTTGGGAGGTCAAAATTAACCTACAGAACAGCAGAGCGACATCCATTTGCCCCCTTTCCCCCCCCCTCTTTCTTAGATTGTATAAGTATAGTTAAATAATATATTTATAATATTACGTTTTAAACTTTTAAGTAACTGATAGTTATCTTAAATTAATACTTAGTATTATATTATAAATATATCATATTATATGTAACTGTCTATTATTAAAATACATATTTTATAACATAATATTATGTATATTGTGTATCGATAAAATAGTATATGTTCGTTAAAATATTGAGTTGAAACCAGGGCTTGCAAACGTTATAATAACGTTATGATTATAACGTTATATTTGACTAAAAACGATTGGAATTTGTAAACGTTATTATAACGAAAAGCGATAATCAAAAATAATTAAATATCGCAAAACATAACGATTAAGAAAATATAATATATATTAATTAACAAAACATAACGCAAAACGTCATTTATAGAATACCATTAAACGAAAAGTAACGCAAAACGTAATTTATAAAATATTATTAAACGAAAAATATCGCAAAGCGAAATATTTTAAAATCTATTTATTTAAAAGGTCTATTGGTTTCGTAGAAACATTTATTTCATGCAAACAATATAAGAATTGATTATATTATGTTCCGTATCTTGGCCATTAGTCATTATACCTACCCGAATTAGTTATTATTTTAAATTTAATAGGTATTATGACTATTTTAAATAACGATAAACGCAAAACTTGAATAACGTTTTAGTTCTAAATAACGATAAACACCAAACTTGGATAACGTTTTAATTCTGAATAGCAATAAACGCAACAATTGAATAACGTTTTAATTCTAAACAATGATAAACTCAAAAATTGTGTAACGTATTAATTGTAAATAATATAAAACGGAATTTTTTTTTCAAATGCAAGCCCTGATTTAAACAAGTTTCAAAAATTGAGTTTTGATAAAAAGAATTTAAATCCATTCTACAGATCTTCAATAATTGTTTGGTATAGTTTTCAAAAACTATTAAGAATTGGTAATATTTGTTACATTTATTCAGTGCTAATTAAAAGTAAAACTTTAAATATGTACATCGTAATTTTAGAGCAATTACTGGCAATACTGGCCTCAGAAAAATAAGTATCAGAAGACGAAAAAAGCATCGTGGTAAAAACAAAGCATAATATGGCCCTTCCACTGGGAATATAATAAAAAAACATATTTTTTATCTCGATTAAATTCCAATTCTCTTTTATCACAACATTTTACGCCAATTATTACATTATATACGTATATACACTGCTATAATATATTAATCCAATGTTTCGTAAAGAGATAATTGGGTCTTATCGTTATTTCCCTATGTTATTATATCTATATTGATTCGTTAAATATGTATTAGGGTTGTATGATAATAAATCATAAAATAATGAAAATCGCAAATTGTTCTCTCTATCATAATATTTACACCCCTCGTATATATAATAACTATATAATAGTTGCGTATAATACATCCCAACTCTTGCAACCGGCATGTATAATCGATGGGCGTGGTAATCCGTTTTAATAGTATTATACGGAGGGCTTATAATACAATTACGACGAAATGACTTTTTCTTTTGAAAAATGCATGGATTTATTTAGTGATAATAATAGAACAGACAAGCAATCGTGTTATAGTTGATTTATTGTTTTTTTTTTTTTTTATATCATGACAATTATTATTGTGACAATATGAATATGTTATGGAATAAAGTGTACAGACAATAATCCAAATGTTTTATTCTGAAGCGAGGATGAGAGAAGTAGGATGTCTATTGATAATAATTAATAATTCTAAAATACATAATATTTGTGTAGAATGGTGGTGTTTCCTATAAATGTGGTTATATTGGCCGTAACAACGTACAACTACTAACTAATGTTATACATTTTAACTTGTTTACTTGTAAGTTATAGCACTAAATTATTTTGAAAGATCTTAATTATTGCATGTAATTTATTGACAATTAATTTCTTATTTTGATGATTTTGTAGTTACATGCTATAGGCGTTATGTAAGTAGGTACTTAAATCGCTTCAACAAAAAATAACTTATACACTAAACACAGTTTTTATTGTATTGAAAAACTATACAAAACCAGTGTAAATATGATTCTTACTAAACATAAAAAGGTCTCGTGAATGTGAACTTCAAGTCGAGAACTTTATGATTTTGAGATCCAGCCCGGAAGAATTTAAAAATATTGTCGGATGTCGGTTTCGTTTTTGAGTTTAAACTTTATCTAGGGAGTGAGGGATTTTTTTTACTGTATAAATTCATTTTACATTTATGTGATTGCGTTTAATTTTTGATTCCTACTATTTGAAATATATTATATCAATAGGTATAGCTCCGATTTAAAATGTCCCACGTTGAATACATGTCTTAATATAACTTAAAATTATGATGTATATTAATCATCATTTATATATTATGGACGATAATGAAAAAATAATTTGGGAAGGCCTTTGTCCAATTTTCTAAGATACGCTACTGTCGGATATCGATTTCATTATTCAACTCATTATAATCATACATAAATGTAATACTAGTATAATACACTCAAAAGAAAACTTGAAAAAAATATTAAATAAGACTTGATTTTCCGTACATCATTACAAGAAAAAAAGGCTTACTTTGAGGCGATTTCATTTTTATGGGTAATACATATTGTATAAATCACTTGAGTTATTGTTATTCCAATTTATAAGCAAGTTAAGAGTATGTAAAATATTACAAATTAAAGATACTCATAAATTTACATCGTAACAACACACAAACACCTTCGTTTATGTTTGATAATAGCTCATTGAGTATCAAATCCATCGTATATATTATAATTCATCCAACTATGAGATTACACCAGTGAGAACAAGAAGAAAAAAACGATGGCAGATAAATATGTACCTACTAGTAGAAATTCCGGATTCTCTATTTGAAAGGTAGCTGTTATATAAATTAACTATGAAGTATAAGTTTTATACATATTATAATATGGTAATTAGTAGGTATATAGTATCTATATATTGGTGTGACTGGGTGAATACTGAATTATATAGATGTTAATAAGTTAAAAAATGAGTACCTACCTACTTTCATTTTAGTTATAGTTTAGGCGAGTTAATTGCTGTACTTAAGATGACAATACTATATTATATTACATGATTACAACGACAAGTCACGATTTATTCTTTGACGCTAACACGAGCAGTGAATGTTATGTAAGATCATGAAACAAATATTATACAAAAGTATTAGGTGCTTTAAATTTATAATTTGACAACAGATTTTCTTTTATATTTAACAAAAAAATTAATATAATTAGCATTCCTGATATTATATTTTAAATATATGTAAATAATAATTATTAAATTTGAAAAAACATGTCATACCCTATAAAATCAACTTTTTCGGGAAATAATGTAAAAATATTGGTGTTCCATTTTTTAACACAATGAAAAGGATTTATGATTAAATAATAAATATCAATGTACCATTAAAGAATAAAACCCACGGTTATAGATAGAATATATGGTAAAATACTTCTTGTAACTAAGCGAAATATGTATTTATATTTTATAGCAAATTTACCAGATGTGTCATTTTAAGTAAGGGTCAGCACGAACCGATAGTTATAATTACTTTGTAACTTTTTTCTTTATGTGTTTAAAGGAAAAAATTACTTTTTACTTATTTGAACTTCAACTCGTGTCCTTATAATTTCTAAAAAAAAATAAACTTGTGTGAAGAAAATATATTTTTTCCCATTGGTTAAATTTAAATTAATGATTACGCCAATAATTGAATAATAACTAGTATATTCAAGTCATAAAAATATAAATTCAGTAAGTATCTACATTTGAAATTCAACAGATTTATTATTTAGGATTACATTTATTATGATAGGTACATTTAATAGATATAATTTCTATTTCCAGCCGTAACTTATTCATTTTGCATTACAGTTTGTATTGATACTATTAAAGATAGTTTATAATATTATAAAACTATAACTAAGTTTAAAATAATGTTTTAAATATTCTCTTTTGTTCACTGTCGATATATCAACGCACGTCCTTACAATAATCAAAAAAACAACTTCTTAACAACGAAATACCTCGTCATCAGTGCAAAGTACATAATACTTTTTTATTATCACTTTCATGCCTATACTTAGTACTTACTTCAGTTCGAAATTCGAGACTTTTTAAAAGTTTTCTTATTTATGGAAAACGTCGAATACATTTCGGAGGTGCTGATTTTCCAGTTCTACAAGAATTTATTATCACCCTCGGTGGTGCGTATACGAGAAAGATACTCTGATTTACCCCTCTTCCTTGGGGATTACGGCTTGTCCCCAGAGTCATAAGTAAATCCAAGAGGTCTGTCGTAAACAAATAATAAAAAAAACAATCTGCAATTGCTTCATATAAATAAATAATGTAAAATATTAACTCTGAGTTTAAAAAAAAATGTAAAAAAGTATTAGATAAATGTGATCTAAAATGTAGTTTTCAATGTTTGATAGTGTCTTATATAATATATAATATGTATACATTATATAGCACCACACTATCGTCTTCGTTTGATTCTGTACACATTTATGTACGATATACACTTTGAACCGCGGATTACACTCTAAACTTTTTTGAATAAAAGTCATCATCTAAAATCTATAGACAACCACTATACAATATGATTCCCATCTCGATCAGCAGCAAAGGTATTTTACAACCTATAATAAACAATAGGCAGATATAGGCGCTATTATATTATATAGTGTTATAATATTTTTAGAGCCGATGAAACTTTATAATCCAAACGAACAACCATCGACTCGCGCAAAATATCGTATAATAATGTATCAATAAACAACAACGTAAGAATGTACTGTAATAATCGATTCGAATATTCAACCGTCTGTGGTGGCGTTGGGTTTGTCCACGTAGAGTTTTGGCGGCATGGGCACGACGTATTGGCCGGACGGCGAGCGGGCGGACAGCGATAAGGCGGGCAATTGCACGTTGTACGGCGGAAGTATCGATCCCGGCTGCTGTTGTACGATCGGCGGCAGCTGTGGAATGTTGCCCTGGTACAAAGAGGGTACCTGGGCACTGAACGGTGCCTGGGCCGCGAACGGTGCCTGGGCCGCGAACGGTGCCTGCGGGATGTACGGGGCCTGCGGGACGTATTGGGCCTGTGGGACGTATTGAGCCTGCGGGACGTACTGTGGTGCCTGAGGGATGTACTGCGGGGATTGTTGCACGTACTGCGGTGGCAGATGGACGACTGGTGGCAACGGGTCAGTGGTGGACACCAAAAACGGCGTGCCAGCCACGATGCCCGGGCCGCTGTCGGACCGCGTGCCGTAGAGCTGATTGTTGACCGCGTCGCCCGTCTGACCACCGGCCGCGTGGTAACCGTCCCCGTTACCGAACTGGCCTTGTTGACCGACTGCGTTCGTCTTCACCGACGAATCGTGATAGCCTCCTCCGAATGCCTTGCCTTCTCCGTCTCTGAACCTGAAAATTACAAAACCGAAAGTCTTACTCTTAGATTGCCCTTCAAAAAACTGATGTTGACGTGTAAACTACCCGATCAGTCATAAAAAATAAGTCTTTGTTGCCTTGTGGGTAATATTATATGAATATTGGGCTGAGATTTAATGTTTTGTGGGTACCTAACATTATATGAATATTGAACTTGGATTTGAATGGCAAAAACGTAAAAGTAAATTAATATACCCTTAAGAAATGCATTTATCAATTAAAAAACTCCAAAAAATCACCAGAAAAATGGCACGTTATTTTATTTTATTTTTTTGAATAGGTACGATCCAATTATTATTGTTTTAATATATTATATTTTATATATATAAAAAAAATGGGTATACTCGTTTTAATTATTGTGGAGAAGGGTACAATTTGGATCACGTCTATATGTGGTGAGGATTTGTCACTAAAAACCCGGGCGGTCACCCATTCGGGACACCTCAGAACCCAATATTTGTGACTGAGGCAAACCACCCACGCCACACCAGGCCACTCGTTATGTATAATATATCTTGTCGTGTAATGTTTGATATTTATATTATCTATATAATTTGTTAAGTATAAGTCATTAATATATTAACTTAATGAAATAGAAAGATCCGGTCATTATTATAAATCTGAGATTCATGTTATATAATACATGAATGTATACTGAAATCTATAGAGAATTTGTTGTTCCTAGTAATAGGCTAAAATTGACCTATAAAAAATGTAAAAATTCAATATAAATGTTAAAAAAACTGTTGTTAGAATAATTTTATTGCACTCGAAATACATCATTACATTAAGGGCTTGAAAATAATGGTGTCAGGCAATCGAATTATTATAAACAATTTACTGTTAATCATAATAATACATTTTATCGAAATCTAATAATATTTGTACGGTTGATTTGATTGGAACAACAACATTTGTTCAATAAATCACCTAAAATATAATAATGTAAGTAAAAACTACAGTTGCATGTTATACATTTTTATATTAAGGCTGTTGGAGCACACCGTATTTTTTGTAGTTTTAGACCAATAAATGGAAGATTAGTTTATGTGCTTTCCGATGTCCAATTATTATTTAAAAAATATGTATAAACTCATCATCTCATCTTCTAGGTCATGCAGGAAACAGATTATTGATTTTTGTATTCAATAAGGCTTAAAAATATGTTAAAATTTAAAAAAAATGATGAAAATATTTTTATTTTATACACTTACATTCAGTTTTAAGATATCAATTATTTTCCCTACATAACCTAGTAAAGGAAATGATGAGTTCATACATTTTTTAAAAATAATAATCAGACATCGGGAAGTACATAAACTAATCTTTCACTTATAGTTATTTTGTACCGATTTTAACGGGTTTTTTACGATAACACGATAATGGCCCAGATAATGGATTACTCACACTAAGGTTCATTTACTACTCACACAATAACAAATATTTGCCAATAATATTTTTGCACAATTTCCTAAATTTTACTGCTTAAAATATTCTATGCTCCAACAGCTTTAAATTAAAAATTATTTGATATTATCTTCGTAATGAATATAATATTATATATTTTTTTTGCGTTAAGTTTTCGACAGCTGAAGTCACTAGCTTGAAGGTTATTTTTAATGGGTTTTTATTGTGGAGAAGGGTACAATTTGGATCACGTCTATATGTGGTGAGGATTTGTCACTAAAAACCCGGGCGGTCACCCATTCGGGACACCTCAGAACCCAATATTTGTGACTGAGGCAAACCACCCACGCCACACCAGGCCACTCGTTATGTATAATATATCTTGTCGTGTAATGTTTGATATTTATATTATCTATATAATTTGTTAAGTATAAGTCATAAATGTACACTTAAATAAGTCATGACCAGATATTTTTTTATTTTATTCCGTCATTTGAACATCAATTACCTACGTATAAAATATATTTTCAATATCAATTTTACGAAAAAATATTCATCTCATGCATACCTAGCTAAATCTTGTGAAATTAATGTGACATACACATACGGGCATACGACACATATCTATTTATATTATATATTTTAATACACAATAATATATTTTTAATAATATTATACTTTGTAGTTGTACCTATACCTAAACAATGCAGGTCTTATAATATCTTATATTTTATACAATGCTTTATCAATACTAATATAAGACTTATTTTACTTATATTATACCTTTGATCTTTCGCACCATATTGAATCACTCCACCGTGTCCAAGACCATCGTCATAATACGTAGCTTTATTACCGCTTTCATTTTTTTGGTACGAAGTGCTGAATCCAGCAACTTGATGTCCCTTGTTCCGTCCATTTATACCACCATAAGCTCCACCTTCCACACTTGTAACTCCACGGTCGTTGACACCTTTAATTTAATTTACTCTAATCGTCAATAAGTGTATACATCACACCATTGGGTATGTACAATATATTAAGCTAAACGTTCGAATACAATTCAATAATATCTGCAATATTCATAGAAACTCACCGCCATAAGTATTGCCGACGTCAT
This sequence comes from Metopolophium dirhodum, assembly GCF_019925205.1. NCBI lineage: Eukaryota > Metazoa > Arthropoda > Insecta > Hemiptera > Aphididae > Metopolophium > Metopolophium dirhodum. The sequence goes on along the minus strand of NC_083560.1, from coordinate 55,695,850 downwards.
ATCCGTTTAATGCACCGTTATTGTCTCGGTAGAACCCATTCTGGTCTCGATATCCGTTGGCATCGATTTTGTTTCCACCGAAAGCCTGTAACGCTTGCAATCCGTTTAAAGCCAAATTACTGCCAGCTGTAGCATATCCCTGGGGTACTTGATCCACGCTCCAGACTCCCGCCGGATTGATGATGGGTGGTCCTGCAGGCTTTAACTGAACAAAATCACCACCCATCACAGTGTCCAGTGTTAAATTTATATAAAACGCCTGGACTGCCAATCCGATTCCAGTTAGATGTAACGATTTATTAGATGCCGTTGAAACTTTTGTCATTATCAACTACCTGTTAACCAATATTAATTAAACATTTTCTACACTCGAGTTTTTAACGTCACCTTTAGAACGTGATTTATACTATAAGCTGGATAATTATTCCAAGTAGATTGAGTGTTCGTTAGCATATTTTTCGGTGTACAGATTTATAATTGTCTTAAAATAAACTCTTTACTTTCAATTATATTGTCAATATTTTTGATAACCGATTTTCATAGTTACGTCTTCTTGATTATAGGTTTTTCTACTGTATGTACTATTATAAACTGCGTATTATTGTTAAATACTACGTATGTTAAGTACACCCGCTGTGTCTGTCCATAGTCCATCCAATTGGAGTAAGTTGCCATGGTTACCAATACTATTGAGGATCTTATAAAAAATATTATATTATTTAACTTACATTCCTATAGAGGCTAAAGTGTTTAACATATTATTTATTATTATTTATTTTTTATTTAACATTAAATTAACTTTTATCTCTATGATATTAATTATGGGAACTAAGTGTATGAAATATATTTACTACGACTTATTTTAATTTCCTTTACATTTTATTAATGTTAATTTATTGATTATAATGAACTCATAAACTAGAATACCTATATGGATATGAAAATAATATAAGCAGTGGGTATAAGAACAAAATTAAAATATTTGAGCACGAAGAATAACCTATTATGTTTTTATAGATAGGTATGTAACTAAAACATGACTTATAAATAGAAATAGAAAAGATTATATTTTAATTGATTAAAATTAATCATTTTAAAGTTCAAAGTTCACATTATTCGTAATTTAATATTTAATTTATAGTTTACTATAATACATTTTGTTGTTATTGATAGTAAGGTATACAATTTTAGTTTTGTATTGATTTAAACATTTATTTAAGTAGATAGGTACTATATAACGTACAATAATAATAGTCATTTGAATATTTAATATATGATTTTAACAATATAATGTTTGCTACCGCATAATATGTAAGTAATGTTATCTGCAATATTACGTTACGTGTCAATAGTTTTTTGTCCGTATCTTTCAATTTTTTTTTTACGCTAATTCCTATGCAGTTGAATAAGTTCAAGAACCTTTTATTACCTTTTTAGGTTTATATTATATAATATATATATATTTTGTTCACGCTAATAATTAAAAGCAATAGACGAGTTTCAAAAATACTTTACGTGCAGCTTAAATTAATATTTTATTTTTAAATATTTATTATAAGTCGATTAATATTGTAACTAGATGGTTTCCAAAGAGTAATACAAATATCACGCTCATCATATCTATCAACAGTAAACTAAAATGTATCATTAGTTAACATATTGTCATTGAAGAATACATTTTATACTTGTTATTTTAATAAAAATAGTACACTTTTAAGTCTTTAACACACATTTTAAATTAAATTGTTGAATACCTACAAGAGTCGTTATTAACATTAAAAGGAACGTTAGAAAGTAAAACCAAAAAAGTTTATTGTCACTACAGGTATTGAATTAAAAATAGTACCTATGAGTTCCTAGACATGCATAGAAATTATTTAGAATTTTACTATGATTGCAATGCATATCTAGAGAGTAGAGACGCACTATTATTTGAGGTAGGTAGGTACATGATGAATTCACTTTAAGGTCACAGATTAATCATACGGAACGTTCAGCCATAGCTATTAGTATACCAATTATTTTAATCACAATTAGAAACCGTAAGTATAAGTTTATCGTTAGTCATCGAATATATTATATATATATATATATTAGTTTTAAATGAATATATCGCTAAAGATTAAAAATGATTTTTTGTTTTATTTCAGTGAATAAAGTAATAACTGCAGCAACTATATGGTTATGTAATATACCTATGTACAACGATTTTTAAAGAGTGGCGTACTATAGTCTATAGTTCACACTGTATGTATACATTAATGTGAAAATTTTTTTCTAAAATTAAAACGTTTTGGAAATACTAGAGAAGAACGCGACAAGAAGTTATTTAACAACAAGCTTTAGGTATAGGTAGGTATGCACTAAGGTACATTCTATAGAATTACAGTACGAACACGAGGTTGGACTCTCTTTGTTTATTGTATACCCAACTGAATAGAATCATGATAATAATATTAAGGTCAGACAAATCGCACGAGGACAGACTTATGTTTTTTTTTGTATTTAAGTTTATGCAGATATGTGAGTCCATAAGGTCAAACGGTTCTTCAAATGAATGGAAATTTCCGAGTTGGGTAGCAGCATTCATAGATAAATAAAGGCATATAAAAAACGTTATCATTCAATACATAGGTACCTACACTATTTTACAACTAATTTGTATTAAATTATTTTTGTACGCAATTAAACTTGAAACAAGAATGCAATTATAATTTCCTCGAAGCTTAACTATTCAGGAAGTGATTGAATAAAATAATGTATTAAACGATCTATGTATTACAAATTACAGTAATCATCATATTATAAGCATTTCCAAAAACAGTTCTTAAGTTTGTTATTCATACTGATAAATGGAATCAACACATCAAAGAAATCACATGCAATATAATATTTCATAATTATGCTATACATCGGTATTTACTATAGACTTCTATTGTGTTTTTCTAATTCATATAATGTTTCCATATTGACGATCCAGAGGGGAAAAATTGTTGAAAACAGTAGGTAGGTAATAAAATGTAAAACTAGTGGAAAACAAACAAAAGTGAAATAAACATAAGTCGGTTATATTGCAGTTTAACAGCTTACCCGGGCAATGTCGACCGTTCTTTCTACCAAGAACGATTCAGATTATATTATTATACATTAGCGTGAAAATATAAAACAATTATGTGGGTAGGTAGGTAGGTACAACAAGTGAATTATTATATTAGTGGAATAAAAACAACTTACAGTAGTTCTACACCGTTCGAAACGAAAAGACTTAATGTCGCACACCACACCAAATGAATTGCCGCCGACTTTTGTGTTCAAAATAACACTAATATTATAATATTATCGGCGTATCGCGGTATATCTGCAGCTGTAGGACGTATCACTCGCTTAACACTATCGCGGCTAACCGTGTTTCAAGCCAACTCTGTCTCGCCAAGTAAATCGTCTAACGCGAAACGTTTTACTAAATTCATAAAATATACACAAAAACACTCATTCGTTTTGGCTAATGCCTACACCCAAACTGTTTTTCCAGTTTAATGGTGAATTACCGGGTTCAGGGTCAATTATTGAGCATAAATCGGTTGCTGCGGTGCATTGTGTCCGACCGCCAAGTGAACACCGAATAGTATACATATTATATATATTTATTTAGGCATGTTAGCACTTATATATAGGTACACAGACACACGGTTGTACTACAGTGTATATGGTCGGCGAGTTTATGACTATAAGGAACATTATTATAACCTTCAATTACTAACGTGACGTCGATTCGCATTCCCGACAGTCTTCAGAATCTAACTTCTGATACATTTCAACGCTGATATTTTAAACCTACAACCTATATGCCCATAATATGTATTATTTATTTTAGGCTTCTAATATATTATGTACGTGAGTACACCGTGCATATTCGGTTCAATTCAGTTTTCAGCTATAACATATTATCATACTGTCTTATTCGTGACAATAATGTGATATCACAAGACATACCTAATTATTTGTGTGGATACTCTGCTGTTTATTATGTGATCAGAATTCATATTTTTTAAGTTTAAATTTATAATTTGACCATCAGTTTAGATTTTTTGTTTGTTTTTTTTAACAGAGATATGTGACCTATATGCTGAATAAAACTTTTTTCTACCCAATTTTGCGTAACGCTTTGTGTGCTATAGAAACGCAAACCAAAAATCAAAACACATTTTCTTTAAATTAATTACAGTAGGTTACAAGTTCTACAGGTAAGTGGGTGTTGCTCTGCTGTAGGTACAGTAGGTTACAAGAGGGTCACTGCAATGAATGTTGTTAAATTTGAATTCAATGATATAAAATCATTGTATATTTGTAAATGAATATCGATTCTGAGCGAAGATAGTTTGTCAGTGTGGATATTTTATATTATATTTATATTGTTATTACTTATTATTAATACGGCAGCCGGTAAGTTCAATTAATATTATAAAATTTCAACAGAATAACTAAAATCGTTATTCTTGGTTATTTAATATGTAATTTCCTCCAAATTTGAACATAAAATAAAACTGTTTTTTTGTATTTTTGAGATTTTTTGGTTACAGCATAACCTGCTTATGTGAAACCTTGTAAGTTTTCAATCCTTAGCTATAAAAGTTGAACATTTTATAAAATTTTAACTATAAAATCATTTTAAAATTATTTGATAAATAATGTTGTTAAAAATCGAACTTTAAATGCTTATAAAAAAAAAATTGTGCCGATGTATTTTTAACATTTTTCAACTGCTATTTATGTAATACATCAAGAACCTTTTATTAAATGTTGACGCTTTTTGGCCCAGCGAAAACATTTTATTAATATTTGTAGAAAAAAATCGTGCCTATTAAATATTTATTTATAATGATGTATTGCAATTTATGGGTACAACGCTCATACAAATTATCTAGACCCTAGACCCTGTAATCTGAAAACACTACTTTTATGAACATAAATAGTAAATACATTACTAAGTAACCAGGGCTTAAGGTTGCTCAAAATGGAAAAAGGTATCTCTATACTATTTTGTAAGTTCCACGTAGATAAACATAAATTATTTTTATTACTAAAAGTTTTTTGTTTATTACGTTGTCACAATCAATGGTGAAGGGAGGATTCCAGTGTTCATTAGTAATTTCTAAATTAGTGCCTCATATTATTAATTTAATGTTCATGAAAATGTCTTATTTCAGCACGAAATTTTTCTTGATCCAAACTTAAGCATCCTCTTCTTCAGAGTTCAGAGTTTAAATTGTATAATAAACATTACAAAAAATTGAATCATAAGTAATAATGAACTATGATTAAAAAATAAACAGTATAAATATGAAGGAAATATTAATTATATTTGCATTGAACTTTTACATTTTACATAAGTATCTAAATTAGTTTTCTTAACGAAGCATATAATACCTATTATAATAACAAACTATAATAAAAATGTAATATTTTGTTTGTTATAATTAAATTAAATTAAATTAAATATAATAAAAGTAAGTATATAATCAAACATAAATAATAGTGAGATGATAAAAGAAATTAAACTTAATATGTATGCATTTTACTATATAATCTAGGTATATAATGATATTTTTGTCAAACTGAAAAATATTTAATACGATAACTGAATAACTTTATTAAACCAAAATGATACCATTTCAAAAGGTAAATAGGTTATTATTTTTAACGGAGGATATTTTTCGATTCAACTTCGAGCCTTGAGCGTATACAAGCGTATCTTTTGAAGACAGTTTTAAAAAGGGCGTTTTTATGCGTGGCCAGAGTAAGGACTCAGAGGAATCTCATGACATCACCACCATTTAACACATTGACGGACAATTACGAAAAGTACTGCTGTGGCAATATTTTTGTTTGGTGATGCCATGGGACACGAAAATGCATATGTAATAGTACTGCTATAGCAATTCTCGAAAACCGACCAAAAATGGACACTACTGCTACAGCAGTGGTTTTTTCAATGGTATCATATAAGAGACCAAGTCTACTTTAGTCATGCTTTTTATAATTATTTATAATCCTCACTGTCCGTCTATGTGTTAAACCCCTGCAAGTAACTATCGTTACTTATTGTTCCAAAACACTGTAAACTTAAAATCTCCGACAATGTACACTACGTAGGTACATATTTCTTATATTGTGTTTAATTTTTTATTTGTACTTCGTTTCAATGATATGTTTTATCACAAATAATTAATTTTGATATTGTTTCTCGTGTTACATTATTCTTGTTCGAATGTTATTGATATTCAACTAAATTTGATTTTATTACATAATTTGAGTGGTTAATGTATTATTAATAATGGAAGACATCTCATGTTTAAAATCATTTAATATTTTTATTTTTATTGTTATTAGATTTTACTATTTTACGTCAATCAAAATATTTTATAAATATAGTATTATAATATTATAGCGCAAGTATACTATGTTTTAATTATTTAAATAGAATATTGATAGGTTTTTAAAGTAATTAAATAATATGTGTAGTTGTTAACAGCAACCTGGGTTAAATTTATGATGTTTTTGTTCTGCGATGTATAAAGCAGACGTTTGAATGTCGACATCTTCTCTAATCAACATTTCTCTGAAAATAAATCGTTAAAAATGTAGTACCTAATTGTACAATAGTAAATAAATCAATATCCACAATGACACAAATGACTAAAAACAATAATTACAATTTTATTTACAATTTTTTTTTTGTAAAGTTGTTCAAATTCAAATTATTCATTAAATAATATATAATGAACATACGAAATGTTTCAAAAGGTCGTCCTAGCGAAACTTGAGAATAAAATGCATGTAGGTTCATATTAAGCAAATTGGCAGAAATACATTTCATTATTTATTGTTGCGTAAATGCATACGTATATATTGAATATTGTATATGGGTAAGAGAAAATTATTCTCCCCAAATTTTATTATTATCTTCTGTCAAAATTGTATTTTTATTTTAATTCAAATTTTGAATTACCTACATGCACACTTTACTACTTCTTCGGTGTAAAACAATTCCATCATTTGGCTTATATGCATGTTATAATAAATTAAATTGATATGTGACTACAATAAGTGAATCTGATAATACGCTACGTTTACAGTTAATAATATAAATATATTATAATATATTAATTATACCTATCATATTATTGTAAAATTATGAAAATATATGTGTTCAACGCCTAGCTATAAATGTTTTTTAAAAATTCTATATTCAACCTATAAGAAATAAATAAAAAAACCCCATACCTGCATAGTGTAACCAATGCGTTATTAATATTCGTTCCAAGTTTGGAACTAGTTTCGAAAAATACTGCGTTGTAATCCTTAGCCAAAAGTTCACCGTGATCTGTGGACACGCACGTTAGTCCTTGCAACTCTGCTTCGCGTCTTAAATCCAGTTTGTTACCACAAATACAAATTGGTAATTGTTTATCAGCTACTTCCTAAAGACAAATATAATGGAATTATGAATTAATATTATTAAATAAGTACCTACCTACATGGTAGATGATTTATACATTATTGCTTGGTGGATACTCTTAGCTAAAATTATTATTTTATTAACAGCTGATACTTATTTTTATTATTTATTGTTTTAAAAGACCACCTAATCGGAAATGTGGAACGACACAATATCTAAATTCTAAACAATAAACCATGACAAAAATGTCTCTTAATTATTAGACAAATAAATTTATGTCTAGAAAAGTTCTGAGTTAAGTACCTATCATAATTTGTAGGTGAAACATTTTCAAAATTACAATTATTCTTAAAAAAATAAAATATATAAAAAAAACTTATAGCTATCATTAAGCAACGCCTTATGCGTTTTAAACATATTTTAATATATTGATTTATTGAAAGAAATGAATCACCTATTATTTTTAAGTTATTTTTTAATGTATCAAACATTAGTTGATCGTATTATGAAATACGCGTCAATAAGGACAAACTGGGTCCTTTAAGAGGACGCTACTCATGCATTTGTTGTCTCCGTGACTACTTCTTACAAGTGCATGACATAGCAAATATACGCTGAAAAGTTAACATTTAGCATCGTTAACTTAAAAATAAAAGTCAATCTATCTATTACGAAACTTGAGACAACAAATCTGTCTGTAGCGTCCTCTTATGATTTTTTAAGTAGATGATTTATTAATAGAATATTTTAAAAATATTATGAGTATACAAACAGTTTTGGATTCATAATTTGTGTATAATATACTGTTCTAAAATTTTGTTGACTACAATGTATTTATTTTAATTATTTTTAAGAGCCTCACTACTTACAAACATTTTAGTGTAAAGACCTAAAGTTTTCACAAAATTAAGTTAATTAACGTCATCAGATTTTAAGACTGGAAAAAAGATAAACGCATAACTTTTGAGTACTATAATTAATTATACGTAGAGTATTTAAAATAGTTGATGAGTTCTTTTTAAAAAAAACTTTAACAAAATATCAAAAATATATGATCTTTCAAAAATATATAAATAAACAAAACATTTTTCTTAGAATCTTATCTTTGGATTATTGATTTACCTAAATAGTTCAATTAAAATGTCGCTATTAAAATAATTTGACATTTATACATATTATTTTATTACAGAAAAATGTGTAGGTATTAATATTTATTAATATTTAATTAATATTTTTTAATGATGATTCAATGGTTGTTTTTGTCATATTCCAATTCTTTTAAAATAATTATAATTATCATACGTTTTTGTAACTATTTCATATTTCTTACTAATAACCGTTTATAATTTTTCATAATAATGAATAATGATAACACTATAATATTCATAATACCTCATAATTTATGAAGAAAAAATATTAAAAATAAATAAATGTATGTACTTGTTTTTTTTTTATATAGACCAGGACTTGCATTTGAAAAAAAAAATCTATTTTACGTTACAATTAAAACGATACACATTTTTTCGTTTATCGTTATTTAGAATTAAAACGTTACACAAGTTTTGCGTTTATTGTTATTCAGAATTAAAACATTATCCAAGTTTTGCGTTTATCGTTATTTAGAATAGTGTTAATACCTATTAAATTTAGTAATAATAACTAAAGCGGGCTGGATACGGAATATAATGTTATCAGTTCTAATGTCCGTATGCGTGAAATAAATATTTCTACGAAACCAATATAACTTTTAAATAAATGGATTTATGGATTTTGGCGTTATTTTTTGTTCAATGAAATTCTATAAATTACGTTTTGCGTTATGTTTTGTTTAGTGATATTATATAATATATTTTGTTGATCGTTATGTTTTGTTTTGTGGTACTTAATTATTTTTGATTATCGCTTTACGTTACAATTACGTTTACAAATTTCAAATATAACGTTATAATCATACAGACAAATAATCATTAATCTTATATCTTTAAATCAACACTGTTAACAATAATCGAAAAATAATACAATATACTAAGGCAGGTATCTCTAATGATTATATTGTATTATAATAAATTAATAATTATGCTCATTGCTTAAATTATCATTTTTACCGTTATCGATAAAACCCATTGACGAATATTGATAAAAGATCTTTCATTAGTAACATCATAAAGTAAAACGACTCCGTCTGCTCTTCGAAAATACGCTTTTGTAATGGAACGAAATCTTTCTTGTCCTTAAACAAAATGTATTTTTTTTTAAATATATTAGTATTTTTTTGTAATAGCTTAAAAATGAAGAAGTCATAATAAAACAATTTTAAAATTACTATTATCTATTGAAACTTACTAATTATTAATAATTATTGTTATATATGTTATAGTTAAAATTTAATTTAAAAATTATAAAAATAAATAGAAGTTTCAAATGTTAAATTATGTAATGTATTTATTAAAAACGTCTAAATCTTAATTACGAATTAGTTAAAAAGTATTCAAATAGTCTTTATAAGGCAATGGCTAAATATTTTACATTTTCAAAATCATCTTGAGGAACCATGTTATTACTATAGTATGGGTTTTCTCAATAAAAATTATTTTTTGGATAAACACTATTTATATCTATTTTGTTAAATTCGTACCAAGCTATTCCAAAGTATTAAAGACATGTTGTAAATTAATATATAATATCTATAAGTCCCAGATTTCAATGCAAAGTGCAATTTTTTTTGTGGGTGCTCTTAAGTCTAGAATCATAATAATACATCCCAATAACAAAATGCAATTCATGTAACAGATACTATACTTTCAAGAAATGTTGTTAGGTTAAATGCAGCGCTCACAATTTAACAGGTATAAAATAGTTAAACGTAGAGCTTAATATAATTCAAAATTATTAATAGTTTTTTATTTTTGTATACCTCAAACGAATAATAGGTACATTAATACTGCCACAAGATGGTGTTTGTCATCAATAAAAATCATCGCAGACGAGTCATTGCTATTATATATAATATTGAATTAAATAAAATTGGTTTTTCGTAATAAAATGTAATATGAAATAAAAGTTTTATGGTAATTTTTTATGAATATTAAGGTCAAAAGAAATTTTTTTGATAGTTATTTGAATCTGTTATTAAATTTACTAATATAATCGTATAATAGTATTACTATTGTGTAGGTACCTAAGTATAGAATCTAATCTCAATGGAAATATTCATTAACTATTCGACTGTGGATCAAGGTCCATCAAAAGTCAAGATAAATATTAAAACACGAATATTATATAGGTATGTAAAAAATTAATTAAAATATTTTAAACACTTTCATAGCACTCTTAAAATGTTGAATGATATATTATATCTACTATATTATATAAGAACTCGAGTTTCATCAAATTTTTTTTTATATTTATTAGCAGAAATTGACATTAAAAGAATATAGTCAGTTACATGAATCAAAGTTATATAATTCGGTTACATATTTTATAATGCATGCATCTTGTTTTAATTGATCTTGTATTTTTTTTTATCAAACATGCATGTAACTCAAGTTACATTTATACGATTAACGTAATTTTATATTATAATTTTAAACTATTTTAAATAATATTTACTCTACAGTATTTTACTATTTTGTATAATGTATATTGTATAATGTATTTATGTGTAAGCGTAATATCAAACTCCAAAAATATTTTAGTTCACTCCAAAGTATTAAACGACTGGAAGCTACTAATGGAAGAACTAATTTACCGATGTCAATCGTGTCGTGAGCAAACTGTCTTGTACAGAAGTTTGTGTTATCTCTATATCTAGTATTTTTTGGGACACAATAATTTTTAAGAATTAATTTTATTGAAACAGTTTGTTTTTTGAAATTTTACCAGCTGTATCCCATAACTGTAATGCTACATTTCTATCATCAACTCTGATTGTTTTAACTTGAAAATCAACACCTGTAAAATAAAATTAGAAGACAAAGATTAATTTTAATTAAAAATTAACAATTCAAATTATTTTTCTATATAAATAAGTACCTATACTGACATTTTTTGAGCTCTCTATATCTACTCATAAGACGTAATCATAGAAAAAATTTGTCAATTATGTATTACTTATTATTCCTTAGACTATTATAATTATTATTACTTTAAAGCTTTTTCTGATTTATTCTTATGAATTTTAATTCACACCTAAAGTAGATCCAAGTTTTGTTGAGAAGGTGCCTTTACAGAAACGATGAATAAAACACGTTTTTCCAACAGCCGCGTCACCGGCGAATACGATTTTATATGTTCTTTCTGGATCACCACCGATCATATCATAACTACTTATGCTCATTGCACTAGCTGGTGTGTGGAAATGCATCATATTCTGGGAATCACGGCCGGATAAACTCATTTCCTCAAATTCTATCTGAAAACAATTATAGTCGGCATTAATATTAATAAAATAAATAGCTGACGAGTGACGACTCTAAAGTATAAACTAATTACATTATTTCTTTGCCATTAGTTGTTAGGTATAATATGATATATCACATAAATTAAAATAATTAAAAACATCTTACGTGCATAAAAAATTGATATTGAGAATACTTATATAATATTCTTAAGAAATTTAATGTTAGTGATGTATGTAGGTACTGTTATAATGCATACAATGTCTTAGTGCCTAATACCATTTACCTAATTTAACCTAATAGTCTAACCTTCAATGAAATGAGTCAGTTTCCTAAGCTTGATAATAGAGTTATTATTTCAGGCCAAAAAATAATAAAATAACCAAGAGGTGTCGTATATTGTAGACAGTCATCAATATAAGGCCAGTCAGGCCAGTGAAGGAAGATGTGCTGAGGCGACAATAATATTTTGCTTTAGAACATCGCCGTACGCACAGGCACGGGCAATCCAGTGGTCTACGAGAATGTAGGTACGACGATCTTACGTGTGACGCGATCATATAGTACGGGCTAAGTGTTACAAATTAGTGTTTTATTTATCATTGATTTACATTTTAATAAAAAGTGCTTCCAACCTGAAACCCCGAGTTGTATATTATTTCAAGTCTTCTTCGTCCTTACCTTTAATATTAGAACAGTGCTCAAACACACATACCTATAGTCAATGAAGTTTCTTTAAACTAAATAGCGCTCCGGTTGTAAAGTCCTAATAGTATCATTGCAATTTTGAGGAACGGATGTAGAATCGACAAACGCATACCATCGTGTCTCAACAAGTTAACAGTTAACTGTCGAGCCATTATAGTAATACATTTATTTGAATATAAAAAAACAAATAAAATATAATAGTTTAATATAGATATCATTGGGTCATAATTGTTTAAATGCAATACAAATTAGAAGAAAAAAAATTTGTAAGATGATAACTGCTCTGCTTTACAGTATATATTTCTTGAAGCTGATATGACCCACATATAAAAATCATATATAACTAATTTAGAAGGCACGATTAAAAGGTTAATGGACACAATCTTAAAATAGTTAAGTTAATAATAGGTCTAACTGAAACCAAAACCCAAAAGAACCAAGAAATAAAATGGTTGTTAAAGACAAACATTTTTAAGCGTTAAAAAAATTCCGAAAAACAAAAAGAAGACTTTTCCAAACTTAAAAAGGTGGGTAAGTGGATGTCGGTCTACTTGTACAGTAGACTGGAAAAATAGAAGAATATTTCATATATTATTTGTTTTTTTTATTTCAATGTGTTATAATATACTATATTACTGGGTACACTACTAAAACAAAAAAAAAACACGTTTTAAACATGTAAAAAAACCTTTTAATAAAGCTCTACAAATTATAATAGTCAGTTGTTTTGTTTTTTTTTTAAAGAAAAACAAATATACAATTATATACAATTATACATTTGAATTATCTATCTTCTGTAAGCTGTGCTTGTAGCGAAGATAGAGAGTTACAAAATTAATACTTATACTTAAAAACTAAAATTAAATACAATTATTACGTAATCATACAACAGACAGAGAGAGAGAGAAAAAAGAAATAAAAAAGAAATAAAGAACATTTTCAAAAACAAAAAAGGTGGATAAGTGGATGTCGCTCTGCTATACAGTAGGTGACAAGTGGGTCACTGTAATGGATGGTGTGTTAAATTTGAATTCAATGATATAATATCATTGTATAAGAAAAACGATTCTGAGCGAAAACAGTCAGTCAGCTTATGATATTGCCAAGTATATTTGATGATATTATTGTGAATAAAGTAATTTATATATAACTTATTTACGTGGAGCCTTGTTTTAAATTTTCAATCCTTAGCTATAAAAGTTGAACATTTTATAAAATTTTTAACTTCAAAATAATTATTAAATTTTGTCAAAATTTGAACTTTAAATGCTTATAAAAAAAATTGTGCCTATTTAAATATTTTTCAACTGCTACTGTAACATTACATCAGGAGCCTTGCATTCAATTTTCACGCTTTTTTACCCAATAAATACAATTTTATTGATATTTATAGAAAAAAAAAACTAAAAAAATTGAAAACTGACTATGTCCGTAAACAGCTAAAAAAGAGTCAAATTATTTTATACATTTTATTGTGTATAGAAAATGCTAATATAAACATTCAATGAAATTTTCAAGTATCTACAGTCATTCGTTTTTTAATTACAACAAAATAAGAAAATCGTTGCATGAGAAATCAAGTGAATATCAAATGTTGTAAAAATATAAATTTCAAACGCTCATAAAAATTTAATTTGACTTTCTTGTAGATATATTTTTTTTGATAAAGACAAACTTATGAGGAATCTTGTATTATATTTTCAAATCTTAGATTTAAAAAGAACATTGACCTACTGACTTACAGCGAATGGTATAAATATGACTACTGTATAAAGATAAAATAGCTTAAAATTAATCTAAATACAATTTTAAAATGTCATTGTCTATTCTAAAATATAATGATAGATGTAAAAGTTGAAATTTCCCGTGAATAATATTATGTTTGTATTACAATAAACTAACCATAAAGGTTATTCTTCATTTGAATATCTAATTTCGTCAATATTTGAACTCTAAATGTCAATAAAAAAAAACTGTGCTAGTATATTTTCGGATTTATGGGTTGTATCTAGTAAGACCTAGCTAAAACAATTATTAAATAATAAATTATTTGAAAAAGCTCATGGTTTTTATCGAATTTTGACAACATTTGAACTTCAAACGGTTTATAAAAAAATCATAACAATATATTTTTTATATTTATAAATAAGAATAATAATATCATATAACTTATGTGTGATATTAAAGCTTTTTGATAAAACATATTTCTTTTACTATGGCACTAGGTAGGTACATAGTACACAAAAGTAGTACATATAACTAGATATAAAGCATACATTTAGTACTTTTAAATATTTTTGAAAGTTCGTTGAGTATAGTAAATTGATAATTGATGTAACAGTGATATGTTTCAAGGTTCTACAAAATATTGATACTTTTTGAATTACAATAAAAAAAACTTAAATCGTTTGATGATAACTCGTTATTTTACTCGTAAATTTAAAATTTAAACTTCAGACGCTCATGAAAATATTTGTTGAATTATGCTCAACCTATTTTTTATAATAATTGTAATCAAAACTTATATGCATTCATATTCAAACCTTACGTATTTATATTAAACCGTTAATGAATTTTCAACTTCAGAATAATTTGCAAATTTTCATAATTTTGACGAATTTGATTAAAATCTTAACTTTGAATACTCATACAAAATATTGTACATTTACGCTTAACCCCTTCCATTTATAAAAAAAAAAAAATGTAAAAACTTAACTAGATTTATTGTACTCCTAAAAATGAAATTTAAGCTTAAGATTAAAGATGTCTTGTCTTGTCTTCAGACAGATTTATTTAAAATAATAATAATGAATACGAGTTTCATCCTATTATTCTTTATAAATACGTATTCGGTATTCCATAAATATAATGATTAATGATATAGAGTACCGATATTTTTGCACATCTGGTGCCACTCATCTGCATAGAGCTGTACATTTTCATGAAAATGTTTATTTTATATAGATGTTGTAATTATTTATATTTTTAAATTATAGACCATTGAATAAAATTATCTATTAATTTTTATGAATAATTACTGCCCTAACGACAAATTATTATTATTATTATGACCGTTGTGATAGGTAACTATAAGTTTCTAAAATCAAAAAAATTAACCCAATTCATATAATATTTTTATGATTCATAATAATGTGAAATACCTAATTTATATAATATTTAAAATTAAAATATTAATGCTTATTATTGGTAACTAATATTGTTAATACTTATAATACGAGCTAATAAGTGTGTGTTGCTTATAAATTGTTCATGTTAGACGTATTATAAAAAATTGTTCATAAACAATTAATATTATACCTAGAGGGGAGAAAAATAACGTCATAATACTATAATTTTGGTTCAAACGATATTGAATATAGGTTATTATTTATTCGACTTAGTTATTTTTATTCAAAATAATATTAATTGTTTATATCTACATGTAACGGTCCTAAGTTTTAACCAAATATTATTTGTAAATACCGTTTTTGCTGAATGGTAAGGTGCGTTGATTGAAGATGCATTTGAGAGCTCATCTTGTAGATCCCTTTGATAATAATTATTTGATTCTACAAGAGTAGATCGTCCACTGTCTGAAATATGACAAAACAAAAAAGTGTATTACATCTTGTAAAATTATAAAATGTGGTTAAGTAGTTAATATTAAAGTTTCTGCAATATTACCAATATCATCCATAAGTCGTTTTATAGTATATTGTGCTCCACTTTGTTCTTCTAAAGGATCGATGTTTACTTGTATCCTATAATAATATTTATGCACATGTTAATTATTTATGGTAGTAAATTGATTAACGAATATAATATAGTTAACATAAGTAACATACGTGTTGTTAAACTCCTCGCATTTAATTTCGTACTCAGATCGAAGTTTTTCCATTTCCGAACGAACTACTGCCAAATTAGTTTGTGTGTCAATTAATTTACGTCTAAGTTCCCTTGATTCTTCTATGGTCTCATCCATATCGTTCTTGTCTACTTTTTTTTGGCTTAACACAGTGTTCACCTTTATACAATTCAAATTTAGCAAACATGAACCAGAATATTTATCAATGATATATACTATGAACCTTTTGAAACAATTTCAAATGGGTTTTTAACTCTATTGTTTCGGCTTCCATTTTTTTCATCAATTCTTTTTTTTCAAATTCAAATTGTTCTCTTGCTTCATCCCTGGCTTGAGCTTCAACTTTTGCAACTTGTGCATCTATTTCTTCTTCTAAACCTCGCAGTCTTGTTAGATGTGTTTGACGCTCACTAAAAAGAACCAACAAAATACATTTTTAAACTAAATTTTTAAAACTTGACATTGTAAACTCTAAGAAAGATTATGCATTTTATATTATACTTATGGATCATACCGATTAAACATGTTTTCAAGTTTTTCATTATCTTCATGTAATCGTTTCACATCTTCCATTAATGAACTTAAAGCTCCCTCAAAATGTGTTATAAGTTCTGATGATGGACTACAATTTTGAATCTCCATATACAAATCCGCTAATTTTTTTCCACTGAATACATATTATGTTAGCAAACGTCATAATAACATAAAATACAAAAAATATATAAATATTATTTGGTTACAGAATAATATATACTCATATATATATATATATATTTATTTAATATACCACTGAGTGATAAATACATATTACATTTATGGGTACACCTTTAAATTAATATTTTACTAGGTATCTAAATAAAATTGTCTCGCTCCGTTTGAAGTATTAAAAAGTTATCTAATATTTCATACTTTAAAAAATACATATTAAAGATTATATTATATTGGAACAGATATAGGTACTTTTTAATTTGTATATCATAAATCATAATATATGTTAATTTTTTGGATTATTATTTTAATTTAAAGTACAGCTATCAGATATAAACTTAAATGTTAAATGATTAGAAAACATCCATGCACACGCTAGGATACTATATAAGAAGTCCATTTTTTTTAAAAAATTGAATTACTTAAAAAAAAATGTAACTATTAATTATTTTCCGTCACGCCCGAAAGTTTAGTTTTCGAGAGTTAGAAAGCGATCTTTTTCCGTCCAATGGACGGTTAAGTGGGAATCCCCATAGTGCCGGCGGTAAAATGGTAATCCCCAAAAGTGCTGGGTGTATCATCTGCACAACCAGACACTGATCAATGAACGGAGAAGCGTGATAAAAAAGTGGTTTGTGTGGCTCGTGCGGGAGAGTAATTTCAGTAATTTCACCTTCACTTGTGGCTCGTGCCGCACACGTCGCATGCGACTGAAATAGCTCACTTCCCATATTAACTTTCACTAGAAATAGATAAATCTTTAGGTTCCTAAACATTAGTTTAGAACACCTTATATCCTCATTGTGTCCATCCGTTAGTTAGGTACCTACCAGTAAATAGTTACCTACGATTGTTGATATTAAGATACTTAATAAATTACTTATTGTATAAATATTTAATATATATTAAAATAATATTCAAAATATCTACCTATAATTGGATAACTATCCAAAATATACTACCAACATAATTTACAAATTTATACAACTGGTATATTCATAAATTTAAAACAGGGACAGAGAATGTAGGATGTCATACAATGATTGGAACCAATGTACTCAGAAATAGAGGTAGGTACTACAAAGATGTGGAAAACATGAAACGCGTCAGAAAAATTAACAAAAAATAAATAAACAAAGAAAGAAACACGTGAATTAAAAACAAGAACTGATATAATATGAATTAGAGAAACATAAGTTAGTTATAGAAAATATATTTATGAATTTTAAAAAGGAATATACCACCCTCAACAGATACAAACAGAGAGTTATGAAATAAACCTAAGGTAACTAGAAAAGAATTTTTTATAAAGCACAAAAAACTAATCCAACCAAAGTATCCTGGTGTAGATAGGTTACTAATTGAGTTCCTAAAAGAAGTCTTTCTTAACCCTATCCTTCCATCTAAGTCTCGACCTTTCAATTGGTAGTTTCCCTTAGTTTCCCTCGCCATAAATTCCATACAGATTTTAGTTTCTCCTCGGTAATGTTTTCGACAATATTTGGGCTTTGATACACTTTTATCCGTTATAAGTTTTAATTTTTAATTTTAATTAACAAAATAATTATACACAATATGTGTATAGTGTATTCTATACTTCATTGCTGTATAATAGGCAGACTGTTTTAGATGTAGACTGTATAAGACATATAAATTATACAATTTATACATGGATCGGGTAAGTGTACCTCTTATACAATTATGAAATATATACAATTAATATTTTTGAGTTATGAATTCCCAAAATTAAAATGAATTATGTATATCTATATATAATTATAATGTAACGATAAATATAAAAAACTTCATATAAATTACCTGGTATGAAATAATTTCTTTAAAGCTGGCTCTCCAATAACAGATACGAAATTTGACCAGGCTTGTGAGTTCCTTCTTTCCAATTCTCCACGAGTCCTATTTTCATTGGGTTTGTCTTGTTTACCAGGAGATAAAAAATCCCGAAATCCCCACGCAAAGTCCTCCAAGCATATTTGTCCGTCACCGTCACGATCCAAGTCTGAAAATATCACATCCGAATCGCTGGGTTCGATATCAAATTTGGCGCATAGTTCTTGAAATTCTTCTGGACCAATTTTCCCTTGGCCATTTCGATCGCACTCATAGAATAAGTCTTCTAAATGGACATCACTCATGATGCTTCACACTTTTTCTAAAGTGTTCTTACTTGTGTGATGGCTCTTCTTACGTACTACATGCTATTTGTATAATTACCGACTAATATGTGTCATGGTAATAAAAACCAAACCGATGATGATAAATATGCACGCGTAAATCATCCGTAGTTATTAGTTAAGGTATCGATGACGAATATGAACCAAACGTACTCACTGTAACTTTACAAGATGTTTTAAAACATAAATATTAAAAAAAAATGACATATTTCATCACTATAAATTGGCAAATATATTTTGTCACAGAAATTTTTTACATCTACATATAATTTGGTCTATCACGCAACGCGACGTCATGTATTTGTTCATTGGCGCATGTGGCTTAAGCTGTTTAAACACTACACGAATCATTGTATAAATAGTATCCATATTATTGTTTTACATATTACAACCAAAATACGACCTTGTTAAAATGAATATCAGCGACTATTGTCATTCTAGAACATTATACGAATTTCTATGAACAGTAATTATATTAGACTTTAATATTCTAAGATTTAATTTATCTAAATAAAAATTGTATCTATTAAGAACACTATTATAGAACACGTATTTGTGTCTTTTATGATGTAAGTGTAACATTCAACTAAATACTAAATTCAACATAAAATTCAATAATATTTAATAATAATTAGGTAGGTACCTAGTTAATTATAAATACAAACTGATGGAAATCATTGAGATTTGAATAAATTATTAATTATGTATAGTTGAATGAGTATTAAACAATGACAGTTACAGGCGTAACCTGGGGTGGCAAGAAGGGGCACTGCCTCATCAGATATTTAACTGAGTGGACAGTAGTGTCATTTTACTTTATAGATTTTTAGTTTCACCACATTTTGCCCCTCTAAAAATTTACCCCAGATTACGCCTTTGATTACAGCCATTGTTTTAAAAAGTTTCCATACGTCATCAGTTGATTTAATATTAAATTATAAATTATTTTGTATAAAACAAGTTTATGATTTAACATTAATGCTATAGGCTGTATCTATAAGTTATATGCCAAGTGCCAACGATTTTTTGATAATGAATACAATGATATATAGGTATTTCGGTACCTATTTGTTATTAATTGACAATTTAACTAAAATGTAATGTTAATGTGAAAAGTATGAACAAAAATAAAATAAAATAATTTATTATTTACCTATACACCTATAGTCTATACCATATATATAAACACTGAAACAAGATTTTAACAACTCAATAGGTATAGGTACTATAGGTAGTCAGTTGTTGATACTCACATGACTGTATTATGGTATAGGATCATTGTAACAGTACGATTAAGGTTATTTAGTAAGGTTATTTACTTTTCCACAATTCCACTCACAGTACCTACCTAAATATATTAGAGTTTAGAGTTAGATGCATATTGTATATTGTAACACACTAACACATTACACATTCTCCCAGTTGCATCTATGTTTTTATAATCCAATCGAATTGTGATGCTTTTTTTATAAAATATTTGTGCCTTGTTTTTGTAATTTTGGTGGTCAACAATTTTTATATAACAGGTTAAGACTGTCAAGAGTAAACTATGATGCTCAGAAGTTACATTAAATTTAATAGTCGTGGACGTATCTATGTTAAACATTTTTTTTTTTTTAGTTCTCAAATTATGTTCAACATTTATTTGTTTTAATGAAATTCCAATAACATTTTAGTAAATAATTACACTAATATTTTTTTTAAATTTAGAATTTGTTAATCAAAAGTTTTTATAAGCATATTTAACTACTATTATCAAAATATATCAGGAGCCTTGTATTAAAATTTCACGCATTTTTACCCAACTAATAAAATTGCAAGGCTGGGCAAGTTAATGATTTTTTTTTACTCAGTTAAGTTAAGTTAATATGCACTAATAACAAAAAGTTAAAAGTTAATTTAACTATAGGTTAACTCAGTTAAGTTAAAAGTTAATAAAAAGTTAATTTGTTTATACAACGCTAGCGTACTTAATTTTTTTCCAACCCAAAACTAAATTATAGTGTTAATACTTCATACAGTATTTCCATATAAGTTAGATTCGAATGATATACATTTTTAACTTTAAATAATTTACAATACATATTTTTTGACATGAAAACATAAAATAAAATTAACTTCTTAACTTAACTTTAACTTTTTAACTCGTTAATGCCTTGTAAAATTGTATTAAAATAGTATTATATGAAAAAAAAACTAAAAAAATTGAAAAATTTCCGTTAACAGCTCTAAATAAGTCAAAATATTTTGAAAGTTATATGGTGTATAGAAAATGATATATAAACATATATATTGTATATCAATATAAACATTCAGTCAAATTTTCATGTATTTTAGTTATTCGTTTTTGAATTACAACAAAATAAGAAAATCGCTACATGAGAAATCGAGTAAATATCAAATATTATTTTATTAAGAATCTTCAATCTTGTACTACAACAATTTAGAATCTTAAATTTAAAAATAAAAATTTTTAGGAATTTCTAACTCAAAATAATTTGCACATTTTCGTGATTTATACGTATTTTGTCAATATTTGAACTTAAAATGCTTATAAAAAAAAAATTTGACCATGGATTTTTAATATTTTTCAAATCTTATTGTAATAATAATATAGATATAAATGTTGAGCCATTTAAAACGAATATATCAAAACATACAATTCAAACAATTGATGAATTTTAAGTTACCTATTCATTGCATTATACCCAGACAAACTATATTATGTTAAAACGAATTGATAGGTACCTAAGTCAACATATCTGTCACAGGTACTGAAGTAGGTACCTATATTGTTGTTAGGTGATACACGTTTCATTTAGCCTAAAATTATAAAACCATCTGTTTTAACGGATGGATTATTCATAATTGATTATAATATTATTATGATATATAATATAATATAAGATATAACACTAATAAATAATTTGAAGCTATTAGCTACAGCCTACGAGCTACGATTATAATATTGTTGGCATTTGGCCACCGCCACCCTAAAGTCTATTTAATTTAATCATTATTCTAATGTCTCAAATAAATTACAATTTTATCAGTGTTGTAACTATAATATGGAATGATGTGAATCACAATACTATGTGATGGCAATTTCAGAAAAATATTAAATATTAATATAGGTACATTATTTATGGTCGTGTAAGTGTGATGCGCCTAACAATAACTGTCAATATTACCGTGGTTCATCGTTTGTGACTATTCATTATTACAGCAATTATACCCATCAAATGTTGATATAATTGTATAATAATTAAGTTCGGTAATTTGTTTTAGTAATCTGATCATTAAATCAATATTGTATACATATGATATTATAATTATTATTTACAGTTTCCTGCAATAAATATAATTTCGATGAGTGGAATTGGTTTATATACCTAGATAAGCCGTTATTATTTGATATCATTATATTATGGAAAGCTTAAGGTATAATTTTAAACTGCGACATTATTATAATTTAGTAAAAAATATCGTAATTCGTGGCTATATTTACCAGTTTTCCGAAAATCTCGAAAACATAACTTATACTTTATTTAACTTCTCTACGGCTCAACCCCCTATGCCTACCTATTTTAAAAATTTTAGTTAACTTATATCCATAGACTTGGCAAGTGGTTCTACTGTACATAAATAAACGTATTAGGAATTTTTGTTAGGAATTTATATTTTATTATAAATAACACAAATAATTTTTTTTCGACTTGACAATTTTCCGGCGGTCAGAAGCTGTTTTTTTAAACTACTGAACACTCATATTAACCAATATTAATCCGAATAATAAATGTTATTAAAATCCGAACGTTTGTTTAAATTTTTCATTCCGGTGTTTGAACACCCGAATACATGCAACACCCAAAATCCGAAACCCGAATAAATGATTCGGGTGCTAAGCCCTATTTAGTATATTACCTACCTATTATAGTTGTATTAAACGAACATGAACCTTACGTGAAATAAGTGTGTCTCTTCGCGTTTCAGTTTAGATAACATTTTAATAAACTAATACAGATTTTGTTTTAAAAATCATCAGTTATTTAGTTTTTGTAAATAATTAAAAACAAAATGAACTTCATATTATTTTGCATTTATGTTTTAAGGAGAGTGATTTGATTAGCCTATTATAACTGATAGGTTACCGTGCCAAAAAAACGGCAATTGTGATTCGTGATAAACAAAACTTGAAATGATAAAAATTACAAATTTACAAAAAATTCATCTAATAATAAATTAGACCAATTATCGGACAGGTAGAGTTCTGTTGAAAATTTAAATTGTGCTCTAGAAATGATTTCAATAGTTTTTGAAATTGTTATTTTTTTTTTTATATATATTTTTCATCGTTGATAAAATAAAATAATAGTTTAAAAAAACAATAAATATCGAATAATAACCTAAACCAAATTAAATTAACTCGATTTTCTATCGATAAATAGGACTTCCTACCTACTTATAACTTTTGAAAAACTTCTTCTATAGTAAAAATTTACCTACAGAAAACAAATTTAAAAACCATATAAGGAATAAGTAAACAATCATAACTTAATTGTCTTTATTCATAATATTATAGGTAAAAACTAGATACGAGTTATTTAAATGTTTTTTAACCTAATGATTGGTACTTGGTATGCATTATTGCGTATTGACTTAAGTTTATTTTGTTTAATCTGAAAATATTAGGTACCTACCTATACCTAGATTTACAATCTGTTCAAAAATAAAATACTATAATTATTAACATGATCATGTACCTACCTATAAACATAAACAGTTTACTTAATATATTATTATGGGTGAAATTATTTAATATCATATTCTAATTTCTAACTTCACGTAATCTAACATAATCGTATATCAACCTTTTGAATTAATATTGCATAATTACCTATACCTTCCTAGGTAGATACTAAGTTTATCAAATTAACCTTAACATTCATTCAAATTAACCTTCATTGGTTGTATAATACATTATATCAGTGTCTACAATTTCTAAAATTTCGTAGATAATGCAGAACATAATATATTAAGTGCAATACCTAATTGTTTTTCATAATCTTATCAAAATTCCAATTATCCTTATATCAGAAGAATTTAAATTATTTCGCGTCGTAGTCGTAGGTATATGTATAATTTTAGATTCTAGCGATATGCATTTGTGCCGTTGTGGTACCTATATGTACCTACCTATCTATATAAATATTAATTAAATAAATAAAACACATCTTAAAATTATTTTATATTGCAGGTATCTAGGTACTCTTCTTTATAACAAATCAAACATTGTTACATTGATATAACATTTAATAATAATTTCATTAAAAATAACGTGATTAGTAAATTATCATTAATCTCCACATTATATTAACAGAGCTATACTCCACTATTTTTTTTATAGACTACTAGAGCACAATATGAGAAAAAAGTTCAATAATCCGCAACTTAAAAATACCTATGTATAATATATTATTATCAACAATCAATAATTTATTTCGACCTACATATTATTTAGTTAAATATCATCCTGTTTGCCTTGCCTGTGTTTTTTACAGTTTCGTAATATTTTGATATTGAAAATATATTAATAAATTATTGTCATGATGGTTTTTAGTGCCGTAATAATGGCGTATACGAAGCAAATATAATTTAAATATTCATACAAAAATCCATAATCGCGATCAATGCTTGGAAACCATTATTGACCTTGTACACTACTTAGCTATGTAGACATAATATTATATAGTAAATATATAGTAAATTACTAAAAGTAAGTATAAGGTCTATGCTATAGCAACCTACTTTCCGTGTAAAACCGTTAGCACAAGGATTCTCGTCAGTGGGCGGTTAGACCGATAAGCCTAATAATATATTACCTACCTAATTTTATCACCTATAATACCTACCTACTGTTATACTATAGGGAAATGGTTTGAAATTTAAATATTGTACCTACATATATTTCTATAGGTATTCTTACATAAAATATTACGTTATGCAAATATAGTAGTATGGATACCTACGTGTATAGTTCAAACTCTATGTGAATATATTTTGAAGATGCCATTTTATTTGTTTATCAGTTATCATGCAATAACAAGATGTAAAAATCAGTGCCGTTTGTAGTTGGTAGGTTTCAATGTTGATAGGCTATATAGTTACCTATAGGTACCTATAGTTAGCCTATAGTTACAGAGTACAGACTAATAGTTACCTACCTTATTCGTGTGAATGTGAAAAAAAAATAAAATTGGATCTAGTTGGTAGTTTTGTGAACTTAAATCTGAAGATTCTCAGTATTTTTCAAAATAATTGGGAAAACCAAATAAAAAATTAAGGGTATTTGCTTTTTTCATGCAATTAAAGGACAAAAAACTGTAGTACCTACTTGAAAATGTCAACAAATTGTATATATATTTTCTATTTGTTATAACACTTTAAATAATTTTTTTCTCTTTTAATGTCGGTCGATAAAAATTGTTTGTTTGGTCAAAAACCTTGAAAATGTAATACAAGGTTCCTCATATTATGTGTCGACCAACTAAACTTTTGTTCCAATTAAAAAATATCTAAAATTCATAGTCACAATATTTTTTGATGTGTGTTTAATGTAAATTGGATAAAATTCGTCAAAATCATGAAATTGGCAAATTATTTTAAAGGTCAAAATTCATAAAAATATTTTTATTTATAGCTAACATTTAAAAATTTAACAAATGGTTCCTCATAATACTCACGTTGTTATTGTAACAATAAAACAAAAATTGAGTGTATTTCTACACAAATATATATTTATGAAAGTTGGAAGTTTACATTTTGACGAAATATTCACGCAGTAAGTATTGATTTTCTTAATTTGTTGTAATTTAAAACCGAATAAAACCATAGATATATAACAGCTTCCCAAATGTTTATTTTCTACACGTGATATAATTTTCTAATTTATTATCTTGTCTCATTTACAGCTATTAATAGAAGTATGAAATATTCAATTTTTTTTAATTTTTTTTTTCTATAGATGTCGATAAAAATTTTTCACTGGCTCAAAAAGCTTTAATATGTAATACAAGGTTCTTCATAAAACATAAGTAATTCGTAAATTGTAACCCAAAAATCTAAAAGTTATATTTGTATGTTTTTTTCAAGGACATTTAAAGTTAAATTTGAATGAAATTATATACGTAGAATAATGTTTTTAGTTATTTTGTTGTAATTTAAAAACAATAATTAGAATTATTCATTTATGCGTATATCATAAGATATTATATTAGTAATATAGGCCTAAAATATATTAGTAATATATTTAGTAATATAGGCCGACAGACCATCTCTACTGAGAATAACATGGCATTAAAATTTAACACATCCATATTACGGTGACCTTAATCAATGTATTACCTACTTTCCCCTTTTTATTTTAGATTCTGAGCGGAGCGATGAATGTATTGGTTTTACAATGATGTGTGTTTTTTATTTTTTTATTTTTGTGTCTATGTACACGATTAGTAGACGAAACAATGCTTAGATTTTCCACTTCAGTATCTTGTTCAACGGGAAAGTGAATTAGTTGGTACTTTTGGGAAGTCAAAATTTAAAATTTTAAAATGCATAAAAGCGCCCGGAAAAACAAAATAAAAATTAAGGAAAAACTGGAATTTTTACGCAAAATCGGTTTTTGTCAAAATCGATTTTGGCTGTTGATATTACTCTAAAACAAATGATCGTAAATACATGAAATTTTCACTGAATGTTTAAATTAGCCTTTCCTATACATGAAAAAATTTTAAAAAAGTTTTGACTTGTTTTGAGCTGTTTACAGATATACTCAGTTTCTAACTTTTTTAGATATTTTTCTATGAATGTTAATAAAACTTTATTTGTTGTGTAAAAAAAATTGCAAATTTAATATAAACCTCCTACTGTATTATTACAAATTTATTTCAAAATATTAAAAATCCTTAGTCACGGTTTTTTTTTATAAGTATTTAAAGTTCAAATCTTGAAAAAATACAAAAAAAATATCAAAATTAAGCAAATTATTTTGAGTTAAGAATTCAAAAAAATTTTTCTTTTTAAATTTAAGATTTGAAAATGTAATACAAAATTATTCAAAGTTTGTCTACCTTTATCAAAAATAAAAATGTCCACAAGCAAATCAAATTAAATTTTTATGAGTGTTTGAAGTTTATATTTTTACAGTATTGGATATTCACTCGATTTCTCATGTAGCGATTTTGTTATTTTGTTGTAATTCAAAAACTAATAACAGTAGATACATGAAAATTTCACTGAATATTTATATTCTCATTTAGTATACAACATCAAATTTTGAAAATATTTTGATTCTTTTTGAGCTGTTTGCGGGCGTTGTTAGTTTTCAATTATTTTGTGTTTTTTTTCTATAATTGTCAATAAAAAGCGTGAAAAATTAATACAAGGCTCCTGATATATTGCTTAAATGGCAGTTGAAAAATATTAAAAATACATAGGCACAATTTTTTTTATAATTCATTTAATGTTGGAATTTCGACAGAATTTAAAATTTAATTATTATTTTGCAGTTAAAAATTTATAAAATGTTCAACTTTTATAGTTAAGGATTGAAAATTTAAAACAAGGTTCTTCATAAATAGGTTATATAAATTACTTTATTCACAATAATATCAACAAATATACTTAGTAATATCATAGGCTGACTGACTGTTTTTCTCATACAATGATGTTATATCATTATACTGTACAGCAGAGCGACATCCACTTGCCCGCTTTTTTTATAATTACTTTACAATATGTTGAGGATCATATTTTGGTGTTATTTTCAAGTTCCTAATTTAAATGGAAAATATATATTTTAGAAAAAAAAGTCTAAGTAGCCAACTTTTGATAATATAACATTTATGTAGGTAATATTGGCTATAACCTACCTATTATGAGGGTTTTAGATACCTAAGGTTAAAATATTAAATGTGTTAAATATATTAATACCTATGTAGGTAACTACGCAGTTATGCGTAACAGTTTATGGTTTCTTGCGATTCTCATCCTAAGAATGTTGCCCCTATTAAAGTAGGATGTTGTACATCCTAATTATAGTAAATAACCTTACGGGCGAAGATGGGGCGTATAATGTTGTAGGTATATATTATAAAGGAGTTTTTTTTTGAGATCAACTTAATGTACCTATTTGTTTTGATATGCTACCTATGTATTTATGATAATATCATGGGATGAAAATACGAGAGGACTTCGGAATAATAGAATCAAAAATAATACAGCATAATGCCTATTATGATTATTTAATTCTAATAGCCCACAACTGTGTCGTAACAACTCAGCTTTGGTACATTTTCTACTGCAGTACGACTGCCCCGGTATAGTTGTTCTATAACGTCAGAACATTAGTGGGGTAGGTACGATATGAGACCTGCAGCAGGTTTCTCGCGGGGTTCTCCAATAATTCGTGTTCAGCACAACTCTGTCCTATGATAAATAACATGGAAAATATATAACGTAATAGAATAATATAATATTAACGTCGGTGCGCACGCGTTTGTCTGTAGGTACCTATATGGGCTATACATCTAATACAATATGGTATGTGAGTGTGCGCGAGCATGTGTACGAAATAAAATCGATATAACGCGCGTATCGAAAACACGACGCAATAGTGTAAGCGCGACGGCGGACGTTGTGGAGAGAAAAAGTTTGAATAATGAAAACGCAGGAATGGGGGAAAAAAAAAGAGGAAAATAATCGGCATTGAGTCGCCGAGTGGAAGGGTGTGATGGCGCTATCTAGGCGGCGTATGCAATAGTGGCCTCGTGAAGGGGAAACGGTTTTCGCAGGAAAAATACAAACGAAAAAAGATAATAATTTAATCACAGATCTATAATAGATTTATAATAATTATAAATCGCGAGTAATAAAATATCATATTATAGTCAAATCGAACGGTGGGAGCTTCATTCGATTGGATTTCAGCCGTCCGTCCGACGTGTTAATATGACGTAGGTACGAGGATATTAGTATTCCCAATATAATATATTTGTATTATATTAACATTATATTCAATGTTAAAAATAATAATATAATAGGAATGACTAATAATTCTTTCGACGTTTTCCGGCGGACTTGGTGCTCGAATACTGCCACCGCCACAGTGCCACGGGCGCGTCGGTTCAAAATCCCCGTGACCCCGCCATTGCCGCCACGCCCAACAGCCAAAAACGGCAGCTATCTCTCGCGTTATCGACTCGAAAATATCATTACTATTATTATTATCATCATCATCATCATTATTGTAATGTATACTTAAAAGCTGATGTTTTTAATGACAGACCCACACGCATATTAACATGAGGTTAATATAATATTATGTACTATCGTGTAGCAGCATGCATAATTGATAACGTTCGCAACTCGCGTGGAGTGTAGACTGGCGGGCGAGTACGTCTACCACCGACGCCGGTTATCTCCTTAGCCTTTATCGCTGGCCTAAAGAATGTAAAATATACATGATTTTACATATTGTAATAATATTAGAGCAAAGTGCAATACTGCAGATTTTTTTTTTATCGCTCGAGTGATGGAGATCTAACACTGTCCAGAAAAAAAAAATAACCATACGGTGGCAGTGTGTAGTACATCACGTAATACGATAATACGAGGACGCGCGCGCCGACCGACCGTCGACCGGTGGTGTGACTATAGTGTGTATAGAGTGTGTGTGTGTGTGTGTGCCGTGTGTGTTCGCGTGTGTGTACTGTGCATGTGTGAGTGAGAGCCGTACTGCCTTGGTGCCGTGTGCGTGCGTGTTTGCCGTGTGCGTCCGTGTCCGTCGCGTACGTTCCGCAAACTTTTTGAATAATTCACGACGCCCGCACACCGTAGGCGGTACCTACTTATTTTTTTTACCTTCTATCGACTTTTTCCCGCCCAAAATACTTATCGAATTTTACTTTTTATTAGGTATTTTTCATCATCATCGTCGTCGTCGTCGACAGAGAAGTCAGGACCCGGCGCGCGGGCTGCTCAGTGCGACGACGACTACCCACGCACACGTCGCGAATACCGCTCTTCGGAAGGCACACTCGACCGTTTTCCCCGAATATTTCGGGAGCTCCGAGCACCAAGTCCGTGTTCCATCGACACGAGATCCTATCCATGTCGCTCTGCGTCCACCGGCGCCAACGTCACCACAACCACTGATCGTACTCGTAGGCGAACAAACGACAGCGGCCGCGGAACATGTCTGTGGCCGTTTTGACTGCCATCGCGGTTTTCATCATCGCCGTGTTTCGTATGCTCAACGTATCCAGCCAACCTCAAAAACCATCCTTCTTTTGCAGGGACAAACAGTTCCTCAACAGAGTCCTCAAATTCGCGCCCCAACTTGAGGAGCCGTAAGTGCACACTATCTATCCATTCAAAGTTGTATTCTCGCTGCTACCAAACTGTGTAACCCGTCCGCGGTTGGTAGGCATCTGTTGCCAAACACTGCGATTTTCTTCAACTTTGACCCCGGAGTAATCGAAATACTACCGACACTGTCCAGGCTACCTGATTATAATATAATATACTTAGTGACTGACAAACTTACACAATGCATACAACTCCACGTGCAATTTATGGTTAACATACCCACTATGGCACCATGACTTAAATTCATGTGCATGTTTTGGTATAAGTAGATAACCTACTTGACAGTATTCAAGCGTTGTGTTCTAAATATAATTTGTACACTTAAGTTACCATTGATATTCACTGTCTACCTACTTGCTACTCTTTTCTTTTAAATTTATCTCAGTATTCATGTACCTATTCTGTTGAAATTAGAATTTGTCTTTTTTTGCGATATTTTCCTAGAAACTAAATTTTAAATAACCTATTATTCATCTAGGTATTTAACCATTTTAACCAACCATATTAGGTAGGTGTCTAGTACTTACATCGTTTTATGATCTATAATTATTATTATGCCTATAAATGTATAATACTTTGGACCTACTTATCTATAATATTATGAATACTTAAGTACTTACCTAGATTTTACTTGTCATAGAAAGGGATACATTTCGATCTAATTTTATATTTCTGATTGTGTACGTACCAATTTATTTTCCTATTTAATATGAAAAGTATAAAAAATTATGTATATTAATAGGTATGTTGGTAAGTATCTAAATTAGGCATAAAATATACAATCTGGAGTTTTAATTTTTTAATGGTACCTAATACTTGTTATAATAGGATACTTACTTATTGGTTATTAAATTACTTATGTCCATTTAACTTTTCTTATACCACTAATGTCAAATTATCCATATGACCCATTGACCTCATATATTAGTATAATATAATACGACATTATTAAAAAAATAAAACGATTAACATTTTATCTTTTTCTTCAGTAATTTGTTTGTGGGTATCATTAGTAATTACTATCTAATTAGTTGGTACTTAATATATTTTATAATAGTTTTTATGTATTCAAGTACTTGTCTATAATCAATTTTAAATTGCTTTCCGTTAATTTCTAATAACCTATAACAATATAATACCTATCTAATTATATTATTATATTTACATGTGTTTTAATTAAAATATTATTTGAGCTGCTCAATTGCACATTTGTGTAGTAGTCGAACATTGAGAAACAAGGTACCTAGTTTATAATTACATGGATAAGAGATATAGTAGGTATGATTTATAATGAATTTAATCAATTATATATACGAGTTTAATTATTTTCTCAACTATTTCTAACTGTACCTAATTAAATTTTAAATTGCAAATTTGTACTAGGTACCTAACAGATTTTTTTTTTTTAGTTGAACCTTTACTCGAACCTTTATTAGGTATTTTGATAAAAATTGGAAGTTACGTAATACATTTTTTTACTAGTTTATAATTGCGAATAAAGGCAAAAAACAAATAATTTAATATCATCCACCTATATCATTAATTAAATTATTTTCATTAAAACAGTCCATTAGGTGCCAATATATACTATTTAAAATTTTAAGGGCCGTTCTCACAATGTCCAGTAAAGTGTCGGTTAACGCTATACAACTGATAAGAGATTTTATTACCAGCAGAATTGAACCGGCTAAATGCCGGTTAACTTTGAAATTGTATAAACGGCCCTAACTGATCTTTCTATACCAACCAACGAGCCAACCTACAATGTATTGCTGTATCGGTAGCAAATTTCATATACTTAGGTACACTAAATACTTTAAATTATAGGTACCTACTGCTTTTCATTAAGTTTTGATGCAATGCCATTATGTATATACCCGTAGATACCCATATTATTGATGTTTTTCATATTACTGATAAAACTACAATACATTTCGGTATTCCGATGATAATTACTTAATTAGCTATCTATTATATACATAATTATATAGGTACCTAGACAATTTAATTTATAAGGTATTTCTGGCAATAATAATATGTTTGGCTGATATAATTTAAAGAAATACAATTATAGAAATAGATAACATTTTCATAAAAACTGCACCAATTACCAAAAATCAAAGCAAAAATTGAAATAAATATTTACCTTATTCAAATATTTTATTTAATTTGCATGTAAGAATATAAGAGTAGTAAACATAATATGAATAAATTTGGGTAACGGTCCAATATTTAATAGGTACCTATAACTTTTATGTGTTGGTACCCAGGTATTAAAAATATTAGTCATTCCTTTAATATTTTATTATTTATGACAATCCAGATAAGAATATAACAAGGTATAAAATTGATAAAAATTGTATTAATAATGACTAAAATGTCAACTAGACAGTACCTGAATTATTATACATCATAAAAATAACAATAACTTACTTAAAATTTTCTTTTTGTTTAAGTAATGTGTCATTAAAAAAACTATCACTTTTCACCCACAATAGTAACTTTTATAAAAATTGGTTCAATTGAAATTAACATTTAAATTTAGTTAATATTATGTGGCATATAGGTAATTATATAATATTGAATGAATAAATAATTTATAGATTGATGTTATTCAATGCATTTTTAGATGATAGAAATATAATATATCATAATATAGCCACTAATATCTAGATTGAAATGTTTAATGATATTATGTTTTTTAGTTAGGTGTACAAGTACAATAACAAATATTAAATTAAATAAGTTCTCAATTTGTAAATTGTAAATTATGTAGGTACCTATGAATGATAATACAATAATTATTGCAATATGTAAACTTTACAAATGTTTAAAATAAAATAACAATTGGAAAACACATGTCTTATGAATATCTATTCAACACATCATATTCAAAATAATTTAAGCATACATTCAATTGTACCTATATAGTATAGTAACTTTAAATTGCATATTATACAAGTCTAAATCTGTTTAGACTAGGGCCAGGTAACCATTGTTTACTCGATTGTTTACTTCAGAGAACATGGATTTATTTATTCAAACAACACTTATATGCACTTAAATATTAAAATAGTTACAAGAAATAGTAGACAAAGTATTCCAAGTTGTAAAATATTTTGATAGAACTAAAGTCAATTAGTGTTTATGATTATAAAATGATGTTTCATCTAGTATGAGTGATTCTTGAGTTCTTATGTAATAAAGGCTTTTGTCCTAATCATCCTTGCTAACCTTTCATTCATTAAATAACTAGATAACTTATCTAAGTATTATCCACTTTAATGCTGGGAACTTAGTTAATTTTTAACAATTTTAATTTAGCCGGTGTTTTCAGATCTTTTGAAAATAATCTGTAAACTTTTTAATTTATTGCATTTAGATTTAAAGGTTAATTATGCTATTTTATCTTTCCATATTTTATTTGGCTGATTCAGAGGTCAATAAGAATTTTTATGAACACATTGGACTTATCAAAAATGATATACGCACCTCATTTCAACTAAATTTAAAGTTTTGATAATTTATGTAGATAAATGCTTACCAATATTTTAATATTTAGATAACTACAGGGTATAAGTAATACAATGGTTTAGATATTGAGTTGTAAATAAAACTTATTTTAATCAAGCAAAACACACTTAGTTCATGTAAACCTCAATGTAAACTATGCAAAAGTCACTAAGTCCAACGTAGTTATTTGTATTTTAACCCCGATTTTAACTATAATAAGAATTATAAACTTCAAAGCGCCATATTATTTACAACCATTCATAAATAACTACTTTGCTTAAAAAAAAATCAATTAAAACATGCAAAAACAAAATTTGGTTACATTTGGCACAACCTAGATTTATCAAAATCAATTCATTTCCGTACAACCAGTACTATTGTAATAATATTATTATTATTTTGTCATAATCAAAATATATTTATTTATTAAACAAATTTTTTTTAAATTTGATAGGTATAAATATTTATAATCAAAGATAAAATCCTCGATAAAACCTAATCATTTTAATTCTAACTGTTCAATAATGGTTAAAATAATAATATTTTAAAGATTAAAAATTTACTTAATCAATTTTGCATGTTACTTTAACTACGATTCATGCATACCTAACGCATTAAGTCCACATGTGGATTTAAAGTGTTCTGCATATTTAGGAAACTCGAATGAACTTAGTTCAAATTTTAAATTGTTTATTTAACATATTTAAATAATATTGGGACTTAAATGAATAATATACCATATTGTAGATATTTTTAAACTAAAATATACTAATAAACCAGAAAAATTGATTTTTGGACTTTATGTTTTGCATGAACATTTTCTAAGTGCATTAAAGTATTGAGTTAGGTATTTAAGTTAGTTTTTAATTGTCTTGGGCTATGCTTGATTATACTTATTTACTAGTATTCAGGTTTTAAAACCTTTTAATATTATTAAATAATTTTTGATTTCTTTTCCAGATATGTACCAACTCGATTGTGGGGATTCAGTGGTCATGTTCAAACTATTTTGTACAGTGTTTTTGGTAGAGTGAGATGCCCATGTCCTAAAGGAGACAGAAGATTCTTAATTCTTGACGATGGAACTACTCTTACATATGATCTATTTAAGCCAACTTTGAATGAACCAGACCTAGGTGATTGAATTGTTTTTAAAATATTGCATTTAATTTACTTTAGTTAAAATTAAACTATGTATTACAGAAATTAAAACATTTTATTTATTATTTTTAGAGGGCATTACTGTAGTTATAGTTCCTGGAATTTGCAACTCTTCAGAGAGTGATTATATTCGAACATTTGTTAATTATACTCAAAACCAAGGCTATAGATGTGCAGTTCTTAACCATGTGGGAGCTTTGCATAATGTACCTGTTACTGCTTCTAGAATATTCACATATGGTAAAAAAATTTAAATACTTATAATTATTGTCTTTAAAAATTGCTGATACATAGGCACAATTAATAATGTTTTGAAATTATTGAATTCAATGTTTTCAATAAATAAATTATAAATTATGTCTTATTATTTATAATTTTAATGTTAGAAAACAAAAAACTTCAGCCATACCTTCATACATAAACAATAAAAATAATGTATTTTATTTTTTGTTTGTAGTTTAATAATAGTTATTAATAAATTAATATTAGTGATGGACATAATCGATATATTTTGTATATTATTTCTAATTGAGTAATTTTTTTGAGTAATCTCGTTTATTTTGAAAACAATCAATTCTTGATCTCGAAATGTATAATCGAGAACTAAGTTATATTGCAAATGATGTTCATGGGAACACTATTTTTAATTTTAACTATCATAATCAAATTAGTAAATTAATTAGTTTTATTTATTAATAAAATTAGAATTAATTAAATAATTTAATTAATTTAAAAATTTGGTTTCGAGCCATTGTTTTAATTCGTTAATTGAATAATTCCCATTACTAGGTACTATTAAATATTTTGATAATTTTGATCAAATAAACTGTCAATTATGATGTATCTAGTATATTAATATTTCGAGTGATATCTTGATTATGATAATGTCTCGATTATGCCCATCACTAATTAATATTGACATTGTCTTTAAATAAATATTTAATATAATATTATATAGTATGTATATACATGTATAATATCATATATATTGTCAATGATAACAACAAAATAAGTCTAAAGCTATAGTATTTAGTACAATTTCAATGAAAACTACCCAAGTTATTATACATATAATGTTAAATGTTAATTTACAGGTCACACAGATGATCTTCATGTAATGCTTTGCAATTTATCAGAACATTATCCAAATACTAAAATTATAATTATTGGATATAGTATGGGTGGTAACTTGGTTACTAAATACCTTGGAGAATCTCGTCATAATAGACCAAGTAGTGTTATTGCTGGAGTATCCATATGTCAACCATATGATGCATTGAAGTAAGCAAAATTTATCATATTAATATATGATATTTATTATTTATTTTTGTAATTTGTTACATTTATATATTATTTAAATTATATAGGTAATATTTAGTTCAGGTTTTATTTTGTTTTAGGTACAAAGATATCAATATTAAATATTGGTATTAAAATATCATTGTTTATTGTATTGTTCAATTAAATGGCTCGGGTTTTAGATTTAGCTGCTTCACATATAAACTAGTCCATAAACTGGATTACATAATATTATTCTTTAAGCACAACAATTTGAAAAATAAAAATAATTTTTATTAATTATTTAGGGCTACTGGTGTTTTATTACATTGGCAAAACTTCCGAAGACTTTATTTGTACGCATTAACAGAAGCAATAAAAGCTTTAATTTTGAAACATAGAAGTAAACTATTGGCTGATGACATTAAAGAACAATATTCATTAATTGAAAAAGATATAATATCTGCTGCTACATTACCAGAACTTGATGATGCTTATACCAGGTGAAGTTTTTAATTAATTTATAGAATAATTAATGTTACATTTATTTTATGTTGTAATTCTATTATGTAATGTTTTTTGATTTATACTTTTGATAAATTATTAGTTAGTATTTTATTAAAAATTTTTTATAAATATTCTTATAATAATTCATTGAAGAAATTTACGTATAGTTATGATTTTTGTGTTTAAAAAATGTATTTTCTTAATAAGTAGGTATTACCTATTTATATTTTTAATTTACTTGAGTTACAGTTTTTATAAAAATAATCTTTTAATATAAATTCATATCTTTCAAAAAAAAACTTAAATAGACAATAATATAAGGGAACACAAAAAAAAAAATGTATTAATTTTTGGGGGGAAAATGCTTCAAACATAGTTATTTATTACGTTAGTTATTTTTGATTACTGATAAATGACTTACATTTTAATATTTAATTAGGTGACTGAAGGTACTTTTTAATTACCTATTTTTTGTCTTTATTTAATAACACTATAATTATCCACAGTCAACATATTTTACTATTGTATCAGAACAGACTATTTATGTAAATATTTGGCTAATGGCTTATTTAAATTATGATTTCAAAAATATTCTGGTTATCTAAATTTATTCTTAATAATAGAAATAAATTGAAACTTTTTTAGTCCTTTGTAAATATTGGTAATTTTTTTATATGGTTCTACTAATAAACAGAAAGTCTTTCAGATACTGCTAAACAATTAAATATTTCTGACTCATGTAAAAATCTAAACTTACACCTATAGTTAGTTAAAAAAACACTTACAGATATATTTAAATGTTAGTTTTATAAGTTATAAGTAAAGTTATCACTAGGATTTGAAACTTAATTAATTTTTTAAAGGAAAATAATGTTTAAAAATTGTGCCTCAAATATCTTATTGACAATTTCTGTGAACAAGTGGTGTCCAAAATAAAAATAAAACGATATATTTTGAAGTAGAACAAGACAAAAATATAAAAGTTACGGTTTTAGGCATGGTTGCCAATAATATTATGTTTTCATTAACACATTGATTGCCATCCGTATCGGAATATATAGTGAAACTTCAATAAGTCAAAATTCAACGGAAATTAAATTTACTCTGCATGTTGAGGTTTTTGACTTGCTAAGGTTAGGTTAGATTAGGCGAGGGAACAGCATTTATTTCAACTTATTAACGTTTTCGAGTTATTGCTGTTCAACTTATCGAGGTTCTTTTGTAAATTTGTCATAAACATATTTATTTATCAATGTGAATACTTTTTGTGGAGTTGGATTAGTAATGAATATTTTTTGATAATGATTTAGAAAAGAAAATTTTGTATCAAATGATAATTAGTTAGATTAAAAATTATACACTTAGAAATGTATTAAATATTAATATATATATAATACCTAAATAAAAAACAAATTAGTTATTAGGGATTGGAAAGCAGTGTTTGGCATATATTAAAATAACATTCAAAATATAAATCATTTTAAATGCATATTGTTAAATAGTTAGGAGATAGTGATGCAGATGGATGGTAAGAACCTTATGACAGTTTTAAAAATAATAAGGCATGGTGCAGACATAGTAGTAAAACATATTGTATTTAGTGAAATCACCGTTTTTCGTTTTTTGAAATGTAAATACTTAAAACATTGCTTAAACTCATTATTTGTCCAGCTTTAATCTACTTATTTTGAGAAATGGATGTACTTAATAACTCTGAAAAATTGTCCAGGCTGTTATTTTTATTGACCCTATTGTGATCGTTCTGATATTTTTTTAAGGGAACCTAACTGTTGACCTAACCTAGCCTAGTCATGCTTTAAAATGCCTAAACCGTTAATAATTTTATATTAATTGTGTATCTCGTTAAAAATAATAAAACTCTTAGTGTAAGTGAAAGAAAATATAATATTTCATTCAGCTAGATGGGCAATATAACAGCTTCTGGAATATATTCTTAAATCATGAATATCCAGACAAGTGGATTGGGAATCACAGACCTATTAAATAGTATCTAAGATCACTAGATTTAGCACTGATAGAATTTTTTGTTTTATTGTACTTTAAAAATAATACAATTTTCTGTAAAATTTCTAATGACAACTCGAACATGCTGAAACAAAAAAATATGATGAGTGCAGTAACGTCAGTAAGTTATCAAATGACAGTTTTGAAATTGTTATCAGGTATCTTAAGAACTTTTATATTACTACCAATAATTACATTGTATGCAAAACAACATTTAATTTAAATATAAAGTACCTAATAATTTTTTTTTATTTAGGTATTTTTTTTTTAAATAATAAAAAAAATGTAGTATATCATATATAACAAAAATATGTTTGAGTACTTCATTTGGATTACCAAAAAGGTAATGATGATTTAAAACTAATAATTCACTAAATATTTCTATAAACAGTCAAAATAAATAGGTACATCAGGTGTAGTGTATTAATTATTATGGGTGTTCAAATATTATTGAAATCATAACCAAAAATGATTGCCTTCTCAGCCACATAATTAAGTATTAAATTTAAACTATTTTAAGTACGCAAAATTATTATTGATAATAAATGTAATTAATCAAATAGTTATGATTGTATAGTAAGTTCATATATTATTATTGTATTTTAAAATTGAAAACGATGCGTTTAAAAACCATGTGTAATACAACATAAGGAATACCCAATATAATATAAAAATATTTTATATTAATGATTAATATTAAAATATGTATTTTGCTATCTTAAAAAATAGACTGTCATATGGCTCACTTCTAGGCTGGGATTTAAATGCATAAAAATGCATTTATAACTTAAAAACTCCTAAATTGCCCAAATAAAATATTTATTTTAAAGAATATAATAAATTTGTGTTATTTATGTTTATATTTCAATCTTGAGCTAATTAATTTGTTGTCATAT
Organism: Metopolophium dirhodum; assembly: GCF_019925205.1. Lineage (NCBI taxonomy): Eukaryota > Metazoa > Arthropoda > Insecta > Hemiptera > Aphididae > Metopolophium > Metopolophium dirhodum. The sequence continues at coordinate 55,655,714 of NC_083560.1, read as the reverse complement.
TACTAGAGTAGGTAAACAAATTAACTTACAATGTTATAGAATGCGCCAAACATTTTTTTTTATAAAATATTCCATACTTGAAACACATTTGGAAAGCTTGTGCTAAGTGTTAAAAAAACACCCAAATGTATTGAAATTTTCTGAGCTTTACTCATCCCATTAGAGATTCGTAAAATGTTTAATATTTATTCTGGTTGATCATCTGATTATAGAATATGTATTGTATATTACATCAAGATTTTTGCTTATTATTCTTTAATTGGAGAACATATCATCTTTTTTCAGTATCGGAATGTTTCATGTGGCACATGTTTTATTTATTATAAATATAATTATAATCGTTGATACATAAAAAAATGGTCAGCTACTTAACAGAGCACTATTCTAATAAAATATGATACTCACAGATCACAATGTATTTTATTATCAATAAAATTATAATATTCAATAGATTACTCATATAATTTTATCTGTAAATAGTAAATCTAAATTTGGTAACTTCTAGTTTCAGACAATTTCTATCATCAAGTTTTCAGGTTACTTCTAAAATTATTTAACTAAGCATAAAATTAAATATACTATATTAAAGTAATTGGTATACAGTAAAGTATTAAAACAAATGGGTAACTTAAATAATATTAAGTAAAATAATATATGTGATATTACATAACACCAATCACGAACAACATTACACCACATAGTATTAAGAAATGGTTATAATATCAACAAACTTCACAAAAGTGTATAACTGAATATAAAAAAACCTAAAAACCTATAACATTAATTCAAATTAGTGCACATTATAGCCTGTTTACATGTTGACAGTAAGTGATGGCCATGGCAGTAACTGTCAAGAAACTGTCGTCGCGTACATAATTCTATAGTAGCAATTGCCATGGTAGTATGACAGTACTATCACACTATAATTTATGATTTATCAACTTTTCACATTCAAACATAATAACTGTTTTGTTTTAGGTAATAGTTTGATATAAATACCAAGGATATTTATACTATTTAAACAATTGTTTTTGTACATATAATTAAAAATAAATTTAAAATACCTGAAAGAGATGAAGTGTGGTAATAATTAGACCCGAGACAATAACAATTTTTAATTTAAGACTTAAACTTGATTTACTATTGAGAATTATTTCAATTCAATAAATATTTAATATTAATCAATACATTTTTAAACCTTTTTTTTATAGAAAAGTCAATAATTTTAAAAACCTTCATGAGTTTTATCGATGGTCGAGTTGCTTGCATTACATAAACAATGTAAAAACACCAATGATATTTATTAATTCAAGAGATGATCCATTGGTGCCGGAAGATTTATTAATACCTATTCAAAATTTTGCAAGTGAGATAATAATTAATTTTTATTAAATATTATATAAGCTAATCTAATCTAACTTTTTTTTCATTGTTCTCTAACATTTAAAAATGTAATATAAATTATACTGTTTAGAGTACTAACATAGGTTTCTAATAAAACTTTTTAAAATGTGTTCTAATACCATTAAGTTTATGTTTAATCACTTTAAACTTTAACATTTTAAGTACAAATAACAATTCTTAATACAAGTGTAATAGAAAAAAAGTTTTATTCATATACCTTTTTTATCTAATTTTAACAATAAAAAAAACAATTATTCTACTATTAATATTAAATGTATTTAAGTTCTGATGGAAGCTTGTTTTATTTGCTTGTATTAGCCTTTATATAGATTTATAGTTGTTCTGTATTTGTATAACATAGGGTTATGTTATTTTTAACTCAAGTTTTATCTGTAAAATTGTATTAATTATCTTATAAATTATTGTCATTGCATTTCAAAAACTAATTTTGAGTCAGTTATATTCAGCTATAATACAGGGTTAGGCAGAGCCGACTGACGAGTTTGAAGGGTTATAAAAAACGAACAGTAAAACTTAAAGAAAAAAACTTTTTTTTATTAAAATAAGTATTGAATCCCATTTTTAAAAATTATTGTTTGAAAATTATATCTCGAAGATGGCGGACGTCAGCATCAATACACTGTTGTAGACAATCTCTGAAGCTCTCATATGATTTTCGGCACGTTTCGACTGGTATGGCTTCGATTTCCTCGGTGATTTTCTGTTTAAGGTCTTCTATGGTATGTGGGCGATGTCTGAAAACCTTATCCTTAAGGTAGCCCCAGAGGAAAAAATCACACATGCTTAAATCTGGAGACCGTGCTGGCCAGCCTATGTCTCCTCTTAGAGAGACTAACCGCCCAGGGAACATTTGTTGCAAGATACCAAGTGAAATTCGAGCTGTGTGTGCTGTAGCCCCATCTTGTTGAAACCATACATTCTCTAAATCATGGTATTCAGCCATTTCCTCCAACCTATGCTGCAGATAAGTTTCCAACATCACAACATAACGAGCGGAAGTGACAGTGACGGTTCTGTTCTCGTCTTCAAAAAAGTACGGGCCGATCACCCCAAATTGGGACACACCACACCATACTGTCACTTTAGGAGAGTGTAGTGGTCTTTCGTGGAGCTGTTGTGGGTTATTTGCAGCCCAGTATCGAAAATTTTGTTTATTTACAGTTCCAGAAAGATGAAAGTGGGCCTCATCGCTACGAAAAAAAGTTGATGTCGGAGGGATTCGCAAAAGAATTTGCTGACGGAGATTTTTGCGGTTGTCGTAGTCAGTAGCATGTAACTCTTGGACAAGCATTAATTTATAGGGATGGAATGATAAATCTTCGTGAAAAATTCTCCTCAAAGAACGGTCTGAGATTCCCAAAGCTACCGCCTGTTTCCGGGCAGAGCGTGGTGGTGACTGCTCAATTGACTCTCTAACTAACTGCACATTTTCGGGAGTTCTTACCGTTCTGGGAGCTCCGTGTCCAAGTCCACTTAGGGTACTTCCAGTTTCTTCCAATTGCCGTATCCAAAACTTAATAGTGTTAGCAGAAGAAATAGATTCGTTACGTGGAATGCCGAAGTGTATACGAAAAGCCCTCTGTGTAGCGATCACAGAATGATTATTTTCGTAATACGCACACACGACGAAACCACGATGTACACCTAACCTAACCTAACCTGTCCAGACCATGATTACGACTAAAAATGGCATTATCGTACAATTCAAAATATACCACTAATTAAGGCCTGCTCTTATCTTATCTCCGGTTAATGAGCTCGTTAAACTCGTCAGTCGGCTCTGCCGCACCTTGTACATTTAAATTTTCATTAATAAATAATATATTATTGTGATAATATTATGATCATTAACATATTGTTTATGAATTTTTTTTAGAATCAAAAGACAATATATTGTATATGGAACTGATGCATGGTGGTCACCTTGGATTCTTTGAAGGGGGATTTATGTATCCTAATCCTATAGCCTGGTTGGATCGGACCTTAGTAACATTATTGCCGGGACTCAGAGAACATTGTCTTGATGATATGAAAAAAACAGCAGTTTACTGAATTCATCCACTATATACAAGTTTATGTATATGTATTTATACTATGCTATAAATGGGATTTGTATCATTATTTATTACACTACTATTGATGTAATACCTGATCTGTTATAGAATAGATTAAATAGTAGGTAGTATCAAGAAATTTTGTGTTTGAGCATATATTTCTTAAATTTCAAATTGAACCACTTAAAATAAGCAAAATTAGTGAAATAAACCCTACTATTTATACAGCTTGTTATTTGAGTATACCTTTTTGTTTTTATTAATTATTTAAAAACATCATTGTGAGTTATAACTTATATTTCACCTTATTCCTTCTTCAATTATTTCTAAAATTTGAATTTAAATTTTCACAATATACATTTATTTAAACGCTCTTTATGTTTTTCCTTAATTTTCATGTATGTTTGAATGCTTTGAGTTGCACGCAAACTAAAACTTTCTTATTATTTCATTATTATACATAACATTTGTATGTACTGATCAATGTATTGATTTAACATAATAATACATTAGCACTGTACTATAAAATATTATCTTAACCCTTGTACATATTATATATTATATAATATATTCCTATGAAAATTTTGAATGACATTCTAAGTGTTTACAATTAAACTAATGGACTTTTTGCCGATAATCAACTTTTTTTAGAACATTTTAATAAAAAATTAAATGTTTATTCTTGGAAATTTGAGCATTTTTTCTGTTAAATTTACTTATTATTATTTATAAATTACCAACTGCATTTTTTAAAAAATATCTTTTATAATGAAAAATTATCGTCAGTTAAATAAATAAATGTAATCTATTAAATAGATTCTATTTCAGTACAAACAATGAAAATATGAATACAATTTGTTATTTTACCTTAGTGTTGGAAAAAAGGTTTTTTGTTGTCATGTATCAACTTGACTAAAACAATAATAATTTATATAAAAAAAGACAATAATTTATTATATATATTTTTTAAATTTATATTCTTTAATTATTATTATTTTTATTTTCATTTTCATTTTATAATTTAGTTAATCTTGTTCAAAATATTTATTAAAATATCATTTAGTTATTGTTTTTTTTTTAAATTGTTTTTTTAATGATAATAATAATAATACAAATATGTTTTATATTCTTTTAGAACTAAATTATAATTTTTTCACTTTTTTATTAATTTTAATTTATTTTGTTCTATCAGAACGAAAAAGAAAATTTTTTATTCCAAAGACTAATTTTCAGTTAATGAATAGAATAGAATAAATATTATACTCTATTCAGGATCATTGATTACCGGCCGGCCAACAAAAACTGGTCGTGTTGGCACATTCCCACCTATAGATGCACATCGAACGTGATTTATGATGATTTTCGACCATTAATATCCAATAACAAAGCATCTAGTAGTTGCCTAGGGGGTCCCACGGGTTCAGCAGCTCAGTCTGCATGTGCGAAACAGGTATACTCTTAACCTGAATAGAGTATAGTTCAATATCTAATTTTTCTATCTCGTATATTTGATGTTTTCAATAAATATTAACTTAACATAAACACTTAATTTGTTCATTCCAACACAATTATATGGTTTCTCTTAATATGAAAGTTCCTTAATTCATTTATATTAATTTATTTTTTTAATTCAGGTTTTTTCATTTGTACAACTGACATACATCGCCAATAATTCATATAATACATTTTTGTCATTTTAACACATAATTGTGTCTTTTTTATCCCCCCCCTAATTATAATTTATTTAGAAGATTTTTGATATTTTCCATTACGATTTTGTTAATGAAATTAATTAAAAATATCAAACTAACATTATAGGGTTTTTGTATTCTATTTTTTTTTCAAGTTGAGAAATGATGCATTAACAAAAATATCATGATATTATTGTAGAACTAGCGTATGGTAAGCTCAACTTTAATGTAACAAATTATGATTTTAGCGAGCCTTATTTGTTACCTCTTTATTAATTTATAAACAGATAATTGATTGATTATGTTTTGTTTATCATGGTTCAATATCTTGGACTAATGAAAATTAAATTACATTTGTATGATTACTCATTAAGTTATATATATATTTATATATATATATTTATGTACCTATATTTTATTTTGTATTTATTTGTTTTATTTTAAATGAAAGCCTATTTATTGTTTATTTTAAGATATTAATATGACTGTATATGCAACTTATTATTTATACATACATTACATACATAACTTAAGTACAGGGTACCTAAGAAAGCTAAAAAACTTTTTGAGTGTACAAATAACTAAATGTTTTAAACTATTCTAAAACCCTGTATGTAAACTTAGAATGTTAAAAAAAAAATAATCTGTTTTAAATATATCTAATGTTACAGTGTACTTATAAAAATGTTTTTTAAGTTTCTTTTGAATCAAACACTTTTCCGTATATATATTGTATATTATACACTCCATGTTTGCATATTCCTTATGTAAACAATATACAATTATATCAAATTAAAATTGTTATGTTCATCCTACCAAAAAAAAAAAAAAAATAGAATAAATAATATACAAAAATAACGTAATGCTATATCGCTTAGTTGAAATAAAATACTGTTGTTCACAATGTATTTTAATGTAAAGGGCTTCTACAACATTACAATACACAAATAACACTTGCTGAACGGTTCATCCAAATAGTATAGTGTATTGGGTAATAATTATTTATTGCCTATTATCGATGCTAAAATGTTAGGTACTTCATACTATAGTCTATTCCGCGAGAGAATAATCACTTTTCGCGCATCACGAATGATTTGATTGGTGCGTCTAGAACCACGTGATCACGTTAACACAGGGAAGTTGGTGGGGGATGTGCGGCCCTGACAAGACTGATTATTCTCTCATGGAATAGACTATATGTATATTGGTAAAATAAAAGAATTTTAAGTGGATTAAATGCAATATTTAAGTGCCTATCTAAATTACTTTTTGTTAGTTTGTAACAACTATACACATTATATTAATGCTAGAAATATAAGTATGTTTTGTAAGCGATTTACCTATTAGCGCAACTAGAGGGCTTAGCCCCCCCCCCCCCCCCCCCACTAAAAAAATCTTTTAATAGCCATTGCAAAATAAATTATTCATTTGTTTCCTAAAATATTAATAAATCTTAAAAATTAAACTGTATTTCCTACTTTTTTTTTTATAATTGTTTAATTTTTATTTAAACTTTACAATTATTTTTTATTGCCTATGATAAATATCATTAGTTGTATGCCTGTATTTGTTTTGAGAAAACAATTTATGTCGGTATATATTGGTAAGATTATTATACATACAAAACTGAATATGCACTAACTAAAGTATAGACTATAAAGACAGTGAATTTTGAATTAAAAATTCCCGGAAAAAAACTCCCGATGGACAATCTTGGAAAAAAATCCCAGACTAGGAAAATAAACCCCCAGATTATAATGTTACTGAAAACTAGGTATACGAAATTGATTGATCAATTCTTTTTTAAAAGCTAATTAGTGTATTATCATAATATTAATATTCAATTAAAATTATGTTATACTTACTAGTAGTATAGTATACCTATTACCTACTTTTCATTAAAAAAATTAAAATATAATAAATAATTTTCAAAAATCAACAATAATATTATTTGGTTTTGAATCACGATTTTAAACAACATATTATGTTAATAGCCTTTTTTAAAAGATTAGGTACCTACTACCTACATTCATTGATTATTTATTTGATAATTATTTTGATTATTTGACATTGATAATTTGAAATATTTTTATTTTTTGTTTTATAATCTTTTAAATATTGTACCTGTAAGTAAAACTTGTGGAATCGACTTCTAATAATAATAATAATAATTATTATTAATATTTACATTTTGCTTATTGTCAAAATATTATTAAGAAATGTAATATTTTATTTTGGGGATATATTATATGATAAATAAAATAAAAAAAATCATTATTGTAAATGTCTAAAAATTATAATTTTAAACCTATATGTGTATTAATTATAATTTTAAACATTTATTGGTTTTCTAATTCAATTTTTCTTTAATCTCTACTTCATTTTTAATTTTTTCAATGATATAAAATATGTATAGTGTATACCTATAATACTATAATAGTATGTATTTGTAATTAAATATTATTAATGTGATAATTACACTAATTATATGTTTAAAAAATATTTGCTCAATCATTTTCATGTGTTTGTGAGTAATATAAACTAATATTGTAGACCGGGGATTTTTATTTTGATTACCACAGATATAGTATACTATTATTGTGAAAAATGAAATTTGAGTAAATAAATATATTTATTTTTGTAAGGTTTTTTTATATTTTTATGTGAATATAAATAGTGGTGTGGGGCATCATCCCCATGGGTTACTTTTAATTTAATATCAGGTGGGGGCTATAGCCCCCCCCCCAACATTTTAGCCCTAGTTGCGCAATTGGATTTACCATATTGTGTGATTTACAACTCTTTTGGCCATCTATTGCTTGCCAACCGCTAATTACAATAATCATGTGATTAGGTTATAATGCTGATAATAATTGACTACCAACCCCATGGTCTGTAACTAGTACAACTCAAACTAGACAGTGGCTGGGACAGATTTCCCGATTTTGATAACAGCGAGATATCATCAAAATCAAATTTCGGGAGATCGGTTATGCCAACCTTAGAAACATAAAATTTCCCGGGAAAAAATATTTTTAGTTTTACCTAACCAGCGTTTCCAACATAAAAATACAAAAATCTTAATTTAAAATAGCTAAAAACCTAACTACCACTTATCAATATCAATTGTAAATTCATCATAATATATAAACAGTATAAGACTTAAAAATTGCATTTACTTGTTTAAATTCTATATATATTTTATGTATAAGGTACATAGTTACATAAGATACAAACATAAGTAATGTATAAATTATAAAATTAAAATTTTATATATGTATTAAAAAAATTATATAGCTGAAATTTAAAATATAAATATAATATTCATATTTTTCGTCTAAGTTTATCAATAAATAGAAACAAAAAAAAAATACATTCAAATATACATTAAATAGACAAATATAACTTAAGAAGTATGAAGTGAAGAATACACTGTTGAGTACTGTAGAGATGTGACAAGTTGTCTTTAATTAACTGATTCGTTTTTAAGGTACTTATGTTACTATACACGACTGACAACTTGTATATGTCGCATCCATTTAGTGAAATGTATCCATTTAGTGAAAATGACTTTTTACTACACCATATGGACAATTTTTTAACCTCTTCATGAAGTGGATGAAATTCATTTTATCCACATTGTGTAAAATTACTATTACTATTAATATGTATAATAATACTGTATTATATTATAATAGCGTTTAAATATAAAGAAATATGAAAATTAAAAAATTATAATTAAAATTATATATTTTCTTAAACTTAATTCTATATTTTATTATTTATTTTTACAAGGTTGAGAGTTATGACAACGACTATTGCACAACATTTTTTTTTTAAAACAGGCACATCTTGATGTTTGACATGGGCTTTTCGATTTACATGAACAAGAAGAAAAACCTTGTCCCCCTGTTATGACTGTCACAGTTTCTCGAACAGTTTGCTCTTTATCCAACACAATCTCGTCACTCTTTAAAAATCTCTCACATTTTTTTAAACAATCTCCTCCATACCATCCTTTAATCATTCCATGTTTAGTTCCTAGCTTATACAGTTTATTTTTTTTTCAACAACTAAACATATAATATTTGGTGGATCTGTAGGCCCTCTGTCGACTTTTGGAACGGCCATTACCACACAATCATTAACTTCAAGGTCTAGAACAGCTGCATGACTAGTCTATAAAAAAGAATTATAAATATTTTTATTTTATTTTTAAAATTGTGTTGTTTAAAAATTTACCTGCAACATTTTTTCAGCAAATGTTTTAATGCCATCAGAACCTTCTTTTCGTTGCATTTTAATCTGTTCTTTTTTTCTACATAAGTTACACATAATAGATCCAGCTTCATCTTGATTTTCCACTTCATTTATTTCAATTTTACATACACCACATGTATAATTAATCGTTGAACATTGTAAAATCTCTTCAATTTCTTCAATTTCTTCTTCAGTCGTAATAGTTTGTACAAAATTATTTGGAAGTCTTGAACTTGTCTATCCAACTTTTGGGTCATTTCCAAATAACGCGTTATATGGGCTTCTACCAATAGTACGGTGAAATGAACAATTTTTTTGCCACTGAACAAATTGAAGACCGATTGACCATCTCTGGGACACATTGTCTTGCATCCATGCTCATAACATATGTTCAACGTCTTGATTGGCCCGCTCAATACTCCCTTGACTCTGAGGATGCCTTGGACGTCCATGTATAATAACACACTCCGGCCAGAGTTGTTTTAATTCATCGATAACACAGTTAACAAACTCCCGGCCATTATCACTTTGTAAAATACTTGGCGCTCCAAATGTTAGAAAAATACTTAGCAAATGAGTACTGACTTCTATAGCCCTTTTACTTTCCATAGGACGGAGGGATATAAATTTTGTATTGTGATCCTGATAGTTAAGTATCCATTTATACTTTCCATCTGGATCAGACTGAAAATCAATTAGGTCCACTTGTCCTCTTTCGTTAAAATCATTTGATGTAATAGGTTTAATAACGAGTTTGCGGTTCATTGACTTCTTACAGCTACAAGTTTGACATACTGTTAAAAAAATTTTGATAGCTGGTCTCGGAATGTAGTACTCTTTTTGTATTGCCATTCGAAGTTTAACATTTCCACCATGCCCAGTATTTATATGAAAGCTCTTTATTTTGTCATATAAATCTTCATAGCTTACAATATACCTATAAATAAAATTTAAATTATTAAAAATTATATTTTTTTATGAAATAATATTGTCATTCTATTACCTAATATTTTCTTCATTTTCAGTAGGTTTGTATATCAAAAAATTTTGGCCCGCAACTTTAAACACTGTATATGTTGCGAGTAAATAATACTCTCGGCGTGTTTTCGTACATCTAAAGATAAAAAAATATATATAATTTCATTTATAATTTTTATCAATTCAATTAAGCATATTTTTTAACGTCGAAGTAATTAAATACTAGTATAATAATAAATTATAAAAAATTACTGTGTATAAAAATTACATAGATATTATGTATTAGAATCTGAGCTGAGTGTAAGAATGTATTCAGTTTTATTTTATGTATGTGATCACTTTAAAAAATACATTAAAAATATCAATTAAAATATCGTAAAAAACCAACGAGAGAATAGATAATGTTCTTACCTAAAAGTTTAATAATATTGGCCTATTCACAATAAAATATAGTACAATATAATATAGATAAACGTAATAATAATAATAATGATATTATTACATACGCTATATAAGTTACATTATATTATTAATTTATACAATAAATATAAAATTATATGGATATTTAATTTTTCTTTTTATAATTATAGCACATACGTTTAATAAATTGTATTCGTGTTATTTCTCTTCTCTCATATTTTGTAATGTTGATATTATGGTTTTTATTTATTTAATTAAATAAATTCTTACGTTTTAGTTTTAGCAGCTTCAATCTCGGTGATCATTTGAATTTGTTCATCTTGACTAAAAGGTTTTTTCTTCGGCTTCGTTACATAATATTCTTGCAGCTTTTCATAAAATAATACTTTTTCCATATTTTATTATTTTATAAAATAACGTATTAGTATGTCAATAACTACCAACAACTGCAGGTATAAGACAGACTGGCAGACAATTGTCAACGGGATCATACGCTATCTGTATCTACATCTGTATATTACTATATATCCGTACAGTAATTTTATATCTTATCTTGAAATTACCAGATCGACTGACAAACTAGTTTATACAATGTACGAGTTACAGATTATAAAAAGCAACTTTTATATTTATTTAAAACTCAATTACCTAGTGTAATTCGTACAATTACCCAATACCAAAAATACTCATAGTAATTTTACACAATGTGGATAAAATGAATTTCATCCACTTCATGAAGAGGTTAAAAAATTGTCCATATGGTGTAGTAAAAAGTCATTTTCACTAAATGGATACATTTCATGAAGTGGATGTCCGCATCCTCTATTGGAACTGCCCGGGGAAACCAAAAAATGCCTCGAACTTCTAGACCTAGTTCTAAGAAAAAACATCGACATTATTCTCCTAAACGAAACACATTTCAATAATAAACAACAATTCAAGTTACCAAACTTCCACTCTTACATCACAAATTGACCTCAAAAGCAAGGTCATCCTGCACAGGTAAGCACTGCCATATTAATCATTAATCAACAAAGAAATCGTCCACTACCAGATAAAGATCACTATCTCTTCAATAGAAAACACCTCTGTCCTAATCTTGGTAGAAAACAAAGAATTAAAACTATCAGCGGTTTATAAAAGACCCGGGTTTCCATTACTTACCTCAGATCTAGACTATCTACTCAATATTTTCCATTACGTAATCGCAGCCGATGACTTAAATACAAAACACCAATCCTAGAACAGCATGGTACGAAATACAGTAGGAAGTACGCTCGCTAAATGCACAGACACAAGACGAGACATCACCATAGCTTCCACGTCTTCACTCACCCACTATTCTGACCCCAATTACAATGCTAGCTTCTGATATACTGGACGTAAGTAGTATACATTTGTATGTTCACAGTACGTTTTTTTTTCACCGTGGTAATTTCATAACGTTCAAGGGAAGATGACACACTTGAACACAATGATTTTACCGTAAAAAAATCACGGGGAGATTTCACACTCGTTGTCCGCCTATTTGCGCCTCACACAAAAATATTTACTATATACCATTTTTCAGGGAGATTTCACATTTTTTGTACACGAATTCTCCCTTTACACAATATATTTACCGTATTTTAAAACTATAGAGGGGTTGCACACTCAAAATTGCGGTTTTGTCCCTTACTCAAAAATATTTACAGTGTACACACCAAATTTTTTTTACCCAACAAACCTTATTATAAAACTGAAATAATTATTTCAAGTACAGAACACAAATTACGAAATAATAGTGATGTGTAATATATAACACATGGATCATTCAGCAACCAACTTCAAAGTCATTCGATATACCTATATGAGTTTTTTTCCAAGTGTGAGAACAGGAACAAAAGTTATTCAATCCCCGTTAAACCTTATATATTACAGATCAAACAAAACAGATATTATATCAATAACTATACAGTTAGTTGATCAAAACAATAATCCGATCGATAACTTTAATGAGACATTGACAGTTGTTCTGCATATTAAACGTCACGAGTCTCATTATTAAATTTGTATCAGAAATAGCTTTATTATGTTTGCAGACATTTAATTCATTCCCAATAATATCAACGAAGATAATAATAAATTTGCTATACAAGTAGTTGACCATAAAAATAATCATAATAATCGTAATTACCCACATGGATTTTCTCAGAGGTCAGGGATATGATGGAGGCTCAAACATGTCAGGAAAAAATAATGGCGTTCAAGCGCTTATACTACAAGAACAGCCATTAGCTTTTTATGCTCATTGTTTTAGTCACTCGTTTAATCTTTGTCTTTCTAAAGCATGCGAAGTTGCTTCAATTAAAAATATGACCTGTATAGTTGGTGCCGTATCTTCATTTTTTTCTTGCTCAGCTAAGCGTACAGATAAATTGAAATATTTTATGGATACTGGGTTATCTAATGAAAGTAGTACAACTAATAAGAAAACTAAATTAAAAAAACTATGCGAAACTCGCAGGGTTGATCGGCATGATTGTCTTATATCATTTAAAGAACTCTATATTTACACTGTTGCTACTCTTGAAGATCTTGAATTTTATGATTCAAATCCAGAGACGTCAAGTAAAGCATCATTATATGTCAGTGCAATAACAAAAAGTGACTTTCTTGTTTCCCTTGAAGTGGCTGTAACTTGCTTTTCTTATACATTACAACTAAGTCAAGTCTTACAGAGCAAACAACACGATTTTTCTAAAGCATTGGCAAATGTTACAGCATTAAGACAAGCTTTAGAAACCAAACGTAAAAATGCAGATCATTCTTTCAAAGATATAATGAATAGTGTCACTAAATTAGCTTTAAAAGTTAGTGCAGAAATAACCATGCCTAGAACATGCGGGAGACGAACTAAAAGAGTTAATGTTAATGCTAAGGACCCTGAAGATTATTATAAAATATCAATTTTTATACCATTTCTTGATAACTTAATAAATCAGTTACATGTTAGATTTGATAAAAGACTTCAACAAATTATGCCATTAGAAGGATTAATACCAACTAATTTTAGACAATATGACGATGCATCTATTTTAGTGGCTGCATCTGTTTATGAAAATGATTTTCCAGTTAGCATGATGTCGTGTTTAAAAGCAGAAATATTTATTTGGAATAAACAGTGGGAATCAGAAACAAATCTTCCAGAGTCTGCTGTTGAAGCACTTCAACGTTGTACAGAGCTCTTGCCAAACGTAAAAAAATTCTACAATTATTTGCTACATTGACTGTAACGTCAGCTACGCCGAGCGTACATTTTCAGTCATAAAACGACTTAAAACTTATTTAAGAGCAACTATGACTGGAGAAAGATTAAATGGCTTAGCTCTAGCTAATATAAACAAAGTTGATTTAGACTTTGAAGATGTCGAAAATTACATTTTACCAGCTTTTATAAAGAGATCTCCAAGAAGGGTACAAACATTGGACTGGACAAAATAAAAATATTGTTAAAAATATTTGGAAAATTAAAATCTCTGTTATTTGAATGTTATTTATTTAATTTTTTTTTTGCCCCCCCCCCTTGTAGAAATCCTGGCTACGCCACATAATGTGGTGTTGCATTAAACTGCAGGAGGGATGTTATGAAACTAAAGATATTAAGCATCGAGTTGTGGAACAAATAAATATTTATAATGAAAAATTCAAAACCCGGTTAACATTTGACATTTAGTTTGCTCCTGACAATTTCAGATCATATATAAAATGTAATGGAATATTACACTTTGAAATTTTACATAGCATCCTTCTTGACAATACAAAAATTTATTATTTCGTAATTTGTGTTCTGTACTTGAAATAATTATAATTAATTATAATTATAAATAACTAAGGTTTGTTGCGGGAAAAAAAATTGGTGTGTACACGGTAAATATTTTTGAGTAAGTGACAAAACCGATTTTGAGTGTGCAAACTCCCTGTAATTTTAAAATACAGTAAATATTTTGTGTAAGGGGAGAATTTGTGGACAAAAAATGTGAAATCTCCCTGTAAAATGCTATACAGTAAATATTTTTGTGTGAGGGGCAAATAGTGTGAAATCTCCCCGTGATTTTTGTCACGGAAAAATCATTGTGTTCAATGTGCACATCCTCGCTTGGACGTTGTGAAATTACCGCGGTGAAAAAAAAACGTACTCTGAACATACAAATGTATGCTATTAGCTGACGTAAATATACTATAGAAAATCTCACAGCCGTACTTTCAACAGCAACTGACTACATCCCAATCATTATTGAAATACAAGCTTGTTGCAATCAAATTCTACCGCCTAAAGCCTTCAGACATAAAGACTGGATTAAATTAAACCTCAATACATATAAAATTTGCTCACAAAAAAGCTACACATAGATCAAACAGGCAATGAACTCACAATTAAAATACTAAAATAGCTACCATCATAAACAGTAACACCATTTGTTAAGACCGTAACGCATATCTCGCCACCGGCCGGCACACGCATACACTCACACACACACACACATATCTGTTACCTGTTCGTCCCTATATTATGTTGATATTATTGTTTTTATTTTAGTATAATTGTCCGTGTCAGCTGTGAGTTATATAATATGTAGATTAGAAAAGCCGGACGAGCCGGTACGTGTAGCACGGCCGCCCAAGATGTCACCAGTCCGTTACGTAGTGTTAACGTAGAACTATAATTTTTACGTGCGAAAAGCGCTGTTCTTTTTATATTATTACAATATACTATATTGAAATTTGTGGGCGCGAATTGCCACCCTTGTATTTTTATTAATTCATCTTTAGTGAGCGCTAATCGCTACTAAAGTATTATTATAATAATATATTGTGCAAGCGCAAATCGCCAACTACTATTTATTATACCGTTTTTGTGGACGCGAATCGTCACCGAATTTGTATTATTGTCGTTAGCGCAAATCGCCACGAAGACTTATTTTATTTATTGTCATATATTATACATAATTTGCAATTATTGTAACTTGTCAATTATTATATTGCTCATAATTTATTGTGTTAACATTGTATAGTGATTAGCTACAGGACCAGCTGGCCAGTCTGCGCTCCACGATCTGTAAGTTATTTATTGTTATTATATATTTTATATTACAGCTCAATTAGCTGCCTTCAATTATTATATTGTTGGGCCACATATTTATATTATTCTTTAGCAGCTCAAATAGCTTGCCATTAGTTTATTGTATTGTTGAGTCAGTAGTTTATATTACACTTTTACGAGCTTACAGCTAAAACGGCCAATATTATTATCTATCTAGATTGTTTTTATATTTTATACTTGATGTTGCTGTGATTTATATATTACTGTTTTTGATTATTGTGTACAATACAGCAACTCATTTTTACCAGCAACCGTGTTACTCATTTATTTATTTATTAGACTTACCCTTTTTGTCACTAGTTTTTAAGCATACACACCCACACATATACACACCTTATACATCACCACACCACATAGCTCACTAGTATTTGCGGGGCGAACCCAACCAATTGTAGCTGAGCTATAACAGATATACACACAAATACATAGGTCGGTCGGTGTGTGAGCGTTGCGCGAAATCCTAGTGGTACCGGGCGCACGGTCTATATTTGTATCGTCCCGGCCCGAACACCATTGTCACCAAGCCAAAAGATCTAACTCACAATCTACCCAAAAATATCTAATACACGCAATTCACAAAAAATACAAGATGAAAACAAGCTGGTAACGAATCCCCGACATTAAGACGTTGCTCAACAGACAACCAGCACTATAGTCCATGACCTAATGCATTTAGACAGAGATATTGAATGGGTCAACTTTCCAAGCAACATTGACCCCACAAGTGAAGGCTGAACAAAAATCTATAAACTTAAACAAAAAACTCATGCACAAACGCCCAGTTGTACAACCTCTTGTGGACACACGGGGTAATTTGCCCTCTGATGCCGTGGAGAGACAATTCCAGATATCACACGGACCAATCTGACGAATCGGTTGAAAATGCCATCGAAGAACATCTGAATTCATCTTACATCAAAAGCATATTCTACTCCCCCAGCGAAATTCAGAACACCATAAAAAAGCTACCAAACCGAAAAGCATCAGTTCCGGATCAACTAAACTAATGTCTGTCTCATACATTGCGACAGAAAAGTACTGATACAACTCCGCAACATTCTCAACAGCTGCACTAGATTAGAATACTTCCCGAAAACCAGGAAATGATGTCTAACAACCAGTTAACCATCGAACGATCTCACTTGGCAAGTATACGAGAGAACGTAGAAGTAACAGGTAAAATACTAAAACAAATCATACAATATTCAATAAGCTAAGTAACAACGTAGAAACATGCGATCCAACAAATTAGGTTAAGATAACAATTATGTAATCAAATAACAATTAGTATAATTTTAAGAATAGTCAATAAGTACAATGTAACTAGGTTAAACTTATTATCAATATTACTGATAGTGCTTCGATGGTAAAATTGATATATAATAAGTAATATGTGAAGACAGAATGAAGGTCAGTAAGTAGTGATTGTGTGACTCGATTACCACAGCTTTATTTGTAGACAAAGCATTGTTCTACGCTTTTGGGCCCACCGCTGCTTCCTAGCTCTGTTAAAAGACTAGAACAACAAATCGATATAGTTTCAGTATGGTTCAAAGAATGGAAGATAACGATAAATCCATCGAAAACAACAGCACTTCTGGAAAATAAAATTCATAACTGAAAATATAATTTGAAAAACGGTATTTTTTTTGAAAATATTTGGGATCTTGAACATTTTTGTAAGTTTACTTTACACAAATTAAAGGCGATTGGAATGAACGATTCCACGATTCAAATTAATTAATAAACTAAGAATGAACGTAAAAAATCCAGGTCTTGAAACCGATTTTAGAAACCAGTATAACCGTTTAAAAACTGAAACCAAAAACAAATTCTTAAACGAAACAGGAACAAATTTTAAACCGGTATTAACCATGAATGCAGAGGGGAGTTTCTGAAAATAGTGTTCTGCCTCATAACATTTAAAATTTGAATAGCTATAAAATTATATTAAATCGCATAATAGTTTTAAGTTATTTTAAACATTGTTTCCAACGTAACCTATTCAATTTCTTACTAATAAATAATATAGTAACGACGCATATTTTAATAATTTATATTTTATTCATATATATATTTGAAACCAAAGATAAAATTAGTTTTTATTTTATTATATACAAATTTTTAGAATTCTGCACGAAATGTGTTCTTCCATACCGAAGGTAAAATGTTGTACGGTGTCGGCGTGTGACTTAAATACATCAATTAACACACGAGAAGAGACGGCGAATGATCTCGTCAAAAAAGTAGATTGTGATAAGCAGAAGAACGCAACCGAAATTGGACAATATTACAAATGTTGCACTTTATCACCCGTTGAGCCGACTCCTTTGATCAATGTGAATTGTTGTGAAAGAGCTAGACCTTGTATTAGCAATTTTTGCTCAGCAGTAAAAGGCGAATGTGATAATTACGATTTGACACCGTACGGGAAAGACTTTGTTTTAAAAACAGGAAGATTAGTGAGTGAACATTTAAAAACATGTTTTTATCATAACATTTAGGTGCGTAAAAACAAAATAAAATGACACATCAATATAAATTATAATTAGGAATATAACAACATATTAAAATTGTAGGTACCTCTATCATAAAATAATGCCTTAGATATGTTAATTAGTTACAGACAAACGATATGATATTAGTTTAATATTAATAAATTAACAATAATGTTAGGTGGCAAAGTTTAATTTTCAGATTATTCGAACATCTTTTAATGTTATTATAATTACTTAATTTTTGTCTACTTTTGTCTTCTATTATATTATTATATTATTATTAAATATCATTGATTGACATAGGTACAATATAAGACTTAAAAAAAAAAAAAATAAAAGAAATAAATGCAGATATAAAAATAAAAATAAAACAGCCAACATTATAATATAAAACTCAACAATATATAAATCAGAAATGTAATTTTTTTCCAGATTCAAAAATGTTTATGTGTAAAATTCAATGGCTTGCAAGATACATGTAAACATACTGGTTGCTGCTCTAGATTAGGCTGCATGAGACCTCTTTTTCCAAATTGTCCACCAGCGTGTCAATGGAAAAATGATTATATCTGCAAAACTAAGAAGAAACGTTGTCCATGTCCATGTGATTAAATAAAATAAATTAAAACTAAGTGTGGTTATACATTGTTAAAAATATGTACAAACAGTACAATAAAAATAAGTAGGTAGGAAATAAAATTTTCGAGGATTGTAGTAATAGGCGTGAGATCTGGTAAATGTTCTTGAAGCATTTCGATATTAATAATTATTTTTTCACTTATTGATCAACCCTTCAACCATCGTGAGGTAGTAATAAATATGGAATCTTAGCAGAGGTTAATAATATTATATAATATTATATTATATTATACTTAGGGTACTGAATTTTAAACATTTAAAAAATGAATATTTCACTTTTCTATTTCAATGAAATGATGAAAAATATTTTCTCTTCCTTTAAACCTGTCCGATTATAGATGATTAGAAATAATATCTTGATTACACACAGAAAACATTGATATTGGACAGCTTACCAGTTATCAATCAAGGTTTACGAATTATTATAATATGCAAGGTTGGACAAGTCAATGATATTTTTTATCACAGTTAAGTTAAGTTTAGATTAATCTTAGATTAGTTTTTTTTTCAATTAAACCAAAAGTTAAGTTAATAGACATTTTTGATACATCAATTAAGTTTAAATGAAGTTGACAAATACTATTAACTTAGCTTAACCTCAATTGATAAGTTAAGTTAATAACAAAAAAAAATGCATTTATGAGGTATTATTGAATAAAATATATATATGGTGTATATTGGTACCTATTAATTGTATTATAATGTATAAACCCTATCAGAAAAACTAGATTCTTAGGTGATTAAAAATTAACAATCTTATACAATAATTTATTTTTTAAATTTTTTTATTGGATTGATAAGGCTTCAACTTCTGAGGTCATTGCCAGTAATAATTAGTATTGGTCTTAAAACCATATACCTATAAACTAATGGACAGTGCATTCCACTCCATCCTGCCCTTAATGCTAGGGAATCTTATTAGTGAGAAAGAAAGAAAGAACGAAGAGAGAAAGAACATAAAGTAGTAATCATAGACGAAATACTTCACTTTTTTTCCATTTTCTTTATCAACTATAACTATAAATATAATATAAATAGGTATTATGGTTGTTATCATAGACCCATAAGTTTGGTAACCTTGATTTTATTGTAACACAATTTTTTGTTTGGCAGTAGCTACACTGTAAATTACTACTTTGTTTCATTTTTCGCTCACTTATCTATCTAAGCGTTGTCCATTATCTTATAGGTCTATGCTTAAAACTATGGGGATATGTCATTGTTTAACATTTGAGGGAGTTTGTGAAATAATTTAATTGTTTTTTACAGTAATTTTGCTAAGCCTATGTTAGTAAAAAAATTGTAGATAATTTTTTAGTTTTCCTCGCCAAGTAGGTTAATGAATTTCCAAAAAATTGCCTGGATTTGTTGTACTTGGGGAATTATAGTGTCATGTGTTTCATGGTCAGTTCTTTGTCTCAAAGTTCACAGATCGGGCAGTGTTCTTTTGTTATGAGGTGCAATAGTGTGTTAAACGGGAGTGTCCAATCCGAATCACTGTCATAACTACTTCTTCGTGCTCGGATGATGATGAGGGGGATTTCCATGGGGCATTGATGTTTTGTTTTCTTAAAGTATATTTGTATTTGAAATCTTCTCCTACATGTCTTGCCAGTGAATTTAGTTAGATTATTGATTTTTATGAGAGTGTCTTGAAATTTTATATTGTTTATTCTTACCAAGCTGTTGCTTCGTAGGCTGCCCTATCAGCTAGTTCGTTGCCAATTATCCCAGTGTGCGAGGGAACCCATAGAAGTTCAATTGTTTTCCTTGAGTGTGAATAGAGTAAAACAACTTATATTACTTATTTATAAAATTATAAACTAGGAACTAGTAAAAAGTACCTAAATTAATAAGTAATAAATAAAAAAGCATCAAACATTTTTTATATGAGTTTTATAATATGTAATGATGTTGAGTTGGCGTATTGTTTGTAATTTAAGAGTTAAAAGGCTTTGTTTAGATTTGTTATATTATAGATTTGTTAAACGACTTCTACATTATAATATGTAATAGGCAAGGCTGGGCAAGTTAATGATTTTTTTTAACTCAGTTAGGTAAGTTAAGTTAATATGCACCAATAACAAAAAGTTAAAAGTTAAAAGTCAATTTAACTATAGCTTAACTCAGTTAAGTTAAAAGTTCGTACACACTTTTTGTTAACTTTTTTTTAACTTAAACATTTGTTCATACAACGCTAGCGTACTTAGTTTTTTTCCAAAACTAAATTATAGACTATAGGTGTTTATACTTTATACAATATTTCCATATAAGTGAGATTCGAATAATATAAATTTTTAACTTTAAACAATTTACGGTAAATATTTTTTAACATGAAGACAAAATGGACTAAAATAGTGAAGTATAATTAAATTAAAAACAAAATAAATTAACTTAACTTACTTCTTAAAATGAAAAATAAATTCGTTGATTTCACGTTAGTTAAAGAAAAAATTTAGTAAGTTAACAGTCAAGTTAATGAAAAACCAAAAATAACCAGTTAATTTAAAAAGTTAAAATAAAATTAACTTTTTAACTTAACTTTAACTTTTAACTCGTTAATATACCCAACCTTGTTAATTGGTATGTTACAAATTTTCTTTGCTAATAGTATGCATTAACCATCTTTTAAAAATATTAACTTGCAACTTGATCACTATAAACTTTTAGATAGGTATAATGAACATTTATTTTTTTTTATTTTATGAAATTTTAAATTTTAAATTCTAAAATGTACTTTAAATTTGGTACCTTGGATACCTAAATTCTTTAATGAATATTAAAGTGTCACTATTGTCTACTATATAGGTAACATTTTATTATTTGAAATATATGTTTCTTACTGTTTGTCCTCTATAGACTCAAAAATTACAGGACCAGAGTTTTAATAAAAGATATATAAATAGATAATTCGAGGCTTGGATGGTGTTTATAGCTTATTTCTTCATTTCCTTATATAGGGTGGCTCAAACATGAAATTAGTTTTTGTTCACGAAAATCAAATATTTTTTGTTCATTTAAATGATTGCTATTGGTTACAGATTTTATTACTATTAAATTGTAAAAATATGGCATATAGGTACAATTTTTCACAAATGTATTTCTAACAAAAATCAATTAATCTTAAAATCAAATATGTTAATTTGATGTAAACACAGGAAAACCTGCAATCTTAACGATATTGGATTTACGTCCGCTTTTAATCATTATATAGTTTAATCTGTTTCTAATTTTTTGTGTTTAGAATTTTCGATATTATATCAGAAATATGTTTATAATTAAATAATGGAAACTCTTAAGATTAACCATAGTACCTAATTGTGTTTTTATTATAATATTATGTATATTACAACTGAAGTAAAACGAAGGACGATAGAAAGATTTATTTATTTTAACCTAGACAAAGTCTGCAGACTTACCATGGTAATACAGCAAGTATAATACAATACATTATAAAAATTAAGAAATGGCGTACCTAGTAATAATATACCGTATTTACACGAATTTATATTTGGTCATACACTCATACATTACATTGTGGCCTTTACCCCTTAAACAGATGATATATTATTACAGTGTATACTATGCAAATACTAACCAAACATAAATCTGACTGTTTGAATATACATCAGCAGATTTAGATTGTTAATTTGTTTTATGTTGATTAGTTATAACTGATAACCATTAGGTAATATGATTTTAATGAGATCACAACAAAAAAATGTTAAGTCTTATTGAGTATTAAGTAGGTGCTAACAGTTTATAATACTTTTTTTTTTTAATTTAGTATTAATCAAATCTATACAACATGAATAGTATAATAAGCATAATAGGTGATGTTCTTTCAATGCAATGTGGTGACTTGGGTGGTTTAAGGGAAGAACAAACCAGTGAAGGCATTTCGGGGTTTATAATTTACTAACTGTTAAATGAATGTGTGGTTTAGTAAACTGTTACATTGGTATTATATTACAGAATTGTTAATTTGTGGGAACAAGGCTGGACATTAATAAGTTAATAAGTTATAGTGTTTACTAATATTAGTAACACAACTTTTTTGACGCTACGTTAACTTAAAATCAACTTATTATTTTTTAATATTCTCAATTAAGTAAATTTTGAAATTTTTATTTATTATCGTTTATAGTATTATAAGTTTGTAAAATATAGAAAACACTATTAGAAAAATTAGTGTTATAGGTATTACGATCAATTTCACATTTATATTTAAAATAGTTAAAAACTAATTTATCTTATTTATTAGAAATAATATAGGTGAAAATATATAAGTCCACCGTTGAAAGCCGTTAATGTGTTTACATAAATAATTATAGCTATACCTACTTGCCCACGAATTATATCCATAATATTAGTCATTGATACGATTATCACGGGCTGTGGCCTTTTTAATTGATATCTATCATAAAGGTAGGTTTAAATTTTAATAGTGGTATATTATTATCTATTTACAGTTTTTTTCATTTCTCGCACATTACACCGCTGCAGTATTGTTATAATTTTTTTAACTGACCGCAGTTGGGGATCTATGCGGACATTATACTATCGCACTTAATTTTTGTGTGTAGATGATACATTTTAGTGTTAGTTGTTTTCTAAATAATATGTGCAAATAACGTTAATCAAAGTTTATTATCAAACACGACTCAAAAGTAAATTCAAATCAAATAAACACATCGTTTTGAAATATTATTAAAACGTTTCTTTAATAGTGTATATTAGCTAGTATTCTAATAGAATCTAATTACATACTAGATGAAATTAATAAACAATAAACTCTTATAATATAATAATAATAATAATTACAATAATAGAAAATAAAATAATATTAAAACAATAATGATTAGGTGCTACCTACGTATCTTTTTTCAAATAATAAAATATACTGAAAAAACGTTTAAAATACAATGAAATATATAACTTATATTAATTATAGACATCTACACAAATCACAATATATAATATTAATTATAATGCATTTGGACTAATTTCACGTTTTATTTATTTTTTAAATCATATAATAATATAATATTAATTAAGGACATTTTATAAACTTTGACTTGCAATAACACTATCTTATAAATATATTATATTTACAACACATATAAACACCTTACAATATAATATACTGCAATATTATTATTAAACATGTTACGATAAATGTAATAAACCGTATGGTTAGCGAAAAATTATTATGAAAACCACGTTTAAAGGGTGTAATGTAATATGCATGTAATGGAATTTTTTGAACTATTAAACCTGCGTGAAAAAAATTATCTAAAATATTAGTCAGTATACAAATATCTACTGATGATATATTATAATTTAACAGGCCACTTTCATTTTAGCACTGTGAAACAATTTAGAAGTATATTTACTGAGGGATTAGTCAAATATTAAACAGGAATCATCGAAATAATGCAATTACGTTTATATTTAAAAAAATCGAAACAAGAAAACCATATTAAAGCCCTCTTATAAATTAACATAATATATAAGAAAACATACATTTAAATACACAAATAACGTAATGATAATATTTATAATGCTAATTTATTTACAGAAAAAAAAACACTTTATATAATTAGCCGCCTGGCATCAATCTGATTATTATCGTTCACTTAAACATTCCAGCGCATTCCGAGTCTTCCTTTGAGAAAACTTTTTTATTAACTTATACAGGTAACTAGGTCAGTTTATGACTACTCTACATTTTTACATTTTTATACGTCTTGTCGATTTTTTGTTCCTACGTTTTGAAAACAGTTTTGAAAAAATGTATAACACATTAGTTGTGCATGCAACGATGTATTTTCAGAGTCGAGTGCCTAACTTTAACTATCTATTATATGATACAGTTTTTACTTTTTGCTTCTTAGCTTTAATAATAATTTATTATAATATATTTTTTCGGAATTGACGTGAATCTGTGATCGTAGAAATGTTTTGTTACACATATTTACCTATCTTAAAGTAAGATAAACATTTACATTACAAGTTGTATCAATATAATAGACATATTATAATAACTATACAAGTACGACAAAAGCACAGTACCTATATATTAAAGTATAGTATGCAGTAACATTAAATAAGTGTTTTTTTACTTTTAAACTTAACGAAAATTATCTCAGAGGTAATACAAGTCAAACATAATAATAATATGTATTATAGTAGTATTTAATAATAATAATATATGATTAAATTGGTTCAATATTATAAAGACATTGATTTTGAGTCTATAAAAACATTGTGGCCACAAGCTGTTTTAATTTACAACATAATATTTACAATCTCGAATTCATACAGTTTACACATAAAAAAAAACTTTCCCAATTTCATAAATAACACATATTAAAACATTGTGTCCATTTACGTCGATTGAGTGACTCTTGAGCATCGAACGATAAGGAACAATTAATATTTTACAACTTTCGTGGTAGGTACACAATTACACATATTATTGTTAATAATATAATAATACAATGCGTATTGCAACACATTTATAGAAATACGAAATAATTGAATGAGTAAGACAGGTGGGTGGCTGTGGGTAGCTAAATGGGTGCACTCGGGTATGCGTCAACGGAAATCGAGAGTAGAAATCAAAAACAAAATATGGATCGCGTGAGGTGTATTATGGATTGTCTCGATTTAGGAAAAACGGAAACTCCGGCACCGCGCTTTCGGCACTCCGGAAAATGGAAAAACTCGTCAGTATCACAATATATCGGCACGTCGAATGTCGGTTTACGGATTCACGACCTAGTTTGGCGTCAATGTGAGCGTATCATGCTCTGTGTGGATTTATGCGGTCGGCCCAGTTGCGGTCAGAACCTTTTTGGTGGCATTTGCGGCCACTTTTTTTTTGTACCTATGAAGTATGAACTGTTCTTACGATACTGTCATCTTGATAAGAATAACAATTTAATTTTATAGGTATTGGAGTTAAGATAATCGAGTATAAATTATTTTTGTTTTTTTTTTTTTTTTGTTAGTAGTACAAAAATAACTGGAACGACATTAGTTTCACTCGATGTGTTTCCAATACCTAAGTGTAAAGAGAAAATGTCTATGAACTGTTTGCTACGACTTTTAAAAATTTCATAAAAAAAAATAAATGTTTTTAAGCACTACCTAGTTGATAATTGAATAATCCTTTCCTCAACATCATCGTCAAAGAATACAAATTGATAATTGTTACCAAATTGTGATATATTATGGATAATATTATGACGGATACAATTATTGTTTTTTCTAACGAATTTTTGTACTAACGACGTGTTCTTTTTTTAATCATAATTAAAATTGTCTTGGCGGAAGCGCATGTATTAATAGTGAAGTCATAGCCTTTTTGAAATAAAGGGGACATCTCTTAACGAAAAATTGTAAAACCAGTTCACAGGTATAAAAAAATTATAGACCGCAAGTGCCATCAAAAAGGTATTAACCGCCACTGTGTCGACACCCTCTGTGTGTCGTGTGATTCGTGTGAATCGTCAGAAACGGACGGTGAAACGATATATTTTTATAATATTATTATAGTCGGTTCATTCGACGGCGGCGGTGGTGACTTGGAGGGCCTTGCTAACGTCTGGATATAGTAGTAGGTATCATAAAAGCGCTGGTGCCTGTATCAAAATGGAAAAGAACAAAAAAAGAAAAACCATTAAGTTGAGAAATTCCGACGACATTGGGCGGACATTTTGCGTTTTTTCTGTTCGTAAAAAAAAATTAACTGTCGTTAATTTACCTCTAGCATGCGCGTATACACAATATAATATATTATATTACAACGGCGAAACTTTTATAATGATGTTTTGAGTGTGCCCGTAAGAGTTTTCGGGAGCGACGAAACAGATGTCCCGTATATAGTTTCGGGATTTATTATACTTTGAGATGGTTTTTCGTGATTAATTATCGTCGTCGAAAATTTTATAACGACGGTACGTAGATACGGATCTGCCGCCGGCGTCACGACATGACGTTTTTCATTCGTGGTGGTGATGGTGAGAGGTGAAGGGTGGGAGGGCGTCAAGAGTCTATATCATAATAATATTTTCTTACAGCTAGAGACTGGTGGGCGGACATCGATCGCGATTTACTTTCTCAGAAAATCGGTGGTCGATGGCGTCGTGCAATTGGACCGCAGGGGTAGGGTTAGTTGTATAGTTCAGGTTTAGGTATAATACGCTATTTATCGCGGTACGTCGCAACGATCGGTGAACTGTGGATTATGTTTGAAAGCGGGGTACATAAATCAAACGACAACAGTAGTAGACATAAAATTAAACAATTTGAAAAAAAATGAAAAACACTTTTTTTTCGTTCATCCCCCGAGAATTTTTTTTTTTTTTTTGAATACGCAAGGCGTATTTGCCGAAAGTCCGCGGTCCGCATACCATAACCTCTTGAAGATTTAGTATACGGTCAGTTGCAGTTGTGTGGTCGCCGTCGTCTCGTGTTGGGGGTTGTCCGGGGGCGAGTTCACAACATGACCAAATCGTCCTCGGGAATCGGCTCGAAGTCCGTCTGTCAGAACCGCGTGGCGGCGATGATCTGCTGCTGTTGCGATGGCGCCGCCGACGGGGGTGGTTTTCCGAAAACTGGTCCGACAGCGCCTCTCTGCTGCAGCTGCGGGTCCGCCGTCAAGTCGGTCTGTACACACGCAACAACACACATCGAGAAACGTCAGTTGTGTACATAATATTAAATGCTACCGAAGGTTATTCCGTATACACTGTTATAATATAATCATATTGCATTTCAGTTATTTATGGAACGCATCGTACGGTGGCTGCGGATTTAGCGTCAACCAAAACAGGCAGCATCGAGGGGGTCGATGAAGACTTTCGGGGATGGCAGAAGATTTTCGGGGATAGGAAATTTCATTCAGGTCAAGTGAGATAGGTAGTGTTTTGCATTCATGTGATACCTATAATATTGATGTGTGTAATACGATTTGGTCTACATATTATTGGGTGTTAGACGCCTAAATAGCAAAATAATGCAATAACTATTTCACAATAATGAGTTAGTACCTATAATTAAATCACGGTATCTTGCGATGTACTATGGTTAGGTACCTATATATTGTAAAGCCATCATCTCCATGTCTCCCTATCAGCAGAGTATCATAATACAACTAGCTATAAAAGTTATTCGCTAAACTGATTAGTGGTTACTGGATACAGGTACAAATTAAGCTCTCCTAAAACCTTTCTATAAAGTCACTTTTTTATGTATAATAATTATGGTTTTGTTCTATATATTGAAGCTGTAGGCATTGGACATAAGTACCTACATTTGTTTTAGATACCATGAAACCTGAATATATTTTTCTGTGATCGGTCATTGGGGATTATGATCAGGATAACCAGAATAATTATTTATAATTATTCAAGCGTCACCCCTCAAAATTTGTCGTGATTTGAAAAAGTGCTACTCGGTGTGGCTTATTCTAGACATAATTATATGATAAACATCCCACTGGAATAAATATAGGACCTACGGTCAATACGCTGACTATCAGCAGCCATAACCACGACTAAACACACACAGTATTCTCGCAAGTGGAAGGCTACCAATTAAATTCGACACGTGAGAAAGAGATAATATACGTCCGTACGTTTATAATAAACGTATTAAAATAGTTTAATAAATCACGGAAAACCCAACCTAACCGACCCTAATCACTTAGTTACCATCGTGGATATTATGCAGGATACTCGATCCCGATATTATTATTGTTGTTTGGAATGAACGTCGTATATGGATACCAACAGGTTGGTCTTTTGGTTATAAACTATTTATTTATTTAATGTTTTTACCGTAATCAACCGACATCCGTCATTCACCATAAAATGTTTTATTATGAATGAGTTATTATTTGTGGGCTAAATAAAAAGCGAGATTTTGTTTGAAACGTGATTGTTCTAAACTTATAACTGTCAATATATCCATTATGATGCTTCGTTTTCAGTTTTTTGAAACATACGGTTCACTGAGATATTTACTCAGAGATGATATTATTAACTGTACACTTAAGATGTTGACGAGATCACTGTTGAGATCTTTGTTTGAGATCGATTGAATCAAAACAGGCGGTGGATAAAATCTTTCACTTCTCGATAAGAAGTCCAAGGTTGATTGGAGGAATGATATTTCAGTTTTAAGAGAATGTCAGCGCACCATTTGTTTTCTCTCTCTGGCCCACGCGCAACATAGACAAAACGTATTTACGTAGAATCATTTTTTCTATATTTTTAAGTTATCTTAGTGTAAAATCACCCATAACAAAAAAGATAGAGAATAATATTTTTGAGGGAATGACATATCGATTTGTCTAAATATTGTCTCAAAACAATTTAACCATAATTTAAATTTACAACATTTTTTTGTTCATTTTGAAAGTCGAATATAAAGTCAAATAACAATAAAATATAAAATCTATGTCATTCCCTCAAAAATATTATTTTCTATCTCTTTTGTAATGGGTGATTTTACTCTAAGATTACTTAAAAACATAAAAAAAAAGTGATTCTGCGTAAATGCGTTTTGTCTATGTTACGCGTGGGACAGAGAGAGAAAACAAATAGTGCGCTGACATCCTCTTAATACAATGCAGAACCGGAGGTAGGCAATTATAAGTATTATCAGGATTTAATAATTCAATCATCGGACTGTCATCAATGACAGCATGTACAGCGGACTAGGTGTGTGACATTGATGAGCTCAATGGTTTTATTTTTTTATTGGTGTCATTCTAATTTTTAGCTCGATAGTGGTGAGTTTATATTATTGGTAGGATGTGCGGAGATATCAAAACCTAAAAAAAATTTTCTTAAATTGGCTTGAAATAATATAATTGCTATTTTTATATTAATTAGATGATTTTCTTACAGATATTTCAGATAAAAAATTGCTTCTTTTTACTTTCGAGTTGATGACATTTATAGTTTCTGGTTTTATCGTTAAATTTACCATGACAATTTACGCCACGATTCACGTATAAAAACACGGAATCTCGTATCACTTATTATCTTGTCACGGTTATTATCGGTGAATTATCTTTATTGACCTATCAAATTTATAACAACGTTTTGCTACGACCTAAAGTGTTCGTCTTAAATCCACATAATGCAAGATAATTAAATGTAATTAATTTTTTAGTTATTACAAGCTTATCAGTTAATATTCAAGAATTTAGAGAAATATGTTTGTTTAAAATTCCACTGAACTATTTGCCCGCCATTACTATTTACTTTGGGAGAAACGCTGATTGAAAATTAATTCATTAGTTTTACGAAGCCTAAATATATTATTTCCGTATTTGTTGCAAATGTTTGACTTTGAATATAATATTATAATTTATAAAGCAATGTTTATTATTTGCATATATAAACTATTAGTAATAACCAACTATAAGTACACCTAGTATTTGCATTACTATTCGAGATTGAAAATTTAAAATCTTCATATTATTATAGAGGTACCTACGCTAAAAATATATTTTTTTATTTTATTATTTTGATAAAAAAAAAATAAATAACACTGAGCAAACGACGAATTTTAATAAATGTGTTTTGACAAATAATGAAATATGCCAAAATAATGTTGATTTAAAGCTGAAAGAGTTTATATACTCTTGGGATTATATAGGGTTTATTCCATAATGTATGTGAATATTCAACTGAACTTTTTTTTATGTATACTATTTTTGCACGAATTGTGTTTATTTTTTTATTGCTCGAAATATTGCGTTATTGCATTAAAATATATCCCCTATTATAATAATATGTGTAGGAATAAAATTATTACCAAGTTACAAGACCTGAGTGGTTGTTACAGTTACCTAATCGTTTTAACCGCAGAGAAAACCCTTGATTTTACCCTGCACAATATTACATCAATATAAAATATTATTTCTACAGCAAATAATTAATAGGTATTCAATTGTATACCAGCCATTGTTAAAAACAATAAGATATATTGAACAATTAAATATTTATCGCCACCTACAGCTATATATTATGCCTATTCGATCGTTTGTAGTAGAATCTAAATCGTAGCAAGTGATGGGGGGGGGGGGGGGGAGGGAGGTGAGGATAAACCATTTTAAAAATTATGCAAAACAAAACTTAACGCTCTATTTTATTTCTACAGGCAGTAAAAACTCAAGGGTGATAAAAAATTCATGCGGTGTGAAAAACTATTTTAAACACGTGCAATAATTTAAACACACAAAAGTTTGTTAACAGACAAAATAATATAGAATAAACTAAATCATAATTTTATGAAAGTGAGTCGAAAGTACGCTTTATTAGTTGATTTACAATCGTTAAAATATAATCATACACAATGCGATTATATAAAAATTGTGTATTAATAATAATAATAATAAAAAATAATAATAATAATAATAGTAATAAACTAAAATTTTGTTAAATTTGCGCGTTAAATAAAAATACTTCTTTACAGTCTTTGCATTATTATAATATAGGTAATATTATGTACAGTAAAACCTCTTTATAAGAGTACCAACTGATGTTTTCACTATAAAAAGTTTTCGTTATAGTTATACTGTTGTTATTTTCTGTAGTAATGAGATTTCCGTCCCATAGGAGGTCCGTTATAAGGAGGTTTTACTGAACTTTAATATAATAAATTGAAAACGCAAAATGTATTTCCCATATAATATTATTATAACGTAATATAGGAACTATACTATATTATAATTTAGAACAATTATTAGGAGCGTACATTTTGTATGACATGTTAATGACAAAATATAAATTATAATATGCATGCAGCTTACAAACAAAACAAATAAATAAAATATGAAAGCTATCAGCACAACGCTATGGTCTACACACGTTATATTAATATAGTAAGCGTTTTTAATTTAATGTAAAAAAAAAAAAAATAGTCATAATAATAATAAATAAATAATAATAATTACATTATAGACTAGGGTCTCATTTAAATACATAGTTAAAATGTACAGCTCGTTAAAAATTATTTGTGGTCCGTATGACAACACATACGTATAGGTACTATAGTTGCAATTATTGTATTATAATATTAACGCGGAATTAAATCGAGTGCATTTTAATGGATTACACTAAATGCGTTTAAAGTGCTTTCGTTGTATTCGCATACAATACTCGAGCATAAAAAATGTTTTGATGAATATACTTAACCAGTTATAATGAGAATATATGAATAAGCTGTAAATACATTGTGCCGCATTCATATTTTAAAATACCAGTATTGTAGGGTGTGATTTTTATTTATGAAGCCATGGTCTCATGTCATCGGTAGAAACATATTTTTCAAAGTGAGGAAGCCGAACCATAAGCCACACAGGTACCAGTGTACCACGCAATAGCCGTTACCAGCTAGTAACTCTATAAACGGTGATCAGTTCCGAATTTATCGAAATTTGTTTCGAAGAGTGAACGATATTTTATGTCCGTTGTGTGTACAGTGACAGAATGAGAGAAAAGGAGAAAAACTCGGTTAGGAATGTTATTAGTAAAAGTATATTATTAATATTGTACATTTTATAATAATTGTAACATGAACGAGGGAACGATATTTATACGTGATAAAGAATAAATGAGATACCATCGAGATAAAGGGTTGGAATAAGAAAATCAGGTGAGTAACGTTCCCAGGGAAGGAGGTCAGGGGCAATTGCACCCCCCCCCCCCCATTGTCTTATAATTCACCTTATTTGTGTCTTTGGTACTACCCACTACAGTTCGTTTAAATGTATTATTACTCATAACATCCCCGTCTCATTGAAAATTCACGGGCACGCACTGGTGGTAACTGGTGAGTGGTATACTTACGACGTCGCTAACGACGATACAATAATGTCATGCGTTCTAACCTGATCTTTGGGTTTTTCGATTATGGTTCCGGTTTTTATTGACATATTATTTTTTACTCAAGTTTCTACAGAAATAACTGGTTAAAAAAATAAAAATAAAATAAAATAATTTTATTGAACTACGGACTAGGGTTTGTCACGTAGAATAGAAAAAAAAACACGATGCAAAATAGAAAAATAATTTAAAAATTAATTATTATAATAATAATCTATAATCGTAAAAAATAAATAAATTTAATGGTCAGTATGGGGAGGGGGAGAAGAGCTATGTCGACGGGCATGTGTTTATACCGTGCTCTCGCGCTGGTGAAGCTGGTGGTGATGTTGGAGTCCTGGTTGGGCGGCCAACAACAGAGGTATCTCGGCAGAACGGTCTTGTGGCTGATTGTGACCGTGCTTGTGGTTGTTGTGGTAACGGCCAAGGGTCATGGTCCGTGCCTGCGGGACCGGCTGGTAGTGCGGTGGCGGCAGGGGATGATGATGTAAATGGTGGTGCTGGTGTGGGTGGCTGGCGAACTGGTTTTGGTGGTCAACCTGCACGTATTGCACGTGCTGAGGTCCACCAGCGTTGTGCCGGTGATGGTGCAATGCGGCAGTGGGCTGCTGTAGTTGTTGTTGTTGCTGCTGCAATTGCTGTTGCTGATAGTGTTGGTGGAGCAACAGCTGTGACGGTGGAGGTGGCGGTGTGGGGCACATCAGGTTTGGGTACACGACGCCAGCTGATGGAGAACCACCGACAATGTCCGAAGAATAGATCTGCTGTTGTGGCGTCATCGAAGGAGGTGGCGGCATAAGTCCGCGAGCCTGTAACACAATAAGGTGGTGGTCAGAATAATGTCTTCAAAGATGGTGCCAGGTTCTTGAGGGGTAGCAGAAGTGTAGTTGGTGATTGCTTTCTTATTGAAAATATATTTCTAATTTTTTAAGTTTACTTAGCCTTTTGATAGGCTTCCAATTCATCAAAATCCTGATTTTTTACATTTTTAAGTATAAGACACATTTGTCTTGCAAATTAATTTTTTTAACATCTATAGTCTTTAGATTTAAAATCTAATTTAAGCACTTTCTCGTGACGATAGGTACAATTTTTTCTAAACATTTTTAGGTATCTAGTTGTTTTGAATATATAATTATGACGTATTGATGTTGAAAATGTAATGAGATGTTCTTGTGCAGATACTCTATTTTATGCACTAAAAGAATATTTAAATATGATATTATAAATTGACATGACTGTAGAAAAGTAAAAAGTATAAATATAGTTAAAAATAAATTCGACTCGACATTGCCAATTGACGTCTATTTTATGTAAAATTTAAAAATTTGAGTCCATCTATTATTTTAATTTAATCATTTAAATTTTAAACCTATCTAACTGATGCACGAGTGATTTTATGGTTAGGAAAATCTCCAACATCGACCAAAATCCTCTTAAAAGTCTCATCCATCAACAAACACAATATTGTATAGTAATACCTATCTATATATTGTGCAAAAACTTTTTTCCTTTTATATCTGATAATAATATTCGTTTTAAATTCCAAGCAAATAATATTATAATATAGAGTATAAGCTTTACAACGAATAGCGAATTTTTTCCAATATAAACGGAGAACGAAAATTCTCATTGTTATTACCCCACGTTGTTGTAGATTGGGAATTATTGGTAAAGTATGGTTATTTTCAAATGAGAACTTACAAAACTTTCTATTAATTTTATAAACGATTTGAATAACACTGGAAAACTGACGAGAAAACATGAATATGCCTGCAAATAGGTAGTTGTAATACAATTTATTTTGATCATTCAATACTAATATTAGAAATTTGTGTTTTCTATCTATGGGTATAACAATAATATATCAAATATTATTTTATTTTGTAAATTGTTTATTTACTCAAGAGTGTTGTAGAGTCCATAGCATTTTAATCATGGCACTTCTGACTGAAAAGCGAATTTTGTAAAAATAATGTGGGTTTTAGGGATACTCAGAGAAACTATGCTTATACTGTGTTAACACTCCACCTGAAATCCGAAAAGTTAAAAATATTTCGCAATATCTTTTGAAATCAGCTGCACATCGCACAACGAAGCAGTAATAATAGATTTGCATCATGTCCAACGAGCACCCTTTAAATTATCACTCAGGGACCGAATCAAAACGCATACACGATGATATCTAAGTATAACTATTTCGCAGTCGTTCGCAAAATTATTTCGAGCAGTAAGTACACCGGATTTCGAAGACGACGAGTATAAGCAGATTAAGGCGTCTGCGTGGCTTATATCTTCATTTAGCGGCGGCGGTCGGTATTGTTGTATAATAATGTAATATATTATAAACGTTTATTCATTTATTCAAATCTTTGCGTGTAATTTATGTTCGTGCACGATCGAGCGTAATGGTGTGGGTACCAACAATGCCTATACCTACCTATCTACTTAATACCAATTTTTTCTTGTACCCAGCCATCATGGCTAGCTGTCATCTAATATTATACATTATAATCATTGGAAACATAAACGCGTGCAATGCGTACACGCCATTGGTTTAAATGTATTCAACATTCAAATCAGTCTCGATATCTGAACATTATACAGTTTTCATGATGACGTTGAAGGATTATATTGAGATATAAAAATGTCTGTTTTTATTATGATCCGCAGTTTGGCCAAGAGGTAATAATGAAAGGCATAAAATCAAATTATTCAAGTTTTTTTTCGTATCCGAACACTTAGAAATCATATTTTTTGGAACGTAACTAATTAATAACCCAGAAGACGCATAGAACATAGATGATACATTACTATAATAACGTAGTTAAGGCAATAAACATCTAGTTTATATTATTCTAAGTAAATAATGAATACAAATTGAAATCTGAGTACTTTATTAATTTTGGTATTTACTTACAAAGATAATATTATTTTATATATTTTATATTACTATACACACATCATACGTATAGCTACTGCCTACGAATATATATTTGAATTGTGTGTATAATCAAAAAATATTAATATTGTATAAGTCGTACTGTTATAGGATGTTTACAGTAGTTATATTAGATAACAATATTACATTGACAATTTTATTACATCAGTAGAACTCTGAGTTTAAAATATGTTTAATGTTTATCTGCCATCAGAATACCACGAATAGTGAAAAGTTTCTAAAATTCATCAGAGAAATACATTACCTATGTCACATAATATTACAAACCGACTATTTTTAATTCATTTTTGTCAGTCATCGTCAGTGTTTCAAACCCTAGAGTGTTCGATGTATACTGTCAGTAGCGTTCGTTTTAGTAATTATTAATTCTAACTGATAATGTCATAATGATAATTTTATGCGATGTACATGCAATATTTGTAGATTTGCGTGATAATGTTGCCATGGCTAGGTATTTTTTTAAAATGTAATTGCAATTTATTGCAAAATGTGAGCAGGGCGCTCAATCAAATAAACAAAATATATTACTTTTTATTGCTATCTATCGGAGCATACCGGTCGTAACTTTTTTTACGTACCCACTGGCCGAACTATGGTAGTAGACCGTCGTGGATTTTTGGTAGTTGCGATAACCTACAACTTACTCACAAACACCAAGTATTTTATGGTTCTTCTCTACGCTTTTGTAATAAATTAGAATTTTCGTTTTAAGTCTGCTTTCGGCTATAAATTATTATACGTTCATACCGTGTTACGCTTATTGGACTTACTTGTTGTTTGCATGCTTCAGCGTCGACCATTCGTGAAGAGTATATTCTGCCACTGTTTAACCGTTCAAATGCCTTTTCGTCTTCGTCTAAGTAATCTGTGGGCAAATCGTGTATATTTTAGCAAAACGTATTTCATGATGAAAGCGAGTAAAACTAACGAACACTGTGTAGTCTAAAGTCGTATTGTTAAAATGGAAAATAAAATTGTTTCGTAGAAATTAATTTATTTTATATAGAAGTAGAACGGAATAGTTCTTTTAAACGGGATGTTTAATACACAATTCTCACGCGGATTGCTGAAAAAAGCTTTGTTTAATTCCGAGAAAAATATTAACACTCCAAAAGAACATTGTTTAGAGTATTGGTCGTATAAAAATTATAATATAATTATATATGAACGTCATGGAAAAACGTGATACGACGTATAGATATTGTTACTTATTTATCTGAAAAAATATATTTTACCGATAAAAACAGCAAATGAAAAAAAAATTAGGTATCTGCAATACAATAGTATTAAAATAATGCTTAACAAAAATAAAATGAAAAACGTTTGTTAATTTTTACATAATAAGGAAATTCTTTGATTTTTTTTAATATAGGTATACCCAGACGTTCTATAAGAACTAACATTGAATCATTTACGTACAAATTCAAAATAAAAAATTATTATATAACCTTGGTGGGTTGAGATAGAGGGGCAAAAGTAAAAGTAAATTTTGTTTATTATTTTTTTGATATTGTAGCTAATGCGTTACGGTCAATGTCTACTGTCTAGACGGATATAAAACGTAATCAGACATGTTTTGCTCTGATGGAAAAATAAACACATATAATAAAGGAAGTAATACCGTTAAAACGTCATAAATAAATAGTAATTAATTTTACAAAGAAGAGAATTTTTACAGGTTTTATAGCTGCCTATGGGGGACTGTTTCACTGGAAATAAATTGTGGATAATTCATGACAGAAATATTATATAGTATAATACATTTTTATATAATATTATATATTATATATTACATATTATTATATATTATATTCCGAGACGTTAATAATTAAAATAAAGAGAAAAACACTGATAACGATACAGGAGGTAGCGAAAGTTTGTTGACTTTGAACTATATAGGTAGCTACAAACAACGATATCATTTGACATCTATTAATATTTGGGCAGTTGTATAATGTTAGTTTTGAGAAACTAATTGTTTTCCAACGGGTTAAAAAAAGTATTGAACTCTTAACAAAAAAACACGTTCAAGAAGTGTCGACTGACGAATTCTAAAATAAAGAGTTTCGGAAAATCGTCGTCGAACAATTTTCACAAAGATTGGAACGTGTTGAAACTTGAAAGTACGTACAGGGTATCTACTAAGTGATTTTTGATTTGTTTAAAAAAAATAACAAAAGTTTGAGATAATCTTTATGAGAGTGTGTAATAGCGAAGTACGATGCCTAAAAGTGTGTTACTAGAGTAATTTGATCTCGATACAATTACAGTACATGCAAACAATTATGTAAGTTTATAGGACACACGTTGGAATAAAAACAATATGGTATCACCCATCGATGACAGTGTAGGTACATTTTTATGATGTGAATAGTCTCCGTAAGTTTTTAATTATTTTTCATTCCAAATTCTTATGTTGTCAATTTCGGAATTTGAAAAAATAAATCCTACTCACCGTTGTCGTGAGGTATGATGTCGGGATTCTTTTCCAGCCCGTCGTCGACGGCATCTGCTCGTTGATGATGACGATCTCCACCGTCGCCTCCACCAGTGCCTCCATCGGTGCCTCCTCCGATGCCACCTCCGACACCACCGCCATCGACTCCACCGCCATCGCCGATTCCGGCTCCAGTCCCTGTACCAGTTCCGGTTCCGCCAACGCCATCGATGGCCGTTTTCGACTCGTCGTTTGACCGTTCTCGGCGACGGCGCCTAGCTCGCTTCCGCTGCACAGCCACGGCCACAGCCACGATACACGCGATGGACATGACAGACGCGACGCATCCAATGGCGATCACGGCTAGCATGGGTGAAAATCGAAATCCCGAGGGAGTGACCGCTGCAGACAAAAAAATAAAAATATAAATCACCCTATACGAAGTCATCATTGTATAAAACTATAATATTATAATAATATTATGATTTTGTCGAAAGCTCGAAATCAGTTAACGTTCAGATTCTCCAGATACCTATATGTGTGCGTAAGCAAATTACGGACTTGAGCTGTTATGAAAACCTGCACTAAGATGACCGATGGGTACACAATATTATCTCGTGGATACATTTGAGGTAGGTAGGTAGGCGTTATGACTATAAATGCTAGATCGTTATGATTTTACGAACAACGACAAAACAAATTATAGGTACATTTTTTTTTACGGTAGATATGAAATATTCATACATTGAATGTGTTTGAAGTTTTTATATTATTAAGGTAATTTTTATTTGAACATTTTAAACGTTGGTAATTCTATAGACCTATAAAACAACTAGATAACTGACTGCCTATATTATAACATGAACATCTCTGATGCACGACCGCCATTTGTCGCAAAGGCAATATTTACATAAAATAACATGATAACAATTAAAAATTAAAATGTTATATTATATTTTGCTATCACCTATCATTTATCAGTCTGCCTGTGATAACTGACAAGCTGTATATTATGCAAACATTGCCTGTGTCACAAACGGCAGCCGTACATCAACATCAGTGACGAAATCGAGTCAGCTATCTAGTTGTTTTATATATCCGTGGGAAGCACTACTTTTAATTGCAGATCACACGCCGTGAGTTGTTTCACATTAATTTCAACTATATTCGTTAAAATAATATCTTTAAAATCCTATTACAGAAAATCCTCCCCTAACGGCCACTGCTAAATAGCCACTGACACCTTCAAATTTGTGAATGTATTTTTTTTTAGGGAGGACGGAGGGAATGCTGCAAACTTAGACTGAAAGTGTTTCGTATTCAGAGGTTTCACTGTATTAAAATATAATTTATTATAAGTCAACCTCTACGTGAATATTACTAGGCTCAAAACTCTATAGTTGAATAGCATACATAACACACACCTGTTCGAATCTGCACTGTTTTTATGTCATCTCGCTACCGTTCTTATATATTGTCATCGTGTTATCGGCGAATGTTGTCAATATCGTACGCAGTAGGTTTATTATGTTATTTTAATCAAACATCGCCGTCCTGGGAGTTTTATATTATAATTGAAAAAAAAGTAGGTAAGTACTGAAAAAATTATGTCACTCGCTCACGTTGTGCGGGAATCGATTCGTTGCTGACAAAATATTATCTAATGCGCATTAGACGGGAAAAGCCAATAAAAGGTTGGTCCAATACGTGTTCGCGCGTGGCCGACCGCGGTTGTAAGAACGGTTCTGGGCGCGGGTGTGGGTATTACATTTTATTACCGCCAACTACTAGAGAATTCCGCATTAGGTTAATCTAATCACACGATTGGGAAATACGTTATCGGCGTTTGTCGAGAACTTGTTGTAGCGTCTCGGGGTGCGCAGCGCGTCACTATTTCATTTTTGATCATCACTTTTCCAGCCCCGCCAAACTCGGACGTAATTGAGTGTATGTAGGTGCTCTTCCCTGCCATTGTTAGAGCTCCCCGAAGCCAAAGCCAGCCGGCTACGTGACCGGAATGCACGCACACACACTCTCTTACACACACACACACATACACACACACACCCGCGCGGGCTCCTCTCGTATGTATTCTTTTAAGTAATGACTATCGGCCCGGAATAAATTTCAATTGAGAACGCTATTTGTGAGGCAATAGGCAAGCTTATTCGATTTTCTCGAACTCTTTGTACGTTTCGCCGGTATTATAACTGAGCGAGCCATAATACGGACGCCGTGTGGAGGCTACAACGCAGAATTCACAAACGATAAAAATCATATTTTTAGACACCGCTAAAGTTATTGTTATTGGTATGGGCGTGTTATAGCTCGTGTGTTGTGTGCAAAGGCCGTCGGTCTAAACCGTAACATTGATTGGCGAGGTGTGTATCTACTGCGATATCACGAATACTTTATACTATTACGCAATATTAATTTGTGTACGTCAGAGTGAGATTCATACCATGCAGTGCACCTAACTTACAGACGACAGACACCGCCGGTGAATATAATGTGACACATTACCGCCGATTACATGCGTAATCTTGCCAAATGAATATATGTGATGGAAAGGTTTTGATTTCTTTTCGCATATCAAAAAGCAGCGACATTTTGGGGAACGTTATCACAGTACCTGCTGCGTGCTGTACCTATTTTAAGCTCCATGATATCATAATTATTTACATTATATACCTATAGTATACCACATAGGGTCCATTACTTTTAAAACTGGAAAAAACTATTTGCATAGGCATATTTATTGATTTAATAATATTGTTATTAGTTATTACCTAATGGTTTTACGTCGGCCAGGCCGTCGAGTCTACAAGTGTAATCAATTCTAACCTTCAATAACTGTTATTTAAAATTATAATAATGTTTTTATAGGAATTTTGACGTATCCACTTCACCATCGTACAATGTTTTATATACGAACTGACTACACAGTACACAAGATGCACATAATAAATTGTATTAGCTTCCCTGTGAACTCAGCAAACTAGTAATGACATTATCATATTGTCTCCTATTGGCCAGTATAGTTGATGGCATGATAATTAAAAACATATTATTATATGATAAAATTAGGATTTTAAGTAGGGGTAAGCAATAATATTTCATTACACAATTTTAATTTATTATTTCTGGTTCTAGTCAGTCATATAAAGTGTTTTACATAAAGTAAACGTTAAATTAATGAGCAATATTAATTATTAATAATAATGATATAGTAATATATAGCACTTTATTGGCCATAAACTAGTAAATTATGTGTTACAATAAATTTAAATATCTTACTGAGTGCACGTAATTGTAACAAAGTTAAAGAAAAAGGAAATATCTTGAAAGTACTAAAATGTATTCAACTTGACATGTACATAGCAATGAGTAATATTATGTAAAATATGCGTTGTAAATTGTAAGTTTTGTTAAGTTTAAATAGTTTTCAACTTCAAAATTATGAAGTTTACGTAATATCAGTAAACGGAGGTTCATAACAGTAGTAAGTACAGTCGTGAATAGGGGGATGAGTGAAAATCGAGTGGTTCGTATGATGGCAAAAACTATAATAGCAAATTATAACATATTATCCGATATAACTTTCAAGTAACTTTTTTGTTCGTAAAATTTAATATTTGAGAGCTTTAGATAATAAAATAAACTATAAGGTAGGTAGTATTCATGGGGAAACCCTTCACGTAGGTATTGTCAGTTAATGTCAGATTGTCTCAGATGCCCTACATAATTGTACGAAACTATGGTTATACTGCAGCTAAATCTGCTGCAGGAGTGCTTATAAAACCCATAAAATGATGTGCATAGAAGTTTACTTTACTATAGCGCTTTACTTTTAGCTTTAGCACTTTACTCGGGTTCGTGCCGTCCAACGCTTTGGAAGCTTATCGAAACCATTCGAATAGAATAAAGTTTGAACCGTGGTATAAAAATCCATCAACGTGGCTCTCTCGATAGATAGAGAGAGAGAGAGAGAGATAGAGAAAGTCGCGACTATAAACGAATACGAAAACGGGAGAAAAACGGATTATGCGTGTGGTAACGTTTTCATAATTTATTCTCCAACGGAGGTTATCAATTTAAATGGGACCGGGATCACGTATAACGTAATAACGCGTATCTAGCGATATTATTTTTCTTTTTCGCTGTTTTGACACGCGATCCAAACATAATACCGTTTATTATTGCCACTGCTTTCCCAACGGCTTGCGGTTAAAGCTAGGTACTACAAGCGGCAGTGACCGCGATCCTTCGTTCTACCAAAATCCAATATTTGGTATACCGTTACCTAAACTATAATATTATACGTGACTTCGACAACTGATATTGTTATTATAATTATTGATCTCATCGTCCGTACCTGTGCGTTTCTCGGCCGACTTGAGGGTGTAGGCGTGGAGCTGGACAGGGTCGGACGGTCCGCGGCTGTTGTACGCGTAAACGCTGATGTCGAATCCCAAACCGGAAGGAAGACTGCCCACGGTGAACGCGGGCCGGTCGGCCGTCACGTTGCCAGCCAGCGACTGTCCGTGCCGATCGTATACCTCCATGACGAACCTCTGGCTGAGGCCGCCATCAAAACCTGGTTGACACCGGACCACCAGCGATGCCGAAGTCTGGTTCACCACCGAGCAGTTTTCCAGGCTGTCCGGGCGACCTGTGAAAAAACATTCGATATCATATTATAATATAGGTACCTATATAGTGCAAACGGTTGTACGATAAACATTTTAAGTACAGACGATCATATCGATATCATCGCTGTGTAATATTATCTCGTTGGTGGAAGTATTTTTTGGCTGATAAACCAAGTCCACAGAGAAAAACCACGCCCCGAAAGCACGGACACTAACAAAAACTAAACATCCATCGAGTAGTTGATCAATATATTATTATAAGTATTTGAAGTTTGGACAGACGTTATCGCAAAATGTTGATCCTCTTTTATAATCTTTAAATACTTACGATATTAACTAACTATAAGTGCCTAAATTATTGAAATTTGGTTTCTATACATCATCGAAATACTCTGACAAATATTCTGCATAGGAAAATGAAATTCATTACGTATAGTATATTACCATTTACCATTCAATTAGGTAACGATAACAATAAAAATAGTAAAACATTGTGTAATTTATTATGACTTAAAATCATATGTAAAATAAGTATTTTCAAAAACGCGAATATAGTTTTGAAAGAATAAGCGTTCCAAAAATGCCGTTAGGTCAAAGTGTCAAACACTCCGATGTCAAACATTTCAAACAAAAGTTCGGTTTATTTGATATTAATTATAATGATTTATGTTCATCGTTCTCCAAAAGTCAATAAAATCTAAATTATTATCCATCACACAATTATGATAATTTATTATTCAAAATAATAAATTATATTATATTATATAAGGGATAATACTGATATTATAACTTATCGGGAAGCTTTTATTTCTATTTATAAAACGGAACTGGACTGCGGCAACAACAAACGCTCTTTTTAATAACTTTATCATATTTTTGTTTGTTTGTTTTTTTTTTGTAAATTATACTATTTCATCATTTGGACTTAAACGTTTCTAGTGAAACGTTCGTATGAACGGAACAAATTTGAACAAAACATAATTAGTAAATTAAACGTTTA
Organism: Metopolophium dirhodum; assembly: GCF_019925205.1. Classification (NCBI taxonomy): domain Eukaryota; kingdom Metazoa; phylum Arthropoda; class Insecta; order Hemiptera; family Aphididae; genus Metopolophium; species Metopolophium dirhodum. The sequence continues at coordinate 55,611,645 of NC_083560.1, read as the reverse complement.
ACTTTCCATAGGGGTTCAGATTTGGATATTGAATTGATATAAAGGCAACCAAATCACAGGAATTGTACGATACTACGTGGTTATGCCCGAACAAAATGCCCATTACCCAGGTACTAGTTTTGACAGTCGGATTAATAATATTACCCCTAAACCGACGTTTGTATAATGTCTATATATAAAAGAAAAATAGTGCCACTCTCTCATTCATTGATATTTCTCAAAAACAACGTATGAACTTGAATTTTAGAATAGACGATTTTCTCATACTCTAGATGTGTAATAAGAAGTCTTAAACAAATTTGCATTTTTAAGATGAGACCACAATGAAATTTTGTTTCAGCAAACTGAAATATAATATTTAATTGTATAAATGTCTACATTTACTATAGATTTTCTAACATTTATTATATGTAGCCTGTTCTAGGATTACTGCATAGATTTAGAAAATTGTCTCTTTTTCAATATCAAAAAAAGATCTTAAAGTTTTATTTTTATTTTTCCTTTTATTTGTCATTTTATCATAAATTAAAAGTTTTAAATTGAATAATATACGGTGTGATTTTCAAATGTACATAAATCAATTTTATATTGGATGAAACACGCGCATAATATATAGGTACATTTAGCTGTCTGTTTTTCCATGAATGAAGTTAAAACAGATAAACCAATTTTGACAGGGTTTTCACAGTTAGGTATAATTGTACTACCTGCTAAATGTCATTATGATTGGATATAATTTTAGACCCATATTTCATATACAGGATTAAAATAACCCAAACGACTATGTTAAAAATCTGTGCAGTTTACATTCAACAGAGTTTAAGAAGGAACAAATTTATGGTCAACGTCGTGCACGATCGTATTAATTTACGAGTTGAACTGTTCTGTTCTTCGTTTCCGTTGAACGGTGTGTTATATGTTTTCGTTTTGTGATTTCCGAGAGTTAAACGTTTTACATTTTTAACGGTAACCGAGACCGTTCGTCGTTCGCAGACCGTTTTAGTCGCAAACTTTTAATTCGATTATATATCTGAGGATCGTGAAATGGTTTTAGCTAGAAGCTATGTGTGTGTATGTATGTGTATAGACGTATTTATACAGCACGACAGTAATATATGGTGGATTAAGCTTCGGAAGTACCTACTACAGTTTATATATATATGGAATAGGATATTTATAGATACTTTTAAAGAATCGGTTTTTCAGTGAATAATTTAGAGGCTTGTTGTGCCGGCTTATTTTTACGCACGCGTGGCCATTAACGTACAACTGCAGCCGCGCACGATGATAATAATAATAATAATAAAGAAAAACTTCTTAAGTTCAAAGCCCGGGATAACCGCTTTTGGGATAACCTCGAGGGCATTGGACACATATTATTTTATATAATGCACCGATAATTTCCGTCTTCGGTCGCCCGGCTAAACTTGTATATTTACTAAACTGCGAGACGGTTGTCGAACCGTGGCAACGGGACTTGTGTGGTTCATTTCCGTATAATAAGTGCAAATTTTTTTTTCTGCTGAAATCTCACGGGAAATTCAGTTTTTATTTTTCCACCTTCCTCGGCTGCTCATCGTCCACTCGTAGCCTCGCCGCTTTTCGTTGTCGCACCGCAGTCTGCGGATTCCACCCAAAGGAACGGACTCGGCGGCGCATGACGTTATGCCAAAAGTTAAACGCCAAGTTCGGTGAGTGGCGCTCACAAAAGGTCCGGGTTGTTCTGGTTTTGTTCGCGGGGCCCGGATGTCGGTCGCCGGGTTCCCCGGAAACGCCATTATGTAATATTATTATTGCGAAAACTTCCACTTGGTCTACGCGATGTGGTTTCTATTACACACTTCCGCAAAAGCAAAGCCGAAAAGTTTGTCCAGGAGAAGAATAATCGTGAAGAGCGCGTCACGTCATTTCTGGAGTAGTTTGGTCATAAACTTTTTAAACACTATATCTATCTAGGTGTACGACGAGTGCGCGAGTCATGGTTAAATACAATTCCTGAGTGTTGATGGTGGCGATAGTGGTTTTAGGGGTGGGGGGGAACAATTCCCGTTCATCATCTGAAAGCTTTGGGTGAGTTTTTATTACACATGAACATAAATATCACTGTACGAATAATGTATACTTTAAGTATATATGTTTATATTTCATAAAACAGCACCTTGATAAATAATACGTCGGTTAAATTGTTTTAAATCTTGATCCACACACTCGTCATCTCTATGGAAAGTATTTGGAAATCTTAGTAGAGAAAGGAAATAGACTGGAGATAAGTCGAGGCATGAATAATCCTTGAATTAATAATATTTTATTAATTCATTTTTGCGGGTGTTGATAGAATAAAAATATATCATTCACTGAAGTAAACGATACCAGGATATGAGCAAATCATTTTCAAACTTCCAAAGGCGGCCGTAAATTTCTAACTGCAATATAGGTGTATAATAAAAACAATATATTTTATGTAATATGTTCTTATTTTTAAATTATTGAGTTGTATAGACTATAACTACTGGCGTATATTTTCCATTGTTTTTCTATCACGCTGAACCACTTACGATCGAATTAGTTTTTCAGTCATGTAACGCGATGGATGGTAGTTATAGTTGAAATCGACGCGTGATATTATTACGATATTATATATTTTTTTACGAATAATCTATGATACATTAGGTCGTTATGCTGTTAAAGTGTATAATATACCTTTTGATTTATTCCCCGCGCGACACGCGTGTTTAAAGTTTTAACATTTATAACTAACATTTTTAAGCATGGCCTTTTGAAATATATCATGTTACGCATTGCACATAGTTTGACCTTAGTACGTATACATATATTATATACATAAAGACATAAAAAAACTCCATCATTACGTATTTATTAAAAGTTTCAGTTAATTTAAAAACTTTAACGATTTCTATGGGAATGAATAGCACGCCAAATGGAATGCAGCGACGTAAATATATATAAAATATTTGTAAGAATCAAACAACGTCACACGAATTTATTATGTGTGTATGAAAAAAATAATAATTTTATTACTCGTGGTCGTCGGTGGTTGATTTTTATCTTGGAGTTGGTATACGTTGTGAAGATATGGATAGACACAATATATTATTACTATCTACGTTTCGATTAATATGAGAGGTATCTGCGACGACATCGGTTGACATAATATTATTATCGATGTTTCGATAATATATTAATATAATATACCGAAAAACACTTACCGGCAGCTATCACCTGGTACACGCATGGTACTGTTTGTTTGCCAAACTCGTTGCTCGCCCAACACATGAGTGTCCCGTAATCGAGTGGCGTCAGTGGCGTGTACGCAGCAGTGCTCCGCGGTCCCTCCTCCGTATAACGGTCACGATCCAAGTTGACCGTTTCCCGCGAGTTGTTGAAACGCCACGTGTACCGTACGTTGTCAGACGGGTTGGCCTCCACCTCGCAGAGCACTTTGGCAGCTTCGCGTCTTCCCACCCCTTGCACCGTCTCCTGGCCGGGTCGACATACTGGGGCGACTGAAACATGAATAAATACGATAACAGTGATACCTTATTACACATTACAATGTACACATTACCACAAGTATGGTTTTCAGTTTGAAACTATGGCGTGGACCATATTATTAAAAGGACTTTTCGGGAAAATATTTCAATATATTTCAATCTAGGATACTATAATTGATATTTCTTAAAGCGAAACGTGAATTTCAGTAAGTACCTACCTACCTACTCGTCCAGTAATTTGAAAATTCAAGTCAGTAGAAAAACTGATGAGGTATAGAATATTTTTTGTATTTGCTTGGATATGGATGATCGAATGAAATACTTGATATGTATAGTATAAAACTAACCGTATTACACGACTTTGCCCGTGAAAAAAAAACAAATATAAAATACGGCTCTATCGTATTATAAGTGTATCTTGGTTTCAGTGTTGCTGAGTTCACTGGCAAATCGGCGTTGGTGAACCTCGCTTTGTGAACCAACCCTGACCTAGATGGGCGATTCGCTTGTAGATGATTGGATAATATAACACTTGCCGGTATATTTTCAAACGTGGTTCAAACCACTATTTAATCTGTTCTGATATCTCTTAGATTAAAAATTTTCCGTCAAAATCGGTCGCATGGTTTTTTTTTGTATATAAGCAACAAACATACATTTTCCAGATAAACGTCTACTATAAAGATTATAATATACAAGTCCCTTTTATTTTTGTAACCAATAAAAAATCATATTTGAAATCCAAGCAGTTGTATAATTTTACATGAATTCGCATTTTACAACTGATACATTGAGTCGTATATGTGTTCGAATACAGAGAAAAGTATAATTCGAATGCGTATTTTATCCGAACACTTCTGCTCAAATGAATTCAAACTACTTGAGTGCATTTTATAATATATATTGTCGAGTAGTGTAGGGACGAAGGTGCATTGCCGTCACATCGGTGAAAACAGTAACAAATGCATTGACGTCGATGACGGTGACAAACGAACCGGGTTGGGTCAACCTCCGTTTATTAATTGCCGGGTCCGTCCGTTTTCGCCTGTTATTCAGAAACTTTACCACAGCAGTTTACCCAAAATCGTAATTATTGGAACAACGAGTGCCCGTGTAGAGGTCTGCAGCGTCGTTAACTGACGTTGGATGAAAAGGGTTAGGTATAAGGTTCGGATTTAAAGATGTTCTTCAATGACCGAAAAAACCATTGAATTATTTAATTACGAATATATTATAATTTTGGATTTTAATACGGCAGTATAGTATATAATTATTCATTAAAACCAGGAAGTTAATAATATCTCCTCATTCACATTTTTACCATCAACCAGAATATAGGTTGTCAAAAAAATAATTTAGTATTAATACCTATGGAAGGCATTAAATAAATTCATATTTTAAATATTTTGAAACTTCAATTTTCAAATCACAGCAAAACAAAAATAGGTTTTGTTACAAATAAATTAAGTATAAAATATATAACTTACATTTCATTTTTACGATTTTTTGAAATTAGGTACCTTCTATTATAGAAACAATTCATAAATTGAGATATTATTTTTAACTCATTTATGATTTATATAATATTTTTATCACATTTATGAAACGAATAATCTACTTGAACTTTAAAGAAAGTGTTTTTATTATATTAATCATATTATTCAAAATAGTTTTAATTTAAAATAACATTATTGTTTCTTTTTTTATATTTTGAATTGTGATTTTTTTAATTTTTTTATTATCATTAGCTTAAAAATATTTTTAGTTTCTGACTTTAATTTTTCGGAATTTAATTTAATTCCTAGTTAATAATAGCTTCAAACAAAATGGTTTTTTATGTATTGTAATAAATTGAATTCTTTTAACAGGATATTGGGGAGAGGGAGCTGATAAAGATCCAAACGGGTACGGGCTTGTGTTTGGAAAATTATCTTGACCCATAAAAAAATCCTAAATACGCCACTGTACGCCAATATGATTTGTTTTGTTCCTTTATGTTTCGTGTTGTTTCTATGTTCTATAGTTCTTATATAATCTGATTTCGAAAAGTACGTGTATAATATTAAAAAAAGGACATAATTATTATTGTTGGGTGGTGGTCCGACTGAAGGGCGCGCGGTTATAGGTAAGGTTAAGGTATACCCCGATTTACCCACACACCCACACTCTTACGCTATTGTATAAAACATATTTACATACGTACACACATCTACATCCACCTACATGTATGCGAAACACTAGCAAGTTGTCAAGTATCCGGGACAAGTATTTAAAAATATTATAATACATTATATGTATATGCCTCACGGCCCTACAATAAGTGTATAATACCTATATTGTACCTATCTCATCGCCAATAGCAGATTTTGCACAACTTGCAAATGCAAAACCTGATGAAGTTTACATTATTTGCTGATGATTGCAATATATTATACTTAGGTGGAGTCAATATCAATACCACCGAAAATTATTTTAAACCGAAATTAAGTCCTTCTTAGTTGCTACATAGTTAATCTTCAACAAGCTTTAAATTATCGCCCACTAAATCCGATTGCATAATAATTTTCAAAATAAAAAAATCTAAAACACGATTTACTTAATTACGTACATTTACCTCCTAATAACTTTTTAAAACCATCGATTTCATTACCAAAATATAATACTAATTATTATATTTTACATAATTAATATACAAAATAATTATACCATTTGTAATGCTACCATAATTAACTACTTAAGCATATAATTAATGTAAACGTAGGCTAATGACCCAGTTTTTGAAACATTATTTTAAATAATAATAAAAAAAAAATACAGATTTCAACCAGTATCGCGCAAATAATTTCGATAAAAATATTATAACCATATAGAAAACAAACATATTCATTTATTTTTATTTGTGTAGCGGGGGGAGGATGGGTCCGGACCGAATATGCCCTTGCAAATACGGCCTTGCGAACAAAGATATTGCCGATTGATAGATTATAATATCACAATATTTCAATGTTATGTGAAAACCGACCTTGGCGAAGAGCAAATAAAATTTAAAATATGAATCGACAAAGAATAGTCCATTCGTAGTGTTTTTATTACTGTTCGGAAATCTAGGATCAGCGATAACTTTGAATGTCGTCGTAGTTAAATAGATGTTTTTTTAAACCATCGTTTCCTTTAATTTCAGTTAGCGTTGACTTTTTACTAAGTATTATTCACCCTTTAAAAACTTTGTACGAGAAAACTTTTGAATGAGCAATCGAATTAGGTTATAAAACGATCGTAAAACGAACGAAGAACTTAACGGTTGAGCTCTTTTTGTACTCTACGCGTTTCCGAAATGGGGAATACATTACATTACTTTCCTCGGGACAATCGGTATGGCTCGTAAAGTGTGAACTAAGAGGTAAAAAAAATGTATTATAAAAAAATAGTATATATAAATAAGTACATAATATTTTATTATATATTTTTCGTTTTGTCTTTATGAATAATATCACTCGCCACGGGAAAGTCCGTTAACGAAATATTAACAACTAATGTACTTTCATCCAAGCCCTATTTTTTTTATCGTGCGGCGCGTGTATGGACACCGAACAGATGTTCGCTTGTCTCCGACAAAGGATTAAGGCAGCAAAAAAGTTTCCTGGATATTATTCATGCGCTTCAGTATTTTAGAAACATCTACATCATTAGTCATCGCCTCATGAGAATGTCGAGTTTAATGCATAATATAATAACAGCATCATCTATATTATAAATGCATACATATATTAATAGTGGTGGGTTTTGTTTTTACTTTTCTGTACAATACGAAAGATCATTCAATTTAGCGATTATTATTTAAATTAACTGTGGTTAGTTTAACGATTGTAAAGTATTGCTTGTAACATATCACACTCGGTGACATCGAATATCTGCGCGCATTTTTGCGACCTTAACGTTGTAACGAAATTAAAATTTTTTCTGTTTTAAATCCAAATTTTATAAATTTCAAGTTTTTCAAAGAAAAAGTACTCTGAAAGTTAAAACTGGAAATATTCATTTTATACGGTAAACTTTGTAGGGATCGTAATTCGTAATTATTTAGGGAGCAATGTCTTTAAAATAAAATGTGAGGATATTTAAAGGTCGGTTTGAACATTGTCTGAGTACACTTTCCACCTATTATTTAAGAAACAATGCTCACTACTGAAAAGTTTTTATATTCGAGTCAATTAGAAAAAATTTAAATATTTCAGGTTTGAAGACACGAAATAGTTTAAAAGTATAGTTAAATTATGCAACTTCAATAGTTTTAAATGGAAAATACAAAATTACCAAGCTGCAGTAAGCTATAATACCTTAGTGTCATCATATTTTGAAGAAATAATATGTATTACAATGGAAAAGCATACAAGCAGATTAGTGAAAGGTTTATCCGAAAGTAGTCATACGGATAAGTACATGTTCTTACTTTTTCCGCAAACTGCTTAGATATAAAAACTTAGTTAAAAGTTAGGTATATAATTTATAAAAATAATAACTTTTGAGTGAATTTTTTACTAGTTTACAGTCCATATGACTTAGAAGTAGTGTATATAGCTTTATGAACATTTTATTACTAGGAAATCGTTTTTAGAAAAAAAAACAGTAAAAAATATAAAATAAGGGTACCTAAAAGTTTGATACAACACCAATAGCTCCTTGGCTTTGCTCCTAGTCCAAAAATAAAAGTTTATTTCTATTAACACAGTAAATTCTATCCAAAGAAGACCACTTAAAATAAAAAACCTTGTCATGAACAACTTCAACAGTTTTTTTTATTGCGAAACACGGGGGAGGTGGAGAGCGAACAAGTAGAGAATGAGTGCGTTGTATACTAAATGTACAATATATTATATATCATTATAATATAAATCGCATTTTTTAAATACTTACGATTAAGATTATAAACAGGTAGGTGTATTAAAATGTCGAACCATCGATTTAGCGACGGACAATGACAAGAAAAAAAGAGGACCGTGATAGATAACGCGAGACATTTAAAGACAGGCTGACATTGCTGCGATTCCATCGTTTCGGTTACTGCATCGTCGCTACCCCAAGACCAGTCACCGTGTCACGTATAAAGTATAATCAAGTACGTATCGAGAAGCGTCTGTTTGGATATTGGTTTTTGGGAGGAAATACGCGCATAGATAATAATATATACATAGTTGGGACGGAAGAGCATATAACTAGTTACTGAAATGGTTATACATGTAATTAAGGCGTGGGATCACAACAAACCGTGATAAGTGAAACCACAATATAAGCATTAATGGTTTTTTGTTTGTATTAAATTTTGCAGATTATGGGTTGGTAAAAAATTTCTTTATCGTATAACCAGTATCTATTACCGAAAATAACCATTATGGTAACTAGTAGAATCTTCGCTCACAGTATACCTTGTTTATTAGGTATAGGGATGTCCTATCGTTGTATACATATATTATCTATGGAAATACGACGGAAACATTAGCATCACACATCGGTTGAACGCACATCGGCAACCTGCAAAGTTTTACGGCAAAACCATACGGTTAAAGTAGAGGTTTGCTTACGATTATTATTCCGAATCGTACCCACCAACAACCACAGCAAACATAACGGTTGTAGACTAGTCGTAGTCAACAGAGACAAAAAATAGAGTCAGGCTTGACTTGTGTTCGATGTGGTGGATTATTGAAGATGACATACCGTGAAGGAACAAAGGAACACGGTACAAAGTATGACGTACGGTATAATGACAATAACTATTTGCCGAACGCACACGGTGCAGTGAATCTCTTTGAACGATGTCTTAAAACCGCTGTTTTGTAAAGTATCGAGCAAACGAACCGTTAGACGCTCATTACTATACCATCGTTTTTTGATATAGATGTATATAGGTCTTAATTTAAATCTAATATATTAATATTGTGAGATTAGCACTCGTGAAGTGCTACAGTAAGTCGAGCTCGTATTGCTTGCCTTACTCCAAACGAAAGCGATGCCAACGAATAGATTCGACTAGACAGTCGGTGGCTGAAACTACCTATAATCATCTGTTTGGTTATCTCGTATACATTTTAATCGTTTGTCGAAATCGAGAAACGACCCATGTATTTTTTTAAATATATAATTTTTAAACTAGTTGGCCCGTGTGCAGTTACAAAGGCGTGATAAATGATAATATAGTAGGTTCGTTTGTGAAAAAAATATATATTTTGTATGCGCATTCCGAAAACCACAGAAAGACCACGTTATGTGTTTATGTATTGCGTTTTAATATTAAATATCTGAAAAATCATTTGAAGAAGAAATTATTTTCTACGTCCTGCGTAGTCGTTTTCGGTTGTTTTATTAGCAAAAATGTGTTATGAGGTGTGTATCAATTAGATACGTTAGCTAATGGTGAATTTTTGTCTCATTTAAACGTAATTTTAAAAGAAATAGTGCATTTTAACGCAAAGTAATTGAGCGATATCAGAAGCGGAAGTAATAACGCATCTTTTGGTGCACGCGGATTATTGAATATGGTGCAGTATTCGTCGAGGAAAAAGGATGTTGACACCAAATATAGTATACATGATTATAATTTACAAGCCACTGTGGTTAAACTAAATATGGCGCGACTACCTACAATTGTAGAATTATTAAAGACAATACTAAATTCCCGAAGCAATAACGTCATAATGTACTCCGGTCACTACAACAGAGGTGACCATATTGCTTATGCTATAATATTTTTCATTCATACTCACATTTAATGTCCAATGGCACTGAATTGCTCTCGCCGTCGCCTTCCTGATTGCTACCAACGCACGTGTAAATGCCGGCGCGGCTACGGGACACCTTTTGCAAGACCAGACTCTGATTGCTGACAATCGTGCCAGCGGCCGGGTTGTTGTTCAGCAGCTTTCCCTGTGTATATTGAACACGACGATAAGTATGATAATATAGATACATTGAGGTTAAAACGTTTGGGTTGGCGACCCAACATGTTCGGTATAGAGAACGCGATGCGTTGTGGAAACACCGTAACGGATTGGGTATCAATAACAAAGTTAATTAGTCATAACGTGATCACTGGTTAATATAATTGACCATTTATTGAAACCGAAAAATAAATAGAAAAGTAAATATCATATAAGACGTAATATTATGTCTGCTAGGTATGTACAATTGACGTAAATAGGTTATATTCTATTGTTACAATCACTGTGTATCGAATAGTTAAATTTATTATTTTTTTTAGACTTTAAGGCTATAAATTGTCAAGCTAATTATTGTAATAATCATAACAAAATATAATTTTTGTGTTCTGAGTCAAACCAATGACAATTCAATTTTTTTTAATTATTCCATGTTGTTACAGGTGTTGATTATTTATTTTATTTATTTTTAGCATAAAATAAAAACTACTTTTACGTATTAAATGTTTTGTTTTCATGTTGAAATGCTAAAATGTAATCAACTTTACTGTTGATAGTTTCTTTTCCTTGTTGTATATTTATTGTTCTAATAATAAGTTATATTTATGTATATTTGTTCAGTTGTTAACAAATTTGTTTATATTTTATATTTTTAATAATGAATAGCTAAATATAATACATACATGATTTGTATACTCAATCGAATCGAATCGAGTGACCTGTACCAATGTAATCACATTAAGCAAAACTTACTGTATAATTTTGTCGTAGTATTTATATCATTAGAAAATATAACTATCTCCATAAAATTGAATAAAATATCAAAAACGATCGTTATTGTGGTTTGTTTATTTTGTATCGATATTCAAACTATAAATATGTATAAATATGCAATGCACATTACACATATATATGTTTATATGTTTCTAGAAATTTTAGATACTTCAGTTCGAAGTATTTGTATCGATGATACATAAATATAGTAAGTAATGATTATATAAACACTAACGTTTATTTAATATTAGTTGCTATTTTAGTGTTTAATTAATTGACTGATGCAAAAATTAGCGTTTGTAATTTCCAAACGAACTAATTATACATAATGGTTATATTACATCATAACATGTTTATTATATTTACGTAATTACTTTTCTATATAAAGACAAATATATATGCTGATATATTAGCTTTCGATGAATGAAAAAAAATTTCAAAATATTGAATAGAAATTGCATCGTATAAAATATAGCGATACGGTTATTATTAATGAATTTATAAAAATATCAATCGTTAATTTAACTTTATTACAAATTTATGATACTACTTAATGTTTAAAAAAAAATTACATCTATAATAATGTATTAAATTATTGTCTAATATAATAATTTTTGTAATGTCAATTTTAATTATTGGTACAACAATTTACTTACGTTGTGTCTCCATGTCACTCTGTACACCCACGGGTTAGATTTGATGTTACATTCAAAATAAACGTCCATGCCTTCTTGTATAGCGCTGCCGTTGATGTTGCTGCCAAGTTCAAGGTTAACAACAGGTACATCTGTTGAGAGAAAAAAAAATGTAAGACGGCGCTCTGGGTATGCAAAATAATAGCAGTAAATCAGCAAAATAATATGGCTTGTGTTTGGTATGATACCCGCCTCCCATTATATTTATTTCTAAACCACAAGTTACAAAAAACAATGTTACAATAAAATCGTTTATAATAAAAATGATAACATTTTGTATTAAAATTATTTATTGTTTCCCAAAGAGTTCATATTAACATATACAATTTATCGTTCACTCAAATGTTTGTTGTTCTGCGTATTCTCAGAGTACCTATATTATAATACATAATCAATGTGGTCCTAAAGAATGTCCACAAAATAAAAGTTCAATCGTTTTTAACGACAAAATAATAAAGGCTTAAATAAGTGTATTTTTGGTATAATTTTTTTTCTCATAAAATCGATTGACCGTATAATTTATAGACGGCGAACGCTTTACAATGAATCAGGCTATAGCTAAGGCAGTTTGAATAATTGAAATAGTTTTTGTAATAGATAGTTTTTTTTTTTACAAAGTTCTACATTTTTCTTTTTAATTTCAATATTTGTATTCCACCCAAAATTTAATCTCGAGCGGAACGACGGAGCTATCAATGTTTATTAATGTTGTTTACTTCAAAGTTCACATTTTAAATCTGTAAACCCATTTTTTTTTTTGAAACATTAACCGATCTTGATTAAATATTTGCTACTCAGTTATTAATTTTAAAATATTTTTCTTTTATTCCAAAAAGCAGACCCTGTAGATTTGGAAAGATAAAGTGCTCTCCATTTCGAAATATTAGCGTTTGCATTTAAATAAACTAATGAAAAATGCTTAATTGTAATTCATAATACTGTTTTTAAAAATATATTGTTTATCGTTAAATTGATTATTACTTTTGACGTTTAAAGCTTATACTATTTTTATTTTGATTAAACCGAAATAAAACTATAACGATGCAACTTTTTAAAATATGAAAATAATTAAAAAAATATCTAAATATATAGCTTATCGTTTTTGTTAAAATCTGAAATAAAAGACAAACCTTGAAAAGTTTATGAATATTAAAATAAATAAATCATAAATTAATTAATACCGTAATAGTATTCATGATTTAATGACAATTCGTGTTAAGTAGTTTGCCGAAAATAATATTAAAACGTAGGTGTGCAATATGATTCGATTTGAAAATTCATTCATTTATTCATTCATTTAAATACTATAAAAAGTTATATGTAATATTATATTAAGTTGTTAATGTTTATAACACGAAAATAACAAAATATGGATTTTGCCATCTAAAATATGACCTTAATTTATAATACAGTTGAGAAATTCTGGTTGTACGACCATCAGATGGGTTCCTATTATAATGTGCGACAAAAACGAACGCTTTTTAAAGATAACATACACGATGGAAGTGTAAATCGAAAACGTCCGGGGCTGGTTAAAAATAGAACTGCAAATGCGCATTTACAGTAATATAATATGCAGTTAGTTTACCTCGACGCACTCTCTAATCGTTATTTCCTAGTTCACTCGTTCCGGTAAAATCGCAATGCAACATTCATACCTACCCACTCGTTTTATATTTCAATGTTAATGCGTATTGCGTCAGCGAATGACAATATGAGTTATTTTTTTACACATTAAATAATATATAACACAAGCGCACTTCAATATGGGATTAATAATATATAATATGATTTCGAACTTTAATTTTAGAGTATGAAAACAAAACGTTTTATTGTACGGCTGCAATAATGTCCTCCTCGTTCCTTTATATTTTATGAATACTTTTATATTATTTACTACGTGATATTTTATTAGGTACTTATCATATGCATTAATGGACCTATGGGTATATTAAGTGGTATCGATTTTTTTTTCATGTTATGTTTAACGCAAAAAATGAAAACAAGACCCTTTGGAATAAAATACTTACTACCTATACAAAACGGCACTAATCACTAGTTTTCAATTTTTTTACAAATCGAATAAAATCATTGCGTTTAATATAATATTAAGCAAACGATAAAATGTTTGCATACAGGCATAAAAACGGCACGGAAGTCTTCTATAGTGGAATCGAACGAGCGAACAAATTAGGTGATAGTATTACAAACTGTTGTCAGGTCATAGCGGCATAATAATAATAATAATAATAATAATATAATATACGCGTTTTTAATTTATTCTCGGCGAGCCTTTATTAAGAGAACGACGGAAAATAAACGACTCGGCGACGTTCATAATATTATGTAATGTCTACATACGCGCGTCGGCACGTGAGGATTTAAAATATTCTCTCCGTGCGAATACGACAGACGGAACTTAGCGGATATACATAATGATAATATAGTCAATAGGACGACGTCGACGACACATGTTCGTTTCACTTTTCGCAATCAAAATATTATTTTCACGCGTACCACATAATACATATATGCCGTATATGCGTGTGAACGCGTGCGTGTGTGAATGCGTACGGATAATATGTGTGGGTGCATGGGTGTGTGGGTGTGTGGGTGCGTGTGTGTGAGTGTGTGTGTGTGTATTATAATGTGTGCGCCTCGCCACGCTACGTGACCGAATTCTCAAATTGCGCGTCGTTAATAAATACTTAAAACTCGGCGAAAATAACGTTTCTACCGGAATGTTCGGTAAGGTTATTTATGCGCCGACGTTATTTCTACGGGCGACATAATTATTTCCATCGGATCGTGAGGAGAAAAATGTAGGTAATGATATTATGTACGGAAAAGCGTGTGTCGTTCGTATTTTTTCCTGGTGCGATTCGTCGCCGTTTCAGACGCAGTACATAATATAATATCTGCAGTGGCTGTTTGTGTGATATTATTTTACGGGCGTGTACAACACTACCGCCGCCGCATAGGAGTGGTATTATATTTCCTACGAAATGGTCCGAATAAGTCTTGTGAAAACTATACACGGTTACTGCAGTTGTACCCACATATTATAATATTAATCATAATTTATTGAAAATCCGTCCGGAACCGTGCAGACGTGAGTGGTGGTTTGAATATCGCGGTATCGAATCGTTAGTAATCATACGGGTTGCAACAAATATACAAATGTAGACTGATACGGTCACTAAAAATACGATCTGAGATCGGCCGAATTTAGATACAGTCATAACTATTATTATTTATATTTATCAGCAAAGGCCTGTATCAATAATTTGTCATTATTCCGTTTTTTTTTTTTTATTATCTAGTATGACCGGCTAGATAATGTATATTAAGTAGGTAATGCACTTTATCACTGTCGTCAAGTTATATTTACTTACTATATATTATATTATAATAGTATTATTGTCATACATATTTATATTACACCTCATATTCTATTTTTCAAATATAAAATCATAACTGTATTATAATAATGTGTATTTGAAAGTGTAAGAACACTTTTTAACAATAATAGAGTTTATTTTAAATAATTCAAATTTAAATCATATATATTTAATAATAATTAATAACGTTTTAATTACATTAAGTTTTTATCAATTAAAATAATACAATAGGTTGAAATATAATATAATACACCTTGTCTGTAATTGCCAATGACTATATAAATAATACTTTCCATCTTCAACCACGATTAAGTCCAGGACCTGTTCACAGTGCCTGCAATTTTCCTTTGGCCCGAAACACATTATTATGATTATTGTTGTATACATGAGTCCCAGCGCGTTTTACAATTTGAACATTTGAATCGTTATGTTATTATCATACAGGTTACAGTGACAGCTGATGTGAGATTTTTTTTTTTTATTTAATTTCCCCGGAAAATAGTTTGAAAACGACAGCGGTGAACAAGACGGGCGGGTCGGCCGCGACGGAAAAAAACCAATAACAACGATTGCCGTACAATACCAGTCACCCCTTGCCGATACACCACGTCAACTCGTCCGAAAAAGGAATGCCAAGTTTTATTGGACGTATATTGTCGATTTGGACGAAACAAAAAATTCAGCCATATAAACATAATATTATTATAACCGCGACCGGCCGACTGGAGTTATCTACTCGCTGCAGGTCTTACGACTGACTCTGCAGAACTCAGTCACGAAGGTTTTTCCTTGTCCCTGATTATTGTTTGTAAGAGTAGTATTTGGGAGGCGAGCAAAATAAAAATATCGTTTCGCCTCCCCCTCATCTAAGTTTTTAACCATGTGATATTACGAAACTTTTTTTTTTAAGGCATTGTGATTGAATTTAGTATAATTTCTTCTGTTTCTGTTTTATGGAATTAAATTATTTATATTGTGTAATCTAGGTGCACTAAAAGTTTGGTTCATTATAATACGATTAGCTGTAGGTACTTATAATATATTTTCACTAATTTATTCTAAAAAACTTGTACGACTGCCGTATTATAATCATTCTTGTTAAGTATTCGAATACTTGTATTTAAATCGTTTTTTGGTATTTCAAATATTTTTTGACAAGTGTACTTTGAATACTTTCAAAATACTTGTTCCTTCTATTTTATTTCGGAATAATAAATACTTATTTAGTTTTTACTGTGTATTTTAACGAACAATATATTTGTTGCGTGCATATATCACAATTTTGAAAATTGGTCTTAAAATAATATTTTATAATGTTTCAAAGAATTTTTAATATTTTATTTAATACGCAGAATATAACACAATACCTAAAATGCATATCTACCTTGCTGAAGTTTAACTTGACAATATAACTATAGATATGTGACATCCGAAATTATTGAACCAAATTAAGAAATTATTCATTAATTATCTTAATAAAATATTTTTTATTAATATTAAGTAAGTATACCTATGCACATCTATGATAAACGTACTAACATTTTAATATTATACTACAAAAAAGTATTTGTAATGTATTTGTATTTATATTCAAATACGAATACATTTGAAAAGTATTCTTAACAAGACTGAATTTATAATGTTTACATATATAAATTTAATATTGTTAAATTATGCTGACCATTATAACGACTTTACAGAGACTATCGCAGTAAAGTTATAATATAGTATTATTGACTGTATCCATATAACATGTATCGGCGACAGATCAAAGTAATTTTTGGCAACCTTTAGGCTATAGGGCAACGGAACAACGGCAATAACCGCATACACCGCTAAACCCCTATTTTGAAAATGTATATTTTAGACGTTTTATAATATTTTTATTGTACTCGTGCATAATATAATTAGTATTTTTTCATTTGTTATTTTCGTATTTTGTGTTAATTTTATAATATTAGATTTTGTTATTAAAGTCACAACTGCTATGAACAACCGTTAATCGCAAACGTGACAAACGCGTAAGTTAGTGGTATTGATAAAATATAAGGGTTGTACAAAAAAAAAAATGACGAAAATCGTTTTCCCTTTTTATTTGAAATTAATGGTAAACGATTATAAGCAAAAGTATCAAGAATGGCGTTTTCCCGTTCAATCTGTTTAAAAATATCGCAAAAATATATATCGGTCATAATGCTCGAATGAATTAATTGCAGCCGTCGTGGAAAAAAACGTTTCGGCTTACCCATAGCTATTTTAGCATATTATAATAACACTATAACCGGGGAAATAGCGTCAACTTTGGAGAACCACCGAAAATTACATTACATTATGGTATGCCGTGGTATGTTGATGTTATCCACGAATGGCACAATAGTGAAATATAATGTGTGTGTTTGTGTGTGTGATGTGCTTGCCGTACATAATATTATTGTAATAATGTGTACGTACTACGTAAGTTATTGTAACTTCATTAGGCGTCCATGTTATATTTACTGACTTAGTGTATTAATTTTATTCAATCATATTATCTCCCTTCATAATATATCATATTGTTATAATTATTACAAAAAAATTATCGTCACAGTACCTTTATAGTAGGTACATGCACAATGAACATGCCAAGAACAATGAGCAAAAAAAGGGATTTTTTGTCAAGGGGAGGGGGCTTCACTTAATTGTTTTTGTCTAGTTGTTGTAGTTTTTGTTATCCAGGGCTTGAACCAGGAAATTTAGGAACCTAAAAATTTCGGTTACCAATATTTTGAACACATTTTTATTCCTGGTTATCGGTTACTGGTTACCGTGATGATTTTTCAGTTAACATAAAACGTTATAATAATATGTATTAACCATGTACCGGCTGCCATTACTTATGAACTATAATAATATGTTTAATTTATTTTACAAAAATAATAATAAGCTCGTATAGTCGTATATACTATATTAAAATGTATTATAATAATGCATGATAATGCACAGTAACTGATTAAGCTGATACCGTTGTTTTTTAAATTCCTAATCGATTGAAATTAAATTGATATTATTAAATAGTTTTTTTTCCATCAATATTTAATGAAAAGTTTAAACAGTCGTGCAATTTAGATATTTGGTTTAAGATAAGCACTATTTTCACGAAAATTATCTTTATAAAATTAATTAATTAATTTTATTAAAGCATAGGCTTGAACAGAATAATAATATAATATTATGTAATATTTGACTCGCATACATTTTATGTTACTTTTATATCCGTCCCGATCAGGGTACATGGTGAAACATTGCAAAACATTCAAAAGGTCTGGTGCAATGTTGGTACTCCCAGAAATGTCGAGTCATTGACTATATTGTCATATAAATATGTTAATTTAAACTTTTAATCGAAAATTGATTAAACTCGTTGTTTATACAATGATTTTAATGTGTTAAAGCAGGTAGCAACAAAATAAAATATATCAAAGGTTATACTGTTGAACGATTATGGTAGATATTACCACTATGTTTTCACCAAAATTGTACAAAACCAGTTTGAAACGTTGTGTGCTGTGGTTTTAGGATGGGCAATGATTATCAATGTATGTTAATATGGTCGCTTATTTATTACTGTTCTTAAACGTGATTTTTCGGAAATGGAAGTGGTTTTCTTCTAGTCAACATTAAGACCAATAATAATTTTATTTACGTTTTGGTACGCAAGAGACTATTTGTACCTACAACTGCCATACAATAATAATACAACACAAAATTCTGACAACGTGCGTTAGCGGAATAATATTTTACAAAATAAAATATATAGTGTTTGTCTGTGATATTCTTCGACGTCTTTATTCGTTTGTTTACTCTTGTTTTTCTTTGAAGGAAAATGATAAATAAAAAAAAAACAAAAATAAAACAGAAAACAAACACCCTCATCACAAATTTAATACTAATATAAAAAACGTTTCAAGTCAACATGTGTTCGAAATACAGTTGTTTTACGCACATAGATTCTTCCGTTATTACGAAAAACGTCGAAATTGTATATTCGTCGGGCAATACGTCGTGTTGAGATATTTTTGGATGTTCAAAAGGGGCATACCGACACAAGCAGGAGGACATAATCTGTCAACACCTATCACCGACACTCGACAGCCTAGGGTGAACGTCAATTCGCTAATTGTTAGTGCGAATACAATGATATTACAAAAGCAGCTCATCCGATCTCAAAGGTCCATGATTTTTATGGCCGGCGGAGGTTGGTGATATTATTATATTATGATAATAAAAATGTGTAGGCACACGTTGAAACAATAATAATGAAAATCAAATTTAGCAGTCTCTTGTTTTTTGAACGAGTTTTAAGTTGCATTTTCCTCAGGTACCAATAGCAAGGTTTGCATTTGAAAAAAATTCCGTTTAATGTTATAGTTACAACTAAAACGTTTCACAATTTTTGCGTTTATCGTTATTTAGAATTAAAACGTTATTCAAGTTTTGCGTTTATCGTTATCCAAGTTTTGCGTTTATCGTTAATAGTGTCAATACCTATCACATAATTTTAAAAATAATAAGTTATGAGGGTAGGTAATGGCCCGGATACGGAACATAGTATAATCAATTCTTAGACTGTTTACATGAAATAAATGTTTCTACAGAACCAATAGATCTTTTAAATAAATAGATTTTAAAATAATATTTAGTTTTGTGTTATTTTTCGTTTAATGATATTCTATTAATTACGTTTCGCGTTATGATTTGTTTAATAATATATTATTTATTGTGTTGATCGTAATGTTTTGTTTTGCGGTATTTAATTATTTTTGACTATCGCTTCCCGTTATAATATCGTTTACAAATTTCAATCGTTTTTTTGTCAAATATAACGTTATTATTACGTTTGCAAGCCCTGGGTCCAATAATAGTAGTAGTAAGGATATATTTTTTCAAATTTAAAAGTCATTTCAGAGGGATAGGTATTATATGATCATAAGTATACGCAGTTATTATAATTGTTGTGAATCTACCATACTGCAATATACTTAAACTAAACTTCTGTCTTGATTTCACTTTGTGTTAATAATTACTATGCTTGTCAAAAACGATCGGTTATATATTATCAGTTTGCTCACTAACGTTATTTATTCCCTATATTGTGGTATTTATCATAATATAAACATTACAATGTGTTAGATATAAGTTGTCACGGGTCTTCACGCGAATATTTTTAGTGGGGCGCATTATATTTTTGAAATGGTATTAGTTATAAAAATTCAATCATTACAAATTATTTATTTTTTTTAAATTAAAAATCTTCACAGATTCGTTCCTGTAGACAGTGAATGTAATATTTATTATTGTTCATATTTTTTGTATTGATATTTTAAACAACTTTTGTAAAATGTATTCATTGTTTATATATTATGCTGTATATTTTCAAAAAAAATAAATACATATTACAAATTGGTGAAATTACCAGAACATTAAGTAGTCCGGCAAAAATATATTTGCGGTACATTTTTAAAACTATTTTCTGACAAGAGAAAAAATCGCAAGACATAAATTCCTTTAAATGTCAAATATTATATCAAATTATTATATTACATATTATTTGAATTTTATTTTGAACGAAAGTCTCAAAACAATAACTATTAACTGGACAAGTTGTTTAGAAAGATACCTTCCAGAGAAGTACAATTTTACTTGATTTTTGTTTTTGGGAAATAACTAGGTCGTATAATATAATAACACATTTATAAAATAAAACAGAAAACATCTATATAGACATTAGCTGGCGTCAAGACTTGTTCCATTTCGCCTGTTTCGTACGTCACCTTTCAGAGTATTGTGTTTTAGCATATACCTACGATTTGAATGAAATAATAAATAATGGCATCTGAAAAACGATCTGAGCGGATTAAAATTAGTAAAGTGCTCTATAAGCAGCCCGCCGAAACTTGACGATACGTTTAAGCTAAGATGGTTAATCCTTCCCGACTTAAGAAACAAGAGTCCGAATCAATGACAGTGTAATCGAGTTAAATAAATAATGCGATACGATGATTAAAATCCGTTTAACTTTAACATACACGCATAATGACATTGTCGAGTTGTATTTAAGAAGTATAGTCATTAAATTATTATATATACTCATAGCCACAATTAAACCGTGAAGTATTTCAAGTCAAACATTTTACCAAATCAACAGTCAACACTTACATCATTTATTTTTTGTGGTGGTTTTAAAAACGGAAAAAGTTAAAAAATTAATCCGTAAGTTATTTATTTATTTGAGTGGAACGCGTATAAGATATAAAACAAATTTAATTTCACACCCATGATTATGAATTTATATTTTAAAATAAAGAATTATCTTTAAATATGTTCAATAAAGTTATTATAATAATTGTGATTGAATATTATTCTAAGAAAGGTATTTGAAGTATTTAGACACATGTATTATAAAGTGTGTCACGAATTTTGCATTAAAAATTTAATTTTCCTAATAAATTCATTCTAAGTGGGGCCATGTTTATGCTATAACTGAAATCATAAGCTCCGGAGTTAAGGCTTTAGATTAACACTATGGTTATAAATGTTTTAAAATAAAATTGATAGTTAGGTACGTAAAAAGAGTAAAAAGCAATAATTGACTTTTTTCAAAGTGTCTTTTGTAAGCTGAGTACAACCAATGGATTTTGTTCTACGGGCTCTGACTTAATATTATTGTGTGACAGTGTTATCGAAAGTCGCTAGAGCGTGACTCTACTAGCTGTTTCGGCGCGACATATTATAAGTTTAGTGCGAAAGATGATCTAACGACGTTACAACTGTTTTTAGAACATATGGCGAGCGTGTTCGAATACGGCAGCAATGATAACGTAATCATTGGAAGTCCCGGGGTGTTCTATTTGGAAACTTACGAGTTCTATTGAGGATAGATACTTTTGTTGCAAAAGTTACGCGCCTCTGCCGTCTCCGTTCTGCAGCGTTTCGCTCTCTCCGTCACTCGTCCGCGACGTCTTTCCGACTTTCTACACCTCCCTCCCCGCCGTCCATCGTCGTAGATGTCTCCGCACACATACATAATATAGGTATATACATCTGTCCCAGGACTGACCCCGCCGCCCCGTCGTCCTCCGTTCGTCTCGGTCGAATCATTTGTTCGTCCGCGGAATTGACGAAATAGTTATCACGCCGAAATAGTTACACGGAGAACGCGGATTCCACACGCCACATATATATAGTGTACTAGTGTACAGTATATACGTAGAGCCGGGGGAGGAGGGGGAGTACATCAAACGCCTCGACAAGACTGCCTCGCGTGAAAATCATTCGCAGGTCCCCCGGTCTCGGTGCGCGGAGACGGTGGATGACTTACACCACGCCGGGGCGGAGGTTAAATTGAGTGAAACACTACAACGGTTGTATTATCGCGATTTTACCTGTGTGCATGTATTATTGTCGTGTAAACAATCGTCCAAACAAGTCGGCGAATCGATGCGCACGCGACATATTATCACACAAGTGACAACGACCGCACCGGAAGTCGTCACGATTATATGTACACATATGTAATCCCGGGGATCGTGCACGCAGTGTACACTCAGCGATTTGTCGAGAGCGACGAACCTCAGACGATCCCGGATTGGTCGTATCGTTTGAACTAACATTGTTACACTTGATGCGTTTTCCAGTGCGTGTATATTATTATATTATTATTATTATTTGTCTCTGATGAAATTAAAATTGTAATTTTCACGTATCGCTGTCCCTGCAGTACTAATGTTCGAATTAAATTATCCACATAATAAAAGTTTTGTAAAGCACATTTAATGATAACGCGAATTGTACCACTATTACAATTTAATCCCTTATACAGCTACGGTCTAGTTGTTGTACAATTGTACATACGAGGAAAATAGTGGCGCAGTATTTAAATAATATTGTCATATACATATTCTACGAAAACAATTTAGTACGGTTAAGTTCGATATAGCGATTGTTGAACATAATATTATTATACTGTGATACGAATATATATAAAAGTTAATAGTTTATAATCTGTAGTATTATTCGCGTTCAACTATTAAATTATATTGTTCAGGTTATTACAAAAAATATATATTTAATACGTAAATGTGTACTGTACAGAGTGATTTAGTAATCTATCAATATCTATAATTTATAAAAATGTAAAAATATGTATAGTAAATATCCAATATACTATATAATTTTTATATTTTATTTAAAACCACTATTAAGGATTATTATTCTTAGTATAAATATTTTAATAACTGAGAACTACTCTATCGACTTTTAAACTATAGGTTATTAGGTACATCAACAAAAAATGATCCACTAAATAATTTACAGAAGAAAAGAGGTTCTCATTTGAAAAACAGAAGTTTAATATCATAGCAGACAATTCCTTAAGTAGGCAGTACTAAAAATGTACAAGATTTTTTTGAATATGGTCGTTATAAGTATATTTAAACATTTTGAAAATCTGATTTGGAATAATCTCACCATTAAAGGTAAATGGGGAAAATGGGGGTGAGCTTGTTTCATCCTGTACTATTTATTGTTTGCAATCTGCTAAAGATAGAAAGAAGATTACAAATAGTATCAAATCTATACAATTAATATTGATTTTTTTATGATGATTATCAAACGAATTTAAAGGTCTTTAACGTATTTTTTGGTACATAACATTGATTTGCATTCGTATTTAAATACTATTTTTTTATCGTAATATCAAAACACGTATAATTCACGTAAATTAATATAAGCCTTTACAGAATTTCTAAAACTAATAAAAACTTAAGTAGCGATGCATGATTTGAATTGTTTCATCAATTGTCTAGTTCATTTACTCAACTTATACATTTTGTAGAACATTACTCCCACTCTACATCATTACGACAAACAATTTATATTTAATAATTTTTAAAAATGAAATATTATTTTACGAAATCTTTTTATGTACAATATACATAATATGATGGTGATAGTAATATCGATCATCTATCAATGTTTAAATAAAAATTTTAATCGTAGGTATTGCAATTACAATATAATTACCATATTATTAGTAAATACTTGCTTGTGATATTTACTTATTGAAAAATATGTTTTAATAAAATATTTAGTGGAAACCACGTTAATAATATTGAATGATTTGACTTTTTTACCGATAAATGTACATTAGAGCTGTTGAAATAATTATTAATTTATAAAATATCTCTTTATCTATAAATTTTGACCATGCCTATTTAACAACGAATGAAATGGCATTATTTTATATAATAATTAAAATTGTCGGACATGTACCACTATGGGACAATATAGACTATTAGACTTAGCAGTTATCTATATCGAAATAGATATAATATGCTTAAATATTAAACTATTTTAAATAAATATGCCGAAACCAAGTTTACCTACATTGTAATTACATTTCTAGTATACAAATACCTTATTAAAGAGTACAAATAATTTCTTTGGCATAACATTTTATAGTTGGTTTAAGTTTATTTTTAGATATATAAAACGAAACTGAAGTGGCATGGAAATATATGAGTGTAAAGAGGTTCTGTTTCCGATGCAACTTGTTTAGTGCTTATGCCCAGCTAATATTTTTGGATGATTTGCGTCTATGATTATGTATAGGTAGGTACTAATAACACTAACACTGATATTAGTACAATATGTTTTAAATATAATTTTTCAAACTGCGTAATATATTACTCGTCTTACAGAAACTTTCTAATTTTAAGTCTCTTGCCACATAAAAGTCATCTCAGCATTGTATATCTTTCCAATTTTAATGGTACTGGTGAATTTCTGCGATAAAACCAATAAATATATATATATGTTTATGTCCGCACTATAACCATGAAAAATAAACTGTACACTTTTGTACGTATTACATGTAAGAATACTTGATGGAAAAACCATTTGAAGTTAAAAATTAAAATTTATATTCGATTGTATAAATGTTTGGTGTGTTCTAGAGAACTTATCGAGTAACAGTACAAAAATAATTCAATTAAAAGTTTTTTTCTTTTGTCATAGTTTATGAAAGCTTTTAACACTATTTCCAATAAACTTTCATGGATACATCAAAGGAACAACAACAACAACAACAACAACAAAAAAACAATGATACAAATGAAATACATTTTAAGCAATAAATTATATTATGAGTGCGTCAACGCTGCGTATTGCTTTTGTTTATCCATTTTTACTTCTTTAAAAGTCAATCATTAATAATTAAATACACCTTTTTACACTACGTTGGCTATCAGATGTATTCTTAAAAATATTTCACCTTATACAAAGAGGTTTATATGTGACTCTCACTTAACCAAATAGTTTTTTCTTTGAAACCAAATCTTGTAAAAAAAATTCATAAGTATAATATTTTATTTTAAAATTAAATATATTGAACAAATATCTCATTTTTTTATTGAGATGACCAAATAATTTAATTGGTATTGAATAACGATATTATTTTAACATGATAACATGGAACTATATGCTCTATGGAAATATTGAGAACATTAATTATTTATTTTGGGTCCAAATATTATATTAGTTACTATAATTTATACTGTGTTAATTCTGAGTTAATTTTGTTAAAATTATTCCGAAATGGATTCGAATGGTATTCTCTTGTTTTTGGATAACACTGATTATGATGATTCTGGTAGTGAATACAACCCTAAATCAAATGATTCATTCGTCTAAAGTTGCTGATTCTTGCAATTAATATAATGATAATCCTGGAAATAACATCAACAAAATATATTTCAGCTATTGTACAAACTAACATACCTAATATCATATCTATTGGTACAAGTTTTGAGGTTATTGACAATTAAAACATATTCATTTGTTTTTATACTTATAATGTATTTATATAATTTTGTTTTCACTGGAAGAAATATTTAACTTGGAGATACAATCATACATAATCGTATTAATGTGTTATTTTAAGAGTATAAAAAAATGTACCTAAAAATATGAATTTAAAAATGTTAACTATCTTGTGATGAAATTATAAAGCCTATTGGCTATTTTGTAACTAATTACTTGTCTTGCTTTTATTTTATCAATATAAGATAAGAAAAAAGTTATTTTTTTTTACTTAAATTTGTTTCATTACCAACGATAACATTTTAGTATTTTGGTTTTTTCCAAGTAAAGGGTGGTACATGAACATTTTTAGGATCGATGTGATGTACCGTTGACGTTGTGGTAGCCAACGTTAAATGGGAAGTAAAGAAGTCACAGACCGCTGATGTAATAATATGTAATAGTATATTATAGTTACATTTAAAATTCGTTATCGACTTCAACATTTAAACGGGAAACCAGTTGAATAAATTTATATTACTACTATTCCGAACGTATAATAATAATTTCACTTTGATCGAATAAATGTAATAATAATAATAATAAATGTATTGCTTCGAGGTGGAAATGTACTGAACTAAATTCGTTACACGGCACTTAAGGGGTAATTTAAATATTATGTTGATTATTGTAATATACCGATCTTGGTTGACTCTCAGAACTATAATTTTTATTTTGCGTGCATTTTATGTTATACATAAACAACTCGATTGGTAACCAACCACAATTAAACCAAAATCGACGATATTACGATGAGATACCGGCTAATCAGCTCAATACTATAATGGTAATATTATCAGACGGAGTAACCTTTTTATAAGAAAATTTCATCGATCAAATTTAAACGGCGTCATCATAACAATGAATAACCGAAATGATGACTATTTAATAAACATTTACAATACCTATCGTTTCAAAAAGGTATTTATGATTATCAAACAAACCAATAAATTTAGTAATTGATACAATATAGTTGCTATAATATGTTTGAAATGGCGAAGATAATTAGAACGAAATAATGCATCACTTAAGTTCAGACGGTATGGTCTCGTATGAGAGCGAAACTATCGCATCGCGGTATCATCAATGGTAGATAGGTACCTATATTATTCATTCCGAAATTACCAAGACGCATAATCAATGCAATCACAATGTTAATTGTGTCCAATTTGTTAAATTTGTTAAATGAAATGTATTAAAAAAATATCAATGTAATACTCACGAAATATGTTTATTTTCCATCCATCGGAAGAATCAACGTCGACTGATTGATATTGGCGATTATCGGGTTTGCCACTGTGTCTGTTGTTGACGGTATCCGGTTTGCCACTCTCTGCTCGGCAGCTCAACGTGTTGTCCGAGTCTTTGATCGCCGGAGTAAATGTCAGCACACTTGTAGTTATGTTGCCATCAGGACTGGTCTGTTGGACGAAACGAAATTTTATATTTTAATTGCGTTAAGTGCTCAAGGAAAATATATCCAGCGTTGGTGTTATAATAATATTGTGTTGATTTTTTAACAGACATAAAGTATGAAAAACAACGGTGTGCTGGTAAATTTAAGTTTAAAAAAAATTTGCAAATATATTTTCATTACTTGTAATCTGGTCTAGCCTGACTTTGTCTCGTGTACATAGGCGCAACTATACCTCTAAAACGTGGCGTGCTAAATAATATTTTATATTTTAAAAACATAACATTTATGCGGTATTTCACTATAATAATGATAGTTAGACCTAAAAAACAAAGGGTGCTAAATTAGAACTTGCGGATTCTAAAGACCCTTTTTCACCCACCTAGTTGTGCCAATGATCGTGTAATGTGACAAAAAAGCGTAATGTCTAGAATACCACCATGGTTGATGGTTCTGTAAGTGTGCTATCTCAATGCTTAGATTACTTATCTCGAGTAGGTTTTGTTTGCAAACGCCAAATACATCCAGATATTCCTTTTTACATTATATTATTACGTAAATAGAATATCGATAAAAGGTCACATCTGATGGTTTTAATGAGAGTGGTTTATTATTAATTAATGGTTTACTACACTGCATCTGCTTTGATTATTTACTTTCTTGCTATCTTTGTAGAAATCTAATTCTATCAAGTATATTATCTATCTCTCTCTCTATTTCTCTCCGCTGATGACTTAGTACTTTTCAGACACATATTATGTCGATGTTATTGCTGATTTATATGTAAGAAAAATAGTTCCTATAATAATATATGGACAAACAAATAGTTTTGATATAATTCACACAATTAAAAACGGTGGCTTCCAAACTTATAATTACATATTATATTACATATATGTACAATATATTGTATCTTAATTTTGTATTACATAATTATTTTACAATATTATAATACAAATTGATATTACCAAAAGAAAAAATTAAAAACTTATTCACGAAAAAAATGTCTGGAGTAGTTTTTTGTTTACATCATATTATCATCTATTATGATCAGAAAACCGTCGCAGTCGTAACGTTGTCGACTTTATGACATTTTTATAAAAATCAAGTATACAAAATAAAATTAGACGTGAGCGTAATATTCCGACGATAAATGTTTGGGCAGTAGACATTACAACGGAACACTGCAGCAGGCATCTGCAGATAAAATACCTTAAACACACCACAACGTATATATATATAAATGTAGTGACAACGTAATAGATATAATACATTATCTCGGTAACTCTTCAACGTGTCATCACTTACCGCACACGTGTTACCAATCAGAACTAAAGGTTTCATTTATCTTTTCGCAGGTCTGTCTCCCATCCACACAAAACTTTCCGTTTTATTTCATAGTACCTATACTTATTTATATATATATATATATATATAATATGTAGGTCTTTCTGCGAGAAGTTCTCCGGTTTGATGGATTGGGGGCGAGAGGTTCGTCATTAAATAGGTACGCATTAGCTACTTTGTGAACTTTGAGACGAGTCCACTGGCTGTGATGGTATCCCCGAGCTATGACATACTCGTTAAGGTCACTAGATTTTTCATCGTGAAGTTGACCACTCGTATTGGATTAAAAATATAATTTCCTTCGTTTTATTATTTGATACAATCTAGTTTTAAAAAAAAAAATGTTTACTCTTTTGCCGCTTAAATGTTGTCTTCCAATACGTGGTAATTATTGCGTATAGGTACACGATACTGCATCATTTTTAAAACTAAAATTAATAATTAAGAGGACGCCAAACCCCCAAATTGTGCTGTCTTCATATAACGTGGTGAATTTTCGTTAAAAAGAACTTATTTTGTTCTGTGGGCTTTTATACTATTGACCTAGCCATTGTCAAACTTGAGTGAATCTAAGTGTAAAAACACTGTATGTGTACCTTTTGTTCGTTGCTTTTCACGATATTTTAATGTTTAAGATAGTTATGAACATTTTTAAATTGTAATATTTTACACATCATAATAGTCGTTAGAAAAAATTATGCCATAAAAACCAACGTACAAACGCAAATTCTTACCTAAAAGTTTGATAGTAAATTAACTCACTCTGGTATTAAGTAAAATACAATCGCTTGTACCACAAACGAAATTGGTTTTGAAGAACGAACATTTGTGATGTTTGCCCATCCTCTTAACAAAAAAAAACTTTTATGCGCGGGCATTATAACTTATAGTAAAGTTTTTATCGTGTCAATACACCATTCACGAATTGTTTAAAATACGTACTTCCTTAAATATTACAATCTGCGTTTTATTTGAGAATGAGAATATTATTTTCTTTTTTTTTTTTAATTCGGTCGATGGTCGATAGAATAAAATATTTCAATAAATTGCTTAAGATTTTTAGTGAACAAGTAATAGTAACAAAGAGAAAAACGAATGTACATCGAGTAAAAAACTTCTTCCAATCCTGCGGTCAGAACAAAAAATTAAAACGACCAAACTTAATTTATTCGTTTAAACATGTCGCTGCTTTGAATATTATATGATAAAAAAAATCTTTCTAACGACCGCAAAAAATCGTATTGTCAGCGTTTATATTTTGTTGGCCACGAGCCCACCACAAATGCCGACTCCGATGTGATATCTCGTTATGTAATCATATACCTTTGCTGGCCTTTTTTTCAATTTTCGTTTAGTCTCAATAGTCATAAAGTTTTCCGTTCTTAAGCGAAATGTTAACGTTTTAAACGAGATTAGGTACTCAGTTCACACACAAACTGTATACCATTATACATTTGCTTAAAAAATGCAAATTAAACGCATTCGTCGAAATGTTTCATAAACTCAATACTGTGAGTAATAAATAATTACATTCAATATCCATAATTTAAATAAAAGGTTTCGATGGTTTTTTTTTAAAATTCAGATTTTTTTAAATGTATTCAGCAATTTGATTGAATATATACTGTGTATGTATTGTGTACAAACAACTTTATAATCAAGGGAAATCTGTGTAGGTATTACAATACACAGTACCTATACAAAGTAAGGCTTCACAATTAAAGTTATTGTGACAACGCATTGTTTGAAAGTGTTAATAAATACGTTTTATATCGTCGAAAACAAAGTAATACATAAAAAAAAATACAACGTTTCTACATTAATATTGTTCAGAATAATTAAATTGCACATTAACACACGCACACACATTATATTTTATATAATGTAGTATGTGTGATACTACTTATAAGTTATAATATGTAAGCACAGTTTGACATTTTTACGAATCGTAATCAATCTAACTTTAACTAATCAAGATGGTTCTGAAGAGGCGTGTCTTTTTCAATATTATTTTATGGTTTCCATATTTTATGAACGTTTCATTTTACATTACCAAAGTTTATAATATATTCATTATAAGAATTGTTACTCTACTAATAAATAAAAATGTTTAGTATAAAATGGTTAGTTATTAACAACAATATTATATAAGACGGGTCGACCTTTGGTGTGCATTTTGTGGGCACAAATATTCATCAAAATACATAAGGGCAATGGCCATCCATTAGTTGACCAATAATTACTGGTTGACGGTTGTTCAGCTTCTGCTCAAATGGTAAATTTAAGTTTTAAAGTTTGTATCCGAATTATTTGTGCATTGCAATGTTAGTATACTAACAGTACATATAGGTACTCCACCACACTAGTTGGGATATTTAGGACGGGAAGAAAAACAACAGTATTTTTTATTCATTTCATCTAGACAGTTTTAAACTGACCGACTAATAAAATCATGTTCCGACAATTTTATATTTTATTTGAGGTAATTTTATTTTGAAACAGCTTAATATGTAGAATCTCTTTTGAACTCGTGTAATCCTGCAGTGATGCGGAGATGTCATATTATATTCAGCAAGTTTCCGGAGTGACGTCAGAAATCACATTCTCAATTTGAGGTGGCTTATTGACCCACAACTTTAGCCCCACACCAAAGTTACCGAAACTGTGTCACTAACGTCCAAGTAATTCACCGAAATCCTTAACCGGAATTGTTTCCAAGCAAGTTAGGACCCATGAAATTAGGTGCATAGCTATTTATAGTGCATAGTTAATTAGATATCATTTTGGACGTATAATAATATTATAATACATATAATAATTTATTATGTACGCTTCAGCTGGATCGAGACAATGATGATTTGGTGGCACGATAAATCGTGACGTTAACGGCTAAATTCGTATATTATAACCATGCACTTTGTGATTATAATATATTATCCTTATTGATATTTTTACCACAGATTTTCTAACTTTCTCATTGCTAGATGCGATACTTTTAAATCGGAAAAACGATCACAAAGCATCGTAGGTACTCCAATCACCTGTGTCGTGGATAAAAAAAAAATAACGCCCATTGGTAGCCGATCAGCTGGAGTTACCGCAACTCAAAATAATAATTAATAAACGGCGTCTACGCACATGATTTTTGATCACTATAATATTATTATTACTAACGGAGTAGTAATGACTGAATACGTCATCGTTACCCATTCGAAATAATCTAATCGACTTTATTGCTATGTTACGTTCAACTCTCATCATGACTTCAAGTTTAAGATTTTTAAAAACCGTTAAATTCTTTCAGTGGCCACCTCACACCAGTTGTTATAATGATAGTTACCTACCCGCTACGTAATCATATAGGCACAATTAGACCTCTAAAACAAGGGGTTCTATAATTGTAAATGTCTCACAGCCCCTATTACTCAAATTACATTATCTTACAAGCTATACATCCGCAATAATCAATTGTTGAGAACTTTTTTATACACCATATTAATGATGAAACGAAATATATATGTATAACACTCTTTGTATTTATACATTAAGATTTTACCGATAGCACTAGAGTTATCAGTTACACACAGTCTATCATATTACCATATATCTGTTTAGAATTTAGAGCTTTTTTTATGTGCCATATTGGATAAAAAATGCTCGTAAGCAATCCATTTTTCAATAATGTGTATCGTAAATCATTATGCTAATCATCCATCAGTTGTTGTAGGAATATGTAATCATTTACAACGAATTTATACAATATAATGTCTAAAATAGTTTTGATTTTACTTCGGTAAATATTTCATAATTGAAAAACATAAATTTAACGGTATTTCACTATAATGATAATTAGACCTAAAAAACAAATGGGTTCTAAATCAGAACTTGAGGGCGTTAAAGACCCTAATGCTCCCCCCTAGTTGCACCAATGTTCGTAGTGCGTAACGACGACGAAACGATAGGCCGAAAAACAGTAAATAAACTGCTCATATTATATAATATCGCGACATTTGCCAAACCAAGTTCGACATTTTATCAGCCCGACGAACGCAAAAATTTCGTGTAATTCCCATACCTGCGACGAAGTTAGGATACGTGTATATTTTATAAGTCGGTGTTATCGGATTACAGTTATCGGTGTCTCTAGACGCATGGCATAGGCACCATAGGAGCCTCGGGGGTTAGGTTTGGACTCGCGAGGTCAAGTCGTCGTCGGCAACCCTCTCCATTGGTACCTATATTTATATTATTATTGTGTCTTCCCCAAACCTATCGTCCGTCCCGGGGCGATTCGTAACTAGTATAACAATATTATTATATAGTGTACCACCCCTCCCCATGGCCCTGGGGCGATGGTGAGGCGTGAGGGCGCGGTCACGTACGACGACTTGCACACTGTATATAACTTACTAATATATCGTACTCTGCGTAGTCTTCGTGATCCAACTCATTGATGACTGCGTTTTTTTTCTATTGTTATTTTTAAAGCTGATTGGCGATGATAGTACCTATATAGATATTATTAACGATCGGAAAATGACGAGGAAAATAGCAACCACACCGGAACCTCGCGACTTCAAAAGGCAATGCATGTGTGTACGTGTGTTTGTGTAGTATACGTGAAAACCAAAGGCAGTTAAAAGTAGTAGTAGTTCTATACGTAAACGAGAAACGAGTATTTACTAACAAAACTAATGTCTTGAAAATCGAGTGCTGGAAATAAATCGAGTGATATATAATATGTTATTGCGGTTTTCGACGTGGACCAATTTGGTGCGCGACAGACGCCATTACTCGCTGTATGTACAACCGTGGTTTCTCGTATTAAAAACATACAATCATCGGTTGTCGGCGATTGCGATAAACTATAATAATATTACATTATTACCTATTATCGTCATTTTACGAAATAAAGTATACGGTTTTGAAATTCGAATATGTCATTATTTATTATACGCGTTTCAATGTTTTAATTAAAAGCGCGTTCATAAAATTATAATTTTCGTTTTTTATTTTCGCTCCTCGAAATCCATTATTACATTTATATCGATAACAACGGTTTGGTTAGGTTCAACTAAAATGTATTCCTTCAACGAAACCATTACTTGTTTATGGACAATAGTGATAAAAAAAAAAACTAATTACATTTGTGTTCAAGGATATAATATTGGCAGCGCTTCTAGACAGTGCGTATTTTAGTGTTTCATAGGGTAAATAAAAACACGATAACTGGTATTTTTTTAGCATTATGACTCTCGATAACTGGTCATCAATGTTCGTTATGGCCGTGGATTATGATAAAATTTAAATTTTGCGGCATCATCAAAAACGTTGTAGTATTATGCAGTAAGATGTTCGGATGTTTTTGTCGTTGCATATTATATTATTATTGTTTGTTGTTTTATTATTATTTATTTTCTCTCTATAAAGATTAGGTTAGATTTCTGTGCTACATGATCTGAACACGACATTGTGGGTCAAGGGAAAATGGAAATTTTTCACCAATATTCGTATACCATAGTACCGATAGAGTTCACAAATAATACGCGCACAATATCTTCCTAATAATATTAATACCTGTAACTATATAAACGTGAAACTAATTTTATACTTGTATACTTTTAAACGGCTAATGTCAGAAACTACGCCACCGATTTTGCTGATTCTATTTATTTGCGTTTGTAATTGCCAGGAAAAGGTTTCACCGAAGTTAGAAATCTGGAAGGAAAAATACAACAGTGGCGCCGTCTGTCGTAGGATATTTTTGTTTATTGTGAGGTTGCTATTGGTAATTTCAGAAAATTTTTGGACTATTTAACTTTCTTGCGCGTTTATAATATTGTGATAGTAACAGCGATATTTACGTTATTATTTGTTGAAAATATTACCTAATATATTATATTAATCTCATAAGTCTAACATATTTTTCGGCAACATATTATAGATAGGAATGGAGAGGTGGTGTAAGGTGAAACACAAATATTTTGCACTCGGGTAATTCAGCTAGTATATAGTATAATATAATCTATAGGTAATAATATAGTGTTACAAGTTTTGAATCTATATTTGTTGTACGGAGCCTGTTGGCGTTGGGACCTTCGTATTCTCAGATGCTATTAAAATGCAATTTTTTTCTTCATATTCCACTGCACTCGTTAACATTATACACATAATATTATGCACTTACAAACACGTCATGTATAACGCATATATTACATATTATAATAATAATTGTGTAAAAAAATTGTGCGTTCGTTATAATAATAAATCTGCTGGCTGTGTATATGTGCGTCATTACACAGCACCCACCACAGTCATCTGGTCCCATATCAAAGGATATCCTCGTCCGTCAGTGCGCATAACATTGACCGCGACCGAGGTCACGGTTCCAAACCACACGTCGCAGTTATGTACCAATAGTTTTTTAGCGTATTGCTCGTACGACGCGCCACCGCGGGCTGATATCGATCGATCGCAGATAATAAACTATTGTTATTATTATATCGCGATGACGATGAAAATCGAAAACAGTTTACCGAACTTCGTGTGGTTATAATATTATTCGCTTATATTATATGATATTATTAATACGTGCGATATTATAGCTCATTGGTTATTAGCGGCGATGGTCCCGTGGCGCCGGTCGTTTTGAACATTACGCGTAATTCGTCGTACGGACAAGATACGCGGCGACCATAATTATAATTATCATCATACAATAATAATAATAATATTACGTATTGTAATACAGTCGCGTATAGTTATGCAGTCGGCAACACAATAGTGAAAAGGCTGGGGCGACTGTTAGCGGCGGCGGCGGTGGGGGTGGTGGTGGTCCTGTGTCCGCGCGTGTTCATCTGAGTGAAAAATAATATACTCGCAATAGTTTTTAATCTTGCCACCGACTTAAGGGTAGGGGGGTATTTACAGACGTATTAATAATAACAATACGTGCTGACCGTACACGACCGTTTCCGTCCGTTTTCTCTTCTCTGTGATTCTCACGCTCAGACGATTTCGAATTCATTCCGTTAATCACCGGGCCCCGGGGCGAAATCTAATAACAGACGTTATAATATTATATAGTATATGCCGGGTAGGCTGGTGGACGCGCGGAAACGTCGTGGAACAAAAAGGTCCAGACGAATGTGGGTGCGTGCACTTTGTGTGTGTGTGTGTGTGTGTGTGTTGTGGGGTGTGACGGCGGAGGGGGTGGGGGAGTGGTCGTCGGTGGTGGAAATCGGAAGGAAAAACGCGAAAACAGTGTTGGACGACATCCAGAGGCGGCGCTCGTTCTCCGTACGTATAATATAATATACGTAGATACCCTTCTGGCCTGTGCGAGAGAACAATATTTCGTAGCTGAACGGATGAATAATAATAATAAAAAATAAAACCGAACAAACGAACGAAGGGGTTAATGTACGCACACAATGTAATTTTAAAAAAAAAAAAAACATTTTTCTTCTCGAGCACAAATTGTAGGATATGTAAATTCCAACCGACACAATTTACAAATGTAATTTCAACGCAGTTTTAACAACACACATTCTTCAGAAAGTGGACGTTTAAATTTAATTTTCGAAACGTTCTCACCCCATTTCGTGTTCCTTTCATATTGTCATTTTTCTCGGCGCATTTTCTAGACTGTGAATAATCAAACCCTTTGCGCGTATTTGAACAAATAGAAAAGATAAAACCACGACGAAATGGAAAGCGTTATTATTACCAGCTTTCGAATACGATTTGAGAGAAAATTATAATAATATTACTGTATAATAATATATTATAGGTGCGACTGAGGCACATTATGAACGTAATAAACTTAAAGAATTCAATTCATAATTTATTCACTATTTTTTTTATTCAATATTCAATTCAGTGAGAAATTCAGAACGCTATACTGTCTATCCAATAATGTGTATATTTTTCGGGAAATAATTTTAGGTACTCAAAAAGTTTAATAAACCCTCTTTAAAGATTTAAGATGAAACAAAGATGATATCTTACATAAAAAATAATTATTGAACTGATTGAGATGTTTTTTAAAATGCTAGCACTGGCAATTATTTATTATTGAGTATCTTGAATTCATATATATATATAAATATTCTAAGAAGAATAAACATTACAAGCTATAATCTATGGTAGTTTAGAATTATTAATAGTGTTTAATAGAAATCATAATATTATCCAGCGCGACGGTAGTGGCGCGAAGCTAAGTAAAAAAAAAATAACGGAGTAGCCACTAACGTATAATAACAGGACACCGAGTTTTAACATTGAAAAATCGTCCTAATTTGTCAATTCTTCGCCAAGCTCTACAGGGCAAACGGCTGAACATATAAATAAGTAGTATGAGGTATCAATCGATCAGAAATATTGTGCAGGTGGGAATAGAGGAATTCGCTAGCAGATTGGTTAGATAGTTTGTAAGTTATAAGCAAAAATGTTCAAGTACTTTTAAGACCGAAAGGTTTTGCGTACGGAACAGTGGGATGGATAAGCGGTGGGTCGGGGAACGAAAATATCGTAAATATCCCCCGACCCACCGCTTATCAATTCCAACTACTCTCATCGCGGTGGCGGCGGCGACGATGTAGGTACTATACAACGACGCACGGACGATATTATTACTCTATGGTGACAACTGACAATATTGCAAAAACAAACCATTTCGTGACTTGCACTCGATTGTTCGCGATGTGTTTATACTTTTATTATTATTTCCTTCTATATTACTATTAGGAGGCCAGTGGTTATTAAAGATTATTATTACTATATAATACCAGATAATCAACACATCAACATTAAAAATAGTTGATATAACAACAAAAACACTTCGTTATAACTCCGTGTAAAAAAAAAGCTAAGAGACGTGATATAATATGGAAATTAAGTGAAATGCCATTTTATAATATTACAAATACCTATGATGACAAATAAGATCAATTGTAATGTTAAATACTTAGTCAACATATTGTTGATACATTATTAATTACTGTAAATACTGTAGCGGTTACTTAATTGTATTTATTTAAGTATACTTCTACGTCCTGCCAAATAGTTAAACATAATATGTTGACTAAGTATTTAACATTACAATTGATCTTATTTGTCATCATAGGTTTTAATAATATTATAAAATGGAATTTTACTAAATATCCATATTACATCACATCTTTTAAAGATTTAATCATTACAAAATTTTTTTTTTTAACTTAGATTTTTTTACACGGAGTTATAACGAAGTGTTTTTGGTGTGATATTATACTTCACAGGATCACTAATCAAAATAAGTCGATGTTGGAAATTGCAATAAAAAGGGATTTTACAAAATA
Organism: Metopolophium dirhodum; assembly: GCF_019925205.1. Lineage (NCBI taxonomy): Eukaryota > Metazoa > Arthropoda > Insecta > Hemiptera > Aphididae > Metopolophium > Metopolophium dirhodum. The sequence goes on along the minus strand of NC_083560.1, from coordinate 55,573,333 downwards.
ATTATCCATTATTTTAGTGGAGTACTTCATTTCAGTGTGTTTAGCGAAACTGATAATCAGTTTAATATAATATAATAGTAGTCAGTGGAATAGTATTTGAAGACCATTTAAGACGCTCATCTTTGTTGATTGCGCTGAACTTCAGAATCCAAAACTGATTACGCAGAAATCAACACTATGATATTATTGATAATATCGTTGCCAGTGGTTTAAAAATTTGTCATTCTGCATTAAATACATAAAACGAATCATTTCGTCGACACGATACCATTGTATACATATAATAAAATATATATATATATATATTATTAGTGAGTCGACTACGCAACCGAGGTAAGTGTATTTTTCCAAATTTCCAAAGCTCCTTCCGCAATACCAAAATAATATATATTTTATTACAGCCATACACCATCAAAACGAGGGATAATATATAACATCAAGGGGCGGTACGAGGAGGCTTTCGATGCCGGACAGCCAGAAGATTTAACGTAATTTACGTCGTGATCGGATGTATATATAGAGACAAAAAAACAAAAGGCAATGTATAAATATGTGTGTGTGTTTGGGGTTTACTGTGTTGAGAGTAACTCTACTGTTAACGATGGTTTTGGGCGAGTTCAATCGAAACTAGAAAGGGAAAGTTTTCAACGTTATGACCACGCGTGCTCCATAGACACAACGTAAAAACAAGATATTTAAGCGCAGGGACGTTTTAGTTTTATTTCCTACTTGCAAATGTATCTGTGATGATAAATAATCACAGATTTTAATACTAGAAAAAAATCTAATACAAAGTATCAATATACTGTAAGACAAGTTACAAAATATAATAATACAGTTGAATAATATAATTGTCTGATAATTATTATCCAACAAAAACCTAACCGCAAAAAAAGGATCAAGTCCCAAACCAAACAAATACATTCATGTGCAAACAAATCTCTTGTAATTGTATTGATTTATTATCTCTTGGCCAGTTTTAATGACAAATTACCAGTGGCGGATTGAAATCTATTTCAGTTGTTGACAACGCCAAAGAGACAAAAATACGAAAAGAAACTGTACGAGTGATGAGCAATACAATTAAAAGAGATTTGTTGCACGTTAATTTTTTTGATAGACGGACTATTTTTTAAGGGGGTTTGGGACTTGTTCCTTTTTTTGTGGTTAGGTTTTGCTGAATAGCATTCCTTTTTGCTAGCTACTACATACTGGGCATCGTCTTTTATTTATATGAGACATAATAATAATATGCTGGTCTTGTAAAACTAAAAAAATACGTCTCTAGATTCCCATAAAGTGCCACTAATTTTGAAAAAAATTAAATTTTTAGATTTTTCCCTTTACTTACACAACCTATAAAATCTATCTTTGTGCTAAATGTCACGTTTCTACCTATACAAAAAGTACCATATAATGTTGATGACCAATCAGCCAAACTTTCGTGTTTTTCATTTTGATGAGTAGTTTTAAAATGAGTACCTATGGTACTTAAGTTAATTTCAAACACAAAATAAATTATCAATGCATTAGTTTCAATATTAATGTACATGAAATTACATCGAATAGTGAGGGCATGAAAAATAGTTTATTACAATTAATACTTTGCAATGTAATTTTTACTCATCACCCCAAGTTCTGACCATAATTTTAAGATTATCATAAAATGCTTATATATATAATAGCCAGTTTGAAATATTATTTTCAATATTTTTCATCAGATATAAATATTATTGCACTACATACTTTTTTGTTTCTTGTTTGGATTTGTGCATTAGTAAAAATCAGTTGCAAATAAAATAAAAAAACGAAATTCCGAATAAATTGTATATAAACTAATCCACCCACATCAACAAATAGAAACGTATTTTAAAATCAAATTTATGCAAATAACCTTTCCGTATATTATTCATGTGTTGGGTATAATTTATTTTAAGCTATTCAATAATTTGTTTATTTTGTTACTTACCTATATCACTTTACTTATTATGCCCCTATGGTATAGAATTTAAATTTCATATACAAAAAAATTGAATAGTTAAAAAAATTAATCTTAAATAACTAAGTCGTGAATAAACCATTTATTAACTGAACAAAAATCTTGAAACTTCACCACTGTTCTATAATATTAATTATCTGACTGAATTAATATTATATCATTAATATGACAACCTTAATTTTATTTTGTACTTGTAATGATATAGTTATTACATTGAGATGAATATATCCAATATAATATATAAATAATAACAGAAACTTGTTAGCATGGTTAATTATTACACAACACCTAATATGAAACTAATAAAAGTCAAAAAGTGGGGGGACGGAGTGGCCGAGTGGACTAAAGCGTCGGCTGCGACGCAGCCGACCCGAGTTCGATACCTTGGCCGCGGGCGGCATTTTTCTTGGGGCAAGTCACGGTGTCCGGAGAACAAGTGCCGCCATCCCCCCACCCTGGGTATGGCAGAAACCTACGGGTGCCCCATTAGAAATTCTGCCAAAAACACACACGTGTACCAACCTACCCAATTTAAAAACCTACAGTGCCTTCCCCCACACCTAATCGCCTATGTTGCCGCGGGTTATCTAATAAAAAAAAAAGTCAAAAATCATGACGTATTTATAATAAAAAAAGAAAAAAAACATGTTCAAATAATATAATATTTATTTTACTGTTTGAACTTATGAATAAACGCGGAATATGCTTGAGGGGAAAAAAAGCAATGTACCTTAATCGCCTAGTTCGATAAATGTGTAGACAGCAGACACTTAGGAAGAGGGGTGTTTGAAGTAGCACCTCGTTAGTGGGGATTTGTTCAATTCTTTGTCCTAATCCGAGGTCATCATATTACTAAAACATAGCCATTTGCTCGGTGAAAAATGTACGAAAGAAAAAAATAAACCTGCTAGGCATGACGTCTCAACTGATTTTTTCCTCACTATTTGTATTATATAAAAAAGTATCGTCATAATGCATATGGGGATCTGTATAAGATGAAGATATGATGTGTAGGAACTTTTTTTCAAGAAACTGAAATCCTCGTTGAAATATTTACCACAAAATAGGTAGTTTATTTGTTAATTATTGACTATCTACACGAGTCTAGATTATGTAATTATAATATACATACTATACACATTTTAATATTACCAAAATAATATAAATAACATTGTATTATTGGAATATTTACGTCATGATCATTTGCGATCCACGGTTAATGTAGAAGAATAAATCAAACCACTTTCATGGTTCAAAAAAAAACTCCAAAGGTTACGAACTAATTTTGATGTTAAATCCACTTTACAAATTCTAAAAGTTTTTCTTATATTTTATACAGCTATACCGTATGTTACTAAAACTTTTAAGATGTGTTTCATACATTTTGAATTATTCATTAAATGTTACCTAGTTATTTATCGGAAATCAAATAAAGTTTTAAAAATTAAACTAAATTTACAGCTGAGGGTAGATTATCGACGGCGAATGGATCATAATAGTTGTTTGTACATTTTTAGATATATTGTAATATGTTTTTTTTTTTTTAATGTACCAACTCCGTTTTTTCATTAAATCTGATTACTGAAATAATAACGTTGGGGTAACTCACTATTTGTTTGGCATCTGTCATTTGGGTGGCATCTTTCCACCAGGTGATGATTGGCGGTGGTTTGGCCCCTGTAACTCGGCAACTGACATTGACAGGTGAGTCTGCAGATAGTGGACGATTGTCGCCAACCAATTTAATCGATAATGGCCGTACTGCAACAAGAGACAAAAAATAAATGAACGTTTATTAAAAAAATTCATTGTTTTTAATTTCAAAATCTATTTTTGATTGTAATCTTTGGTGTGGTACAACTATATAAATGTGAATACTTATATGTAAAACTTTGTGGTAACAAAACATTTGCACTGCATAATTGATAAATTATAATGTTTGTGAAATCATTGGATTGTACCTTTAAATGTTTCTGTAGATGTTGCATGAAAACAACTGTGTGAAAGAAATACAATATGTGAATAGAAATAAGATAAATACAAATAATTATATTGCATAATATATTTGTTCTGCTTATTTTGTGGAAAAACCCCCCAGTGATAAGCACACTTCAAAAATGTCGTGTTTAATATTATATTATAATTTCATATCCAAAAAATATATAAGAAAGAATCATACGTACAGTGAAGTTTATATTCAACCTGCAATAATGTATGCTATATCAATAATTGGTTTGTTTTTTTGATGATTTAAAAACTAATTTAGTTTTGTTTTGTATGATATTGAACTTATAGACTTTAACTCAATAGAAATAGAATGCATCCTATTGAGTAATAATTTCCCTTTATATGATACGTCGTAACATTATTATATTTATAGGTAAGTACTGCGCGTTTTACTCGTCCAATCATAATAATATTACAATACAAATTACAACCTATACTCGGTAATTTTCTTTTTCCGTTTGCCCGGAATAATCATTGTGATATTATTGTATTATTCGAGGAGGTCATATTATAGCGTTTGTCCGCAACTGTTCTGGGATAAGCGTCGACGGCGTAGAATGGAAACTAAAAATGAATAAACCCGCGGCCATTATACCGGCACGTCATTGGCGCGCAAACGGAATATAACCGTAAAAAAGTCGACGACAATAACGCCGCATTACAATTCATAGGCGACGACGTCGATAAACGAAGCATTTCCATATCACTATAAAGATTATACCGTTGCGCGGTCGCCATTATCATTTCGTTCGGTTTCTTCTTTTTTTCCCCCACTCCCGTTCGGCAAGAAACGGTCGGCCGTGGCGGGGCACAACGCAACCGCAGCAAAATAATATAGAAATCAATTCAGCGAGAATAATATTCAGTCGGCGTCCGTATATGAATGGCGGCGGTAAATTCACCAAATGCGCTAAATCGCGATGGAATTTCCACCCTAAACTAAACCGCGCGAACCCATAAAATATACATATACAAGCATAAACTACACCGGGGACGCACTCTGCACGAGCGCTGACGTAACCATAAAAGTACACCCTCTCTGCACCCGGCGAGAGTTCCGTCTCGGGGTTCACGGTAAGTCCAGTAAAACAGTGGTCAAATATTATTATTATCATTGATACCAATCGGCGAACGATCAAGCACACCGACGACACGACGTTATTATATCATCACACTTGTCGCGATAATGATTCAACTATTTTGACGGAGGTCCGTTTAGTAAATTACCAAACTTTTCGCCGATGTTTTTCACTGATGTTTTTAAGACGACCGTTTTCGGCAAGACATTACAGATTTCGTTGCGATGACATCTGCCAATAGGTAGACCGAAAACAATCGCAAACTATTATACGATATAATATGTTACGTTTATTGTACGAGTGGTATATTATGTATATTGAACCGTTGAAAAAAATACAATACGATCAATAGCAATAGTGAACGGCTAAAATTAAAGCTATTTAAATTACGTTTATTGTTATAAATCACATAACTTTGATGGATTAAACGTGTATTTCGATCAAAAAAAAAAAAATAAAATAAAATAAAGGTGTAAAATGTAACAACACGGTCCATTATACGTTATGCGATATACGATAATTTGGATTAGAGTACACAAACTCATAATGCAGACGATTCTGGTGAAAAAGTATTTACCCCGTACAGACGAGTGTGTATATGATCGATCGAAACAATATCCCTATGCATATTATTATTATTATGCATTCGACGAACGCATTTAATTTGCATGTTGCGTTGCTTTCCTTTTAAATCATAATAACAATAGTCGTGTTTTATGGTATCGACATTAATTGGAATACAAATGCAGCAACTCGAACCTACTCGGCCTGTATAGTGATGAATACGAGATTTGATTAAAAAAAAAACGCTATTGAAAAATGCAAAAATTAACAATAGGTCTATTAATAATATTAATACAATAGTGAATTGTTAAAGTAATGTTATTAATTTTCACATATATATATATGAACACGACGGATATAAAAATTCTCTATCTTAACGCATTACACTCGTAATAAGATTTATTCGTTCCAATATTGTAAATCATAATGTATATATATTATATATTGTATATCCATATATATATATACATATATAAATGTATATAATGTACTCTTTGAAATATATGAACGTGAACATATCATTGTGGTCGAGCAATAAATCTTCGGTACTCGTAAAAAAAAAAGTTTTTCGCTCTCAGACGGAAAAAAATTGTTTCAAATCACTTAAGTGCTCGGAAAACGTATCGTAACTTACTATGATTTAACGTCCAAACGTAGGATTATAATATCCGTGATAGGTATTATTAACTCCTAAAAATATTGGCCTCCGAGTAAATAAAAATTCCCGGACTTAAAAGGATCCCGACTGTCCGTGAAATATGTGGCGTCTAATAAATAAGAATTTCGTCCTTCTGTTTACGGGGAGGTACGAATAAGTAGGCACCGCCATGTATATACATCGATCGAATTTAACTGATCGAGTGGTTGGATATATTATTTGAACGGACAAATTACCGTTATTATAGTGGGATTTGTGAAATCACTCGACATTATCATTTATCGCACGGTATAATAATACAGGATAGCTGCAATGTACTATATATATATATATATATATATTATAATAAAGTAATTTATGGCACTGCGGTTTGGCGGTCGGTAAAAATAAAAATTGAAAAATGTACATTCGTGTGGAATTGTTATTGTCGACAGTATTAAAACAACCGGTAAATTGTTATTGACAGCAAGTACACGCTCAGAGGCATTCGGAATTCTGACTACAGAACTACGAGGTTTTTTCTTTCTTATTATTTCGAACGTCAAAAGATGATTTTCATTTTTATACAGATCTCGTGAAAAAAAACAAATTAAAAAAAAAAAAAACATCTCAAAATTATAATGAAAACCAAACAATGATTTATATTTTACGCACTTCGTATTATACTGCAATAGACCGAATTAAAAAATATTAATTTCCGGTCGCATTATTATTAGCCGAGGGCAGTAGTACCCGTCGTGTCGTCCCGAAACGAACAACGATGGAAGGACTATAAATAAAAACAGAAATTTCACCGCGGGGCTTAAATGAGTGGCTTATATATATATATATACTATATACAGGGTAATTGAATATACTTCCGTTTCATTTTTCTCCATCGTTATCTCCCGTGACCATCATCCCCTCCCCACCGCCCAAACGCAGTACGTTCGTTCGTTCATCCCTCCGAGTTTTTAATCGGCCCGCGCACCAAACACGTAATACCTCATTAAAGATATTATAGTGTGTTTTTTCCCTACCTATTATCTTTCGTATTTATCTCCAGCGCTTTCGCCTCCACACACACACACACACACACACACACACTCACACACACACACATATATATTTATATAGGTACGGAGAAATCATTCTCGAAGCGACCCGCACATAACTAATAGCCTTTCAAAAGTGAAAAACTTTTCGCGCGCGCACTTTTAAGGGTAGGTAAACTTTTACGGTTTGTCTACCGGCTCTCCTCGATCGCTATAATTCCAACCGACCCGACCGGTGTGATCTACTCTACGCTCACCAACCAGCATCCCATCTCACTGCATCTGACATTAGACATCCCTGCGCGGGTATACCTACATGTAAATTTTTTTATTGTTTTTAACTCGCCCTGGTTCCCATCGTTTTACGCTAAACGCGACGCGACCGTGGATAACGAATTAATTTAATCCTCCGAGGGCCTCGGAGAACAGAGTTTTTTCCGCGGAACAAATTTAAATAATACCATTTTAATTATTTACGTTTTCGCCGTACCATAAACATTTATTATTTAGCGTGATAATATTTGTGCTTTTAGTGAGAGAAAAGGAATGAAATACTTCCCAGAAAGCAAAAAATAAAAAAAAACATACTTAAGTAATACGCATAATTATTGTATTATTCAAGCACGGTGTGTCAGACATAATGCATACGATTCATAAACAATTTTCCATACGATTTAAGTAGGTCGTTACATAATAATAACCACAACAACTGCGTAACCGTATAACTTTACACAATTGAATTAAACATGATTGTTAAGCAAAAATATAATAGTATAGAAATGCATCAATAACAACATTTATAAGACCGACCAAATAAACGCAGCATACAAATTTTACTGAAATTATGGGAATGTATGGGAAACTATCATTCAGCAACATCTCAAATTTCTAGAGTAATCACTACTTATATAATTATGGACAACATGAAAAGACGGTATTATGAAACGCAAATATATGTTCGAATTACCACTGTTAAAATACATATAGAAATCAATATTTCACTTGAACTAGTTATTGGTTTGAATGCACTTTGGGTACTCATAAGTTTGTATAAATGTTTCAAGTTGCAAGTATTTTATTTTAGAAGACTTTTAAAATAATTTTCGATTCAATGACGATAAAGTTCAATACTACCCTTTATAGTTATTAACATACGTATAATGGAGTTTATCGAGCACTACTGAAAAACAATATCAACATAAAAATTCAAAAACCAAAACTACAACAATGTTATATTTTAATATAGTTTAGAGGTAAAAATTAAAAATTAAAATTTAGTCAATAGAAATGAGAAAGATGTATTTTTGATTTATAATTCGTTGAAAGTTAACCTAAAATACACAAAGTTTTGATTATCGTGTAATGAAAATGCTATTATTATTTTTTTTAACGCATACAACACGAGTTAATTTATATTATTTCACTAGAACGATTATCATTATCAGCTATTGTCTAGCCATATTATAATTCAATTATATTTAACAGAAGCAACGAAGGACTAACTACATATTTTGGCGTACAATATTTTTAATTATATAATAGTACCAAAAAGTATCGTTTATTCAAAATTGTTCGAATAGAAAAAACTGACATAATTACATTGTTATAAATAACAATTACATTTCGTAAACAGAAACTACTTCGTTCGGAAATGATAGTACGCGCATATTGTGTACTATAATGACGTGTTGATAACAATTAAAAATAAACCCTTAAAATCTTCTAATTAAAGTTTGCGTGAAAAATAAAATTTCTTCACAATTTTCCAAAGATAAAAATAAAACATTAAAGAGTCAAGACATGCAAATAATATATATAATATATATTATATATTATCATAGTCAATTATGAAGGTTTTACAATAATCAGATGCGTATCTATACAACGTTGTAGTAATATTATGCATATACTTTCCTAGATTTCCTGGTTAATTCAGAAGCATAGGGAAAAAAATGTAATTTGTAGAGTTAAACCCTAAACGAGACATCACGGACGAGCGCCGACAATGCTAATAGACGCGCGTTGTCGACCCAGTATAAATTATTTTGGCGCTGTCATCAAAAAAAAAATAATAATAATAATAATAATAAAATAAACCCCCGGAACGACCTTGTTGTACTATCACCACTGACTGAACATTTTAAACACAACATCACAATATATTTCATCAACTGACATAACGTCATTATAACAAAATAATATAAAGTGTTTTAATTCTAAAACGGCGCATCGTGTATGCAATTTCGTAGCATGGACGTCAAAGCATTCAGTAAATAATAATAATGTTATTATAATAACACTGAATCTATCCATACGAAATATTATAATAGTAACTGAACCAATTACAACAGAATCGTCCTTGATATATATTACTCAAAAGTTATTACGACCTCTGATTATAACGGAGTTCATTCATAAGCACCGTATTTGAGCAACTTTTAAAATGTTAATTATTATAAATACAAATTGATATGCGTTCGCAAATTAATACTGTTAATGTTATTATTTTCAATTTATCTAAATACCTCCTGAAAAATAATCAAACATAGGAGTTCTCTTTAGCATAATATCAATGAAATAAATAAAAAAAAACTCATAGGAGATATGCTATCACATAGATACATGATATATTTAAGTGGTCGACTTATTTTACTTAAATATATTTTACCGACGAAATACGATGGAATTTTATAATATCGATACGTATTTGTGACTGATAATATTATGATCGAGGACTGATGCTTGAATCATGTTCGGTCGGCTATGGCGGGGATGAATGGCAAGAAGTTAAATAATCACGACAATTCTCTCGGTCGGCAAACACGTAACTGATAGGATGCGACCGTACAACTGGAGAGGATGGCGTCAGACTTTGTTGCTCGTCTACACCAGCCAGCAGCAGCAGTCACCGGTCTTTCACCGCTCCCTTCACACGATCAATTAAACCAGAATCGCTTTATTGTTGCTTGTGTTATATACACAATATTATAAAAGGGGTAATCCGGAACGCAATTAAATTTTATACGTGGCTTTTTCCCGAAACCGGGTGGTAACCATTTAGCCGTCGCCACCGCCGACCATCGTTACGATGCTACCACTACAACTTGGACGTCGGGAGGGATGTTAGTTCGGTGCGGGTACTGCTGGTAGTGTGTTGAACCGTGGGTGACACGCGGTGCGTTTTTATCGACCGATTTACGACAGACGAATCGTTTTTACAAGAAGAGAGCCGATAAAATCAATTGTTCTATTCGGCTGGAGATGGATGGATAATATAATATTATTGTATTTATGAAAACTACAAAAAGAGAAAAATATATAGAGAGAGAGAGAGCGTGGGATCCGTTAAAAGACATTTTCAGCAGTTTTCGGGGGTTGAGAAATTAAAAAAAAAACACGATTACTTCGTGAAACCGACTAATCTGTACCGATCTGAGCGACAACGGTTCGAAACGACATTAGAAAAAAAAGGGGAAAAAATACAATTGTGACACGTTACGTCACTTTCAATAATTAAGGTGGGTGGGCACTGGGCAAACAATATATTCGTGCCTTACAACTATTACTCGTTTATTTTAAATCCCGGGACCGATGTAAGTATGAGGTGTTCCAACTGTTCAGAGACCAAGAAATAGCGTTAATTTGGCTTCTCAAGTGTCAAGTTACCTGCAAGTACTATCTTGTACCTCCTTTGCATTATTATGTGTACAATTTAGCAGGTACTTAGGTACACGTTTTTGCCCACGAATAGAATAACTGCAATGAGATCAAAACTAATGTTTTTATAATCAAGTCAGATTCAATGAGAATAACATATAATTTATTCACTTGAAGATAGTAAAATCTAAAAGTCTAACGTTTTAGCACTAATGTTGTTATAGGCATTAGCACGGGACATTTTCAGGTAATGAATACGTGTATTTACGCGGGTACTGTCTATATATTATAATTTATTAAAGTTTTAGGTGTGGAATAAATGCTTATACTTTTGATTCAACCATTCGCAAATGCGATTCGTTGGCATTTATCCCTTTTAGTAATTGAAAGGACCTTCTACGGGTGTAGCGGAAAGTGTTGTATGCTGTTAAGTTGTGAAGCTCAAACTAAGCAGTTCATATTGCTATTGTGCTATTATATGTATAAGTTCAATTTGCTCATTGTTTTAACCAAACCATTTAAACGTTTCGTTGATTTCCGCTTAAAATATAATATTATATATAGTATAATATATTTCTGTAAATAATTGTCTTATTCCGAATATTGCTCTTTCACCGTCACGGTGGGTGATTGATTTTCTTTTTATATAAAATGTGGACTCAATTTATACTCAAATAAATTTTATGAGTTGATGAAACATTTAAACTATGACCGATTGGTTTCAGTTGGTAGTTGTATTAGTTTTTTAGATGAAAGTTGTAATTTTTTCCATGAATACTGGTCTACTTATATAATATCATTCATTTTCAAGCGAATAATTATTCCGGAACACTTTATAAAGATGCAACCACCACCGTTATTATTATATCAATAGGTATAGGCAATAATATTAATAATAATAATAATAATAATAATAATAATAATAATAATAGCTTATAGGTCGTGGTATACCAGTAGTGGTGGCGAAGAAGGTAAATCAAACGAGCCCACGCTCCCTATCTTTTGGCGTCGTCTCTCGACCGTATCCGACTCCCCTCCCCCACCGGGGTGCCCTCGGGACTTAACACTAAATTTTGATCTTCAAATAACCATTTGCTCCCACCCCAATAGTTTTAGACACCGGTAGAGCACATAAATTCTGTCGCGAATATGGTGAAATTATTGCCGTTTAACGTTAGTATAAATTAATATTGAGCACGATGGAAGTCTATAATATTATTGTACAGATATGAAATTTGATTCTATAATAGAGGGCTTTATAGTATTAAATATTCATGTTTTAACATAAGATCTATTTTTTATTTTAGCATTTCTATAAAATTATTTCCACCTACCGTCGGAAGGTATTGATGAGTTGTAAAAATAAGTGTAATTGCATATGATAAATAATTCTGTAATTAAATTATGTAATATTTTTCAATTCTTTTTTTTTTGCAACCAAAATCTCGTCAAATTAAATTTTTTTTGAATATAATTAAATTTAAAAATATATTTTTTTTTATATATAGTCTATATTGATTTATATGTTTGTATCAGTGGCATTATTCAAATCATTTTACAAAACTTTTTGATATTTTGTACGAACTTAATATTTATTTAAATGATGCAAAGGATAATAAATGAAATTAACTCCCTACACAATACAAACACAATATTATGGTAGTGAAATGCTCGTCTTTCTGGTGATGTTATCATGTTTGTCTGCGGTTCACACCAGACAGTTTTCAGAATTTATTTAGGTACAAACTAAATAATGTTATGCTTTAATTATTGCAACGGTATGGTTTAACATGTTATGTTTTTATCCGAACATATTATTTATCTTAATAACATTATTACAATTGAAAACTATGGTTTTTCAAAGTCTTATGACATTTTTATATTATAGCATATTTTTAATTACGAATAAATCGTTTAAAATATATATAACCTGACCTGTTATATATCTTTTATAAAAAATTATTCAACATACCAGAAACATGAAAGTTTTGTTTCATTTCAATTTTTTTATAAAATAGTTTTCCACCTGGATTTATTATTAGACAAAATTATAACTATAATGAATCGCTTATTTCTTTAACGATTTGTGATAATTAAAAAAAAAAAATAATAATAATAATACCTGCCGAGTGAAGTATTTTACGACAAATTAATATTAAACCACAGTGAAACACATATATAACTTGAAACGTAAATATAGATGAATGGTTTTGAATTATCTGTAAATTATATTATAGAACATGCACCACTAAACATATAAAGACAAAATCAATTGTTTGGCTTTACTATTATTACAATATATTTTAAGGTTTGAATTAATATTGTTTGTTTGTTGTATGGTTGATATTCATTTGATTGAATTTAGGTAACTTTGACATTAAACATAATCAATAGACGAGTAAATATTAACGATTCGGAAATTTAACAATGTTTATCGTGACAGCCCGACCGTGCGACGTTAAAATAAAAATTATAGACCACCGCAGATAATGTTAATATGATAACCACAACAATCGCATGTGATTCGTTGAATTTGAGATCCAGCTAAAACCTGGCCGAATGCATCGGATAAATTGACTGATTATTGATTTACTATGTCAAAAAACAAAAAAAAACGCGAATGCGACGGAAACTGCAGCACGACTGTCGTGCGCGGTCGGGACGACGGTATAATAATATTATGTTCTACGGGTCCGACTTCCTGAAATTGTATTCTCTCACCGTCTCTTATACTACGGACAAAACTAGTGAAAAGGCCGTTTCATTTGCTATTCAGAGCAGTTTTATTTTTTCAGGCAGGGAAAAAAGTTTTAGCGCATCCCTTGCACCGACGGGAGAGGGGGGTGCGCGTGTTTGTTTTGTTGTTGTCGTCTCTGTCAGCCACTCGGCAGCGACCACTATAAATCGTCGGCGACACGACGGCCCCGGACGCGTGTCTTTTCACCACCACCGCCGCCACCTATTAACTATATGTATACACATGCGAGTATACGCAAAACAACGTTAAAACAATTGCCGGACGGGTGCTCGGCGTATTTGGTGGAGGACGGAGGAGGTGGCAGTAAATTACCGGGATGCATCGCTCGGACCGGGGATTTCGGGAGAGAAGGCCTATGCGAGAGGTGTAATCGAGCACCATAAATCTGCCACGACGACGACGGCCGACTTGACGGGGCTGGAAAGCAGCAGCAGCAATTGTGTAGTATTCTCGTTTTACACGCCCACGCACGAGTGGCACTAGCTAGTCGTAGTGTGCCATGGCAACTACGACAGTATAGTCGTTGTATTGGTGTACGCGGCGCCTATATTATATTATTTTATTACAATACGTTTTATATTATATTCTTATGCGTTATACGACATAGCGTATTGTCACGCTGTTACAGATCGATTTTTATAATATATTATGCTGTCGAATGTGGCTCGCGTTCGATTCCGAATATTCTTTGGCCGACCGTACGTGAACGACGAGCGAGGACATCAGCACAAAATGATCGTAATTAGGTCATTATTTTTTATCGAGTTAATCAGCGATTCCGTGTACCGTGTGCTGTTTCAAAAAAAAAAATAATATTCTAACCGGACCCGCGTTTGTCCGCAGTTCATTATATCGACTCGGAAATACTAATAATATTATAAAAGCTACGCGTGTATACTGCAGTGATTTTTCCACTCGATTAGAATTACGTGCTTCGTTGTGCACACCTGTACAATACACGAGACAATGATATTTTCCCCGTGTAAAAAATGATATTATATGGTTATAGTAATAATATGTAATGCATACATTTTATCGTTTTTCATTGTTTCGCATTGTACCTGTTCAACAGATGGGAATGTCAACTACTGCGTAATACCAGTGTATAGCAACTGAACACAACCGTGTTGTCGTTTTCATACAAATAAAATATTATAATGCATGCACATTGTTAATATATTATTGGTGTTTCGTGTCGTGTTTGCAATATGAAAACACTAACGCGCATTGTTGTTCTATTATACCTATATACGTTTTTTTTCGATGGAACGAATTGATTTCCTGCCATTTGACAATAGTGTAATTTTCACAGAATATTTTGAATTGTTATTGTTGTAATAATAATAATATTATTATAACCAATTTCCATTGCATCGGATATTTTGCTAATCAGAAAGACACGACCTGATCAAACCCGAGGGACAACGAGCAATTCATTCATACGACTCTATTAGTATATACGAGTTGTTGTACGACTCGCATAATAGTCTACTCCAGAAACTTATATCTATCAGTTTATAACTTTACTATATAGTATTATACTGAGAGATTATAGCTGATAAGTGTTATTAACTATTGACTATACTGAAGTCAGACCACGGCTAGAAATACCATTATTATTGAAGGAGTATTATATGGGAAGTGCAGCTTATGCCATATTGAAAACAAATGATTGGAGGTTAATATTTAATTTCCCAAACAGCCGTAATGCTTTTCATTTTTTTTACATTCGAAAATATTACGAAAATATGATGGTTCAATTCACAACATTTTAATTACAGGTAAAATAATTATTATTATATTTGTACGTTCCACGTAAGCCTGCAGGTGATTACAGAAAGCTAATTATAGTAGTTCGAGGATATTTTTATTTATTAAAAATAAAACCTATAATAGTTCTATTAAAAAAATTAATTGACTAAATAACATGTAATCCCAGGTCTTAGACGTTTTTGCCAAATCGAGTGACTATGGCCTTGAACCGATCTACAGAGTGGGAGGGGAGGTGGTGTTTTTAGGTAAATATTTTATATCAGTGTTATAAAATTATTTGAAAATGTCAGGTAACAATATTATAATATTCATATTAAAATGTATATACAATAATGAAACTGACAATATCATACTCAAAAATCTTTGAATAAATGAAAACCTCCGTTGCCCGTGGTCAATGGTTATTGTTTAGAATTTCGTAAAAAAAGAGGGATATACGTGACCAACGTTCTATAAGATTACGGATATAGAGGTTTCGACTTTTAGAGTCCAATAATTCATACCCTAGTGATCCAGTGGCCCTATCAGCTGATCGAGTGTCGCTTCTTTATTGATCTGCGGCAATACCCAATAATTATAGTATGGTCATGAAACACCATCGAAGGCATGCCGGGTGCCGATTTTGAATTTACGTGTTCCAAAGGACCCGTAACACTCTATGATTCGCACAGTGCTCGTTCCAGCCGGCCATGAGGAGATTAATGAAATATACTAAATACACACGGTGTGCAAGGGTCACAATGCAGTGGCGTCAAGAGCTTCGATGCGGTTCGATGAATGGTTCGTCGAAGTGCCGATAAACGGAATAAAAAGGGGCACTACGTGTATAATACGAGTATATAGTGAGTACTGTTGTATAATAATATAGGTAAGTAGATATATAGAGCGTGGCTTCCCCGATAACTCAAAAGACTTATACAAGTATAAAATGTATAATATATACCTTGTACAAGTGCCCCGGGAAAACTACAATGAAGTCCTCGTTGATTAATAGAGTAGCATGTTAAACATTAATGCTCGCTTCCCAACATTAATATATCGGTGACGTTGAAAGGGGGAAAAAAAATTAAAGAAAACTTTCGAGGCGTGTATACCTCCTACTGGCAGCGTTTTCCAAGAAACCGAATTTTAATCGAAATACACAAAACGCTGTAAACACGCAGCACTGCAGCGTGGGTGTTTGTGTGTGTGTGTGTGTGTGTGTGTGTGTGTGTATAGGACCACCGAGACTATATTATAACTCACACGAATTCAAACTAATTTAATAAATATTTTATAATTCGGTCTTTCCGTCGTCATCGTTATAATATATTATTATTTTTGTGCATTATTGTTATTAGTTTTTGGGGGAACTCCAATAGTCTTATTCTAAAATTCAGTTTGCTAGTGTTGTTCTGTTTTTTTTTTATTTTATCACGAACCTTACGTCGTAAAAACACACAAACGAGGAAAAAACATTATACGAACTTCGTCCAAAAAGTTGGGATCAAAGGTTATCTCTACATTGTAACTCCAATTTACAATATTTAAATTAGAAATTTAAATTGAAATTACCCAAATGGCGTTTATTTAGTTTGGCTTTTTACAGTGTGTTTCTGATACGTTAAGATCGTAAAGTGTTTGAAGATTATTCCTTTGATCGCTATACACATGAAAACATATTTTAAAATCACAATGGTTAAATGTCGACTATATTATGGTAAATTGTACAAAGAGGGGTTTAAAAAATATACAATATCCTGGCTTGGCATACTTATATTATAATATAAAATATAAGCATTTAATCGTGTAATTTCGTTTATTTATTTACCACATGGTAAAGTTAGTGCAATACCTCACAAATGCATTATACTAAAATTAAAACCCGAATATTTCAAACCTTATTTTGTAGTGTTGAGAAAATAATCTTTACCTATGTTATAGTTCTATGAAATCTAAACAACCCTAGTTTTAATCATAAATTATTGCGTATTATGTTTTCTTTAAATGTCGTAAAATTCAAGTTCAAATAATTACTTCAAATATTTTTAACAAAAACTCACATGTAGTTTAATTAGCGTTAGTATGGATTGTTATTTGTTTATAATAATATGGTACTCGAATGTCAAAAGGAAATTAATGTGTAGTATGCAATACTCAAGTAATACATACTATGTAGTGTACAATATTTAGGTATGTAATTAGATGTTCCGAAACACATTTGACCGCTTAATTTTTTTAACGTAATACTCACGAATGAAAGAGCATCTCACTTGGACTTTGAACGAAACCGAGTAGGGAGAGCGTCGTAAAATATACTAAAAGGTCGACGTTAGTGTAATAATTATACTCCGGCCCGTGGGCGTACATTTTGTTTCCTATTTAAACGAAATAATATACGAACAAAGTTATCCGCTGTGTTAGACATTACGCGAGTTTATCCTTATAACTCCCTACCATACGTTTATATAATATGATATATATATATATGCCGTATGCATATAAATTATAGAAATAACGGCGGGTCGGTTATTACAACACTCGACAAAACCTACATCGTGATGAAAAGCCCTAATTCCAAATTATATTGTGTCGAATCCTCTGGCCACCACCAATAAAAACTGAACATCGTTGAACACATCGATTTGTTAAGCTCCAAAGCGGTTATTTGTGCCGTTATACCGTCCAATGTCCAACAAAATGTATTATATTTTTGTATGGTATTGTATTATGATCCCGTCAATAATCCGATAGAATTTTCGTACCTAACCACTTGGATCTATAGCGTATTATCAGTAAATCAATAATATTATAAGGCAACTGAACGAAAAAAAACTCAACGGTTTACGATACAGAATTTTAACGGTGGAAAACCGCCCTATAGAATGGCGCCAATCTATCGTCACGATCTTAATTGTGTTTTTATTGGCTCCTAAATATAATATATTTTTATTGACCGAATTCATTTTGGTTTCGGCTTTTCACGTAGGCAATAACAGACAATATTTTTATTTCGGATCTTATCAACCAACGTTTTCAATTAATTTAAAGAACGATAGATTTTATTAATCATATTGTCGAACCTATTCGTATAAATCAGTAAGAAAGCACGCATTTAAAAGGCTTAAATGGTACAGTTTAATAGGGTTTTCCAATATTACCCCCGATGTTATGTTTTGAGTCATAAATAAAAATGTTACAATATAATATTAATTTACAAATTAAATACAAAACATTAAATTGTCATTAAAGTTTGCTCTTAAGAAATTTAAAATTTAGTATGTACAATTTAATGTGCACTTTCAATTTTCAACTGTAAATATATTCAATTAATATTTTTTTTTTTAAATGTATTGTTAATGGCCATTTTAATATATTGAACCGTACAGAATGCATTGAAATAGGTATAAAATAAATAAGAAAATATATTCATTTATTTTACGAAATGAATATGTTCATTAATTTTGTTTTGTTAGAATATATCAGGTAATATCAGGACAGCATACATTTCAACTGATACATTTTCTTATGTACACAAATTGTTGAGGTACTTTGATGTGAAACATAACGAAATTCACATAGAAAATGCTGTCAGTATGTCAAAGCTATAACTCTGAGCACGCCAGTTCGAACAATTTATTATAATATTATATTACAATATTCACATTTTTTTTTTCGCGCTATAAAAATGTTAAAATAAGCACTTCTTTTCATACAACAAGAACAAAATTAAATTTAAAAACGGTAAAAGCCACAAAAAGAAACGTGTTCGTGTCAAAATAAAAAATCCACCATTAAAAATAAACATTTTTAATCTAGTGGTACTATCTTATCTACAGACGATTAAAACCTATAATAGATACGTATAAATACGTTATAAGTATTAAAATGACTGGTGAAAGTAAATATGATATTATTATTAAGACTACCTAATTTAAATATTTTAATTGTATGAAATGAAAATTCTGATTACCATTGACTTACTACAATAATAAACGAATGGGTGGTAAACTTGAAGCATTTAAAAAGTTGTGGTGGAGCTGAACGTTTAGAATTTATAATAATTTAAAACGTATGTATCATGTGTTATAAGTTTTTTAACACCATCTATTTTATATTCCTTGTTTGAATCATTTTAAATTACCTATACCATTTATTATTAAATAAACTCATCTGAGTGAAATATTGTTATAAGAACCCGTTTGAGATATTGGAGTTATTTGGGCTGTATATTATAATTTATAAGGATCGACCTGGGAATGGCCAGTATGTCATCGATTTTAGTATTGTTCTATTACTGATTTATTTAAAAACTGCTGAAAAAATCGAAAAATACTTCTCCCGCTGATGCAATGAGTGGGTCCGGGTGTACAGATAGGTGCGAAACGATCTCATTCTAGAATTTTGGATGCCCGAAAAAATGTCAAACAAATAACAAATAGAATTTGGGCTTAGTGCCGTAGTAAAACCAACAGAAATGCTTTTCAAAAAAGTTGTTTGGGCAGACAAGATCGTCTTCTCCAATAGCCATTGCCCACGTCGACCACTCAATTCTGAAAGGATTTTCCTCGTTTGTACCGTTTTCAACAAGACACGTGCACATTCACGGACGCAAGAGAGACAGAGTCGAACAGTAAACGTCTCACTCGTTATACACGTTATACAATAATACTTGTAACGCGATGTATCATTCATTTATTGAGTTATTACACTCATAGCTACTATACATCGACTACCGCTACAACCGAGTGTACTATGACACGACTCCTAGCACCGTGATGGTCCCGGCCGTATATTTTACGATTCGTTTCGCAGATTAGAAAACAGAGTATTATGTTATACTCCCCTTCGATTTTTATGGGCTATTTTTATAGTTTATTATTTTTTTTTCCTTTCTTTTATAGACCTTCCGATATTAGGTTCTTTTGTTATTGGCTGACAACTGGATATAATGCTACTCGTTGCTAAATTTTTATAGTGACATATTTGAAATAAACCGTCGTAAATCATCAAAAATACCAAACACACACACACACACACACACACACTGTCACACACATATATATATATATATACTACTGAAGACATGTCGGGAAACAATAATAAAATATGAAAAACTTCGGAAACGACACGGGAAAAATCGTGTATCTCGAATCGAGCACAAACGTGTTGAAACGTGTAAATGTATGTTTTCGTGAGATATTGTATTGGTTATGTGACGAATTCGATAGTCTTGTGTTATCATATAGGTCACCGATTAGTGGCATTTGACTGAACTGGCCAATGAACCAACTCGACTGATTTAAGACCAGTGCAAAAATGGGTTTTACAAAACGATTGATTTTCTATGTGTAATTATACTTTCAGTTAAGAATGTTAATAATAGAATATTGAACGGTAAACAATATGTATTTTAAATCACAAGCAGAACAAGCTGCATTGTATTTGAAGTAAAACAAAAAATAACAAATATATTGATATACAATCGTAGGCAGGTCACCACCCAAATAAGTCGTTGCCTGGTACGCGATCCATAAAAATCGTCTCGTGAACGTAATACCTACTGTATTACAATATTAAAACACACGGACGTAGAAGTGAGAACGGATGCACGTGAAAAAAAAAGGAAAATCCTAGTCGCAAGATGTTTTTGAAGGGGTGGCGGTGACTTTTGTCGCTCCCGATCGTATATTATATGTGTACATCGTTAGAGTGGCACTCGTCATGTCGTCGTCGTCTCTATATGTACTCGTCGACTGGCATAAAAGCGCAACATTTTAATTTAACGGCAGGTCTCGAGTGCAGCAGAAGAAGTAGCGATAGGAGCATAGTACAGTACCTAGTGTATAAGTAGTATAGATGTAGTAGTTGTTGTCATAGTGTAGAAGTTGTAGTAGTAGTAGTTTTAGTAGCAGAAGTTGTAGTAGATATATAGATAGTATAATAGTAGTAAAAGTAATAGTAGTAGTCGTCGTGCACACCCACATATATACAGGATATCATGTACATCACGACTCTGGGTCTGCGGTGGCTCGTCAATTACCGGTGGTGGTATGAAGTGCGGAAAAGGTCGGTTTTTTTCACTCGGCCCCACAAGTGTTCGGTATGCGCTTGCGAGCGTGTACGTGTATATTATAATATATATATATATATATATATACTCCTCCATATATACGACTCTTGTCGTGTCACGGACAGAACCCACGAAGAAGACGAGTACTCTCGTCGTTTATGCTTTGCCCGTGGTCCACCTCAGCTCCGCCCCAGGTTGTGCGTCGCGACCAGTCCCAATTAATATTATTTAACTCGGCGGCGGGGACCAGATATGAACAGACCCGGACAATGCGACGGGCAGGATAGATTCCATAGCCTTTGTTTTTTTAATTTTTAATTTTTTTTTGTTCCCAGTGCACACAATTAAAAACGATATTTTACGAATGTGGAACAGGTGCTCTAATGTCACGATACACAGAGTCACCATTATAATATCTAATGGACATACACCCGGTGGTGCAAAGTTCTAAGCGATCAGGTTAGTCACACATACTCCACAATATTATACAATATGTGACTGAATAATCAATACAAGTTATATTATACGAGTTAATTATCGGTATTAGCTGCAATGGGAAGTGTAGGTATACGATAAAGCGTAGTATTTTCGTAACAATATCTGTTTCTATATCGATTAAACCATAATTTTTAATAATTTTTTGCATAATATATTTTGGAAAATATGTAATGACGTCTGCCACGAACGGACAGTTAACAAAATAAATAGGCAAGGTAGATAAAAGCTCTGCTGTATAGAAGAGTCAAGTGTACCTCGTCATTACCGTAAGGGATGTGTTTAGTTTTAGTTTTAGTTAATTAAATAACAAATTATTATATATGATTAATAATTAGCAAAGACGGTCTAACTATTTGGAATCCGAAGTTACCAAAGAATTATAATAATATAATCAACAATTTAATAAAATAATTTTTTTTTTGTTTTTCCTGATTATTTTTATAATTTTTGTTTCGACTTTCCAAAACTATCAAATAAAACCAATTTTCTACCAGAAACCTCTATCAAAATTGATTTTTCCTATCATATAAAGAGTGTTCAGACACGCATATTATTGTAAAATGAATACATTAAACGCTTCGCACAAAATGTACACTAAGTACTTATATAGCTGTGGCTTATTGCAAAAAGTGCCAATGTCACATTTTGACAAAATTGAGATTATTTTACCAATGTCATTAAAATCTGCTTATGTTACTTGTGTTAAAAGGGCCAATGTCTCTTATGCTGTATCACCAAATTAGATTTGACATTGGGCTTTTTGACAATAATCGATAAAATAATAATCAATTTATTATGCGCTTATATCGACTGGTACGATCTATAGCCACGACATTAGCCATTTCGAAATCAATTAATGAAGTTTATAAATGTAGAAGTCACTAACATTATGTTCAATTGGATATTATTATTAGGTTTTCATAAAAAAGTCAAGTTATTTAATTATTAAAAATTGTTTATTTTAAATTTTAGTTTTTGGCCAATGTCAAACAAAAGTAATTTTATTATCTTTTCTGGGGGGGGGAGGACAATGTCAAACTAAAACGTACATATCTATACTTAAAAACTAAATG
Source organism: Metopolophium dirhodum (assembly GCF_019925205.1). Lineage (NCBI taxonomy): Eukaryota > Metazoa > Arthropoda > Insecta > Hemiptera > Aphididae > Metopolophium > Metopolophium dirhodum. The sequence continues at coordinate 55,550,181 of NC_083560.1, read as the reverse complement.
AGAGCCATACAATGAAATAAAAACAAATGTAATTAGGTAACAGAATTTTTAGAGTTCAAACATAAAATTTAAAAATTGGCCAATTCAATATTTTAAATTCCTGGACAAAATATGGCATTAGCCCTTCTTGCACCAAGCCACATAATTATTATTAGATATTTATAGTACTATTTTTAGTATAAATTATAAAAACAATAAAATAATAAATAATATTTAAACAAAATAAATTGGCACATCGTATTACCTACACATAACATATCTGTACATAATGACGTATTTATCGGCTATAATATATTATCACCTACATGACCTATTTTTCTAAGAAGATGTTTGAATGTAATTTCATTGAAATATAAATACAACCTAAATTGCTGCCCAGGCACTGTACACAAACCGTGGAATTACGGAAATCCGAATACTGTCTTGTCGGTAAAGACAAAGACCTAATTACGAGTATAATTAATATTTTTTGAGACAAAAATGCATTTCATTATGAAACTTGTTTACAGTGGGTACTTTAATCATTATTAATGGAGTGATCTAAAAAAATGTATTTTTCATATTTATAATGTACATAATAAATACCATTTATTTATTTCTATAGAACTCGATTCCCCGCCTTTATCTTTGTTGATTAATTTATAGATGAAATGTATAGTAATATTAATAAAAACATTTTTTGAATTTCTAATTATATGCGAACAACTATAGCAATAAATTATAAACGACGCATATCGTTAATAATAATAATTATTGGATCAATTTTTCCAGTATCTCATCATCATATGCAGTCAACTAGCTACAGATATAACAAATTTTAAGGTTCAACAACGAAATTCGTTATGTTAAGAACATGGACCAATAACATTTTTCATAACGAGATTTAATGGATAATGTAAGTCGACATTGACATTGGTCTTCGATAAATAATAAAAATATTATGTAAAATCATATGTGATAAATACCAATGCATGATTCTGAAAAGTTAAATTTTTTTTATATGAAAGCAGTAGTTTTTATGTTGTAGACGAGTCTCTCGCAGTTAAACCATTCAATAACGAAGCAATGTGACTAGCTTCTATTACTAGTTACCCTCGATGATTACTTTTCTTTTTAAAACGTCGGAGATCTGTCAAAAAAAAAATCCCGTCTTGTCAGCATTCAACTATTCCGGATCGTGTTTACATGACAGGTCTTGAAGTTACGCATTCTAGTCGTAACAGACACCGTAGATGCATTAAACACAAATCTTTAAGCGTATCTTAACTTAATGGCGATATTGAACTCTAGCACATTATCGCATGATAATCGTCAGATTTCGTAATAGCAAACGCTATTGTGAAAATTCGTTCCACCTCGAGAGATTTGACTAAAAAAATCCATAGTACGCTATTCGATATTTTTCCTCAATGAATCATAGTCGATAGATAATATTATATTTTTATTAATTTGTTACGACACCGAAAACCGAAAATTGGTCAGAGACATTTTATCGTGTATCCAGCTCAATAATATAATATATTAAAACTTTGTTCTATGGCAAGGTGACCAAAATCCATTTGATATTTCGTTATAACGTGAGAAGGAACGATAGTTTCACAGGTCGACTGTATTATAATATTATTATCTAGTACATTAATAATTTAACAATACAGTCACGATAACATGGCGTACTAGATAGGCAGTTTAACTACATAACTACTGTCGTGGTGGCATTGTATATTGTATAGTCTTCGTGTAACACATGACTACATATTATTATTATTATTATTATAATCCATATAGTGTAATTCAAATTTACACTAATTACAAGGCAGACCATTGACCGATGACCACGTGTAGCTGAGTGAGACATTACCGCATAATTATAATGATGATGGTGCTTTCGAGAGCTTAATATTCCTTGAACGTTATTGGTACTATAATATTATTATAATGCGTGTAATATTGAGCTACGCGGCTTAGAGCACACGGAGATTGTCGACATTTAAACCGTTATAAGAATATAAAATAGATGACGCAGTGGCGTTTACATATTATATTGATGGTGTGTTGCTTTTTAAATAATAATAATTATAATTACGACACCTGCAGTTAAATACTGTAGTACCTACCGCTGGTTTGTTTTCCACGAGTCTAATCGAACGATATTATAGTCAGTCGCCGACGTATGATATAATGTTATAATAATTTAATATTTTTTTATCACACTCGCGAATACAACTATACCACATTTTATTGTTCCAGCCACCGTAATCAGATGATTGCGAAATCTTTAACGATATCGTCGGTGATCACGAAACTAGCGTAGGTAATGCGAGTATAACTTTTGTAATATCGTTCGGTAAATATTTGATTGGTAGTCTACGGTCTGTGGAGTGTTTTTGTTGCATTACTCGGGAAAACATTGCATCTTGGCCGGCGCGGTGTCTGAGCCTGATCGGGAAACGCGTATGTTCAGCAAAAGTACGATATTATTATAATACAGGTAGTATAAATTATAATTTTCCGAGAATTACAACTTCGATAAAAATACAGGTTTGACAATACAATTATTATGATCGTAACCAACCATTGAGAAATATCGACATTTAATTAGTTAAACAATAATATAAATGTCCGGATTTCAAAAAAATTGTTTTTGATCGTCTAAGTTTCAACAATAAGATTTTGTGGTAGACTATCTACATGATAGAAACACCAAAGAGACTAAGGCGCTAATTAATCAGTTTTGTTTTCAGCCACTTTTTCGTTTAATTTTTAACGAACGGTGTGGGCGGTTTCTTTAAAAGCATAAAAATATTATATCGTCAAAACTATTTGGACGTACCGACGAGTTGAACAATTAAATATTAATTTTTATACTTTTATGGCGATTTTATTGGAAACGTTTTTATTTTTTTGCTTTTGTTTAATTGTCGAATTAATGTATCCCCGTGACTATATTATATAGTGTATACGAGCCGTAAGCAATTATTATATTTTCACAGTGTTTACAAACGTGAAACGAAAATTGCGCACGTACTTAAATTTGTGACAATATATATGACATATTTTACGTCATGTCGCAGAAACGTAATTAATGGCGCTCGGCGTTTGGGATTTAACGAATTCGAATTAATTGTCTAAATATGTGTGTGTGTGTGTGTGTGTGTGTTCGTGTTCGGAGTGCGAGTCTGTCGAGTCACCTCGCAGTATTCCGGCGCGAGAGCACACAGAACAAATATGACAATATTATTATTGTGCGCAGCATAAATGCCGACTGCGTTTCCCGTCGATATCATTTCAAAGCGCCAAAACGGGCAGAAATAAACAACCACCCGGCCACCCACCCAGCACCCACATACTCACACACGCATCCGACCCACTGTCGCGGATGCATTCCCTCGTTTATAATACACACGCACCGTCATTCGGCGAACCGTATGCATAGGTACACCGTGTTCGTCTGCGCGTTCATGATAATAATATTATTATAACGTATCGAATATTATATTCAGAAATACAAACAATATACACGGACAACATGTTACCGGAAAGGCGGAAGAGAGACGTATTATAGTGCTCATCTCCGTCAAATATTTGTTAACACTCGTAGATTCAGTGGCCACGAGTCGGAATAAATTTTTTCTCGGAAGTGAGGCAATATAATATAGAAAATATTTGTTTCCCTCAGTTATTTAGTCTAAAAATAGTGGTGGTGATGATGGTGGAGTTGATACCCCAATCTCAAAATGAAATAATATTTACCAATATGTAGATACAATATAGGTACCTAATAATAATATACTATGAGCCCTTGATGTTTTGCGTAGTTGTAAAATTAGTGAAAATATATACAGGCTGTAACAGAAAGAACTGACAAAAAAAAAATTTATGCTACATAAACGTATGACAAAAATTGATAAAATTATATGATTAGTAAATAGTTTAAGAAATATACCCATGTTAGCAAATTTCCAAAAATAATATTTTAAAAAAAGTTATTGCGTTGCAAATTAATTTAATCAAAAAAATATTGATATCTTAAAAAATTCTAAAAAATAAACTAATTGACTTAGATAAATTTGTTTACCATCTAAATCGTTCTTATAGTCGGATTCACAAATTGGCTTTTAAGAATGTATTTAAAAAAATTCAAATCAAATTTAAAATTTAAAATTTTTAGTATTAAATAAAAATTTTTTTTTATTACACGTTTAACGCAAGTGGCTATAAATTATATATAAACAAAAAAATTTAAAAATATGGATTAGAACATAAGTTATTCTAAAAGTCAGTTCTTTCTGTTACTTTCTGTTTACCAGGTTAAATCTGTCCAAAATATTATACTTTTTTTCGCGAGAAATTAATAGTGTACCTATTATATTACAGTAAAAATATTTTGATGACAAATTAGTAATTAGGTAAACAAAACCCACACGCATAAATAATATTCATGCTCGCTCCTAATGCTTTAAAAAAAAAAAAAGTTTATTGTATTACATTCAATGAATCAGAACTTATAAACAGCAGGGGAGAGGGTGATACCTTTTTATATGTTCCCATTACCATAATGTAGATATTTTGAGTTGTGATAATATTATGGCTTGATCGATTTACATAATATTTTAATAATGATGTATTGTGATCTACGACGTATTATCTACGGCCGATGTAATATTATTATCATCGTCATCATCGTTGTACTTAAACCGTTGCGATATGTTATATTATGCTGCTCTTGCAAACCTCTCTTCAAGCCCCTCAGCAGCCCCTTACAAACAAAACATTTTGTTGATACCCAGAGTGTAGTATTGTTATTTCATAAACGTTATATAGGTACACATATTATTATAACTATACGTACGCGTTGGGAATGGATAACTTTAAACGGTCGAATGTCTGCAGTGACTAACAATAGCAAAACTTAAACAATACAACGTTCTTACGGAAATATTTCATCTTGTCTATTCCGAGTACAGACTCGAATTAGTATGAACATTTTTTAAATCAAGTAATATGTTTTTGTTATTGTGAAAAATAAATGCTCGATGTGGATCATCTAACCATCGAAATTTTTTAAGAAAAATATGTCCTACGTTCAGATAAATTATTCTCGAACACTCGCCTATAAATTAGATATCAAAAGTTGTAGCTCTACTATTATGTGACTATTTTTTAAAAACATTTTAATACCCACGAGGTTATAGTAGATATTATATGATATGTGACTTGTGCAGTGATTTATTTAGGTATTTATTAGAATGGGTACCTATACCCGACATAAAGTTATTCATATATTTATAGTGTTTTCATAAAATATAACAATAATATTATACAATCAATTGATCGAATAAAATGAAAAAAAAATTGATTTTCGCATTTTAAGAACATGATTGATGCTTTTCAGATCCATTATTCAAATATTTATTTTTTTGATTATTGAGTTTTAAAGTTTATTATAACACCGTTTGAATGTATGGGATTTTTTAACATATTCGCATTTTTTCTTTATAAAATAAACTTTTTTGAAAAATGTTTAAACTGTAAAAATGTCCATTAGATTTGAAAACACAGTATTGCATAAACATATCTTTAAGTAAAAATAGACAAACATCCATAAACGAAACAAAATGTCCACAAAATATGTAATGAAAGTAATATATATATATATCAACACTACTGTAGAGTAATAAACAATAGTTTTATATTAGTTTGTACTACGATGTACTACGATTCAAATGTTGAAAAATTGCGTTCGTAAAAAGGGTAACGTGAAATGGCCATGTTATTAAATTTTTACATTCGACGACTCCGACGAGTGGGCAAACACGAAGCTGATGCACATTTGTAAAATAAAAATAAACCCATCACGGTGGCGATACAGAGAAATAACGAATGGGAGTCGGCCAGGAGGGATCGTAAGTGGTCCGGGACTTAACAATCGGAAGAGGCGCCGTGACTCTTTGAGAAAGACAAGCGTATTCGTAGTGTTGGCTGTGCAATGTATAGCAAAATGGAGGTCGGTCCCGGCGGGGTGGGAGCGCGTGTACTCACCGAGGGAGAAGCAAATGATAGTGGGTGGGGGAGGGGGGGCGAGAGAAGTGCTGAGGAACCGGAGACCCGGTAAAGTTGGTAGGATTATGATAACAACGACACAGTAGTTTTATTCCCCGATGCTATTCCACTCAAAAAGCGTCGTCATTTGCGTGATTCGCGTATACAACAACCCCTAACCCGACCACGAAACCCTTCGCACTCGCCGCGGTCTGTTTCATGCGCCGTATCCGAGTAGTGATGCAGGGTCGGCGAGGAGAAGACAAAAGCACTTCTACCCACCGACGAGGATTCTCTAGACCACCTCGCGCGCGCGCCACAAAAGCAGACACTATATACAGGTAAGAAGCTTTATCACTTTCGATCCTACGACTAATGGCGTAGCGCCTTCATTAAAAACAATGCCACATCACGTGGCCTAACCACCGCGGCCGCCATCGCCTCTCAATCTAAGTGTGGAGAATAATGAAAGAAAAAAAAATGATAATAATGCTTTTGTCCGCGTGCGCGCCTCGATAACAAACAACCGCCGCGGGGCTTGCCGTTGAAACGCTAAATAGTATAATAATATAATATAAGTTTTTTTCCTTCGATCTCATTTTAAGTTTACCAGTCAAGTCGAATACGAAAACAGAAATCGATGCTTCCCGCGAGGAGTTCATAAAATAATATTATAACGGAGCACATTTTATCTCGTTTAAGACTCGCTCACTGCATAAGATCACCGATACTTGGGGTCGTAGAACATTAATATAATAATATGATCGGTCGTATCAAATTTCACGTCTGCGCATCGTACCAGTCTCGCGTTAACTGCTCAGAAATACGAAAACAATTACGAAAAAAACTACTCGTACATCCGCCGCGTTGTCCGCATAAAACATTTGCGATGTCGTAGGGTATACTTATCTAATACTTTACTCGTGAGCGTCGTATGTATGACGAGAAACTTCGAGAAAACGGATACCACGCCTGCATATTTCGGCATAGTTTTGCCCGCGTATGAAAGTCAAAGTTTAACCATAAACTCCGCGCGCATTTGTTACTGATAATAATATATTATTATAATATTAATACGCGTATTTCCCCCCTGTCACACATAAAACAATTGTAATTTATATTACATATTATGACTATTAACTTCAGTCAAAATTGTTGGTGTGTTGTGATGAAAAAGGGCTGGTCGGAAATAAAAAAAAAAAAAATGTTTTTCAAAATTCAAACGATTGAGCGAGGAAAGTTAAGTGATTCCTGCAATAATGACAACCGTAAAGTATAGAAACTATTTATCATTATAAAAGTTTCCATTTTTAGTTACCTTATTAGGTTGAAAACTAATAACAGATATCAAATAAAGATACAATAATAGATATGTTATAAATATAATATTACATATCATATGTAATTTAGTCATCATATTTAGTTCAAATAATACATTTATATAACAGATGAAACTTGGTATTTCGAATTTATAAATTATTCAGACGTATATTTTATATGCATAATTATATGAACGACTTATGAAATATATTATATTGTAACTATATAATTCAGTTACTCATATCATATTTCGTGAAAAGAATTTAAAAAAAACAACAGATTTCTGTTTGTTAAAAAAAATAGGTTTACTTAAGCTATTTTAGAGATGTTACCCTTTATACAATCTAATAAACAATGATTTTTAATATTTTATCATAACAAAAAAAATAATAATAAAATCATTTTTAATCTATTATGTACTTTATTATATACATTATTATATTATTACATTATTACATTATTATATACATTCATACCAATTTGGTTGTAGTAGAATATGTAATATGTAATCAAAATAATTTGGAATATTTCAATATTCTAAAATGTAATATAATATCATAACTTTATTGTCTATATAACTGATGGTATGAATATATGTTAACATCTAAACAGGAAACTTTTTTTTTTTCTAGAGTAGCCAACTGCTAGTTATTATTATTTTAAATACAGTAGGTAGTTTTAACGTCTACGCGTATTCATTAGTAATTATTACTCATTTGAAACGAAACTATGGGATTAAATAGAAAGTGATATTTAACATTTCATGTTTCAGAAAATATGTTTTCATAGACATCCTTTAAAAGAGGGTGTTAACTGAAATAATACAAATTGTCGAGTATGTGTGAGATTATTGTGTTGTATTATGTTTTGATTCTACAGATGTTCTCTATTTTGAACTTTATAATTAGAGACAATTTGTGTAATGAAATAAAGAAATATTCTGATCACTCTGTATAATGAGTTTTCGCTGTTTAACGTTATTAAAAAATATACCAATTACTGCGTAGGTACGGCATGTGTTTAGGTTTTCTGTTGGCCGGACCCGTCACCGTCCACCAATGTTATCACACGTGTGCCCGAGAAAAGCGTTTTTGACAATGTTTGTGGACCGCGACAATTACGGTGGCGCGTGAAGAATGGACGGTGAGTGAAACAAAACGTATAAAATGGGTTGTGACTTTCACAAAGGCGACTGAAATGAGCGGTGCTGAGTGTGAGAGAAAGAGAGAGACAGATGGAGAAGAATAGAACAAAAAAAAAAATAAAAACGGGCGCCCAAAAACGACCAACATTGACCGATGAACGTTTGTCGTCGACCGTTGCGCGTAATTGGGGCGTTTTAAAGAACACGTCAGCGGTGGGTGTCGTTTAAATTGCGAGCGCTTTGTAAAAATTATATATATATATATATATTATGTATACAATTTAAGGACGGTGTTTTTGTTTATTTATTTTTTTAACACGGTATCCGTTTCGGCGGCTAAAACTAATTTCCCGGACCGCCATCGCATCGTCACCTCGTCTACATGATAATATTATATACATCCTGTACATTATACAAATGTCCTCTTTACCCCATAACCCTGCCCAGCCGAGTCTACCACTGGCATGCCCTCCAGGTAAGTCCAATCTCAAAGGGCAGTCGTTTCTTCTGTTCAGATCTCTCCTTGCCCGCCCTGTCCACCCGTAGTCGCGACGCTATAAGAATATAATAATAATAATAATAACGATGAAACGAGATACAGCGCGATGGAAATAATTCGCCCGAAACACTATCTCCATTTATATACCGTCGTCGGACATTGTTTCATTTTCACGTTTCACAATATTTTATCCGGTGTCCGACCGAGTATTATGCGAGTATTTAATATAATAATATATATTTATATGAATACTCGCTGTATAGTTATACAATGTACGAATACTATTCGTCACCTCTTGCATGATCTAATATATAAAATTCTCGTGTCACAATGTTAGTTACCATACTCCTCTGAAACGGCTTGACCGATTTTTATGAAATTTTATATACATATTCAGTAGGTTTGAGAATCAGCTACTATCTATTTTTCATACCCTTAAGTAATAAGGGTTGTCCAGAAAAAAATAAAAATAATAATAATAACAGTGTATTATATTATATTGGTTGCTATTAGTTAATAGGGCATGTTTATTGATTTGTATTATTATTTTTTGTCAAAATATATACATGAAAAAGAATGTTTGTGTGTAGATTAGACCTATGGGAAGAAGATAGGCTAATTTAAAAAGGATTAAATTTGGTTTTGTTTTATTCATCGGATTTTAGTACGGTTAGGTTAGGTTAGGATTTTGTATTAATTGATTATATTAATCCACCGTAGGTGGAATTAAGTAAAAACGACAAACTTGGTATAACTTTGATACTTTAGAGTTAAATCATACACTTATGTACAAAGAGCACGGAGTCCGCGATCTACTGCAGGTAGGTTGCCTACTTGATAATATACTGCTGCGAATCAGAATTTTTATTCCGGGCAACAGAAAAATTTAGATAAATCTATCAATAGAATATCATACACCGAATATTAAATAACGCATTGAACAAAGTTTGAGTCATATACAGTTTGTATATTTAACGGGTAACGAAATGCACGGGATCAGCTAGTAAGTATATAATATTTTGTAAATGTATCACTATAGTGATTTGTATTATAGATAATATTTTATTTTTATTTTTTTTATTGGTCTAGAAATTACAGAATTTCCGCTTCGACAACTAAGGCCAATTCATTTTAGTAAAATAGAAGCAAAATTCAATAAATAATTAATTATTTAAATAGATAATAGAATTGAAATCAATTCAGTTATTTATGTACCTATACTTTACAATTTTTGGTTTTATCTTATAATATGTCTAATATTTTTATTGTGTTGAAGAATTCTTCTATGTTGATTTCGTTGTCAGCTGTGGATCTAGACGCGTACCAAAAAAGTGGCTTATGTTGAGTCCTCTCTTTGTTTTTCTTACTGTCTGGATTCTTTGAAGATTTATTTAATTGTAAGAGTGGTTTACACACAATATTTTTAATTTTGTGAATACGAAACATAGTCACATATAATTTATCAAGCCATGTCTCAAAATAAAATATTAAATCTCATTCAAGCCACCGCGAGCAATAGTGCAATAGTAGTAATAGTTTTGGGTAGTTTAAACTTATTTAGAAATTAGAATTCACCTTCTTTGAAAATCGAAATTATTGTTTTACTTATCCGTCGTAGAATTTATCTTTTTATGAGATATATTATTTTATACTCGGGTAGTGTTACTAATTTATTTTTCGGTGCTTTGCGTAGGGTGACACCGTCCATGTTTTGGTTATCGTTAAAATATAACCTGCTTACCCACCCTAAACTAATAGAAACTAATACCCATATGGCCATATAGCGGTATTATACACAATACACACGGGTATATGATGATCGTGGTATACCACTGTTTCCGTACCGACTATAGCTAACCTTCATGGTATACGACGTCTATACCACGTTATACACCCCACTTCCTCTTTCAACAAACTTAAGAGACGCGTATACCGTTTACCGATATCGTGTGCCCGGCGGGTGACGAGAAATTTTTAAGCCTCAAAACTAGGGAGCGTGTGCGCACTTGTCGAATTGTGCGTGCGTGAACGTTTGCACGAGCGTCCTCATCTTACACAGACAGCAAAAGGGAACCCTTTCCGACCGTCGGTGGCGTCGACCGTGCGACGCACGTAAAATAATTTCCGAACGGAATTAACAAAACTTTTCGGATAATTCAGTTAGTTCGAACACAATGAGTGCCGGTGCGCGGCAGGTACCCGGCGGCCACGACTAAAGTTATGCTCGGCGTATTAATCGGCGGCGGTGACAATTTCGATAATTATTGTTGTTATTATAATTATTACGATTATAATTATTATTATTATTACTAGTTACTACTATTATTTTAGCTCGCCCCGCTCCAACATATACCGGGAGATATGCAAAACCCCCCGTAATAATAACACTATTCCGACCGAATCAATTCCGGAAGCCGAATTCGTCCAACATAGTATATACGGGCAGTCGTATATAATAATACTCGTATTTACGTAGCCTTAGTTATGGAGACCACAAACTAGTTTTTTAATATTAGGAAAATATTATTTAGGTATCATATAACTTATAATAAACTGACGATATTCTACGAATTCCAACGAATAAATCCGTAGGTACTTGTATATTTTAAACAACGTCGTTCTAAGAAACAATTAATAACCCGGAACGATGTCGGTTATTCTTGTATAATATTATATGGTATACTGGCAACTGGCACTGGGCACTATTGAACCCGTTGGTTATTTTTTAATAAAACATTTTAAGTAAACAATAATAACTCTTATATTTTCTTTCATCTCAATTTCGATTTTAATACAATGAAAATATTTTCCAATTTTATTTTGTACTCGCATATTTTTACATCCTGCAGTGGTATTATTTTTGTTTAAAATATCAAACAAATCTACATTTATGTATTAAAACGTTTTGAATTTAAATTAAACAAAAAATTAAATTAGCCAGATGTAAATCAAACATTAAAATGTAAAATAATTAATATACACTAAAAGCCAGAGATGAAACTTCGAAGACTTATAACATTTAATTGCATTCACAATTACTGCAATTTATCAAAGTCGTTAGCATACATCCAATTTGTTATTTAAATTTTTCGTTTTCTCTACGTGACCGAATGATTTCAGTGGGTTACCATTGTTTTACAATTAAATGGTAGTCCAGACGCTGGTGGCCACAAACCGCTACTCTGGGCAATTTGGAAAATCATAAACTCTGTAAGGATGATATATTATGCGCATAAAGGACCGACTGTTGGGTATAAATGTCAAAAGGAACTAGAAAGGGTATCGTCCGCCTAACTTTGAATTTATAACACAGTATGGTAACCTGTTTTATTATTATTTTTTTTTCTACAATAGAATATGAATATATTGTTTTAGAATACAGTGGTTTATTGTAAAAAAAAAATACCACAGAACAAATATATACATGACATAAAGTAATATTTTAGGGAAACATAAATGCAACTTCCTAAATGTATTGAAGTATTACTTTACATTAGCTCAATTTGTTTCATATATGATCGGGACGCATGAAATGTATTAATATAATTGCCCCCGACGGTATAATAAATAAAACTCAACGACTGTTACAATATAAGTTTAGAATAATATTATCATCATAATATCACAAATTATACTTTTGACCATATCGAGTCTACACGAACTTATACCACAGTGACTTAAATGTAATTCTCGCTCCAAAAACATTTATGATAAAAGCATTATATTATATTATTTAATTGTTAAACTAATAAGCAAAGACTGGAACCAAACCTAAAAGAACCGGTTCAGGAACCTAAACCTTTAAAATATAAAGAACCCGAACCAGAACCGAAACCTTTATTTTAATAAATAAAGTACAGGAACCGAACCAGAATTTTTAAATTAAATAGGTTATTTTATGTTCAAGAACAAAATAATTTTACTTACCATAATTTAATGGTATTACTGTTTTGTGTATAAGCTATGTATGATAATATGAGTCTTCAAATATTTCTCATACTATTAATTTATTAAACCCGTATTCCGGATAGGTATTTAAAATTATTATACTTTTCGGTACCTTTATTATCTGGAACTGGTACCGAAATTATTTAGAACCGATACCTTTATTTTGTTTTATCAAAAACCAGAACCAAACCAGAAAAGGTATTTTATTTTTGGAAAACCAGTACCGGAACCAATACCGATAAATTCAAAAGGTTAAAGTCCCTGCTAATAAGTAATAATATCGTATTATACTATAGTAGTACATGCTTTAATGACAAATATGATGGTGTTAAAATTAGATCCACGGGGATACAAGTATTTTTACTGGTAAATAAAATAACTCCAATCATCACAGCATACGAGTATCTTGCTGGTTAGATTTCAAGCCGTTTTAAGTCAATCATAAAAATATAGCTACGTCATGCCTCATGACTATTGTTGACTATTCATTCATCTAGCCTAATGAACAAGACTTTTGACACGGCATAACTGAACGACGATTTCAATTGAAATTTAAACGATACGTTGATGTCACCGGTATGGGCCGTCAGAGTGTGCGAGAGGCCAAGCGTCACTGTATCCTCCAAACACCCCTTCATCAATGTTTTCCGAATTGCTCGTCGTCGTTATAATATTATAATTTTACAAAACTACCATGTGTGAATAGACATAATAATTTTAGTTATTGCGACACAAAAATAGGATAAAGTTGAGATTTAAACTAAGGTTGGAAAATGAATAATATTAATAATAATATAATATATATATTTTATATATATTATATATTTATGAACTTCGGAGCGTTAAGAAATGTTATCCTTGAATACAAGTTTAGTCGCAAGTAACACACGCGTGTTATTACTATTCACAAAGGAACAATAAAACAACGTTCACCGTTAACGCAGATTAAAATATCGAGATTAGATGAACATTTCGATTTCTTGATTGCTTAAAACGTGTTCAACAGCGTAATTTTAAAATGTATTATTACATATTGTGATGGTTTATTTCATGCGATCGATGCAACGAAGAAAACATTCAATGGAAAATTAGTAATCAGGGTGAAAATGAATGTAGCATTGTGATTTACCTTAGACAATTTTGAGTTTTTACAATAAACCAAATCTTAACATAATAAACAGTATTTAAAAATTAACAAAACATGAAACTTTATTTTACTAGCCGGCGTATTTGCGTGGGTTTAAAATCACGGAACATTTGAGATTTAAAATGTATTCTTCGAGACGGTTTTCGAAATTTTATTTTCAATGTATTTTATGTTAAATACTTAAAGGATTCAGATAAATGTAATACTTATAAATGCGATAAGTTATACTTAGTACTATTGTTAAGAAATGCTTATAGAAATGGTGCAGTTGTGACAGAAACATTTTATGAGACAGAACATTTAAATATTATATTTTACAAGAAAACAATATAAAGTAAGTTATTTTTATTCAGAAAACTAACTACATCACATTTTATACCAGAACCACTCTCTATGCTGAAAACTAAAGCATTTTTATTTGCTCCAAAACATGATGATGAACGCAAAGGTAAATAAATACATATTTTAAACACATTCATTCGATTGAATCAAACTACAAAGTATTTAAAATATAAAATTAGAACATAATATTTATTGACGTATTATCTATCTCAGTGGTTAAGTTATTTTATTTTAGTATGTTATCTGCTGTCAGTTAGTCGACATAGTTTTATAAAAATGTCAATTTTATATAAAATCATGATTATACATTTAAAAACACTTTGAAAGTGTGGTGATACTTGCGGGTAAAAAAATGTGAACATTGTTTTGGTAAAATTATCTCACACTTGTTGATGGTAAATTTAAGAGACTATACATAATTATAGAAATATGCTGTAAACTTTCATAACGAAAATATTAGTATGAAATAGGCAAATGATATAAATAATTTTGATTTATAAAAATATAATGTGTTCAAACAGAACTCATACAGGTAATATTTTATGAATAATGGTTTGCAATATATAAAATATATTCTTATAAATCAAACTCGGGACCACATATCGGTTATACATTATAAAGATGCGATGTACCCAATTGCGTGCCTTAAGCGATAGCAATTTTAAATTGCATACAATTTACTCCATTCAAATATTAATAGGTACTATTATGATAACTATTTTAAAAGCGATTCCGTGGGGGTGGTGTAAATATTGATAACCAATTGGTGGAGGCGCGAGATGGTCGAGGGAGAGTTCATTGTTTTGAAAACCAATTTCAAGACCGACATGAGCTCTAGCGAATTAATTTATAAATAATTCATCTCCTACCCCTGGACACTGCTGTTCAACGTCGCCACGGACCACGACCACCGCCACTCCTTTACAACCTCACCCGCCCCTCACCATCACGTTCGCTACCACAGCCACATTTCTTCACGGCCGTTGCGCAACGCTCCATTTCTGTCAAAAACAACAGCCGGTCACACTTTTTAATTAAGTGATTTTAATAATAATAATAATAATAATGAAGACGGTGAATAACGGTGAAAAAAATTTTAATATATACGCAATATTATAATAATGTATATATTGTATAATATAAACATAATTAAATAAAAACTTATTCGGCTCGCTACAACAGTATAATAACATTATGTATGCATATTATATAATATAATATATTATAACGTATACTGCATAGGTGTCGCCTTAGTAATATTAAAAAAGTTCACAAAAGTACAGTAACACCATCGTAATTGCTCTAAATATATTACGCCTGTGTGAGTACCGAACATGTGTTTGCGATGCGTGTGAGTGTGAGAATTTACAGACAAATACTACAGTTGGGAACCGCTGAGATGCAAGCGAACTATATTCCGACCGGCTTCGGTGTAAAAGTTGTTTTAAATTTTCTTTTTTATAACGGACTATAATTCAGGTCAACATACGCACACGACTCATGCTTGTGCGATTTGCGATTTGACTTGACATGTCCGAACCTGCGAACTACACACGATCAGAGAAAAATATCACGAGAACTCCTTATAGGCACACAGACTATATAGGTAATACATAAAAAATGTACAACGCAGTTAATATGTGCAGACCGTGATAACTGTTGGGAGACGAATGAAGGTATGCAGTTTAATATGTGAACCGTCGAAATGCTCGTGGAAAATTAATTAGAATTAATCTTAAGCGAGAAAAACAAGAATGCTTGTCCTTTACATCATGTAATTTAATATGTAAAGTCTGAGAAAACAGACGACTCTTTGTATAGTGACGCACGCCGTTATTGTATGTCGTGCATGGAGAAAATTCGAAATTTTTATTTAAACACCTATCAAACTTTAAGTCTAAACCTACAATAATACAATTTGTGTCCCAGAACTGTTTTTTTATCATGTCTAAATTGTAATTAATGTATTGTGATGTGCACCATAAAATTAGAATATAATATAAAATAGAAGAACATAAAAAATATATTGTTAGATGTTTTACGCGATATAAATAACAAACAAAGTAAATATTTTTTTAAAGTATCTATTTTTATTATATAAATATTGGCAGCCGTGACCTACATTTTGATTCCATGTACGAACGTACAAATTCGGCAATGGAACTATTGGTTTTAAAATATTAGATATGTATTTTTTTCCCTTTAAAAACTTTTTCTGTGTAGAATAAAACCACTTCGACGGTTTTATAGTGCCCAAATAAATTTATCGGAAAACTAGACTCATAACAATCTATTATAATGTACATCTGGAGTAATCAAGTCACAAATTTATAAATAGCATAATATTTTTCGCATATCATATTTGTAGACATAAGTCTTATAATATAGGAACATACCACGCTTTTGATCGTATACTATTTTATTTACTTAAGTATTTTAAAACAGGACAAGCCACACTCATATAACACAAATAATATTATAATTTTAAACATAAAATGGCTAAAATAAATAAGAATACTACCAATCATATTCAGTTTTTCAAATTATGGTAATATAGTACCTACCTACTATAATAGTTAGTAAAGAGGACGATATGAAATTAAAAATCTACACTTTTAAAACGATGGGTTCTCATTAGTTAATTTCATCATTAGGAAAACAAGATGGTTGAGTATAAAATTAGTAGTAAGTTATACAAAGGATCATAGAATGAGAAATTCAAACACGAACTTAATCCGGGGACCCTAATATTTACCCATGACAGTCATTGTCGACCGTCAGTGTGGCAGCTAAGAAGTCGACTTAAAAAAGATAGATTATTTTTATTATTGATAGTGCATTATAATTTATAATACGAATTAATTAGTCACAGGTTTTCGTTGTATCGGTTTGCCTGTAATTTTATAACAACTTGATCAAAAAATATTTAATATTCTTCATACTATTTTGAAACAAATAATCTAATAGAAGTAGCAGTCTCAAATACACTTATTAGTTAAGAAAAAAAAACATTGGATGGTATACCGCTGTGTGCGTACGAATAAATACCAGAAAAACAAAATAATATAACTGTACATAATATTATTATCTATTATTTATATGTATATTTATTATTATTTATTTAACTTAAAATGTGACAACATGTTACATGTTATTACAATTTTGTATATAATTATAATAATATATCGACTGCAACTAATATTTTGCATAAATATTGAATACCGAATTTTGGATATGATAGAAAGTTTATGATAGGTAGAAAGTTTAATAAACCATCTTCAAGTGAGGTTCGGAATGTGTCGCATACAATATTATCAGTAAAGAGAAGATTATTTTTGTAAAATATTGTTAAAAATTTAGTTGGGGAAAATGACAATATGATGACCGATGAGTATCATGTATAACGTCGGAAAAATAAAATGTAATTTAACTTGTGATTAATTAATATAATAATATAATAAAGGTACCTTTATTATGGTGTTGGTTTATGGTCTCAGCTGATGTCACTAAATATATTATCCAGTATTATATTATAATGGTAGGAATAATAATAATATCAAACTAACGATAATCGAAGACAATAAATTATATGGATGTACTAGTGTTACTTACGCGCTCGGCGCTGTGTATATAATAATAGTTATAATAATAGTCATAATAATAATAATTAAAATATGTATATAATGTCATAGTAATTTTCCCGGTAAAAAGTAAAATCTTATCGCAGACGGTTATGAAACTACACGTGGTTTTAGGGGTCCAAACGAGAAGCGATGGCAGTAGAGAGGACGTGAATGCGTCTCGTGCGTCGTCGTGGTACCTATAAAAAGCTCACACAGAGACTCCGATATTCGACTTGAATAATTCACGTCGGTCTCTATTTGCTCTCGTCAGCATTATTGTGTAATTGTGTTTGAACGCACGCACACGCACGCCTGCAAGTGGGATATATAAATAAGCTCCTGCAGGCTAATCTGTTGTGCTATTATTAAGCGGAATCGGGGAGGTTCAGTCGCTGAGCGTTACCGCGGATACCTAGGTACATGTATACGCGTATTATACATAATAGGAATAATACGCTCTACGGTAATCCACCGCAGTAGTGGCAATCGTTGGTACAACACATCATGATGTGATATTAATATTATGATACATAACGCAGAAATCGTATTCAACCTGTAATAATAATTAATTATAACAACGACACCACTTAATCTAGAAGGGCTTTGATCAGGAATAGAAATTTGAATCGGTTGAACGACACGGCGGAGGAAGCATATCGTGCGGCTGTTGGCAATCTTGTAAAATATATTTTTTAAATTATCAGATGTAGGTATAAGTAGGTATAGGTACTTGATAACGTATTCACTGTCTCTTTGGAAAGCAAGATGAGGTATGTAGTGCCCAATCGCGGCGGCGTTGTTCTTAATATTATTTTAATACCAAAAATAGTGTATAACTAAAAATTAAAAATTTACAATACTAAAAATTTAGCAGGGTGAAAAGTCAAGACAATTTTAAATTTGTTGCGACAGGGTTACGGCATATAGTTCTATAATTAGGCCAGGGACTGGAACCTTTTGAATTTATCGGTATCGGTTCCGATACTGGTTCTCCAGAAATAAAATAACTGTTTTGGTTTGGTTCTGGTTTTTTGATAAAACAAAATAAAGGTATCGGTTCTAAATAATTTTGGTACCAGTTCCAGATAATTTAGGTACCGAAAAGTATAATAATTTTAAATACCTATCTAGAATGCGGGTTTAATTAATCGTATGAGAAATATTAGAAAATTAAATAATCATACATAGTTTATACACAAAACAGTAATACCATTAAATTATGATAAATACAAAATACAATTATTTTATTTTTGAACCTAAAAGAACCTATTTAATTTAAAAATTATGGTTCGGTTCCTGTACTTTATTTATTAAAATAAAGGTTTCGGTTCCTGTTCTTAATGTTTTAAAGGTTCCAGTTCTGAAACCAGTTCTTTTAGGTTCGGTTCCAGTCCTTGAATTAGGCGGTCGGTGGTGTAATTAATCTCTTCTTATAGATACCCGCAGCCATAACTCACAAAAAAAAAACAACTAAAATACAAAAATACAATTACGATCCTGCAATGCACTTTCAGCGGATGTTGCAAAGGTTCATATTATCCTGGATAGGTCTGGTGGGATTAAATAATTTATAATTATTATATTAATTCATAATGAACATTACACTACGAATGATTTATATTTTTCAACAATTATTATCGCACTGAGACAATATCTCGGTTGACTTCACGGTTTGTCGGATACGGCTTTTTGTGCGTGTGAAAGTGTCGTGCTACTGCTGCCCCAATGACGGTTGTGTTTGTGTAATTTTCGCGCTTTTGTAACATGTCGTTTGCGATTGTTATAACATCCTCCTACTCCCTTGTTTAAGTGCATGGCGTAACGAACGCGGATAATTAAATGGCTCGTTGTAATTATTATTATTATCAATGTGAAAACGTCACAACTACGGTATGATTCTTCGTATCGTTCGACCGAAGTAAGTATTAAGTATCCAATGTGAATGTATATTATTATTGTCATTATTATAATAACAATTATAAATTATAGACTAGCGATGAAAGGGATAATATTATCTTATTTAAATTTACTTGATTTCAGTGTTACTAGGCGAGGTTAGGTTTTGATTATATTTATTATTATTATTATTATTATTTTAATTCATTGTGATTAAATCGCGGTATTTCCGTCAGTCGATACAAATGATGGCTTATATTTGTTAACTCTTAATTATCAGTATATAGACAGTAGTGTACATTAAGTAAGATCGGATATTTACATTTTAATAGTGGAGAAGAATATAATTTGAATTTCCTAAAACTGTAAAAAGAAGTTCCTCGTAGTATATTTTGTGTATTTATATAAAATTGAAATTTATCAATTTACCCTTTAAAAATAATTATAGATATTTTATCAAAAGCACTGTTGCATTTTTTTTTATTCATATTCTTAAGTTGATTAAATATTATAATCATAACTGTGATAAAAAATTTATCGAGATACTGAAAAAAAAATTTCTAAAGGAGTTGAGTTCATAAAAAAATATAGTATACCAATGTATACATTGTAAATAGAATAAAATAAATAAAATTTTGAATTATTTTGTTTTTTATTTATATAGTATACTTAACAAAATAAACCCGAATATTTATAGAAATAATATTTTTTATACTACAAAATATAATTCTCAGTATTACAGTTTAATATACTAACTTATATTTTGTAAATCACTTTTCTGAGAACCAAGATTCTTACCTTCTAGATTTAATTACAAATTGAATAACAAACTCAAATATACAGATGTATCTATTTGGTTTTATGAATAAAATATATCGGTCTCATAATATTTCGAATGTAAATAAATTATAAAACTATTTTAAATTTTCTAAAACTTTTGAAAGTTTATATTGAGATAAAAAATAATAACCAAATCTAGTAGCTCCAGTATATGATTTATTTACATATATATATATAAACTACATAGGTATGTAATATTTGTTCTAAAGCAATTTACTGAAATAATAATAATATATTAATATGCACCAATAACGATGGGATTCTAACGATAAAAATATACATTTGCATTTAAATCAGATGAATGTAATAGTGGTCAGTCAAAGCCTGCCTTCATCATTTTTCAAAATTATTCACATATTTTACTAACAATTATAATGTTGAACATTTTTAGCAGAGCGGTGTACTATCATTGGACGTTCATATAATTCTAAAAACTATCGGTATTCTTAAAATGTAATTAAAGATTATGAAAATACAATGCACATAATATGATACTACGAGTAATTTTGTGTTATCTGTATACTATAGTTGTACCTATACTTGTATGGAAATGGCAGATCACAAGTTTACAATAATCACAATACTTTAAATTATTATAATAAATAAAGTCAAATAATTTACCTGGCATTAAATTAGTTAAAATCTATGCTCGATGATGATATAATAATATAATATATTAAACAATTAAAATATTAAAACGATTGGCCATAGTATTTTTGCGTTTGAGTGCGATCATTGTGTATAATGTAGAGAATATTTCCTTTTAATTCACATGGTCGTTTCGTACGTCGTATCAATTCGCTGTTATCAGAGCACTATTAATCTAAGACCGTGGCACTACCAGACAAGTATTTTATTCGGACCTCTTAAATTCTAGATGAGTAATTTTTTTTCGCATCGGACCTACACAGCACGTGGGTTACAAATACGCACATGATATTATATACACAAAATATAATAATATTAGTGTCGTGTCGATCGGTGTCGGATAAAATAATAATATTATTAGTATTGTTATTTATACGTACACGTATCGACGTGTAAAATACCCACGCATCCGGCGGCGGTGAGTCTTAAACACACGATAAATCGATACGTATCGCTAAACTCGTCGGTGGTCGAGCGCGTGGTCGGGCGGGGGTAAAACATAAATAATTCGTAACGAAAATTAAATCGGATAGTGGCGAGAAACGGGCCATAAATCAAATTCGGTCCGATCGTTAACGTCTTCGGAGGTCGGCTCTATATATGCGTAAATGAGCATGCACGTGTGTCTGCGACTGAACCGCACAAATAGTCTGAATAACGACGCTGTAGGCCTCCGACACAGACTTCACAACGGTCTATACTCGTCTACGATACTTCAACTACGTCTTAATAATGATCGTTTGACGTTGTCTCGTACGCTTCACGTACCTATATGATATTATTATTTACGGTCACTGAGAGTTCTTAGTAAATCCATCCTACAAGTTCCTCTTTGCACACGTCAACCGGCTCGATCATATAAAAAATAAAAATGGTGATTATTTTTTTTTTTTGATATAATATTATAGTTTTTCAACCACCGTTTTTTTTTTTTTTTTTTATTGCTGATTACCAAAATGAACTGCACGGGTTATACCAACATCACGATCGAAATCAGGTGATTAAAAAAAATTAAACACAAATAGTATCTTGAGCGACTACGATACAAATTGAAAACTACCGAATAAGACCGCTCACACACCATGCCATTTATGACTGCTGCATAATAATATTATATCCATCTAAAGCCAGGACCTGCGTCGGATCGAGGGACAAAATGTCCGTTTCAGAAGGTGGTCTCCGATTTTGTTTTAGATTTTAATCGATTACCGTAATATTATGATGTTAAATTCTGCCCAGTATTGTGGGACGTAAACCACTACTACCAGAACCGCATTCGATTACGTTTTGTTATAACTGTGCTACACGTCATATATTATTTATTTATACGGTTAAAACGTGTACCGCAACTATTTTATTTATAGTATATTGTTTCGGTCGGTCTTGTCGAGTTTTAACCAGATTTAAGAGAATCGATATGTGTCGGACATCGGATACGACCGCACCTATAAAATATATATCATACATAAATGTGCCTAAATATATTATATGGTTTTTGTCAATTTCCGTGTGCCACTCTGTCTCGCTGCCAAAACGTATCTACCCACAGGTATATTATTGCATAAGCAAACAGACATCGGACAGCCTATTCGATATCCGATCGATTTTTCGTATCAATGTAATATTATTACATCAATGATAATATTATTATACTTTGATGTTATATTTAGTACAACACACGTGGTATTGAACTAATCGTCAAACAGTAATACATTAGGCGATAATTGTGTTATATGTATTCTCGATACTATAATAATATTATATTACCTATATGAGATTATCTTTACAGTTAATATACATTTTCCGATCCACAATAATTGTAACTAATTCGTTCATTATACCGATAGATATATTGAAAATATTTACTTTCACATAATAATATGGTGTGAATACGAATGAGTTACTATTTTTAAATACTTTAATCACTAAAAATCTAAACAAATTAACCGAAACACAGGTATAAACCAATAGATACCCCCAATGTCTTAGGTGGAACTATACGTTGCTGTCGATCAGCCTGCGTATTCTGGGCAATCATAGGTCTTATTTTTTTGTACGATCTGGCATTTGGAGAATCCATAGGCCACCCGACCTAAGCTACTCACTACGGCACTGTTTATATAACTATGTATTACAAAATACATGTGCATGTACTCACGTATCATGTCCAACGAGACGGAGCTGGATATTGGCGGCACCATATGATTGTTGGATGCCTGACAAGTGAAAACGGTGTTGAGGTGGCGGCGTTCAAGTCGTTCCAGGCGCAACACGTTTCTCACCTTCCGGTCCGGTAGAGTTTCGAATGTCTCATCGATCAGCGCGTTCTCTTGCCACCAGGTGACACGGGGTGGCGGACGTCCTGCAAACAAAAAATAGGACCGTTAATAAAAAAAAAAAAAAACGTATACAAATATAATATAGTTTGTTAGATGTGTTAATAAAACCTGTAAGTGATAGCAACAGACAGAGATATATTATGCAAGCAAAACTGATCTGTGTTGGTGAATCGATAAAAGCTGTCACAAATAATTTTGTTATCGAGTAAGTACCTATTGATTATGTAAAAAGCCGAATCAATCAACGTGTATATAACGACATCGCGAATGACATTATGTATGCAATGTATACGTTTTACCTACATCGGTTTGTATATTTTAATATACTATTATGTTACTATATTCACCTCGTTATGATTCGGCATTTTAAATTACCATAAGAACATGACTTTTACGTGTTTAGATCGCTGACGACACTACCAGCGGCAGTCACTGGGTAGAAAAAATAAAAAAGGGGTTGCACGTAATAATTTATTTTTTAATTGAATCTGACATGACGATTTCGTTTTAATACCTTTGCACGACCTATGTGGTATAACAATAACCTGGTCTGTGTTCGTGTTCAATAACAGCGACACCTCATCAGCCTGTGCGTAATATATCATTATTATGATCATGGTCAGTTATGCTAGCAATATAATAACACGCAAGTTTTTTTTTTATTTTATTGAAATTAAAAATATTATTAAAATGGTGGTGGTGGGGAAAAGTTACTATTTATCATAATAATATCACCTAAGCTTTTTGAAGATATTCCACTTCCGTACCCAAAATATTATTTTTCTCAATAACTGTATTCATGATTATAATATAATGTAATATATTATAGATGAGAATAAAAATTATCAGCTACTACAAAGTCTTCGCGCAGTCCTCGAGGATTTCGAGTGACTGGGCGGTATAGCAGTAGTGTGATAGGTGTACATATTTTTTTCACCCCCGTCAATAATAATATTATAATACTCAGAATAATTAATGAAAACGTTTAAAAACAAAAATCCAAAGACGTCGGCGAGAGAGAATGAGGTGGAAGAAGAAGACCGTTTGGGAGCTTCATTTCTTTACGTTATTATAATACACTGTATGTTATAATATGATGTGTATTATAATATATACCGGGTTCTTCTGACAACATTTTTTTTGCCTAACTATCGTTCGAAGATTGATTCATAGTTCGGCCTCGAGACGAGTGAGTAACTTTTTTATCCCACGCCCCGTCAAACGTTTCCATACAATAATAATATACTATACACCGCTGCGGGTTTTCAGACACGATAAGTCCAAAAACCTTTTTCTCGGGAAAAGAATATAATATTCAAGCTACTATAACATAATATGCACAGTATAAACACAAACGGAAGAAAATTGCATAAATTAAATTATATGTATGTATAAATTTTACCAACGCGCGGTTGAATGTGTTCACATATATTATGTTCAAATTATATTATAACAACGCGTTTTTGTTGAATTATTTACAAAACTGTAGTGCGCAACTTCTTTATATTATTATGTTTTTTCACTCTAATCTGTATGTAAATTTTCGAACATAAAAATTGTATGATACAAAATAATAATATGTAAGAGCAAACCTAAAAAAAATAATAATGATTATCACCATAAATAAATTCCAAACGTATAAAAATTCTAGTACATTAAATCATGGTAAATATAAAAAGCCATTTATGGATAAAAGAACAGAAAGCAATTATTAATAGTCAACTGTTTTCGAAATAATATTATTTTCTCAACTAAAATGTAATTATAATTTTTTTTTTTTTGGCTCGTTTAGTCGTAATATTATTAGGTTCGTCGAAGTTTTTATCAAACATAATATAATTTTTATTTTTTATTTAAACATAAAGGTTTTGTGTAAACAGCACGCAATTTAAAAATAATTATTTTACTGCGTTGGCTGATTGTCATTGTTGTGGTGCGTAAATAACACAATTAAATGCGAATTGTATCGTTCTAAATTTTGTGAAATAAAATAATACTGTGTACTTTGTTACCTACGTAAAGTACGAGTGAGTTGCTAGTAATGAGGCTTTGAAATACGCATCCAAAAGTCACACTCTCAAAACTCAAAATTAAAAAAATTTAGCGCAAATATATCAACACATATTATGACAAAACGGTCAACGGAAGTGAAATACGTTTTAACACGTCCACCTATAGTAACAAACGTCCCATAGTATTCACTACATATAAAATTGAACATTTCAATACAGTTTGAATATTCGAATCACTGCAAATTCCCCATGAGTTGATCCAAAATTTGTTTAAAGGCAAATGTTATACGGTTGTTTATATTATAACAACCAAACGGAACGTTAGCAACGATGACACATCAAGACATGAGGACGTTTCACTCTAATATATCTGTCTTCAAAGGTACAACATAGCAAATGTTTGTTCAGTAGAATTATTACTTAGTTGTTTGTTTTGATATTCCTTTTGATATTCCTATTATGCAACTTATAGATAAGAACTTTATTTCTGTATTTTTATGTGGTTTTTTAAGATATTCTAATTTTAAATGAGAATAAGCTTGTAAAATTTTGCAATTTAAAAAATCTTATAACTAGGGCCCGGAACTTGATGACCTAAAAATCTTTCAAAAATGCACTAAAAAAAAATTTTAATGACTTATAAACATCAAAAAATGACTTAAAAAAATGACCACAAAAATACCAAAATTATAATTATGTTATAATATAATGGTTATAAACTTATAAATTTATAATTATTATTAATTTTATTTTTATACATTAAATATATTTTTATTACTTAAACAATTTAAATTGAGTTTTTATTAATACTTTTAAACAATAAATGTGTTACACTGAACGATTAAAGTGTGTTTCATATTTTCAAATAAAAAAGATCGGCAATTGTCCGATAGTAAAATTTTGTAGGTTAAAAACTTTTTTCGACTTCTACAGATGTGATTGGTGCATGTTTGAAAAAAGTGATATCATCTGTATTCAAATCTTCTGGCAATCCTTTTTTTGTCACTTCTTGTCCTTCAAATATTTTTGAAATAATCTGCATTGTTTTATAACCACAATTTTTTTCTAAAACAGTTTTAAATTTATGTTAAATTTCGCGCCCAACTATATTTCGTGATAATTTTATTTTATTTTTTTCTTCTTCTACAGTTAGTATAGCAACGGCAAGGCATATTTTTGACGATTCTAATCGTTTGATTGAATTTGGTAGCGAACCAAAGTTTGATTTGATATAAACTAAATTTAATTCTAAACCTGGACCTGCGAACAAATCAACTACTTTTTCAATGGAAGTCGAATCATTTTTGTCCAGTTTCATGATTATATTTTTAATTGTACCAAAATGTTCACAATAATAATTTTTCTGAGTAAAATTATCTGAGCTAATTACGATAATGCAGGTGAAATAGTACTTCAATATAACACACGTGTGCACCGGACCTAAAATAGTATTTGCCAATAGTTTATTAAATAATCGTAGATCACTTCAAAAAATGATAAAAATAATAAACGTCAATAAACGACAAGCTATAATGAGCCATAAAGCATACAACTCCCTAAAAATGCAAAAAATGCAAAATAAAAATTGTACTATTAAACTCTATATTCCATGAATCAAATTTCTGTAAAGACAAGCCTCGAATGTAAGCATTAAAAAAAAAGATGCAAATGCATCGTTCCGGGCCCTACTTATAACTCACTTAAAAATTAAAATATCATAAAAAACCAACGTAGGTGCCTACTTCCACGAAATGTGTATAAATAATGTTCTTAACTTTATGTCTTAAAATTTAAAGTTTCAATAGCAAATACATTGACTGTCAATAGATGCACTAGAATGCGTAGGATGAAGTATTTTTTTTAAGAACATATTATGCACAATCTGTATGTTTAGGTACTTACAATACAATAAACACAAGTTATGTTACAATAAGTAGACTTGTAATGCTCGAGTGAAGGGAGTTTCCAGTGACACCACTTCAGAGTTCAAAACTTATAATATTTATTTTATGGTTTTTTTTCTGCTATTTATTTAGGATGAAGTTATTTAAATAATATTTACTATCCAAATACAATGATCCTAATATGGTTTTCTTTTGTATCATTTACAATACATATATGCCTACCATACATATTTAATTAGTAAAATTTAAGTTAAAGTAAATGTACATATTTTTTTAGTTGCTTTTTAGCGTATTATTTGTAAGTGGTTAAATATACGATAACGGTTCAATTTAACTTGTGAGGGGTATGAAATTTAAATTATGAAATCCTACTCCTTTCCCAAAACGTTCAGAATTTCTAAAATATTCTCTAATACTAGTACAAATATGATATACTAACTCATACATATTTAATTCGCACGTTTAAACTTTAAACTATTATTTCAAATTATATCGAAAAAATGGTGACCTTAGAAAATATGCCCTTATGCATGAAAACGGTACTCAGTTCATCATAAAATTATTTAAATAAAAATGTATTTATATTTTAATATACAAAACTAATTCGTAAAAGACAATTTAAATAAAATAGATAAAACAAAAGAAACTAATTGTGGCTTGTGAATACTGTGTTATACTAGGGACAGGAACCTTACCATAAAGAACCGATTTTGGAACCGGAATCCTTTTATTATTGAGAACCAAGACATCACCGGAACCCTTTTTTAAAATAATTTAAAAACCGGAACCTTACCGGAACCGATACTTTTACTTTATAATTTTTTTTACATTAATATCAAACTAAAACAGGTAACAAATGTTTCATTTTTTAAGAACCGAAAAGAAACCAAAACCTTTATTTTAGTTTTTCTTGGAACCGTAACACAAAATTTAGTTTTCTGGGAACTGAACCAGAACCGAAACCGTAAAAATCATTAAG
Source organism: Metopolophium dirhodum (assembly GCF_019925205.1). NCBI lineage: Eukaryota > Metazoa > Arthropoda > Insecta > Hemiptera > Aphididae > Metopolophium > Metopolophium dirhodum. The sequence continues at coordinate 55,521,501 of NC_083560.1, read as the reverse complement.
GTTCTGTGATTATAACTACAAAGTATATTTTATTATAATATTACCTAATTACTTTTTGGTAAAGCATTTTCACTAAAATAAATTTAAGTTTTTTTTTTTGGCATAATAATAATAAATGTTAATCGAATATTCACCTAACGTAGGTAGGGTTTGAAAAAAACTTGTGCAAACGGTTTTCTATCCGTTGCGCGTCAGCCGTTGATTTGGTTTCCGATGCAAATATTGCGTTTCCAGCATTTTCTATTTTTTTTTCCACAGTATTGCAATTTTTTATGCGTGCCCTATGCTATTTGTACAGTTTTTCATTTTTCCTCTCTCACATATAATATAATATATCGTTATATTATATCGTACATTGGCGAACCATTGTATATATGTTACTAGACACTCATACTACACAATCTTTTCGAGGCTGATCCATGCTTTCACACATAACAATAACATATTACCCTCTATTGCTCACACTCTGACCAATTGTTTGGCACCTCCACATCCACCAAAACCTCCGCAAACGTCGGCTACCGATACACCTTTTTTTATTTTTTTATTCATCACGAATATTCTCAATTTTACATTCCAACAAACTCGTTACCTGCAGCTATATATTATTATAATTTTGTAGGTTCCTATTTCTGGAAAAACGCATATTATAATACACGAACAAATCATGTTCATACCAGAGCTCGATATACCGACATCTACAAGCATAATATTCTTGTCCGATAAAAAATGACTCAATTTTTTTTAAAATGCTGGTTAAACTAGCTATAGGGTTCGACTAATTTAATACCCAGTCAAAACGTAGATATAAAAATAAATTTAAATTTTGGTCATATTGTTTTGATTTAGTATAATTAAATGTAAATTTAAAATTAGTGGTCTTCAATACCTACCTACTTCATAGAAATTATCGAAAAACCATTGTCTAAGAATGAAATAAATAATAACCATTAACACACGACGGTCAGTTTCTAATTAAAAACCAATAATGTGTTACACCGAAAAACAACGAAAACGTATCAAAATCTCAGTCATCACATTATTATAATATGTATTATACGTTTAATGGATAGTAGCTTTTAATACTTATAAATATCTTGTACTTCATATTTTATCAAAACTAGAGATTATTCTACGGTAATTAATATGTCTGTCTTCAAATTGTTATCTGATCATTACAGTGGCTTATGAAATAAAGTCTTATCGATATTGTAGATGTTACAATGGGTGGGACATTCATAATAATACAATGTATTATATTATGCATTAATAATACATGTACAAAAGATATTAATCTTAATATACAACGAACAGTCATCAAAGTGAAATGAAACGCTGTTATAAGTACTCTAATTTATTTCTATTCAAAATCTGTTATTGGAAATAAAAGCCGTAGAATATAATTAAAAATACATTACTCTTGATTAAATGATGTAACTATACTTTCAGTTGGTAGAAAAATTAAATAACTCAATTCGCATTTGAAAAATGAATGAACTTGGTTGAGAAGTCTCAAATGAACGGATCCGAGAAAAAATATCTTTAATTTATAATGTTATGAACAAAAAAACGATTGGTGAGAAAATCATTTTAAAATAATTAAATTATTACATTTTCTGCATTTCAAATAAAATTAGTTTATAATATTCTGATCTTAAAGTTTTTAAAAATTATTATAGGTACTTGTACTTTTGATTCAAAAATAATAAATAACTACCTAACTATAATAGTCAGCATTTATATTTCTTGGAACTTGTGTATTATTTAATAATCAATAAGTCTATACTATACAATTTTAATATTCAGCAGGTTAATATTATACAATTTTTTTTTGATGATTATTTTTAAAATTTTAATTTAATTTAGCTAACTTTGAGTAAAACATTTATTTTATTCTCACAGTTTACTAAAAAGTAAAACATACTTAGATCACAAAAAATATGTATTCATTTTATATAGTTCAATATTATTATGAAATAAGTTATAAAAATAACGATTGTTATACTTCTATGTAGCAAATTGAGTGTATTAACTTTGACTAAACAAATACAGTCGCCTGAGAAACATTAAATATAATTTATAATGTGTTAAAATCACGAAGAGTAAAATTAAATTAATCAGTTATGATAGTTTAAGAAATTGCCTTAAGAAATTACATAATTTTAAATTTTGTACATTTCATAAATACATAAAAACCAGGGCTTGCATTTGAAAAAAAATTCCATTTTATGTTTTTTATAATTAAAACGTTACTCAATTTTTGCGTGTATCGTTATTTAAAATAGTGTTAATACCTATTAAATTTAAAAATTGTAATGGCCCAGGAACGGAATATAATATAATCAATTCTTAGATTCTTGGATTGTTTCATGAAAAAAATATTTCTACGAAACCAATAGACCTTTAAAATATTTCGTTTTACGCTATTTTTCGTTCAATTATATTCTATAAATTAAGTTTTGCGTTATTATTGGTTTAATGATATACAATATATTTTGTTAATCGTTATGTTTTATTTTGTGGTATTTAATTATTTTTTATTTTCACTTTCCGTTATAATAACGTTTACAAATTTCAATCGTATTTTGTCAAATATAACGATACAATCATAGCGTTATTATAACATTTGCAAACCCTGATAAAAACGCATTTATAATTCATTTTTTTTTAGAGTTGATTATAGAATACAAGACGTATTGTTTCAGCGTCAATTTTTTTTATTTTAAAACTATTCATATTTCATAAAAACATCTTCACGTATAAGATATACAATTTTCAAAAGTTTCGAGTCTAGCATCATTAGAGATCAAAAACTATGATTATTCAATAAATTCTCTCATTATAGTTGCCTTAAGGAAAACCTACAAGCAAGCGTTTTTGAAGAGAATGTACCAATATCAAGACAGCAACTCCAGAAAATAGTTTTTTAAATGGCAAATTGTCAAGATAACTTTTCATTGAATTAAATTTAATATCATTTCACACCATTATAAATCCTGCCCCGGGGACGTGTACTTTGTGTCTGGTTTCGTTATCAGTATTTTTACTATTTTAAATGGGACATACTTTACATTGATTGCAATAATGTTAAGCTTTATTTAACACTAACAATATACATATTATAATAACATGTAGTGACAATTTTAATTTTATACTTTCGATACCAGCCGCGGACGTCGTCGTACATAATCAGACTTTCGGTCCCAAACAAATCGATTTACCTTCCTGGTGTGGTATAATATATATATATTTAATAAATGTAGAAGTGGTGTTTGACGTGGGCTGGATTCCGCTGGACTGAACACAACCGGAGTTGGAGTGGTATTTTGGAGTGCGGGCTAAATTATTTTCGTAGGTCTATTTTTCATTGCGTTGGATTGTCGGGCCATCTCTTGGCCTATGTCAACCCTCTCCCCACCACACATACACACTCACACACACATACGCACAGGCACATATCATAATAACGGCTGCGTTTAAGACCTTTCCGCATTACAATCGCATCCGTTAGTATTGGCACTTGACGACAGGGTTTTTATACGAGGCCATCGATCCTCGGTCCCCGGCACTGATTGATGATGTAAATCATCGGTTCGATAAATACCCGACCGTTTGGTAGCGCCGACCGTCGTACCATTATACGGCCGGTGAATTCCGTTTTTTGCATCGTTATTATCGCGTTGTCCGGTGACTTGTCGCAGGGTTGGAGAAAAACAATGTATACGCACTCGCCCATCCGCAGCCGCCACACAGCTATCTCTCACTTATCGCCTGAGTGGACGGACAGGACATTATAACTGGTCCTGGGGAGTGGTTTCGTGATATCGTGGGCTGCAGTCATCTCGCATCCATCCATGTCGAGTCGCCCATGGGGCTTGAGAAAATAGACAGTATTGTTCCACGACAACACAAGACGGTGACATAAAGTATTTCTCGTTCTACGTTAAAGGTCCGTCACAAACTTATCACGGAACACGTCAATTCAATGAAATAATAATAAGATACGGAGATAACAACGTGATATTAAATTAAGTGTGGAAAATCCATTAAAGAAAAAATAGTAATAATACCTATTTTAACGTGACAGTTCATTATTAATTATGTATCATTTATTGTTCCAAACGTTTCTTCGTTATATAACTACCATTTTAAATTAAAACGAAAAACACTCTTTTTAAAAATACAATATTTTTTGAATAATAATGAAAAACTGTTAAGCATCAAATTATATTCTGAAAAAAACCATAAAACAATTTCGTTTTGACGATATTACATTTAATATTAACTTTTGAATCACATTTCAAGACTAATTTCAAATTTTTATCTCACCGTTTAGTTGTTTTTTTATGAATCTAGACGTATTTATTTTTTATTAAAATAATTAAATAAAGTTATGACCAAAACGAAAAGAATAATTTATAGTGACATTTGACTAAACGACTGTGATAATATTCTAGTACAGTTTACAAAAACAAAATGATTTCTATTATAATATAAATCAACATTAATTGTGAACTCAGACTCTCGAGGAATAGGTAAATAACATGCGCAATACTTTTGTTTATAATTAATTACGAGATATAACCGATATAATATTGCAGTCTTGAACTGAAATTGGTAACGCATTTAGGTAATTTTAATTTCGGAAATTTAAATTCGGAGACCAAGTATGAAAATAAAATATTTCATAATAAATGCTCAAAGTGTTCATGTGTCATCTATAACCAGAAGCACGACCAAAGACAATACTATATTATAGAGAAACAGTCGTCCGACCGTTTGGTCGTTTTTTCGACCGACAACAACGCGTCAGGAGAGTACAATAATAATATTCCTACCAGCTGCTCGCCTGCACACGTACATTCGCGTTTTACTTCTTTTTCACACACGCACTCACTTGTACATAATAATATATATACATATATGTAATTTATTCAAATCGACAATCGGAAACGAAAGCGCAAAACGATTATTCCGATCACGTCCGCGGGACTCTCTGTGTTTCGACGGCTCAAAGGAGAAACACCCACACAAAATCTTCGAGTCTAGTCGTAATAGTGATAATAATAATAATAGTAGTAGGAGTAATAGCAGTAGCAGTGGAAGCAGTAGTAGTAGATATATAGACGGAGGGGGACAGTCGGGCAAGGAAATCGGCCAAAGCGAACGCCGACGTATCGTATCGACAGACAGACCGGCGCGTTTCACAACCGGAGAGCTCACTATAATAATATATATTATTATAATAAAACGCAGATTTCGAGAACGAGTGTTTTTTACCGCCGCCATCGCATACATATACGCTGCCCGAATACGAGAGCACACTATTATTACTATTATGATAATACGACCAGTCCGCCCAGCTCGATATATTATATTCTCCTCGTACATACGCGTTATTACGGTTATATATTGTTATCGCCGTCGCGGTGGCACAGCCTTTGCGGGTCCAAAGACATCGCGAAACGTGCTCGTTCTGCGTATTTCGCGCCGGTCGAGTTCGACGTGAAACGATCCGATTGATTCAATAAGAGCGCTGACGTTTTTAGCGAAGAAGCTGCTGCTGAAATTATCTCGTCGACACTGCACGTAGCATAATATTATTATAATATAGTTACACACATCGCGATAAGCTAATATTGTGCTGAGATAAACTATTCGTCGGCAAAAAAAATTATGTCTGAAAATTGTATTATTCCGGACCCAGACGAGAATAGTTACAATAGTCCCCGAAAGCGGACGAAGGTGGTGGTATTGTCATGCCACAATTAATTACTATATTATTTTATGTTTCTAATACAATTAATTGTTTTGTAAAAAATATCATGAATTGATATTTATAGTTGCAATAGGTATACAATTTTTGTTGAAAACTACCCATATAGTGAAACTATTATTTTCTTAACAGAAAACTGCAAATTATATTTTCCAAGAACACAATGCCCACTTAAAACCATGTTTTTGCGTTTTTCAACGAACCTCTGTGAATTCCAGGGCTTGAAACCGGTTACCGGTTTTTACCGAAAACTGGTAATTTCCCGAAATTTTGGGGAGCCTATAATCAGTTACCGTTATTATAAACCTATTTGTACTCCCGGTTATCGGTTACCGGTTACCGTGACAATTTTTCAGCTAACATAAAACGTTATAATAACGTAATATGTTTTAACCGGTTAAGAACCGATTACCGGTATTTATAAATACTGACTACCGTTACATATGAATTATAATAATATTATGTTTAATTTATTTTAGCTACATAAATGATTATACGCTCGTAGCTACTAATGGTATAATAAATAATAACTTCTTAAAACTATTCTTAAATCATACTATTATATTATCTTCGTTTTTTTTCCCTAGTCTCAATTCTTGTTATAATAATTCAAATAATTAGTATTCTACATTTCTATTTCCTACCTACCTATAACATAAAATATCGTTGGTTGGTAATGAGTAATGACGGTACACTATAGTCGATAGTCCCGGTCTCCCTTATCGTATCGTACTGGGAAATCTAAAAATAGCTTGATTCCTATAACAACACGAATATTGTATTAAGTATACGGGTACAAAGGTGTAGTTCAATTTTTTTTAGAAAACCGGTATTCAATCGGTTACCGGTAACCGACATTTTTTCGAAGCGGTTATCACCGGTAACCTGTAATTTTGAATCTAGTACCGGTAATTGGTCACCACTAACAACGGGACCGGTATAAAACCGGTAACCGGTATCCAAACAATTTTCGGTTACCACGTTAGTGGTAACCGATTAAATTAATAACGATTTCAAGCCCTGGTGAATTCCACGCCATAAAAGAGGGTCTTCCACCTCCCAAACCACCACACTATATTATTATAATATGTGACGGAGTGGCGAGGGAACGAGTCAAAACTCTGTAACGACGACGACGACTATACGTTGGCGACACAATCGATATTATTATAATGACGTGTATATTTTGTCGGTGGTAATCGTTAGCATTAGGTCAGATTTTGGGTATTCTGTACAGCGCTATGCGTCCCTTAAACCCTTTTCCAGGACGGCGGGTACAGCTGTGAATTAATTTGTGGACGGTCACACACCGGCGGCGGACGCCACTGTTGTCTTCGCCTGGAGTAGATAATAATAATACGCCACTGCCACCGAACCGTGTATTAATAATTATTATAAAACTGAGTCATCGCTGGACCCTCCGCATAGCCCGTGTCAGATTACGCTCGAACGGTATAATATTTTGATTATTATTATTATTATTGCCATTCCGATTTTGAAGCCGATTTTGATAGCCGCAAAAGTAATATTTAAATCCATGGTCTACTGCATCGCTAAAACACTAATTTATGCGAGGTAGCTCATTTTATTTAACCGATTTTCGGCAAGAGTAGTCCGATTTCGAACAAATACTACAGAATACAGCATACATCATTATGAAGCCCAAGTTACCTATAAACTGTGAGTATAATATATTCGAAAACCAATTGTTTAATATAAGTTTCAGATCTTACATCTTTAGATCCAACAACCAAATAATAGTGAAATATGAATTTAATTATGCAGCTGGTTAGTCCTGCGTACTTATTGTATAGTTGAGCTCAAAAACAATAAATTAATATGCTAAAATCGCAGTGATAGATCATAATAATGTTATAATAAACCTACTGAGCTGTAGTTATACTTCCTATTCTATTAACATCAAATCGTTTAAAATAACACGGTTTTAACATTTAACAAAATAAATTAAATAGTTATTATACCTAAGGTAATTGATTGAAAATTATATGTAAATATTTGTGCTGAGTAAAATTACTATAATACGTCACTCATATTTCCTTGCATGACTTAATCTCAAGAAGTCAAAATATATTATTTCATTAGTATTCGTAATAGCTTTCTAATAATGTGAAATCTATAGTTGATTAGTTTGCAAAACAAACTCAACGATTAACAGTTTACACGTGGTTTTGTATAAATTATTTAACATACCAAAACCTATTGTACAATATTATACAGTCAAATCTCTAGGACAATTGGTAATAAATTGTAAGTTTAATAAAATAGAGAGTATTTTTAATGTCCTGAACAATTTGTTTGCTCTAATAATTTACTTGTAAGTTGCGAATAACAATAAATACAGGAATTTCGTCTTTGAAATACAACAATATTAAATTTCATCCCCTCTACCGATCGGTTACGTACGGGTGATGACTTGAAGAGCGGATTCATTTCGTCCTTGATGTGATATTATGTCCAACGACGGGAGGCAAATAATTGAACAGATTCAAGTGCCTCACCGCCGCCGCCGCCGTTGGAGTCGTCTTCCCTAAATGGTCATTTATTAGTAAATTCACTGAACGTCGTGTAACGTTTCCGAGTCGTGTTATGAACGCACGACTCGACGCGTGCGCATGCGCAATTACGCGTGTATGTATAATGTTGATATTATTATTATTGTATATACACACGAATCACCGCCCGACTAGGTTATCCCTCGGAATGGCTTTCGGTAGGTATTAGCTGGTTAAATGGCCGTGTACCAACTAAATCCAACGTTGCACAGTGAGATTAATTATTGTTTCTGCAGACGTCGTTATGGTTTTGATGCCCGTTTTCGAAATTATTCTCGACACGCCAGTGTTGTATTATATACGTAGGTAGGTAGGTATAATGTATAGGTATAAGTCATCGTTTTTCGAGACTTATGAAAAGGTCGTATCCGTGGAGTGTTCGCACATAGGAGGAAATAAGTGGGCATAAGCCCCCCTCACAAATAATATTTGAGCACTCCTAAATATACATAGGTGCTTATATATCACTTTATTAAGATTTACGTAATCCTATTATAATATAATGTGAATGGATTTTTCTCAAATATGACCAGAGTAGGAATTTCACTGGTACTAGTATTATAGAGAATTGCTATTAAATACGTTTTTCGATTATTTTTAACAAAAAATGTATTAGGAAATAATTGATTTTTATAATACTCGAAGCATAAACGAAACAACACACAAACTGCACCAAGCACAGTGTCCAGTAAATTATCTGGAAGTTATCTGGTAATAGTTTTGTTTACGAATGGTTCGGAGTATGATAATTATTGTTTTGTACCTAACGCAGATATTTCGTATGCAACTCGTGTTTAACGAAAATAACCAACAATACGTAGGTATTTATAGATAAATAACAATTATTTAAATACATTTAAAGTACTTGTTATAGTATTTCAATTTCAATTTATTAAAAATGTATAGTTGATATGATTGGTTAGGATTAATGGAATTAAAATTAATAATAATCAAAGGTAATTTAGAAGTGTGATTTAAAGCCTAGCTCTTCACCAAAAATAATCAACAAAAATAAAATTTTAAATAAAAATAAAACCTTATTATACATCTCGTGATAGTGTGATAAAGATTTACAGAGCAGCTTAAATTATTTTACAACTATTTAAATTGAAACCAACAACATAATAAATGATGGATTTACAACGCAGAATAATTAAAAATCATTAAAACTTAACTTCTCTGAACTTACCAGAAAATAAAGTAAATCCAAATAACATATGGATAATACTGACCTTAGCGTTCATTAAATTACTTAGAAATTCAAACTTACAACCACAGCTATAAATACATACTCTCCTGACCCCAATCAAAAATGTTAAGTGTTAATGATTTTGTAAGCTTGTGCTTGGACCTTGTTAGTACCGATCTTAAATTAACCATAAAACATTTAAAAATTCAATCCAGAAACCTATAGGGCACCTATCCATTGTTTAAAAGATAATGAAGCCCTGCAGTCCTATACCTATAAAAGGCACAAAAACAAAACTTATCGAATAACCATAATAAATTTCCATCCACCGACCAACACAATTAAAATGAGACCAGAACTAGACACATTTGGATTCTATGTCGATAAATTCACATAAGTCTTACATAACATAACACTATCACCAAAATCGTTTACCCTAGGTGGCGTTATTATATTCATAAGAAACGTCCATTAGAAAAATCAACGACTAAAATAACCTAACCCCTCCCCCGACCGGGTGGGAGGAGGGGGTCTAATTCAATTATATTATTAATCTGAAACATATTTTTAATCTCCGAATATCTTGGATACTTTCATGACTTAATTATTCTATTTTCCAAACCTAATAAACCAATATACAAGGCCAATAATTGGCTTACTACCGTTCTTATCTAAACTTAATGGTAAACTGAACCTAAGTCAAATCTGCTATTTGGTGAATAACGGAAAAAAAGCATCTAACTCCCGATAGTATATTGCAAAATGAAATAGATAAATAATCACGCATCAGAAACATTCTAAAGCAATATAGATCATTTTATTTCAATATAAATTCATATTTAGTAATAAAATCATTGAAGTGGGCATTTGATCTGTGTTGATAATTTATGATCGTATAAAGTTATATAACATATTTCTAATGTGGTGGAAGGAGAAAAATCGATTCTACACTTTCAAGAAACCCGTATGAATGCGAATGCTATGTAATAAAATATAATATACATTTTTTCTTCCGTAATTTATAGATATTTCAATGAAAAATTGTGCATTCAATTTTCATTAGTGTAAAATAGTTTAAAGAAATTGAGTTTTATCTATGTGTGTCACATTTTTATTATAAATAAGAATCCATAGTAAATTATTATTTTTTTGAAAAAACAATAAATGAAAAAAAAGAAAACCGTTTGTTTGGTTTTATTAAAACACAAAATAGAATTTATATCACTGATAAGATTAGTAGAAGTATATATATTAGAATATCTTTAATAGTTTAAAATAGTTACACTAACCAAAAATGATACATAAAATAATTTTTCTACCAATAATTTCAGTGAGTCCAAACTCGTGGTTCAAGGGTATTATGTGTGATATACCTAATTATTATAAAATACAATATCTTGTCTTTCGTTTTAAATCTATAGTATTACTAAAATAATGAAATACACAAAAACAAACAAATCAAATTTCCATTTAAAGGAACTAAGATATAATATATATATTTTATAATCTTGAAGGAACATATACATCCTAATTTTTACACTTGGAGTTGAACCTATACATATCATTTTCAAAACCGTTTAACCGAATGCCACAGGCAGCTGGGTCCAGTACCTAACTCACAGCTGCAGTTTCGACATAACCACAGTTTTTTTTTTTAATTTAAAAGCAATTCACCTCAACCTTTTCTCTGCTCAACCCGTCAATATTGGATTTGGTTAATCTGAGAATCATTTGATGTTTACACTTATACATACATATATAAGTATTTATTTATTGTAATAATAACGCACGAAGAAAATATAATACTTATATTTAAATTTATTGAATGTGATTTTCTTTTTAATAATTGCTACTAGAAAAATTACATTAAATAAAATGTTAGTTTAGGTGCACAGTACAGGCCAACTTATTGAAACTCAGTACAAAATACAAATGATTTCGTTTACACATAATAATATGTGTTATAAGCGTAAAACGAAAAACGAACTGACTTAATGATTTCTTCGGTAGCCTCGACGAGATTTTAAGAATAATTCGAAACAAATTTTCCGACTAAATAATGCGCGAAATACGCCAGCTGTTTGGCAACCATACGTCCATATACCATAATATTTTTATTTCATAGATATTTTTCGTTTAATACTCTGTAGCACAATACTATAATAGACGGTTCGACCATACTTCACCATATATTGACTTGTATGCGATATATAACAAAACTTAAAATGGTTGTGATTGTTTTATAATTAAAAACATAGCAACAAGTTATAAATATGTCAAAGCCTAATTTGAATTTAAAAACAAAACTAGACGGTAATGCTTTACTATTTTGGTATAGTTTTCGATTGTACATATTATAATATAGATGGTGGTGGTGCACAATAAAATTGTGAGAGAACATGTAGTTCAAAAGTACTCACTCACTGTTTTGTTTGATAAGTAAAAAAGTAACCCAAAAAAATTCTGTCAATTCATGAACAATAGTAGATCCAATCACAAGGATATCCCTAAAGTTGTTTCTCTTAATGGCACACCCTCTAGTAACGAGCACGAGTCAGCTGAGATGTTTTCTTCCTACTTTTCCTCAGTTTATTCTTCCAAGGTGATTCCATGTGACTTTGAAAGTCCAGACATTTACTCTTTTGACCTGCCAAACAACGTCTCTTTAAGCTTAGATGATGTCTACCAAAAATTATCTCAACTACATTGTAACAAATCTGTCGGTCCGGATGGCCTACCTGGTGTATTTCTTTCCAAGCTGAAATCCATTATATCTTACCCCCTTTGGATTCTTCTTAGGCGATCACTTGATGAAGGCATCTTTCCACACATTCTTAAACTGGGATCTATAACGCCAATTCTGAAGTCCGGATGTCCAACTGATGTCTCTAACTATAGACCCATCTCAATTTTATCGCATATTGCCAAAATGTTTGAGTCATTGGTCCAAAAGGATATTCTTAGATCATACAATAATATTATTATGGAAGAGCAACACGGTTTCCGCCCTGGTCGTTCTACTATCACTAACAGCCTAATTTTTCATAATTATTGTTTCAACGCTTTCCAACATCATTCACAGGTGGACGTTATTTACACGGATTTTAATAAGGCCTTTGATACCGTGAACCATGCTGTCTTAGTGAAAATTCTAAAAGATTGTGGCACTGGTGAGCCGCTATTGTCTTGGCTTAAATGCTACCTAGATAACAGATACCAATGGGTAAAACTACCCAATGTTAAATCTAATGTGTTCTTTACACCTTCTGGTGTTCCCCAAGGTGGACACCTGTCCCCTTTGCTCTTTTTCATCTTCATCAACAGCCTTAGCAAAACACTAAAACACTGTCAAGTTTTATGTTTCGCGGACGACATCAAGCTTTTTATGAATATCAACTGCATTGAAGACAGTCTTAATCTACAAAGTGATTTGAATAGATTTGTTGCTCTTTTTGATAAATTAGGTTTGTCACTGAACCTAGGTAAGTGTAAAGCCATGACGTTTACTAGAACCCGCTTTCCATTAACGTTCTCCTACCATATTCATGAATCAATAATTTCTCGCTGTGATGGATTTACGATGGATCTTGGGTTCAAACTCTCCAGTAACCTTGACCCGGGCATTCATATTGAAATGGCTTGTTGCAAAGCTCTAAGAATGTTGGGTATAATAATGAGATTGTCAAAGGACCTTAACCTAACTTCGTCATTGAAAGTCTTATACTGTTCGTTAGTCCGGCCAATTATTGAATATGGTGCCATTGTTTGGGATCCCCATACTGCCGACAATGCTTGCCAGGTCGAAAGGGTACAGCGCAGGTTCTTGCGATTTACAAGCTTCCTGTTAGGCATCAAATCTCCACCTCATGATTATTCCTCATGCTACTCAGCTTAATCTAGCCTCACTGGCAGAGCGCAGGCGCATTATGGATAGCAAGTTCTTGAATGGACTGTTAGATGGTAGTGTTGATTCCCCAACTTTACTATCCTTAATTAAGTTTAAAGTATCCCAACGCTCCACCCGCTCCATTACTCCATTTCATGTCCTTTTTTGTTCCACCAACTACTTACTAAATGAGCCTTTAAGGCGTATGATGCATAATGCCAATCTGGACCCCACTTTCTCTTTTAGTTAGCTCTGTCATATATATTATTATTGAAATGCATATGTACATTTTTAGTATTATTGTTATTTATATTGTTATTTTTTTGTTTATTTTGTTTTTTTTTTTTTTTTCTCTTTGTAAACCATATTATTACCTGTTTTTTCTATGTAAAAAAGGGCCTAGCCCGTATATTCCAATAAATAAATACAAAATAAATAAATAAATAATGTTCTTTCAGCTCTTGAAAATAATTCTATTCACGTTATTTTAAACATTTGAAACAACATTTCGTAAAATCTTGCTTCCCTTTTCCTTAAACAAACTACCAGCTCTTATGCTTGTTAATAAGTAAGTGCAAAGTAGATAGGTATGGTGTATAACATAGATCTATTACACTAGGCCATAATTCAAGATATATTGTAATATGTCACAATCGCTAGCAGTAAATCATAATTATAGTAATATTATGTTGATTAAAAACAGACATATCTATTATTGTCCAATATTATGAACAATCGTAAACTATGCTTAGTATACCTACCTACTAAGTATATTACAAATTTATAATAAACGTAAATGGCTTAGGTGTACCATTCAAATTTTAGTCCTCAGTGATTAAATATTTAAATAAATCAGTAAATCACTGTAGTTCACAGAAATTAATTATCACAATTTACATAAGCTTCCCTGTGACACCAGTTGTAATTTGCACACACCCACTCTCAAGAGCACACGCAATTGCATTACTTGGTAACTGTACCACTGTAATAAGGGTACTAATACCAGCTATTTTAATATGTGCAGGTCGACATAAAATAGAAATTATTAAATCATTGCAAACTCTAAATGCTTATCAATTCGTTCAATCTCCCATAATTATACATTAACAGTTTTAGATAAGTATTTGAGTTCGGTTTACTAAAACAAAATTGGTCAACATACCAAAAAGTAGGTAGGTACATGAAACTTGTAAATCGATGAGTCGATCGGTTTTTGTAGACTGTAAATAAAACACAGTAGGTACCAACCATCAAAAATAAATTTATTTAAATTAAATTAATTATTTTAATTAAATTAATTAAATTAAATATATGAAAGAGGGTGTGACTCGACAACGTCAATAACGTTTTTTTTTAAACCGAATGTCTACATATGTGACCAGGCCCGTACATAAAAAGAACAAACCACGTGCGCCGACATTAACCACGAATGAGGTTGTGGTTTTGCAGGGGTCTACTCTTTGTACACGCGTTGTGTTGTCGATAAGCGAAGGACCAACATCGAATATCTCATTCAACCTACCACAGTTCCACGGTGACCGTAACCCGTGTTCAAATAACAGTAGGTACTTGAAATCTATTGGCTTCTCCGGGTTATTAAAATGCGCGTTCTATAGTAAGTTGTCCTAGTTATCAAACGAACATTTTATTGACAAAAATACACCGACAAAGACTCACTGACTACTACGCAACATCAAAGACGTACACTGAACTGCATCGTTGAAATAGAGCCCAATTTATTTTGTCCACGGTCTGTCTGTTGAACATTTGGATTTAAATGAATAACATACAGACGATTGTAACCGGCTTTAAAATAAACTATAACGTATCGAAAGATCGTCACATAAAACACTGTGCAGACGCGATACCGACAATATTATAATTTGTATAAAATAACCGCGAAGTCTCCATCTACAGTCTGCAGTCCTGTCGCATTCGAAATGTCCCGCCGAGTTGAACAAACACTCATCAACATTAAATACTCTACGGTGTCAGTGAATCATCTTGTCTGTTCCCATTTCCCGGCGCACGGCTTAATCGAATTTTCCGAATCATGTTTTCATTATTTTCAAAGTCTCATCCGGTGAAAATAAACACATATACCGACATTGGCATATAATACTGTACACTACTGCAGCGGCTTGTCTACATTGTTTACAGTAAGTCGCAGTCGAGAGTTACCGTGTTTGCACTTGCATTACACACTCGTACTACACTGGGTCACATAATTTCAAAAACGGTAACTCTTACTTTTCAAATGTCTAAGTTTGCTACACAAATTGACAAAGCAATCGCATATGTGGTGCGGCGAACATTTACGTTTTCGATTTTCGTTCGTATTATCATAATTTCTCGGAAATCGTATTATAAATTATAATACCTATGTTAAGTATAATAATATAAATAATACAGTTCTTCTTCCTCGTCGATACATAAGTAGGTAGGTATAGGTAGGTAGATGACATTATATATACATTATATATATGATATTATTATCTTTACTTTTGCCACTAATTAATAATAATATTTGTAAGCTCATTAAAGTCAATGTGTACTTGGAGCAAACTTAAAGGAAAATCATGAATTTGAAATTTAACAACATAGCGATGGTTTTGTTTTCGTAAAGTGTAGGTATAGTCTTAACTATAAATACCGGAAGATTCACTGAAAAATACGGTTCCTTATTGACAAGGCGTTAGCGCTCGAAATTATTTGTATTGGCTTTCAGATTTTCTACCCCACGATGCAGAGATTTATAATATGACTGTGATTTTCAACCAAAAGCCTCCCGCTTTTGTACATATTTCTAATTGTGTATTTTTAATTAAACGACTTATTCTAACGGTTGAATATTTTATTTCAAGTTGAATCATTAAATGGATTTTAGAACAATAACCATTATTTATTAATTTTAATCTAATCCAATAAATGTCTATAACGATAATTTTTAGCAAGCTTTTTTTTATTTTGAGTTAAATTTTAACGATTTATAATATTTAGTGCGCTAAGACTTATCTAATACTTTGTGGTTAAGTGCACGTTGTTAATACTAGAATATTAACCTCGGTGGTGGTTACGCCTATCATAAATTACTTTTGACATTATTCACACATTAAATAATTTTAGTGTACCTATAAAAATGTGTAACGGCTTATTAAATTAAATCAAAAATAAAAATCTGTCATTGGATTTTTCTTATGTTTTTATCTAAAAATATCCGTGAAACCATTTTTATTTTTTTAATACCAATAAATATAGTTTACGATGGAACATTCAATAGGCAAAGGCGTCTATAACGTCTTACTGACTAACGGGTGACTGTTTTTCAGTGGAGACAATCGAATGTAAGGACAACGCAGGAGGGACGTACATTTTTGTCCGATGCCTAAATGCTCAAGAGTATCAGGTACATTTTTTTTCTATATTTATATTTATTCAACAACATGTAGAAATAAAATTCAATACACATATATTTTAAAAGGTAACAATTTACTTTACTAATTGAAAGTGTAAACGAACCAAACCATTTTGTGTTTTGGTAGAAATAAATAATTTTAAGAAAACTGTTACGATTATACCCGGTCTCCACTTCGATACATAATCATACAACACAAAATGTTATGTTAATGATGCATACGTTATTATTATTATTATTTCAATAGAATAAAATATATTTATTAGCAGTTAATAACTAAGTCATAACATTTTGAAAACACTCTAGGCTTTTATTTTATAAAGTACTTGTTGGAGTAACTATTAGTCTATAATTGTGTACAGAAGAGTGCCCATTATTATAATTAGAAATAAAAGCGAATATGAAAACGAAGTGACTGATAGGTAAGCGGTAACATTGATTTGTCAACAACGCCCGAAGACAAAAATATGAGTATGCTCGAACGGAAAAAAAGCTGTTAATGTGTATTATGCGTCGTCGTGTACCTTCTTCCGTTTACTTACAAAATAAATGTAAAATATTTACTGCAGTCGTCGTTTATTTATTACGGCCGTTTATTATTTTTTTTAAATTCAGCATTTTGGGGGGAAAATAAAACACTAAGCCGTATTCCAAGCCAATTAAAATAATAATACGCGTATGTGGTGAAATGAAAAATGATTCTAATTATAAATCAACAAAAAAAAAGGAAAAAATCTCGTACGCCCGACGACTTTTGAGGTGGTTCCGAACGGTAATGGTCCTCTCGACACACATTTACTCTCTCACACTCTTTCTCTCTCATTCGCTCACTGCCTCTTTCTCAGTCTCTCTCAGTTTTGCTCAGTCTCTCTCTATCTCTCTCTTTCTATCCATCCCATATTTTTATCTCTGTCCCCGACCCGTTTACTCTCGTTTCCCGTACTCGGTTAATGTCGGCCCACTCGAGATAGGATTGGGTTAAAACGTCCGCCCGCGGTGACTCGAGTGGCTCAATGCGGTCTAATAATGCGGCGGGAGAGAATTCACAGTCGTCGTCGGCTGCCCACGCCATAGACGTGACCCGGAAAACGGTTTGCCGAGAATTGCCATATATAATATTATACAAGCGTGGAAAAAAAAACTAAACCGTAATGGCGATGATAGTGTCCGTAGACTTAATTTCGACAACAAAAACAACACCACCGGATATGTTATAATATATAATAAGACTAGGGACTTAATGGTTGAAAAACCTTGAAATCTGCATACGTTTAATTCCTAAAAAAAAATGTATCGAATATGCCCCAAAAATATGCTAAATTGGCTAGATAAGAAAAACAAAATGTATATTATAAAAAACGGAATTGTTTTTAGCATGGTATAACTAAATACTATATGTGTTAGTTTATTAATATATATTTTAATATTATTTTGTGTTTTTAATCATACAATATATATACATTGATGGTACATTAATATGCACTAGAGTGCTATTTAACTATCTTTATAAAAATACATTTTAATTTGTTGAAGAAACCATCCAGTGACAGCACTTTGACTATTTTGTTAATAAATATTAAAATCAAAAGACTGCAGAGAATAGGTTAGTAAAAAAAATTGTATTCGAACAAAAATAACAATTATTATTAATTTTTAACTAATGCATATTAATTACTAATTAACTATCAATAAATATAAATCTCTTTCTATTAGTGTATTTTAAATATCGTATTATAATATATTATGTATAATGTTACAAGTCATATTTTATATTTTATACGATTTGCTAATCATTTGAATTTCAAAGTTACAACTGAGATGTGCGGGCCACGTACATGATACTTATATTATCCTCTCCTACTGTCAAATCACAAGTATCGTACAAATCTCTAAACGCCATACCCGCACACTCGTAAGCCGTAAGCCATACAACCAGACTTTGAAATCTCTCACGAAATATTGACACGGTAGTGATTCATATAATATGTATACGTCACTGGCCGGATTCGGGTTCTAAACGATTCCGATTTCGATAGATATAAACTCGCTGTGGCCGAGAACAAAAAACTAATAAATTGTTACGTTAATGTGATTTTCCAAGCGATACACGACATGAATTAATATCATGAGACATCAACATGAGTACATGCGTACCTGAGCCAGTGGCGTGGCGAACTTCATTAACTTATGAGGCACAATTATTTATATAAGTAATAAATTATAAATACTTATTTAAGTAATTGTGTATTTGCGTAAATGGTAACTGCGAAAGATTGGCGTAGTCTTAGTACACACTTAATAAATTATTACAATATGTGAAATGCCTCTAGTCTTCAGGACACCCACCACCCTTTAAACTGAGGCACGTGCCTCAAATAAAGTCCTTCGTCACGCCACTGACCTGAGCCATTTATAGGTACGCAGTGTATAATAAAAATTGTCAAAATAACACATTTTGTTCAAATCGGGTTTCGGCTGATCGAGATGTGACAAAACAATAATTTATTGTTGTTCTTAAGAGTAATATTTAAAATAAAACATTATTTTCAAATGTCAATATCAGTACAATATTATATGACCGTCGTCGTTCAGTGAAGTCTAAAAAGTTACGACGAAACTTTTACACAAAGTTCATAAATTCAAATCTACTAGTACGCGAACACTTGCTTAGTTGTTGTAAGTCATCAAACAAAATGAATTCTAATACCAATGAAAGAAGACTCCGAGAAAACGAAATGATCATAATGCATATAGACAAATAAATTCTGAAAGGTGAGTATTCGAAACTCGTTAAATTATAACAGTGGCGTGTTTGGGAGGTCTTAAAGGAGGTGCGCATTTTAATTTAACAGTAACACAATCTACTTGAATAATTATATAAACATTTAAATATTTCAACGTGCGAAACAATAAAGTAATTACTTGTATAAAATATATAAAATTTATATTTTCAAAAGTTTAAAAGCGTACGATAAATCTCCACAACGTTTTAAGTATAATATATTATAACATTGTGGGAAGATTGGCCGTGCAGCGATGCTGCAAAGGAGTACCGACGGGTTTATGGATTTCGAAAACAGTTTTAAAAATAATAATAATAAAAAAAAATGCGAAATAATATCCAGAGAGACATGCTCGTCGAAAAACTTGACGTGTTTGCACTGGAAACCTGTGATTATTTATTACCAAGTATTTTTTATTTTAGATTTCAAAATTGGCTCTTTCGCTATAAATATAAAAAAATAAAATAACCACCCTCGACACGTATACACATGTGCGTGAAGCGTATTTATTAATATGTTTCGTATGTCGTAATGTGTGTTTTTCGTTGTGTCTCAAACGAAAAGAAAAATACATTTTTTATTCGAGAATTAATGCGTTTTATATCTTATTTAATCAAAACAATGCAGAGCAACTACATGCACACATTATGTATATTCTTAGCATTAGCGTATTAATAGTTAGTATTCATAACCAAAGTTTTTAGTTATTATTATTATTATTATTATAGCAAAGTCTGTTGGTTTATTTCTCGTAACGATGAAATGTTTTGAAATATGAATCAGATCCATATAACGACGCATAGTGCAATAAGTGCAATTATTTATCATGGACAACAAAACGGACAGTATGTGAGATTACTCGTGATAAATACTAATAAATATTCGGCCCACACTTGTCTAGATGTATATTGATCAGTGCACGATACCCACATAATATTATTATATAAGCTACCTTTAATATTTAAACGCGTCGATTTATGCGTTGTAAAAAATATTGTAATTGTCAAATAGGTAAGTAGGTATTATTATATTATTGCACTTAGTATAATATTTGCATAGCGGGAAAAAAACACATCGGTTGGCCAAGAGTTATTCAATAAATTTAAGAAAACAGCGTTAATATTTATTTTTTGGCCAATAAAGTAAAAAATTAACTACCAAACTCCCCATGAATGTTTAATTTTTTTTTATTTTGATAACTGTATTATAATCAACATTTAACTAGCTGAACTGATGCATTTTTTTTTATGAATACTTTCAGTTTTAATGAAATTAAACAAAACTTTCAAAATGTCTTTTTAATTAAAACTTGATTTTTATTTTAGAAGCCAACGTTATGTAAACACATAACACCGTAAAATGTATTTAAGTTAACTTTTTCTTTCAAAAGTAATTTGTATTTTTTTTTTTTTTTTTATATGTAATTTAGGAAATCTTTTATTTTTCCAAAATGTGTGTGCCATAGACAAATATTTAAAACAAATTTTTTTTTCTTAAGCATGCAGATACATGTATTATGTCAAATTGTAATAATGTTGTATTAATTTCGTTATGTTAAAAAAAGGTTGATTATTATTTATTAATATATTATTATTTCATTGTAACATTGAATAAGTCCCGAAATTTGTATAAACAATTATTCATAAATATAATTAAAATAAACATAAATATAATTATTTATTGTATTATGATAAAAATGATGAGAAGAAACTGGTAAATTTCACTTCCATGATAAATTATTGATCGGAAATCATAATTATTACCAAAATTGTATCTACCTTTTTTTTCTATACCCCATAAGTAAACCATTAAAAATATCAAATAGTTACCTTTTACAAATTACAACTTAACTCCATATTCAATCAATAGTTAAAACTATTGGATCGCTTGAAACTCTTTTCTTGCCAAAAAAGTGTTCAATGAAAAAGATAATAAAATAATTATAAAGATTATCTTTATGTAAAAGTAAACAAAAAACACTTTAAAACCAATACTTTTTACCTAGATTTGTTCTTAATTCGTGAAGTTCGTATTTACTCTAATACCATTATAATGTATTTCTGAACGCCTTTGTTTATTAGTAAAATCAGAACCAACACAGAACAAGAACAAGTATCGACAAAAATTAATTTTACTTTTATTTGTATTTCATGTTGGTGTAAATATTTGAACTTAGATAGATAATTGTGCTCATTATGGATTAAATGAAAAAAAACCACGCCACTTGATATTTTTTGTCTACATAGAAAATCTATGAATCATAAATACGTTTTTGCTAACAATGAAATTGACAACGAAAACCTTACGAAAATTAGGTTAGAAACGTTCAATCGTGTCCACCACAAATATATATGTATATAAAAAAATAAAAAATATTACGGGTGAGTAGGTAGTATGTATATACTATGGAAATGTATTGTAATTGCGTACCTGTACAACATAATCGTAACAAATTCAAAATAAAATGTTTAATCTGTGAGCACGTTGAATCTCTCGTCAAACAATCAGAGCAACGGAGGGAGGGGGGGGGGAGGGGGGGGGTATTATATCTGTATTAGGTGTTGATGAAATAATGTCAACGGTAGATAGATAGGGAGATATTTGGTCCATGCCCGGTTCTATA
Source organism: Metopolophium dirhodum (assembly GCF_019925205.1). Taxonomy (NCBI): domain Eukaryota; kingdom Metazoa; phylum Arthropoda; class Insecta; order Hemiptera; family Aphididae; genus Metopolophium; species Metopolophium dirhodum. Next base: position 55,499,256 of record NC_083560.1, on the reverse strand, counting down.
AATTAATTAACTAATTAAAAACTGTGTTAAACTCAATAAATTTATGCGGATCCAAATTCAACCAATTTTTTCGTCCTTCTGAGGAGTTCTTTTTGTTAGATCCAATAGTACTTATTCATTATTAAATTATTAATAACATATTCACCGCGTATTTGAGGTTTACTCAATTTTTAGAAGCTAGTAGGTAATGTATAATAACCACTATAATCTACAACCAATGACAACCATATTTATAAACATAAAAAAAATCCTTATTTTAGGACCTCCTTTAAATGCGAATTTTGAAAAATCCTTTCTCAGTGAGTCTTTACATCAGAAAACGAAATTAGTAATCAAATTTCATAATATACTCATTGCTTTGGCTAGATGATTACGAATCAGTCAGTTAGGACAAGTTTTTTGATGCATATAGATATACGCTATATTTTTTAGGTAAAACATAACATACAAAATACGGTTCTTACGATATTTTTTTTTGTCCTTGCCTTTTTTGTACGCATGCAATATTTAAGCACCTACTTAAATATAATAAACCACATTGTAAAATAATTATTATATATTATGATAGACTTAATATGAAATACGTTTTTTGTTCAGTAATATCATCAGTACCTAAATGACCTAATTTAATAATATTATGCCCGCATGGTGTATATTATATTATGGGAAATACACGTTAAAACATTAAACAGTAGAACAACGAACATGTGCAAAAAAAAAAATAAAAATACCACCGTCGATATTAGATCGAGGGTTGTGGTGCGGTCGAACAGCCTCGTCCTAGAATCGTGTGTGTACCTATATAGCTTATATTATATTTTGACATAAAATAGTGTATGCATTAACATTATAATATAGAACAACAGCCCTCCAGGCTGCCACGACTGGCCGAAGGGTGTTGGATTTCGATGCGATTATTTATAACGGGCCGACGCGACCGGACTGTATATCGCACGGCAGTTTATCAACTGCGGTGGATTTGGATATCATTTTCCCCGTGATTCAATAATATTATTATTGCTGTAGGTAGGTACCTATTATTATTATGTAACCTCCGAAACGTCGACGGAGGCCGATATAATAATTTATCGCGATCCGTTTATCAGACCGATCGGTCGGTTTGTTTTTGGAAATTACTATATAATACATATATAGCACGTCGTGGGCCGCCCGGTAGGTGCAGTATAATAATGCGGTTGCGGTAGCGGTCGATTCGATTGTTTGGCAAAATGCTGAGTTTATATATTATTATTACTATAACGTGATATTATGAAATTTACTTACACATGAATACGTAACATTCATTGGGGTTGGTCGGTGGATGGATTTTATTTGCCGAATGAAATACCAACTGTTTGGTGGTGGTGGTGATGAGTGGGGGGTTACGCGAGAATGAGTGTGAATATTATTTCGAGTCAAAATAAAAATTGGAATTTGATCGGCATCAGTGATGGCAGTTGTAGTAGGTACTGTATTATATAGCGCTGGTTTGTTTACTATTACCTATGTTTCTATTTTACAATCAAACGATCTGCTATTTATATTTTATAACATTAAAATGAGAAGAAAAGGCTTTATTGACCATAATTATATTTATTGATATTTCTGATGATGGTTATTTCTGTCACAAAATCTAGAGCGATGTCTGGAAAACTTGCATTGCATTTGTAATCATATTGGTAAAAATAATAATAATTTATATAACTATACTATTGCTTTAGGCCCGTGAAAAGTGGGTCTACCAAGTAGGATAAAAACAAACTATTGATTTCCAAAAGGGAAAAATTGCGAAGAATATTTGGGCAAAAAAAAAATGTCGAGGGTGGTTACAAAATAGGTCAAAAAGAGAACTTAATGCTCTATTCAATATAGCGGCCACACTCAAGGGTGAGATATTAAATAGTATCCCAGACATAATATTATATGGCCATGACCCATGAGGCAGATAGAGGGACAACTTATACGGACAGTCTCGAAATAGGAACCAAAAAAAAAAGACAACCAAGGGGAAGGCCAAGGCAATGGTGAGAAGACCTAGTGTAAGAAGACATGAGATTATGGGGAGTGACGAATGGAGAAGAGGTGGCCACACATAGAGAAAAGTGGAGGAAGAATATGGAATTGTCAATGGGCCTAAATGGCCTTGGATAAACCAAAAAATGTTTATAAATAAATCGTTAGTTAAACCATTAATGAGTCCCATGAAAATTGTGTTGGATACACGGCTGCTCGAAAAACATTTTAACGTACCTATTTAATATTATTCTAAGTTTTTAAAATGGAATTCGCCTTTGCGCTTTGCAATTAGTTGGTATATTATTATGTTATCGAAGTAAATATAACCACTATGAATTTTAGGTATGCTACCAGTGAAAAATTAGTCTTCGATTTCAGTTCTATGGACGTTCAAACAGTTCCTGTCATATCAGCCTGATTTGATCACGAACAAAAATATCTCGAAGAAAACTGTAAACACGTCATGCAATTTTTATGAAATAAAAAAATACTGTACTGTATTTAAATACAACCTAAATTTTATTATTCAATATTTTAAATTTGTTGACACAGTCAATAGACTTCTCAGCCAATGGACATCAATGAATCTGGTCTATTAAGCTACGTAATTGTTGATAAAATATACCAACGCTTACGAAAATCCGTAAATTAATTACTTTTATTATAATCCACTGAGTCTCCCCGAGGGAAAAAATAGTATATGCACTCTATACGTTGACGCTCACAAGCCGTCATCGTGATATAGTCGTTATATCCGATTAGGTACTGGAGAGCTTATAAAAAAAATTCAACGACCCCGTGACATTATCCGACCGGAAACAGATTCGTTTGGCTACGGGGCGTGCGTGGAGTTCTGCACACACACACACACACACACACCACATGAGTGTGTGTATATTATGCACGCAACAGGACATTGTTCCGGTCAAGCGAAATAACATTCACGAGAGCCAATGACGCGCGAGTGCTGTGCTAAGTTAATTTAGGTGAATCATTTTTGTCTGCAAAGTCAATCGGAAAATATACCTTTCGCACGTAGATTATATTTATATTATATTAAACCATTATATTCCACATTCTATAATACTACGAAATTGTATAATTATTGTAAACGGAAGACTAAAAAACTAGCTCAAAATTAGTTCAATAGGCAATATTTAAAAAATAAAAAGTTTATTTTAGGTTTTTGCAGAGCTGTAGAGGCAAATTAAAATTAAAGTCAAAGTTGACTTTTAATAAAACAATCACAACTATTAAGTAAAGTCAGGAAGTTGAAATTAAGATATATTTCAATTTATTAAATGATAATGCCCAGCCTCGGAAAAATTTAATATTATAGTATTTAATTATTTCCAATATTCTATACATCGTTATTTTTTTACTCCAATATCAATATTTATTATTTTACAGATCCACCTTACTAAATAAGTATAATATTGTAATGAATAATATTATTCCCATACTAAGCACATAATAAGCTAGTATTTATAACCATTATAACGAACTTAAACAACAGTTTTACCCTTACACAAACCCGCCGAAAAATATCAATATTAATAATATTTATTTATAGTCGGCATGTTTGTTTTTTTATTTCGTTTGGCTCCATCGACAGTGACTAAATTATAAACTATCGGTATGGTATTTGATTTTTCCAATAAAATATAATGTACCACGTGCTTGGCCTTTTTTTACGCAGATTATAATATGCAAACAATAATGTTATTTTTGTTGTTTTAAAACGACAATTTTTTAATTAATATTCGTAGAATTTTAGAATTTGTCGTACCTAGATGAATTAAACAACGTTTCAACACAATTTTAAATGGTTAGATTTTCAATGGCTTTAAATATAGCAATAATAAAATGTGTTTGGTTGACATAGTAAATTATGGCGGTGTTACTGACTTTCAAAAACATGTATATACCTATCATATCTGTAATGAGACAAACAAAATCAGCTTTGCACATATAACTTGAAAACGAATTTGCTAAAATGTATTACTATGTTAGTCCCAAAAAATCAAACAATCAAAAAACATTTTATTAGAATTCCTTCAACTTTATAAGTCAGCTAAGTCTGATATCAGAATTATTAAATACCATTATTATTAATTATTATTAATTTGTTATTTTTATTTAACTAGTTTAATTGATATAATATAATTTAAATTTTGTAATAACTATCTATTAAATTAATTTGATTCATTTTAGCAGTCTATATTTTATATAAGTAATATTGTATCTAATAAATTATTCATTAATATTATAAATGAACAATAAATTGATGTATAAGAATGATTTACGAAATATATGGGAACACGGCGTATCGGATAGGCAATTTCGGTACAATACGTTCGAAAAGTTATTTTCCGGTTACACCGGATCTTCTACATTTTTTTGCACTTAAATAGTAAAATTATTATTACACAACGTTTTAGAATATACAATGGAAATATTCTACTCGAGTAGGTACATCACTATTCACTATTGAAGGTCCTTTCCTGGTAGTTAACGAATGAGTACAGCTTAATACATCAAAGAACTATAATATTATAAGTGAGTAAGACGTATGAATACGCTAAAATTAGCATATCTGAATACGCTTTCAGTAACTGCAGAGAATGATGTAATTAACAATATTTACTTACGCATAATATTTGTTATTTATTGCCGTAGTAAATGTTCTATTCAATTATAATTAAATAATTTATAATTAATTATTCTTTTTTTCAACAATAATTTACCATATAAAATACTGAAGATTTATAACGACGCAGTAGATGTATGCAAAAACAAATTAATATTAATATTTTTTTATTTTTTTAAGAATCCACGAACTTCTAACATTTTTTAATTACTATAATCGTTCACATTATAACTATATTTTTTGGTAATAGTTTAGTACTAATAACTGTATTATAAATAAACTATACAATTGTTAATAACAATTAATGATATCCAATATTTCCAAGACAATGTTTGCTGTTAAAAAGAAAATCGTTCGGTTTGTATTATAATATAGTCACTGTGTCAATACGTTTATGAAGTTTAGACAGTTTAGTAATATTTTTGTGGATACGAATTCGTGCAATTAATATCAATTGTTATAGAACATGTATAATCTGAACTTGAAAAAGTCAGTGCGGATAATTTAAAAATCAAGCGTATGATATTCATCTTGTTGTTGTGGATTAGATTTTGTATGGTTATAAGTTTTGAGTTTGAAAAACAAAAGTAGCTAGTCAGTTATAGAGCTAATGACAATACTATAGTCAGTGGATTCCGTCGTACTCCAAGAAATACAGAGTGTTTGAAAATTATTCTTGCGGTGGTGGGGAGTTCACGCAGTTCAAACATTTTGCAACTGATTGAGACTTTAATCTAAGTTTGTCTAACTTTATCAAGTTCTAATTATGCTAAGAGCAGTGGATTAGCTGAAAAGACAGTTTGAACTTTGAAAATCAATGATTGAAAAGGCCAGATATGAAAAAAATAAATGAATATCGACGATTGTATTTTGTTAGACAACTATACGATGAAAACGGCCAGTAAATTCAATAGCTGATCATAATTTCCGTCACCATCAGAGAATAGGTCTATAATGTTCATAATAAGGGTAATAATATTAGCGTCGAAACTATAACAGCACTTAGTGAAAATTAGGAATGTTGACCGCATAGATCTGAAACTTCAAAAACACGAACTAATACTTGTATATGACCACGAGAAAGTGGGTATTCATAAGTCACTTGTCGAGTGCAGTATAAGCAATATGCGGCCTGAATTGTATTGGGTAAAAATACAGAGTAAGCTGATGAAATAAAACTAATTGAACCGATTGCTTCTTAAGAAATGATTTACAGCAAGTAAAATCTTTTCAATGTTCACGAGAACGGTGATAAAATAGAAAAATGTCATTTTTGAAACGACCTACAGACTAGAACTGAAGACATGAACAAATTACAAGACCATCATAATAAAAAAAACAGTACATTTAAGCACATTGTAAGATAAATTATTATTATAAAGTGTAATAACTGATACATAATATGGGTTCGTATAAACTAGTGCATCGACTGCACTAAATACGTTTAAAAAATAATAATTATGAATTTATAAAATACACTGATAATTAGTAATATAATAATTTATTGTTATATAAATTAACAGTTGTATTTAAAATCTAGGTCAGAAATTTCCGCGTTCTCATAATATAAGAGTATTGCAGTTGAGTCTCTGTGACATGTATTTCAAAGGAATAAAAATACATTTGACTTAAAAATGTTTCGACTTATATAGGTTAGGTACTTAAAAACAACTTATAAATATTTCAGAGGTATGAAAAACCATTTGAGTTCTGTAGATTTTCAACATATCGAGGTTCGAGTTATCGCGACTTGACTGTATATACAATATCGTATTACACGCTGATAGCTGATTAAAGACAAAAATAATATTTTAACGACGTAAGTATAAAATATTTTTAAATGTTAAAAACCGTGTCGACCGATTGCAGCACAGCAAGTTATTGAAAAATACGTTTTCGTGGATGTGGCTGATATTTTATTTTTTTACTTAATTTTTTTGTCACTTGTCGGCATGGAACGGTTAATAACAATAATAATAATTATTATTATATTTATAATTATTTATTTAATTATAATTATTATTATAACTTGTAATTATAAAAACGCGTTCCTCTTAATTATTTGGGACCTGGCGGCGATGGCGTCGACTTACGTGCGCGGAATTTACGACTGAATTGCGTTACTCGTCCAATGTGTTCGTCGGTGGTATAAATATATATATATATATATATATATAATATATATGTTAATTTTAATTTATTTGATTAGTCTAATGAGATTGCTGTCATACCAGTTCTCACTAGTGCGCACTTTATAATATTTCGTCGGCGTAAACGTACACAACCGCTTTGTGACGGCCGGGCACGTACGGAAAAATAACATTAAATAAAATATTTCTCACGTGGGGGGAGGAGAGGGAGGTTAATAAACAATAATATTAAACTGTATACATTCATACGCCAGCACAATGAAAGGTGCGTTATGTGTATATGAAATTAATTTTTATTAAAAAAAAAAATAAAATTCTAAAAGGATCTTAACTTCCCGAGCCTAGTCTTGTTCACAAACTTAGTTTTTCGCTAAACGCATTCACGACAAATAGTCACGTAATTTCCAAAATAATTGTTCTGATTTGTACACTTTCACAAGTCTACTACGATGTTCAACAAAGTAAAAAACGTAAACTAATAAATTGTCGATAATGCGTTAGAAAAACCAAAGAATTATATTATTAGGTATGGAATTAGGTGTCATAGTCATGCTCGCAGCTAGGTAATATAATTGTGTGAGGACTGTTTTATCTTTCGACCGTAAATATATTGACCTTTGATGAACAAAAATAATATTAAAATAAAAACAATAATAATTTAATATCGACACTATAGAAGCTGCTTATTTAACGCGCACAGTTAACATCAAATTAAAAAAATTGTTAAAATATTATATAAAATACTATTCATACAGTTCTCTCCTTCTATATTATCTACCTACGCATTTGTGATATGATTAAGTTTTTTTACATATTATTTATGTCAACTAATATGTTTTATAAAAAGTCGTGCACTATTGTAAAAGCACAGTGACGGTTATGAGAGGAAAGGTATTCCTTTGGGCTTAGGTTTTTAAAAATATATATTTTTTCGATGTGCGTATAGGTACATTTTATTAAGAGGAGGGTGGCAGGTTCGTGTCTCTCCGTGAGCCCTTGTGAATACAATAATTAATATTTTTAGTCCCCTCGGCCGTTAAAAAATACAACCACTACCGATTGGATGCAGCCCCCGACCAATATAGGTAAACATATTAGGCTACACATTTTATCGTACTATGTTTTTGTCACACAACCCTAACAGAAACGAGTGGGCAGAATATTATTATTGATTTGAAATGATTATAATAATTATTGTTATTATTATCATTGAACTCGTACGTAAACTTCTATCACGGGAGAGACGATATTTTTATCGTTCGAAAGATTTCTCTCAGGCTCGTTAATTTGCAGTCCAGCAGTCTATTTTGTATACGTAGTTCATCGGGTATTTATTTTATTCTTTCGTACAACCGTGACAAGGATGGGCAAGTAAACAGTTTTTTATTTAACTCTTTAAGTTGGGTTAATATAGAAAAATGTAAGTTAGGTTTAAAGTTACTTTATTTTATTTTTAAAGTTGTAAAAGTGACAAGTTAACTAGAAAATAAAATTAACTTAACTTCGTTAATGATAAGTTACTTTTTTTCATATACAATTAAAAATTATACCTTCTTTAAGGCTATGAAATGACATAGGTTTTTTATTACTGTTAAATTTAACAAAGGTCTTACGACTTAAAGTTCTAAAAAAATGTATGTATTAAATACAATTAATTGCTGTAAGCACTATATACTTTAATCACTGATGAAACAATTATTTGTATTTATTTGTTTACTTAATGGTCTACAACTATACTAAATTATAATTACTAAATTAAGTATTAGGATTCAATTAATTACCTACCTTCACATAATATTATAATATCAAATATTATTCAATTCGGTTGTAATTCTATCTATTAATTGAAATATAATAATGAATAATTGTTATTAATTATAATATAGATTAATAGGTATACAATTATACAAATTCGTATGGGATTCAGAGTAAATAGTATTTTTCTCTATGATGCAGTTACCCTTATTTATTCTCTATTTATATTTATATATATATATATATAATATATTCTGATAGTATACAATAATATTATAACCATTATTATAAATTATTATGTAGGTATTGCTTATTTTATTTATCAACTATATTTGATGGTTATGGTTATCATTTTTTTTTTTAAATTAATTTTTACAAAATGGAATATATTTTAAATCTGCGATTTTAGGAAAAAATAACTAACCGCGATAATAAAATGAATTAACTCATAAGTTGTTTCGTAACATGGAAATAATGTAACTTGTTCAGTTAGAAGTTACTTCCAAACAAATACGTAACTCGTCATGTAACCCAGTCAAAACTGTTCAAAGTATAAACTTAACATTTTAACTCGTTAATGCCCAGCCTTGCATATCGATTATAAATATTAGGTATTATACTATTATTATTGAATTCGAGTGAAAAATTCAATCACGGGAGAGAGCATATTTTCATCGTTCGCAAGATTTCTTTTAACACTCGTTTCGCTGTCCAGCAGCAGCTGTGTCAGACGAACGTAAACGAGTGGTTAATCGAGTAATATTATTATTTTATTGTTTCCTACGACCGTCGACCGTGTATGCATAATATTATCGATTATAAATATTATAATTAATTACCTCCGCTTGCGATGCACGTGATATCGACCGTCACACCTTCCTTGTACGGCCCGAGTATGTAATGCGGTATGTGATCGCCTTTTTCGTTCAGCACGCTCAGCCGGTCCGGGGGCACTGTAAACATAAAATTTGTAACACGCAGACCGTTAATAACATCATAATTAATTAGTAAGTACTTGTGCCGTGTAAATTCAAACCCAAGCACATAGTAACTGAACACGACCATCGTTCATCATCATCGAATGTTTGTCGATCATATTAGTCCAAATACGAAACGTATGACATCGACCGGGATCACTGAACTGTATAATATGGAACGCGCATTGAGAACCGTACCACCCTATAGTAGGCTGCCATTTCGAGTATTCTCTTGAAATAAACGATACAACTTGTCTTCGCGAAATTCGATAATAATAATTTATGTGTTATCATAAAAAGTGAACTCGGTTTAACTGATATTTGGTTGAAGATGAGCTAATGAAACAATCCTATCCATGAGAAATCATGGAAAGAAACATTAGTAGTCTCGATATGATGGCGGCACCTTGGGGTGTTAACATTTTTTATTAGAATGTATACACAATATGAGCGTTCCACACTATACAATTCGATGACCGGGATGCAGCTGGTATTTATACACGTATATATTTACTTAAATATAATATTATATAACACAGTGTATAATACGTTTTGAAAATAAAAAAGAAACACACAAATATCAGTTTATAAATTAATTTTAATATTTGCATAATATAATGCCAGACGGCGATTCTATATAACATTGACAACTACTTGGGATTCCCGTTTTAATCCGATCGTGACGTTCAATGTTTGGTAACAGACAACTTTCCAGGCCATTTGTTCTTTTGAAATCAAAGTTAAGAGAGTGAAATCAAAACTTTTTTAATACTGAGTTTTATCGTATGTAAATCACAATCCCATTTTTATCACGATCGTAAATGTTACGGAATCAGTTGAAAGAATACCATTTTGTTTTTTTTTTAAGAAATATCATATATCTTATCCGCGCAGTATAATAATAATATTTGTTTCCATTTCAAAATGTTCAACATATTTAATTGTAATCGTAAAATTATTGATTTCCGTAAAATGGCGCAGTTTAAATTTGATTATTTTTTTTATAATATTAAATTTAGTGTCTGCAGATGATACAATTATTTTCGAGGGGTATCGGATGTCCCGAGCAAACATCTGGTTTCATATTGTTAATGTTTATGACTGTATATTGCTGTATAGCATTCGGGCGTTTTCCCGTTAAAAATTGTTTAATGATTTACATTTCGAGATAACACTGACAAACACAAATTAATGGTGGCTCATGACTATGGTATACTATGAAAGTATGTACCTATATACCTATCTATTGCATGGAAGATTGTATAGTTATATGTTTCCTCAAATAAGACTATTGTCGACGGCGGTACTATATATACGACGCGTAGGTACTCTATATTACATCTGATTATAATAGATAGTACGGTGCCATAACATCAAAACATCCAATACATAGTAATATACACCTAAATTATGCATAGTGCATACTGTAAATTATGCTTTATTTGGTATTTCGGGACCGTATATGAGACGATATGGCGCGTGCAGTTCCCAAGAAATCTGACAGCGTCTGTGTGTTTAAACATTAACGACGATCTATACTAGATTTAAACGAACACTGTATACGTGCATGACGTGATATAAATTCTCGTGTCGAATTCGACGGAGAATATAAGTTTTATTTTTATTTTTTAAAAGACGATTGTACGTGGTGGCATCTTGTGTGTTTGTGTGTGTGTGTGTGTGTGTGGTCAACGGTGATGTGTATATAATATATGGCCGACCGATAACAGTAGTTTACAAAGTTACGCGCGAGAATAAATCTAACGGAAAAAAAAAGAAAAAAAAAACAACAAAAACACCACGTCACCCATAAATGTTTTATCGCCCTGCAGTTTTTCATATTCCGAAAGCGTTCGAGTGTACATGTGTATAATGCGTGTAGTGTACTGGTTTACAGCCGGAGATGCGTCGGGAAAATGTTCTTTTGATTCGACTTCCAAACAACCGACGTTATAAATATTGTATATCCGAACTGCCCGGCGGTGCAGTGGCGAGCGCGCACACACACCACTGCCGGCGAGGATATTTCGGCTCGTTTTCGGGGCGCCACCGTTGTCGTTGTGTTTTTTTTTTTTTATTATTGTTTTATTATTGTTTTTTTTTTTTTACGAGCGGTGTGGCGTTAGCGCGAGAAGAGGAAGTCGAAAACGATCGACGCCACAGCTGCCCCCGATCGGTGAGAGAGTGGCGTGCATATAGGGGTAGGAATGAGCTATATGTGGGTACACCGACGGGATGAATATTTCTGTGTTATGTAAGCCGTATCGAACCGTGAGTAGCGTTACGGTATTTTACCTACACCTATATCACAGACGTTCCAATAAAATATGGCACTTTTTATATTCGCATTATACAATTTAAGCAACACTAGCTGCAGGCCTATATTTAATGTTTATTAATTATTAGTCAGTGAAATACTATAGAAGTCGTAATTTTATGGTAAAATAATGTCAGACGGTAAAAACACAATTTTGAAAACGTAATTTAGTGCCTTCGTACGATATTCTAGATGTCGATAATATATCAGAATCGATTTTTTCTATAATATTTTTTTTCATTTGGTTTACTCGTACTGAGAAATTTGGTAGGTATCATCTGCTCGATATACATATAGAGGAATGTATCGCACGTTGTATATTATTAGTTCGGAAAGACACGCATCGACCTACCCACGGCTGTGCGATTTGTGCTGACGTCTGGTAGCTCCAAGTACTGTGAGAACAGAGAGGGGAAAAAATAAATACCTGTCTGAAAACGAACGAGGGTAAAGATGGACTGACGGCGTAAACACAAAGTGATGGAAATGTTGTGAAGATGGAATAAAAACACGCACCCTGTAAACCCACACACACACACACACTGTTTGACCGATGATAAATGCGAATCTTGTCGAAGCAACGATGGCAGCATAGAGCACCTTCGAGCTCGCGGCGCACTATCACACCTGTTCGGCCAAAGTTTGGTACAGCCTAGTGTATAGATATACATAATAATATATTTCTTCTACTTTTGTTGGGTTTTCGACGCCGCCGCTGCCGCACTTCGCGAGTCCATAAATTTCAGACTCGGGTGCGCGCAAACGATCGGGCTTGGGAAAAACAATTATCTCCGCCGATAGAGGTAAATGGAAAATCTACGGCTTAACCCGAAACGAGTTTTCGCTCGGTAACGGTATTTTATTTTAAACCTTTTTCACCGGGTCGTAAAATACCGATGAGTTTTCACACACGGGTTCGGAGGGCGAGTAACAGAGAGAAAGAGGGAGACAGGACGAAAAGAAAAAAAACAATGTGTGCGCTACATGGGGTGAGGAACGTGCGTCGACCGGGTATATGGCTTACCCGGCCACGAGGTCAAACGCATCGAAAATGGCTCCAGTCGAAAATTCTCAATTCGCAACTTTTGGTTGAAAAAATATAACTAGGGAATTAGGTCTGCTGTATTATAGAGTAGGTTTCGAGTATGCCTATGGTCATTAATCGGTTCACTGAAATTATGCGATAAAATATTATATCCTATAACCAAACGATAAAACGATCCTAACAGGAGGAGACGAGTGTAATAGTGTACATTTCTAATTATATTTATATGTTATTAGGTAATTATTATTTATTGTAATATATTACTTTTAGTATTTTCTTAATTCGATAGTTTTAACTGAGATTTTCTTAAAATATCGCATATAACTCATGATTTACGTGGGTACTGTAAAATAGTAAGAACATGTTCGTGGTATAAAGAGCTTAAAATTAATGAAACTCTTTTGAAAACTACATTGTGTGCAGAAAATTAAGATATACTTATAATAGGTACATCACGTGGAAAACAATTTCATAGTTCTATGATACTTATTTTTTTTGAATATCAACAAATTATTTAAAACTCTTAGAAGAGGAATTAGTTATTTTTTTTTTCAAGTATCAACTGAATTAGTCAAAATGTTAACTTCAAATGCTTATAAAAAAAATTTACCTTCTATAGGTACTTATCAGAGTTAATTTGAATATAACTAATGAAAACACAAAATAAAATATTATCCAATCGATAGATAAGTTATCATATAAATAATATATTAATAGGTACCTACACCCATATAAGTATGCAATTAGAACATTTTCCATATATTATTATATTTTGCTTGTTTGATACATTTCCGGAAACAGTTGATTATTGAAATCATCACAGATTTCTTAATGTATAGAAGTATTATATTATAATATGCTATAATAAACAGTATGTTATATACACTCTTTTGACGTATCGAAGCATCGTACGCATAATAATACAAAAATAGTATAAATGTGTTATAACTTCCACCGAATGAATGGTTAACCAGTCAATCATGAAACACACGTTTTTGAGTACTTAGACAATTATAAAAAAGAAACATTGATAAGACATTTGAGCTCCGAGGCAACAATCAAGTTGGCAAACATAACATTGTAAAACGGATTGTTTCGCGAAAAACAATTGGCTGATACTTCAGGTTTTCCCAATTCAGTACCTAACAGATAAATTTAGTCTTTAGGTAGGTGACCTATATAGCACGTTTAATCACAATTTATGTACCAATAACTTTTTTATGACAGTTTTTATTGTTATCATAATGTAGAAAATTATTTTACGATTACCATTACAAATCGTGTAAAGTTCTTATTCATAATTTTATTTAGTGAAACATGCGTTTATTACGTTTAGAGCATAATTGTTTTATTTTAAATTTATTCAAATTAGTTTCGTCTTAAAATATTATAAACAATAGGTAGTTCAATATTTCAATATTTCAATGAGGTAATTATATACAAAATAAGGACATAATTATTATTATCTAGTAATTTATTAAGAGAATGCCAGCGCACTATTTGTTTTCTCTCTCTGGCCCACGCGCAACATAGACAAAACACATTTGCGCAGAATCGTTTTTTTCTATGTTTTAAGTAATCTTAAAGTAAAATAACTCATTACAAAAAAGATAGAGAATATTATTTTTGAGGGAATGACATATCGATTTTTCTAAATATTGTTTCAAAACAATTTAAACATCAATTAAATTTATAACATTTTTTTGTTTATTTTAAAAGTCGAGTACAAAGTCAAATAACAATAAAATATAAAATCGATATGCCTTTCCCTCTAAAATATTATTTTCTTTCTTTTTTGTAATGGGAGATTTTACTCTAAGATTACTTAAAAACATAGAAACAACTATTCTGCGCAAATGCGTTTTGTCTATGTTGCGCGTGGGTCAAAGAGAGAAAATAAATGGTGTGCTGACATCCTCTTAATGTTTCGATATACAATACGATATGGAAATGACATGTAACATAATCATATTATGTATTTTATAGGTATGTATGATAAGTCAAAGTTAGGATTTGGAAATTTCCGAAATTGTGACTGCGGGAATGTTTGGAAATGGCAGGAAATATCAAAAAATTCACTTGAAAAATTACATACAATTTTTTAACCTCTGGTATAGTTAATGGGGTATTTCAATTAAATATCACATTGTTTTTTTATTAAACACAACGCGCATAGTTACATTTCAAGTGATGAACATAATAATTATTAAATTGTAATTTTATTTTAATTAATAAAAAATTAATGATAAAAATAAAACAATAATTTTAAATTAAAAGTAGGCGCTTGGTTCGTTTGTGAACATTTTCATTGGAATTTAATAATGTACATTAATTTATAATAAAAAAAACCTTAAGTCAGTTAACTAAAAATTAATAATGTTTAATCAACTATGATATGATTCTGAATGTGAAAATATGCACCCTGCACTTCAAATGCGCACACGCATATGTAGGTTTTAATCATTTTAAATATATACTTTTATTTTATTAAGTACCTTTAGTTAAAATACTAACAATAGCTTTAGACTGAACTTTTAAATCAAAATTCTTTTTGATTCGAGGGATTTACAAAACATTTTATTTTGTTAAATTTTTGTTCATTTTAGTTGTGTTTTTGTGGGCACCTGTACAATTGTCCATAAAGGTTACTTTTTTTAGAGTTCTTACGCATTATAAAATTATGCAGTAAAGCTATTAATAAACGCCATTTTAAAAGAATGAAAGATAAACCGTGTATGTTATTTGTAGATGTAAACATATTTAAAACCATAGTTAAGACTTGAAAACAGTTAAAATCTAATCAATAACTGTCGTTAAATGTATAAATCTTCGTGGTGCTTATGAAAGTGGATTATACCTCAGATAAAAGTACATTGGGTGATTATAATGTGACAAAGCATATCAAATTATGAAAATTAACAATGTAAGACCAAATACGCGATGTAAGCTTTATACAGAATGGATTCCCTATCAAATTAAACGTCAAGTAGAATATCAATAATTGGGTAATAAATATTACAGTTAAATTATACAATATTAGAACGATTCACATTCACAAAATGTACTGATTAAAATTTAATAAAGATTTGGGCATGGGTACCGTTTGTCTATTACAACAAAATAATATGGTGTTGGAAAATTTAAATTGTAACTCATAATAATTATAAAATAACTACTTACCGAATATTAAAAAAAAAATTACATAATGATATATAACAGGTTTGAACGTTTTGTATTACCGGGAATTTTCACGTTCTCGTAACCTACTGTAAACTTCTTAGAGTGCCGACCCTATATAGTCAAAGTTTCAACGCGACGGCCGTTACTAAACAATCACATTATTATTATATAATAACATTTAGCTTAATATTATTCATACGATAACATAAGTCACAATCGTGGAAAATAATTCTTATTAAATAACCGACCTAACCTATACTATGATTGTTGGGTGAGTTTGTTTAAAACGGTTTTTACTGGTAAAACTACGATTGTTCAGTAGAAAAACGACTACGAGACGGGAGAACGTGTCAATCAACTACTATCAAAAAACCGGAATTGAAACGGAGACAATACCTATTGTGGTGAGCAGTTGAAGTACCACTCCCAAGCTCAACATTCAATGGACACGGATGTACGTTAGATATATTAAACTCACAACACGTTTGACAACTAAACATTTTTAATTTTGACGGAAGTTATGCTATTGGGGAATATCTACACGATACATCTTATTGGGGTCTATCCATTTAAAAATGTTTAATGTTTTAATTTAGGTATTTACTTGAAACCTTTTAATAATTTCTACGAGTTTGAACGTTTTATAAATTATTTAGGTAACCGCGGTTGTATCAAAGCTGCAACACAATTACAAAATATCTTTTTGATATTGTGCTAATTACAGGGCTAATAAGTTGTAACAAAAACAATACATAGATTCATAATAATTATTTTAATTTTAACGCCTAATAGAACTAACATAATATTACTATCTAAACATAATATGTAGGCATACACGTGTGAGAACTTCAAAAGTATTATTATACATGGTTATATCTGATTTGTCTTCTGTAAGAACTGTTGCGAGATACCTATTTGAAACCTGTTATTGTAGTGAAATCAAATCAATACGGTTATCTATATTATTATTTAGTTTTAGATTTTGAGTGAAGCAATGAATGAATTGATTTTACAATAAATGTGTGTGTGTTTTTTGTGTATGTTATCACGATTTACATTAGAAAAAATGCTTCAATATTTAACTTTCAAATTTCTACAAAAAAAATATAGTGGGTACTATAATAGTACATTGAGGATACCCAGTATTTTACTCAATAATTATTATGAAAAACAAAACATAAGACAAGCGGGTAATTAGGTGTCGCTCTGCCGTACAGTAGGTTACAAGTAGGTCACAGTAATGGATGGTGTTAAATTTAAATTGAATGATATAATACCATTGTGTACGAAAAACGATTCTTAACGGAGACGGTTTGTCAGCCTAGGATATTTTATAGAATATATTTTATTTTGTTATTATTAATACGGTAGCCAGTTACTTGAACTAATATTATTTGCATAATATTATATTTCTATAATTGTATATAATAATTACTTCAGAAATTTCAAGTACCCGCGAATCATATTTCCAATTACAACAAAATAACTAAAATCTTCCAAATTTAAACAAAAAAAAAAACTATAAAAATACTGTGTTTTCATATTTTTTGGTTTCAGAATAACTTATAATATACGTGGATCTTTGTTTTAAATTGTATAAAAATAATTAAATAAATAAATAAATTTTATAAAAAAAAATTGTGCCTGTGTATTTTTAAACTGATATTGTAACAATATTTCAAGAGCCTTACTACTAACTGGATACCTACTTAAAGTTTTCACCAAATGTTTATATGAGTATTTGTTTTTATTTAAATGGTATAATTTTAAAAGTATTTTGTCTCTTTTTGAGCTGTCCTATACTTATTATTTTAAAATTCTTTTAAACTTCATTTTCAGTTTGGGTTTTTCGACTAATATTTTACCCTAAAAATGGCTTATTGTCGACAAGTCAGCGACGTTATTAAAGTTTGTTATCGATGGTTATTGTAAATATTTTACAAACAATTCACAAACATATAACGGGAAAAATATTTTTTGTGTAGAATATAACTACTTGAAAGAATTTGAAATACTTTTTGAATGTATTTGTATTTATTTGCTTATTAATTATAAAATATATATGCCTAGTGTACATAAGAGTGGTTACCCACTACGACCCTGTTTTTCTTTTGATGTAAAATTATAATTCAATTAGTTTCTGATACTTATATTAACCATACGGAAATTACGTGTAGGTCTAGTACTGAACTAATAAATTAAATGTAGCAAATGTACATTATTATATAGGTAAATGTAAAAACTAAAAACATCAGATGTAGGTCAAATATTACTATTTTATTTGACTTTATTCCGCAAAAGTCTCATAATATAACATTTGAAAACGGAACAAGACGTGACTTTCGACGATCGTGAGTAATAAGTAATAACTAATAACTGACTTGCACAATACGTCAATCGCGTAGGTACACCTTCCGCCGTAATATATATTTTATTCTCAGAAACACAAATGGCAAGTACAATTTCCATGCCACATAATTCATATAATATAATTTAATAATATGTAAGACACCGTATGAGATTAATATTATGTTTAAATTTGATTGATTTATTTAAAATATTTATTCTTCAGTTAATTTCTACAATTGTATGCTATTTGTCGTTTGGTTATCTACATAATAAAATAAAAAAATAGAAGTTCGGGAAATATAAATTTATTTTATCAGGCATTTGAGTTTGGTATCTACTTCCACTGAATGTTCCTCCTCCCCTGATATGCACCGATCACATCAATTTGCTTGCGCTGTAATATTAATGTTGTACGCGTACTTACACATACCTAATAAATTCGTTTAGAAAATATATATTTCTCGTTCTGACCTCGAAATCGGCTCGATGTTTTCGAGGTGGCTGAGTGGACAATATATTTAATTTTTTTAACTGTTCATGACATGTTAATATAATAAATGTGAAACAAAGAAATTCGAACAATATTCTACGCGTCCACTGTCACGATACGGTTTTATTTATTTATCCGTCGTCAGTTAACGAACAAAACACTGTCGATCTACCACCGTCACCACGGTTGCGGTAGATCGGATATGACATTCGATGGTGACGATTATAATACGTGTGTAGACACAAACAAGATAAATGCATATTTTGCTAAACATAAATCAAAATAAAAATACAACGAGGTCTCTCGGCTATGTACCTAAAGCCAATTTGTAGGTTTCGGATGTAGGTAGGTAGCAACTCATAGGTCATAATAAAATATGTGTAATATATGAATTCGATGATATAATATAATATTATTGCATACGGGCAATGATTCTGAGCAAAAACAGTTTGAGACAGTATCTATTTCTTAGAATACTTTATAATTATTTACTAATATAATTATTTGTAATTTATTTCACAATAAAATTGGTAATATTATGGTAGGTTGAATTTAATTATTTAAAAAAATATATCAAGAGTTATAATAATATATTATGATAATAATAATATATAATCTAAATTTATTACAAATCAATACATAATATGTACACTAGAACATATTTATAAATTAATGCACTATAATGGTATAAATAGCCTTAAACCAATAATTTGTTTTTATTTTGTATGGAAATGTTTAAAAACCATTATACATAATGGTGAATAGTTATTACAAGTAGGTGAGTTACGATTAATTCTTTTGAAATACAACAAAACAGGTACTATAAAGACTAAATTCATCGGATAAAATAAACTGTTATTTTTCGTTTAAATATCCAATATCCTTAAAATGTAAACTTCAAACGGTTAAAAACAAAAAAATTGTGTCTACCTACATAATATTATAAATTATAATAAAGCAACGTATGAAGACGTTTGCACTACACAAACTTTTTTACCGAGAAAAAAATACTATCATGATTTATGGAAAAATAATCGAAAGTTTAAAATGTAAAAATACTTCTAAAAGCTGAAATATTTTGAGGATTATATCTTATCGATAAAATGCAAATATTTGGTGATTATTTCCAGTGGATCGGTTATTTACTTTCGAATCACAGCGAAATAACAAAATTGATTAAGTCGAAATCTAATGGTAGAGCGTAAATAATAAATATTTATATAGGTGGGTATTGTTAGCTATTGACTTTCCGAAACTCCGAATAGTTCAATTAATGTACTACAAGAAACCTCCCTGCTCATAGCTGAAGACCGAAGCATATTTTTTACTGCTCCAATTATTGTTGGGTGCAAGACAAATATAATGAAATAAAAAAAACACTCTTCGGCGCCGTAAAACGAATACATAATTTCTCAGAATTCTAATCCCAATAAGCATTCAGTGCTTTGATCATAAGTCGGAAAGGCTCTTTTCGCTTTGTTTTGTAGCAGCAGTTTTGTCGGCAGTAATTGTAATATTATTATTATTTATATATGAACATAATATTCATATAGAACGTGAGTATAATAGTTGTTAAGACGATTTATTCGTATGGTGTATATTGACACGTCATTATAATTATGGCGCACAGTATTATTTAATTGTGTCTTTGGAAAACTTATATTATATTATGTGATTATATTGTGTTAGTACAATTATTATTATTGTGTAGAATACATATTATATATAGTTCAGAATATTAACATTAAGTAATGCATTTGTTTTATTCTTATACCTACTTTATACAACCGAACGATGTACACATTTTGAATAGTTGAATTTTATTCGAATCTACTAAAAACAAAATAAACTTATATCTGAAACTGTTATCAAAGTAAATAACATAATAATTTTGCATGAAACTACGATTATTTGCATAAAAGCAGATAAAGATCTAAGTTATATGAAAACTTTTATTTCTATTTTCAGAAATATGATAAAATGTACTCGTGAAATATGGTAAATGTGTAAGATCGAAACAGACACTGGACCGTTTTACATATTATTATACATTTTATGTCTTAAGATTTATTATTAATTTTTTGAAATTTATGATTTTCATGAACTTTAAATCAGAGTACGTTTATTATAAATACACTGCAGAAGTATTATATAGGTACGTGTTGTATGCTTAAGTAATGATGACGATTATAATAAATATATTCTACCACGGGTGTGTCGTAAAGCCGAATCCACCTTGGATCGGTTTCATAACGTTTAACCAGAGTATTAAAATTTCGACAAAACCGTGGGTCTGTCGTAAATCGCTTTAGAACGATAACAGGGTTTTAGCGAAATGTTCTGTTGAAATATTTTAACGCGTCCCCGGCTCTCTCGGTGAATTACAATAATTGTTATTTCGGCGCAGTGCGAGTGTCTGCACCAATATCGAAAATTACACTCGAAACAGACATTGGAAATATTATTATATTATGGTAACGTCGATTTTTTTATTATTTTTACATTTTGTCCTCCAAGCAAACGGCCGCCGTCAACACGTATTTATTGGATTTAATGTATGCGCATATAAACGCTAAAACATACATGTTATATTATTATAATAGTATTATCATATCCAATGCTTTTATAGAGTGGCCGTAATAATGATGATAATAGTAATAATATCATTACAGCAGTTGAGGATCGACTGTAATGTTTGCGGTGACTTAACGATGTGCTTTGGACCTCGCTAATGGTCAATTAAAATTTATATTTAAGAGAGGAATAATCGCATGCGCCAAAATTGGTGCGTTATCGTTTTTTACTTAACTCCGGGAGGAATATATTATAATTAAACAAATAGTATTGCAAACAATTATTATATCTGCATAAACTAATAATGATATTATTATTATTATACGACTTTAACGTGATTGGATGAGACGGCGCAATGTGTAGGCAATTTAGCAACGTAATTACGACCGAAGTGGGCGTTGGCCGAATTCACAAATCACAAATCGATTAAATCCTTAATAATATATTAAATTATTTTGGGCTATCAAATTAAATATTTTTTACTGATATCTAATTATTATCTTAGTAATATAAACAGAACCTTACCTAACCTATTATTATTTAGGCTCGTATATAATATTATAATTGAATCTCAAAAAATAAATATTTAAATAAAAAATATATTGATACATCGAGTATTTATACACTGTAATCGATTATTAAATAATTTATGTAAACTGTGAATACCTATGATTATACTTTTTTTAAGGTCATAAGACACATGTCAAAAAATGTTATTTAGTAATTATTATTTCACTACAGAATAAATTAAACACTTGAATTAATTTGATTTTTAATGAAATTGGTTGGTTATTCCTAAGTAGATTTTTATAATAAACTTGAACAAAATTATTAATCATTTTTAATAAATGCTGAAAAAACTAATTTAAAATAACAATTTTGTTGTGAAAGGTTTATCAACTAATAAAAGTATGATATAAGTTGATTATTTTAAAATAACAATAATACATTTAAAAAAAATAAATATTTTGCATTTAAAATGTAAATTTAGAATTGTGAGTTTCGTTAATAACCATGGAATCGGATATTTTGATTTGATCCTGTACAATTCATCACAATATACTGAAAATATATAATAATATATTCTATATATTATTAGGTATAATACATTAATCAAACAAAAATATACGTAATAATTGTATTTTTACCATAAATTTCCACTGTCTACCTATAAAGATATTTTTAGTAATGTTTTATTAAAATACCAAAATTTAAAAACTGTAAAAAAATAGTATCAGGTTTTATAAAAACAATTCGAACGAAAGTGCAAAAATAATAATTAACGTTTAGATATGACTACTTTGCATGATAGTTATTATTCATCGAGTTATAATGAATGTGACAATGTGCGTTCACAGAAAATTGTCTTTACCAGTGTGGATACAATGGTCATATTGTTTCGATCGACTATCGTCCACGACGGTTGGACATATCGTATTGTATACGTGATGTCGTTCAACTCTTTGAGGTTGAATCCCACGAATCCCGACAGATCTCTCACAGTGTGGAGGGTCGCGTCGGCCGCTAGCTCCTGTTTTGCGACAGGTATTTGATATTATACGGATATAGCGTACAGCGACTGTGAAAATATTCCGGACACGACGCTGAATGAAAATCGGAGCCTCGCGGGAGCACTTCCGGTAGTGCCATATCACGATTTTCGGTCACAAGACTCGTCGCGAGACACCCGTAAGGAGGGGGGGGGCAGCGGTTGCGGACGTTTACTCGGACTTCCGGGTGACAATATCGCGTGCGTGTTTTCACCCTCCCGTTCAACCCCGCGATATTGTTATCGCGTGTCGTCTAATTACTGGGCAGGAAACACGTTTCCGGAAACACGGCCAGCCGGCGGCTCAGACCTCCCGCATCCCCAGTCCACATAAGAGATGATCACCGTACATAACGTCCTTCCCTTAATTCCGTCAAATTAGCCTTGCGGCGTCATCTTCGGAATTTATTCCCTCGCCGGGAATAGAGTTTGTCCATACGCGCCCGACAAACCGCACAGATAATAATATAATATTGTGTTTATAATAATATGATAAACCTGCGAACGAAGTAGTGATAGTAGGCATTCCACCACTCCCAGTGTCGCGTCCCTAACCTACTTAACCGTAGTGACCTGTGATTCATGACGAGTCGTACGTTTGGTTTTTGTCGGTTCTAAAAGAGGAAATACTAAACACTATACTTACAAACGTTTTATTAAAGTAATTTCAAATTACCATGCCAAACCGACAAACTAATAACATTGTGTTCTTATCGTAACATTTTTTTGAGTATTATATAATTTGACTTTTTTGAATGACGTTTTTAATTTCACATTACAAAGTAGAATATTTTTCGAAGTATTTCGATACACACAAGTCTAATTTTTAACGAGCAGTTAATTATAGTTATAACTTTATAAGTATTTAATGTTTATTTGAGTGGAGCTTCAGTCGACCTATATTTCCCGGAGTGACACTCCACTCCGAGCTAATCAAAACTTTAAAATACTTATAATTAATTGTAAATTTAAGAACCACTCGAAATTCGATTTTTATTTATTGAGATTCTCAACTTTTCAAGTAACTCAGCCATAAAGAAAAAAAATAACTTGTTTAGTCTGTGTATAGGTATATATAATATATCCGTCTGCAGTATGAATTTTCTTTTTTTAAAGTATATAACTTTACTATTATTTTTTTTTTAGTAACTATATTATATTTTACGAAAATAAAATAACTTTTGAATTCGTCAATGCCTGCCGTTAAATACGGATTAAGAGACTCGTCACGTTGTTATATTCGAATAAACGGAACAAACGATGCTGTAAGAGAGTAATGAATAAATATGTATTATTACTCGTTTACTTTTGTTGTTTTTCCTATTTCGTTTTTTTGCGTGTTAATGCATAATGTGTGGTCGCAAAAGGCGCCAACGAAGACGACAACTAAACTGTTGTCGCTAATTTTATAGTTTAAAATATTTTACAACAAAACGTGTATTTGTATAACCAACAGTAGTGCCTAGTTAGATGTAGTTCATGTTTAGAACGAAATGTTTTTAAATTGTTACATTATTGTCAATTAGTAATTACATACCAAACAATCAAATTCGACCAAAAGGCATGCGTAGTGGAATAATTAAATATTATATTATGTGGTTTCAGATTAATTTCTAAATAATATATATTTTTTTTTAGTATTATTTTAAAATATATTTACAATCTATACTACAACAGGTATAATGAGTAAGTGTGGTGACATAAAGTAACATTTAACAAGGCACATTAATTGTTAAGTAGGAAGGCTCCCAGCAGTGCCACCTGACAAGAAATAAATTATATATCATAACTACTTGCTAAAATATTAGAAATTGGTTGTATAGAATAATATGGGTACTCGACAATCACTTTTTTGTTTTTGTAAATCATTTAAACAATAATTTAAAAATACGAAACAGTTAAAAAAATATATTAATACATTTCAACCAAAATAATATTTACTGATAAATTCGGATGTTGGTCGAACGTACTTTGTTAATATTTCAGTAATTTAAAGTTAACAAAGAAATGAGGTCAACTAATAAATGTTTTAATAATAAAACAGAAATATTATATAAACTCTAAAACCGAAACAATGGACCATCGTGAGGTGTTAAACCAATTTATTTTTTGTGCAAATACAATATCTAGGTAATATTCATAATTTATATTATAATGATATTCTTAAAAATAGTTTATTATTTTCCAAAAGAAAACGTATGATAGTAATTATGTTTTTTACTTCAGAATTATTTTCCACTGAATTTTTTTTTAACAGTACTTATTTTATTTCATTGAAGCACAACAAGCCAGTATTATGTTTCCAGTATAATGTTTCCAAAACCTAACCTAACCTAAAGAAATAATTAAAAATAATATGAAAAAATGATTTAAATCAAAGAAACTGCACTTGTTTCAATTTATTAACTATAAAAACCCCGGTGATTTGAATTTTAAAATAATTATCACAAGGTCCCGGTCTGCGGGTGCCGGTTCTCAAAATACATAACATACCTTTAAGGATTTTGGGTTGTTCCGGGTCCGATGCATTTGGTACGTGTTCAAATGAAAATAATATTTGTCACCGGGTGGCGAGTACCTGAACCCCCCCCCCCCCCACAACTACAAGGGACGAGGCCGCGCCGAAAGGCGTATACTGTCATAATAATATACACACATTGTACATAATATTATTATGTATCCATAGGGTTTTGTTATATGTGCAGGAATTATGTACAACGCTATACGACCGGGCAACACGATTATACGCAATAACACGTAGTCGTATCGAAAACGGCGGCCGGCTGTATAAATTACAATCGGCCAACTACAATAATAATATTATGCCGACATGACAGACACACTGCACCCCCGACGGATGACGGGCAGCGCCGCTTAGTCTGCGGATCTCCATTCAGTTAGGATTGACGTGTTTGCGGACGTTTCCGTTTCCTCGGAGTCCTCTGACCACGAGTCTCGGCCGCGAGTGTCTTTGCGTATTTTTTTAGACTCGTCTCGTTTCCCCACTGGGCCACCCACACACCCACACAGCCGCACGATTGTAGGACTCACGCCCCACCAATACATTTACTCATAGACGCGATGCATAATCGCGCGAGCCCGGTGACTTCGGCAATACGTGTGTACAGGTGGGTGGGTGGGCGAGTGTGTATAATAATATGCTTTTTGTAATGTGGATACGGTGCCGATTGAAATTTGCATATTTTAATAACGATGCTGCAACGACCCTGCCTCGGAACGTTATTATAATACGGGTGTACCCACCACTTCGATAATGACTGAAGGCAATAGGTATTATTTATTTGTTTCTGCAGTTTCCAAAAGTTCAATAATGGCAAATGATAACACGTCATATGGACGATTTCAGAGAGTATGTAATCATTACTGAGAAGCAGGGACTGGAACCAAACCTATAAGAACTGGTTCTGGAACCGGAACCTTTAAAATATTAAGAACCAGAACCGGAATTTTAAGGTACTTTTAGGTTCAAAAATTAAATAATTTTATTTATCATAATTTAAAGGTATTACTGTTTTGTGTGTAATCTATATGTATGATAAATTATGAGTTTTCTAATATTTCTCATACTATTAATTAAACCATATTCCGGATAGGTATTTAAAATTATTATACTTATTTCGGTACCGAAATTATCTGGAACCAGAACCGAAATTAATTAGAACCAGTAACATTATTTTTTTTCACCAAAGAACCAAAACCGAACCGGTTAAAACATTAAACTATATGATTTTATGTCATCATAAAACCATAGTTGTGAAAATATATTATTCTTTAAAGTTTAAACTCTAATTACCTTATCATTTTTTTAAGATCTTTAATTTTTGCATCAGAACATGTACTTTTGTTTTAATTATCTGGATCGGAAAATGTTTTCAATATTTTATGAACAAATCGAATATTAAGCTAAAAGCAATTGTATGCTCTGGTCTTCTTCAGAATATGAAATTTCAAAATATGTTGTTATTAAAACAGTAATCAGCTTTTTAAGCATAGTTTAAAATAGATCTATTTGTGAAACGTTGTTCTATATAATATGTATTATAGTGACTTTAAATTGTGTAAAAACGATATTACTATTTCTATGCATGGAGCTAAAAAAGTTTGGTAATTAGCTAAGCACTCGTCTTTCGTTTATTTCCAGTGCTAAATGGATCAAAATCGTTTTACTTTTTCATTTCTTGCTTTTTTAATTAAAATAAAAAAAAATAATGGTAAGACATGTAATAATGGTTGGTTTATATTTTATATAAATTTATAATTTTTTTTTTTCATTAATTCTTATAGCAATATAAGATATAATATCCATTTTTTATTTTTTTTATTGTAATTTAAATTTTTAATATTTTCTCCTCGATTTTCGCTTTTACTTCATACCATACTTGTATATAGATAATAACATCGCTCGGATAAACGTTTTAAGTTGTTATTTATTTTTAACTATTTCCATTCTTTGCTATATTATTGAAAACATGCGCTTATTGTTATTTATAATTAAAACCATTCTTTCATAATAAACAATAAGAAACGGTTATTATGGCTGTTGTTATTATTTTTCAGTTATTATTAATTTTATTAAAATGCATTACATTTTGTTTTGTAGTAAAATACAATATTCGACTTGACAAATTTTAAATCCTGAATACGTATATAATAATATGATATTTAAATATAATATGATACCTTTGTCGAATTTATATTTAAAAGACATTTTTAACTAAACAAAAGTTTGATTAATTATTATCATTATTGTTATCACATTATCATCTACAAAAATTCAACGATGAGATTTTAAAACATTAAAATGTATTATCTCATTCAAAAAGCCATTCGACCAAACGTTTATAATAAAAAAGAAGAAATACGCATTACAATGTTAAAAGAAAGTTTGAATGACAATACAATATTATTTAATTTTTGACTAAAATATTTTAGGTATAATATATCTGCGATAATAATGATTTCCACTTCATATTTCCCGCTTTTCCGCATAAAAATTAAACGCAAGACTGGAGATTGACGTAATCGTCGCCGTCACTTTAAAAATTGTTTCACTGAAAAACAGATCAAGAGAGGGGCGAGTGCGCGACGGTCGCGGGTTGTGTCTTTGCCGAGATATTATTTTGAAATAAAAACCGTCGATTACATCGAAATGGCGCGGTAATGACGATATCGGGACGGGGTGAAAAAAGTTAGCATTGTTTGCGCAGATTAACAAGGGCGCGAAAATGCGGGACAAACGATACGAAATGACCGTCAAGTCGAACTATGCAAATCGACAAAGTTTAACAGCTCCGAATTTTTAGTCGTAGCTGCGGTGGGTACAGTATAAGATAATAGTACGTTTTATGATAGCATATTATGCTATATAGGTACGTCAGCACCGCCGAGACAAACGCGAACCGAATAATAATAATATATTTATTTATCAGCGGAAGTCCGTCGAGACGTTTCACAACCCGATTTATACACACGCGAGCGATATACGTGATAGTCTTTAAATATTTAAAATCGACAGTGAACCAATGCCCAAACCGTACTATACCTACCCAACCCAGCCTGGTGCTATACAAACACCACTGGAGGAGTGGATGAAATCAACTACCAACACCAAATTTACCAGCTACAACTATAAACGCCATTTTTTTCCTCACTGCAGTTTGTATTAGGTTTTATCAAAAATAAATTTACGAATAAAATTATGTTGAGTTTGATATAGTTAGCTATATTATTATATTATTTCGTGATGAATGCATGATTGATTTTACAATGAAGTGTGTTCGTTATTTTGTCATTGTTTTGTGTGTGTGCTGAGGACACATTATTCATGGATTTCATTACTCTACATAGAAGAAACAATACTCTATTCTTCATCGGTGTAAGACTATAAGAGTCAAGAGGTTTCAAGTAGCAAATTAGATCTTATTTCAACTTCAGGGTATCATAAGTAAAAATGTTGGTGTCATTTTCAATATGATGGGGAAAAACAAAACACAAATAAAAAAAACTAGGAATATATTTTATGCAAAACAAATTCCGTGTTATATAATTGTCTAAATAATCAACATAAACTAATAAAAAAAAATTGGCATGATAACGCAACACCAACACCACCTTTTGACAAAATTGGCATGATAAAGCAACACCAACACCACCTTTTGACAAAATTATTTTGTATTTGTGTTGTAATTCAAACCCGGATAACCATAGAGATGATGAATATTGTATAACTGTATAATTCAGTGAAAAGTTTTCTAGATATTATGGTAAAATTTAAAAAATATACCGGTTTTTTGTTATATTTAATGAAATTTGAAATGTTCACAATTTTTAGTTTTAATTTGACGTATGTATATGACACATTTTTGTCTGTGCGTTACAAGGCTTGACAAATTCATACAACGTTCCTCAAAAGATTTTTTACCGTTATGAAATTGTTGGGTTAAATATTAGTGTCCGTGTCCGGAGTCCGTTATAGACAGGTCGAAATACATTAGAATGCCTATCTTTTTGCCGGGACCTGGTCATTTTGTCCGTTAAGAGAGGTGTCCGTTAAGTCAGGTTTCACTGTACCAATATTATGGTAATCGGTAGTATGGATTAACATGCATTCTACTAGCTGTCTATGCCGATTAAATTAATAAAGTTTTTTGTATGATGCTGTCGTTTTGGACGTCATGTATAGGTACTCGTTTTTCCTCATTTTATAATATGAAAAGAAATAAATAAAAATTTGCTTACGAAAATTACCATCTACAAATTGGAATGATAACCAACAGCCATCTACTTCAATGCACAATATTATTGGTATAATATACTATGTTTATTAGTATAATATTACATGCAAAATATATATAAGGTGCATTTTCCTGGCACCTCACCTCCAAATTGTTGGATTTAAACCATGCGTTTTTGTTTGATTTATGTTAGTGCTAGAATGAGCTTAGTAACTGTAGAGATTTTTTAGTGGTAGAAAATAAACCCAAACACATTTTTTAAATTCATTAAATGTTCAATCTAGGATAGATTTGCATATTAAGTATAAAAAAAATAGAAATTACGAATAAACTGTTGATTTTTTAAAAATCAGTACAATCAAAATTATTGAAATTTTATATTTTTTTTCTGTTTGTTTAATGTAGGAAACAATATTGGTTTGACATTAGTGTTGGTGTTGGTATGTCATTCCCAAAAGTTGATTTTTTTTTTTTTTTAAGAGAGCGTCAGCGTACTGTTTGTTTTCTCCCTCTGGCTCAAATACCACATATACAAAACAGGTATATTACAAAAACCGGGTTGCTAGTGTAAAGTTACATTAGCACCCTCCGTAAAAAATTGATTTAAGGGCTTTGGGTAAGTGTACAAATGGAATAACAATCATCGTCGGTGGAATTTATTTTGTGATATTCGAATATGGTGGAGCGAATGTTACCTACCTAAACATAACACATTCACGCAAATTTTTTTTTCATGTTTTTGAGTAATTCTAGAGTAATAACACCTGCCTTCCAAAGTATAGAAAATAATATTTTGGAAGGTATGCCGTATCGATTTGTCTCAAAACTCTAAGATTACTGAGAAGTTAAAAAAACTATTTTAATATAAGGGCGTTTTATTTATGTTTCACGATAGTCTGAGAAAAACAATTAATAATGTGCTGACATCCTCTTAACATTAATTAGTTTAAATTACAATCGTCTTTTAAGCTATCAACAATTTGAGCTAAGAGTTAATTCAGAATTTTTGCTTTGCAATTTCAATATATGCCTTCACATTGAAATAAACGATTAACTTTAAATTGTATTTCGTATGAATTGCGATTAACAGCAGAATGTTTTGTATAAATACTTTTAAGAAAAGTAATAATTTTATTTTTTGACATTAAAAATAATTTATTTAAAAATGTCGATGGACATACCTAATACGTTAACCGTTTATTCATTCAATTATTTTACACAGTAAGATCATTTCAATATGTAAAAAATGTTCTGATCACACAAAACGATGTGTCAAAAACTTCTATTGTGAATCGTACTTAATCTTAATTAATATTATAATAACAATATTATCGTGGTATACTCACGTATAACGGTCAAATTGACATTGGAATTTCGAGTGGGTGATTTTTTGAAATCGACCCGACATTTGTACACGGCTGCGTCCTTGTCACCGATGTCCTGCACGATGAGTGCTGCCGGTTTCGATGTGACGCGAAAGTATGCTCGCCCGTCCAACGTCTTGTCATCAGACCGATGGGGGCCGGTAACTGCGATGGACTTTTGCTGTGGCCCTTCGGGCGTTTTTGAGGAGGGTGCCACTGCAGGCATCAAAGGCCCACCATGTCTCACGTCGTAGCTGAAACACGGAAACAGATGTCAATATTTTGGTGCAAAGAAGTTTTTTTTATAAATTATTGATGAAACACAATGTTAGAGACACCGTTCACGCAGGCTGAATATCTATTCTGCACTAACGGCTAACACTTCTCCTTTTTGAAAATAAATACTTCAGCTTATCTGAGATAGGAAAGTAAGTAGTTACATAGGTAACAACAATTACATGCAATCCAAACATTGCTGCCTACATTTTTTTCATCCACTCGGGTGTATCTCAGGGTAAATAATAGGACGTTTCGCCAACAGTAGGTTTTTATGTAAATTCTAAGTGCTCTACCCAAGGGACCTTTTAAATTTATCGGTATCGGTTCCAGAACTGATTCTCCAAAAATAAAATAACTGTTCCTGTTCAGTTCTGATAAAAAAAAAATAAAGTTATCGGTTCCAAATAATTACGGTAGGTATCGGTTCCAGATAATTGAAGTACTAAAAAGTATAGTTTTATTTTTGAACCTAAAAGAACCTATTTAATTTAAAAATTCCGGTTCAGTTCTGGTACCTATTTATTAAAATAAAGGTTTCGGTTTTGGTTCTGGTTCTGAATATTTTAAAGGTTCCGGTTCCAGAACCGGTTCTCTTAGGTTCGTTTCTAGCTTTGGCTCTACCGCAGGTGATCCTGCAACATTGCAGTTCTTAGATGGGCGCGTGATCACCAAATTATGTAGAAAATGGATAGATAAACAGATAAAAACATATCTAAATTTAGAGTGATTTTTGAATGAAAACACTTACCTAGTATTAATTATGAAATTGAAAAAAGATAATATTTTCGATAAGATGCATTGAGTATATTAGTATTTATTGAAAAACAAATAAAATAAAATGATTATTTTTTACAACCGTAACTTAGTTTTCAAAAGCAGTCATGTCATTATGTCCATAATATTTCGTAGTCTATACTTTAAATTGTGGAACTTGTGAGCTGTATAATACACGATGGTACGATGTCTATTCTCCGTAGGCTCGTTTTTAAACTTCAAATGCGAGGGTATAACGTCCATTCATCCATCTTACGACTATAAATTCTTTTCAAATTTTAATTTGATATTCAAATATTGATAGATAATAGTATTTTATTCGTAAGTACTTAAAGTTTAAGTAGAAAGGGACACCAGCGAGTTTTATGGTCCTCAATAATCCACCATTATCTTTGCCCAAGATATACGAAGATTTATAACACCAGATACAGTGCATTATATCTTATGCATAACAATTTAATGCCTTGGAATTTAAATATATTACGCATTCCTTGAATTATTATTATTGTTCTTTAGAGATGTGTAGTAAAATAGGACGTGTGAAAACAAATCAGAGCCTTCGTTTTAGTATTAAATATATTTTGATATGCGTGTTACACACGATACTATTGTGCGACGGACGAGTAGGTTATTACTATGGTTATTGCGTTTAATATAATATTATTATTACAATATTATAACCATACAATGTTTTACGACCTCAGACGTATAATATTATGGATAACGAGATCAGCACGTAGACTTATGGAATGAGATTAAGCTTAAAACGCAGCGTAGATGTAGGTAGGAAAATGCATATTGTTGATTAATTTTGTTTTGGATAAGTCTCGGTTCCCGCCACGCTCGTCTAAAAAATACGTCAAAAGAAGTATAGAAAACTACTGTAAACTATACGTCTTACACTCTGTATTGAATTTATATTATATTATATTAATGCACTAACGTAGTCTTTCTAACTAACCATTAAAAAAAGAAAAAAAAACTTTTACAACCAATGTTTTTCAAAAGAGACCTGTCATTGCATCCGTATTGTTTATATTAGTTGTGATATATCTGATGAGATCGGCCTAGAGAGGGTCCGTTTCTTTATAATGCAGTGGAATTAGATAATTTTTACTTAAAATTATTAAAGATAAATGTTTGAATAAAAATCCCGTATTAACATAAATCTCTCGTCTACAGTTTTATTGTTTAGATTTCAGTTACAACATTATAAAGTATGTATTTATTTATTCGACGGTAAACTATTTTTGTTATTATATCACCACACGTATTTCCACGGCGTGACCTATTGTCGCAATAAACGGTTCGATGGGAGAGTTGAATTCCATCCATATAATCGAAGGAAACCAATTTCTACAATAAATAGCGATGACGATCGTTCGCGAGCCAGTGCTCAGAAATATTTTGCAATATCGAGAGGAATAATAACATTGATATTTTTAATGCAAAACGAAAGACTACAATATAATATATTGTTATGCGTGTTGAAAACGAGCAATGCGATTCATACGATAATATTATTATATAATACATATTATTTTAAGGATGTGTTGTATTATTTTGTTTTTTTACGACGACGTGAAGTTGCGTCGTTTATTTTGTTCCTTTTGTGACGCGAATTTCATATCGCTGCCCACTGGCCGTGGACAAATCCCGAGCACGGGTCTGTCTGGTGGATAAATCCGACGGCGACCGTATACGGATAGGTTAGGTTAGGTATATGTATATATGCATATAAATCGGTTCGTTCGGTATACGTTTCATAAATATTATAATGTAATGTGCACGCGTACGTCGTACATACTTATATACGTACAAACAAATACATGTATGTACGCAGCAATAAATATATGTATTGTGTAATATATTAAACGCGCTGTGTTCTGGAGCATTTACTGTACAAAATATTATAACGCGTTTCGTATTGTTCGGCTTCCGGTCTGACCAAGACGGGGCCAAAGGGTTGCGTACGCGACGTGGGTAGAAGCATGACATAGATTTTTTTTTATTATTATTTCGTTTCCCCTCGCAATGCCGACCTTAAACCGACACCGTGCGCGGACGACCCTCGGTAACCGGCGATACGTATGTTATATACCACGCGGTATAATAATACTGCGAATAGTATTACTACCACGACCACTGCTATCGCTGCATAATAATGCACAGAATATAATATTATATACTTACTACAACCGTTGCTGGTGCTATACGCATACGGCATAAACCGAGTGTCATTAATACATTACATAAATCGGCCTCGGATAGCGTTTATATAGTGCGCACATATTATTATCGCCGTTTATTATAATACATACAACAATATAATTCCGTTTCCGGTTTGCGAATTTCCGACAACTGCGGCGCCATGACGTGCGGTTCCGGCCGGCAGAAACGACCTTTGTAATACTATTATACCGCAGACCGAATAGCGGTCGCATGCGTGTATCAACACGTGTTCCAACTCGTGTAAACGATAGCCATCCAAAAATCCGACCAAGATGACAATGTTATTCTTATGTCTGGGGTTGATCAAAGTGGTCCATGAAATCATATGACTTGTAGTCCGTCTCGTTATTGTGCGGTATAACTATTGCGGGGGTACCTACCTCCTATACCTATGGTAACGACGACAATAATGAGCGAAGGCATCAAATATGCAATTATTATGATTTCGAAAAGCGCGGACTTGAGAGATACGCTCACGAGTAAAGTGATACTTTTGAAATCCCCCGTTCTTGAAAACGAAAATTTGGTTCTTACATTGAATATCAGGGTACGTGGCGAATCGAAATATTCGAAATCAGTTTCCGAAATTAAAATCTGATATCGAATTACACGCGTGACTACAATAATATATGACTGTTATAATTTTATTATTATTATTTTTCATTTTTCTGCGAGCGAGCGTAATAATAATAAAAATGAATAAACAATAACAATCTGCGTTATACACAGTACACTCGGTGTACCTAACCTCGCACCTATTGTATAATAATAATATGATTCTGTGATATAATATCGTATTATGCTATTATATTATTATGTTATGACATTAGGTATACTCGTTCGGGGCACTTTGCGGCTAATACGTATTCCGGATACGCGGACATATTATTTTAACGTGCCAACTGAATGACAAAAAACACATATATTTATGGTCTCGACTCACTAAGTTGACAGGCCGACCACCGCAGCTGTGATACCAAGAGAGGACGCAGACGACAGTTCGCGCAGTCGGCCAAATAAACAACGTCGTCGGCTATTATACAATAAACACACACACACACACGCACACACACACACACACACACACACACACACACACACACACACACTCGCCCACGCAGACAGAAAAAATATATTTTTATACTTTCAAAAGAAAACGAATGTTTTTTGTCAAACGAGTGTGCCGTGTCATAAAAAGTTAGGCGAGCAATAAATTTGGCAACTAAACGGTCAGTTTGAAGATGTCCACTGCCGCTAAAAAGGAAACCACACAGTGTACACATATGTATATATATATATATATAAAAAATGTACGTAGTGTACTCGACCGAATTTACAAAAACCGAAAGTTTTATTATGTGCACATACTGTTATAGTGTTTATGTTAGCAAACATATGTATTATATATTGTATATAATATACATAATAATAATATATATTGTCCGCCGAGATCGGAACTCGGTCAAAGATTCTATTTTATTGCAAGTTGGATAAAACCATCCGATTCCGAGAAGAAACTCGCGTTTAAGGACATATACTCGCATGCAGGACGAATACTAATATTATATAGTAGCATAGGACGATGCATATTATGTATATGAATATATAATGAAAACCAAAGTTATTTCCCTTTTGGTTTTTGCGTGTATTTTATGATATTATAATATTTATTTTGCGTTCTATAGGGGTGACGTTTTCTTGTTACGCACGTCATAATCACCCAGCTTAAAATATTTCCATCCTATGATGTTTCTATTGTCTTGATAATAATATTATAATTAATCGTTCGGTGCGACTGTGTACAAAAACTAGTAAGAGTAGATCAAGAAATCAATAAATGATTTATTTATATTTTAATTTTAATTTCACTTTGATTATATTGTACTTGTCTGCTAATTAATTTCGATGCTGCCTCACATGTATTTTGTCAAAAAAGTAACATTATGACTAATAAACATATCGATTGGATAATGGAAATAAGCGCTGCCAATATTATTCAATTAATAATAATAATAATAACAATTTGAAATATTATAATAATTATGGTATATTTACCTGTATATCGGATTGGTCTCTCCTTGTTTGAACCAGATGACCAACGTAACGCGATCACTCGGCGTCGGTGGAGTCATGTTGCACGGTAAATACGCCACCATTCCGGCCACAGCTTCTACGTTTGTGGTCATCACTGAAAAAGATTAAAAATAAATATTATTATTTAATTCGTTTCAGTGCACCGCACAAATGGGTTTGGTATCAGTTCCATCGTTATAATATTTTTTGTGCCATGAAAACCATGAAACCAATTCGGTATATATTATAAAACTGTAGACGGGAAACGAAAACATTTTGATAAGTATATGGCGTTCAATTAGGTCTGTTCCTTCTAAAATATATTGTTAAATCTAAATTACTCATGTTGTACTACAAGTAAATATCTTTGTAATAATAAATTACTCATTCAAAGTTGAAATAGTTTCTTAAAGTTAAATTGATATACCCATGCTCGTCGTTAACTAGGTAACTGATTTTTAAACAGAGATATCATTGTGATATTATACGAATACATACTATGAATCAAAATTTAAATAAATAAACAGTAAGATTACTACTTTATTTCATAAAACATACATTTTATATAAGATTGTTTTTTTTTTATGTGACAGTAACAACTACCTATACATATTTACAGTTGTGTACGGTATTATTAAAATTTAAAACCATTGTACAATGTGCGTAGTAACACATATACTTATTTTCTGTTTCAAAATTGCGAAATAAAACGCGTAATACTGCGTTGACTTAAATTTAATATTATATGGTCCATTAGTCGTTACATTCGTTTTTCGACGTCACGAACACTGCTCAACGAAAACGAAATACTATAATACACAATTTTTGTTGGTTAACTTCTTCACTAAACGCACTACACCGTTTTGACAAGAATAATGCGCAGGCGTGTACCTACATAATATTATTATTGTCACTATTCTCGTCATCGACGAGTAGGTACATTGTATGAATCTCACACTGAGTCAGTCTTATTTCGGCCGACGAAGATATTACAATCATAACAATAATAGTATGTACCATCATACCCCAATGAAAGGCGTGTAATCTCTGCCAGATCAGAAAACTAGAAGTAATTTTTTATGAGGTTACAAGACGACCGACACGACCAGTGAAAAAGTTAATAAGCGTGCTCATACGTATAACGCACGCATAATGTGGTTGATAACAATTATTATGATTTATACTCTGCACGCTAGCCCGTATACGGAACACAGTAAGTCTCTAGTTAGGTATATTTAAATAATTCTTTGGCTGAAAAATGTGTAGAGACGGTTATACGGTGCAAAAGCGTTTCACGTCTTCTATAACAGCAACATAAAAGTCGATAACTCCAACATTATGGCAAGTTATTCGGTAAATACCAAATCGCAATAGGATGTGAGAAACTGTCTCTTATCAGTTTGGTGATTGATACATTATCGATTTATAACAACGTGGCGGTAGTCAATAATCATAACTGCCAAATTCTATTGATAAAAAAATACCTATCTAGCTCACAGTTCTACTAATTATATTGGAAACAATAGCAACACGGTAGAAGGAATATGACGATATTCAAACGAGAAACGTCTTTCGACCGACAGAAATATTATCATTCAAACTTTGCTAGGTATTCGATGAATAGAAAATCACACACTAAAAATGATCATAATATACGCTATAATATTATTATATACATCCAAAAGGTTTAAATATAATACGGTCTATCAATGACTAAATAAAGCGCAATCATAGATATTTTTTGATACCAGTTCGATGTATGAGAGACACAATGATTCTAGATGCTTGTGCAGAGAGTTATGAAATATTTTTGGTTAAAACCGAAAAAAACTTTATTTGTTTCAGACTGTATTCCAACCGAACGTCTATTATATACTATCTCAGCAGTATAAAACTAATTACCATCAGTCGCGGTCGGAAAATGTGCCAATTAATGGGAATCCCCGCGGGCGTTATCATACTGCTTATCAGATTTTTTGGCCGTCGGTTCGGTTTAAGAAGAGTTAGAAGGAAAAATGAGAAAAAATTTATACGAATACAAATCGTTTTAATAAACAAAAACGGTATGTAATTTTTTTTCTCATCCTTTTTTTTCATCTCCTGCAAACAACGCAGTCTAAATAGCTGGTGCCGCCAGGGATGCAACGACCGAGAAGGTTGGGCGATCGCTCAACGTTTTGACGGGCCAACGTTTTTCTTTTACGCCCCAAAGTGCCGACATCAGCTCCAGGACGCCGGTGGCGGGGCACACCCGGACTTCGTCTTAGTAGTCGTCGTCTTCGTTTGATTAATAGACCGACTTTTCCAATTGAGCCCATCCACCGTGGTCGACCGGAAAAGTTACTCTTGTTGGAGTCTTTCGCCCCGTTTCCTTTTCGTTATATTTTTTCTCTTCTTTATTCGGGTCCACCCGCAAGCCTGAAGTTTCACTGAGTTTTCACGCGTGCGCCGGCATCACTTTAATTTTTATACTGTACTATTATAGATCTAGGCATCGGTTTTTTTTTTAATAATAATTCAAATAATTCTTTTTATCATTTTCTAGGACACACATTGATTTTTTAAAAACGGGTTGATATACGTGATCGTGGGGTGTGAAAGTGTCAATAGATTAGAAATATCAAATGCACATGTAAAAATTCAAGTTTAACGGTGATGTTCCTCTTGGAATTTCACTCAAGTTTTTGTGGACATTTTTAAAAATATTCGTATAGAAATAATAGAAGTATATAATATTTTGTACGAATGCGTATAGTCTTATAAACGGGGTTCCCGTGACGAATATTTGACAAATATGCGTATTATTGTTGTACACATGGATGCTGAAAATCTATAAACCATTTCAACGAAGCGGGGGTTTTTCAAAAAAATTTAATTCCAAATAACCAAAAATTAAATATTAAGTTATACATTTTATAATTAATTAAAAAGTTTCCATATTGCCGTAGTTCCGTTATAGTCAGTTCTAGATATTATATTTATTTTATGTATTGTTAAATTGGCATAATAAATAAGCAATAAAACGACGGACCTTGCGTATTATAAGTTGATAACTACCGTCTGTCGATATTGAATGAAGTATAATATACAATGCAATGCAGTGTACCTAAACATCAATAATATTATTGTTAATACAATTATTATGATAAAAGAAATAAGACAAAGTAAAAAATGAACTATAGACTCAGGTGTACCTAAATTGCCTGTTCAGTACGCCGTGTTGTCTTTATTTTTACGTATTAAATAAAAATACTGTCACATAAAACGTAAAAAAACTTATTTTCTTGCTGAACTATTAGGAACGCCTCCCCCCCCCCCCATCCAAGAGTCAGAACGAAAACGGACCCAATGGTGATTAGGTTAATAATTAGATTAATATTCTTAACAGAATAGTAGGTACTATGGATATTCGCGACAGAACTATATCAATTAATAGGAGCTTTGATTTTTATAAAATCATAACTACCTACTATCCAGAGAGTCAAGCAGTAGGTACTGTACTACAAATAAGTCGAACCTTATAAAAACCACAAAATGACACCGATTGACCGGGAACGACTGAGTGTGTCTATACTATAATAATAGATCTGGCGAAAGCTTTTTGGAAAATTTGCATTTTTTTTTTTTGGTCGGAGATATAATATATATATATATACCTTGTATGACGGAGAAGATAGTTTTGAACTATTTTTAGTTTCAACACACGTCCGCACGGTAGGCTGATTTACAAGCATTTTTTGTTTATGCAGATACAAACGCGACAGTTATGTGTACGATGACGACCTGTTTGTGTCGTGCGCGTTTTGCATAGACTAGTTCGGTCACAGTCACACGTTAGCGTACGGTGAATGGAGAGCGAAAAAAGGACGTGAAAAAAATAATAATCGTAAACTGACAATTTACCACACCCAAAACTGACGCGCTATAGATAACGCGTTTTACTGCCGATATCGTCGTTTTATTGCCGATCACGAACGGTTGGATTGAATAAACCGTTTTCGGTCTTGTATTGTCGTTTTTTTCCCCGAGTTTTCCGATGTTTTGGAAACAATAATAATATAATTCAAACTATTTTCCCGGCGGCGGCCGCTTAAATTTCACCCGAGGCGGACTTTTCCGATATTATCCATCAATATAAAAAATAAAATAAAATATATAATACCGGCGCGAGAGTTACACGCTCGCTCTAATGACTGAAAACACGATGAGTGTCTATAACATTACAATCACGTTCGTATACCAGTGAACGTGTTATTATACCGGAAGTGACAATTTTCCATATTATCAACTCGTTAATAATTTATTTCCAACAGATAGATTGGAATGAATTGACTTTCTAATCGATTTTAAATCCAATTTATTTAAGGACATTAATTTCTCATCGATTAATAAAAATGTAATTACCAATCCACTGTGACTGTAAATAATGAAACAATGGAGTACACACATATTTCTGAGCAAAGAACAACGAACTAATCTATAACTATAATATTATAGGTATAGTGGGTTACTAACAAGGACGATATTGTTAAATTGTTACTCACCAAGGTAATGTGTTTTAGAAATAATGTGATTTTATTATTTTGTGAGTGTGTGTTCGACCATACGGTTTGGAGCGAATAAGCGCTTGCGTTGTCAACCTTTGAATTTGGTTTACGATAGATAATATATTAATCTAGTTGGTACTTTGAAGGGAGTAAAAGTAGAAAATCTTCACTTCATATTAAATAATTTGGCAAAACTGACGAAAAATCGTTGCGAAATGGAGATATATTTTATGCTATATTATGCAATATGAGTTTTAAGTAAAATCGATATTATTATAACGCAGAAAAAAAGAACCATATATTTAGATATACATGTATAGATATTTAATTTTCACCATATATTATTCCTTACATTTTTCAGACATAATATATAAATAATTAAATTATTTTAAATATTTGTAATTTTCAGTTTTTTATAATCATTTTAAATTTTGAACTTTTTTGATTTATGTTGATATTATTTGTTATTTTTAGTCAAAAATCTAAAAAACTTTATGCAATATTGTTCATATAGAATATATAAATATAATTAATAATATCTTAGGAATTTTATGTTTAAACGTTGATGAAATTGTATATTAAATACAATTTTTTCCTCTTGGTTATTGGTTTTAGTTGTTTAATCAAATTAGCCGATTAATTAAGTATTCCAAAAAATATTAATCTCAAATTTTCGATTCAGTAAGTCACTGCAGGATTACGAGTTTCCGAGTGACACCACCGACTTAATATTATTATGTGTCTGCTGAATATTTCTGGGTAAAATGCTTATTATAGTTGTTACACAATATATTATTATCGTAGACGTGCTTTGGTAATACAAATTTGCATTTAGCTGAACGGCTTTCAGGACATGGAGTTTGAAATTAAAACGTTGGACGATGAAGAAGCAAATATAATATTATTTTTGTGCAGATTATATTAAAAACTGATATTTTTTTTGTGTAAATTATATTAAAAACTAATATTATTTCTGTGCAAATTATATTAAAAACTAATATTATTTTTCGCAAATTATATTAA
This sequence comes from Metopolophium dirhodum, assembly GCF_019925205.1. Lineage (NCBI taxonomy): Eukaryota > Metazoa > Arthropoda > Insecta > Hemiptera > Aphididae > Metopolophium > Metopolophium dirhodum. The sequence goes on along the minus strand of NC_083560.1, from coordinate 55,457,157 downwards.
AAACTAATATTATTTTTGTGCATATTATTTTATGAAAAGTACGTCGCGTACGACGTCGGTGGGCCTTTGACAGCGGACTGAGCTGTCATCCTTTTACGACGTGCACCCCAAAAATCGGCATAATATGTCCTAATCCTGAAGGGATCCGGAAATCGTCCGTCGTTGCCTGTTCGACCGTGAAAATTGATTTGCCGTAAAACAACTACAGCCCGTTTCAGCTTGACCCTTTTTGTTTCCACCAAATCCACGGTCGAGTAGGTATAGATCATCGCTAGTATTATTATATTATATAAATTGCCGACGAAAAAGTTTCACGAGGCGCAACATTGTTTCGGACCGTAGTTCGGGTGAGCGCTTTTGAAATTGGAATTATTATAATATCGGTAACATAATAATATAATAATATAATATTTACGTTTCGGTTATTGGTACCTACCACCATAGAATAATAATATATTATAGTCGTGTAGGACTTTGTACGTATTTCGATCATAATGGTATTGTTCCAAATAATACGACCACCACCGTTCGTGTTGAAAGTCCAAAAGCGATCAAAGGCTCAAATAATAGTAAAGGATAAACATATTTTAATGATTGCCCAGTTAAAATCGTACCAGTTTTCAGTTGCAAGTTCAGTTATATTATCATCATGCCACCGATACGATAATATATTTTGAAGTAAACCTCGTGTTTATGGAACGATCGAGTCATAGGCGAGGAACAAAAATGTCCTCGGGACACTGGCAAAAATTGTCCATGAAATTTGGTGTTCTGTGTTTACTTGCAGCTCGGTGCGAATCAAAAATTAATTAATACATCATTATGTTATCGTTCGACTAATTGTTAGTTATTACCTACGTGGTAAGTAACTACGAATACCTAATAATATGTTTTGTCAAATATCATATTTTATCCACTGAATAATATAGTGGCTAGCTTAACTCGTTTTTTTTTTCGTAAATTTACCGGTTTGCCGATAGGTACATAGTTTATGAAATATAAAAGTAATTATTGAACTTTACACGATGCTCGCCTCATGAGTCACGACATCATTACATTATTATATATTTTGCATTTAAATTATATAATATCCACACACGTTTTCCGAATATAACGTTAAAACGTCATGCCTATATGTTTTAATTAGCACATTTTCCATGGTTATTTCGTTGTTTTTCGAAATAATGTATTTTAATCAACGCATTGTTTGAAAAATGATTTTAAAAGTTTGGTTATTGTTTGCCTTTTCTTTTTGTCAGACAATGAACTCATTAATAAAATATATTTACCAACGTTGTCAATCAATGTTAGGTACCTACGTTTAAATAACTAAATAATGAAATAACTTTGTTTTTTTTATATTCCTAACAATAGAGCGTAGATTTATTATATAATACAACAGTTGTACTACCATACTACATTCAAATTAATTTGCGTAATGTTGTTAATGAACTGTTTAATTAAGTTGTTGATAAATTTAGTTTTAAATTAATTTAAGTTTTGTCCCAGTAATTGCGTTAACGTGGAATTGTATCGTAAAATATAAGCAATATAGTCACTTACTATAGAACTATGATGTGAACTACATTAATTGGCTTACATCTTAGTGGTTTTTATTCTTGTCAATAAGCATTTAATCAGTTTTAAATATCAATACAAATTATTGGCTACTATTATAATAGCAACGAAAATAAAAAAATACTTTTTTTCATTCCAAAAAAATAAAATCTAAATCGACTATAAAGTTATTCAAGCGACAATTTTAATAAATCTCTCGATAAATCCTTATTTTTGTAAATTATGGAATAATCGGCTATAATATATTCTAATTGCTGTTCGCGTGCAAACAAACGAAAAGATTTAAAATTTTTAGTAATATTAAAGTTTATTATTGGAGCCTGGTTAAGCATCATCTGGCGTCACAGGCTCTTGGATGGGTGACCCCTCATGGGTTCATTGTGACAGATACCACGTAAACAATGTGTGATCCAATCATACCAACCATAACCGGGTAACCCCATACATACCTAACCTATGTTGTAGAGGGTCGAAAAAAGGAAAAAAGTATATCATTGTAAGCAGTAGGTGTCGTTATTGTATTTTTCTTAGCAAATCTCTAGAGGACGTCAAAGAGAGCGTTTTGGAAACCTCACATAGCGGTTCCTGGTGAAAACCTAAAAAATATCGACGTGGTATTTTGGTATTACGAGGAATTCGGCGAAACCGTTGGTATTTGTATAATATTATTGTAGTAGGTACTTACGACGTGAACACGAGTTTCCAATATACCCGGTTACCACTTACCGGTCACACATAATACCCATATTATCTTAACTTGTATTTATACTATACGTCTATGGCTTCGAATGCCAGGCATACGATTGGCGACGGCCAACGACAGCCGACGATATTATTTCCATGTCGGTCGGTCGGGAATCACTAAACGTACGCACATCAAATTATACGTATGTATTGTGATGCATACGAATAAATATATATAATATATATACATACATATATAATATTATATATACTTGTATTTTATACGAAGAGAAGAGGAAATGTCGAAATCGGTTCGGGACGACTGCGTTCGTGACGAATCGGAATTGGCCCCCATTTGCATTCCAATATGTGTCAACAATACGCGCCGAACGCCTCGCCCGAAAATTTCTCATCCGACGCGGAAAAATGCATTTGTCGTATTTCGCTTTTCTCGTTCTCGCGCCGCCTCTCCGCCACCCCTCCCCACCCCACTACAGCCCACAACCCCATCCTCAAACGCCAATTGACGCGCGCCTTCACGCCAAAGTCGGTCGTACTTAAATCGAATAGCAATCGCGTATATATCGAACGGCTTCTTCTTCGTCTTCTTCACCGTCACTGCCAATGAATATAACGATTTGTCGATTGTTGTTTATTATTATGATATTTATTTATTTCTTCGGCTCAGAACAAGTGCAGGTCTCGATTATATAATATTATTATAATATGAGTTGACGAGTTTCAAGGATTCGGTCGGTCGGACTCGAGAAAGATAGCCTCATACCGACTAGCTCAGAAACACGACCCTCCGTAAAATTGTAACATAATATAATATAATTATGATTTTCAAAGGCATATTATAACATTTATAACGTAGTCGTAGTGCACCTACTATTATAACTTTGACCGCATAAAAACCAACACCCTGATTGTGGTAGTGTCCCGACGCAAAAGGTGTTCTATTCATCGGTGTGATTTTATTTTAGATTATGTCAACTGTATATTATAACATTGCGAACAAACATGTACGTCTTAAGTATATTCACTATTTAGTCTATACACGTATAGGTTCAAAGGTTTTAGGTTTTTTTTTCACCTCGTCAAAAGTATAAATATGATAATAATAGCATGTACATTATATTGGAATATTATAACGTAATCAAAGGCTTGTTTACTGTTGGCGTATTAATCCATCTGTCCTTGTAAACAGATTTTGATACCCCCCCCCCGCTTGAGTTAAGAAATGTCGGTGAGTGTAATATTATATTGGCTGAGAAAGGACAAAAGTGAAACTACCAGAAAATTAATATCTCCGACGAAGATGTAAGCCTTAAACACACAATCCCATCACTCAGTACTGTATAGGCACTCCGCACCAAATCTCTTTCTCCCCACATATTTCACCCCTATAGCATCATCCCAAATTAATTATTTTATCGAAACTATATTATTCCCAGTCACACAACTCCTAAAAGGTTTTGCCCGGCTGACGGAAAAGAAGAAAAAAAAATTGAGCGAACGATTCCAATATTGGCAGAAATGTAGTCTCGTTTCTTTCGTATTTGTAGGTTTGGAAGAAATTGCCTTTTACACGATTCACTCTGGAGGAATGACGTGTTGTCTTTCTAAATCCCAAGGTAATAGACCGTTGTTATATAAAAATCAAGCTCGGTTTCCAATAAGTTATCTTGAGCTTTCACTCACTTTTGACGAGAACTGTCTATAATATATAATATATTATATATATATTTAATAAAACCAATCAAGTTATAGACTGAAAGGTAATATAATATTTCGTCTTTTTTTTTTCGTCGAATATTTCGCGACACACGTGAAATACAAAATGCAACGGACTCGATTCGATTGTTATGCGTAACATTATTATAGGCCGTGGAACATTTTGTTGTCGATAAAAACTTAAAAAGCATCGTTCCACTTGAGACATTTTGGTTTTTCCACAACGTTTTTATAACACAATACAGAACTGGTTACGACTATTTTTTGAAAACGAACATCGTTTGAAAGATTTATTGAAATTCGTAAGGAGCCGATAAATTATATATTATATTCAAGCTTTAGTACGGTGCACTGCTATTATAGTATACACAATAATATGTATAGTTAATATTTTAGTGATCTATCGCATACGGTTTATACTTACCATAACGGTAACGCTGTATAGCAAGAGTATAAGTATAAATAGGAGTAATGTGACTACTGATAATATAGACCTGAAATGAGTGGGTAGAAAAAATTAATTTATTATTACCAAAATGTTATACATATCGATGAATTATGTTATGCAACGACCGAAGACAATCTATTGAACCAAACATTTTTTTCGTATGAATCGCGTTCACAATATTATAAATCGAAATTTAAACGGTCATTGGAATAAAACATATTATATAAACGAAACAAAAAAATATAATAGAACTATTGACCTATAGAAAGCATGTTATAGGTACCTACATCCTTATTACACATAAAAAAAAAATAATAATATTTATGGCATACCGATCGTTCTTACCATAAAAAATATACAAAAGGAGTTATCGACAAACTACAGTAAAACGATATTATAATACTTATTTGCAGTGTTTACAATATAATGTTTTATAATAAAACGACGCACAGTCAAATATTTGCGTAAAACTGCCAAACGTTTATTTATCTTTCCCGTTGAAATTTATATTAGTTTTAAACGGTTCGAGTTAAATGTACATCTAAGGACGTCATTGGTCGTACGGCATGTGCTGCGCACGGCTTTTGAGTTACAATGGTCATAACTTTTATGTAATTATATACCTACTGAGATGGGACACGGTAATTTCGACAACTTTCCGTATGGTAAACACTGAAAAACGTTAAATCCCGGAGGCCCACTCTGTATGTACACATTTGTCTAGAAAAGTTATAACCATAAATAGACTTGATGCTTTGAATAGTATGAAAAATTACATAGACATGGAAGACGAATTTTTACACGAGAAGATGACATGAAAAATCGACAACCAGACATTTTTATCGTTCACTACATCAGATATTTAAAACTTTTACTATACCCTCCCTGAAATAATATTCTAATATATTTTTGTGAATAATGGTCATAATGTGTGACCACTCATTTTTCTTATACTCCTATATTTATTTAAAAGTTGACCTGGTTGGCAAGTCGATTAAATATTCAACATTTATTTTAATTTTCATTATTATTTCATTATAACTATTACAAGATTAGTAGTCTGGTTTTAGCCACATCACAAAAGCGTCAATACATTTATTTTATTAATATCTGTAATATGTTGAAATCGGTAGCCCGGAGGTATGAACATAAAAAAAAAACTTTACCCTAAAAGTCTCTTCAATCCTGATTACCATCACGAAAAATATATTAAATAATTAGGTTCTAATGTTTACTATTATACTGCATAATTTCGATTAATAAAAATGTTCATAGGATTGACAAACAACCAGAGTTAAAAAATTAACTATTTCGAACTTAATTTGTCTTTTAATCAGTTTCTCTGTAACTGGGTTCTGAAATTTTATAAAACAGTTATAAAACAGTTATATTCTCCGCATGTGTAAGTTTTACGTAGATATTGTATTAGGTAATACCTTGTGTGATATTGACAAAGAAAAAAATGGAATAAAATAAACTGACAAAATTAGTTCATTGGAACAATTAAATTTAATCATGGGACTGCAATGTTCAGTATCAAGAAGTAAATTTGAATGATGTATTGACTATCTAGTGTATACGAATATTAACAATGTTACAGCCAAAATATTGGTAGTTAAACATAATATTATATTATACGTTAAAGCTCAGAGATTGATAAGACTTATAATGGTAGATTTAAGTGGAACAAATATTATTTTTTCCAAACAAAACTCTTTTAACAATATGAAATCAAGAAAACTCGATATTGTAGCATGACAGTTATCTATGATTTAAGATAAAAGTAAGATTAGATCATAAGTAAAATACAATATTAGAAGAACAACACACAAAATATATATATTATTTTGAAAACATTATATTGCGATTTTCAAACTCAATTACTGTTCGTAATGTGTTTACTGTGAAATAGTGAACAAAAATGAAATAGTTAAAATACATATTATACATCACATTCAAAATCCAAAAGTTATAGGAAAAACGTGATACAAACAATATTGCGATTTGTGAACAAACTATCACTCGTTAAAAATAATGATACATATTTTGGGTGTATAGAGATAACCTATAGCGAAAATATTATTGCATAGGTTAAACGTGACAAAACATAACTTTTGTTCGAATTAAAATAGTTTAATGAATTTTCCACGAACAAAAACCACGCCACTTCAGTATTCATAAAACGTTAAATTTTGTTTTAACGCGCACCACACAAAAGTTTTAATCATAATAACTCTTAATACTGTTTCCTAAAACACTTGCGTTGAATGCCGATCATCGCGTACAATATATAAGTTTTCTCAGTCGATTTTCACCCGATCGTTTTTTGTTTTTAATACAATTATTTTAAAGGGTCAAAAGTTTACGCAAATGTAAAAGATCACCTTGCGAAAAAAATAAAACAACCAATCACATTTTATATTTTTAACTATTATTTTAAGATTGAATATATTATTATCATATTTGTATTTCATCTCATTCTCTGCGGCAGAATATAATATTTTTTATGATAATATGATAAATGTATTCTTTTAAATACCCAAGTCACAAGTAGGTACGCTGAAAATGTGCAGCTAAATAGGTATAATCTTTAAGTTTTTAATTGAAATGATATTCAGCTTTTAGGATTTCCATAACTTTTGTGGCGGTTGAATCGTACTTTTTTTATATAGCTACCTTTCAGTAGATTTTTCAAATTAGATATTCATTGACAGTATTTCCATGGAGTTGATATTTTGCTTACGTTATTAATATCTAATAATATCCGACAATAGTTAATTGTATATAGTTTATTTTACCAGAAATATATTTGTTTTTTATTGGCATATAATAATATGCAACTTGATAAAACAATGCGCTTTGCAATACAATTTTAAAAATGTATTTAAAACTAGGTTTATATTAAGATAGAATACAATTCCTACACTATATACATAGCGAGAGGACTAGAGGAGTGTAGAATAGAACAAAGCAAATCGGTAAGATTTACCCTAATCACTTGGCCTCAACATTTCCATTGGCATTTAAAATTTGTAGATCCCAAAAGAAATTCGTAATCGTTTCCAAAATCTTAAAAATGAATTGATAAATGCACAATTTATAATATCCATTTGTTCAGCTACCTCATCCATATGATATTAGATTGAGACGAACGTTATATTATGTTTAAACCTGATATGGTTGTATTTAGTTTGACTCTGGAAATACGATACATTGTTTTTCTGAATGGGAAAACGTCTGAGTATAAGTAAGAAATATAATAATATCTTGAAATCATTAGGTTATTGTTGGTTGTTAAACCTTATCGAGAAAGTTACCTTAAAATGATGTTTTAATGTTAAAATACATTGAGATATTGAAAAGTAAGGCACACATGAAAATAAAATAAAATAAAATCAATAACATAAAATCTACAAATGTGCACAGATAGCGTCTAGAAAATATGTACGGTTAATAGTAAGACACGGTTGATATTAATTAAATAATATTATGTGTGTGTTGATTTGTTGTGTCTGACAAGCACAATGTATGACTGACAATTATTAAATATAGTTTTTTTAATTATCTTTAGCAAACATGTAGAATGAAAAAGTAAAGGATCCGAATGACAAAAAATTTGTGATGGAAAAAAATTTACATTTATTACTTCCTTAATCGTCTTACTCGATAAACGGATTTATGTAATGCAATGTAATCAATTCAGAAATAAATCATTATCTACAATAATTTCGTAAGACATATTATATTATTTAAATCACATGTTCCATTGCGACAATATCGTAAAATACTTTGTGAACGAATGTGCGATTCTGCGCAGAGTCCCTATGGAGATTTACTATTGAAAGAACATTAAAACATGGAAAATATTGTGGAAATTCAGCCAGATAACGAATATTATACAATATAGTTCACAAAAAAATGTTTTTTGCATACCGTAACACAATATTATGACGTACAGTTTAGTTACATTTTCTAACGATAAAAAGACACTAATTGAAATACGAAACCGTGGCTCTGCCAGTCTGGCTCGATGTGACTTAACAACGCGACGGATATAATTATATAGACAGTATTAAATATAATAATATATCAATGCACCAATTTCCTCAACGGCTGTAACTGTATATTATATTATGTGACATTGCAGTTAGGTCCGATTTCCATATAGACAGTTCCAGTTGGTTTTCACCGAGGCGTAAATTATAATTATACGAATCGTTTGTTGGCTTAACATTAATTGGTGTGATGGGTATAAAATATACCATTAAGTATGTAAAACGCATCGTTTCGATGCTTATGAACGCTGTTAGTTGCGAAGTTTTTCACATATTCGCTTACGACAGGGACCGGAACCTTTTAAATTTATCGGTATCGGTTCCGGTACTGGTTCTCCAAAAATAAAATAACTGTTCCGGTTCGGTTCTGGTTTTTGATAAAAAAAAATAAAGGTATTTGTTCCAAATAATTTCGGTACCGGTTCCAGATAATTTAGGTACCGAAAAGTATAATAATTTTAAATACCTATCCGGAATGCAGGTTTAATTAATAGTATGAGAAATATTAGAAAACCCATATAATCATACATAGTTTATTCACAAAACAGTAATATCATTAAATTATATTTCAACCTAAAAGAACCTATTTAATTTAAAAATGATGGTTTGGTTCCGGTACTTTATTTATTAAAATAACGGTTTCGGTTCCGGTTCTTAATATTTTAAAGGTTCCAGTTCCAGAACCGGTTCTTTTAGGTTCGGTTCCAGTCCCTGTCTTACGGATACATATTTTCGAACCACTTTCCACCCGATTTTTTCAACTAGGCACGGTCGTATACCTATCGGTCTATGTTACACAAAATAATATGACAATCCACACTATCTAATCGCTTTATTAAACATAAACAAACACACGAAACTAAGAGTCTCCAGAAATCGCCACAGTCATAAGCGTGTCTCACTAGAAAACCAGCACTACCCTTCTACCGTGGGGCTTACGTCCTTAAATATTATTTTACAAAGTGCAGCCTCGACTAATTTGCTTCATTGGCAATTATTACAAATATTATTCAGTATATTATTTTTATTATTTAAATAGTTAGCGCATACAATAGTACCATAATCGGTTAAATATTAGTTTCTCCTTAAAATTTCAATATTTCCGTGCGTCCCAGCTACAACCTGACAGAGTTAATTTATTTTTATATTTAATAGCTCATGACTCATAACTATTTTATGGTGTTGAGAAATAAACTTAAACATATACGCAAAATAAACATTGTCGTTTCGAATAGTAGGTAACTCAAGAGTGATGTAAATAAGATAAAAAACGTTTTTTACGAAAAACAATACCTATGGTTAAATCGAAAAAAAAATAAAGCATTTTTTTAGATTGTAAATTATTACGAGTACCTTTTTATCTCAGTCAAACGACAAGAGACATTTTTTACGGAATAGCGAAAACGATGTTATGTTTGTTTGATTGAAACGTCATAGGAAAGAAAAAAAGGATTTTTATTATTTTATTATAGTAAAACAAAGTTTCCCGTGTAACTTTGTCTCGCGGAAAACAGTGCCTCGTCAAGTTTACACGCGTTATTTCGTAGCAACTATTCACTCTTATAACCTTGTTAGCGTCCGTGTCGTCGTTGGACGTGTATAGTATCTCACGCTACAGCACAAGAGTGTGAAAAAGTGCGACAGTTTTTTTTTTTGGAATTCCTTTAGTCTTTGTCACCCGCCCGTAAAAACCGTATTTTTATCGCACTTTATTTTGCTTACCTACATAATAATATTATAATATATCATATGATTATGCTCTCCGATGGCGGGTCACCTCCGCGTCGATTCCGCCATAGGTATACGCCAGGTTCGGACCATAGCCATTATGTTGTGTAAGCGATGGTTAATATATTATTGTGATATTATTATACGACAAAACCCGTGCGCCGCCTCCGTCGAGAATAAACGATTATTATATAGGTACGCATTACAATGTTCAGCCGACCCGATGCAAACTGCGCGCACGAACCGTCACCGTCTCGCTTGTGTTTAATAGTAATAATATGTAATCATAATAATAATAATACGATCCCGAGATAAATATTATTTTATAGGCTGTTAGTGGAATTATATTGAAAAAAAAAATGTATATACACACGATGATATATTATTATAACGTACCGGACCGTATATATATATATATATATGTATAATCTATACGACAAATTGCCTTTCGATATTATATCGTCGTCGTCGTCGTCGTCGTCGTCGTCGTACTCCGCCGAGGCAAAAGCTTTTCTTCTTAAGATCCACCGCCACTCCCGCGTGGCCGCCGCCGTATATCGCATATCCATTATCCCAGACTTTCCCCACCCGTCAAAGGTTTCCCTTAGCTCACGCAGTTATATATTATGTGAGTGGGTGGTATGTATGTGTGTGTCTGTACGTCGGTGGTCGATGGGTGTGTGTGTGTGTGTGTGTGTGTGTGTGTGTGTTTTATATACGCGCGATTAGTATTATAGGGGCCCGTTATTTTTCCGGATGATTTAAAGTGTCATTACGTATAAAGGGTAATTCGGATAGGATGACGGGCACGCGCTCTCCCGGATAAATACAGAAAAAAAACGAACCCCGTTCGGGGGTTTTCCGTTTTTTTTATTTCATTACACGATACGCATGCGAGCGTTTTTTTTCGCGTGCGAAAATTAGAGCGACTCATCGTCGCTCGGCGCTTTAATATAGTATATGCAAATTCACCGTAAAAGGGACAAGGTTTTAGGCGTCGCGGGCATAAAGGGAAAACTGGGATATAAAGAAAATAAGCGTGCACATAATATATTATATGCGTCGTCGTCGTTATGATATCATTTTATATAATATTATTATATATGCCTCTCGCCCGGACCGGGTCGTATTGAACCCGTCCGTCAGCTGGCTGGATGGCGGGTCGTCGGGAGCGTGGGGGGGGGGGGGAGAGCTGGCATTTTTTTCTTCTTCACATCAACGATGCCAATGTAGTTTAATAATATTGTCGTGCAAATGAGTGTCATAACTGCTGATGATATGACGCGTTAACCATTCGCCGACGACATCAACACATTATACATTTAAAAAAATAAAACCTTTTCCTTAGATGCATAACTTTTTATGAGTGTATACAATATTATAAAATCAAACTATATGTATAATGGTGTGAACGTATTTAAAAAAAAAATGTGAAGTATAGAATAGTAATGGCTGACAACTCTAAAGGGATTTTGTATTTTCGTATTGAATTCGAAACTAATAGGTCTACTTATATTATTAAGTGTTGCAATCAAAAAATTATTGTGTGTGGAACTTGCAGTGATAAAATCTACAAAATGTATTTCACCAAATACGGATGTTCTAGTAATTACACGGATTTCGCAATAAATACTGAATACAATATTACTTGAGGTAGTTAAATACTTTGAACTCTATAAGTACTGCCGGATTAAATATTTTTCATCACCGAAAATCTCTCTCTCTCTGGGTTTATATTATTTTTTATTCTCGAGGACCAAAAAATTTCAAAAGCCATCATCTTCATAGTCACTCATGTATAAACAACTGCGGGAACGTTAAAAAAAATGTAACGCTTTTAAGTATTAGACAAGTAAGGTATAGTGCACGCTATGATGTTTTCAAGTTTTTAGTGTCCGTGCATATCTTATACATTACCGATGAACTTAAATATAGCCATATATAAGATAACCGGTGCAGCAAGTTCTATGAGTATTGTAGAGTACCTACACGGCTACACGTCCTACACTAGAATTATTATTTGTATTGTTATATGATTGTACCTAAATGTACCTATACTGTTCAATGATTATACATAATATAATGGGTACTCAACTAAAGCGTGCAGTTTAAGGAGATAATATCGATAAAGGAAATTGCAGTCGTAACACGAACCGTACTGCAAGGGCAACGGTGATTATAAAAAAAATAAATAGAAAATCACAAAAACTAAAATGTCGTGTAGTTAATAAACGTGGTAATATATCGCTCGGTCATTTATGCCGTGTCTGCAGATGGGCTTATTAAACTGTACGCCGTGTGATTTATTGTAGCCCAAACAAAGTATAATATGTGAATGGAAGAGGACATAAATTGTTTTTCTTCTTTTTACAAATTTGATTTTTGGTCTGATACGTGCTCTTCAAATGATAAATGTAAGGATTGTACTTGATTCATTTGTATCATGTTCGTGATAAACATAACAAAATGCTCTTCTTCAGAGGTGGTCGTGGGGATCGTAAACAATGAAAAATAATATTTTTTAATTAGACGTTTGACAATTACATTTTCTAAACATTCCGTTCTTAACTCCAGCCACACGGATAGTGTTTAAAAACGTACCTACGAACATATTTCAGGCGCACTTCTTGATAACAATATCAATATCTATAAGTAATGCTATTATTATTAAAAAAAAAAAAACCAATTATGAAATACAACAAGCAGTTGTTTTAGTTTAAAATTATTTAATATTGAAAAAAATCGTTTTTATGTTTTTAAAGTTAACATTTTAACAGTATAAATTAAATAACAAAATGGTGCATTGAATAAGACTTATTTATTACTAAAAAAAAAAAAAAATTTAAGTTTATAATTACTTATATTATATTATTATGTAATGTTTTGAGATATAATTTATTTAAAATGAAAATCGTCCCAATTGGTTCAGATTATAATAATAATTACGGGTCTTGAGAGTTTAACTCATGGGTTGTATTATTTTCTTGAGTCAGTTATTATCGTGTAGATGAACCTCTCATTACATACAATGAATTCTCGAACACAATATCATTCTTGATTATTAATTGTAATATATCGATTACCGTATTTATTGGACGTTGCTTGTCCTTTCTGTGTGTCTGCAAATTCATTTAACTGGCACCACAACAAGAAATATGAATTGTATTGTGTTTTCGATAAACTGTCCAACTCGATAATGATAAAATCGTACGATCCACTGTCGACACGATACGTGACGCCACAAACCGATCCGACGACAGCTATCACAACTTGTAATACATTATAACTTTAATGATTTCAGTTTTACTGTTTCAGGTCGTAAACGTAGGTATTACGACTCCACTTATGGTAAAAAAAAAAATAAACATTGTCAAAGTAATAGGTCCATTACTGGCTACTGCCAATGAATAAATAAATAAATATGTCAACATAGAATAATGAATACAATATCGGATCTAGTATTTATATGCTTGGATAATTTCACAAATTATTAATGTTGGTAGACTAATATTAATCACTAACATTATCAAATCACCATATAATTCATATCTTATTTGTATGCAAACGCATTATCATGGGTCGATAATATTATCCTTTATCGTGTACAAAAGATAAATAACTCAAAACCTGCTTGTACATATTATTATCTTCTAGTACCTACGTCAAAATGTTCATACAACGCGTATCCACTAAATAGTTGACAGTAAAAAGGGGGCTTTTCTCATTTGAAAAACAGAAATTAGTATCTCCACACTCCTCGAGTAGAATTCAAGAACTACAATATAGTATTCATAGGTATATTTAAAATTGCCTAAGACCAGATTTTGAATAACTGCAGCTTTACTTAAAGAAAAAAAGGGGGTTGAGAATGCTGGGTCAATCGCCCTGTATGATACGTATATGACGTTTGGATAACGGCATGATGACAATATTACGTAGGTAATAATAAAACGATATCGTCATCGTAACAATACGATGCATCAGCGGCCGCTCGGATGGAAATCGCTAGGTATAACATTATTATATCCGACAGTGTGACCCGCAAACCGTACCTATGTGTGCAACGGGTACCTGGTGCGGCTGCGTCTCCTCCGAGCATCTCCGTGGACGTCGGGGCGGGCGGGCGGTCAGTCGGTTATAAATCACAACGAAAAGTAACCTCCTCCCCGTCACTATTACCCTACACACACACACACACATTTAACCTGCGTTCGCAGCAGCAGTGGCACACACAAGGCACAGAGCACGGCCATTAGTTTTCGGACCCGTGGCGCGCGGTGGTCCGGCCATGCCTCCTCACCCCGACCGTGGATGCAGCAGACTTTCGAATGATCTCGTGTGTATAGGTAGGTAGGCACTCACGTGACTATTAAAACGAGAATATTTATTTACGAGACCGAACGAAATAAAACGAATGATATAATAATAATAATATGATATTTCGTTCGTCGCGTATCGGTCGTATATAGTCGCAGGGCTCGAGCTCGGCGGCGGCATCGGAGAATATTACAATAAATCCCGAATATCCCGCGATTAATCATCACTGTCCAGTCACGTAAGTACGGCCGGCAGTGCGTCCTACGTATATATAAATATATATATATGCTATGGATATTATCATACTACGGTATACGGTATACCCTCGTCTCCGCCGCACCTCCGACGAACTTGTTATTCATGGCAGCGGCGGTGGAGGTCGCGACCCGGCTCGACGAAGACGTCGCATTATACGATATTATTGTCATTATTGTTGTTGTTGCCGTAGTCCGGAGACGGTCACGGTGTAATAATAATTGTAAATTTATCGTTACGACAACGGGTATATGAAAAAAAAAAAATTTCGGTATTAGCATCGTCGAGGGTCGGATTATTGTGGACGCACGCGTGCCATTGGCGACATTTTTGATAAAGTTATTCTGTTTTACGTGCGAAACGAAAGTTTGTCAAAGGTCAAAAATAAGGATAAAATTTAACGAAATTTGATCTTCCATAGTGACGAAAGTTATATGACTTCAGAACAATTACTCGTATTATATATGGGTCAATATCGATGTTATGATAAATAAAACATAACTATTTTTGTAAAAACGCTTCAGAATTAGTAATAATTGTTGTTCATCTTCAAGTCATGTGCATTAGGTAGTTTATATTATTTTAAATTTGCTTTTATTTAAGTAATGATTCTTCAATAGTTATACATTTTTTTTCCAAAAGTAAAACGATACAAAAAATATTTAATCAAAATTAATGTTTGTCATTTTTTATCACAAATTGTTTTGACCAGTGGTTTGTAGTAACCCACCATGGTGCTTATTTCATGAATATTATACTGAGTTTTGTAACAATACAATTTTTCTTAAGGAATAAGAAAAAATGTATGTGCCCAAGTTCATTATTCAGCTTAATCCAGTTCTGATCGCCATAATAATATATCATTCTCAAAGAGAACATCGAGACAGCGGCGCAGAAGAAAATCTATAAAACTCACAGTCGTCACCACTTCGACCGTTCCCCAGTTCCCCCCCCCCCCACCAATAAAAAAATGAAGACCGTCCGATTCACAATTATAATATAATGTTTGTACAAGATAAAAGTGACAATGTTACTAATATGTCATATTATTATCATAATAATAGTTTGTAAAAATAATTGTATTATTGTATTTCACTAATAGCTAATAATATTATAATGCACTTCAAATCATAATAATAATAATATATTGTTATCTACAATACGCGTACGTCGACTAAATACAACTACTGCAGACACGACGATCGATAAATAGTGGTAAATAATAATTATTGCAAACGTGCACGATTTATGGACAAATCAGTTTAAGGCCATATCGGAATTTAATTAAAACGACGTCGACAAACCGTAGTAGTAATCGTATTTCACTCAAGTCTATTATAATATTATAATGTGGAAACCAATACAGCAAACACATAAATTGAATGACGAGGCCGGGAAAAATGATAAAAGTTTTGATATATAATATTTATAATATCATATCATTATATATTATTATAATTTGTCTCGTTTTCAACCGACCACGTGACGGTGCTGACGATGCTCTCTCGAATACGCTCGCATAATAATATCATCCTTTTTGGACATAAATTCGTGCCGATTTTAATTTAACCAGTTAATCACTAATCGAAATCCTCGCCGTTCGATATTGCGAATTCCATTTATAAATTATCAGTCGCGCGCGCATCGATATGGACCCGGTTCAAATAATATTCTCATCAATTCAGTGTTTTAATCACAAAGCGCCTACTTAAACATTGATTAATCTAATGGCATCCTCGACAGTAACCGCACGACTCTATCAATACCCTCTATTATACGCGTCCTACGTATATTTGATCGGAAAATAATAATATTATATTAATATAATCTCTGCGAACCCCTCTCGGTTTACGTTTATGGTCTGCGAGTATTTCGTGTGCGATAACGCGACCAATATACTATTTGGGTCTGTACTTACTCTGGTTGTCCATCTACCAGTTCTGTACCGATTGATAAACTATAATAATTGTATGTCATTGCGTATAGGTACTCCCGCCGCGGCGATGATCGTATTAATATGGCCAGTAGTGATTTCGATAATAATACATTATAATATTTCGGTTAAAAATATTTAGACAATATAGGAAATAATAATAATAACAATAATAATAACGCAAACATAGGCAACCCCATCGGACACACTCTCGCTGATACTCTCGCCAAGATTAGACACATTATTCCCGGGACGTTGATTATATTTTATAATAATAATAATAATAATAACGCTCATTGCACGGTGTCACGTAAAAAATATAATTAATGTGCAGATTTTTGTTTGTATTAACGGACCTGTTTTAAGAATGAAACAGTAAACTAAACTTCAAATTGAAAAAGTTGCATTTTGTTTTGGAAACAAAAAGGTGAACGAGATAAACAAACTAAATTCAAACTTTGTCAAAACCAACTTATTCGTTTATCATGTTTTTTTTATTTCAAATTTATTTTAATAACTTTAATGTACATTACATATTATCGACTCAATGTTATCCGACACAATTACTGAAGATTACTATACACTCAGAGGTGTAAATGTGATCTGCCTCGTAATGTCATAAAATACCGTAGGAGATTAAAACCCATATATGAGTTATTATAAAAAAAAAAAAATGTAAAACCTTGAAAACAATTTAAAATCGATCGTTCAAATACGACACGAAATTTATTATTCATGTCAAGTTGGCAACGACATAATACTAAAACATTATCCAGGTACCCATTATAATATTATATTATTATGTCGAGAAATTTTAGTTCTTAAAAATATTATTTTTTGTTTTATTAATTTTATTAAAACGAAAACGCTCGAAAAGCATAATATTCAGATCGATCGATCGTAAAATTATAATGCATATTATTATTTTGTTTTAATACGATTAACTATCCATTCACGGCAATCATATACGAGTGTTCAATATAATATATATAAAGTGATTATCAACGTGTGCGGATCGGTATATTATTATTAATCGCGGCGCTTCGTTGGAACAATTTTACCAATATATCCGGACTTCCGATATAAGCGCTAAATAAATGTGTTGTACTATATATATACCTAATGGATTAACATTCACCGCGTAAAACCAGTTGCATTAGACGTCGTATCCGTTTAGACGTAAGATCAACAGTGACACAAAAAAAAAATCGTTTCGCAAAAAAATCAAAACGACGATAAAACGATAAGATATTACCGGCTATTACCGCGAGTCGAGGTTCGGTATACGGTTAGTAGTTGTAGTTGCCGTGGACCCGTGTAATAGACAGCGACATAATATTACACGTTCGATCGTTTCTATTATAGTCCGCTTCATAGAGGAATAATGCACATGATACCTATAACAATATTATATTATTACAGACACCATTTTTTTTCACGGCGACTATTACATTTACTGTGTTATTTTCGTTCACGATTCGAATAGGTCCCACGAATTTGAATGGTACCGTTTGCCACCGTTTGCAAATCGAGTCGTTGTGTTGTAGGTACGTATAAAACCCTATTTCGATTTTATGTCGGTAACACGGCAGACTGCTAACGGTGCTCATGTTTATTGTAAAATGAAAGCGTGCTGCTTCCGGCTTAAGGGACGCGAATCATTAGGGGTTGGGGGTGGCGAACGACCTGCCCGAAACGTTGGGTTGTTTTGACGATAATCACACTTACGTTTTATGCTGTTATCTCGGATGTCGAAACATCATAATCATTACCCGCGAAATCAAAAGAAATTGCGCACATTTTTTATTTTCGTAGTCGAAATTCCGATCGCATCGGATATTTATTATTACAATTAAAATATAATGTTTGTTATAAAACAACCGTCGTGCCAATTCAGATATTTTTACTACCAACGATATTATCATCGCCGACGATTAGTAAACTGATTAAAACTTAGAATATAATTCAACCGGCGACCGTGGAAAAACATAATTAGAGTGCTCTGATAGATTGTTATTCGTTATTGTTTTCGATTAATTTCGTAGACAACGGCTAATTGCTGTTCAAACGGATCAATGCGTGCAAATAATAAATTTAAAAAAAAAATCACCGTTTAACCAATGTTTAATTTATTCAGTAGTCATCATCTATCGTTTTTCCGATTTTATTTCTTCTTTTTTTTTCCAGTAAGTAAATGTATTGAACTCATTTATATTTCAATTGTTCAATTAATTAAACCATTTATACGCGATTGAAATCATCATCGTAACTCGATCGGTTCTTTTTAAATTTTTAGTACGCATCAATTATGCCGTTTGTAATTTCCGCTTCTTTTCAATTTATAATACGAATAGACGATATTGATTTTCGAATCATTCACCGTGAAATATATTAGGTGTATATAATATTATTATTATAAATTAACATTCTGCAATTTAAGAAATGCAGTCACTCAAATTATAAAATTTTGAATATTCGTAAAAAAATTGTATATTAAGTAGGAATGTAAGGCAATAATATTTTAATAAAAATATTAGAATTTTTTTTTAGAAATAATTTATTTGCATAAAAGGTAATGAAGATATACGTTACTAACTAACAGGAATTAATTGATTATTTTTATGAAATACATAATTATAGTTTTATTTATCCATGGGTTAATAGACTTAAAACATTTGATTATTTTATTATAACTATTAGTTTATTATAAATTTAATAATATTATAAGTGCATACTTAAAACATCATTTTTTTCTCAGAACTGTATTAATTAGTTTATTATTATATTATGAATGATAGTAGGAAAAAGTACATTAAAAAAATTATAGTAATATTCTGAGGTCAAAATTTAAAATTTAAAATTAAAAAATAATTATTTTGACAAATTTGTTCACGTACGTTATAAGCTGTTAGAAAGCAATCAATTGAGTGTTAGTGCTATATACCTGAGTAGTTCTTATTTAGCCAAAAAACGATTATATTAAATAAAACTTGTTGAACTATGTTGACACCTACGTGTTTGAATTTTATGAAATAGGTGACACGAGTGTTAAATAAATCACCAAACCTAACCGATAATTGAAAATGTATAAATATTTATTAATTTCCCAACAAGCAGTGTGTTTTGAGTGTGACATGCACGGGAACTCGGTAAAAACGCAGCGGGTATATCTATAATGTATACAATATTAAGAGGGAGCGAATATGTGTAAAGTAAGGGAAATTACGTTTTGTGAATTTCAACGGACCATTATTCAACGGATAGCAGAAAAAAAAGTTCACAAAAAACGTGTTAGGTAGCGAATTAGTTGGGCAATTGAGATTTTTTTTTTTGTTAATTTCATTTTGACAAACTCCCGTGACTGGAGGAAATTAGCAAGTCTAAAAAAATAACACCTTGCAGGTTAAGTGCGTGGGCGAAGGATGTAAAAAAAAAATTATACAAAACAAATCTCGAAAAAATGGGGTAAAAACCACACCCCGTCCATTCGCCAACCGTAAATCGGCCGTTTTTGCTTTCCACCCCGGTCGGGCCTTCGTGAATTATGCGTGTGTACCTGTTCGGTCTCTGTCTCTGGCACTAACTCACTCAGGTCAGGCCTTACAATCTTTCATTTTGAATATTTTAACCGGACCGAAAACACAGGATGGGACTAGGTGAAGGCAAATGATACAACGGAGTTCGGTATAGGTACCTGCTGGAAAACAACACTCGACTTTCTTGCTGCGATATTAAACGACCACGATGCGATTATCCAGGACGAAACTATGATCATGGAAAGAAAGTTGTCAACTGGAGATTCTCTAACTATATAATTATAAGTAATAAGGCAGCTGTAGTGAAATTTGGATTAACGCGAGTAATACTCCTTGAATTTTAGTTTTATAATGTCATAATATAGTTTTGTCGCTCAGTAAGGATAATAATAATATAAGAAACTAGAAAAATATCTTCAGGACACCGTCACGTGCCTACATTGCCTATTCAGAACGCCGCGTTACCATGGTAATACAATTATTAATATTATAATATTGCATTTTATTTAAATACCTAAATGATGATACCTAAACAAAGTAATGTGAAAAGTTACACAGAAAGTGTACACAGAGTATATTAATTATAGGTATCTAACTAAGGTGCGGCAAGAAGGTATAAGTATTTTTAATAATTTCTATAATATTCACGTTCGGCTTCGGTTTCATAAAATCGAACCAGTAGAAAAATTGAGCATTCCACTTCTTTAGATGACATAATTACCAACAGGTTTTCAACAATAAAACTACGGTGTTATTTTTGAAATTTTATTGAATAAAAATGATTATGATATCGCTGTAATCAAAATCCTGAACGATGCAAGTCCGTGTAATAGGATAATTCATATTATGTATTTATGTGTAATAAGAGCACACAGCGTCACCGAAATGTATTATTCCAAAGTTCGTCAAACAATAATGATATTTATAGATATACTCGTCAATGATTAGACTAGTGAAGATTATAAAATATATAATGCGCAACGACGTGTCATTATATTTTTTTTTTAGTATCGTACTGTTTGTCTTATTGTGTGTACATTACATTATTTCCGAATTCACGAGATATTTTATGAGCATTAGAATCGTATACTTTAGTATATTATTATTACAATACTGTCGAGTATCGATAACTTGAACTTTTTTCTTGGTCCTTGAATTGTTTTTAAGTTGTGTTTGAAGTACGCATATTACTCGGAAAATGCACGAGTCGAATTTATTTTTGCTCCCCATGAGATCACAATTTATAACTATCGAGAATCGAATGTATTACGATACAATATATCTGTACCTATAATAGGTATTTATAAAAGTTACAGGTTTTTGACAGTAACACTATAGAATATTTTATTTCTACAACACATGCACAAACAGATGCATTTATGCGGACGTTTAGATTCTTTGAAAACGTTATTTTATCATTTCGTTTTATTTTTTAATAATAACGGATAGCTTTATTTAGGTCTTTTGAAACATTTCGTCATTAAAATATTGTAAGCGTCGACGTTTCAAAGAGACCCGTGACATTCATCTGTACCGTTATTATAATAATAATAATAAGACTCTATGTTGTATAACGTGATTACATGTAAACGTTATTCTTTGGGTAGTTTTCGTTTCCCGGTAAACGTTCGCCTTTGACTTTCGAAAGAGGGCAAACATAAAAAAAAAATTGATATTCAGACTATTCAGACTGAAAAAAATACAATTATTTTAATATAATATATTCGCTTTTCGACACACTTGCGGACGTCCGTCCGACGTAATCGACGTATTACCATAATTATTTTTGTTACATTTTAATAGTTGTAAGTGCATGACACAAAAACTTATAATGGGTATAGTACAACGCGCGTGATATGAGTATCGCTCGAACGACAAACGCCATATATCGAATAACTGAGTGTTGATTAAGTACTAAATACCTAATTGGTATACCGAACTAAATCCCACGTGTAACTAATTATGGAACTAATGGAAAAAAAAAACTATTTGAAAATTACTAAATGACTATCATAATGAACGACGCGTGCATTGAGTCGGCGTACCGATTTTCATGTTCGGTGAGGGGACTAAATGACGTGTCAGTGGTTCATATTTTTTATTTCCCAAGACGAATGAGAAAACTCTGTCCACCGACTACTACACGATTCTAAACACGGGGCTGCAAATGGCCCTGTGGTGACTAGACATCTCTCTACCGAATCCGAATGCTGTCACGGGAACGTTCCTTGGGGAATCGAGTGCATGGTGTATCGAGTAGGCAGCAAAGATACATTGCATACCTGTACATTATTATTGGTATATGTTTAGTGGTGTAAACCATAGTGTAATATTGTATGTGTGTGATGGACCAAGATTGTAGCCGGTCCCGTAGTTATACTCAATCGCAGACCTTCGTTGGCTTGTGAAAATATCACGGATAAACACAAACGATTATTCTGTCATTTTTCAGTTTATAACAACTCATTACTCAACACATTGGCGGATAGGGAAGATTATTAATAATTAGGTATCAATACAATACGGAAGCTCACCTAAATAATTAATCAATGTTCTAGTTAGTTCCATAGCAGTAATTTTAATATCGTTGATATTATTTATGTAGTCGTCGACGTCCTAATATCGGTGTAAACACGTTTATAACTAATCATAAAATGATTATCCGATTGATATTACAGCATATCAGTATAATAATATTAATAATAACACATTATAATAGCTAAAATTTGAAAGTAAAAATATTTATTAACAATACTATACTTGTTTTAAGTTCACCTTACCATATATCCGATTTGTTTTCTGCTTTAAGAAGTTTAATGTGTCAGTAAAATAATACCCAATCACATGAATTGAGGCAATAAATACGCAAGCATAGTTCAACTCGTGAATGCACTACTCAAGATCAAACATGTTTTGAAGATTGTCAGCAATTCGATTTAGATGACACACGATGGAAGTACCTACTTTTAATTAAGTGCGCAGCAGTTGAAATTCCAAGATTTTGTTTCCAAATAATCTAAGTACTGCGAGAGACGACCCAAATTGTATGTCCGTGTCTGAGAATTCTAATTATGCGAGAGCGTTCGTTTAGTATGTGACCTACTGAAAATCGAGTTTGTAGTACCTATGATGTGATCTACCAAGACGATTGTCTATTTTATGAACTGAAAATGTATGAGTACCGATCTATTAATAGACAAGATAGATTTTAAAAATATGGAAAACTCTAAAAATGTTGTAATCAATCCGTTTCGATAAACAACTATTAACAGCCGTTTTAAATATAATAAGAAAAAAAAACCTTTAAAGTGACCACTGCAGACAGTTAACACCTAAAATATTCTATTCTATGTACAATAGCAAAAAACAAAATATATGTACCGTTGCAGGTACCTATACGCTATAATATTATGTACGGTTCGCCATACTGGTTTTACGATTGCGAGCGATTAATTCGCTTTTGTCCGAGGAAACAATAACTTGCTCGTTACTCACACACTAAGGGTGTATATATATATATATATATATATATATATATATATATATTATATGTGTGTGCACTCGCAGCGGGAAAGCACCCCGTTCAGACAGAAAACAATATTATATACAATATCGCCGTAACATTCTCAAGTGATTTGCTCGATCGGTTCACTGTGTGTTTGTATTTCACATTATTCTGTTTAACTAATGAATAAAAGTGAAAATAAAAACATACCCGAGCTATAAATAAATAACGTTTTCACAACGGTTTTATATATATTATAACTATTATTATTGTGTCTGATGGTGAATATCTGTTCTATTGGAGATAGCGACGACGGTCTGAAGGGTATATGGGGGGAGGGGGGGTGCCAGTGTCTGCAGTAAAACGGAAGGCGGCTAAAAGCTTTATCGTCGTTTTTATTTTGTCTCCATAAAGTTTGCAGAAAACTCCCATATAATAATATATTATAAGGTGATCCAATAAACATATTCGGCTTAAAGTTTTTATTTTCATTATTATTAATATTTTTTTTTCGTTTTCAATATTTAATATTTGGCTTTTGGCCGTGTCGATACGATATGATATTGTGGGTACGCGTGTATATTCTAGTTGTATATTTAACCGTTTATTGTACAGATATATAATAATATACAGTATAATATTCAAACGACGCGTATTTGTTTTACGAACGATATCGTATATTATTTTGATTATTATATAGACGGTTGCTTTTTGGGCTCGTTTAACTGCGTTTCTTGCCACATTATTATACTGAATTAGCGATTCGTAGCGTATACACGCACACATACATTATATTATATTATCGTACAAAATGCCCGAATCTGATATATACATATATTCATGCACATAATCCGGCGACAATGGAGTTAAATCCGAACCAGTGTTTATGGCGTATATAAACACCACGGTAATAGTAATTGAACTAAATAATATCACAACATAAACGTAATCGTTTTTGGTTTTATATCGACCGAAACGCGTTTGTCACCGGTTATATTATATTTACGCGAAACGGCGATGGACGTAATTCCATATTATATCAAACAGTAATATCATTGTTTTTGTTAACAATTGATTATAATTTCCGCGACGATAGCATCGCCGCATGTCCGCGTACATAAAAATACTATTGATAGGTATCTTGCAATTATCTGAATCGCGGCTGTCGGGTGAACGGCCAGGTAACGATCAGGTAACCAGCGCGGTTAGGTACATCGTACTATAATAAACATTTCTGCTAAAATACGAAATATAGTATTATTATTATGATGCAAGCTAGACCGAAATATTCGACTATGATACCCTATAATATGAGCGCACTGTTCCATTTTCGAAATAACTCGCGACCTACAGCTCAGATGACACGTCTAATTTAGATTTAAATGGTTTTATCTTAACGTCATATACATAACTTCAATGGTACGATTTATATCAGGGATTGGAACCTTACCAAAAAAGAACTGGTTTTGGAACCAGAACCCTTTTAATAGGTATTGAGAACCGAAACCCTTATTTAAAATTATTTAAAAACCAGAACCTTCCCGGAACTGATACTATTAATTTACACATTTTTTTTTTAAATAAGTATAAAACTAAAACAGGTAACAAATTTTTCATTTTTTAAGAACTGAAAAGAAACCACGACCTTAATTTTAGTTTTTCTGGGAACTGAACCGGACCCAACACCGTAAAAATCATTAAGGTTCCAGTCCGTACTTAATGGGAACATGAAATGTGAGTGGGATACAGGACTATCGTGTATCGTATGAGTAAAAAATTTGTAAGTCTGACGTATATTCGAGTGGAGTGGCCACAAAACTCAGTCGCAGTCATTAAACAATTGCAGCCTCAGAAAATATGGGCATACATCGATTCACGGTTATCGTCGAGCTGTAGTATGACGTTATGGCTACACTGCTAAATCATTGTATATTATATCTGATATCATGAAAGTAAAATTAAATGTTTTTCATAATATCTTGCAGGCGATTTAAATGAATCGTAAATAATATTATAATATATGAACCATACAAATTTGGATTTGTTTTAGTTAAAATATTCCGAGAATTCTTCAATGGTAAGTATAGGTATTATCACTAGGTAAGTATAGTAGTGAAACAAAATTGAGTCTTACTCCTCCCCTTCCCCTAGGAAAAATGACTAAGTACGCCACTGGATCACCAATAATACGATCTATACTTAAGTTACATTGGTGCACGACACTTGAATAGGTTACAGAAATTGTATGCGTCATATGAGTAAAAAAAAAAACATATAAACCCGACGTGTGTTCGAAGCGGAACGGCCTCACACGTCACAGCCGCGGTGGTGACTATATAGTCTTTTAATATTTGCAGCCTCAGAAAATACTTCGATTGGTGGTTCTCATCGAGTGTAGACGAAACAACAACGTTATTTTATTAAAACGCGTCCTCGGTCGCCGATCGGAATATAATATAGGTACATGTTTTTTTGTGAGAACTCATTTGACCACGTCGTAGTTCGACGCAATAATTTAATGGCATATGACGTTTCCTCCACGGCTATATCGAAAAAACGAAGAAACACGATATTTACACGTGTTTGACGAGCAGTTTTATAGCGACACATAACCGCCGCCGTGCAAGACGTCGTTATCGACTAAACTCGCGTGTGTGTATGTGCATACTCGAAATATTATTTTATGAAAACATTTCATTCGATATAATATTATTATTATTATCATCACAAACGTGTGTGTATATATATATACGTTTTATGCGTGCGTGTATTATACATCGTATCAAAACGAATGGTAATAATATCAATTCAAACGCATACACATTATAATATCGCATAAGGGTGTTTATACGACTCCGTATATGTAATATTATATCGTTTAAAAAAACACACTTGTTAGAGGGTGGAATATATATATATATATATAATATATAAAGTATATCTGTACATATATAAATAAGTAACTTAATCGACTGTGTTAAATATTAACATAAAACATCGATAAATTACGCGGAATGTAAAATTTAAACGCCATTTCCATTATTACTTCAACATCGTCTTAACTTACTCGACTTCTAAAAGGGCTTTTGTAATGAGTTTAATAAATTATAATTGAGTACGACGACGTAGGAGATATTGCGCGAGGAATACAAGTTGTCATCAAGAACGAATGTTATTTGATATACCTATAGACACATTATAACCCAGACGGTTCAATTATCATCTTAAAGAAAAAAACGCCTCTGTCAAATTAATTATTAAATTACAGGGAAAATATTATTATAAACAACAGTGTAAGAAATGCAACAATAGACGATTTTACAACAAAGTATAAAGTTATATTCGAGTTTGACGTATAACTTCAAACACAAAACCATTTTGAAACGCAAGTACCGAACAACAAACAAAGTTTAAAAACGACGAACTTTAAATAGTGTTTTGTGAATTATATTGTGATTATATAAAAATATAAAGCATAAATACATACAGACACAATCCTTCCATTAACCCAAGATTAAATAAAATATACTCACTACATATCGTATCGTAAGAATTCTAACCACCAATAGAGTTAAAAAAAATAATCAAACCTTTAATTTCAAACAAAAACACCTGTTTTTGTGCACGCAAATTGAAAACTATGGAACACAGCATATTTTTATCTAATTAATAGCCGGTAAGTCAAAAATAATATTTAACATATTATATTTGTATATTAAAGCTAACAATACAGTCATACAAAGAACATATTATTAAAGAAAGAAAGTATTTTCTTCTTCCCCGCAGAGGTGTTTTCGGAAGATTGTGTGATAACTGATAACGAATACTGGAAATATATTAATACAAGTACCTATAGTAAACTCGTCATGTAGCCTCCACCAGTCCATACTATCTTAATTCATGGTTGTTTTAAACCTGATTCCTATTCAAGCCATGTAATTCTTAAATCAGTATCACCACTAATAGAGAAAAAACAGTTTTTATGAGAAATTATTGATTATCAAATATGCATCACTGATTTTTAGCACTCGCGCCAAATTTGTATCCATTGTCATACAATAATATTATAGTAAAGACGTTATAAAATAGTGAATTTCTCATAATGTGAACCTACTCCATCAAGGTAGGTTTTAGTTATCAGTAAAATTCAGAAGTGCGCCAACTGCAGGTTTAATAATATAATCTGTGGTTATACAATGCATGCTGGTATAACCAAAGATCTTGATCGTTATATGATTTATTTCCATGAAAAAAATCATTATTTTTCTTCCATGCAGAAGTGTATTCGTGTGACGATGAATACTACAAGTAAATCAATACGAGCAGTGTATGGTAATTTATTAATGTTCGTCTTGCAGTCTCCGCCGAAATGAAATCCTGCAGCCGGTCGGTCGGTACGATTTATATTTTCATACCACACTCGTTTTAGTCCAACAGAGGGTATACCTATCCGCGCGTATAACGTGATCGTTAATATTATGATGATTTTTCTCCTCAAAAGAGAGCATTTTTTTTCTTCCACTCAGCAGTGTTTTTGGAAGCTCGTACTACGGCGGATATTGCAAGTAAATGAATACAAGTAACCTATGATACACTCGTCCCGCAGCCTCCGTCTAGATGAAATCCTGCAGCCGTTCGGTGGTACAATTTATATTTTCATATCGTGCGCTCGTCCCGCCAGAGGTTATACCCGAGTGAGTA
Source organism: Metopolophium dirhodum (assembly GCF_019925205.1). NCBI lineage: Eukaryota > Metazoa > Arthropoda > Insecta > Hemiptera > Aphididae > Metopolophium > Metopolophium dirhodum. The sequence continues at coordinate 55,428,680 of NC_083560.1, read as the reverse complement.
TATATATATGAATACATATTTACGTCTGGAGAGAGTGAAAGGAATAATGTACCTGTACAATACCGACGGCGCAGAGGACTCGTTAATTCCTCCGCGTTCGGACCGTTTTCTGGTCCCTCGGGATCCCGACGGCCACATATAAGCACGCGTGCGCGGTAACGATCCTCCCTCGCGGCCCCGGAGGACCTCGCACGAGGTCGCGGCCGGCTCCTTTACGTATTCACGACGACTCGGGAAAACTCAACGGTCCGCGACCGGAATTTCTAATAGCGGAGCGTTATTATTCGCGGGACCGATCGCTGCGGCGTTAACGCGACGTACAATGTTATTACGATATGAATTTAAATAATAATGAGTTATTATGTCGAATATGCATTTAGTCGAATCGGACGTAATTATTATAATCAAACCCACAGGAGTAATACGGTGTAGAAAATAAGCTTATAGGACTTTTGGAAAAGTAAAATATAATCTCCAAAGGCCAGCTGTTAAATTAAAGTGTATGTTTTGGCAAAAAAAAGGATTGTTTAAAAAATGACGAAACAATTATTGAAAAATTATGGCGATTTTTTTATGAATATTTTACGTCGATATGCTTCTATTTTTGACAATCATAATATATTTTATAGTTTCAGTTAGGTACATTTAAACTGTACGCACTAAAACTAAGGTTTTACCAATGAGGTGTATACTATATAGTATCATACATAATTAAAACTCTCACTAATTGGATATACGATAAATACTCACAGACAATATAATATTGAAAGCAGGTCTCATTTCACTATCACAGTTTGTAGTGTAAAAGCGCAGACCTAACGATTGTTTTCAAATTTCAAATTGCAAAATATATAAAATTAATACCCCACGCCCACGCGACTGATGCCGAGAAGATTGGCCGCAACAATATACAATAAGGTATATACATGAACTTTTCAAATGTTATTTTGTTTTTCAACATTCTGCGGGGTTTTTGGCTGGGAAAGTGGTCTACTGGTCCATACACCGCGTGTCACTCTTTTTCATTTAACCGAGTTTTCAAGTACCTACCTGTACTATAATATTTTCAACCAAAATTAATACTGATCTGTTAAGAAAATAACTTATAACGGTAATATAATTTTTGATGGTGTCACACACTCGCACATCCGTCAGCCCGTTAAAGGCCATTAAAAATTAAAAAATGAATCCTAATTTATCATATTTTTATTTTTAACCATTATTATTTTCGATCAAAGAATATAAAACAGAAACATTTCATAATAATAATTATTTTGTTTATACTAGTAGGTATAATACTATATAGTATACATTATAGGTACATCCTATAGCAAAATTAGGATGTACCATGAATGGTGTCTGGTTTCGGAGGTCACGTATCAGACATTGTCGTAAAACGTTAGAGTTTATTGTGTAAAAAATACATGACTATTATCCACAAATTCATAACCAGAGAGGTGTCATATTATTATTATCATTTGTACATAAGGGCAATGTTTTTTTTAATCATCGGCATGAAAGGAATAAAACATTCTGCTATATTAAAGATAGTTTAGAACATGGTCAATTAATCACCAACTTATCTAGTGTTGTTCGTTTGTTAATTTTAACATAATAACATAGGGATTCCGTTACGGCATTAATTATTATTTCCATTACAGACACATAAATTATGTGCGTATAGTGTACAGAAAACTGGAAATTAAAGCAAAAGTAGAATAGTAGTGTCATTTTTCTTAAGGCAATCGTTTCTACAAAATACGTAGTAATTAATAACTATTATAATATTATTACATCATTGGAGAAGGTTCCGCGAGAGGCATCAAACAAAACGTGTCGCGTGAAAATCTGACAGTTTGGTGGGCGTTATTTGGAATTTTTTTTCTATTCAACCGTCCAATGGATATGGCAGATCATTTTCAAAAGCCGGTTTTCCATGTTGATCGGCATACCCGGTGTCGTGATCAGCAGCAAAGGATAATGGAAGTTGTAGCGGTATTTTAGAGCTAACAAACAAAAAAAATAGCGGTAAGGCCTACACTTATATGTACATCCCTCTGTCGACATACTATTCGAGACTGTTACACCGTTATTCTATAACAAGAAGCGGTCGTTTGGTCTGCTCGAGATAAGAAAAAAATTGCTTTAACATGGCGTTAAATTCCAGTGACTGCGTCGCATACTAATATAACGGCGGGCTATAGCGAAAAGGATATTCCAACGATAAGTTTGTAACTTGAGTGACATATATAATAGGCAATAACAATAATAATATTTATTGCGTCAAACAGTGCGAACACAGTGCTATGGCACACAGTGTATTATATTATAACAATAGTTGTAACTCGCCATAAAAGCAAGACTTGTGTCGGCTAAGTTGAGATCATATCATACAAATTAAAGATGTTTTATTACATGGTATATGATTAGATGCACAAATAATAAATAATTATACAGTATAAACTGTATATTATGGTATTTACTACCGTCATACCTTTTAAACAATATTTAGCTGATTTTTAAAAAAGATACCTTTATAAGAAAAAAACTTATTGTATTCTTAAAATAATTTAGAAAATCGTATTCGTTATTTTAAAATGTGATGATGTGATATCATATAAAAGCCTTTGGGCCTTAAAACTTGTAAACTTTTAATAAAACTTATAACATTTTTACTATAAGACTTTATAACTGTTATAGTCTCAGGTATGCTAAAATTAAATTTATATTTTCGTCTCCACGTGTATGTGTAATAGAAATGAATAATTTTGATTTTATATGAGTAATATATTATTATGAACAATGACTATTAACTATTTTTGTATTATAATAATGTTTCAATAATAGAACGAAATTTGTTATTTTGTATTTAATATACAATTTAAATCATAAATGAATAATATACAATTATTATAAAAAATTCTTAGTTTATTTTTGCCAAACTCATATAAATTTTTTAATCAAAGTTCTGCATTTAATTTCAATATTAGGTATGGTTATCCATAGCAGCGTTTCTCAACTATAGGAGTTGATCCGCATAAAAAAAGGGTAATTAGGGAATAAGTAAAACTTGTGAGACTATATTGATACTACAATTATATCTCGAAATAATTTATTGTAAGCATATATTTTTATTTATCACAAAATAGAACATTATAGTAAAAATAATAGGTACTCATAGCAAAGAAAGTTTGTAATGTTTAAATAATTAGATTTTAAATGTAAATAAGGAATTAAATTTTCGTGGCGATCATTGCATGGTACGTAGGTACGTTACACCTTATGTAAGTACTTATACGTATGTTTGGAAATTAGCTACCACGGAAGCGAGCACCCAAAGAAGATTTAGCTTAATGATGTACAAGGTAAACCACGGTCAGGGTATTTGATTCACGGTACCTGGTCCGCACACGTGCATAGAATTTTAAAGGTACAAGATAAAATGGAATACGCTTCGAGGGTAGGAGATTTGATTATAAGCGTTATAATATATTCCGGAAGGTATTTATTATTAGAGTCTTCGATCTACTTCGATATATCTTTCGATATCGCACAAAATAGTAATATCGTACGATACGAGAGTGTGAAGTTTGCGCGGTGGGATCGCGGCGGCGGTTGTATTATGGCTCGGTCGGAGTATATTATTATTATTATCATAATACATATTATCATATTATATAATATATTGTTATGTATACCTACACCTATGAGATGTGAACAGGCCTTTCGGCGGTGATGGATGACCAGGGCGCGAGAATCTAGCCGGAGACAATTTAGTGCGCGTGCGCGCGGGCGTTTGGCGTCGACGATGTATTGCTCATCTGATTGATGAGCCGGCACGGGACGGCGGCGACCGCGGTGCGACGAGTGACGGCAAAGGGTGGACGGGGAGCGGCTGCGCGGGAAGTGAGGACGCGCCGAGAGAACAATCGGAAAACAAAATGAGTGATGTTTTTGCTGAGTCTCGTTCCGGGACACTTACGCGCGAGTCCGCGACTCAATCGACCACTCGACGGCTGTAGTTGTACACGGCATGTCGTGTTTTCACTGTCAGGACATTGTCGGAAGCGCAGGAAGTTTTTTAACACCCCTCCGTTTGCTTGAATATCCTGCAGTATTTCCTGCGGGCTCCGCGGACGTCGCATTGATTGTTGTCAGCTAGTCCGGACGTACACAATATGTACCTGTTATATAATCGTACGGCGAAGCATCGTGACTGTATTATATATCTAATAACAGTTTGTGTCTGTAATCTACATCCACCACTAATCACAATATTAATAATAAATTTTTTTTAAATAATCTACGCGCATGTCAATCTGTGTGTCTTACAACGAAAAAAGCTTGGATGGACTATTTTCCCTCGAAACTGAACGCGAGTCTGCTACTTAATCGACCACTCAGCGGCTGTAGTTGTACACGGCACGTCGTGTTTTCACTGTCAGGACATTGTCGGAAGCGCAGGAAGTTTTTTAACACCCCGCCGCTTGCTTGAATCCTGCAGTATTTCCTGCGAGCTCCGCGGACGTCGCATTGATTATTAGCAGCGAGTCCGGACGTACACATGTACCTGTTATATAATCATACGGCGAAGGATCTATATAATACAATAACAGTTTGTATCCATAATACGTACATTCACGACTAATCAGAATAATAATATTTAGGTATTCTTTTTTTTAAATAATCGTAATAATATAATATTATCATGATCCACGCATACAAATCTGTGTGCAGGCTCGGAGGGACGATTTTATCCGACATCTAATGCGCGAGTCCGCGACTCAATCGACCACTCGACGGCTGTTGTACAAGGGATGCCGTGTTTTCACAGTCGGGACATCATCGGCGGCGCAGCACGTTTTTAATACACCACCGCCCGCTCAAATCCTGCAGTATCGCTTATACTGCCTATCGGACGTAATTGGTAATCGGCCACGTGTCCATCGTACGGCGGATGGTCGTGATTATAACATAATAACAGTTTGTCTATAGATATGACAGCTAATAGTCTGTGTATAGATCTAATCTATACACGCATCGCTCTGTGCTGCTTGAGTTGAAGAAAGCTCGGAAGGACGAAATTGACTCGAAACACCGGACGATTTGCAATATGGCGGTTACTTCACCGCAAAGTCAGCTTCCGACGCTTATAAACATATTATTATAATAATATATTTTATTAAAACAAATAATATGATCGGTGTTGCGTCCGTTTTTCTATGAATTTTTTCTGTTTCATATAAAAACTACCACGTGAACGGGCGCGACGTCGATTGACTTTCACCGCTGTGCGCCGGGAGAAGATGTACATATATCTAAGTATACGAGATCCGAGCACCCGAATGATTGATGACCGCGCCGCAGAGCCGACGGGATATACCGGACCGACCCCCGTAGTCGGCAACGTCGTTAAATAGAGAGAGGACACGTGGAAAACGGGTGGCGGGTGGAGGAGAGATCTATAATACACATACACCCACACACCCACACACACACCCTCGCACGCATTCGAGTGTATGTATGCCGCGAGAGACGGCCAAACACCACTCCCGCGGAATATTAAACGATCCTCGGGCCGACGACGACGACGGTCAGTTTATAAAATGATAAAACGGTGCACGTCCACTGCCAGCGATCGCGTTCGTAATGCGTGACGTTCCAGCTGTAAACGCCCATCATTCCCGCACGATAATAACAGTGACCCGTGTGTATATTGTGCACTGAATAATATCATCATGTGCGAGGTTTTCTGGTCCGATTATCCCTGTGCCGTGTTATTGCGTACACTTCGGCGGCAATGTACCGTTTACGACAACATGATAATAATGTTGTTATCATTGTGCACCCCCCCCCCCCCCCACACACTCTGAGGTTTAGTCGGATTTCGGCGCATTTTATTATTAAACGCACCTTGCACGTCGTTATTGTAGTTATTTTAAATATGGACCAACAGAATCGCATAACCAGGACGACCATTAACCATATTTTTACCAAACATTATATTGTCATCATAGAAATAACGCTGTAGGTATTTGAGTAATCAAACCAAGCGATACATTTCACTTGGAATTAATGTAAATTGTAAATTGTGATAGTTATATTTTTATATATATATATTTACAATATAACAACAAATATAAATGATGGACCACACATTTTTAGTAACATTTAAAATTGTGAGCAAAACGAAAATTTAACGAAGTGCTTTTGGCATTCAAACTATAATCTTAGAATTATTATATATGTGTTTTATAATGTTCCAACTTTTGTCCGAATTACCGAATTAACGAAAACATCGGTCCTATGCCCATATAGGTACGTAAGTTATATTTGTACTTGGATAAAAATATCATCAACGTCTTGTGGTACTTGATAAAGTCAAAACGACAATGTCAAAAATCTTGAATGAATTTCGTAAAATACTTCCAATATAATATTTTATCCGTTCACATTATACAGTGTAATATTATTTAATGTGCATGAAGTTACCTATATTGTTATAGCCGGTATACGAGAACATTTGGCGGGTTTTAAAATATAATATGTGACGCCACTAAGTATAAATCTATCGTTTTGACGTGACTTGTATTTATTTGTTTCTTCAGCAATACGAATCGGTGGGGTGGGAGGAAGAGTACTTCGAATAAAACAAAACCCATCAACACTACGTTTAGGAATTGATACTATATCGCAAGCAAACACGATCGTATTAAACATTATATATTATATTTCGTCTAGGTACCTATATGGTTAAGTCAAAACATCAAAACAATGTAAAAACACGACGCTCGTTCAAAATACTTTAACTTTGGGCATAACGACGCAATGACGACGATTTAACGGCTAAATGTACGATTTTTCATTTTTAATAACACCGATCGCGTAACTTTGGAAGTCGAAAAATGGCGGCGGCGGTGGTGGTGGCATTCCATCATATACATATATATATATATATAAACAGCTTCAAGATTCTTGGCGGTGGGATTTTTCTCGACAAAAAGTTTATACACCTAAAGTTTTGATTGGTTTCGAAAACGAACGTGATAAAATAAATAATACGAAAATGCCAAATACTACAGTACGCCCGCCTGCGCGACGTATAATAATATATAATACTATATACTAATAATAATAATAATAAAATCGGGTAAAATATTTTCCGTCGCGATACGCAGACTACACACGAACGTATATTATTTATTATTATCATCGCAGTAGGTGTATACACTAGACGAATTCCAAAAGGTATACGGACTTATATTTTTCGGTGCGCCCTGCAATAGAAAAGCGATCTCCGGTACATTATATTGCAACTGTGTAGGTAGGTATATCACGATTTTGGACAAGTCGTATTAGCCATTCTTCAGAGTTCTCTTTTACTTGCAGTAAACCATGAATAATATATGACGTCATCCCAAACATATTTCACAATCGTATTAAACCCGGTGGGTTCCGAGATGTAAAATTAATATTACGTCTCTATTCAGTGTTTCTCTTTTGCCCCGCTGCTTACACGGCACTCACTTTATCGCCAACTGCAGCCAATTGACGCATTGAGAGCATCCGTCGATATTCGAGACGACATAATATTATAATACATTGCCATTCATCCCGATTCATAATGAACTAAACGTACATGTATGGTCTATCGACTAAATTAATAACATGTTTGTGAGAATATCAAAAAAATAAAAAAATGAATGTCTGGAATGAAAATATTTTGTAAACGAAAAACAACAGCGAACGAAACTAAGTAATTTAAAATAATATCTCATTATATATATTATATTATATTATACGAAATAGAAAGACCAAGTCAAATATCATATAATGATTCGACAACTAATGCGAAATAGTTATACAAAAATGCAATTCAATGACGTAAAAATTGTTTGACAATAAGAGCTTTCAAGTGATTATCACTTCAAAATTTCTCCTTTTAAAGGGTCGCAGTGATTATTGTGTGGCGGTAAAATTGATATTTGCAATCGTGTCGATGGCGATTTGCACGTGTCACGCCTGACAACAATTAGTGTGAGCGATTTGGTAAACATATTATATTTAGTTTGTGATTAGGTTTTTTGAATATACCACAAAAACTAATTTTGTTCAAACACAACACTTACAAATGCAAAATAATATGTTGGTTTACTATTAATGAACTATATTTTGATGTATTTATTCCATCTTAAAATTTGATTTAAAGTTCCCAGTAAGGCATTTGATATTGAACATGATATACATATTATTAGGTGCCGTTTTCAGTATATCCTTTGAAATATGGAAAAATATGGTTTTGGTTGTAAATAACAACTCCACCGTCGATTCTCACATAACATACATATTATAGGTATCCGGTAATTAACTGTCCATATAGGTATTTGTGAAATTATAGAATTCGAATCATGTTATCAATCAACAGTATATATGGTATACGTGCAGTATAATATTGTATATTACAATATTCCAAATAATATGTTAGTACCTGCTAATAATATTTACTATTTTTCATACCGTGCCAGGTCGAAAACAGATCGAAAATTAATGGTGTGATATTTCCGAGAAAAACGTTAATTTGGATGACACAATCAAGAAGAATAATAACAAATTAATGAATACTCTTATTATTATTTAATGGTAATTTATTTGCGCATTTATTTTTCAAACCAAATAAAATGAATTGCGCATTTATTCATTATTTTATTATTGTTGGATCAAGGTTAAAAAGTTGTCAGAAAATTGTTCATCTCTAAACGTTGTAATATTATACAGTGTTACCATACATTATAATACACATATTAAACCAGTAGTATTGATTATTTCATAAGACATACCTACATCAGATTATCACGTGATACTTCTTCATGACTTATAATTATTATACTTCTTCGGTTAATTTCGAGATAAGCTTTCGATGACCTCAAGAGTGTGAATAGGAATTATGCAGAAACTTGAAAAAAGCACACGTAATAATTGAGGCTTCAAGAACCACAACTGGTTTTCCTACGGCTTAATTAAATGTGGGTTTCCACTACTTATGTTCGCGTGTACGTGCATTCGAATCCGTTTGCTATGAACGGTCTCCCAAACGTTTCCCATCGGTTAGGTCGGTAAGATCGGTTAGGATTGGTTATACATATTAGTTACCTCATATATTCTTATGTTATAAATATAGGAGCCGTGTACACGAAATAGTTGAACTAGATCCAACTTCACGGTATCATGGTTAAACGTGTGGTAAGAATGTATAAGCACTCTGGTATACCAAAAGCATACCATGTATACCAACCAATCACAGAAAAGTATTTTTATAGTCGTACACGTATGTAGTGGAAACCCACCTTATACCAAATATGTAAGTGTTCAGATATATATAACCTAGATATAAATTATTATGATATGTGATGTTGGATCCACATATAAAATCTGAAGAAAAACAGACTTCGATCGTGTCAACCAGTTCTGTGTCTCTCGGATAGTTATAGTACACTTACCTATCTAACTAATAAATAAATAACAATGATATAATAATATGTGTTTGGATTTAATACTTGGTTAGGTTAATTTGGATAAAGTATAAGTTTATCAAATAGATACATTTCCTTTGACGACTATGCATACTTCTTGGAAACGATAAAATAATATATAGTTTCACGCGGCTAATAACAGCACAAAATATACACATATATATATATATACCTATAATAATATTATTACAACACAATCATAATAATAACATAATTATTTGGAAATGCCAAGGCAGTAGAGGTTTAATATACCCTAATAAATGGTGTGGATCAAAATACAGAATAATACTACGGCGATAGTTGTGTGTGGTTGTTGAGGGGGGTCGCGTATGAAATTCGAATTGCTCGAAATCCGCTGCAACGTTCCGTTAAAATAATAATTCATTTACTTTTTGCATTCGTTTTCATGCACTCCGTTCGCAAACTAGGTTAACCCTGTTCTAAAGCACTGAATTCAACATGTTCGTGTGTAATTGATTTAAAATTAACGTACAAAGTTTTAATTGGCACTAATGTAGGTACAGCGCAACGGATTGTACTGGTCTGACTGTAGGTCAGGCCGTTTTCGGCATGCAAGAATATTACGCTGTAAATCAATTTCGCGGTGCGTGTGTGCGTTTATTGTGTAGCCGAAACTAGCGTAATACAAAATTAATACGAATCGTACACAATGGATTATTTCCGGCCTGGCGATAAAATAATTACCTACCGACGTTAGCAAGTACGCCCACGCGATTGGTGTGATGTGCAAAGTCACACAGATCTGTCCAAAATTCCATCGATTTTTAAGAGTATTCACGTTCAAAATCTATTTTGACAAATACAATGCCATAATATCAACCATTTGCATAATATTATTAACGTACGATATTATTGTTATTATAAAAGTAATGGCCATGGAGTTTTTTACGGCAAATTCAAGGTAATTGCCCGCAACGGAACATTGTTTACTTAAATTCTGCAAAATAACAAAATATGCACTATCACCGATGAATAATAGTACAATTTGGATTGAGATGTACACACCAGCGCCTGTAGTTGTATTTTCACACTATAGCAGGAGACTTGCGTAACATTTCAGAAAATTGAAATATTGTAATCAATCGAATTAAATTAGCTGGTGAATTTAAAGAACCTCTGATAGAATAGTGACGTAATAATAGGTACACCGGTAACGTGATTCCGGTTATAGGCAACCATTGCATTATAACGCAACGATCAACACTGCGTTTTTTTTTTAAACTATTGCAGTAACATAATATATGATTTTTCACAATTATTTGAATGAAAATATAATCATGTGTAATGACAAAACTATTGACTTTCAGTGAAAAGCCCGCAATTATAGATAATATTACACTTAGAATAACTTCGTGACTATGGCCAGAACCCGGTAACTGTGATGATAAAACGAAGCAATGCCGCCAAACTCAATAAACGTTACAAATATTTGCATTTTGATCGTATCCATATTCGTGTCACATTTTTTTTTGTCACGAAAATATCAAGAAAATGAATTTTGAAATGGCTCGAAAAATAAATCTTTTTTACGGACGTCACGTATGTCAAAAATCGTTGCTGCAAGAATGCGGACTTTTAATAATTCATACAAGAATTTACTCACAGAAGAAAGCTATTTTCGTTTGTCGTATGCAAAAAAAAAAAGGGAAAGAAAAAATAAAACATTTTCTTGGAATGATATAATTTAGAAATATGCATATGAGCGTGGAGGAGGAATCGTTTTTATATGCGAAGTCTGTGAACCCCTACACTTCCTCACCCGAAAAACCACCTCACACCCCTCACAAACTCCGTGAGCGATGATTTAACGGAACATTTATTATTCGGTCACTTCTTATATATACATGTACAATATACATCTACATATTATTCTATTTTATGCACACTATATGAAAAATTAATGTATTTTTATTGGGTGCCATTAATAGGTCATTAATAATTAGACGCATAACAATATGTAATGCGCTCGTAGTGTTCTCAATACAAACAAGGGCACAGCTAGAAATTTCGTCAGGGGGCATCCAAGACTCCAAGTGTATTTTTTTTTTGTTAATGGTTATTAATATATTGTTTATCTATGGTGGTGGGGAGGGGTCGATTGTCCCACCTCCCCTTGTACCTCCTCAGCAGCACCCTTCAATACATGGCTACGCGGAAAGAAATCGTTTTGAAATAATCCAATACCACACACGAAAACGTACATGTTATTGAAATAACCATGTTAATAAACACCTGCAGACAGCTGATACAGGTTAGGTTAGGTATCATAATAACGAAAGATATTATACTGGTAGCAAAGGTTTTCGAAAACATCATATTACTTACAAAATGTTATAATTGTTATATTTTTAATGGGGTTTTTAATTATTTATTACTTTGATTTTCGTTATTAATAATTACGAGTACCTATGATCTTCTTCTAACGCAGATCTATGGCAAAAAAATTGTATATTAATTGTGTACCTGTACGAATCCATAAAATGCAATTTTCAGCTCAAAAATTGTATTTTGTCATCCGTTTACGGTTGCAAACACAAGACACCTATTACGAAATAAAAACAACATTAAAACGATCGTTGCTTCATCTACACTCAAAATAAACGCTTGGCTGAGTACACACAATATTGCATCTCACTATTAAAATACAGACTGCAGGTGCGAAAATTGTGTTCAGAATTTCAAGTTTTGCAAACATCTTCCAAAAATCTGTTAACCGATAAAAAAAAACAGCAATAAAGCTTGGACTGTGGAAATCTGCAGTTCACCAAAATAAAAATAATTTAAAATTGAAAAACTTTTCTGTTTTGACATTCCAATACGTCGTCATTATTTTATACTTCATGACGTATTGTATAAACATAGGAAAAAATCGACCAATTCACTTGGTAGAACTGGTAGAAATATTGTTAGTGCCATTCAGTACTGAATGACAAACGTCAATTTCTAAAGGGGAGAAGCTAGTCGGCGGTTATACAGATTTGTGTGTTTAAAAGGTTTCTCCATCAAAGATTCATAACTTATCTGCTTTACGTAAATTAGTTACTTATTTACAAAATACTTAAATTATTGTTGTATTAAATTATTATTCCAAGTACACATTTTATTTTTTTTAATAATAATCTTCCGACTAAAGAAAAATAAAAATAAAAATATGCAAAATTGATTAAACAAATTGGAAATTCAAAAAAACACAAATATAAAATACATAATTTAAGTAAAAACAATACAAACATTGGTAACGGTTGGTATCTTACGCTTACATGTTGTGGTAGACTTCATAACAATTACTAATATAATTCTAAAACCGCCATAAAAAGTTTTTTAAACATTTTACATTTCTGTCAAACAAAAAGGTGTCCATACAAAGAACACAATACCTATTTTACCACATTCAAATGGTATTTCAAATGAGATTTATTAAGCTATTAACAGATTTTTAATAAAACAAAATTAATACAAACAATAAACTAGCTGCATACACTTAATAAAACCAAACTTTACAAATACGTTATATGACATGTACAGTACCTATCTGAGTCTATTGGCAGAGAATGATTATATTTTGTTTGTATTATTTGATTAGAAATAGGTAGATGGTAAAGAATAGATGGGTACCTGATTATTTTTTTATAATCTATTTTTTTTTATTTAAATTACCTTGAAATTTTAGTTTAACGGACACCTCAGTTGTAATATGCAGACCAAAACCACTATATATTTTTCTAATCTGTATAAGTAGTTAAGTCTGATGATTCCAATCCAATTATTTTAATCTAAATAATCAAAATTTCCTAATAGGTATTGTTTTTATATAATGTATACTTTTTAAGTGGCAGTCCACTGGTAGGCATAATATAATATTATATCTTATATTTTATCAATAAATAAATTCTACTCAATAATCAATAACAGTTGTAGGTACATTATATTTCTCGACATTTCTTTAGTCTTGAATGCACTACAATTTGCCAATACAAATACGATTTTATTACGTCGTTATTTAATTGCCAGTTGATCTATACATATATTTAGATATAATTATATGTTTTTCAGGAATATATTTTAACATTGATGCAATACAATATTATAATTGAAGAAAATATTAACAGAAAATTGAAGCGTACATCAGGGACTGGAACCTTTTGAATTTATCGGCATCGGCTCTGGTACTGGTACTCCAAAAATAAAATAACTGTCCGGATCGGTTGATGAAAAAATAAATAAAGGTATCGGTTCCAAATAATTTTGGTACTGGTTCCAGATAATTTAGGAACCGAAAAGTAGTGGCGTGGCGAACTTCATTAACTTATAAGGCACAATAATTTATATTAGTAATTATAAATACTTATATAAATAATTACGTATTTACTTAAATGGTAACTTAGAATGATTGGCAGCCTTAGTGTGTACTTAATAAATTATTTACTATATGTGAAATGCCCCTAGTCTCCAGGACACCCACCACCCTTTAAGCTGAGGCACGTGCCTCAAATAAAGTCCTTCGTGACGCCACTGCCGAAAAGTAAAATAGTTTTAAATACCTATCCGGAATGTGGGTTTAATTTATGCTATGAGAAATATTAAAAAACTCATATGATCATACCTAGTGTATATATAAAACAGTAATACCATTAAATTATGATGAATACATTTTTTTTTTGAACCTAAAAGCATCTATTTTATTTAAAAATGTCGGTTCTGTTCTGGTACTTTATTTATTAAAATAAATGTTTCGGATCCGGTCCCGGTTTTTAATATTTTAAAAGTTCCGGTTTCAGAACCGGTTCTTTTAGGTTCGGTTCCAGTCCCTGGCTTAAATAAAATGTTGTTCAGGTAAAAATTAAAGCTTAAGTTTGTGGGACGTATATCTCTGATAATAATAACTTAATAATATGGATCCTACTAATTTAAATGTGTGAAATTCGTGTTGTATTAAGCTGATTGATATTGTAATAGATAAATAATCTCTGAACGGTATTATAAAATTACGTATAAAAGGGATGTCAATTCAGTGTCAATTGAATTAAACAATAAACCTGATTATGATAACTTACTATATAATGCAATCTCAGATTTTTAACATAACAGAATTATGGGAAATTGATAGTGAACAACGCAGCAACTTTGACGCGTAATTAGAAACGTCATATACGGGGCTAAAACCAAGCTAAAGACTCTTAGACTTTTAGCGGGACTCAGATACCTTTTTACATTTTTTAAAATGAAAAGCGATAACCATTGACACTGGCATACGAGACTCATCTTATTATTAATGCTTTTAAATAATTGCCACACTGTGTTCAGACGAAAATACATGGTATGCTACGGTGTATGGGAGTGACGATATTATACAAATAAACAGCAAAGTATAAGTACCTATTGCAAAAAAAAACTTTTAGTGTTAATGCATGATGACTTAACAGTATAGTATTGTTAAACAACAATTAAATTATTAAAAAACGGAGTTGTTTGATAACAACACCTTTCAAACGGTATCTATACATATGATAGCAACTTATACAGTCACGTGTATTAAACATCAAAAATATAAATTATTTTAATTTCCTAATGTATTCAATTTTAAAACAACATTACAAATTATTTCACGACCAATATATAATATATATATTTTTGGTATTTCCTTTGAAAATAAAATTGAGTATAAATTCTATAAACAAATAATTGTCTAAATAAACAATCCAGTTTACATAGAGTTTTTATATAAAGGGATCTACTCGTTCAAACGCTTTGGAAAAGTCTGTATGGATTGTATTGACTTGCTTGTTTACTCTGAAAACTTCGTGTATACATAAGAGATCTTGTACTAAGATTGAATATAGAAGTAAAGCTACTCCCCAAATGGAGGCCATGTTAATGTTTAACGTTATATGATTGTGGGAGAGACCTGTTTTTCAAATATTTTTTGAGGGACAAGATATAATGGTAATAGGACGATAGTTCGACGTTTATGACTGTTATAACCAGAATTTAATAAAAAAGTGTAGTTAAAGAACTAATTTTGATAGTACAGATGAGATAATATTATATTAAGAGGTGATTAACTTTTTTAATAGTATTTACAAAGGCCAATCGATAAAGTCCTAGAGTTTAAATAGGACTATATCACAGATACGACGGGAAGATATGGATAATGACTTACGTTTTTAGTTGAAAAATGTATGCTACAGGGAAGGGAATAGTAAGTGGTAAAGATAGCTAAAAGTGAGGAACGTATCTATTTGTGTTTGGTGTATATACAAAAGAAAAATATTGGAAGAAACAGGATATGGTGACAGCAGGATTTTTTATGTGAGATTCATCAAAAAGAATGTAGGTCACATATATTTCCTAATAAAAGACCAGAATCAGTGAACAATATGCGCAGGGAAGATCTAGTATAGGAAATTAAATTCCAATAATATTTTTTATATAAGAATTTGTAACGAACTCTCAATAAATAAAACGTATTATAGTTGAAAAAGGGATGGATGTGTTTGTAGAGAACGATTTTTATTATTTAAAATTTTTTTATAATTCTATTTTTAACCAAAGTGGGAATTAAGAGTGATGGTATACTTGAAGGCCAAACGAAAGAATGGATGAATGAGTAGCATCAATGAAAGTTGTCTTAGCTTTGTATGTATCGAGAAACTGGAATTGAAAGTACTTTCTCAGTTGAGTTCAAAAAGTTTGTAATCCCTGGGTAGTTTGATGTAAAGAAATGATGGTATGACAAAGTTGAAAAGAAAGAAGGGGAGAAATCACGATCGATTGAAAAAACTAGAGGAGAATGAAAAGGACCAGGAGTGTATTCAAATGCAGGGTATTCAGTGACACATTTTTTTGTTTGTTAATATTAAAACAAAAATGGAACTACAAGCTTTTGGAAAGTCATTGAGCTGAAAAAACCCGATGAAGAAATAAGACTCAGAATAAAATTGTATTGTTTATTGGATGTAGAAGCATAGCCCATAATCATCGTTGGACCTATGTATTTACTGGGTTATTCTCACAGATGGCGAATGGATGTGCCAGGTGGGCTTTGTGGGAATTCTAGGGTACTGGACAACTGCAGATGCGTTGTTCTACGACGATCTAAAGATGGAAAAATTTTTTTTTTTTTTTAATTTCTGTTGTAATAATCCTTTTTAATAAAAATGTTTTATATTCAATAGTATCCTGAAGAATGTGCAAGCATGTTCTAATCGAATTCACGATCAAAACGACGAGGATTAGGTAGGTAGTCAAATTGCAACCAGATTCACAAAATTTAAGAATGTCCAAAAATAATTTAAATTAAGTACAATATTGGATTCAATTTCCAATTTTAAATTGTGACTTTTCGTAACAATGCGTATTAGTGATTTAATTCAATTACACGTATATTTGGGTGGTCAATGGTCATCGATGTGTAAGTCTAAAAAAAATACCAAAATCAACGAAAATAATATAAAATAATTCGTCGTCAACAGGTAGGTAATCGTTTTGACAGTATAATATTATATGAATAGGGTGAATCTCAGTTCCAAACACCACGTAGACTGTATATATTTATAATACCAATTTATCAGCATCACCGTTTGCGCTATTCGTTTCAATTGCATATCATAATATGAATACCGTGGTTACATTATTAACTTAGTTATATGCTTACCATAGATTAATTAACACTATACATAGGTAACGCCAGTGCATCAGTTATCAATTTTTTTTTTTTATATTTGACTCAGTAGTGATTCATTGTAACTCATTGTAGCGGGAAGAGTTAAGAAATTAGTATGTACTTGTCTTCTGGCACCATACGCACCTAGTGGGTTAAACCCTAATTAATATAATGAGTGATACATATTCGCATTGGCTTTGCCTATTAATCGTGTTATAGTTTCATCTATCATCTTTGATTATATTGTATTGAAGCTATTTTTGCAGGATTGTGGTACTTTAAAAAACTGTAATTTTGGATATATTTTATTTGTGAAACTGATAAAATCGATTGGACAATGGACTTTGTAAAGTAGGAATGTGGGTGACGATGGCGTCGACAACAACGGTAGAGCATTGGAATTTAATTAACAAGAACGCGTGTAGTTTTTTACCGGATTTCCAGCATGTTATCGGAAATATTCGGAAACCAACCGTGGTTGTTACGTACGATTCAATGTGCAAACAACAATAACAATAGTTCATTGTAATATATATATAAACAAACATCCCTTACAACCACAAAGTCAAAGTCGTTCATGGCAGTTGCCTCACTGGCTTTTATAAATTATAAGTAAACGAGAGATGATAGAGAGATATTGGTGTTTTACAGACAAGACCAATTGCATTTAAATTTCTGCACAACTATCTTTCAAACAAACAAATAAAAATGTTCTTCTATCATGGCACGTGAGGGTGTGTGGAAAAAGTAAACCTAAATTACTCAAAAAGGATAAAACTATTTACTTTTTTTTTCATTCATAATATCTACTATAATTAAACTTCGTTGATGTTGGTACATGAAACAATAAAAAAATTCATCTTAAGACGAATATTGACTGAAATCTAAAATTATACAGGGAAGTCAAGACTGCTTCAACGTTACCGCAGCGAGACCATTTCTTCAGATACCAAATAAATGTTAGTAGGTATTCGAAATCGAACAAATGGTCTACATAGTACATAATAATATATTGACACGGATAAATCATTCGGTGGCTGTTTGATTCTATTATATTTTAATATTGACGTTATCTCTCTTCCTACCATCACCCACCACAAAAAAATATTTATTAAATGGGATGTTATATTGTCTTAACTTCCCCTTTTTAATGGATTTTTCCAGAGAACGTCGAAAACCTGTTTTTTTCATCATTTGATTGAACGACATACCTAACAGTTATAGACATGCACAAGATAATATAATGGTAGATAATAATTATAAAGTACTAATTTATTGCGTTTGTTCGTTTTAATCAATGCCAATGCTCTTAAATCCATTATGTTTTGCACGTGGATAATTGAGAATTGGGTTATATCATCTCATTTTGACCGCGTGATCGTTTTGAACCCACCGCAGAGCGCGGGTCACATAAACCACCCCATCCATAAAATGTACAATCGATGCATCGGCGATAATAATAATATTCTTGACCGGTTCGACGGTTTTCGGTTTTACCCCTCCCTTCCACTGGTCAACCAAAAGCCCATCGCCAACGGCTATAAGGCTGCCTTTTTTTTGAACACGCGTCATTCTGAGTTTTAATGAATACCACGAACCTAATATATACCGCTTATACCTCATAATATATATATATATATTAGCATCCCTCTCCGATAGTCCGGTCGACCCAGAACCAGAAAAACGGGTAGTGGGCAGGAGACTGTGCGTCAGCGGTGTTATACACCCCCGTGCCGTGTTTTGTAGCTCGAGTGTGGTATACAGGGCTAGGGTTGGATTATGCTGTAGGGGTGGAAAGGGTGATTCTAAATTACCATCTCCCTGGTCCGTATCCAAATCGGGTCCCATAAAAACGGACGGGCATTATTATAATACTATATAGTACGGCTTGTGCACACTTTTCGTTTTTCGTTTTGTCTTACATTATTCGTGGCCAAAAGTGCACACCGCAACAGCCGCGGTGGGGATTTTCGAGTCACGACTATTAATATACCACTACGACTACGACTCCTACACTGGTGGGGAGGCTGTAGGTACATTGGATGCATATATTACAGTACACGTGTTTCGTTGTAAAAACAGGAAGAAAAAAAATTATTAATAATAAACGCAAACGAACGCCGAAGTAACAATTATTATTATTATTTATTAGCCTCGCCGAAGGTGGTGATCGAAGTAGCCGCGAACTCGGTCCATTAGCTATGGAAGGCTTATTTTTACGAGTTTTTCATTCACCCCACGAACGGTCATTAAGACAATCCGTCGGGTAATCGAAAACACGATCAAACAAACGGGCCCTTGAAAGCGACTCGAGCAGCAGCTTTTCTCCGGAGGGAAAAAAAACTATAACAACCCCTCTCGGGTCTCACCCGATAACGAATAGATTACACAGATTAGCCCGTCAGTTTTTGATTGCGCACACACACGCGTGATCGCGGCAGTAGGCAGACGGGATTTTCCTATGCCACGGTTCCAGATGACTTTACGCAGAACATTTTTTTTTCCCACCAAACGGCGTTTGCGAACGATTTTCCGACTAAGTCAACGAAAGACAAAAATCGATTCAAAAGCACAAATCATATACAGCTAAGTTGCTAAGTTTGGTATTATACAACGCTCACTAATAAACATGCAAGTATAGAAAACGTATTATTATTATTTTGCAATAAGCAATTTTTATTTTTTTTTAATACAAAATTATAGTAATATTAAATACATTAATATTGTCTATTGAGGTGTAATAAAAGACTGGTTGCTCCATAATGATAAAAAAAAACTAAAGAGTAAAAATAAAATTCACTAAAAATAAATTGAACAAAGCTGAAATAATATTTTCACAACGGTGAAACCAAACATTATAATATTTAAAGCCTGATTGGTATCTAATCTAATATAATCTCATATCTATCTAATCTAGAATTTTTAACTAATAATTTAAATCTGATGTTATATTAATTCATGATTTGTATTGGTAAATTTGATATATTATTCAACATCTTAACGTGAAATTTTAATTTAAAAAAATTAAAAACTAAATATATTATAATATACCTGATAATTTAATTTTAGAGTTAGCATAACCTGCACTAAAGCGTATTACGTTTAATATCACTATGTTATACTACATCAAAGCATCCAATATAGATAATATTATGGAGTAATCGGTATAAGTCTGGGAACCCAGACATAATTTGTATTCCACGAAAAATTAAATTACAAATTATCACACACGACTAGTAGTCAACCACTATTTTATATTGTGGTAGGTATATATTAAGACACAATAGTCAAATACTCAAATATATTAATACATTGTTCTAAAAAATAATTTGTAGAATTTATTTTTATTTGCCGGAAGTAAAAAATGAGGATAAAAAAAATATTTTAAAAAAAAATAACAGAACTGTACTTACACGATCTACTGTTTCCATTCATCTTTCAGTTTTAAATGAAATAAAATAAAACACTATTTCCATAACATACGAGATGTTTCGATGATCGTTGTCTGGTTTTTTTTCCAAAATTATGAAACTATAGAGGAACATACAATGTTTTAACTAACTTTGAACATAATCAAGACTTGACAAAGCATAAGCTGATATCATATATTAT
Organism: Metopolophium dirhodum; assembly: GCF_019925205.1. Lineage (NCBI taxonomy): Eukaryota > Metazoa > Arthropoda > Insecta > Hemiptera > Aphididae > Metopolophium > Metopolophium dirhodum. Next base: position 55,407,854 of record NC_083560.1, on the reverse strand, counting down.
TTACGATACTGTGATTTAAAGATAGTGTTGTAATATATATAAGTAGTTTGCGTTAGTCCCATCAGATCCCTATCACGTTGGTAGTCATGTAAGTAGACGATATTTTTCGTAATTAATCGATATCATGATAAACATAATATTACATCTCGTTTATACCTAATATGACAATGAACCACGATTCGATGTTTGTTTGCATTTTGAAGAATATAATATTATTAAGTTATTATTTTTTTTTAATAATGAGTGAACATCTGGAGAAATATAACTGAAGATCGGGATATGTGATGAGAACTTGTGATAGCGCTATAGCAGCCAAGACTCAAGTAGGGTAGTATAAATTTATAAGCCAGAAGATGAATTATTTTTTTTTAATGACGCGTTCACCCTTAATATATCAATTTGACCATATTTATATTACACCTACATTTTGTCGCCATTCGAATAAACAACTAATGATATTAGGTATAATATTAATAAACGAATATTATTAAACTACCTGTGGTGATTGCTACATCATATAATTATATTATGAGGCGTTTTTTGTAGTAAAACGTGAGAACATAATCGTATAATTTTTGGGGACAGTTCGAGTTTGCAACACGGTTTGAAAGTTAAATGTTTATAATAAAGATTACCCCGACGAATAAAAACCGTTTTATTTCCCGCAATTGTTCGGTGTCCTCGTGACGCATTATAATACAAGGGGAAAATAATATTATTTTCATTGTTTGGTTTTCGAATCATTTCGCGTTCCGTAATACGGCGGCAACTCATAGCTCCAGGGCACTAGAGCCGCACAAAAGTCTATTGATGCAGGTATTTCCACCGGAGCAGAATAATTTGACAAAATTATGGTTTTAAATTAATTTGAAGAATTTAAAATTTAAACAATCTCTGCGTGTTTGCACAGCCGACCGGGGTTACGAGCACAGTATCCGGCCCGGGACACGTCGCATTTTATACGCGACTTTCCTGTTCAAATAACGCGTAAGTTCGCTCGCGTTTCATCGCCACAGCGTTTCTTGTCTTGGCTAAAAATAATAATAATAATAATAATACTAAGCAGCGGACCGAATACTGACTGTGAAATGTAGTGACGTAGCTACTCGCCGAAAATAAAATTCATTTTCGTTTCCTTTGCCGACGATTTGATTTTACTACTCCACGTGCAGATGATGACGTTCGATATTCCGCGCACAGATTTACGCCGTGCATGTTATTATTTAATGTGTATATGTATAATAATATAAACTATTTTGCTTTTATTTTTCACCCCAGGACAACGCGCCGATAGGATACGCGTGTACGTGGACGTGATGGTTTGGAAATTTGAAGACTTTACGACATTCACGACACATTGTCACGTCAAAAAACATGACGTTATAGACGTTTTCCGCGTACTTGAGTAACTGCACGAGAAATATATAATATGATATTCCGGACGGATAAAAATAAAAACGTTTAAGAGCACATATTATACATAGGTATCTATGTACATAGAACTAACTGTTATTATCTATAGTATAATAATATATGGCGGTGGAGTTGCCCCAGCGGTGGGGAAGTGCAGGGTAAAGGTCCAGTATTAATTACTTTTTTAATCAGTCTTCACAAACACAAGACTTTTGTACAGTTTAGGTCTTCAAAACTAGCAGACTACTTATACAAATTCAACAAATTGCATATGTAATGAATGCCAACTCATTTAGTAGGTAGGTAATAACTAATATTTAAGTAGTATTAAAATAATGTTTTGTTAATGTTAATTTGTCTCACGCAGTGTTAGGACTTATCTAGATAAATTATCCAGATAATTATTTTTTTATCTTTTATCTTATCTAGATAAATAAATATAAGTTATCTAAGCATTTATTTTAGATAAAAATTTAACTTATCTAAATAAATTTACAAGATAATTTTTTTGGAGAAAAATAGCTAGATCTGTTCGAAAATGTTTTATTTTTATTCTCATTATCTGAGGCACAACTTGTACGTAAAATGACATCCAGGGCTAAAAATATATGACGTTATTCTGAAAAGACTATAAATTATTCCTATTTAGAACTTATTACTTATTAGTAATTAATATTCTGTATTCGGTTAATAATATTGTATAATATAATATACTAATTAATTTATGTAATTAGCCTATATTAGTATATTACTGTCGCAACAAATATGTCAAATTCCCAGAATTTCATTAATATTTTTAAACTATAATTAAAATACGAATAATAGAACAGATGGCAAGTTATAACCATCGCCGTCCCAAACAAAATTCCATAGAATATAATATTATTCATTGAGAAATAAAGATAAACCAGCCATCTACTCTTTCCGTATTTGAAATGCGTCTGAAATTAATGACAATTTATTGATAAGTCTGACGAGCAATACATGAAATGCTATTAATATATTTCGGGTTTTATGTTTTATATTATAAATCTATGGAGTATAAACAATCTCTAAATCAATTATAATTGCACATGACTCATAATAATAATAAACATTATTTCGTATACACAAATACACAATACTCGTAAATATCTTTTCAATGTTGTTAATTAATAATAGTACGTGGCCGGTGACTCCACCACCAGCCCGGCAAGAACGGCCTTTAGCCATGGGTTTTCTTGTGTGTGTATTATTTTGTGTACTCACATGACGGTATATATATTTTTTTAAATTAGTTGTTCTAATTATAATTTCTAAAATTATCTGTTATTTAAATATTTAGATAATTATCTAGATAAAATATTTTTATCTTTTATCTTTTTGTTAGATGAATTTGATTTGTTTATCTATTATCTGTATCTTAGATAAAATTAAGTGTTGTTATCTTTATCTTTATCTAGATGATTTTTTTGTTATCTGTTCCTAACACTGGTCTCACGATATTAATTTGTTTAAATAGAGTGTAATACTCACAAGTGTCGTCTTCGTCTCACTAACACATTAAACGGTTATTATCAGAGTTCGAAAACAAAAAATGTATATCCGATTTTGATATCGATGTCAGATATTGGTATTTATTTTTTCCGATTTAATTTTTGGTTTTCATTACTGGTGTTAATTTTTTTGATTACATTATTAGTTTTGATATCGATTTTGGTTTTAAGCGGTATTCAAAATTGACATCCGATATCGGTTTTAAGCCGTGGTTAGACTAATTAATAATTGTACACTTTAATATTAGAACGGATACTGACCTGTGTAATATAATTTAAGGTCAAAAAATATTCTTCTAGAGCCACAAATAGATTAATTTGATATTTTAATTTTAAAGCAATATAGTTATGAGCATTTTAAAATGTCTATTCTTATATCATTTATTTGATATGTATTTTTTTAGTATAGCCTACATAATAATTTGAATGGTAAGAAAATATACTTTTATAACGTTACGCCCCTGGGTGTACCATGCATGTACCTATATTATATTCTAATATGTGTATACATTATAGTGTGTGCCAGAGAAGCACTTAAAATTTAGTTCAACCAGTAACCATTATAATAGTACTATATTATATAAACCATATAATACATATTTTGTCGTATATGAACGTTTTATGCTTGTTTTTAATATTCGTTCTTCGGCATGAGAATGGGTAAGGCAGACAACTCATTGATTCAAAGTTCAAACATTCGAAGTATTATTTCGACCAAATAGAAAACCCATTACAAATCTACATACCGATTCCTATCGAAAACTTGTAAGTTATGGACAATATTAAGGTTATTGTTGTTGCGCTAGGTATATCTACGTTGTGGTATCAAAACTACATAATAACAATATAATATATTGTCATATAATAATATGACAATATTCCGTACTTATGTAAAGTTATCACTATTTCTGTAGTTTATTAATTATATAGCTCAATTCGACTGTATTCCGTTTTCATCGACACTAAATTTATTCCTAATAGTGTGAGATCGATAAAAAAAACCTATAAATATTTTAATATATTCAATACCTACATTAATAGCCATACACAAATTTACAAAACGAAAGTAAACTTAAAAAAATAACATTACAATTTAATGACAAAATTTTACTGCCGTGAAATATCAAAGTTAGAACGAGAAGCGTAAGAAGTTTCTCATTAGTAGTCGTTAAGTTATGAAACTGTTATTATAGTATACTGTTTTTTATTATAAACGTTTTTTTTTACTTTTAATACGATTTTATTATACATGAGCGAAATAGCTTTTAAGCCGTAAATGTATTAAGTGATATTTGAAAAAAAAACAACTTAACACATTTTTATACTATATTAAACATTAAAATAGGATTATCAACAAAATTTATATATGTTATAACTGTTTTGATATTCTTATGGTCTGAGTAAACATTATAAGTACTGATGATTGCAAAAATTGTGTTGGTGTCATAATATTATTATGATGTGTGATGGATAATTATTGATTGTTACCGAGAAAATAAATCAGTCGTTTCGATCAATACATTAAGCTAACGGAAATGTTCATATAATATATTACTATCATAAAAAACATGAAAAAAATATGATTGTTTTGATTTGCAAACCTTATCACAGTTAGACACCTCTAAAATCAGCTGTGTTAATATTCACTTGTAGTCACTTAAAATCAAGTGCAAATTCCGACTTAAAAGGATCGATTTAATGAAAATAATGTCTTCGTTTTTTTTAATAATAGTTGTATTCCGTAACTAAGTAATAAAAAGAAAAAGAAAAAATACGCCAAACAAAGTGTTAAAGCAAAAAACGTATTTTTGGATTTTATTACTATCCCAACATTTGGAATGAATTTTCAGTTCTCCCAATTTTTATTCCCAGTCAGCGTCTACTTACTGTAAACATATTACACTCACTGACAAAAGCGACGAGCAAATACGACGGGGTTTCCACGTAAGATAGTTGAAATAATTAAAATTTTTTTATTTTTGAAATCGTCAGTAAAACAATATGCCTGATACTTGAAGTTTTGCATATTTTGCGCGTCCTCGAATCTTTCAAAACAAATTGGCCACTTGATGTCCTTATGATGTTTTAAAAACAAATTAACTTTATCCAGAGTGTGTTATTCTGAAGTGAGTACAGTGTCAATCCACTACGAGTTTCGCCCTCTTTGATCACGTTGCACCATATTTGTTATAATACTTATTATAATAATATTTCCACGCGTTTTCGTCATATACAATATTTATGCTTATCGTCAGACATAAAACGATCTTAGGTTATGCGGTTCAGAAATTAAAGCCCAATTCTTTTTTCACCAACCCCTATAATCTGTAAGTGCTCGAAAGGTATCATCTTTTAACTTTTCGATGGAAGCCAATACTTAATAATATAGTACAAAGGCTGTTATAATATTATAATAATATAATATGCCTAGTGAAATAATGAATATATATATGCAATATGCATATTGATTTTACGACGATATTACCTAGCATGTGGGTAGGGGCCTACTACACGGATATTACAGGTCATATTGTTTATAAATTAAATCTCTACAATACTATTTTCAGCCTCATCCCTCTGCAAGTGCTCGAAGGACATGCATTTTTAAACTTATCGACAGTAGCTTAATATTGTTTATAATATTGTAATAAACTAGTAATATAGTTAAATTAGATATTATATTTGTTTTACGCAGGGCTTGAATTTGAAAAAAATTCCGTTTTATGTTATTTACAATTAAAACGTTACACAGTTTTTACGTTTATCGTTATTTACAATTAAAACGTTATTAAATTTTTGCATTTATCGTTATACAGAATTTAAACGTTTTCCAATTTTTGTGTTTATCGTTATTTAGAACTAAAACGTTATACAAGTTTTGCGTTTATCGTCATTTAAAATAGTGTTATAATACCTATTAAATTTAAAAATAATAATTAATAATGCTGCAGCATGGTAGGTAATGGCCCGGATACGGAATATAGGTAATATAACCAATTTTATTCTTAGATTGATTGCATGAAATAAATGTTTCTACGAAACCACTGGACTTATTTTAAAGAAAACAGATTTTAAAATATTTCGTTTTGCGTTATATTTCGTTTATGATATTCTATAAATTACGTTTAGCGTTATGTTTTGTTTAATGATATATTATAACATATTTTGTTAATCGTTATGTTTTATTTTGCGATATTTAACTTTTTTTGATTATCGCTTTCCGTTATAATTACGTTTACATATTTCAATCGTTTTTTTGTCAAATATAACGTAATTATAACGTCGCAAGGCCTGGTTTTACGTCGATATGACATCTCATGTGTAGGTACCTACTACGCGGATTGCTGTAGCTACTCCGAACTAGTCGACCGATTCGCGTCCAACCACGATCACCCTGCACTCGGTACCACAACCGTGTATACTATAGTGTATACTGTACCTGGTTTAACGCTAAGTCGAACAAACATTTCTCAATTATACCACTCGCTTCGGCGTGTGTAACATTGCTCTACCGAAAAACGTCATATTATTATTATTATATCGGTCGAGTAGACCCTTTCGGCGAAACCATGAAACTATACGCGTGTTCAATAACACGGGTCCTGAGGGGCCGAGGGACTGGCGCTAACGAGTATAATGATTGTCGTCGTCACATACACGGTACCTGGTATATAGGTACATTTATATCGCACTGTCGTCATCCCTTATCGCCACTCCGTGAAACGTGCACTCGAAATCGACGGTCCCGCGAAATGTTTTTTTTTGTATTTTTTGTTATGATTATTCACGTTGCCGCCCGTCACGATAGGTACGACTTATGGGATATTATCGTATGGTTGCACCGACCGAATTCTGAGAAAAACATCGTTCGAAAACTGTGAACAACATCGATCGAAAGCTGTAGCGTTAACATTATTCGAACATTGACATGTCAATATAATATTATTATTCTTTTCAAATATCATCGCGAGTCTCGAAACGTACTCCAATATACGTTTAGTGCATCTAGGTCGAGGTACCTACATATTAATATAGTTTTACCGTACATGCACTGTCGTTTGCATGATATGATTTTTAATGTTTCGATGACGATACGACGTCTTGACAAATGCCGTAAAACTGTGTTTTTGGATTTTATCCGTAACCGTGTACAGCTGATGTCCAACTGTAACCTGACGTGTGTGCACACATTTCCATCATTTATTATAAAAATTTAGGTGTGAATTTTTTTCGTGGATGTCACGACCATATGGACGTTCTATTATACGTGTACGTACAAAATAATAAAATATAACATCGGTTTTGTTCTCAAATCACAGTCCGGGGTCATCGTCTTCGACGAGATCAGTACGAATAATATTTTATTTTCTTAGATGATCTATAATATAATATTATTATTGACAGTTATCTTTTTTAGACATTATGTCGTTATATAATCGATGTTGTATTCGCTAATAATATGTTAATTCGTCTGTCAAACGTGCCATGGTGAATCACTACAACAATAATAGTAAAATACAATATAAATATGTATAATAATGCATCATTCATCGATGCAGGTGACGGTAAAAAATCACATTTATCACTTTCAGCTCACGTGAGTACCTTATCCGCCTAAGAACGACCGTCTCGGACCTCCACCCCGGTACAGTCATGACACTGCCGGTGTATAGACGAAATACTATAATTCCGATCATTTGGCGCATATACTTTCCTCGGTTGACTCATATAATATTACATTACACGGATAAAAGAAATCGATTAGAAAAACGAAACCAACTCATAACTATTTAAATCCATTTCCATTTAAACGCGATATGTTATTTGGATTTGTTTGCATCGGCTGTTAACCATAGAGCTAACTCTGTTGTAGTCCGCACGGAGGTCTTTGTATTTTGTGCGCTTATGCTCGACGTGATGATGAATCATTATACCTACACAAGCCTTGCTGCCACCTCCGCAACCTGCAGCGACCGTTACCGCGGTGGTGGTCCTTCGTCGTCGTCTATGTCGTGTATCACACGCGACAATGACACGTCGTCCGTCACACTCGTCTGGTTTATTTATTTTTTTCCATTCTTATACGATCTTCATAATATCATATTATTATATTATTCAATACTCGGTCCCATCAACGTGTAGCGACCAGGACCTGCTGCGATAAGCCGAGCAATACTTCTTTCTTCCGGTACCGCGGAGCCCCTGCTCCGATAGGTATAAAAATAATATAATATATATTACATAACAGGCTTTATTCTCTATTTATATTAAAGTCTGTTAGATCACGACTCGGGCGGCGGTGTGGGCACGGTCGTAAATCACGGTCGCGCGATCCCGGGCCGTAGACTATATATATATGTAGGAGATACGCGAAAGAAATAGCGCCACGCTCGTGTGCTGCCCAGCGTTTAGTTGGGAATTCGGTTATCGGCGACCAAAGGTCATACGGTTGTAATAAAACGGTCTTGTTTAACTACCGTGACAACCAGTGTTGGCGAAAAAAGCACATTACCCGCTCTACGTTTTTGGGGGCGCCCCCCCTCCCCCCATCACCACTATCACTGCCGCACACAACCCGACGGGAACGTTTTACGAAAACTAAATATGATGTATAGCCTACGTTTTTCAATAAACAACACATGTTTTCCGGTTTTTAACAGCACCCGAGCAATTTGTTTCGCAAGGGGGTAACTCGGAGTTTAAAAAACGACAAATTTATCAAAACATTTAAAATATATATATATATATATATTACCTAGTCGGTTGTAAAACAGTTAAAGTCAATATTACGGGCTGGCCGTTGATCTCTATTATTATTGTTTTAATAAAATACGATCATTTGTGCGCACGCTCCCTCTCTCTCACTCTCCCTCTAGGAGAATATTTCTTGGAATAAACTTAAAAAAAAGTCGCCATTAAAAAAATCGCATTAATAATCAAGACGTGCCCGACGCGCATACATTTGTTCGTATTACACTTGTTTAGATCGTCATCGTGCATAAATCACACATGGCAGGACGATAATATTATGTCAAATTAGCTGCAGCTGTTTCATATGAATAAATGTAAAAGCAATTATTTCTATAATCTATCGTATCCGATAAATTCGATTATGATCCGAATTTTCGCAAATATTACGTCGTAAATCTTGTTGTGTTTTTTTATTTTTTAAATATGTAAGGTTAGTAAGTGTACATATATTATCTGTTTTGAAAAGTGCATTAACAAAACATGGTTTCAAGTTAAATTACAAATTTCAATTACCACACACAGTGCACGTGCATTCGCAGTAATAAAAATATTAATTGGGACAATATTTATTTTTTTTTTATTTCTTTAGGTAATTGTTTTAAAACCAATATGAACAGATACTCTACACAGAATCTAAATTTACAATTGCTTTTTTTTATGGAAATTGTAAACATAAATGTATTTGAATATAATCTCGCACGAGCCAAAAGCCAGAGCAGGCGGAGTAAAAATATAAAATAGTTTTAATGTTTAAATGGTTTTATTAATTTAGTTTGACGGAGGTATGTAGCATTAAACAATTTTTTTTACAATATTATGCTTGTATATAATGCATAATACATTTGCGTTTCGATTTTTTTATGACTTAATTAAACATTTTATTCGTTTTATTACAAAATGATGGTTTTTTTTTCCTTTCTATCGAAAAAAAATATATATTATGTACACCCACGTTTGAATTTTATTTTTGTTTTTATTAATTTGAATTCAAGTAGAAACACAAAGGAATTAGTTTCAAAACACTATTCGAGTATAATGGCGTACAGAGAACGCATTAATGTAAATTGTTTAACTATACATGTGCTAAATCAAATGATGTACAGTAATAGTTTCCGTATATAAATAGTTCAGTTTGGTATTGGTGATGAGTAGATACCTACCAACGCGTTATAAAATAACTGATAAGCTTAGAGTAAAAAGGTTAACATAGTTATTATTATTATTATTATTATTATCATTATTCAACAATAGTGCCTACCACTGTGAAATTAAACGTACTTATCTTATTGATTACCGTTTAAAATTAACGAACACGTGGACATTGTTATGATAAGCATTTTGAACTTAGGATATCACATTTGAAATGTTATATCGAGAACATTATTTGATATGCAAAATTTATATTAATATAATTGCATGAGATTTAATGAAGAGTGAATCATTTTTTTTTTAATTCCGTCATTTTTTATATTACATAGAATATTAAAATATTTTATGTAAATTGTTTCATAGAGTCGTAAACATTTTTATAGAACTAACAAATTATTATATTAAAACATCCCGTAACGAAAAACTATATTTATTTTACAACGGTTTTTATTATATTCTAAAAAACGTTGAATATGATGGTTATTTTTATCTTTTAAACACTATAGTTAATATTATATTCTTAAAGTTGGTAATAATTATATTTAAAATAAAAATAATGAAATTCCTTAAGGAGAGTTGCCACATTAGATCTTCAATGCGGTTGTGGTGGGTATCCATTAAATGAGTCACGTAGGAAGAGGTGCAGTATAGATATATATCTTAAGTGAATATAAAAGTGAATAATTGTAAGATATTTTAGTTTCAAATGTAAATAAATTACAAGATCCTTACTCCGTTAAAGAAGTCTGAATCCATTATATGGTTAAGAAGTAATAGCTATTCGGAAATAATAGTGTTCTTTAAAATAATGTTAATCTTTTTCACAATTTCCTAAAAAATGTCATATTGTAATCGAATATGCCGAGACTGATCAAATTTTAAATATCGAATGATTATAATATTAAGATAATGTTGTTACTCAGCTATTCGAGTTTGCCATAAACCCAACTTTGTAGAACTTGTGAAATTACAAGTGATCGGACTGAGTGGAACTAAAAGAAAATTAATCGCTATTATAATCGAGTACAATAAAATGGTTTATTCCACGATGAAATTCCCTGTAAAACTCAGACACTTACCTAACCACTTATATAATACTTCTTAATTTCTTATATTATTCAAATTTGTTCATCACTTGTTTTGAACTTTTTTTCATTTAATGTTCGACACTAAAAGTTCTTCAAAAATTGTTGTATTCATACCTGTAACAAAAACAAATAAAAAACCTTTAATATTTAACGAACAATTAAAAATATCATTATATTTTAGAAAATAATTCTTTTGACGTTTATGAATAACAACATTTAAAAAAATATTTATACTTTTAAATTTTAATGAATACTTTTTACCCGAGTTATAACTAACCAGCAATCACGAGTTTGAGACGATACATTGTTTTTATTTTTAATTACTTAACTGCGGTAAAAATGATATCTTATTATCATGATATTTAGGATATTTATTTAAATAATATAAAGGTAGCAATTCGAAACAACTGGCAATTATTCTTGTTTTCTAATTCCTAGTGCTCACCCACCCAGATGATGAGAATCACTATGAAAGTCTGTCATTCTTCTTCTAGATTATGTAGTTTAAATGCGTTATATAATACACTTATTATTTGTCATATTAGGTAGTAATAAGTACTCAAAGTATGCCCCTGCATTGAACTAACATCCATATAATCTATAAAATACTACAAATGAAATTCTGTCCATTGGTAATCGCATCACTCGAGAATGGCTGGAACGATTTGGTTCGTTTAAATGAAAAAAAAAATGTTCATAATAGTCCAAATGAAGGTTTACGGAAAGAAAAATTGAAAAAGATTGAAAAATCAGAAAATTTGGGAAAAAATAAAAGGCAATTTTTCAATTGGATTTTTGTTTATTGTTGCCACAGGTTATAATATTATTTATTGTATACCAATAATTATAATAATTTTAACTTTCGATATTTGTTTACTATATAACTATTCGGTTTATCCGAAATTTATAGACTCAACAACTATTGGACCGTATTCAATAATAGTTGTATCAATATTGATACTCGGAGGGTGTTTATAGAAGTTTATTTTTCCAATCCCTATAGTCCTAGCTAGGTAACTAAAAGGTAGCTCACACGTGATTTTTTTTCCATCTCACGAAAATAGAATATTTGTTTAATTTATATGGTGGTCATAAGTTACACACGTATATATATGTTACTCGTATAATTATAATTAGTGCGAATATGTCATATACATTTCTTACAAATATATTTATAAAAAAAAGAAACAAATCTTTGGCACTTGGAACGTCGGGCGGGACAGCTATTATGTAGACAGATAAATATTTAAATTGCGTTTTTAAAGATATGCACGCGACGAGAAACAACCCTCAGGAAAATCGTTTCTTTGGTGGGTGGTGGGTGGGGATGCGGTATACGTACGGCCTGGATTTCCGTAGATGGATCTCCGAGGGATCTGCCAATCCCGCTTACCCATGTGAAACATTATGACAGCTATTACACGAGACACTGACGCCCGCGGACGTCTGACGGATTTCCATCACCGGCGCCACCCCCGCCGAATCGAACAAAAGAACCCGTCGAGAGCGATCACTGTCGATCGCGTATTTATTCAGGTTACACAGGTATACCGCTTGGTAGGTAGGTAGGTACCTACGACGCTTTAACACGTCCATTACCATCATCGCGGTATATATGCAAACAAAACAATAATATTATTATTATATTATACGTGCTGCACACACGGATTTACAGGTTTTCGCAGAAATCGAATTATTTTTCCCTCTCAATTTTGTTTTACTTTTTATTTTTTATCATTCCGCCCGCAGAGCTATATTTCATCATACCCTAATAATTGACGCGTGCCTAAGTACATAGTATGCATCTCGTCATCGTTTCGGAAAAGGCGTTGTGTTTGTAAAATATGTCCACTACCTGCTCAGCATTTCATAATAATAATTAGCCGTACGTGCAGAGTGATCCGCCGAGCACGCTCAACCCCATTTAATCCCTTAATTTATTATGCGTTTATTTGAATTATAATTTTTTGAATTTTTAAGTATTCTTATAAATATCATAATATTATTATTTTGAATTCCAAATTCGCGATGGCGGTACAAAATTATTTTATATTCGAATAAAAACTTGCCTTTTTTACTGTAAATTGCTAAACAGATGATTTTTTTTTAAGTTAAACTTTTTTTATCTTTTTTCTTTCTTAAAAATAATATGTCATTTGACAGACAGGCCCCAGTGTTTTTTTATACTATAAAATACACAAACATTTCCATCGCGATGTTTTTAATTTCGGGAGTGTTATCGCAAAAGTCCACACATTAGTGTGGTATCCTGCTGCAGTGGTGTATTTTAAAACAATGATTATAATATGACGTTCGCTCTAAAATATCAAATTATTAGAAACAAAGTAATAAAATCTTACACACAAATTCATAAAAATAAAATCGATATACCTAATGATATTGTTTTTACAGTAAGATACAGTGCTGCATGCTTATTATATTACATTTGACACGTCCAATTTTAACAGACAGATTTAATTAGGTTTTAATTTGTTCAGGCGGTGATATAAGTGGAATTTAGATTCGCGGAGTTTTGGGTTAACGATATTTACATGAGTAGGAGATATTTTGATTGGCCGTGAGAGTGGTATCAATAACACAAAAAATTCAAATAAAAATACTAAAAAATTAGTTTTAAATGTATATTGTTTAAGATATAAATAACGAATGAATAATATTATATACATATTTATAGTATATTAGGCCTATATTTTACACAAGCACATAAATGATGTTATATGTGACTAAAGAAATCAGCGTAACATTATGTTGTTCAAATGATATAGAATTATTATCTGCATTTAAACCGTCAATTTTAATTTAAAAATAGAAATGCGTTGGTAATAATTACCAATAATTATTATTGCGATCAGTATATGAATGTAAAATATCAACACAATAACAATTACACAGCTCATCTCCTATTGTATATTTTAGTCAAATGTTTTCAATTTTACAACATTCACGTCAAACTATCAAAATATTTCAAAACAGTTAATTCACTTATAAAAAAATTAAAACGCATAAGCACATATTTTATAATCAAAATTATTATGCAATACATAATATGAACAGTCGGAATAAGTAATTAATAGTCGGTAAGTATATAGTTTATAATTGTGTAATTTGAATATTATTTAAAAGTGTATATTCTTCAGACTTAGTGTTAAAATGCAATAAAAGTTCAACGCAAGGACGTGATGCATTCCGAATACTTATAATATAACAATAAATATTGAGCACCACTCGTCAATCTTGTCACGAATCATAATAATTGTTGCTCGCACACTATTTATATTAATTATCGTTCCAAACCGCTAAAATAATAATTATGTCAATCAACATCAACAAAAATAATTGCACTTTTAAAGTTAAATTTATTCATGCAATATTATAATTTGATTGACTTGACAAATTGAAGGCGTACCTATATATGCATTGTCAACGGTGCTTGTGTTATTGTAATTATTTAAAATAATTCATCTAAATTAATTAATATGAGATTGTTAAGTTTATCATGACAATATTATATATTTACGTTCAGTTGTATTGATTGAACTATTCTATTTTAAAGATACGACTAAAAATTACGCATAACTTCGTCAAAGTGTTATAAAAACTATTATTTAATAGCATGAGTAGGTATCATCACACTTATCGCACTTTACGATTCTACTGATGTCCAATAATAATTGGTTTATTAAAACATTTTAATAATTAAACCAACTTTTTTTTTTGTTATAGAAGACCTCGCTTACCTATTGTTAATTTAAACTTGGTATTTTTTTTTAGCTGGTTAAATAATAAATTCTTGTTATCTATAAAAAGAAATCTACTAAGCTTTTAACTAAAAATTCAATCTTAATGAAATTGTCATCGTAAAAACTCGATTTTTTCTACATTAACTAAAAAAAGACAAAATCAAGTTTGAAAAGCTTTCTCTAGGTCACCAGTGAAAGAAAAGTTTCGAGAGAAAAAAAAAATAGCGAAAACAATAATAACGGGACACATTATTAATTCATACCTAAAATTTGTGCCTATTCGGCAAGCGTTTTGAACACTATTATTATTTATATTTTTAAATTGATGTATAGATAGAAAAGAGTCCGATATAATGTCTAATAATATGGCCGTAAATCAACAAATTTCAGAGAAAATTCAAAATATTGTATAACGTAAAAATAAATAAATTCAATAGGTAATTCATTACGCAATGAACTTAAAAAAAATTTTTAATTGCATAAGAAAGAAATACTGATAATCATAATATTAGAATGTTATTTTAAATGTGCTTGAGCGTTTGAAAAAAAATAAACGGAAACTACCTATTGTATATTTATAGTATAAGCTAAAATAATAAAATATTATTTACCAGGACGATAAAATAATCACCCCGTGTGTATAATAACGTACGATAATATTGTTATGTATATTATGCATGCAGGCTGTCCATGCAGTATGGAGTTGTATAGTAAAGTCATTCGACGTCTAATTTATTGTATAAATAATGGTGCTAGGTGATGTTTGTGTGGTTTGGGGAAGAGGGGGGGGGGGCGAGAAAAACTTTAAAAAAATAAAAAATACAGCGAGAAATTCGTGCGATACGACGACAAGGATCGTTTGGAGTGTATGATTTGAAAAAACGAAAATAATATATATGCGTTTAAGTAATGGCACGGGGATTGTGTTTTTAGTTATCGCACCGTGTTGTCAAAACTTTTGCTCTACGGTTTTAACACCACGGTGGGAGATCCGTGTAGTTTTGTGTTTAGCGAATTGCAGCCGAAAACTTTCCCGCCGTGACGTAATCGAATTGACGTGAACACACACGCACGAAAAATTACTACGATTTTTACGATTATTTCGTTAACGTTTAGAGTTTTGACACGTCATCGAGGCCAGCACAGCTAGTTCAGTTTTTGTCATCCGGTTTGTGATGGTTGGTGTTGGTGGTAAGGGGGGGGGGGGGTGGGGAGGGAAATCGAATCTCAGACGACCGAATAAATTCCGTTTTCGACCTTTTGAACCGACCGCGATTTGTCGGAAAAAAACCATAGGAAAAAACTACCGGAGCTTTTCAAAAGGAAAAAAGAAATGAAAAAAAAAAAGATCCAGAAGCTGGTCCGGACAAGGGTGGTAGAGAACAATGGTTAGTATTTTATTATTATTATTATTATTATATACCTATACACATACGTGGGAAAAAAATAAATAAAAAAAAGTCCAATGGGTTTTTCTCACGTGCGTCCACGCACGGGTATTAAACGCAATTGCGGTGGAAAACCGACGACTTCCGTTTCGGTACCATCCGGTTGCCCTTTTCGCGTTCGTTAACCTCCGCATTGTTTCGGGATAGCAAGAGACGTTTCGCCAATAACAAGTAACAACTGCTCGTGCTCGGGCGGGGTGTGACGCTCGTCTGCCAGCCTTTGTTCAAACATTTTTCGTCCCAATTCATTTTCGTAGCCACCATCACAGTAATGATAATAATAATAATAATAATAGTAATAATAATAATAGTAATAATAATAATAATAACGGATATAAAGTTCATCGTGACGTATTATCAAATATAATAATATGATGTATTTGTGTATATGTCGCAACCGCGAATATTCGCAAATATTAATAAAACAATATGTATAGAAATGAAAAAATAACAAATGTTCGGAACGGCGCGAAGTGTTATTCGTTTTTATTTTATTTTCGTTTTGTCACGTCGTATTGCTGTATGCTTCGGTTTTTAGTCGACGTCCATCGAATCGTATTATTATATTTCTGTATTCACGCGAATTTTATGTAAGTAATAAATGTAAGCGGCATTTTAGTTGTAGCACCGTAGATATCGTTTGCAATTATTATTATATATTTGACGAATATCGTATTGGTAGGGACAACTAAATCGTTGGCAATAATATCAATACATTACATAACTTGTAAATCTGACCCAAAAGTTGATCGTCGAGGTGACCACATTCAAAATATGATATTATTACTGCGTCTCGTATACCAAGACATTACAGTAGGTACCTACTTTTACGCATAACGAATACGTCGAAACAATATTGAACAACACATACTGCAGATCTCATAAAATTAATAATTACTGTTCTGACTCATATTATTACAGTTAAAAACTCAGTGAAGTTACGTCATAGATAATAAATACATGGATAGGACATCGAGTCCTCTAATCGCTGATCAATGATTCCAATTGAGGGCCAATAAGTACATCGAGTATACATCTTTTTTTAAGACCAAAAAAATATAGGGTTTTCAGTGATATCTCATCCATGATTTTATTATCTATGAGTCACGCGGAGTTGGTGATACTTCAGATACATTATACTCATCTTGTACCTACGCCATATTGTATGTTGCATCTTGTATACACATAAATCATTAATTCGAGGTGAACTAGTACACTTTTTAGTTGACCGTTGCATGATACATTTTTATTTTAAAAATAACAAGTGCCTAGTAAAAAGTTTTACCTAATATTTTATTTGTGGCAATAATACAAAACAAAAGTTACATTATTTTGTCAAGATAATTCGCAGGATTTGTGCTTTCTTCTAGGCGATCAAACTTTTAACATACGAAAGTATTAACATTTTTTTATATTAAAACATTTTTATAAATTTCATATTTCGCCAAACGTGTTAAAAATTGTGTAGTTATTTTAAAATAATAATACATATGTTGGCTGAAATTCAATATTTGGTAAATTAAAAAGTGGGCCGGTATACTTCTGTGTTTTCCCAGGCCAAAATCTCTCCCCAATCCTTCCCTGCATTCGCATTAGTGCGAAATCATGCATATTAATAATAATAATATGTATATTGAAAATTCTTGAAACGTTCTACGTCGTTAGTGGTAAAGCGGACGTCACGTATGATACGAGTATTATAATAATAATAATATTATATCAATTATTACGGTATTAATAATATATAATTCAAGAAGTGATGTGACTACGATTTTCAGTATAGAATATTCGATTACGACAATTAATATTACAACGAATCGGTTACCGACACGGCAGTATAATATTCAGAGCAATACTATACTATAATATAATTACGTGCACGTCGATCGTCGATCCTTTATTATATATTTAAACCACTGTGCACCATCATAACGTCACGTACTGTTATAATGATAAAGTGATATTATTATATTATCGTATACTATATACCTATGTTGGCACGTGTGATACCGAAGTATAGTACCGCGTATACCGCAACTGTGGTAACAGGCAGCTCGCAAACTACAATCGGCCCTGCAGTACGTATATTATAACCGCGGTATATACGCGGATTTAGAGCTTCCACATACTTTTTGCGTATCGTGTATAGTATACTATGGTATAATATATTAAATTATACATCATACGTTATATATAATATGCGTTGTGCGTGTGCGTGTCTGTGCGTGTAGATGCCCCGAAAAAGCGGCCGCCGCGATACACTCGCGGCGTCGAGTGCACTCTCGCGTCCGTTGAATTATGGATGAGCATCATTGTCGTTCTCCGCCAGTCGCGAATAAACAGCCACCGCGGTTCCATATGACTATGACGAGGACCTGCGCTGCAGTCCACGGGAGGCTTACAAGAGACACCCACACCGCACCCCGAGACCGGCACAGCCGTGACGCACGTTCGAACGTTGTAATATTATAATAATATAAAAATTAATATTACATCATACTAAGCTATGGCATTTAAAAAAAAAAAACGAGATGTTTTTTGGCGTACCACTATAAATATAATATTACGCAGATTTATAACGTAGACTAGCTCCTTTAAAATTAAAACTCTCCAATAGTCGCAGACCAGCGTGCTTCGATTTTTGTCCGCGAAGACGATACAGTGCTGCAGTTAAAACCAGACAGTTAGGCACATCCGTCCTCTTTAGACCAATGACACCGCGAGATGACCACGATTTATGCAGCTTTGCCGACTATTGACCTCGTATCGTGTTAATGATGAGGCGGAGTTAACGAGTGTATACATTGCGTTTTAACTTTTTAAGTCTATGATTTTCAACCTCGCAAAGATCCTAAGTTAACCAGCCCAGAAAAGCGTCAAAGCAACGAATAACGACTAATATGGAGTCCAAACGATATTTTATAATATTAATTGGTAGGTACAACGTCTTTTAATAACTCATACTAAATAAGTAGGTTCTTAATACCTATAAAAAAAAAATTGTAAATGAAAATTAAACCTTTTGAATTTACCGGTATTGGGTCCGGTACCGGTTTTCCCAAAATAAACTAATGGTTCCGGTTAGGTTCTGGTTTTTGATGAAAAAAGGTACCAGTTCTGGTTAGGTTCTGGTTTTTGATGAAAAAAGGTACCAGTTCTGGTTAGGTTCTGGTTTTTGATGAAAAAAGGTACCAGTTCCGGTTAGGTTCTGGTTTTTGATGAAAAAAGGTACCAGTTCCAAATAATTTCGGTTCCAGAACTGGTTTTTTTAGGTTCGGTTGGTTGAGAGTAAGATAAACGAAATTAGCAATGAACTTACATTCTACACATGTGGCCATAAACAAAGATACTATAATATAGATTATAGATACAACGTAATATTGTTGTATTGTTATTTTTAACTTATATTTTATTAAGATCAATACAAATATTATTCATATCGTGTGCTTCAGTAAAATATGCGTAATATACGGCAGATCACACCTAACGTGGTGGTGGTAATACTATACATGTACTAATAATATTATATTGGGCCTTTGTCCTTAATAAAAGTAGCAGCGATTGCCGGAGGAAATTTAAGGGCACGGATACCTCACAGCCCCAACATTTTCGTTTTTTTTGATAGAAATTTCGTTTCATTCATTTTTTTTTTACCAAACTCATCCAATTATTATATGGCGGTGGCACTGTTTTTCGATCAGCAAAAAAATAATACACCAATATCCAAACACGCTGCCCGAAGCGAATTATAAAGGGAAACACGATGTTTATGTTAAAATGTTTGGTAATTAAAAATTTTCCGACGCGGGAGAGAAAATAGAGATTAGTAAAAAGGATCGACGTTCGTATATCTGCATTATACAGGTACATATTATATAGATGTGGCTTAGAAGTTTGCTGTGTCGGTGGTAGTGGTGTTATACAGGAAAAGAGAGCGAAAAATAATCGTGAATTTTATGGTGGTAGTGATGCCGAACACACATCTAAGAGAATTTCTTACCAAATATTCCTTCAGCACATACCTATTATGCACGCAGTGAATATTATAATTTTAACTGAGTAAATCTCGGTTTTACTTCCGTCTTTGTGAAACGCTTCAAATATAAAAACACCTTCAATGTAAGAACATATAAATGGGTGTGAGTGTGTGTGTGAATGTGATTGTGTAATTCCTTTCTGAGACGAGAAGAGACATGATTTGTGAAACACTGAGAAACGACATTTTTAATATAAATCGTACACTCGTCGTATTTTTATAGAACCCATCTAGATCTGTATTACGATTATATCGAGTTATATTTACGGTTTACTATGATGTCAACTAAAACTGCATTTCACGGCAAATGGAATAAAATCCAGTGGTTTTCTGCGGATGGAATATCATTTACGCCGTCTAAATCGTTATTTTCATCAAACCGAATGATATAGGGAGGGTACTGTGAAAAAATTATTACCCAAGTCAAAATATCGAAACGAATACTTAAAACGACTGTTCTGCTGATGACCCATGTCACATTGTATAAGTACCTAATCATAATATTACCATGTCATATTTTAGAAGTTTTTACTTGAACATGATTTTGGGCTGGGTACAGATATATTATTGTTTTTAACCAATTTTGCAAAATAGACGTTTTCATTGTCACGGTTAACTTATTAACGAAAAACATATTTATCGATGGTAGTAGCGTGCTATGGTTTTTTCATTTTGGTTTTTGTACAAATCGATTTTATAACCAATTTCAGATGGCAATGTGTTTATTTTATACGGTAGGAAAACGTAAAAATGCATTATGTTTACCTCATCGAACAATCAAAGTGCCACGAGTGTTTGACATGCATAACTTGTTGACGTGTTGTGATCTACCTTTGTCTACGGTATAACACATGTGTTTATCACTCCGTCGTGTTGGCTACAATTGTAATTATTATTATTATCTTAGGAAAAGTTCGCGTTAGAAAAAATAAGTAAAAAGTTTTTACGTAGTTTTTCAAGTACACAATATAATATTGTGTAGTATCTCTGTGTACAACATGACATTTTTGAATAGGTTATATGCTTTACATTTTTCTTTTTTTTTATGAATAAGACTGAATATCGTAACACAGTGTAGTTGTACTTCAAACTAGGCATTCGAAATATTATTTTGAAAAGCACAAATGTTTACCGGGGAAATTATTGTAGCCTGCACTCGAACGCATCACCCACTCGAATTGTATACATTTAATGCGTTCTATACATTGTGCACGTGCATAGTATTACGAGGTATATAGTATCTGGCGCCACCTACGCGTCCGTACGATAGGTAGGAATGTAGGTATGAACCAATGCACATACCGTATTATACCTTGTTAATTGCGTGCGATAAGGACAGAAAACAAAAACATCGCTTCGGGCGCGTGGAGGTGCGCGGATTGATCGAAGCGCCCCCGGTCGGTGCAGCTTTCGTGGGGGGTAGGGGGTGCACTCACGAAGGGTTTGTAACCGGTGGTGGAATGCGCGACGCACGTCGGACCGAAAAAAACACGCGTATCCAGCAGGCTTATTTAAATCCCTTCGGCCCAGTCGGGCGTTGTGATGGAAGTCATTAGTGCGACCCGCGGTGGTCTAATGTGGTTATTATATTACTATAATATTGTTGTTATTACTATTATTATTATTATTGTATTATATTACTCAAACGGTGGCGGTGGTCCTGCAGTATGATGTGCGCCTAATATAATTATTATATTATGTACGTGTACTGGTGTACTGCACTATGTCGTGGTCGTGTTTTTTGATTTTTTTCATACAGATTTGCGCTTCTCTTTTACGTTTTTTTTTGTTTTTTTTTTGTCCCCGAACAATATTGTCGCCGTTTGACTCTATCTCTCTCTCTCTCTCTCTCTCTAGCGAAAAAAATCAATATAAACAGCCACCACGTCCATCCGTGGTTTGGCGACGTGAAGGACGTGCGTCTCTCGGCTAACACAGGTGGAGGGCTGCGTGTAAACACAATAATATTTGGTGTCGGAAACGAATAAAAAATATTGCGCGTTTGGGCTCGACCATGCGGTTTAAGATGACATTAATGAGTGTTACGGAATAGTAATTAATTATTTTAGGACACACGGAACGGCGACGACTTCTATGAAAGTTGTAAAATCGTCCGTCGCGATGAATACATCAAAGAACGCGCAATATGCATTATAATATATTATATTGCGTGCTGGTCGTGGGAAGAGTATAGCGCACAAGTCGATACAGTAAGTCGTAATCGGATTAAACGATGATTATAAAATATGAGATTAGGCCATTTCCAAGGTACCTATATATAATATCTTTGTGCGACAGAAAATTATCGAAACCGACGAGTGGTATTGTTGTGTTCATTGTAATAATATTAATATTATGCCGAGTAACAATAGTTTGTGTGCACCAGACTATTTTTATCTCCCACAGTCTCATACTATAGGATTTATTTAAAATAGAGATTATTAACGTTTTAATAATAATAATATGTAGGTATGAGTATGATCGGATCGGTGTTTGCAAAAGACTGCGCGCACCTTCGAAATGAAACAAAAGGGTTAATGTATTTTTTTTATGCTACCCGCGTTTTTAACAAACACTACATTAGCAAATACTTTGCCTGTATATGCGTTAATACAATATTATCTTAAAAATATGTTTAAGCACAAAGCAACAGCCACGTCGTTTCATTATATTTTTGGTTGTTGGCATTTAAATTGCGAAAAACAAGAGAGGAAAAAACACCGCAGCGCCACCTTTGTTTTTTCATGGTTTTGGTTTTAAAAATGAATAGAATAATAAATGTAAGCCTTAACTTTCAATTTTTTTTTTTACTTTCACAACATTATAAAAATATATATTCAACCTATAAGTTTTATACTAATTATTATTCATTCTTTTCTTACCTCTTTCTAAAAGCATTTTAAATCTTATTAAAAAAAAAAAAAAAAACAAGCAGCCACTTCATAATATAATATCTTAAGACACCTTCAAAACTAGTATTTTTTCCGTAGTAATAAAATTGCATATTAATGGAGAAAACCAAAAAAATGTATAGACTCGTTATTTTATGTTAATTGTTAATAGTTACTATCAAAACTGTTTTAATCTTAAGGTTCTTCTATGGTTTTTATCGTTACCAATTATTTGAACTTACACCAATTCTCTCTAATCGAACTCAATTAAATATATTTTATTAAATACAATATTATATCATCAACTTACTTAATATACTTTTACTTAGTTATACAATGTCTTAACTTAAATTTATTATTTAAACCGAATTGATAAAATATCGAGAAAACTGCCCTACAAAGGTATTATTATAATGAATGCATTATTGTAATGCGTACAAAATAACAATACACGGCTTCTGAGTTATGAGATATAAGAAAAACGATTCATGACAGGGGTGTAGCTAAATTGCCTAGCAAAAACGCCGTTTGGATAGATCGTTAAGTTGTAGAATAATTTACAATATAGTAAATTGGTTCTTATTGAAACACAATTATAATAATTTAATATCGCTGTATGTACCCATGTGTTTATAAACTATTATTATTTGCTTAAAACATATTACTTATGTTCCATTAGGTTTTGATTTATAGATATTTTTAAATACTAATTAGGTACGTATTTATTTTTAATTCTTAAATACATAATAGTAGAAAAAATGATCTTCCAATAATGGAAAATTTAAATCATAATTTCATAATATTTAATAGAATAAAATATAATATAGTAGGTAATGCCATAGATTTACAATTATTTAGATAATATTTCAAAGCAAATTCGAACATTGAACCGAAACAATAATTTGGAAAACTGTTATATAAATGCATTGACGACAATAAAAATGTATCTGTAATTATAGAAATATAACATGCATGAACATAACTATACCAAATTCTATTATTTGATGAGTTTTAAAATTTGTACTAATATTGTATAATCACAAATTGTGATTGTACTCGTATGATTTAATAATAATACTGTAACTGTATTTAACATGCATAATATGCATCTAACTTCACAGTCACCCCTCTTCAGCCACCACACACAGAGTATTAATAAATACTAAACATTCGTATATATATATATATAGAGAGAGAGAGAGAGAGAGAGAGATAGTGTGGTAAACGTCACCGAGGTAAGTAGTTATATTCTTTGTCACTGCAGGGACTAGAGCAGTAATATAATATCTACGAGTATTAACTTATCCACATCAAAAACGGTTAATAACAACTACATATAAATATAGGTCGGTCGTCGCTTAACAAGTCATACTATCGTATTAATATTATATTACAATATAATAATAAACCTGCGTATACAGTGCAGCAGTGATAATATCCATCTGCGCCACATGCGATCTACCCGACTGGCGTTTGTCGGACGACAATTATATTATAATATTGAACAATAACAATAATCATAACCATAACAATAATGATAATAGTATTATTATAATAGCGGGGGAGAAGAAAAAAAAACACACACGGAGTGGCGACCACCTCGAGCGCGGTACACTGGCCGAGGTGTCACGCACGCGGTCCCGGATATCGTCGTCCCTTGGACCGGATCGCGAGCGGTATAGCTGCACGAGTCTCCACGTATACCGTGGTCATAATTCATATTATTCGTCCTGCCCGAATGCTTGAGTGCATGCGTCTGTGCCCGCGGTGGCATGTGAACGGGCAAACGTTTCGGCATTGTTGTGCACCACTCGTGATGTGTATGTATATGGAGGTATGGAAAATAATAATAATATATTCATATTCGCGTGTGGCCCGTCACTCGACCGTGCTCACGGTATATACTGGTCGGGTAGGTACCTACACCTCCCACCGGGCCGGCACCGGTCGGTGTGTCATTGTTTATACTCGTGATATATTATATTAATATATTATGTATATATGGAGATAGAGAGAGAGCGAGAGAGAGAGAGGGGGGGGGGAGACATATAGAAAACACGAAAAAGGTCGACCGCCGTTTACTGCGGGAATCCGTTTTTCGATACGTATTATTATTATTATTATATACTAAATACAAATATAGACGCACTCTATCTCTTTATGACTTCTGTTTGTGTGTGTGGGTGTGCGTGCGTGTGGGTTTCAGTAGTCTTTTTTAAGGGTTTTTGTGTGTAGTCACGTCATAGTGAACAATGTTGGAAGATAGTGAATGGACAAATATAAAATAAATATAAAAATGTATATAAAAAAAAAATGCTGGGCATCTATTTCGTTTAAATCGTTCGAAAATGGGTTACAATTAACTTCGAGACACTCATTCCTCGATTTGAATTGTCATTTTTTAGTTGCGAGCGCCTAATAATACGCACAGGATGGACCACTGTATTTTCATGTATTCCTGTGCTAATAACTATAATGAGATACTGTTATCACGCGAGTTCGAATTTTTTTTTGTCTTTGCGTGTCATAGACAACATTATAGTAAAACAAGCTTATAAAAAAGTTTTTAGTACATTTTTGAACTGTGCATTGTCAATATACTATAACGCAATTAAAAAAAAAAAAAAAAACATTTAAATGTACAAAATTAAAACTGTAATTGACGAATCATTTAGTTTTCATAGCTAGGCCAATTGTCTAATTTTTTTAACTTGCCAATTTAAGTTTGTGTTGTAAATGCGTAAGTGAAGTTTGAACTTAATAGTAACTTTTATTTTTTTAACTTGTACACGTTTCAATTTAAATATATAAAATAACATAACTTGATTAAAATTTAGTTACATTTTTGTTTTATCTGAATATTTACAATCTTTTCCAAAACCTATAGAATAAAAATGTAGTAAAAGCATAATGATAAAACTACATACAAAAACCGAAATGTATAACAAAACAATATACAGTAGATTCTCGTTATGTCGAATCTCAAGGGGAACAGAAAAAAGTTCGAGATATCGAAAACTTCGAGATATCGAGTTTTATTAAAAAATAAAAAAACTAAATACCATTTAATGGTATGTTTTTATCTCGGCACTGAGTAAACCATTTTAGCAAACATTTATCAATGTCTAAATAAGGAGTCATCCTCATTTTTTTCATATTTCCACAATTGAACTTCATTATTTTCTCTTTCTGTTTAATAATTGACGATAATGTATTTGGTGGAATATTGAATTCTTTGGCGATTTCACATTTTTTACGGTCACCTTTTTCAACTAACTGTATTAAACGAACTTTGTCCGAAATTGAAAGAACATTTCATTTATGCTTCTTTTCCATTCCACTACAAACGAACAAACGAACTACGAAAGACTACAAACGTGACTAGCAACGCGCTAAATCACAATCGCTATACTGCTCTGCCTGCACAATGTATGCAATGTACTGCACAATTCCTATGTTAACCGTAACAAAAATATTATTTGTGAACTCGAGATAACGAAAAACGATTAATTTTATATCGAGTTATCGAGAGCAAAACACTATTAAGTGTAACAGTAGTTTCAAGGGGAATTCAAAGTAGTTCGAGATAACGAAAAATTCGAGATATCGATGTTCGACATATTAAGAATCTACTGTATTTTTTAAAATTTGTTGACACATAAATTAATAGAAAGATATAAAGTTATAAATTATTTAATTTTTGATTATTTAGTTAATTATAAAACATCACAGCACCATAACGTATCGTTCAACGCCAAACTTAGTTATTTAGTATAGTGCTATAATTTTTGTGAAATTTGAAGTGTTTCGATGAGATTACAGTTCATTATTAACAATATTTATGTTATATTATTTTTTTTCCTATAAAACAAAATGTATTTCAAATCTATTGGGTTTAAAACATTGGGGAAACAATTAACTTAACGTGACTATAAAATTAATAAACTTCTCACTGACTATATATATTTTTTTAATAAAAAAAACTCATTTATCTAGAAGTTACTCTAAAAAAATAAACAACTCGTAATGTACCTTAGTTAAAAGCAACTTAATTTTAACTTTTTAACTTATTAATGCCCGCAGCCTTGTCATTTTCACGCCATAGCTTTTCTTTTACATTAGCTCCAATACGACTTGTCAAAATTATGAGCTAGCTATTTTTATACATTAAATTCCTGAATTCCCTACATCCAATTACAACTTTAGGACCTAACAATCGTAAAAAAAATCATAATTATTATTGTTATAGCAGGTCTTTTGATTTTACTCTATAAATACCAGTCTCTATCATTATTTTCTCAACTCTATTGGTACTACACAAAACTATTTATTTGTGATTGTTCCTTTTTTTTTTTTTTTGAATTAATGAATTTTATTGAATTAATAGAAATATGAAATATACTCGATAATAATAATTTAATAAAAATGCACAATTTTTCAATTAATGTAATGTTTTATTTTTTATACAGTAGTTAGTGTATACAAAATACACATTATTCATCTATAATTGTTGTTGTTGTTGTTGTACACATATTATAATATATTGTACAGATAAATTCAAACACTGCCTAATGTTTTTTTTTTATAATTTTATCGTACATTTATTAAAATGTTATTTTTTAATAAATACTTCCAATAAAAATATTTGAATTTCAAGCATACTATGTTGTTTTTATATTGATATATTGAATACAGATAGTCTTGCATAATAATATTATACAATAACATTTTTAATCGTGTTTTTTTTCATAATTATTAAAAATTTCAAAATAAAATGGTTTGATGTAAGCATAATATGAACAATGGACAGTAAAATTATATTTTAATCAAATCACATTTTTTAATATTATGTGGAATATTGAAATTTAGAATTTGAATTTTAAATCAATGTTTTTAGTTATTAATTTATTAGGTACTTGAAATTATTTTCAAAACTGATGTTTTACCATTGTAAAAAAAATATAAATTTGACAAAATAGAGTTGTAGTAAATTATACAATATATTATTTTAAAAACATAATAATATTGTATAGCTTAAAATATTCTTATAACATCCATAAAATATCTTAGTGCATGTTACATTTAAATATTAATTATTTTATATTTATATATCCCTGCTATCTTGTATTCCATATACCATGATAATGTTATATTAATATAATTTTTTATTAATTGTCTTGACGAAACATTATTCGTCTTGATTTTCACTTTACCGTCCGTTCGACCTAATATAAAATACACGATCCGCCGACATCGACATCGAGGTGATTTCATACCAGTCAAACAGCTGTAATAATAAGACAAAATATACTGTGGCAGAGAGCGCGAATGATATAATGGCGAAACACGTCTCGGGTATTATGTTGTCCGCGCGTATTACACGCCGCCCAACTCACTTTACGGTGTGTTCAGAAGCGGTTCTTTGTGTACCCTATATAGTTCGCCACGACCGGATTCGTATTTTACAACGAGAACAATATTATTATTATTATTGTAGTGACCTGCACGCTGCAGCAGTGCACCTGCATCACAATAACAATAATAACAACAATACGAAGAATAAAGTGCATCGAACGACCGCGTGGTATACTTGCAGCAGTAGTTGTCGTCTGCACATTCTTCTGCGGGCCCGGACGAATCTCAGTGCAGCAATATAATAATATTATTATTATTATTATTATCATCGTTCTGATATTATTCGACAGTATAATATTATTATAATACTCGATAAAATCAAGCCCGGGTATTATATTATTTCTGCTGCTCGTTCAAGCCACGGTTGTACATAGTTATTATTAGGGTGGCTTTGTGGGCGTGTTTCGACATAATAATATATAAATGGCATAGGCGGCGGATAAAACATAAAATATAATCGTAAGTACGAACGCGGTGACGAGAGACGACGAAACTCACTCTCTCACAGCTCCTGTGCGTCGTCGTCCGGTCGAAACGACGATAATCCTGGAAAGGGTAAGTACACCCGCTTACTCACACACACACACACACACACTGAAATAGCACCTGCCCGTCCAGAGCATTATAATGCATACCTGTCCTCGGATCTCGTGGAGTCCGTTCGTACCTACATAAATATTATTATCTCCGAACGTCGTGCGTGCATGCGGCGATGATGATTTACCGTCGCACAAGAGTCCTTCGCGCGGGGGATTAGGTGTACCCAAACGGATATTTTCGTGCGTGTAATTTTTCACGTTTAAAATCCTTTACCGGCTCCGATATATATATATTATTCCTAGCCCACAGATAAACGCTTCTATCTCACTCATTCCTTCGCTTTCTCTCACTCGATCCATATCACTCTTTCTCTCTCTTTCTCTCTCTCTCCCGGCTATTTCCTGCGAGCAAGCAATTACATTACATGACTTGAACAAACGCGTGCCATTTTTCTGTGCATCAGATAATAATCTTTCCGCCACTGTTTGCCTGTCTGTCAGTCTGTCGCGGTATATGTGTACGTCTCTCCCTCCCTCGCCCTTTTACTCACCAACTCTAATGTATATCAGTATAAACACATTTCGTGTGATATATTCTAACGACGTTCCTGCACAGAGATACTGCTGTTTGACGTCGACTGTACATAATATTACATCAAAAGTATTTCTCTGTTTTTTTTCACGTGGCAAAACATTAAAAGTCATGAGTTACACAGAGATTGGAACCTTTTGAATTTATCGGTATCGGTTCCGGTACTGGTTCTCCAAAAATAAAACAACTGTTCCGGTTTGGTTCTGGTTTTTTGATAAAAAAGAAAACGGTATTGGTTCCAATTAATTTCGGTACCGTTTCCAGATAATCTAGGTACCGAAAAGTATAATCATTTTAAATACCTATCTGAAATGCGGGCTTAATTAATAATATGAGAAATATTAGAAAACTCATATGATCATACATAGTTTATACACAAAACAGCAATGCCATTAAATTATGATAAATAAAATTATTTTATTTTTGAACCTAAAGAACTTATTAAATTTAAAAATTCTGGTTCGGTTCCGGTACTTTATCTATTAAAATAAAGGTTTCGGTTCCGGTTCCGGTTCTTAATATTTTAAAGGTTCCAAATCCAGAACCGGTTCTTTTACGGTAGGTTCGCGTCCCTGGATGTGCCTACCCATTATTTCATATTTTAATATTGTCTTATCAATATGTTACTATTTAGGTACAGTTTAATATAATCTACTTGCTTAATAAGGTTTGTTGGGGAAAATAAAATTTGATGCTGTACACTGGAAATATTTTGTGTAAGCGGAGAATTCGTGGACGAAAAATGTGAAATCTCCCTGTAAAATGCTATACAGTAAATATTTTTGTGTGAGGGGCAAATAGGTGGACAATCAGTGTAAAATCTCGCTGTGATTTTTGTCGCGGTAAAATCAATGTGTTCAAGGGGGACATCCTCGCTTGAACGTTGCGAAATTACCGCGGTAAAAAAAAAAACGTACTGTGAACATACAAATGTATACTAATTAGGTGATAATAGTATTATGTTATATCATTGAATATATTATATTTTGTACAATAAACATTAATATATATTTTATATACCTACAATTTAATATGTACCCAATTATAATATCTGCAGGTACCTACCGATATATAAAATAATTAACGTAATATTACTGTTCTTTGGGTATGGGCATTTTTCAATTAAAAAAAATACCTCAATAAACAAATAACGATCGCCAACCATTATTATTTCCGTAGAACACATCACGAATTCATAATATAGTATTATATTGTTTATTTAGCAAGGATTTGATTTTTCTAAATATTATATTTGATTTTATACACCAATATAATATACTGAATATACTCCCTACAGCGTTTGCGTTTTATATTTTTATATATACGAGTAACAATATTTCCGCAGATATATTTCATGTTATTATAGTAACTACTGGGATTAGGATTTTCCAGGATTTTCAATGACCTACTGCAGGTTATGGCATCACGTGTACAGAGTATATTTACAATATGATTCAGACATCAAACAAGTTCAAAGTGATTTTTTATTTGCATTTTTTACACTATTATTGAATATTTGAATAATCTGTTTATTTTTTTACACAAAAAAAGCATTTTTCATAGGTCAATATAAATCGTTGGATATCCATTCATGAGCTAATATAAAATAATATATATAATATACACGATTCAGAGAACAACAAAAACAATAAATAGGTACAATCACTTATGACAATATTTGAAATCGTATTATTGCGGAAAACTAACACATCAGTGATGTTGTAAGTACCTACCTTTGATTCCACTCGTGTAATATTAAAAATTGTAATTACAACTTAAAAAATTATGGCATTTATTGTACATGAATTTTTTTAACTTTGTCTCATTGAACAATATCATTTTGAGGTTAAAACATATTAAATTTAACTTAAAGTCTTAATTAATAAAAACGACCCGGGTAACCAAATACGCAGAAGCTGGCCTAGCAAAGCTACCGCGTAATATACTAATTACAAATTTCGTCACTTTAGTAATCACTAGAAATAACAGTATTCATAACAAAATGAACGCGGAAACTTGTTTACCGTTATTTTTGTTATTTGCATCTGTATATTTTTTCGGTACAATTACTATACAAGCTGATAGCTGCAGATAACCCGGAACGTAATAGTATAGTCAGATCCGAAAATGGTAAAAATGTAAAGTTGTATAATATATAATATTCGGATATTTTAAAATCTAAAAGCCTATATTATAATATTATATTTAAAAAAAATATTTTACCCTATAGCCTCCACCCCCCCTCCAATTCACCCTCTCTCATCCGTACAATATTCCCTGCTGAATTTAAGCCTATATTGTTAGGGTAAAGGTGCTCGAACATTTTCCCATTGGAATGGTAAAAAATGTTGTCGCTTAACGTCTGCAGGAGTGACACAGTTTACCGTCGGTACGAAGTCTCTGACGAAATGTTCTCGGAAATCGCGTTAACGTTGTACGACGATTATATCACACGCGATGTCCATACACTTCACGCTGACAAACGGAGTCAGCGGACCGTAGTGAATGAACCGTCATTGTCAGGTGATGAATTTTCAGACCGGTGAAAAAGGGCCAATAATTTTTTGGCAGTCCGAGAATCGTTTTTTTTATAATATATTTTTTCAAGCGACACCGACTTTTTATATTTACTCCATCCGTATTTGCTCGACTCGAAGTCCGTCGTCTCCTCGGGGTCGGCCGTCAAGTCGTTCGCCGGTACACGGAAAAAAAGTACTTATACGCTGATTCAATATTAGTTATAGTTTAGAAAATCAATACATTTTTAATAACTCATTACGAGATGATCTTTTCGATAGTAAAAAGTCTGAAAAGAAATACAAACAGTCCGCCATTCCGCTGAACGATAACGACGTTGTTGCGATATATTGCTTCATACAATGTTCGTCACACAGCAATAATATTGGAAAACGAAGTCGTACAACTGGACGCGGAAAACTCGTTAAAAAATCGTAATTCTATGATATTTAACAGCGGCATTATTTCATTCTGAGAAGCCGGTTTAATGCCTACATAGCTGTCGTCACGAGGCCCTGGGGTTTGATGGGAGTGGTGAGGAGGGGCATGTCATTTTGTTTTCTTGATCGTAATTGGAAAGTGATTGTGATTTGCAGCTACTATTTTACTCATTTTTAAAAATGAATTTTATGTTTCCATAGTCCACATCAGTTGTTATTTTTAACTGGGCTCGAATTATATTCAAAGAGTATTTTTTCCTGAATTTTCTAAAACATTGAATTTTCCAAGCACAAACTTCGTTTCATAGGCATCAAAAAACTAATAAATTTAACTTTTATTTTTCCTTTATTAAACTTTTGATTTTTAGAGCATTTTGGTTTTAAGATATTTTTCATATATTTTATAAGAATAGATTTAATTTTGAAAATCAGCTTAAGTTCTTTAAAAAAAATATAATTATAATTAAAATAAATATAACTAATATTTCTATTTTTATAACGTAATAATATTATGTTCACTCTTAGATGAATTCAGTTGACATGGAACAAAGTTGCTCAACATACAAAACACCGTCAATAACCGTCAAAGTTTTTCATTTGAAAATATTAAATAGCATCGCTGATCGTGCAGTGCTAAAATTAAACACAAAATATGTATAACGAATGTATATTGTATACGCATCTAAAGTTTAAATTATATTCATATTCATAAGATACAAATTTTTTTTTTTAATTGGTTTTTAGTTTTTCAGGACCCTTTTTTAGGGAACTTTATTAAGCTTTGTAATATTATTAGTGGATTAAAACGTATTTTTTAGGCATTTTTCTTGTATTTTAGAGTGTTTAAATCCGCTCACTATTAATAACTTAATCTGGCGTGTCTATTATATACCAATAAATTGATTAATAATCCACAGCTATAAGTTATAACCACGTTCGTCAGTATTTTCATAATATTGATATTTAATATACTGTGCACAATAATATTATTATGATATAATATTTTATTATCGATTGGTGATAAAATGATAGCTAGGTACAATTTCGTACGTTCAGTGTAACGTTCCATCAATTCATAAAAGTGCATATTTTTACTTTTATTTTATTTTATTGTTATGTAAATTGTTTGGTGGTTGTGTAATATCTTCCTGGCTATTGGTTATTTGAAATGGAAACTATAAGAAAGGGTGGTTCCGAAAAAATTTGAGGAAGAAAAAGAAAACCCTTGGAAAAATCTGCAAATGCATGAGAGCTTTTTATAGATGGACCAATGATTTTCATCAATTGTGTCTCAATTATAGTTCCATTGAAAACTGTTAATACTTACATTATACTCTGTACTTAAGACAATGATATATAAATTAGTAAAAACAAATTGAGAATCTTAAGTAGTCTTTTTAGAAAATTGAAGATGAGTAGACAATGCATCCCACAATAATAATCAGAACTTTCGTATATTTGAGTTTTCAATTTTTGGATAACGAAATGAGGGCCAATTATAAATTTCCAGGATCGAAATGTTGCCGAAATCAAGTGTCGTATTTAAACCAGTTCTTT
The DNA here is from genome assembly GCF_019925205.1 of Metopolophium dirhodum. Lineage (NCBI taxonomy): Eukaryota > Metazoa > Arthropoda > Insecta > Hemiptera > Aphididae > Metopolophium > Metopolophium dirhodum. The sequence goes on along the minus strand of NC_083560.1, from coordinate 55,373,722 downwards.
GGTGATTTATGCACTTACTATGGTCCATAACCTCTGACGAACTATTTTCTCATTTATCAGGATGCATCTAAACTACATATAATAAAAAAAATAATAAATTACTGAGTTCGGTGGCACGGGAATCATGAGCAGTATAATAATATACATACATAAGCATATATTCCGAAAATGGGGGGGAGTTGGCTCAGGGAATGGATCCCCATACTATATTTTTATATTTTAAGAGCACCCCCACACTAATTATTTCTATGGTACTGCCCAACAGATATGTTAAATAACCCAATTAAAGTTTGAAAAAAATATAAATTAATATTCATTAATACATAAATTGACATTTTTTTTTGTTGTGAAAAAATGTATACCAACAAAGAATATTTATTTTAATCACTCATAATAATTAGATATTGAATTCTAGCATCCTCGTGTATTATAGTTATTTGTTTTATTATTGATGGCTGGTGGGGTGTATGGGCATTGTCACCAACAAGTTAGGTTGAGTTCAATCATCTCAAGTGCAAAACATAAATATAAAATTAACATCCTGTGATAATTATTACTAAACTAAAAAACACAAAATAATGTAATTAATTTTGAATAATTAAACTGTAATACAATTAAAAATACGTTTCCATTTTCACTTTTTAAATCTAGGAGAACGACAGAGGCCACTCAGCATTTTAAATTTTTAATTCAATCTCAAATTTTTGGCTGCACACAGAATAAAGGAAAATTGTATATAAAATTTAAGTGTATATAATACATGTTTGTTGTCCCTGCAATATAGCCAGATATTTTTATTTTTGTCGGGGAGGCACTTAGTTTTATTTCTCCAGCATTTGTAGAACTATTATAATACTTATCACCTGTTACCTTATGAAAACATTGTTCATAAAATAAATTTCAGGGGGGCGCTTCCCTCAGTGCGCTCTGGTCAACGGAAAGTTCGTTTTAGAAATGGGTGGGGGGGAATTAAATTTGGATGCACCGAAATATTGGAAAATAAACTGTGGACATCGAATCGCGTTATTATTATTAATAGTTTTGTTATACAGTATCGTCATCGTCGTGCCCAAAAATACCGTCGCTAGCACTCTCTATCCATTTGGTTATCGAATCGAATACTATTTTCGATCACAGATCAAATAAGTAAATAAATCCTGTACACGTTCAACACCGCTCCGACTGTTTGCCAGCAGACGGTTCGATGATATCGGTCCAACGAATTTATTCATTTCACTCCACTTCGCTCGTTTATCGTTTGAATTTAATGCAACGCACAATTGGCTTTCCTGACGGTTACGTTCAACTTTAAAAAAATAAATAAATAACGTGCCATTTATATATAAGTGTGTGAGTATGTGAGTGTTTATATATATTATATTATATATATAAACATATTTTATGTCTACGATATTTAAAGTATAAAAAAAAAAATTAAAATTAAAAGTTAAATGAGTACGCATTAATGACTACAGCTTGTAAAAAAAACCTGTGCTTTCCTGCACAGAACTCTAAAGTTCGTATTTTGTTTTGTATTGTTTTTTTTTTTTACCTTAATTAACCCTAAAAAATAACTAGTGCAAATTAACCCTTTGTGTTGCAGTAAAAACTGAACTTGGAACCGTCCATGGCTAATATGGGTCGTAAAAATAATTACGTTTGTCTGCGAATGGCAGACATAAGCGTGTACATTTAAGATAGTTTATTAGAATTTAATATCGGTGACGGCGCTCGTTTAAATACTGAATCAGCTTCAATATTTGTGGTTTGGATATAAAGAAAATGTATGCCCACTCAGATATTATAAATTGTATCATTGTTATAATATATCATATTATATAATAAGCTATACTATTTTTATTATAATTTTTCAGAAAAAAAAGTATAATTTTGACTACCTACTTCAAGTTTCTAATGAATTGTGTCATATCATAAGTATTATATTTATATTATATTACACATCACTCACTTATATCACTTGTAAAGTATACTTTTCATGTCTAGATAAATAGGTACCTAATAAAGTTATTATAACAATTATCTAAACCTATTAGTTTCAAAATATGCAATCATAAATAATAGGGATATTAATTAAAAACAGTGGAAACAGGAAAATATAAAAATTACCTTTAAAGATGCAGTTGTAAATATTTCTGATTACATTATTTAAATTTTATTTTAAAAAACAAAATTACGAATATTACATTTGAAAAAAAAAGTGTCTTTATATCTTCATGAATTTTTTTATGGATGTGGTTACCTATATGGCTATATAAGTGTGGTAAAAAACGAATTTGGGAACAATTTTATTATAAAGTCCATTAAAAAGATTGTCGTAGATTACTCATTCAAGAATAAACAAAAGTTATGAGAAAAAATCTGAGTGGCCAACCTTTGAGAGTTTGAGACCATGTTAGAACGTTATGTCGGGAATTTTATCTGAACTTAATTGAATGTTATACAGATTATGATATTCTGAATTTTTCAGTATAATAAATTAAAGACTAAACACTTTTAATACTAACATTAAACTAAAGACAATAGTAGTAATAATAATAATGATAATAGGTTTAAATATATGGTGTTTATGATAATTTTAAAATTGTAAGAAGTCATAAATATTTATAAATTAGCATTTTATAATTTATTAAAATTGCTCGAGTATAATAAGTACTAGACTAAATATTACATCTATTTTATTTTTAATGTAAAAACATAATTAACGATTATTATCCTTAGTACATAAAGTTTAATAATTCAGAAACTACACGTTTTAATTTAAAAATATCTACATCAACATTTAAAAAAAAAATTGCTTAACAATTCACAGTGGACAATGGTGGTTAAAATATTAAAAATAAAGTTTGTGTCGAAATAGGGTTATTCTAAATTTGCATACAAGTCTATAGATATTTGAAAATATTATTATGGACCCTAAATAGATAAACTTGAGATATATCAGAGTTTGATTAAAATCATCATTGATCTTCCATACTTTTCATTCTGTATAGTACACGTTATATTAAGGCCACGGCGGACACGCGTTTCGAAAACCACGTGATGCCTAAGGTGGTTATTATAATATTTTAATATTCTGTTATCTTACAACAATAATATTTTTAGAAAACGAATGCGCTGCAAGTGCAGTTTTTGAGGCGTATTTGACAAAGATATATAAATCGTGTATATAAATAATATTATATATATACGAAATTACAATATTATTATTATTATAGAATAATATGTACACATAAATAGTGTCGAGAAACCGTGACCAAATTATAAGTGTATAATATTATAGAATGTAATTATTACGTTCTATTATTATCATCGATGCTTTAGTGTCTCAGTCTTCCACCCAGCCTCACCCACACCCTCAGGGAAAAAGGGTTCAATGGGTTTCACGCGATCTTCGGAAGCCGTTTGCGCGTGACGTCTTTAACAACGTGTAAAATATAATATACTCAGCAGCAGTGTGCTTGTAAGTGCGCACAATTGGCACTTATTCGCGGTCGCTTCGAAGTTAATCGTTCGTTTTATAATTTTATATAATATCATATAAAGGGTGATTGCACAATCGTACTCGTCCATCACCATTTTTTCCTCCGATTGTATGTTTATTCAAATTCAAATGTTCAAATACAAAGATTTTGTTAGACCATTCAAGAAGCGTCCCGCGGTGGTGTGTGTGCTTTCTATGAGTCTGTAGAACAAAAGCAGATACAGCCCTGGAAACGATTTATTTTGGTGATGTCGGAGTAACCAAGGAAAACATGAAGGTTTATGCGGTTTATTGTGACAATTGCGTCAATTTGTGGATTTTAAAATCCGTATGAGGTGCTTGAGAGATATTTTTTTTATAAAGAACCAAATATCTGGGATTCGTTGACACTTGTTCACTCTTCTATGCTCGAGTGGTCCATATTACCGTTTAGTTTTGAGAATCAGATTCTTGTAGGTATAATATATTTTCATCATTTAAATGAATATGATATAAATACACATCGCAATCAAATGGTTCTCGTGCAATTTCGTCAATTTCGGTTCTAAATTTGTCAAAATAAGATTCAGTGGTTATTCATAGGTATACACCGCACGCACACAATGTTTCAGTTTTATTTTATCGTCGGTAGTGACCACTGGACCAGAAGACTTCGAATGCGCACCGCGAGGCGTTCGAACTAGGGACTGGAACCAAAGCTAAAAGAACCGGTTCTGGAACCGGAACCATTAAAATACTTAGAAGCGGAACCGAGCCGAAACCTTTATTTTAATAAATAAAGTAACGGAACCGAACCGGAATATTTTTAAACTAAATAGGTTATTTTAGGTTCAAAAATAAAATAACTTTATTTACCTATCATAATTTAATGGTATAACTGTTTTTCGTATAAACTATGTATGATCTTATGAGTTTTCTAATATTTCTCATACTATTAATAACATTTTCATCCCGGATAAGAAGGTATTTAAAATTACTATAGATTTTGGTACCCAAATTATCAGTAGGGTAACCTAAAATATACAGATTTCGTTTCCAAAATCCATTTATCTGACTACCCACAGCAACAGCAAAATGCGTAGTCTTAAAGGATTTCGCTAGTAAAACGTCTTCTTACGCAAATCAAAACTTGATATGACGCACGATTATATTTATAGGAATAAAATAATATATCTCTGCAGATCGATTGTTGCGTTGAAGAAGAAGCAGCAGACAGTAAGCGATATTGGTGCACTTACTGGGCCGTAATACCATTATATAATATTGTCAGTCTAGATCGCAGTATAGAGTTATACATGCATGTGGGTACGGGTACTCCAAACAATATAAGTCGACTACTAAAACGGCATGGTCAAGGGGAGAGGGGGGAGGGGCAATTCCCTAAAAAAAAATTTTTAATTTCAAAATACACTTATGGTTGCAAACCCCTTCCCCCACGCCATAACATTTTTAGCTACGCCCTTGTGTGATCATCTAAACTTATATCTTATATAAAATATGACTAATTCACACTACTCCCGTTTGGAATTCAAATTTCATGTATCAAATACCCTGGGAGATATTATTCTACTTCGAAATAAGAAATTAAAAATATATGTTGTCAATCGAAAAATTAATGAAACTACAAGTCGTAAATAAAATGTATATTTTTCTTCAAAAATGTTGTTTAGCGACGGCTTAAAATTACGTAAGAATAATGTCTTTATAAAGTTAAAAGTTTTAGAAATAGTGAGTGGAGTAGACACTTAATAATATTATACCATCGCCTTTACATATTATAATATAATTACACCGTCAAAACGAATTCATCCACGAACAGAATAATAATATGAAAACGGATTCTGGTCGAGTGTACCTGTTTCGAAACGATATGTCATAGTACACGATTTAAGAAAAATACACTTTTACAGTGCCAACTCCTTTTAAAACGGTTCCTCGGCGGCGCAAAGGCATCTGTATAATATAGTTTCACACCAATTTACAATTCCACAGGCGTAACGGGCGAGAAATCTTTAAACGTCTCTACGTGCGTTTTACTACTCTCTTGAATGTGTTCGGGAATTATATTATTTAAATGTGCGTCGGATGCTAATTATTATGTACCTGCATCTGTGTACACAATGTCATATTATATTATATTTCTTAGTTGTAAATTAATAATATTATTATCGTAGGTATGCAATTTGCGCGAGCGAATGTCATTTTTACGAGAACCATTTTTTTGTATCGTCGGTTAATCGACTTATTTCAGTTTGGTCCAATCCATGGTTTATTTATTTATTTTTTTATGATGTATACAATGTGTGTTGTGATTGTGCGCCCGTCAAAGAGAACGTCCGATAAAGGAATAGAAAAAGAAGCCATCATCATTTCGCTACAAATCTTATTATTTATTTATTTTTCTACCTACCTACGTCTTATGCCGCAGTTCGGAAATAAAACAAATTCGCGTCTTCGGACAGTCTCTTTATTCTCCTTTCACTGATTTGTGTATACCTACCTATAAATAATACCATCCCCTGTACCAATAAAAATTCTAATAATAAAACGAATTTATGAACTGTTCCTGGATTCTCAGAAATAAAACCAATTGTTTTTCGTCCGGTTATGTCAAAGACTAAGTAGTCTTCTTCGCCAACTGTATATACGACAATTTTACTCCCGCAGTGTACCTATATATATAAATAAACTGTACACCGTAGCTTATGGCTGTCGCGCGTACACCGTTGCAATACGAGAAGATCAAACGTCAAACGGGTCTTTTTATGTCCAACAGAAAATAAATAAATAATACCCATATATAGAATTAGAAACTTTACAATCGTGATCTATGTCTACACCGGAAACGATACAAAGACAATTTTGTTCCAATTCCGTACATAAGTAATATTATATTACATATTACATAATAATATGTGTAAGAGGTAACCCATACAAGCACTGCAGTGTCTATATATACAATAATTATTTCAAATTATTTTCAATTTTCAAAAATGATATATATTTTACATAGTTTAATGTCATTTCAAGACAACATTTTTGAAAAAATTAATATGTTTTACAATTTTTCAAATTTTTTATTTGCATTTTGAATTTTGGTATAGATTTTTAATTTTACATCCTAACCATCTTCCATCCTGCTATAGTATTGTAAATTATTATTAGTCAACGAAATTATTTATTGTAATATTGAATGGATTGTATTTAAATTGCGAGATATTTTTCAGACGACTATTAAAAGCGATACGTCATTGAATTTCGAACCAGTGATCCACAATCGGTCCCCAAATTTGTGTACGATATTTATTTGGGTTGTTAATAATACAAAAAAAACTTTACTTATAAATAGTAATCATAATATCAAAAAATTAAAGTTAAAATAGTCATTGAGTATAAACATAAAGTTATTTACTTCAACATCAAATGGCACGAAATGATATTTGTTTTTTTTATCCGTCCGCGGAAGGAAGACCTCGGGGGCTTCTGCAAATAATTGTAAAATTATCATTGCTCTTGAAATTGACTAATAGATTTAATGTAATAATATTGAATAACATCTATCGTTCGTTATAATGTTATATTATTTGATATTTTTATGCATTTCACTGCGGCGTCGTGTTTTAAGAGGTAACTTGTAGTGTTTTTTATAAAGTACCCTACCTATATTTGTTTTTCGGCGAACTTGTTATAGCGTAACCTTTATTTTTATTTGCCAGAAGTGACTATATTATAATAATAATATTACTATACTTATACAATATTATACATTTTTTTTTTCATAAACAAAATAATAACGTTCTTATGACATAAAGTTTGCCGGGTGTAATTGGTTAAAGCCAGAAAGCTGCACATAGCACGTTCCCGAGCAAACGCGTATAGTAATATATACGTTTAAATAACAAAGACGGTCAAAGCTAAAAATACAAACTTGCTCTGAACTTAACCCTCAGTTAATAAGAAACAAAAAGAAGCCATGAATTTAATCCCTCAGAACTAACGGTATTTTTATAATACTAAATATAGTTTTGTTGCTGACATTTTTAAATGGAACAACTTATATTATTTTTAAAATGTAATACTGGCTAATAATATTATTGTTACACTAATTTAAACATTATTATTTTTGTTATTTGATACGGCTTACATTAAGTACGAGTCAGTCTCCGATGCCAATGACATTCAACGTTTATTGTGTCTTTTCTTTGTATCAGGGGCTATTCATATTTATTCATAACAATATATAATGATATTATGGTTTTATACAACTAATTATTAATATTTATCATCGAGGAGGTACTTGTTCAGTAATATGTATGGAATATAAATTGTATTTCAAGTATTAAAATTTAATCATCGGCAGTAACCAGGAACAATTTGAAAATCAACGATTTCATCAAAACGGGTAACATGCGCCATTACATTAATTTTAATTCGAAATTATAATATACACGCATTGCGTATACCTATTATTCTACAAAAGCAATTTACATTTTTTTCTGGGACTATACTACTGGAAAATCCGAAAGCCTATGTGAATTTATTGTATTTAATAATTTGTTTCTGTAACAGCTATTTCACATAATTATATAATAATGAACTTATGTACGTACCTATTTTACCGTTATTTTTATTTTTATTTTATGATCATATACATTTCCTATTAGAGCATTCAATAAACATTGACCAGGGGGACGAGGTGGCCGAGCGGTCTAACGCGACGGATTCGGCACAGCCGGTCCGAGTTCGATTCTCGACCACCGGGCGGCATTTTTCTCCGTGCAAGTCACGGTGTCCGGAGAACAAGTGCCGCCATCCCCCACCCGGGCATGGCAGATACCTACGGGTGCCCAATCAAAAATTCTGCCAAACCCAACACACACGTGTTCCTCCCCCTACCGACTTAATAACCTACAGTAAAACTAAAAATAGCTAATGGCCTCAGCTGCCGGGCTCAAGATCAATTTAAAAAAAAAAAAACATTGACCACTATCGAATTTACTGTCATAGAGCAGTGGCGTAAAAATGAATTTCAATTTCTTTTTTTTTGGGGGGGGGGGGGGAGAAGGGGCCGATAGGTATTTTTCAGTAAAAACCTTCTGTAAACCTTATATTTCCGTATAAACCATTTAATTCTCAAAAGAAGCACTATTATACTTTAATACTTTATATTATTATAGTTGATTGATAAATACAGTTAACATATTCAATTGTGACTCCTACTGTTAAAAAAGTATTGGTACACACACCAATATAACAGTGATTAATTAAACTAGTTCCGATTTCCTAGGTCACTTGTAAATTGCATCAGTATATAATATCTTCAGAATTATATGTAATATATCTATCATATATACAGCTAACATTCATAACCTATTAAATCGATTTTTTTTTTCATTGAGATCATTAGGATTTTCAATATGTATATAATCATAAAAACGAAACCATTTAAAAATAGGCTTTTAGCGTATCTAACTCTCTCGTCTACCCTTGATTATATCTTTGGTATATGGTATATTGAATATATTACTGTATTCTATAGTTTATTAGATTAATAATCAATGTTATATTGTCATAGTTTTAGCAAAGTGAAATGTTGTTCGCGTGAATCAGTCCAAAAAGACAAACATTAACAAGTGTTTTGTAATTGCGTAAGATCGACTTGCTTGTGTAATAACATTTGAAATAGCATATGTCTAACCTTTCGTCGGTGTTGTAAAGTCAATTTTCCGATCTAATTTGACATCTTTCTAAATAAAATATTATTTTTATATTGTATTCAAATATTTTCTAGACGTGCCTCGTTTTTCCGGGCCAATGGCTCCGCAGTATTATATTTATAAAAGGAAATATCATCAACATGATAATATCACTATCATAAAAGCCAAATCATAATAATATATTGTGATGCTCGTGCACATCGGTGTTGGTATTGTACGATTATTATTATTATTATTATTGTTGTTGTTGTTGTTGTTGTTGTTGTTGAATGTTGATCTGCTCTCGAGTTACAACATAATTGTGTTTGCGTGAAAAAAATCCAACGTTTTTCGTTTTGAACGACAACCCCGATGAATAATATAATAGGAAAACTCGTTGATGTTATAATCGCACTGTGGAATTCTTTCACTCCTATCAAAAAATATGTTTGAGTTAATGAAAAAATATATCATCATTCACATAATATACAAATAGGTTGGAATATTTTTCAAATTAAACGGACTATCAAGCTGATAACGAACTAGTGATAAAAAAAAAAAATAAATACACACTTATTATATTATTGTTATACAAATTCGTTAACGGCCTTTATACTTATATAGTATAGGTCATTTTCACAATTTACGTCAAATCGATGTACCGGGATGTTTGCGAAAAAGTGCAGTTTTCAAACGTTTCGAGTTTGCATGTTTTACATTTTTTTCATGTGCATAATAATATTATTATTATGTCACGGTGATGATGTATGGAGTGTGCTCTATACACACTGCGGCGGTTGTAAACTGGATTTCTTTCCGCTGAATTTTTTGAATTTAAATTCCGACAATTATTTCTTTGAGCGCGCGACGAGGTAAATACATCGTGTGCATAATACGACTTCGCGATATCTGTTATGCAAATGAGGTGTGGAATTCAACAGAAAAAAAAATATACATATTTTTAATATGTACAACGCAGTGCATAGGTTGTATTATAATAGTGTTGTGTGTGGCCATGCACGCGATATTAAATGTAGTACGTTATAATATATTTCACGAGCATTATAAATATAATATACAGGTGTGAAGCGCCTTATAATATAGTGTTTATAAAAACTGTAAAGTTTTGTTTTTCAATTTTCATGAAAATTATTTCAGTTTCCTCGCACGGCATGTTTAATGCGGGTTATATTATAGCCGCAACGTGTAATGAAATCCAAGAGAAAAAAGATTGTACAAACACGAAATTCGCGCTAAAGTTTATTATTTCATATTTAAACCACACGAATAAGTAAATCATGTTTAAGGAAATCGTGTACACGTGTTGTGTTACGAGAGCTTTTAACGGAAAATATATATTATTATTGTTATAATATTATTTATAACGCCGACCGACACCGAATTCTTTGAATATTATATTAAAAGTCTCTCTCGCTCCCTCACACACAAACACACACACACACACACACACACACACACACACACACACACACTCTATAATATTTCTCCCCTACACTCACCGCGCACACGATGTATACATAATATATCTGCGTCTACGTGTATTATAGGACCGTTTGGAAAATTCTTTTGACGAATAATAATTTAACACGTCGATTTCCGAAGACCATTCGGGTTAGAAAAAATGCTGATTAATTAGTTTTGCACTCTAGAAAAAAGTTTAACGCCCCATCGACGGCCGCGGCACGACTGCTCGGAGCCGAATTCCGTTTTCCGGGAAGGGCGCGGATGGCGCGGCGTGTGGGGGGGGGGGGGGGGGAGACGTGATTGATTTTTGATACAAAGTGTTCATTATATAGTTAATTAGTTCCAGCGTGGAAATAGCACACCGGTCCCTTCTATACATAATACTAAATAGTTATGCCACGTGGGACGATCATCGTGAGGCAAACTATTATATATTTACGGTCCATTGGCGTCCCTCGATATAGCGGCTCCCCGACCACGATTATCGTGAAATCTTTGATCGAATATAAGTATTATTACTACTTATTCGTGACTTGTAGGACATCGAAAGACGAATGACTTGACGATCGATACCAAACTTCCGTTTAATACAAAGCAGTTGTGTTACAAGTCCCAAGTTCGGATCATCGCGCTTTAACTAGTATATTGATACGATTGGTGTTTATCGGAAATTACGTGAGTTTATTTTTAAAAATTAATACATTTTTACCGGAACTTGACGATGTCATGAATGGTTTTAGTTATGTAAAAGCCAGTTGACCTTCTATTATAGAAGGTCCCACATTCAGGAGTATTCAAAGGAGCAATAATTAGTGTTTTTACCATAAAAATATCGTAATTTCATCTGTAATTACACCAATAATATTATATTATTAAGCAGTGTCAATTTATAATATTCCATAAAATTAAATATTATTATTAATTTCAGAAATTATAGTTGAAGTTATGTAACGGGGTACGACATAAACAGTCCTCTCCCTCCCGGCCACTTGCTTAAGTACCATCCCGAGCTCCTTTTCTGCCGATTAGTAGCCGCTTGCTGAAGTTAAGCGCTACCGGCGGGGGACTCCATCCCCCATTGTAACCCTGATCACTATTTCCTTATTAAATGTGGTAGGACCGAACGATTAATATCGGCGGTCAAATACGAGCTCTCACCACGTCAGCCCACTTGTGTAAGTCTGGCTGACGCATCCGTGAACCTCACTCGCCCCATATCTGTAATTAATATATGTATACGCAAATAAAGAATACGACCTATGACTCAGTGATATTCATTTCTACACGATACGATCGGTAACATAACCTACCGCACCGTATCAGTTATTAATGGTTTAATACGTGACATCCTTTAATTATGGCCCATTGGACATTAATAATGAAGGTCCCCGTACCCCCGTAGTAGAATGGCCTACTTTTCTACAGGACAGTAGGTCAGTGGGCCAGTCCGTCCTTAATATTATGTTTCACCTGATAATATTTTGGCCATCATAAGTTCATAAAAAGCGATATCGTAAATACACGCGAATGGGATCTGACAGTTGCACAGCTTGCAACACCTAACTACGAACAACGAATCCGTATAAAAATGAGACTTACAGAAATCCTTGATTTTATTATATAACTCTCATAGTCCATTTGGGGCGTTCCCCGATAGCCAACAGATCTCCACCCGACCACGGTTATCGTTAAAATCGTTAAACGGCGCTAATTTGCAACTATTTATGCATACGCCACCAAGCCGATTTAAAGGCATATAAAGTTCGGGGATAACTATTTAATACAATGGAGTTATACTCTGAGCCCCAATTTCGAATAATCATGCTATAACTACTGTTACATTAACGCCCAACTGTGGTGGGAAATATTGAGATTTTCAACATATTTTGTTTCTCAATTGTCCATATCTCTCCCAACTTATTTAGAACTCAATCAAAGATATTTTTTTCCACCCTTGATATCAACATTTCCCTTGTAATATTCTTTTAGGCAATAATATAATTATTATAACTAAACATTTTATACTTAGTTGTATATATTATTACAGACAGAAATAAGAATTGCATAGTGTGTGATATTTACCAGGTCATCTTCTTTGTTTTTTGTTAGTCTTATAATGTTAATGCGTGTATGTTAATTACTGCCGATATACACAATAATTTTATGTTTACATCTGAATAAAAAACAAAAACTAAAAAACAATTATATTGAACATTAATAGACTCGACGTTTACCTCCGATTGACGATTTTTTTTTTTAAAATGTAATCCAATTATAACCGAACTTGTTAAAATGGCGCTATGAATGATTTTAGTAAATTCAATAAAACGTGTAGTACTGCAGCAGAGTATAATAATATGTATATAATATATCGTACCTAAATGTTTCACGTGATAATATTTTGGCCATATAATGCGATATCGTAAATACACGACCGGGATCCGACAGTTGTACAGCTTGCGACCCAATTGTTTCCACTTATAACTGCGACTAACGAATCCGTGTGAATGAGGCTTACGGAAATCCTTGTTTTTAACGCATAAACTTGGGAAATAATAACGGCGCTCGTAAACACAATATAATTCACGTATAATATGCGCGCGTTTTACACGCTATTAAAATGTTTTGCGAATTATTTACGTCGTGCTATTCTGACTTAAAAGTTCGATAATGTCGGAACCCCAGTGAAATAATAATAACAATATCACATATATAACATCCTGCATAATATCATTTATTTACAAATATTGTAATATTTGTATTATCAAACCGAATTTCAAAAATATCGAATTTAAAGTATACTTTCTGATACTTTCTTATATTGGTATAAGAAAGTCTAATTAAACTTGGACTGACTGTATGTCATCCGGTTTTGTAAACGTATAAAATAATCATAATTTCGCATTATGTCTTTTTTCGATACAACTGAATATGCAATTATAATGTGAAAGCATAACATAATATTATTACGTCTAATCGCTTATTATTTCATAAAGTTGGGCGATATCAAAAATTGAGTGGCAGCCTTAAAAATGTCCAGAACCACTGTTCTATTGCATCATCAGTTCAATCTAAAATATTATTATTCCAACGTCATCGTAAAAAGACAACGATTTAATCATTTATATGTTATCGACTCACTACAAGTTATTATTTAAACTATGGTTCATGTGGCAATCGTTTATAGTTGATGTGACGTCGAATAGTCAATTGAATCGGTTTGCGTTTAATATCGTCTAAAGCTATTTTTTTTCAAATTGTTTATTTGCAATCAACATCGATGTACATTATCTTATTACAATCGCACACCATAACACTACCGACTCCGTGGCTTTCCGACGTGCTGAACATATATTATATCCGTTTTTTCGCTATTTATCCGTAATCATTTCGACATCCGCTACAGACTGTGAAAACAAAAATTGAATTTCAGTGGTTCCTCGAACGTACATAAGGTGACCTATTACGTTTATATATTCATACTATTATCGGGTTCAAAATGTATATGATTCTTAACAACACGAATTGAGTTTAAAATTTATACGGATTTCAGCAGCAATGAAAACCGGGTCTACAATTAATATACGAATTTCGGGATGTTTCCAAGGATAGCGGTCGACGTTTGTTGTTCGGGGTGCCCGGGATTTCGCGATGAAAAGCTGTTCGGTTTTATTTCGATCCACTGGACAATCATTTTTAACTTTGTCCCTCTGGACAAGAGACCACGCACACGTCATGGTCTTATCGACGCGCGTTTATTGACGACCATTATATTTTTGTATTGGAATGCGAAAAGTAAAACTTACTGTTTCAACAAACTCACGACGATGTTATACGCTTGCTGCCGAGTCGAAAATCTAACGTACAACATATAATAGTAATAATAATAATATGGCAGATATTATACGTATATTATTCTATAATTCCTCTGGGACGTGGGAGGATAATACCGTAAATCATTGATCGCGTAATATTATTCTATTAGCGAAACGTTATTATACACTGCGAGACCCTGACCGGTTGAACTGCGATCGTTGATGTTTTTAGTTTTTACAACACTACACCGTATATATTATCAGCTCTCTTACACACAATATTCATTATTATTAATTAGCACTATACATATCAACGACATAATATTCCTATCGCGTATATTACACATTTAGCGGTACTCTCTCGCGTGAATTATTACGTGAATATAAGATATCCGCGATTAATTTTTAAACGGATACCCGGTGAACGCGATTCGATGGTCGGATATAATAATAATATCTGGTCCGATATGTTTGAGTTATTTTTCGGATAAATACATTTCATCGTAATATATTCGATAGCTACAACAACCGTGTGTGGTCCATGACGGGTTACGCGTGGATCGAAAGTCGGAAGTAAAGTCTATTACAAATTACATGATTGTTTTTCACCTTAAAATTCGCTTTTTGTTTTGTCAATTATTTTTTGTGAGTGAGACTACTGATGAGGGGAGAGTAACGTGAAATAATATTACATCATTTTCACACACCTCCCTCGTCGCAGACAGCAAAATTTGGTTTTCCGAAATAGTAGAAAATATGTTCTACAACATAATATCAATCGTTTAGAAACGTTTCGTAGCGTCATGTACATTTTAAATAATAAATTATTTATTTTGATAACAAAGAACACACGTTTGTTGCATCGATATGGCGATGACTAACAGATTTTGATGGCCACAACTCGAGAAGCAATATACGTACGTGTTAACGAAAACATCACGTAATTAACCACGCACTACTGTACTCTAGGCCAAATACACTCCTGTAACATATTATTTTTGAAATACTGCAAATAAGGGTTCGATCGTACCTAATCGAATTGTGGAAAATCAACGGAACGTCAACAACGATGGGTAATATAATATTATCATGTTTGTTCTAAAAACGCGTTATTGTATAAATATTATATACCACGATGTCCGTATTGCCTATGTGTATTACATTATCTCCGATTTATCTCTGAGAGTAAAACAATTGCCTACCCCGTATAGTCAGGTGTGGTTTTATTGCGCAAAATCGGACTGAGAATAACAGAAGCTACGCGTCGAATGACTAAACTCAAAACTAAATCACTTTTGCTTAAATGTATAAGATCAGATTTGGAGGAGTTGTAATCATATTGTTAAGTTGTCGACTGTGCAATGTTCTTATACTATATACCATACTACACGCCATCTATGTCTCATAAAACGATAGCAAACGACCGTCTCATATTTTCAATGACCGCAAATTACCATCAATAAGACATAACGCAGCGGACTTCTTCTCTCGCACGCCGACGAGATAATAATAATATTATGATGGCCGAACCATGTACAACTAAGACACGGTCCGTTGTAACGTTGTTGGACGGTATTATTATTATTTTTTTTTTGTTTTTTTCAACTACACTGCCTGTGAAAACAAATTCAAAATTGGACGGGCACACTATCCGTATTATATAAGCGCCAGTATATCAATGAATTATGTATATGGTACAAACAAACCGTTGAATAATAATAATATGGAAGTGAACGGTTTCAATGGTTAAACGGATTTTACGCGCGCACATAAATACCGAGCGAATGATTTTAGTTCTATTTTATTTTTACTAAACGAGTAAAAAAAAAAGAAAAAAAAGTAGAATTAAATTACGGACGAGAGATTTTGCTAAAAGCTCCTAGTAGTTTATGCACATGACCCTTGGATATTGTTGGTGCGCGCGGCGGAATTCGATTGGCTTCCCGTTTGAGTGTTCATCAACAATTCCCATTCGAAACGACCCTTTGAATGTTTAAAATTATCATCAATATGTGCGTCAAATTCTCTGCACGCGAATAAGATCTTTTGTGCGAGATATTTCGGTAAATTGTAACTCTCCGCCGGAATCGGATTCAAAAAGCCAAAAACATATTACCCGAAATGTCAAATACAGTAGCCTACATACTATTCTGGGACAATATCATGACAAGACGAGAAGTATTGCCAAAATTGTCATCTAAATCGTGGTGCGTAGTACCTATAATTATTATAAAATAATATGTAAAACCGATTAAATTAATCAACTCTCGATATCCGTCAACTCCTCCAAAATCAAGTCGTCGTCAATTAGGTAAAGGTGCCAACTAGTTATGTATTGTTTTTATCTAGAATTTATAAAATAAAGGCAATAATAATTATTTGCTGAATATTACGTGCACTTAAATAAATTGAATATACCAAGTTACAGAGGCGTGGTGAATATATATTTTATAAACCGTGATGCACAACTCATATTTTAGTACCTACCCGGCTAAACCACGTTTTTCGCTAACGCACCAATAACTAGGACATTCAAAAACACAATAATTGGTAATTACATTATCCAATCCATAGTTTGACCACCCGACCGTCCGTTGAAATCTTAATTATTGTTATACGTCTGGACGACTCCTGGACTCCTAAAAACCCTTTCTACACTGCCAAGTTATAGAAGTAGAGACTACTTTAGTTTATTTGCCAGTATTTTTGGGAACTTCAGTATACACACACATTTTATAACAGTTATATTTATTGCTATGATATTACATAGGTATGGTTGTATTTTATTCATTAAATGTTATCAATTTTATCAAAAATTACATAATATAATATATGTTGCGTCCTCAATCTGGGAGCTATTTTTGACGGAGTCTTATCGACAACATAATATTATTGTACGGAAAATCGGTCCGTAATTAATTTTAACGAGTGGCATCCATCAAACAGCGTTTTTCTATAGTATGGGTAAACCCAAGAAAAAACAAATTCATACAGTCTAGGATTAGGATAGATCGCACTCAAATATAATCCACGGTCATCTGATGAAAATAGAACCAAAATATATATTATGACTGATATATGAATATTAAGACATGTCAACAGTTTCAATTTATTTACACTTGCGGAGTGGACTGATTGAAAGAAAGGACGAGAAGTTTTCCTAGAGATAGCAAACATAAACAAAGTCCTGAAAAATATAAAGTTTAACATACTCTGAAATCCGATGTCTAAAAAAGACTATACGGCTATAGTTAAAAAAAAATAAGCACCTATAAGTCTATTAATTTAATTTTAATACTGTACAATATTGCTTTAATCATACAGTTAAAATTTCAAGCAGTAAATAAATATAAAAAATTAAATATTGCATAATATTATGAATAAGTAGAAAAACAAAAATTAAATATACGTCCAAACGAAATCGTTTCTTTTACACTTTCAAAGTTTCAAAATACATAACGGTTTATTTGTCAAAAACTACTTAACGATTTAATTGCATAAACGTTGCCGAATTAATTAAAATGTATTTATAAATCTATGCGAATTCGTGGAACTTTAAATGGGTACGCTAACTGCAATAAACATATTTTTTAATGCATTTATTTATAACAAGTTTAAAATATGATTTTTAATTTGATTTTTAATAAGGACTTATCTGCTCTTTTTATTGAACAAAATGCAATTATAAATCAAAGACTTTGTTTCCGATATAATGCATTTAATTATGGACTGTGTATATATAGTATTAAGCTCATAAGAATCTAAATAAATTAAATTCGCCATCTTTCTTAATATCTATATAATTATTATTATTAACAGATCTGTCTCGTTATATTAGTTATTATTACGTCCATTTCATAATTTGTAATTTAGTTCTTAACCTTACCAATATGTAAGGCATTATTAGTGAATGTTAAATTTCGGAAATTATAATATTATTATTCATCACACCAATATAAATATCGACGTGATTTCACAGTTTATTTATAAATCATTTTATCACCACATCAGCTCACATCCGATTTTTTGATCTCGAAAGTCTAATATAGGTAATTTTCATAAAGAACATTACAGAACTAACCGCATTATATATTTTAATAGTTCGTTTTTAGAGAAAAACGAGAAATATTTGGTAAGTATACACTGCGTCTGCAGTGGTTAGGTTAGGTACGTTTTCAAACCACGGGTACGTTGTGTGCAAAGGGATGAGCATTCGTTTTCTTTTAACCTGCCATTATTCGGCTACTGCAGTGCTGCCACCTTAGATAATACATACTGGATATAGGTTAGGCCGATTTGGTCGGTCTGTTCGGCCCCGATGTCACTACTGAGCATGCGCAAAACCACTGCACACGCGCAAAACACTACTGCAATTAAGTTACCCCGTCCCACGCCATCTTTTTCATTCCTAACGCATGCGCAATAAATTCACCGTGGCTGTATAGCCCGACTAAATCGGCTTCAAGCGTGGATATATGCATATAGCTCTATCCGGTATATATTATCTTAGGCTGCTACACTGTATAGTGTATACCTCTACACGGACCCTCAGCACATCGTTTCTGAGAAGCCGAGCCAATCAAATTATTATGTCGAATACTCGAATGCTCGAGATATTATAATGTCACGCGATGACGTCAACGCTGACACAAAGACGCGATTTCCCGTCCGAACCTCCAACGCCCAAGACCAAATCTCTCGTACGGTCTCTAAGCTCTATGAGAACGACAATGTCCTCCCACGTTCAGGAATTGCAGGAATTACGATGTTATTGTAACGCAGCTGTGTCCCGTCCCGTATACAACACTATACCAACGGTAAACATAAATTATATATTATTATTATTTTGTATACGGAGGTAATAATATTGTTATTTTGGTATATAACAGGTATAATAAAGGTCCCGACGATATCGTTCTCTAACGCTAATCAATAATTAATATAGTTTCTCGACTATCCCATAGTGACTGGTTCCGGGAAACAGTGGCGGAGGTAGGTAATCGGGGAAAGTTACATACGTGAGTCAAGACTATAATATGGGCAAAGTTTCCATCTCCAGCCGATCGAACGCATATCCGACACGTATATATTATACACATCAAATACATTATAATTATCCTATCTAATAATAATAATATATTGTGATTTTGTTCGTGACTATCAAATTCCGAGCACTACGTTTAGCAGTTTTCAGGCTGTGGGTGGGGGTAGGTGGAAAAACCTCAAATACAATATCCCTCACCCTCATATAGTCATATCTATATCCGCGCTCCATCACACCGAAATCGTTATAAACTAAATAGCTTCCCGAAAAGAAATATTTTAAGAACCAAGTATAATATTACAATATTATATTGTAATAACGTGTAATATGCGTATCGAGATGTATCGTTATTGCGGTTCATTTTACAAGATTAACTTCGATGCGGACTTAGCAACAGCTGAGCGGTATTTTTTATTTTATTTTTTATCCGACTCTAGTGGACAATTATTTTAAATTGGTGTACGCGTAAGTAGCAGTACTCTGCTACAGTGCGTGACACACCGACTCTGATGTTGACCTGCACATTTTGAAATATTTTATACAATATGTTAAAATAATTGTATTTATTATTATAAATAATTGAGTTTTTAATGAACAAATGCGAATAAATCTATTATATTATGTTGGGCAAAGGTCAATTGCACTTGTTTTCGTCGAGTTTCACCAGGGACAGAAAAAATTAATGGCCGAATAATTCGAATTGCAATTATTGCACTCCCGAAAACCATAAACATTGTGCACAGCGCCACTTAACACTTCATTTACATGTTTTTCTTTATAAAATGTATAATTTTCATAAACAATTAAATTAAATTACGGCCTCGTTCTCTTTAAACGATTTTTAAATTACCTGCCGGTATTTTATAATGACAACACAGGGACGGAAAGTTCTAAAATATATACACTCTCAAGTCATAAAAATGTATTGGCAGGTAGGTACGTAGGTTTATCATATTATCACTGAAATCAATATCGTTGGAAATAATTATTTTAGACAAGATATTATGTTTGTCGCCGATAATCGAGGGTTCTCCTCACATTTACGTTTATTTCTAAAATTATATTACCTCCATAAATACTAAATCGATCGATGTTCAGCCCATGCAATCATTGAAAGATGCAATTGACAACTAAATTTAATATTTGTACGCTCTATGCCCTATGGAATGATCAAATCAAGTGCAATATTCTAACATCATATTTTTTGAAGCTGAGTACAATTTTAAAATTTTGGTTTGGGAAAGGTGTGCAGTTTAACTCTCCCAATATTATCTATATTTACCAGCAGACTGTGATTAATTTGATCTCTGGACAAACCGCCCGATTGTATTATTATGGTTATTATAAAAATTGTTTTAATTATCAGTAACCTATCTAATTAACAAAGTTTTTACTTAAATCAATGAGAATATCTACAAGAGATTTATGATACAGTCGTCTCCCGATAAAAACTCCAAATCGATATAAGAGATTCAAAATATTGAGAGTAAAAAAAAATGTGTACCTCATTTGTGGTTCAAAAATTAAATGTAGAAGTTCACGCGTTATTCTCCGATAAAGCTCATCAATTATTACCATTCTAAAAAATTAACGATCGTTCGGGTTATAAAAAATTTATTATTTTTTTTATTTCGCTTTATTTTTTTTTTTGTTCCTGATTATTATTAACACCAAAATCTAAAATGTCAGTGGACAAAGTACTGCTAAACTATATCGTACAATCGATGATGAAAAAGGTCGGAATAAAAAGAACAATACAAACCACGTAAGCCTCCATTGTTTTGGTTTTATGGGCTTAGCTTCTTTTTTTTGTTTCGTATGCAAACGTACGTCCTATTATCATTCCATAAGTCTGTGTACCATTGTAAACTACCTACCTACCTGCCTACCAACCTATCTACCTACCCATCCACCCAACCATCTACCAAAAGTCAGAGAGACGCTCGATTAATTTTTTTATACTGAACAATTACACTCGTTCCAACACTCATGTAAATAATTATGATTTTATATTATATTTTCATTATTATTATTCAAATTTATATTTAAATGAAATAATAGGAACAAACTGGCATAGGGAAGACAAAAAAGTGCAATCAATTTGCTGCTGGTAAAACGCTTAAAAACAAAATATAATAGCAAAATCCAAAAACATAAACAAATTTCAAAACAAAGCACCGCCCAAATCCACATAGATTTTCAGTAAATATATTGATCTAGTATAAAACTTAGATGTTTAATAATAGTAAATAGTCGATATTATATGTTCACAGAATTCAAAAGAAATTATTAAAATGGCATTTGAGATGGCCTTAGGCTTTGACGGAAAATCTAATATAATATACTTGGCCATTGGTTCTTTTATTTTAATATCGTCCTTTGTGAATAAATGTATTTCCAAGATAAACGAGCCTCTTACACAAATCCAAGGCCAATGTCAAATGGTTGTTATTATTGGGATTCAAAATACGTGAATATAAATTATGTAATACAGATGACGGGTCTAGCAATTCTACCCTACCGACAAAGTTAAGATTCAATCACATTTCCGAATAATATGTCCACCTTGAATTTACGTACAAATAACACATTATATGTCATTTCTATACTAAAACAGATCAAAGGGTTTCAATTAATATATGTTTTGTGGCTTGGCATGGCGCGTTGGCTGCTACCAGTCGTGGAATGCGACTGGGAGTAAGTAACGGCCACAGCTACTAGCTCCCGGATGGGTGACCACCCAGGTTCATAGTAGTTAAAAACATTGCCCACACATACACGTGTTTGCTACCTACCGTAACAACCGTTAAAAACAATCGTAAAATCAATCTACCCTACCAAAGTTCATAACCCCTACAACAGCTAATGGCCATAGTCGCCGGGCTTAAGTTCAATAAAAAAAAAAAAAAAAAATATATGTTTTGTACTATGGTGCACCTACCAATTATTCACTATTAAAATATTTGAATAAAATACGGTTTGTGATCATAATACGCACATTTTAATTTTTTTCGTTTAACAATAGAATATAATGACATATTATATTATATTATAATCTCATCTCAATCACGCATATTCTCGGCTTCTAATACAGGCAAAACTAATACATTTTTTTTCATCCTTCAAACATAAATTACAGTTTACTTTAATGTAAACAATAAGTAACATTTACGGCGTACAATAAAGTACAATTGGCTTGAAACACGTGAAGAGAGAACCAATTTACTGATTGGTTTTATAACTGCCCGAGACCTCAGGATTTTTTTTTTTAGTGCCATAAATTGCAGTACCAATTTCTTTTAAGTCGAAGAGAGAAATTTTCAAGAACAATACGGAGATACATATTATTTTTAAAACAGATATTTTAGTGGTTAACGATCTTATTGTGTCAGTATATTATCATGATGTTGTTATAATATTATTATTTGTATTTTAACTAGTAATAGAACGTATTACTACCGACATAATGTACAAAAAACAACATTCAAATTATAATAATATATGCCATCATACATATTACATACCTTGAGCAACTTGATTATTATGTACCTATGTTAATTTTGTTTAATTTTAGATGTGTTAGAAGCAAAACACTGCGAAGCTAAGTTTAGAGTAAATATAATACAGCGCAAATATTTGTAAACCAAATGAATTCATTGTATAATATGAAAACATTATGACTCAACTCAAGAGCCTCATTTATGTATGATGTGCATTTAAAGTAAATTCATTTTTTTTGCATATTGTAATGGATTTCTTACATAATAGTGCTTAGTTTGAATTGTAATAATATATCAAAACATTCGATTTTTAAACTTTTATTTAACATATTATGTATTTGCATTTTTTATTATTCTTAGCTTTTAGGTCATTTTTTTCCGCCTTCTCATTGCATTGCCATAAAATATTTATCAATTTTTTTCTTTTAAAAGTCTAAAACTACTATATATTATACAAAACTAAATAAATAACTGCGCATATATTATATACGTAAACACATTGAAAGCCAGTGATTAATTGAAAGTGTATTAATTAATATACATATGTAATTATGCTCGTGATAATAAACACATAACTATATTTCCGTGAATAAAAATAAATTATTTTTAATCACCGTGTAAAAACATATTACAAAATAAATATAATTATTTTAAAAACATAGGTATAAAATTTTAAATTTTTGTTCAAACTTGCAAGTGATTATAAATACACACAATATGCATTTTTTTAGGTTTTACACTAATGTCGTCATAATAATTATTGTTCGGGACACCAGATGAATAACACTGACTAAAGTCTACGAAAAAAGTACTAGGGGAATAATATAACAAAATACTAAGTAATTGAATAATAGTGAGTCTTATAAGTCATAAATAGGGAGCCGATTTAATTGCTCTAAAAAACAAGTAAAATGCCTTAAAAAAAAAAAATTTAACGGGGCTCACGTTTGAAAAGAAATTCCGTTTTATGTTATTTACAACTAAAACGTTACGCAATGTTTCCGTTTACGTTATTTAGATTTAAAACGTTACACAAGTTTTGGGTTTGTCGTTATTTAGAATACTATTAATACCTATTCAATTTATTAATAATAATTAATGCAGGCATGTAATGGCCCGGATCCATATAATCCGTAAATAAAATAAAGACAACACATTGTCATACATACGATACCTATAATAAAAATTGGTCTGTCACCAAATTATAGTTACAGGTTTACGTGGCTGTTACCGCGATATCGTGTACAACGGCTCTGCGGTATTCCACATGACGAGCACACTTCCAACCACGAAACCGATCGCCCTGTTCTTTTTACGGTACCTATGATCATTGCCGCTGTCAATAGAATACCTATTTTTACTTGCAAGGAGTGCACGGTGTCTTATAAAATGATACGAACAACAATATTATTTTAAACTTTTTCCAAAAGAACATTTTTTTTTTTTTCATAAAATTTCCTTAAAAATAAAAAAAATTCCACGGTGGATCTAATATACCTACACCCCTCTGCAATTATACTCTCTAGTATTTAGTACAGGGCTTGCATTTGTAAAACCATTCCGTTTTATGTTATTTACTATTGAAACGTTACCCAATTTTTGCATTTATCTATATTTACAATATTAAAACATTATACAAGTTTTGCGTTTATCGTTATTCAGAATTGAAACGTTATCAACGTTTTGCGTTATTCAGAGTTAAGACGTTAAACAAGTTTTACGTTTATCGTTATTTAGAATGGTGTTAATAATTATTAAATGTATTATTAATAACTAATGTGGGTAGGTAATGGCCCAGATACGGATTATAATATAATCAATTATAATGTTCGTATGCATGAAATAAAATTTCTACGAAACCAATATAACGTTTAAACTAATGGATTTTAAATTATTTCATTTTGCGTATTTTTTCGTTCAATGAAATTCTATAAATTACGTTTTGTGATATATTTCGTTTAATGATATTCTGTAAATTACGTTTTGCGTTATTTTTTGTTTTATGATATATAATATATTTTGTTAATATTTATGTTATGTTTTTCGGTACTTAATTATTTTTGATTATCACTTTCCGTTATAATTACGTTTACAAATTTCAATCGTTTTTCGTCAAATGTAAAGTTTAATTATAACGTTACAAGCCCTGAAATTTAATGTAATATAAAAAAAAATAGTTTAATAATACCTTCAAAAAATACTTGAAAAAACATTATTTTGTGTGATTAATCACCTAATGTCTAAGTCACTTAATATATTTTAAAAATAGAATTATAAGTTTTTTTTAGAAATCAAACAAAATACATTTTATCAAATTTTCTGAAAACGATATGAAGCATGTAAAAATAAGAAAAAATGCCTTAAAAACCTAAAAGTGCACTTAAAATTACAAAAAATCCAAAATAAAGTTTCATTTTTAATTCTTTTGTATATGAATCAAATTTTTCCAACACAGGAAAGCACAGTTTAAAAAAAAAATTCAGAAATAATTTAATATTTATATTGAAATCCGCTTCCTACTAGCGTTGGCCACAGTCACTAAACACTTTGTGGTGATATCAAGTATCGTCTGTTGTCACTAGCTCCCGGTTGGGTGACACGGGTTTTTAGTGACGAATCCCTTCGCACCACATGGTGTTCTTCAACCAACCGTAACCCTAAAAAATGCTAATAGCCAATGTTCAAGTTTAATAATAAAAAATAAAATTAAAAATATTATACAGATAATATTGTTAAATAATAATGTAAGGTAAACTCTTAAACGTAAGGTTGGCAAGACTTTGTGATTTAAATTCAACGTGTTTCGTGATTGTAACGGATGTATATGACTAATTTCCACGTCTGAACGGCCGGTGATCTTTCGTTCGACGTATACGATAATAATAATAATATAAATATATTGTGTATAAAATTGTAATATTATTTATCGGCTCCACCAGTACATAATATTCAGATCGTATCGTATAATATTATTATTTATTATTTTACATTTCGAAAATGGAGCGGAAATTCCACGTTGTATATTGAATAATTCGAGTGGCATAATATTATAATACATAAGCGATTTTCCGCATGACATATATATCGGTCTCCGCACAGCGGCTAGCCGTCTTATCCGTTGCACGGATTTGAACCGGATTTGCAATTTTTTTTTCCATCCCTGCAAGTCCCCAGACGACGGGCGACAAATTTTCCTTTGGCGTTTTCAATCTAAAAACCCCCTGTGTCACTTACACTAGGAAACCACCAACACTATCGCTGTCAGAAGAATACAAAATGCGATTGTCAATCGCGAAAAATGCAATTCGACCCGACCGATTTAATTTCGTTACAGTCGGTGACGGCGACGGGAGGACCATGTGCTTTCAGTTTTTACATGTATATATTTATTTTTTAAATCATTCATACGAAATTCGCATTGAATAAATACGATTGATAGGAGTAAGAAAGTACCGTTTTACTTAAACACGTGTTTCAAATGTTTCTGTTGGTGCTTTGTAATCCACTAAAAAAAAAAAACTAAGTAACACGATATATTACTAGGTATAATACTGTATCCCTATGTACCTACTGCAATATTTGTATGTTACTAAATTTAGAAATTTTTCGAAAATCTTGATTCCGTCGCGCATCGGGCGGTTATTAATAATCTAAAAAATATCACTTCCACCGTTTAAAAGTATGAAAAATTAAAAAACAATTTACACTGAAGGCACGGAACTCGAAACCTTCTGCTTTGGCTACTATAACAATAACAACAACTATTGTTATTTATTCAAACTATATTAATATTATTATATTGTTTGTATAATAGGGTTCATAGATTTAGATTGCATAGTATTATGTCGCAGTATAAAAGACAATGTGGAGGGTAAAATATATAGTTTAAAGAAACGTTTTAGTAATATATTGTACCTATTCAATCAAATCATGCCATTGGCGGTGAAGTGAGATCTGCGTAAATTGGGCATTGTATACCTAGTAAACGATTAAAACCCTAACTGAAAAAAGACCGAGCAAGAATAGTAAAGAAAAATTGTGGATCAAATAAAAAGATTTTTACAACACTGATGTATATTATTATTATCATTACAGTAAATTTAAAAGCAACGATAAATCATCTCATTCGATTCCGAACGGAACTCAGCTTACTATATTCAGTGTTGTAGGACATAGTATATATTTTTTTAAGTGCTTAAAGAAAGAATTTATGAGTGCAAGTTTTCAAAATGTATTAAGTTGAGAATAGAACATTATAACTTTTATTAGAATGACAGCCAATAACCAAAACTACGAATATGCTGTTAAACAGAACAAAAATAAATAATATCATCGGTGTGAAAATAAAATTTAACATAAAGTACAAAATTGACATCGTATTTTTTGAACAATAGTATCGTGTGTGACTTAAAATCATTAAAATAAACGAACTGTGAACAAAAACATAGCGGAAAAGAACAAGTTTTCGTCGGATGGTAGTTAAATCGGAGTCCCAGTATTTCAAGCGATCCGAGCAAAATCATTTTATAACAACAATATTTATTATTATTTTACTAGATATTTATTTTTATTTAATTAGAGGAAATTATTTTCACTCATGTTATGTGTTTTGTGTTTAGATAGCAGTAGTTATATTGGCACAGCATACTATGATTACATTATAATATAATATAAACAATAATTGGAATATTTATAGAACACACAGTAATTCATTATACTAGAACCGTGCATCAAACAACTGATACTCGGCACGTACTATTTTACCATATTATTATACCGCCCTACCCGGTATCCGCGATAACGAGGCAATAATAGTTTACGCATGCCGTTCAAAAATGCTGAGTGACGAAGGAGAAAAAAGTCGTCGTCAGAAGTTTCCGTCGTCTTGTGCGCAGGTCCTGTATATTATATAATCCGAAATATATATATAATATATTATGCATACCTATATAATAATATATTCGCGTATTATAGTCGTGTAGATGTATAATACGTCTATATCTATAATCGCGGTCGACGGGCCTTTGTTCGGAAAGTTTTCTGATTGATGATTTCAACCGCCGCCCAGGTGAGAGAGGTCGTTTTTGCGGCCATCGGTTTTTCTATAATAATATAATATAGTCGTCGTACCACCACCCACACACCACCACCTCCGACGCCTGCATAATACATCTGCATGTCTGTGCATTATAATATAATATAATAATTATTATTATTATAATACGCACGCCGCGAAGTTTCACCGCCACCATCGCCTCCGTCGTCGTGCCTGCAGTGCGTGTGCTCGGTGTATAACAGGTATATTATAATATATTGTATAAACGTATAATACAGTGCGATCGTGGTATTACCGAGAATCCTGCAGGATTTCAGTCTGGATATCACCCTCGGAGATAAGTGGTGACGAGCGGGAGCGGTGCGGGATGGGGTATAGCGAAAGTTGGTCGCGCACTACGGACGACGGAAGCGATTGAAGCGTCGGAAAAACTTACTTTTCAAAGTAGCTGGGAAGAAAAATGAATGAAAATAATAATTACCTCGGCCGAGAAGGAGAGTAAAAAAATTATATTATGTACACCTAATATTATATATAGGTACTATATTAAACATAATAATATTTTATATTGTATAGAACGACTAATAATCGTCGACAAACACCCGAGGATCGCCGTCGTAATATAATATTATATAATGCGAAGTAACTTAAACGACAAGAAAGAGAAACAAGGAGAACGGGAATATTTATACTATTTTTGATCAGTTATCATATACAATAATAATATTTTATCACGCGTATGGTGGATAAGACATGGTGGTGGCGAGAAGGGTCCGACAAGAATAGCTTTGCAAGACCGATCAATAAGAGTGCAATGCGACCGAGAGTGCAAAGAACAAATTACAAAATTTACGAAAATGACATCGCAACAATAAATTATAGAAATAGGCCCATGCAGATTACATTATGCACACAATATTTCAGAAACTTCAGAGATTTCTCGTATGGTTTTAATACAATTAACTAATATAATAATTACACGAGCCATAAAATATATTATTCAAACGTAGTTTTCGTTAGTTATATTTATTTTTGAAAATATGAATAAAATAAAAATTAATTGAAATAATTTATGATTCGCTTAATCTACATAATATATTACAACATTTTTGTTTGTACAAAATATATTTAATAATAAATAACAATATTAGGTTTATGCGTGAAGTGATATCAAGACAACCTCGACAAAGTGAATCGTTTTCTCCAAACGAACGGTCGAGAATTCATTTTCGAGTGGTGCCCGACCTTCTCAGATTTCATACGTTCGAAAATCGCACTACGGTTCGATTGAAATCCGATCGAGTACCACAGCGTTCACCAGCGTCATCCAAGTGCACAGTTTCACAGTGAGATAAAGTTATGTAAGTAATTGTTGTGGGGGTCATTGATGATAGTACGACACTGCAGATCGTTGACATCGATCGACCAGACCCAGAAAGTGAAGTGAGTAACCTGCCTACGACGATTTATGTTATATAATCACACGACGATCGCACCGTTTAATTTATTTTTGTCATGTACAATATTTTAATAACAAGTTCAGACAAACAGTGAACTATTGTAAATGCGGTCTATCATTTTTTTTCTTCTATTTTTGTCTTGTGGTATCTATGACGTTGCCTTACTTCGGTAACTCCACCATCGTTTATTAATTAACTAACGACACACAACAGTTTACGAAACTCTCAAGAAGCCGGACACTACTTTCCATAGCTATCGCCAGTGTATGTTATGTGTAAACTCCAAGTGACCTGAGAGTTTACATTTAGTTTTTACAACTGACTTGGCCTCTAAGGGATAGACGGGACATGACCCACCTTATTCCCCTCGCAACTATAATATCGTGTAATTTAATTTGTTGATAGAACCCTTTGCTGGAGGTCCACTTCGCGGACTGGTCTTAGGTATACAGTCCAACTAACCAGTGGCAAAGACATAATTTCTGAAAAGGGAAAAAAAAGAAAATGACATAGCTAAATGGGAGAGAGAAATTGGAAAATCCCCCACCCTATCAAAACTTTTACTTGGTAGTAAAATATTTAATAATAAAGAACAATGAATATAACTTGAAATGATACAAAATTAACATCAAACACAATATGGAAGACTTATCCACTCCAAAGCCAATGGGAGAAGATATAACCCCCACGTTCCTCCCTTGTAAAAACCACTGCAACTAACCTAACCTAAATTGTCATATTTCTCGCTGAGGTGTATGATTATATGAATCTGTGTTCTGTTACATACATTATTAAATATATACAATATACAATATACATATTATATAAAATATTACATACGTAAATATTTGTCTTGTCTTTTACGGGCTTGGGACTTTCAGTACCTGCACAATAATAGTATGTTGAAAAATTATAGGTAGAGTTGTAATTAATGCTAAAGAAATAATATGATACAATAATTGCATTCAATTAGCTATCGATAATTATCATCGATAACTAATTGGATATGTACACTTGTATTTTATTATTATCATTACAAGATATCGTTACCTAGTACCGATGGTCGACTACATTATACCATCGACTTATGTCCTACGTTTGTGTAGAAATAATCATCTCATCCTACGCAGTACTTCTTTTTCATATCGTTAGTAATAAACGACTCCATAGATGAGATAAAAGTGGTAATATCCAATATCAATGCTTGCTTTTTATCGTACTCAATTAGAGGTGTATTATCGGACGGAACTAGGTCATAAATAAAAATATATATGATTTGAAATCTGGGACAGATCCCCTGTGAGTGCTACATTCGAGATCGTCAACCGGACGACGTTAATAATAACAATAATAATTGTTCGTCACGTTTTAATATCATGCAAACAATTATATTATATAGAAGGTACCTACGCACTAAATGCAGGTACCACGTAATCGGTGGTGATAGTATATTTTATATTTTTATTATCAAATTCACGACACCGACCGGATAGAAAATGGATATCACATTATCAACACTTCCGAGGCCTGTTGTAGCCGAGGGAAATATATATGTTATACGTTTTTTTATAATATGGTACGTGTTATAACCAGCTCTATATACATGTATGCGCGCGTCGTGAAATTTATGAATCTGTATACCGTCAGACGGGATACTTCCCGAATAAAAACTATGAAAATACGTTCAAAAAATAAAAAAAGTTTACCCGAAATAAATAAGTGAAAAATATATTCTCGAAGTTTAACATGTTAAATTCTCTTCTGCAGGGTCCCAGAGGTAAAATTGAAAAGTTTATGCGTCGGCTGTCGAAAATAATTTAAAATATAATATATATTATTTTTTTTCAGTTGTAATATTATACCTATATTATGTTTATTATTATTATTTTTTTTCTCTTGCACACGCATGCAATTGTACAAGATTAATTTTCGCACGATAAAATATGTTCATAACGAAATCCATTTAAACAGTAACCGAGATATTGCTGCACGGCAATGTTGTAAAACTTAACCGGCAGCCAATTTATAGTCGTGTGGCTGATGTTTTTGAGTTGTCTCCCAGAGTTTAATATTCTAATCGTAAGTTTAACAACAATGTTTTGATGAATTAGCGACGCATGTCTGTCACTATTATCGATTTTAATAACTGTGCGTGTGCAGCAAGTAAAACCTTTTTGTTATATCGTTGCAAAACTATAATAATATCATAATCATAAGACCGTTTATTAAAACGGCAAAAGCATAATTGTTTCGTTGCATATTTTAGTACATTTGCGTAAGTAGTTTATTTTGTTTTGTTTTATTCACACATTTAAGTACCACATATAGTTTTGAAAAAATATATTATACATTTATATTGTCACCAAACACAATGCTACTGCAAGATTTCAAGATAATTATAACATAATAATGTGTTCAATTTTAACTTAATGAGCTTACCACAATCGTTTCTCCAACCCACAGTCATCTACGCAGGGAGATTCACCAACGATGCTCACCCCATCCCCCCTTTCGTTATTTTATAATACATTTATTCAAACTCTAATTTTGTGAACTTTTTGAATTACTGACTAAATGACCATAATATATGAAAATATTTCTTATATCGTTTAAAAGGTGTCCTGTGGCGGAAATAAATAAAATTTTTTTCAAATGAAATCAAATATATTCTTACTACAAATTGTTAAATAATTGATTTTTTGAAAGTCTAAATGCTCTAAATCGAAATTCAAATGAGTAGTTTCTGAATTACATAAATGCAAGGCTGGGCATTAACGAGTCTAAAAGTTAAAGTTAAAAAGTTAATTTAATTTTAACTTTTTAACTTAACTAGTTACTTTTGGCTTTTCATTAACTTAACTGTTAACTTACTAAATTTCTTTTTTAATTAACCTAAAATTAGTGAATTAATTTTTCATTTTAAGAAGTAAGTTAAGTTAATTTATTTTGTTTTTAATTTTATTATAATATTTCACTTTTTCAGTCTATTTTGTTTTCATGTCAAAAAACATTTACCATGAATTTTTTAAAGTTAAAAATATATATCATTCGAATCTAACTTATATGGAAATATCAAATACTGTATAAAGTATAAACACTATAGTTTATGATTTAGTTTTGGGTTGGAAAAAAATTAAGTACGCTAGCGTTGTTTAAACAAATTAACTTTTATTTAACTTAATAAAAAGTTAACTAAAATTGTATATTAACTATTAACTTTTAACATAATAGAGTAAAAAAAAATCATTAACTTGCCTAGCCTTGCATAAATGTATACACCAGGGATATTATCTTTAAAAATTGTTTTACAAAAATATAAAATTCATGTAAAATTTCGAGTTAAAACCTACCTAATTTGTATAATCAGAATATTTTTAAAAATTCGGAAAGTTTGATAGATTTATATACCACCCCCTAATTCTATATAACTTTCAAACCACCATAACGCTCATATCATCCAAACTTATTATAATTATAGACATATACTATATTTTTTATTTCCTATTTTACATTTTTATATTAATACACAGAGTTACATAACTCTAAATCTACTTGTTAGTATTTTGATTTAGATTCATCGTCAAAATTACTGAAAAAGTCATCTGATTAATAATTTACAGGACAAAAAAGGCGATTCATGGAAGTAGATATCCCAATAGCACTCTTTAAACGACTTAATTAATATGTCTAAGTTTTTTTAAATTTAATATTTTCCTTAAATATAACTAATCATACAATACTTATTTAGAATTTGAACGAAATTTTCCCTATTAATGGCATAAAATATAAGAGTAAGCATATTGTACGTGTCGCTTCACTCTGTATACATATTACATTTATCGATTTACCATAGAAAAAAATGTTCATTTGACGATCCATGAATGTATCTACTTAATGGAATATTGTTTTACTACATTGTCGATGCAATATCATTAATATTTTTCATTATAATAATATGATGGTTTCGTTATATCATTGACCATCGTCACCGCAGCGTAGGTACCTACCTATTTTTCATAATATACTCTATAGATACACGTGCAAATACGTAACACAAACTAATGCGTACACGTCGGGAAATGGCGATTACCGCGAGAAACTCAAACTATAAGTTCACTTCTAACGTTATAATTTCAAGTTATAATAATAATAATCGATTTAGCCGTTCCTTTTAGAAGCCGTAAGTTCGGTTCGCATATAGAGACCATAATATTATAAAATTGGTGCGGGGCCGTAGCGGTTTTCCGTATACACTCGTTTATTTATTGTTTGCATTTGCATATTTTATAGATTTTATCGCACCGACGTAGGAAGATATTCTCGTGCCACTTACACGGGTTTCGGTGTATGTGACACGTTTTAGAAATTCGCCGTAAGAATATAATATCGTTTGGTTAAGACAAAAATCATAAAAAACGAAACGGCCGCGGCAGTGCGCGTTTAATTATTTCAAATGCACATTATGTGATAACAATAATATTATATTGCAAAATGTTGATGAAAACGTTCTATCCTATTAATATGGTAGTGATGCAGTGTACGGGCAAACATAACCTATTAAATAATATTTACAACATAATTTAACAAATATTTAATACCTAATCAATGATAAAACGCATACCTATATTTGGCGACCGTAAGACGTAAACGTGGTTTGATATTATTACTGTCGTGTTTTTACGCCGTGAAAAATGATAAACCATTGGAATCGAAACCAAGAAATTATTTTTTAATGTTCAAACTCGGGTGTATATCATGCACTTTTCTCGGGCGCTCAATCACTGCAGCAATACAAGAAAGCGCACGATTTATGGGTACCTATAATAGCAGTACGCTCACATTGTATACTTTCGCAATTATAATGCATTTATTTTTATTTTAATGATACACAAAGAAATAGGCAAACGATATAAAAATATTATACTAGTGCCAACAAAATTTAGATAATATTTGGTAAGCGTACGGTTTAGGAACGTTCATAAACGTTCAAAAACGTAAGAAATGCCAAATCGATTTTTTTTTATCAATTTTTGTTTTCACTTTTAACAATCGTATTTTTTAGATCAATGAAAAAAATGTATTTTAGTCCGTCTAATCATAGTGTACTTTTATGCGGCCGCGAGCTGGTTGATATGCATTTGCAATTATTTTAAGAATGGCAATATATTATTGGTTTTTGTAGGTATACAATATTATGTTGTTATATTTAAAAATACAACCACAAATATTATTTGACCCTAATATGCATAGGAAAAACACGATTAATTTTTTTTCGCATACTAAACAGTTCAAAACAATTTATTAACTTCGAAAATTGAATATATCATATTTTAGTGAATTTAAATATTTTAAACATAAATCACATATTGCATTTATGTGAAACTCGAAAAATAAAACTCATTACCTATGATTATAATAAACAATTTTGAAATCGAAAAATTGTAGTATTACTTTTAAAACTGGATACGTAATGGTAAAATAATATAGGTCAAGGAAAATAAATTGTATTCTTAGAAAAGTCTTACAAACTATTAGAGCTTCAGTAAAAAAAAGTGATAAAATGTGGCACAATCATATTATGTTATATAACTCATAAATATTTTGCTTTTCGGAAAATAATAATTACTATGGACATCTCTTAGGTTAATATAAAAACGTCGGATATGATAATATTTTAGTTTTATTTTGGTTATTGTATTTTAACAATACATTTTTTATTTCATATTCTAGACCAGAATAATTTTCTACAAAGTAGAAGTAAGTAGGTATCGATATAATAATCAAAATATAAATTACCCAATTAAATAATACATTTTACACAGTTATATTATTACATATATATAAACTTACACGGAATAATTTTTCAATTAGTTCAAAACTAAGAGTTAGTAATCAAAATTAATAAAGGAAGAATTATACACATTATGTATAAAAAGCCAAAAAGGTATATGAAACTGTTACGGAAATATCTGTTTAAAAAGAAAATATATATATTTAAATGATAAAAATAACAGTAAAATGTTGCCGAACCGATTATAGGGTTCAGACATAGGTATATCGTATATAATATATAGGTTCCTACATATGTAGGTAGGTAGCTGGTAAACATAAAGGTTCTTGATTTTGACTTTAATTTCCATGACAACGACAAGACAACGCAAGTACGAACAAGACGTGTATAATAATAGTCTTTCGACGGCCGATCAGACAAACTTAATGGAAACTTAACAAATTGTATTAAAATATATTATACTCCTAGACCAGTATATCCTAACTTACATAATGCTTTAATATTATATTTATGTATATCACAAAACCCGCACATGTATCCGTTTTCTGACAGGCACGTACCATCTGCCACCGACGTCTTATATACGTACGAGTATACACACCTAACCCTCCGAGTAGACGAGCATGATATAAAAGAGGCTAAAAGAGGTTTCATATTTCATTAATATTGCAATTTTTTCCCCGTCATAAATTTTCGACAAGTCTTTCCTCTCCCCAACGTGTTGTTGAATCATTCTGCTCGAGACCGAATCTAGTCGACCATAAAAAAAAAAAAAAATTAAAAAAATAATATGAATTTCATAACATTAGTTATATAGATCTATACCAAGTTGGATATATATTATAACAAAAACAATTGCGAAATATGTGAACGATATTCCCGATGCTTCGTTATAGGCTATTAATATAATAATATACTCTCAGAGAACGTTTCGAGTATTATGCATTTTCGACTTTTTGTCGGAATGATGTAAATTAATTATTAATACGGTAAACGCGATTATACCGACGAGTGAGTTCTC
Organism: Metopolophium dirhodum; assembly: GCF_019925205.1. Lineage (NCBI taxonomy): Eukaryota > Metazoa > Arthropoda > Insecta > Hemiptera > Aphididae > Metopolophium > Metopolophium dirhodum. The sequence continues at coordinate 55,337,352 of NC_083560.1, read as the reverse complement.
GGCGGAGATTTAGCGACGATTCCGCTTCAATTGAACTGTTTAAAAACAAATCCATTTATCCCGTAATAGTGTTCACGGCAGCTTAAAAAAAACCCGGAAATTGTCAAAGAGAATAGCATGATATTAATCGAAAACTGTACGCCGAAAAAGTTCAATCGAGATTTCGCCGGTCCATTTCAGCCGTTTTGCGTGTAAGTACAAACCCGCAATATCGGCACTTTGATTTTTGCGTGTAAGTGGAAACCACAAAGAATATAATATCGCCAGGACTGTGCACGATAAATTTAACACAAAGCGAATTACGCCACAAATAGCACCGTCGAATACTGTGTGAAACAATTACGAAACGAAACATAATAATATATTGTGATCTAAAATGATAAGACTGCAGACAATATCGAGAGGCGTGCGTCGAAAACTAGTGAGGCGGTCTCTGATAAATAAACCAGTATCGTCGTCTCGTGTTATATTTTACCTTTAAATACGGTGTTTCACTCTAAATCGCCGAAATTGTGTCCAAGGTGTCCGTTAGGGGAGGTTTCAGTGTATACGATTTGATGAGAAACAAGTAATAGTATATGGTATATAGGCATGTGTGTGTGAACATGACTCACCGACGTATGAGGGGAAACGCAGTTTGGAAAACGCTCTTCCGACGGTCATGGAAATATCTTGTTTTCTAGGTGGAAAAAAATACTCCAACAACGAACGGTCGTCCGTGGGAAAACCATAATATGTTTAACTTGCTGTACATTGCTATGATATAATATATTAATCTCCAATATTGATGAAAAAAAAAAATAGTATCGCCTACTGTTAAAAACGTGAACATATTTTCACAGTAGGTATAATGATAAATCGCTCAAGTTTCCATCGAATAATAATTGTCATTATTAAACGAAAAATTAAAATCAAAACTATTACACGGTTGGAGACTTTTAATAAACGCATAATAATAATATTAATATAGTGTTTCTAGAATCTTTGATGTTCGGCGTGTTTATTACAGTGCGCACACTGACGAGACAGTGTTATTATAATATAATATTATATTGTATCATATAATTGACGACGTTTATTGCTTCAGCACGTCGCCACGTCATAAAATACAAAGTATATCGTAATTGTATTGACTTACAGCAGCTGGCAGTTCTAGCTAGTCTTACCTAGGTAAATAGTGTAACGGTCACCACGTGTGATATTCGTGTTTTAATATAATACTATTATTTCAGTAATTGAGTCTCGATAACTGGAATCTCAAGAGAAATAAAAATAAATTCAACTTGTGCATTTTTTGAGTTACCTATATGTTTATAAGTATATAACTGTACATATAAAGTATCTCAAACACAAAATAAACACATTTTAAAGGTCTATTTTCATTGCTCATTTTCAGCCCGTCTGGGTAAAGTGGGTCTTCACATTCACACTTTTTAGGAATCCATTGAGGAGTAAAAAAAAATTATTCGAGTTACCGAGGATTTTGAGTTATCGAGACTCTAAATGTATTATAATTATTTTGTATTATTATTGTTATATGGTTGCAAGCTGGACATTACAGACGATTGTCGACAATTGTTTGGAAACACTATACGATTATACGGACGGTTCAGATCCGATGGCGATAAGTGCCATTTATGGAGGGATGAGGAGCTGGTAAATCCACCACCGTCACGCTTGGTAAGTGCGAATGAGACAATAATCGTCAACATGGCGTGTAGTCGTCGATGACGTATATACGTATTGTGCGAGGACTAATCAAGTCTTGTACGACACTCTCCCAATTGCTAATTCTCTTTGAAAAAAGTGGTGACATGGCATGTCTGATGTATAATATAATATATGAAATCAGCCCATATCGTAATTTTCAATAATTGATAAATACTATTATTATAATATTTTTTCATTTTTTTTGTTATTATTTACCTGATGTTTTAAAGTACCTAGTCAAAATCACTTTTATATTTAATAGCCTTTAATAAATATTCATACATTAATAGGAAGTAGATAAATTACTATCAATTCAGACATTTTTAAATTGCTCATATTGTACAAAAATAATCGTGCATAACATCAAACCTTCAGCGATCGGCTATCAAGTAGAGTGTCGCTACTATACTATTCTGTAGTCTGGTCGACATGTCGTACACGAACGTGATTGCAAAATTTCACGTTCACCGTACATTAAGTGAACGATTTGAATGATTTTGCGTATAACATTATCACTCGATACAACAACGACAATATATTATAATATAAAATATTGCTATGTAGTTTCACTCAACGGTAAGTACCAAATTACATTAGATTTTACAAAGTAGGCAGTAGGCGCTTGCTGAAAATACAGTTTTCTTCCTACATAATGTTATATTATTATATTATCTAATTGCGAAAACGATACAAATTTGTTTTGTTAAAAATGGAGGCCTATAATTCACTGTTTCCATGCACAATTTTTTACAATTCTGTATAACCTACTGAAAAGTTCATAAAAGACTTCCATAAAATATAATATGCGTAAAACAACAGCAAACATAGTTTATTTGAAAAACTCTTCTAAACTTGCTCTTTTATAATCCTTAACGGAATATATAATTTCGTAGGTTTACTATAGGTGTATTATGTCATTTCTTACAAAACTGAATGGCGTTAATTTATAAATAATTAACATGTGTTGATTTAAGTTGTTCTTCTTATAAAATAATTAATATACGTATGATACTGTTCTTGGTAAAAACATTTGATTGTATTAAACTTATAATAATTTGACAACAAATATTTAATTTAATTTATTAATAAAAGGTTAATACTTTCAAAAAAAAAATGTATTCTTTTGGACAATCCATTTTTCAGTTTTCCCAAAAAAAGACGTATGCATTTAAATAACTTACTTCTATGTAAATGGTAAATTGTTATAATTACACTTAAACAACATTAAAGATTAGGTATGATATGGATTAACATAAACATTAGTTTAGAAAACTATGTGATTTAAAATATAACAAAAAACAAAATTATTACCTAGTCTACTAGTCTATATGTCATATGTGATAAAATCCAACTTTTGATTCAAATTTAGGAAAATAATATTGTAGGTAGTTAGAAACTTATTTTTTTAACAGTTTTGTGGTTTTAATCATTTTCATTATTGATCCAATACGTAGCTAATATAGAAATAACATAATATTAAAATACGTATAAAACTGAAATTTAAAAAGAATTAATTTATTCTTTTATAATAAAAGTGCGTTTTGAATAAATTCTTTATTTATTTACTAAATCCTCATTTCCGCGTTATTATAAACTTTGGTAGTACATTTTGAAAATAATCATGGAAATAGTTGATTTTGAGATATATTACCTATGGTCTGACTTTTAAAATGCCACGATAATTATTAGACTTTGAACTAATTGTATTGGATAGAACGTTCTGGAAAATTACCATTAAAGACAGTAGGTATTAGAATTCATAACATGGATTAACCTACCTACTGGTCGATATCAAAATAGAACGCTTAAATCTAATAATTTTATGGTTTTAAACAAATAGCCTCGTCATTTTTACCATAGTATTATGTTTTGATGTATAACTTATTTTATAATGTTTGTTATAGTACACTTTGGAATGTCACGTTTTGTCACTCCTCCAAATTCCAATAATAATATTATATTTTCCGTGAATATAAAATACCTCAGGCGATAAATACTTAACAAATAATACTAAAGCGAGGCTTGCAAACGTTATAATATATTTGACGAAAAACTATTGAAGTTTGTAAACGTCTTTATAATAGAAAGCGATAATCAAAAATAATTAAATACTACAAAACAAAACATAATTACTAACAAAATATGTTATTTATCGTTAAACGAAACGTAATGTATAGAATATCATTAAACGAAATACATCACAAAACGTAATTAATAGAATTTCATTGAACGAAAAATAACGCAAAACAAAATAGTTTAAAATCCATTTATTTAAAAGTTATATTGGTTTCGTAGAAATATTTATTTCATGCATGGACATTAGAATTGATTATATTATAATCCGTATCTGGGCCATTACCTACCCACATTAGTTATTAATAATACATTTAATAATTATTAACACCATTCTAAATAACGTTAAACGTAAAACTTGTTTAACGTCTTAACTCTGAATAATGCAAGACTCGGATAACGTTTCAATTCTGAATAACGATAAACGCAAAACTTGTATAATGTTTTAATATTGTAAATATAGATAAATGCAAAAATTGGGTAACGTTTCAATAGTAAATAACATAAAACGGAATGGTTTTACAAATGCAAGCCCTGTACTAAATACTAGAGAGTATAATTGCAGAGAGGTGTAGGTATTAGATCCACCGTGGAATTATATTTATTTTTAAGGAAATTTTATGAAAAAAAAAAAAATGTTTTTTTGGAAAAAGTTTAAAATAATATTGTTGTTTGTATCATTTTATAAGACACCGTGCACTCCTTGCAAGTAAAAATAGGTATTCTATTGACAGCGGCAATGATCATAGGTACCGTGAAAAGAACAGAGCGATCGGTTTCGTGGTTGGAAGTGTGCAAGTCGTGTGGAATACCACAGAGTCGTTGTATACGATATCACGGTAACAGCCACGTAAACCTATAATTATAATTTGATGAGAGACCAATTTTTACTATAGGTATCGTATGTATGACAATGTGTTGTCTTTCTTTTATTTTGCGGTATTTTGACCATGAAAATATTGTGTAAGACAACTACAATTTGTATTCTAAATAGACAATGGTAATATTTTGTTGTAATTGAAAAGGAGAAACCACATTAGGCCTTTTTTAAACTTTACCTAAATACGTCCCTTTATGTTTGTTAATAGTAATGAACATTAACGTATAACATATAATTTATGTATAGGTATATTATGCATTTGAAGAAAAAAAAAATGTCTTCATCCCATTTCCACGGTGATAATTGTTTTGTCTCGTTATATCGTCGCCGGAAGGAAACGTTTAATTAATTTACCACCGTTCTCTCTTTGCTACGGGTAAATTTGACGAGGGACGTAATTATAAGACAGGCGTTTGGTTGAAGTGTGACGTCACCGGCCGTTTTAATTAAGGGCATTTGAGTTTTTGCCACGGAAACATCTTCGCCGATAATAATATTATGTAGCTAGAAGGGTTGTCGGACCGGACTTGGAAATAATCAGCCTCCGAGATTCACAATATTTCCACGGTATAATAATCGGTTTACTTTCGTGAACAAGTCACGTACTCGCAAATCATAATAATTTATAAATATATATATATATATATACGTAATCTGCGGTACAAGTACTATTTTCACTACACGTATCGCCACAATCGGGCGCCGTATAAATCGTTAAGAGAACGTGACAGTGACGACTTACAATCGGTTTCCTTCAGATAAAGTATGTTATATAATATAAAGTACAAGCCGACTCTGCAGGTGAGATGATTTCCGTACCTTAAACGGTCACACAAAACATAGCAACTACGAGAGGGTTTCTATTTGAAAAACGATAGTGGTTGTCCTAGAATAATAAAATTTAGAATTTAGATAATATTTTTTATTAAACAATAATAATATTATTATATTTTATACCCGTTAGCCGGCGTGGTGTATAGGCAATTTTGATACAGCAGCGTGTAAGTGGCTTGATTCCACGCCGTCATCGGTAAACGAATAAATTGGAATATATTTTTAGTACGACTCTCATAACGAATCGATCTATTATACAGCTACAGATTTATTTGCTATGATAATATATTATACTTCTACAGAAACCCCAATAATTCAATGTTGAAACGTTTGTAATAATAATAAATTATTTGATACAGACGTGGTCCGTGACTATTTTGTTTGGTTTTACTTATCGACACGGGAAAAAAATGAAGTAAATTATTTTATAACGCTATGAATGGTTAATACTTTTTTACGAATTTGTGCGTTCGTCATGGTTTGAATTGAAGGTATACCAGTTGTTGGTATTACCAGAAAATAAAATAAAGTGATTAAATATAATAATATTATTATGTATTTTGTTATGAATTTGAATTAGTATAATACTTTATAAGCCATAATTTAGTAATACGAGTTTTAGGACGTTGTTTCTAGAATTGTATATAATGGAACATGACAAATAAATTAATAGCTTCTTACCTTTTAGTATGAGGACTTACGTATATAAAATAAGTTTAAGACTTGAAATAAAGTTAAGCACTCCATCGTGACACCAGGTCAACGGGATATGACGTGTCGGGAACAGTGTCCAAGACGAGCTGTCTCGCGAGCATTCGGCTGCTAAGAACAGACTGATTCATTTATCACGAGATGGAACTGTTGACCTAGTATTTATTTATATTTATATCTTTAATATAACAATATAGGTAATATTGTGATTACATTTTCATATTCTTGGTTGCAATATGTATTGATAAACATTATTTTAAAGTTAAACTACAATTATTCATATATTTTGATGAAATATAATAATTAATTAATTATTTTTTTGTAAAGACGATTATATGTTTAAACATTTGTGATATAAGGTGTTGATTAAACTTTTAATTTAGTTATTCTTATATGTTACTAATGCAAACTATCATACCTTTATGATATTTTGAATAAATATCACTATTAAGTCATGTCTTCGGATATAATAATAATATTATTTCGTCGTCTCGAAATAAAAAAATTAAAAATCAAAACCACCACCGTCGCTCGATAATAATACCGTATTCGACCGCAAACAAAAAAATAACTATTATACGATTATTAGGTAAACACGAGTCAGCCAAAAATTGCATTCGCACGGCCGCAGCAGCAGTGGGATGAGTGGGCGCGACTCGACGACGGATATTGTAAGTCTTACGCGACACGTCGCAATATTATATTATCGTACGTTACTGTACATGTTTCGTCGGTGGTTTCGTTTGCGACGAGGCTAAAAATTAATTTTCCCGAAAGCCGCGTGGGGTTGCCAACAAAACGATAAATGTTATTGCGAAGATTGCGATGCGCACATCGTTATCACCGACTGTTTACGCGGCTGGCGATAATATTTCATAATATGCACGCCGAGTCCTCCACACACGTGTAAGTCGTCGTATGGGCGTAATTATGACGTAGGACGAAAACGATACCTCCAAGAGATGAATCACTATCACAGGCAGTATGTATTATTATTAACGAAGATATTTTATCGTAAGGTTCCGGCAGCAGAGACCACAATATCGCGTAATAATATTTAATAGCAATATAGGACATAATTATAAAGTGCCCTGAAATTAGATGCTATAAAAATTAAAATTAGATTTCAATGCATTCGTGCACCAATGACCTAAATATATATATATATAGGTATTGAGTGTACGCAATTTTTAAAATTTGACATTCATTGAACACTGTAGAAATATATTGATTTAATAACCGTTCATCATGATCATTTGGAGATGTCATTAATTATTACGAAGGAAAAAAACGATATCGTGACCTCAAAGGGATGAATCACTATCGGAGGTAATATCGTCAGGTTCCGACAGCAGAAATCACAATATCGCGTAATATATTTTAAAACCTAACCTAACATTATTATAAAGTGCACTGGGATATCGATGCCCTAAAATTAAATGCTATAAAATTCGCGCACTAATGACCTAAAAAAATATATAACTATTGAGTGTATGCAATTTTTCAAATTTGACACGCATTGTACACTGTAGAAGTATACTGATTTAATAATTGTATATTATATTTCAAGATGTAGTTAATTATTACGGAGGTAAAAACGATATCGTTACCTTTACGGAATGAATCACTATAATTGTGCTATCGTATCGCACGGTTGCAGCAGAAGAAATCACAATATCACATAAGTGACATTGTAAATTGGACTGGGAATATCGATACCCTACATAAGATGCCCAATACAAAATTAATTCATGCACTAAAAGTTGAAAATATTACACTATACACTTAAAAAAATATATAATATCAATTGTACGAAATGTTTTAAGTTTCACATCCACTGTGGACTACCTATAGAAATATATTGATTTCACAATTTACTATGATAATTTTGTGATATTATCAATTATTACGAAGGAAAAAAAACGATATCGTTAGCTACCTTTACAGAATGAACCACTATGATAATTAGATTCTATCGTACGGTTGTGGCCGAAGAAATCGCACTGTTTATCGAATAACATTATAAAGCGGACTGGGATATCGATGCTCTAAAATTATAAATGAAAAATTAAAAATGCTTTCATGCTCCAAAGGTTGAAAAATGTACCTATTTACTATGATAACTTAGTGATAGGTATTAGATTATTGATTTGGCGATGCCAAAGTTGGTTTATTTGTGTTCAGTGATCACAAAAGTATTGGGTATTCAGGTAGATAATTATTGTCAGTTGATCCGTAACAATAATTGTATTAGGTAAATATAGTTGTTTGGTTGTATGCAATTTTAAATGCGAGCTGTGATACATTTTAATATAAACATAAGTATAAAATGCCATAGAAATCATAAAAATGGTATAAAAACTAAAAATACCGAAAAATGCAAAGTGCATTGAAATCACACCCCTTATAATTATTTTAAGTTATAATATCATTGTATAATATATTATTATTAAAATAATCACAAGTTTCGAGCAAAAAAAACGTTGAAAAAAAGGGTATGTTATACGGAAGGAAGATTTAGACGTGTAGCCGACAGATGTTTATTATTTTTTTTATGAAATTGCAATACCCGATTATATTAGTTTCATATTTACACCAATCGTAACGCCACTCTGATGTTATTATCCTATTTTTTTTAATTATTTTTTCTTTTAGCAAATTGAATAATATTATAATACACTATTGCGACGATAACGTTTAAAAACAATATACCAATACAATATTGTTTTATGCTTGATGAGTCTTAAAACAATGTACAAATAAAATATATTTACACGAACTACAATATTGTTTCATCGGCTAAGTTTACTCTATTATATTTTTAATATTATGTTCATTAAAAAACTATACTCACAAGAATCAATTTTTGTTGACGTTTATAGTAGATCGAATTTTCATTTTACTTAAAATAGTGCTAGAAAAATACGTTTAGAAGATAACAAAATATATTGTGCATTATTAAAAAGAATATTTTAGCTTCTATAATTATAATTTTGAAAAGCGGACTTTGATCCGATCTGCAACATTTTCTCTTATTTTAAATAAAAAAAAAAAAATTAACGGAGCTGACTTATCTATAGGGTGTGACAGGATTTTTTCCTGTAAGACATGTGTTTGTACTAAAAACACACAGGCTTCGATATTCCGTTTCCTGATTTTATGTCTACGCCGTATTTACAAATGAGTTTCATTGGGAATCGATCTCAATCATGTACACTTCTTATATTAGAATCAAAAACAACGGACCTGACTTAATAGTATTAACTTATAGGTAGTCACTATATAAAATTAATTATTAAAATAATATTATGACGATGGCGAACAAAAATGATATCAATAAAGCATACACACCTAACGTGACTTATATACAACGAAACAGTAATTTTCTCGGTAAATGGGTTTTTGAAACATTTTTTCTTCACATAATTGTAATTCATTAAAATACGTCATGGTTTGGAAAAGGTTGTCTCGTCGTGCAGGTTTCAAATTAAGTAGGCGAAATTAAAAAATATCAAAAACACATACGCGTTACCCAAGTAAACCGCTATTGTTCAGATATAAAATAATTATGCTATTTGATATGTCTAGCCTGTAATTAGTGCCATTTGTGGACTGGTTAATTAAATATTCACAGGTATATACATATATATATATATATATATATAGGTACGTGGCACCTAACAGGACCGTTCAGCCTATGTTAATAATTCAATTCACGTCACTCTGTACACGTGGCAGAGTGTGTGATAGCAAAGAGCGCGCTCACGCACATCCATGTATATAATATTATAATACTGGGTTGTGCATTATCCATGGCGTGTGTAGGATCGTCGTTAATTCCAAAATTACCTAGACTGGTGGGGTTAGGCGTCTTTTACCACTACTAATAATAATCATAGTAATAACAATCATAATAAGGATAAGAATAACAATTAACAAGTATAACGCCGTGTAGTGGTTGTGCGATTTCTGGTTCACCAGGAATAATATTATACTACAGCAACAACGCGCGACGTGATTAAAGGGCTAACTACGATAATATTATTGCAATCGTTTCGATTCCGATAAAGAGACCAAAACGATCCACTTTTAACGAGTCATATATTACTATAAATATTTTTAAAAAAAAAAACCTAAATTAAATAAACTTGTTTCGTCGGAAACCGCGCTTGTACACAGTGATTATGACGTATACGACTGGGATACTGCTGAGCTTCTCGAAAACTGTGGTATGTAGGCTTTGCCCTATTTATATAGACGGTATGTATAACGTTAGGCAGCGATGAAACGTGGTGAAGGGTGTTGTTACAACCCCCACCCTTGACCGTGTTTATTTATGAAATGTACAGCTTACCGACCTACCGTTAAACGGGGCAAGTTATACTGCTCGGTATTACCATTAGTTTTTAATTCGTTTTCGAAATATAAATATTAGCATTGGCTATTGACAGATACGCTATATTATTTCGTCTTTAAAGGTTGTTATTTCTGATAACCCTTCCCCCCACCACCGATAACAGGAAGTTCCCGGCCACGTGCCGGACATAAGGTATCGGGTACGTAAGCTATGCGATCGCCATAACTTATGGACCGAATTTACTATTCTCTTGATGTATATAGATATTCAACACCGCTCGCATAATATAACCGTAATCCGCAATCGGTTCATTATTTTAATAAAAAGATTCTACGTGCGCAGAGATAGACTTGGTTCAACAAAGTTTAGAAAACGTAGTGTTAAAAAGTGATTATCATAACAAAAACCCGGATCATGGCCGAGATGAACTTACAACACAATATTACATTTTCCCGAATAATAAAATAATGTATCGCGATTACCTGCTTTGAAATTTAAAACGACTTTTGGCCAATATACGATTTCAACCTACCTAATTGTATTATATTCGTATCGATTGTACGAATTTCGAAAATAAATTGTGTCAACCGTTCGACTTTCAACAATAATTTGGAACATTAAAAAATAATTATAGGCAAGTGTGTAACGGATGATAACAATATTGTATTACCTACTACAGTTACCTAGGTATAATATTGATCTTGAACGTGTGACTTCCACCGCAGACACCCCCGACAGCAGCGCAGTAAATGCTTTATAATAATAATCCTTCAAAAGATTTAAACTTATACTTGTGGGGTTATACGGAAATCTCCGCGCCCTTAACGAAATTATTCTTCGTAATTTTCTCAAGAACATAAAACCCCAAAAGCAATAGTTACATTATTATCATTGTGTATTAAGATTAAGGTAAACCCGATTTCCCCGAGGGGCAATATTTTGTCTTTAACGAGAATAGTGTTCGCCGACCGAGAAATTCTAAGTGGTAGGTACCTGCATTTACATTTTGATCAGTTAGATATACATAATACCTCGATATCCAATTTAAATAACAATGCGTTAATTTATATATCATTTTTGTGTTACAAAATAATGCACCGGATAGGTACCTACCACGGGGGTTTCGTCCTCAATTATAAATATCCTTGTTAAATGATTTCAAAACAATTATTTATACAATATGTGATATTTCAGCTGTTGCAGATAGATGTATTGTAAATCGTACCATCCAAACAACGAGTTTAACAGTACCTATACCAGATTGTAAAAAAGTAAGGTAAATTTTTAAATCGATTAAAAAAAATATACAAAACGTTAAGGGATTGTATTTTTGTGATCAATTATTATCATATATTATCATTATTACCTAAATTATTGTGTTCAATATTCGTTCATAATCACATACAATATGAGTATCTATATTGAACATTTTATGGATTAATGTATAATGTTAAAGATTATAATATTATATGGAATACATAATTTAAGTTAAGTTTAAATATTTTTTTTTATTGTACCTATCCATAATTTTAGATTAAATGAAAGATATTAAGTGATGTCGATAATATTGTACGTATGTATATTTTTGTAAAAAAGAATAAAAAAAAATATATTTTAATTGGTTTTGAATTTTTTTATAACATTATAATATTATTATTCCATCAACATTAAATTATAAAATAAATGTACAAGTTTTGTACCGCAATGTACTATCATAAATCTTACGAAAATCAAGATGACACTTATAATAAATTGCAGCATAGGTACGACATACTATACAGGTACACTTTATACGTACAGTAAACGCATATAGCTTACCTTATTATGGTGTCGTAGACACACACACACGCACCTTCTTGAAGCAATTTTTATAAATTAAAACGTACCTGAAACAAAAAACAAACACAATTTGATTAGTTTTATTTTGATATGCCTGCGGGTCCATATTTTACCGATAACATCCGGTAGTTAGTCGTCATAATATTTATTATAACACCGTGCTCCGTTTTTAACCACGATTGCTACTTAGAGGGTGAGCACCTACCTAATAATTGGTAGGTATAAATATCGGTTTTCAGAAAATAATATAAAAATCCAATTAGTATTTATAAATAACAATTAATAGTATATTTTGGACAGAGAAAATGAATAAATAATGAGCAAATCGTCTTAATTTATACTTTTTTTTTGTATTTTTTAAATTTTTTTTCGTTCTATAGGCCTTCCATTATTTACGAGTTTTTATAATGGCGTTAATTAAATCAGCCATTACTCAAACGGTACGCTGAGTAATGGTAAAAAGTGTTTAAAATTTCAAGAGAATAAAAGACGACGAAGAAAAAAGTGAAATTTCAAATAAAGATACGCGCCGCGTCCTCTGCAGCGGACGTCATCACAAAACAAATATTTAAAAAGGAACCGACGGCTGATATAAAAACAAAAATAAATTACTTAAAAAAATACAGGCGTAGTAGTTGTATTTGTTTTAAAAACGATTATATATATAAATAATTATAATACCTAATATAGCGGTGGGGTGATGTGGTGGCGGTGAGGTAGTGGCGGTGGGCATAGGTATATAATAACGATGAGACTAAAACAATAAATTACAATTTTAAATAATCGTACTTGACCCAGACAAAATGTCAATAAGTGTTGTAGTTACTCTACTCGAAACGTTAAACCAACACCAAAAGGCGGGCGGACACGCAGTGTATTATAAAGGTTTAGGTACCTAGGTATGTTTATTCCGTTAACCGCGGTTGCATCGCACCGCAGAGTTTGTATTTGGTATTCAGATGGTTTGTGTGCACATACCACACTTGTCCACACACACAGTCGTGGTACACAGGTATTATTACCATACTAATTGTGACATATAAGTAGGTATCATGAATGGGAGAAGAAAAAATTTCGTCGAATAAATTTCACGACAGTCCGTCGCGTGTGTGAGGTGTCAGCTTTTATATTTATTTATATAATAATAGGTGTTGTTTACCGAGCGTCGTAACTATGCAATAATATAATAAATTATGAAGTCCGTTGAACCCCCAAACCTCCCCCCCTACCCGTGCTTTATCGAACAATCGCTAGACGACAAAAATAATAATAATACAATTATTACGGTTTGACACACACGCCGGAGCTAGATCGGAAGTTATTTTTTATCATTCTATATTTTGTACCTATATTTAACGCACGGTTTTACGATTGCTGCCACTGATTTGAACGTCATAATATCTAATCGTCACGCAATACGAAATCCGACTATTATAATATTATAACAATATCAACAATATCATTACGCTTTATAATATTAAAATAATATTAATTTTTTTTATGGACACGGTAGTCGCGTGGTATCAGTGGTATCGCTCGGAGACATTTTCCGGTTGGTCGATCGGCGGAACGATTAATATTGAATCGCGATTATTGAAATCTTGGCCGCGGAAAAATAATAATATAGATCAACGGACAAACAGCTTGAAACCAGCGTAGGTATCAATATAATAATAATATATTATCGACTCGACATCAGATTATTTTTTATGATTTAATTATTATACGATCAAAAATCTTAGCGCGAGGGGAATATTAGTATACTAATTCATATTCTTAAATATTTTCTGCACAATAACCGCCATGCATGACTGTGCTTTTTTCGTCAGACACCCGCGGTAGAAGGTTGGCCACTAGAGGTTGGGTACCAATTTCATACTTGAAAAATTATGCAGATCTTCGAGGTCGATGTTTGCGGAAAGTGGTAAATATTTTGTCAGCGACGGTTGGTCGATCGATAGAACAATACACATTGCATCGCGATTATTGAAAAATGGGTCGTGGAAAAATAATATATAGGTCAACGAACGAGAAGGCACCGAATTAATATAATATATCGACTCAGTATAAAGTCATATCATAATATAATACAATTATCACGGTTGAAAATCTTAGGGTGTGGGCACTTAGTACTAATTCATATATTCCTTTTCTACATGATAACCGCATGACTATGTTTTTTTTTATGAGATACGTAGTGGAAGGTTGGCCACTATGGGTTGGGTACCGATTTTATAATTGAAAAACGATGCAGATCTCCGAGCTCGGTGTTTGCCAAGAGTGGTAAATATTTTGTCAGCGACGGTTGTTTTTGCAGGGGAGTGTTTGGTTTCCCGAAAGTTTCAGATATTACGAAAAAAAAATGGTTTGAAAACCATGTTTGAACGCAATCGACGTAACGACGTCATCAATTATCATGAGGTGTAGTGCACTAAAAAAAGTAATCTCTTCGCGTTGTAAGTCTCACGGGTATATAAATAATATTAAATAATGGATCAAAACTAATGATACACCCTGCAGATAATTGAATGCAGGAAACATTTTCACGGAAATTTGCATTTATTTTTATACGCCCGTGTCCTTGATCATATATATTTAGAGAAATAGGTACGCTTGCGAGAAAAGTTATTTATCAAACATTTGTTTCAGATTCGACCCAAATAGCTAATAAAAAAATACCTATATAAAACCAAAATATTACATAATATAATAGAATTGAAAAACACATTGTTTTCATACAGAATTCTTCATATTATACCTAGGTATTTAAACAAAAAATACAAGATAAGACTTATACGAATAATTGAGTATTTATCTTATGAATAGTATTAAACAATATGACGTGGCAAACGTGTGTGATGTAATTATTATTATCGACGGATGGAGTTAACTTGGAACTTGGCTTTCCATCTTTTTATTTATTTTTGTAAGCCTGCTTAACCATGGTAAATCGATGTCATCCATAATTCAATTTGCGTTAAACAATGGCGTAGATAAGGGTTGGCAGGAGGGACATTGCCCTCTTCTTCATCTATAGCTAACAAATATATTAATTTTCTACGGAATTTTAAATTGGTGTGAGAATGTGGTTGCCCTTCCCTCCCCCTCTAATGAAATTTCTAGCTATCTATGCCCTTGATGTTAAAAATAACTTCAAGAAATTTAATGTAACATTCCAGTCTACCAATTATGGTCGAAATTTTCCTATGAATAGAGGTATGGAATCAATTAATAAAGTATATTATTTTCATGTTCAACTGTTGATATGTATATGTATATTTAAATAATTTAATAAAGTAGTGTGAAAGAAATAGGGACTAGAACCTTTTGAATTTATCGGTATCAGTTCAGGTACTGGTTTTCCAAAAATAAAAGAACTTTTCCAGTTCCAGATAATTTAGGTACCGAAAAGTATAATATTTTTAAATACCTGGAATGCGGGTTTAATAAATTAATAGTATGAGAAATATTAGAAACTCATATGATCATACATAGTTCATACACAAAACAATAAAACCATTAAATTATGACGAATAAAATTATTTTATTTTTGAACCTAAAAGAACCTATTTAATTTAAAAATTCCTGTTAGGTTCAGGTACTCTATTCATTAAAATAAAAGTTTCGGTTCCGGTTCTGGTTCTTAATATTTTAAAAGGTTCCAGAACCAGTTCTTTTAGGTTCGGTTCCAGTCTCTGCTAAGAAATACCCTAGAACCTATGATTAGATCTATTTATATATATTTATATTTTAATTAGTTTAATAAATTAACTTGATGTTGATGTATAGGTAATAAGTGTGTAGTTACCACTAAGAATTTAATTTAGAAAATTGTACGCTACCGATCGTCTTAAATTTCATTTTTATTGGGGCTTTTTGCCCGTCCAAATAAAAAACATAAACAGTTACAAAAATATTCAGATTAAATGTTTGAGTGACTTGATGTAATGAGAATACACTTTGAAAATCCCATTTGCATATGAGCAAATTTTAATATTTTCGTTTTTTTTTTTCAGAATCCTTGTCACGTAATCCTGCAGCACCATATTGTTGGATACGGAATACACGATTTCATATAGACACGTCAAGACGTGTCACGCGTGTGTGACAGATAAAGACGGCACATTATAATAATATAATCCAATCCCCTTAACGCATTTGTCGTGGAGTTGGTATTATTGTTTGTATAAATATAATATAGGTATATATCTTTAAATACCGAAAACCTCCGGTATAACAGTTTAATATTTATTATGACACCTGATATTCTAGACGTTACAAATTGACTGTCGGATAAATGTTTTAAAGACCGGTACCGCGTATAATATTAATATCATCATCATCATCACTGCGACAGCGAAATGACTACTAACAAGTATCACAGCCGAGATGGCGGCACGGCGAGTGCGTGGTCCCATTGTTTTCCATCGATTATTTTTTATCTCGTAATCGTCTCCTCCGTAACAAATATTATATAAGCGACTTGGCGGCCAGAGTATATACATATATATGCGCACGGTGGTACTCGTAATTTATGGCTATGCTAAATAATAACAATAACGTGTTTGAATAATTATTGTTTTTTCGGAATATTTAAATACGCGAGTTTCTTACAACTATTATACTGTAGTACTATCTGTACAACAGACTTGTATCGATCGAGCATTCGTATTCAAATATGTTTTAAAATTATATTTTTCACAACGTCGGCGTGTATAGTATAATAATAATAATAATAATAATATACCGAACACCACTATCTCCTCGTTCTGCTGTAGCGGACGGTGGTTTATATATATATATATATACATTATCCCTTTTTCGCCGACGAGAAGACGTTAGCGGCGAACATCGCCTCCCATACATAATCTCGTCCTGGTCGGTCTCGGGTTTTTTTTCTACGCAACGAATTTTACATATATTGCCGTCTATAAAGCCGTCTAAAAGGCTCTCTAGACGGACGCATTACTATTATTATTATTATTACTATTACTATTATTATTATTTGGTTTGTCCCACCGGGAGATCGATACTTGTATACGCGATACGCACATAGTGTACGTCGATTTGGTTTTTGATGGTAGCCGCACAGATCATTTTACGGTTTATACCGCCGCGACCCCACAACCCCCTTCGCACTACGAAATTCCGTCTATTTTATTATTCTCCTTCTCTGCATCGTGTGTTATTCTTGCTATATATTATTTTTCTCGCCCCCACGGATGCACGCGAACGTGGTTCAGTTTCATCGCGGTACAACGGCGACCGCACTTGGCCCAGTCCGGTGAAGTCTGCCTAAGCTCACCAATAATAATGATAGAAAAATACGCTGTGTACGCAGTTCCTTTGGCGATTAGTTTATGTTCGCCGTCGTAAGACACTACGCGTCTCGGCCATAGAAGAAATCGGCCTTAATTAAAACCATAATAGTATGGCTTATAATATATTACATTTATACCAACTGCGACGGCGGCGGTCGATATAATATTATTATATAAAATAATAACATGTGATGTATGAAAATCCCTGATGCCAATATCTATTCCGAGTAATGCTTAGATAAACCGAACTTCTTTACTCAGATTATTATTTTCCAATTACAACTGAAAATATTGTTATAAACCGCCATCACGCTGTAAGATGGAATATTTTTTCATTGCATTTTATAGAAGAATCGTTATAAATCTTTGCCTAAATACCGATATTGTTGCCCAATTAAAATGAACCGATAGCAAAGAATATTACGTAATATTTAAGATTTTGAGCTGCATACGTATTACATAGTAGTGATGTGTGACGTGCGTGGATTTTGAATTACTTATATATTTTATTATATTATTATTATACCAAAATATTTTACATTTGCAAATTTTTTTTTTAAGTAAGATACAAACGTTTCTTAATAGAAAATAGCTGATATTTAGGTACTTCGTAATAATATACCGCACAACGTCGATAGGATGATACTGCCACATGTAATATATCACGATAAATCAATAGGTCGATTTATCACTCTAAACTATGGACACAGCTATGATCCATATTTTATGTGAGGGCACCATATAATAACACCATTATGGACCGGATGTCCAACACTATCATCTTTACCCATACAGCTTTACACACAAAGTCGAATATTTGTGCAGCCTAAAGAGAGGGGTGAAAGGAAAATTCCCACAGAACCTTGTACTTTTAAGAGGGCCCGGAAATTTGGGACAACTAGAATTTTGTTTAAGCTTAAAGGACGATTAAAAATAAGAATTTGATGAACATAGAGGAGCTCCTAACAGTTACCTGACAAAGTTAATGATGGGTGGTCATAAATAGTGGGTTCCCTAAGGTATAAACCCGAGGTCTGAGTTTCTCTCTTCGCAGCCTTGTCTTTATTGTTAACCCGTCAGAAAACGCTTTACAGCAATACTATATTTTAGGGTCGAGAGGTAGCGGGGGTAACCGATTGGCCCGAATTGCAAGCGACCTTTGTCCGACTCACTGTATGTATAATATATGCTGGTCAACGGTCATATGAGATGGTAATTAATTCAAAATATATTAATTTACGACAAGCCGTTGCGCATCGCACACTCGAGACCTGACTGGAGAGTATATTATTATTATCTGCATTATTATTATACACCCGGTAAATTCTGCATTAACGACAGCTGCAATTTGTCTCGTATACTTTGTTTGATGTACAAAATACCACCAACTCTCAAAAGCGGGGGTTTAACTGTTTACGGCGATGAACATAATCGAGGACCAGAGGATATGGCCATTTTTTGTTTTAAAGAAATCGTATAAAATTACGTTTTTTTCATAAAGAGCAAAAAAATATATTATTATAATTCATTTATGACAAAAAAAAAAAAAAAAAATGCCGATATTTCATTATAAATATATAATATATTTCACATATATACAAAGGGGCAATTTACTGATTTGATTATATTATAGTACAACACTATACTCTAAAACAATGTCCACACGATGATAGTAAACCATGATAGTTGCAAATGTTGAAATCATGCTGGCAGCTAATATTCTCATGATAGTTTAAACATATAGGTACTGTCAACATGAGGACAATATGATTGCTGCTGACTTGCTGTCACAATGTCATATTATCTGCAGTATGTCTACGTTTAATTTTTTTGCTATAATAACAATACATAGTAAATATTATGTAGTTGTTGTATAAACTCTACCTTCCGAAAAACATCGAATTCACCACAATAATTTTTTCATACGACAATGACATTTATCAATAAATTTTTATTCATCGCATATAATTTGCTCATAAATACCTCAAAAAACCTATTTTTACATACAGATTATGTGTTTTTTCAATGATCCCTCTACGTTTTTAAGCAGTGACAATGATATTAAGATTGTT
The DNA here is from genome assembly GCF_019925205.1 of Metopolophium dirhodum. Taxonomy (NCBI): domain Eukaryota; kingdom Metazoa; phylum Arthropoda; class Insecta; order Hemiptera; family Aphididae; genus Metopolophium; species Metopolophium dirhodum. Next base: position 55,317,555 of record NC_083560.1, on the reverse strand, counting down.
TTTGTGGAAAAATATATTTTAATAGTGAGAATTTAAGTATCGTAGTGAATCCAATATGTATACTTCGAATTGCAGTACTTGAAAACCAAATAAAAATAAAATGCATAGGAAATGATGACTCCAATATTATTTAAAAATTTAGAGAAGTGTGAATAATAATTTTAAAATAACAAGTTTTAATAATTTGTACTAAATTTAAATCCTCTTTCTTCAATAAACTCGACATGAACATTATTTTTGAAAATAGTTATGGTCCTAGTTATGTTTTGTTAAAATATCTGATGAAGGAGAATTCGGGAATGTTTGAGAACTTTTGCAGAACGTCTACCTCAGGTTTCTAGTTGATTGGTTCGTACATCAGCACACTGGGAACTCACCTTAGAAAGTGAGTATCTGCTAAGGAAAGGTTCAATATTATAGCACTCAGTTTCTGTCAATAAATGATAGCTATCCAAACATTTTATTTAAAATTCTATCCAAACTTTTATAAACAATTTATTATTGTTATCTACGTATAGAGATAAAAGTATATTATTATTATTTTAGTTTTATATATTATATTACTATGAAAGATTATTAAATTATTTAGAAATAACACTAAATACTATAAATTATATTCAATTTTAAATATTGTTTTCAAACATGATAATAATATACAGGTTATTCCAGTCCCCTTCAAATTCAGCATAATATTTTAACGCGCCATTGCCTATACAATATATACATTAATTAGATTTCTTATAATTTATTATTTACTATAATACTATCCAAATGAGAAATATTTTAAGGATCTATCTATTCACTGCTGAAATGTGCACACAAAAGTATTTTATTTTTAATAAGTCTATACAAATGAAAAAAATAATCACCGAATTTTAATACCGACACAATAAATATTGAATACAATTCTAATATACATAGTTAGTTGATTGTACTCAAATGTGAAAGGGGTACTATGGACTTAAAGTAGTTATAAGGTCGGGTAAATATGTCTTATTTTACGTTAAGTAAATGATAATAATTGAAATAAATTGGTACCTGATAAAATCTAAAGAACAGGCAGCAATTTAATCAAACATCCGTCATCAACAATTGTTAACTAAATAAATGGCTTGATTTGACTGTCTTACGTGAGTAAAAAATAATGTATACAAACGAGTTTGTGAACTCAAGATGAGTAGTGAAAACCAACACGAATTCACACGTAGTGTAGGTACACGAATTTGTTCATTCACCTCAATTCGTGTTCTGTGATCTTTTAATTTTACCACCCTCCGGAGCGATCGATCACGAATCGTTCGTGAACAGTTCTTGGCAGATTTTGCAGGGCCACGAATGATGAATGGCGAACGACATAATATAAGTCCTACACTGCACATCAAATTCACGAATTTCAATGAATAGCTAAACGAGAACATCGAACACGCACATAATATAGTGTGTATATATAATTTTTATTACAACCCCACTTATCTCCGCTGAGCCTGAAGCAAAATCCTTCGATTATCAGGGTACACTGCACGTCTAATTCATATAAAACGTCAACTGTACAATATTATGTATTCATACATTGTGCGTTTACAATACTCCAACAATATCATTTTTGTACAATAAATACTACTAACTCAGAAGATGTGTATTCGTCGAGATAGTATAATTATATTATAATGCTATGAAAAAAGTAATAATAATAATAACGTATATTAACCATAAAACAATGATAATTAAGAAAAACGCATGAAGTATTTTAATACAAAACATGGTATTACATAGCGCCACATGCTTATTGTTTTCAAATCCAAATAGTAAAAAAAAAAGTACATGAAAATGTCTAAAAAGAATACATAACGAATAGAAAGTAAAGAAAACTAGTGAAGGTACATTTTTATATGACATGAGAAAAGTCAGAATAAATGACGAACTAAGGTCGGTAACTATTTCGTTCGATAAACTACTGCATAATATAATATATATTATATTATGTACCGCGGTATGTCCACAAAAACTGGGTACACTCTATAACTCAGTTACCTGCATTACTCAGTGCCCTATACATATTTTAGAATACTGTCTTCGGGCGATTGATGATCCAATAGTCAAGTTTCATTTCCCGCAAACGGAATTCAAAAATATGTTTAGAGTAATACGGGTAATTCAATTACACAGTGCAGCCCGTACACGCGGTATGTATCGTAATATTGTATTATTGTAGGTACCTATCTAATACTTTCGCTATAACAATACATTTTTTTAGATTTTTTTCCAGACCGTGTTTCCTGTCCAAAGCGTCAACTGATAAAATTACATGAAATTGCCATATTACACGTACACGACGATCACCACAAACGATCGGCGGCCAACACAAGACAAATAGGTGACGGGCGACCGCGGGTATCGATTTCTTTATTCCGCCGACATTTATATATCCTCTCTCTTTATTATAGACATTTCGCTCGAAATACAATATAATATTATATTATATTATGCTACACCAAGGTATATATTTTTAATACTCGTATATGTTATGATCGTCGGTGAGCAAAGCTGGTTTTTTGCCAGAAAACGCAGAAAAACGGTTTATATTTACTACATATAATTACATATATATATATATATATATATATATAATAAATACATTGACCGCGGTGGGGCGGGGTAAGCGACGGGGACCGAGCTGATTGATGACTATCATACGGACCCGGTCGGCTCGATAAACTACGGGTCATCGTTTTAGCATTTCGCTCTGAGCTCGTATAAAAGGATTTTCAGCGGCAAAGCGTCTGAAACGATTTGCCATTACGGTACTTGCGCATTACACCACATCTTTCTCTCAATATCTACCCCTTGTCACCCTCTCTCTTCCTGCCTCATCTCTGTCTCTGTCCACGTCATTCTGTCTCAGTCTCTCTCTCTCTCTCTCTCTCTCTCTCTCTTTCACTCCCCTTCTCATTGTCTCTCTCCTCTATACGTGTCTCCTCCCTCCATGTTTCTCACTGTGAATGTATATTATCGTTCTATCCGTTCGTCTCCGTCGCGTATCTGTGAGATTACACGAAATTACTGATTATGCGTGTATCGAATGTTCGGCGAAATAGCACGGTGCTACGCGTATTGTGGTTTTTTCCTTTCTTCTGTTTCGTTCGACTGACAACCACCGACCGAACCGAATATACGCGACGCAAATCTCGTGATAAAATTAAATCAAGAGATTTTCTCGAACGAATCCGACAGCATGTTGTTAGTCCTCGTCAGCCGTGGTCGGAACCCGAAAGAACATACGAAATCTTCCGCCTTGAGCTCGTATAACATAATAACGGTATACGAACTATTCGCGCGGCCAATTTAAAACGCCGTACCCGTGAGATTTATAGTTTAACAACTTACACTAGACACGTTATTGTGTATAACGTATTTAGGTGGGTACCTCTAAACGCGATAAACTATTAAAATCCACTTGTTTCGAAGTGCGTGTCATTCGAACATTACTGTGTTTGCAGCGCACTTTGAAAATTATGATATTAAAATATAATATTACAATAATAATTGGTAAAAAGAGAAGTGCCGTTAATGTTTTATTTAGGAACAAACATAATTGGTAGGTATGACATGTAAAATTATGTTTCACAAGTATTCATACAATCGATGAACTAGTTAAACCGAGATGGCACTTCCATAAGCACCCTTAATATTGATATGGTACAATAGTATACTACCTATTTATAGAAACGCTTCGGAAGTAGGTATTGGAAATAGGATCAATTAGAATCTACAGTCATTTTTGGAAAGTTAAGATAATATAACTTACTCATTGTAGGTGAATATTAAAACTCTTAAAAATCCACCCTTGCTCGATATAATAAAATAATATAATATTTAATACCTCGAATATCGGTAGTCGATTTCCAATATTATGTGTGGTATGAGCGTCTCGAACGGGGTTTTGTTTTCTTTTTGTAGTTGTTTTATCAAGTCGTATCAAAACCAATCGCGTTCGACAACAATGTCATAAGATTATTAATCACTATACATTAAAAACCGTTTCCTCTTTAAAAGTGTTAAACACAGAGATAAAAGTTGATAAATTAAAAGCGAAATGCTGAAAACGAACGAACAATATAATGTGTACGCTTTGACATCTGATAACGTTTCGCTGTACATTTAGACCGTATCTGCAACTATAAATTGTCAACGCAAACAATTGAAATTTTTTCTTTTTATTTCCAGATACTTTATTCCCGATCCACTTTTCGGTTAATCTTAATGATATACGCACGCCAGATAAGATACGTATTATTTGGACGATAGTTATAATTATTATTATTGTTGTTGTTGTTCAGCAAGCCGGTGCGGTGTGTTTTTATTACATGCATTTTATACATATTTTTTTTTCTACAACATTAATCCCGCGTATCTAAACAATAAGTGAACAAAAAATGATTATTCCCAATTCGCGGAACAAAAACGCGAGACGGCTCTTCAATATTCGTTTCAGCCTTTGTTTTTCTTCTCCGCCGTACATCCGAAATGAGCGTATAGATACGAGTATAATAATATACAATATAATATAATGCACAGTGAGGAAGCGACAAGTCGCGGGAGAGCAAAGAGCAAAGAGCAAAGAGTAATGACGCCAACGCAGCGGACAATATTATTATTATTATTAATGCGTTACGATATTATTATTATTATTATTATATACGCGATTGATGGATGAGGCGATTCGTACATAATATTACACGAAGTAATGACGTGTGTAATAATCGTGCTCGGTTCGGTAAGCGGGACGACGGGAAACGGGCGCGCGAAAAAAAAAAAATTTGATAAATAAATAAAATATTTGTTTACGGTTTCTGTTCGGGTTGCCCGATTGCGACCCGCCGTTGGTTATGACGAGTAAACATTTCGCAATGAAAAACCCTACGTGTCTATCCTGCCCGTCCTGCCCATCGTGCCCATCCTGCCCATCCTGCATGTCCTTTAGGTCCGAGTGACGTGAAGTCGGCAAGCGAACGGGTTTAGATGCAGCCGGACGGTAACTATAGGTAATTCGGTGACCGCGTCCATCCCGAGCTTTCCGTTATTTGACCGAAGCCGTCGAATACGATCAGCGAATAACATAATAACATTAAGTAAAATATAATAACAATAATATATATTAATATACTACTCGAACCGCCGATGTGATATGATTATAATATTGGCAGTCGTCGGACCTCCTCAAGAGGATGTCAGCGCACCATATTTTTTCTTCCTCTGACCCACGCGCAACACAATACATTTATGTTTAGCGAAACCAACCCTGTGATGTTTTTTACTTTTAATACTACAGTGAATTCATCGATTAATAAACTTTGAGATAAGAACATTACCTGTGTCCTTACGTTGGCTTTTTTACAATATTTTAACTTTTATACAATGTATGAACATTTATAGATTGTAATAACTTAAACGCTCATAACTTTCATAGAAAATAAAATATCATGCAATTGCCTACACAAGGAAACAGGTAATGTTCTTATCTTAAAGTTTTATTATATGTGAATCAACTCTAATATTAAATGTGATAACACAGGATTGGCTCTGCTAATAAGCGTATAGGTCGGAACGAAAAAACAAAAAGTGCGCTGACACCTTCTTAAAACACCAAAATATATAGATGTAGGCCTAAAAACATACAGGACGCGATGCACAATGCCGCCTGTGAATGATCACCGATGGCACTTAAAAAATGTATATGTATTATGTACACTGCAGTTATACTTTATAGTTTATAATATTGTGATCGGAAATTAAAATAGATAAAAATGTCAGTCTTTGCAACGTGCACCTCATCGATGTTTTTAGTATTCTATTATCATAGCACACGTCAAGTATCTCACAGCAAAACAGCATACATGATATTATAATAAAATATTGTATACAGATTGCCTAAATTAAATATAATTATTTAAAAAAAACGCCATCAATACGACGCTAATATTTCAACATAAATCACATCAAATATTATTTAATATTATACATAAAAATCAAAACTGTTGTAACATCTGGAGAGTTATTAAAAAAAAAGTCTCAGTTCTGTGAATTTTATATTGATGTATAATTTGCCATCGTTATATATTATTCATCGGACTTGGTGTGTCATTAATCACCATGGGTGGACCATATTATAAATAGGTCCTAAAACATATCGTCAGACGTGATCGTACAGCGTTTGTACCACCTACATTCGGTTGAACTATGAAAACTCTTAGTATATTGTTTGACAATATTATTTAATATAAACAATTTTATATATTTTAATCAAACTTTATTATAATTATTTCGAGTACCAGCAAAAATATATCCGTTCGCCAATCGTCGATATTGTCACGGTACAGTGGTTTAAATTTACGAATTTAGTAATTAATCTACGAATAGTTCGAGATTACCCCCACCGATGGCCCTTTTCAGCGTCGCAAGTGGTGAATTATATTGTATGACATATTATATAGGTAGTACTTACAACGATTATATGTGTGTGTTGACGTGAACTCGTTGTGCCGAATCTAATTTTTGAAATATTTATTGACAAACGACGCTTTCAATATTATAATACAATTATATACACTGAGAACCTTGTGATTTCGTTATTTTGCAAGACGTTAGGCCCAAAATGGATTTAAATTGATCGAACAATGCGTACCCATAATATAGTGCTTTTAATGGTTATCGCTGACTGACAAATACAAATTGAAAAATGCGTGAAAAATTCATCAGGCGCCTATCCTAAAATATCTCACATTTGGACGGGGTCGATTGTCGATTGTAATCATCAGAAATTTCGTAGACAAATAATGTCACCGTGTATATATAAATCGTGGATGACAAAATCGGGATTGAAACATCAAAGGCGTAGTAGATAAATAAAATAAATACAAAATTACGCACCGACGCGCACGTGGACTAAGGAACATATTTTTGTGTGAAAATAAAACATAATAATATTTGATTTAGTATTTTCGACACTTTCTAAAAATAAATGTTTGTATATTTCGTACAAATAAAATTTTTACCAGATATCGTTAAGTTTGAAATACATTTTATATCTTTAAGGATGCTGCAGCCGATGAAAAAAGTTACTTTTAGACCAATAAACTAGATAAAACTAGAATAATTAGGCTTGACAGATTTTAATTTTGAACACGGATTATGATTGATCAACAAGTTTACTAGGGAATGATCGAGACGATTTTCAACTGTGATATCAAAGAATAAAAATATGATATTTTGTATTTATACTATTCATTATGACACTAACAATAATTGGAATATTCAAAATCACCTCGATCATTCCCAAGTAAACTTGTTGATCTATCATAATCCGTTTTCAAAATTAAAATCTGTCAAACCAATTTCTTCGAGTTTTGTCTAGCTTATTGGTCTAAAAGTCACTTTTGTTCATCGACTGGAGCCCCCTCCAGCCCCCTTAAGGTTTATTTTATGATACGGAATTTAAATATATCGAAAAACACTATAACAAACACAATTAATGTTTAGATTGGTCAAACATTATGACTTTTGAAAAAACCGGCTGCAGCCCCATTAAACGATTGAGTATATCTAAATAAAGAGTAAAAATAATCTTATTACATCGTCAAGATAACCGAAAAGTACCCAATAGTCATAATATCTGCAATGTCGTGATATTATTATCGTTTATTATACGTTTGGTCACAATAATAATAATAATAATATAATGTCATCACAGTGTAATATTATATTGAAACTCCTTCACGAATGAATAGAGTATGCGGTAAACATCGACGAAGCGCCGGTCGATTGCGGACATGAATATCCGACCGACTGTTGATATTTTCAAACGGTTAACACGAAGTAATTAATTTTGATCGGGCCAGACACGACGTAGGTTTATAGGTACCTCCTGGCCGAAACAATATACGATAGTAATATCGTAATATTATTATATTACGTACGTACGTGTAATAATTTTCGGTTTAAACGCATCCGCGGACAGACGACCGATTCGCGTCCGAACCAGTGTGATCGGATTAGATTTATCGCTCGTCCATCGAAACGCCTAGCCGCCGAACCGGTTATTACAACGTCGTGTGTTACCATATATTATTATTATTATTATTATGGTTACCACTTACCATCGACGCCCGCGTGTGTGTCCCGGGCGACGACACGTCGACACAACCCCACAAAGGCGGGCCATATAATATTATAATATCGTTATGAAAACAATATAATATATATTATGTTGGCTGTGTCTATAGTGCAGCGTGTACTACGCCAGCGTCGTGGAACAGGTGAGCGGCGGGGAGTGAATAAATAATAAAAATATTAAAACGTAGACGAGATTAGTCGGGTTTCCGCCACGAACCTCGGCCCTAGGGCTGATGCACGAGAGCGGATTAATTAGTTTTCGAAAATCAAATTATAACCGGACGGGATTATGTCGCGCCGGCGGTCGGCCCGACCACGTGACGTCACGGACCGTCGGCGCAAGCCACTCGTGTAGATCAAATATTTATAAAATTGTATTCGAAAATGTAAAAATAATATTATTAAGTTGATTTATATTTTATTTTTAAAATTATGAAAAAAAGAAATTTTATTACAGTAGTTGTATATCACACTTATTTTGTGTCACTAAAACAAAAAAAAGGTCGTCTAAAATCTAATTTGAGTGTGTGGGAGGCGTGAGATATTTGAAAATGTACAAGGAGGACATATACAGGTTGGGAACCACTAGTGAAGATATTATATAAATATAATATTAAATTATTATAATATGTCCGACGATCGTATAATATAATATTATGTACCAATATTAATAGGAAATTGTTGAATTAATATTACATAGGTATTTATTATGTTATAATCCCTCAGTGGTTGATTTCGGCGGGCTCGTCATTTTCCCATAAAAAGTCGCCCCCCGACTCTGATACAATAACTATTATTTTACACACACATGTTCCTTGCTCTGATTTTTATAATCGGAATACACATATTTTCTTGGAAGAAAACTGCGATTCGACTGCGAGAAACTCCAACGACGTGTACGTCTACTACACCGCAAGTGGAATCGCCTCGAAAAGTTTATAAATATTATACCATGAACTTCTCGAAAGTGTCCACAATAACCACGGTACTTGATCTCAACTTTTTAATAAATTACCGTAATGAGCACCTGATGGATTTGAAAACAATAGTTACGTTCGTAACTCCACGTATGATCGTATAATATAAAACGTATGTCATGCTCGTCGTAGCTACGTAACGAGGTTCTACCTCAGTGTAGCCAAATTGTTAGTAATATTTCGCTATATTTATTTTGTATTATGTATATATTATTTTCTTGAGAATAAAATTATTTGAAAAAAAAAAACGAAAAAAATGTCTATTAGGTGAACAATATATTGTATAATATAATATTATGAGCGTATTGGTATGAACCAACTCTTATACTAGTGGCGTAATCTTTCAGCTGTTAATGGACCTCCCCTCTTCCTTCGGGTGCAGTGTGGCTTTGGTTTTATTTTTGATCTAATATATTAGTGGTATTTTAAATAACTGTAGCAATTGTAAATTAGCAAATTAGTGTGGGTACAATGAAAATATAAAAAAATTATAATATAAGAAAAAATTACTTAAAAAAAAAAAATTCAAGGAATTGATTAATACGTGACTCGTGAAAATCATAAATCCTCCGTGACTCATTTTTCAATAGATTTGTATGATACTGATATTAAGTTTGTCTTTAATTGCAATTGACGGAACAACCGATATTGTACGATTGTATAGACGGCCGTTTCCATATTTTGGCGTTACAAAATTTGCGAGGAAAACGCATATTATACGATCCCTACGGAAAAACCCGTCAGTTTCGTTGCACGAAATCTATCTAACTCTGCACAATAATTATTGCAATGTTGTCGTATAGATGTGTATATAGAATATATTATATGAGAGTACCGGACAAAAACCGTATGCATTCAAAAAGTTGAAGTCTCCGCATATTCGGGTCTGCAGGTGACAATACGTCGTAATATATGCACCGGTGCAGTGAATAAAAATGTTGTGTAACACGCGAGTTCACCGTGGCCGGTGTAGGTAAAAGAATATATCATGCGGAAGCATAAAAAACCATAACTCGAGCCAATTTATAGATACTCGTTCGCGTTTAGTTATCTAAATAATGTAACATAATGATCGCGGAATTCGCGTCACACGAAATTTCTCGCCCTAGTGGGTGTATTACAATGTCATTATCCCCGAGGGCACGTTTATACGACGTCTATAAATTATATTAGCTGAAGTGTATGCTGTAATAATGATATCGCGCTGAAAATAATATTATATAACAATAAGTCGCCTTTCTTACGTCGTCTGCTCCGGTGAAAAAAATTACGGACGATCCCGTTTTTTTATTCAGTTTATTTATGTTATATTTTAATTTTTAATTAATTTTCAAATTGTAAACACCCGCGACGACTGCTAGGGCGTAATATACTTACGTGTATATAATATAATATATACGCACATTAAACAGACGCCTCGTAAAAGGTATTTTACTCTGTGGCCGTTTCTACAGTGGAAAGCTCGCAGTGACAATCGATTTTATTTATTTTAGCAGAAGAATTTCTTTCGCTTTTTACCGTAGGTACGACGACGACTCCAACAGCAGTGTATAGACGCTGCAGCAGTATGAAAATAATGATATTATATTATATTATTTCCTTTGACGCCGACATTGCACTATAAAATGTTCCGTATAAAGACATTTTCCTGTTCACGCGGACGGGGTTCTTTATTATTCACGGATCGGGTTATTTTGTTACATATTTTATATTACCTATATAGTGCCTATATTATACCTACTAGTACGCACAGAGTTTGATATGCACGCCTATAGGTATAATAAACCTGTCGATAAATCATATTGTTATAAATAATATAAAATAATTAGGTAGAATATTATATAGGTACTTAAACAGCTCTCGTATATTTCCACGCGTTCGGTAACTGAATAATTTATTATTATCGTCCAACCGTCGCCGTCGTCATCAACGCCGACATAATTAAATACCATAACGTCTTAAATCCAATATTAAAATATTTCAAAATAAACAAAAAAAAAAATGCCTATACCTATACTATTATTATGTAATGATTTATTTTATCTCGGATGAACAAATCGATGAATATTATAATTAAAAAAAAAAAAAATGTTTGTATAAATAATTAACTTTATACGCGTAAAATCACCCACATCCTGAACAGGTATTTTAATTACGATCGTGTTTTACTTTGAAATATTTTATGGCCCATTATTATTTGTTTTGATTTCAATAGTAAATCCAACGATATTAAAGTTAGAGTGGTGCCTATAAAGTGCATTTTTTTCATTCATGGACAAATTATATCAATTTCTTAGAAATAAATTTATATTATAAACATATTAGATTAAAACTAGATAACTCACATATAATATACATATATGTAGTGTTTTTAGTTTTAACTTATGTATAGGTAAATTATAACTCTACAGGAATATAGGCGGCGACGAAACCAGGGTGGGTTTTGGGTGCTTAATCTTCCCCCCACCCAATTTCTTTTTCACCCTAATACATTTATTATTTAAAATTTATATTATGTTTATATACTATAAAACTTAGTATAATTTATACTTAACACCCCCCCCCCCCCCCCAACATTTATAATCCTTACTACTCCACTGAATATATGTATTATCAGAATTCAAAGTTATTTTTTTATTAAATCAGCTGATTAAGACTTCGAACGCGAAAAAATTAACAAAATATAATGCAGCGGTATATCTCGGTTTTAGAATTTTGTATAGTGTATCTCAGTTCACGGGAAACTGTAAAGATTTGCACAAGTATGAACAGAAATCTATTTTGGAGAAAAGAGAGAATCCCACTAATTCTTGGAGATGTAAATACTATAGTATTATAATTAGATACCTATACTAATGCAATCACTCATACCAAATATTTTGATTTTATGGTATAAACAATTATAATATACCCGTGCGAGGTATAAGACTCGTGTATTAGAAAAGTCACATTTATTCTCAAAACAAGATTTATATAATATTTTTTTACATTAAATCTCGCATTAAAAAAATCGTCCGAGTTGTACTACAGACGAGTTGTTGTAGCTATATAGGACACATTTCCATGCGATGACATTTTTATACTATTAATTTAACCAACTTAAACGCGAAAACGGAACTCGATTATAATAAATGTCTTGAATCCAAATAAAAATATCCGTACGAAAATGCATAATATTATTACGGAATACACCGAGGACACGTTATTTTAAATTCATTGAAATATTGAATAAATCCACGTTGGCGGTACGGAGCACGTATTTTGTCAGCGAGCACTTTAAACACGAAATACGTAGTAACATAATAGATATATATTATATTATATACATATTATTATTATATATATATATATAGATACGAAAATAAAAATGATTTCGAACGTTGGCAATTTTTTTACGATTACGAGGAATGATAATGCAAAAATACGTTCGCGTGTATACATAATAATATTATAGCGATTTGAAAAAGTCGCAATGTGCGTTTACTTTGTATTGGAATTATTGAAAGTAGGTACATATCGCATAATATATATTATATTATACACATTACATTGAGTGTGTGTGTGTTATGCGCTTTATACCAGGCTGTACGACTTTATGTGCATTGTGCGTAATTATTGCGACGATAAATCACGACCGGCGGCAAAGAATAATTTTTTCCAGGATATCACATATTATGTATTATATGGATAATATTCGTACATAATACGATAAGACCGCATTAACACGATTACCCGTGGCACACCGTCTCGTCACGATACTTTTTCAATACGGCATTGTAATCCTTAACGTATAATTTGATTATTATTATTATTATTATTATGAGATTATGCTTGTCGTGGATTTCTGCGGCAGAGGAGACGTATATATTTAGAGTTGATGTATGATGTCGTGTAAGGCGATACGTGGACGGACGTCGTCCCGGGAGACTAGGTATAAAGAACATAAAAAAAAGGGCACGTCGAGTACAATATTTGTCGGCTTCAATGGCGAGTCGGTGTAAAAGTCATTGTCACGGACACACTTATTATTCGCATATACTTCGCCGGACTATAAACCGTTAGCGTAGCCCGTGGGCCCAATAAACACTTTGGCGTGAAACGGAGCTAGTCGGAGACGTTTGACTAGAGAAAAAAAATCGGTAACAAGGTCCTTTGATTTCCGTGTTTATACTTTTTTATTGTTCCTTGTACTATTATTATTATTATTATTTTACCTGATGATCAATGGTTATAATCGATTTAAATTGTTCATCAAACAGTGCATATAGCAACTTCTTTTATTCGCACCACTAAATAAAATCACTTATTATATTATTATGACTACAAGTAAAATTATATAATGATAATAATATCACGATGTATGTGATATATATATGTAATAGAAACATGGGTAGGTACATGAGTTTTTCGTGTAGGTTGTTAATGGTTTTAACGTTTGAAGAACATAAGTCTTCTCAACGGTGAATGCTTAGGTTAAAATAATAGGTATATTTATATTATGCATGAAGACATTATATTATGCATATAATAAATGGTATTGGAAATTTTTATTATATTTTTTATAAGCATTTTATGTTTATAAAAATTATCTGAGTGTATTAAATAGTAAACTAGATTTTAAATCTATTATATTATATTACATTTGATGTAAAATAATTATTAAGGATTATCCTAAGTACATAAAGTTTAATAATTCAGAAACTATTCGTTTAAGTTTTGATTTATATTCAATAAAACGTTTAACATAAAAATCTTTCTTAACAATCTGCAATAAAAATTATAGGTAATTCTTATTTTAAAAAAGATTGTATCGAAAAAGAATGATTCTTAAATGGCATAAAAATTGATTTCTTGGAAAATATAGTACGTAGTTAATATTATTAATATAATATGTACTTAATATATTAAAAATCATAGTTTGAATAGATATATTATTAAATGGTAATTGGATGTGAACATGGTCAGTGAATTGAATGTTTGATGATAACTTACTGATAAGTTATCATAAGTAAAAATATTACTCCAATTGAGTCACGTTTACCAGCTTTTAATTGCCATTCATATGTATTAATATTTGGTCACTTATAAGGAATGGCCTAAAAAGTTGTCAAAACACTATGATATAGTACACATTATATTATTATGCTGTCTAAAAAATATTAAAACTTCTGCAGTAAAATGCGAAAATTATAATATAACCATTGCTAGTATTAAAATAACTCAATTTTTTTTATAATAATTACTGTATTGTGGTTTTTTTTATCATAGATATGATACATAGTATACGTCTACTATGACGTGACGATTACAATAATATTATAAGCTCAGGCCCCGTTTCTTTAGTGGCTTGCATCGGTTAAACCAGCCCTGTTCGTAATATATTATAATATTATATACCTACATTGACAGTAGAGATATAATGGTGAATTAAACGCGTCGTATATGACAATTTTATAATATATGGGCGCTTGCGAAAACTCTAAGTCCATGTCTCCCCAGTATTAAAGTCATCCACGCCGGGCAGTAAAATATCCAGACTCATTACCATTTCCGTCGGGGAGAAGCGCTTTCGGGGCGGATAAAAAAAAAAAACAAACAAACAAACAAATAAAATACCGTCAAAACCTAACTGCCGGCAGGTCGCTATAAAATATAGTAAATAAGATAAGGCCTCTACGCGTTGTCGTATACCTATATAATATATATATATATAAATCCATACTACGATCGGGAGAATAGTTTGCGGCTCGGCGGCGATTTACGTTTCCGCGAGCGAGCGGGAGGAACATTAAAAAAAAAATAAAAAAAAAATATACTGCTAAAAGCACGATAAAGAATTTATACATGTATATAATAATATATTATGTGTATAGGTGCAGCGCGTATATTATATCCAATTGAAACCGGAAAGTCTGCGCGAAAACGAGCGCGAGAGAGAAGGAGAAACAGAGAGACACTGCACACAGAAAGAGAGAGAGAGTGAGAGACCTGCAGCGGGTATGCGAGATTTAAACGTTATCGTCGCGCGTTTAAGGGGGGCTCGAATTTTGTAGTTTTGTTACCGCCACCGCCGACCGAAGCGTGAGTAATATAATACCTAGGTACATAATGTTACCGGCGAATTATAAAGGAAACGATTCGCGCGAGATTACCATATTATTTTCCGTCCGTCGCCGCCGTCACGGCGACAATAACCTATATTATTATAATATAACGATAAAGAACGTATTCGACGAGGCTGTGTACCTGGGATTTACACGGGATTTGACGAGAGACTTGTTCAATATTGTTCGTGAGACTATATTATAATGTCCTATACTCGGCAGCGGGTTTAACACGTCCGGCTCTATTCGTTTTTTTTCTTCATACCGTATACTGGCCCATTTTCAACAACGTGATGATATAATATGATCATAAACATTATTAATTGCATAGTAAACAATGTATAGATGTGTGTATATAGTATATTATATCTATATTACATCTAAAAATTAGGATGGACATGGTACAGACGTAGATCGACAGAACATAATTGATAACAAGCCTTTGAACCAAAAAATACTATGCTACAAGTAGGTATTCATTAAAAAGTGTAGAATAAGTGTAAAAACAGTTGTCCACTAGTATGATTTTCTAAGGTATTAATGCATTGAAACAAAATTATTAAAATATTTTAATTATATTTTCTGAAAAGTATGTAAGTACCACCGTTTCCCAATAGTATATGTTTTATTGTAATAAACGAAACGTCCGAATGAAAAGTAGATACCTAGTAGTGTTTAAGTACAATAAAAGTATCAAAACTTAAAAAAAAACTCAAATTTTGGCTCAAAACTCAGTGTACTTAATGGTGATAATAGTATATCGGTGATAAATGTACCTACCTATATACCTACTAATTTATCATATTTTATTATAATCTTTGATTTTCATTACAAATTATAAAATATAATATAATATAGGTTTAACCGGGAAGTGGAGTGTATACGATGTTTGGCCGAGTATAGTATAGATAAATCGTTTTAGATTAGGGTATCACGTATCACGATGGTGCGTGTAAGTACGTCAGATTGTATCTAGCCATTAAAAAATAAACACGGCTCGAGTACAACTAACTCGTCTACAGTTTGAACATCGAATAATGTAAGGTCTAGATATCGTCTCTCTGCTCGTGTGCCTCACACGTGTCATAATTGATGCAACGTCCGAATCGAATTGGTCATCATAATATCGGTCAAGATGATGTAATACAAGTACATGTACATGTCTATATAATTATCGGTATAATAAAGACTGTGGGCGGCTGCGGCACGCGTCTGGTCGCCGCCAAAAAGGAAACGAAAAAACCTCAAAACATAATAATGAACCTCTGCGACGGCGACTTGGTCGTATAGTCTTCGTGTCGGGTCGCGGTCGACGACAAAAGACGAATTGCGTATACAATATAATGTTGTATAGTAATACTCACTCGAAAATATCTCGCGAAACAATAAATGACGCCGTCCGCCAGAGACGCACATATAACAATAATATTATTATAACGACACATACGCAGTCGCGAATCGTCACAATAATAACAATAACAATAATAATAATTATGAATGCTTGGCGTTTACCACAATGGATTGTCGCGCTCCAGAGAAATTATCCACCGGCGGCGGAATGATTACTGTTAAGACTCGCGTGTTGACAATGCGTGTCGTCGTCATTGTTCCCAGATATAGTGTGTGCGCGCATGCGCGCGACCGCGAAACGAATCGCACGCGACGTGATACGTCGCATTAGACGGCCGACGACCAACCTTCACGATCTAGCATAATACTTAGGTAGGTTTTGGGTAGGGCAGATGATAACACTAAAATAATTATTTATAGTAATATTATTTTATCACATTTTGTACAGACGACGACACGTCTTCGAAAACACACCGTCGTACACCTATATGATATAATATTATATATTTAATTTCCTCGGTGGACTCGACGAGACGTTCGGTCGCCGCGGTCAGGGTCGAAACGCGTTGATGAACTATCACATAATATAATTGATGCCGTACCTACTGCGACCTCGCGGCATATGACTCGATCCGATCTTGTTAGAGGTTTTTTATCACGAAATATAAATAATATGACGTATTACATATCGGTTTAATATGGCACCAAAAGCTATAGGGGAACTATATACTAGCTGAAACTTGTTTGCCCCGCAACAGAATATTGATAAACGAAATCTCGAAACCCTTAGCAATATTATACATTCTACTCGATGAAACCGATACCTCTCCGACGCGTGCACGACAACGATTTCAGAGAAGTCACTGCGATATTTGAAATTGCGTCTGGAAACTTCTGAATATCTATATTATAGTAGCCCGCGTTCTGTGCAGATGGGTGCTGGAATCATTCATCGACTGTTTTCGATGTTAAATACATTTGAATTACAGCTCCGGATGTCAATAACTAGTTGAGTACATTATTATGTGCTATTGTGACACCCTGCAACCTCAACCCACTCGACCGTTAGGGGTGGGCGCTGAGACGCGCTTTGGCGGACGGCCTTGAAGATTACCTAAATTATTATAATATGTATCGTATAGATATCACATATTATTGTTATTATTATACTATTGTCATTATATCATTATCGCGGCTTCGTTGTCATTGGTGGTTTGCGGAAAGTTTTTTTTGAGCCCATCGAACGTAAAATATATTGCAATCGAACGCGGTGTATAAATTATAGTTTCCGCGCGTTCCGTTCCGGTGGAAAAGAAAAATACGTCATTTTCGCCACAGTGTAAAATACCTATACCGCATTAACACCCGGCCGACGACTCCTCCCCTCCCGCCGACGTAATCGACACACAACAACCCCCCGTGAACCTTCGATGATAATTCCGTGACCAAATAGCTATATATATAATATATTATATATACAGTAAGCAGCTCTATATTATATATACTCGGATTAAAGTACGACGACGGGGGCGTTAATATATCAACCATTAAATTGTATTTATTTCTTTTTATTTCCTTCTCGCCCCCTTTTTATTTTTATTTATTTATTTATCTACTCTTGGTTTATCTGTTGTTGGTCCCGCCGCCGACGGTTCGAATTCCTATAACGTCCGGGCGACAAAAATCGGCAACAGCAGCAGCAGGTATACCAACACCCGCTACCCGCCACCAGACACCCGCCGACCGATTTTCCAATTCAAAAGGTTTTCTACGTAGCTATAGATTTTGCCACGAATTTCAGACTATATTTTTCGATTAAAAACCCCAGTACTCTTAGTGGGGGGGGGGGAGTCAGAAGTCAGGAGGTAGTTTTTCTTTTTTTTTCTTTTTAATGTACCGGCGACGAGGAAGGAAAAACATACTTGTACGGGCACACTCCAAATAGAAATTTAATAGCTTTTCCTGGACTTCTTACTTCTAAGTATATATATATAACAATATATACCTTCCTATGGTGTTGACTTTGCTATATATTATTTTTAAAATAATAATATATTATATGGTTTATACAAACAAGGTGATTCTTATAAAGGTAAACAATAATTTTCGGGAAAAGTATTAACTTTTTTGGAAATAATTTTTTCTTCATAGATAATAATATTATTTTTCGTCATCAACAAAACAACGTAATGAAAAAAAACACATTTTTTTACTATTTTCACCGCTAAACTTTTTTTAAGATCTTTACTCTAGTCTATGGATGGTAAATTAATGGTAGCATTACATATACGTATGCTCATATCATGACTATGTTGTCAGCAGGTATAATAAAATTAGAATAATATTATGTGTTGTGGTGTTGTCGTGGGTTTCTAATACCCTGGAATGTTTTTACCACCCCTGGGAGAAAAATGATCTTAGGATAACTTTTGCCGGAAGTAAAATAAATCTAGGATATCTATACTGTGGGGAAGTTAAACTTAGGATAATTTTACCCCCCTTAAAATTTTACCGTGGGTATAAAATAAATATTCTATGTTCATTTTACCTCCGGTTAATATATTCTAGGTTTTATTTACCCCCGTTAAAAGTATACTAGGTTTTTTTTTTACCGAGAGTGTGGGTGGTAAAAGTCACCTGCTACGATGGGACTGATGGAACGCGTGTTACCTTCATGATGCTATCTAGGTTATCTGACAAAGATAATAAATTAATTTCAAAATTTTAGACATACGGTATAGCGTTTACCTTATATGATAATATCTTAGATTATAATTTTTAAGGATGTTATCCAGATAGGTAAATATATGCAACTAATGTAGCGTTTGGATCACGATGCCAGTTTCAATATCAACTACAGTATTTTTAATGCTATTGCCATTTCTGTGGTTATCTTGCTTATCCAATATCCATACAATGTACAACCTCAACTGATGTTTAAAAATCATTGATTTGTATCAAACTTATTTTTAATAACTCAATTTTTTACCAAGACTATATAATATCATTGTTACTTTTTGTTATGGTGGATAAAATTTACATTTATATTAAATGAGTGAGTGCTGCGTTTATTTAATATTTTACACAGAATAAAATCATAATATTATAAACATTCATTTGAAATACTAATGATAATAGTACACATACGATTTTTAATAATTTTCCTACACTTTGTTTTTATTGAGACTTTAAGTATTAATGATTGTTCAGATCTTTATAAAATAAGTATTCGAGAATTGAATTTAATTGTATTGATTGTTGATGTTCTTGGAATAATTTTTAAATCGAAATACATAATATATTGTATTGACTATATTATGTTTCTATTTTTTTTTTTTAAGTCACAGTTATATGCAAAAAATGATAAAGATACAATAAATACTCAATCGACGCTTTCGTTCTTTATTCCCTAAAATAAAAAATATAAGTAGGTACCTATAGATAGCTCTAAATGGTTAACAGTAATTCAATTTTTTTTTACGACAAGTTTTTCAACGTGCATTTAAATTATTCGTATTACGGCCGATTTAAATAATTAGCAACATTTCATTATAACCTATCCCCGAGTCAGCCGATACGAATAAATTACAACTAATTTAATCATGAAAGAATCTCTCAAGTATTTTTTATAACTATTCAAATCGGAGACACTGCGTATTGTAATAGTATATTATTATAACATTATAATTATCTACATAAACAATTATAATGCAGGTATGGTAAAATCACTTAAAATTAATGAAAAATGAAATATTAACCAAACGTTTTCACGCTATTTTGATGAAACCCTAATAATTGGAATGTAAAATAATCTAAATTCTAAGAAAAGTATGGTTTAACTCTTGTAGGCTTTCTTTTATTAATGAATAAAATAAAAACAATTTAAACATTTTGCATTTCGACAAAATGATTTCGTACATAAAACATGGGCGGATCATCTTACTTTATTTAATATCGTACAGTGTTTTTTCTTAGTAAAATATTAAAGTTGTAATTTATACAGACATCAGACATTATTAAGTTACCAAAATGTTTATTTATATTGAGTCAATTTTGTCACGTAAAATATTCATCAAGCCAAACTCGTGACAACACAGTGCGATATTATTATGTTTATATTAATATTCATACAGAATTAAAGTTTTTGGTCGAACAAATTGCCGTCTATATTATACTCCTTATTAGAATACGTATATACGTGGAATAGACTATGCGGTACCTAATACAGTGATATCCACGTGCCCCGAAACGTCACCATTATAATTATTTAAAACCTTGTGAGGATGTGCTGCAGGTTTTCGAAAAACATCCAAGGCAAACACGGATTACTGCAGTATTCTAATATACCGGAAGTACTGATGACATCCGACCGAGCACATGTTTAGCATATGCACTTGCACGTCGTAGTGTTTATAGTATTATAGTAGATGCTTTACCTACGTTATACCTTAATTTAAGGTCCTTAAATATTATTCCAAAAATACGACCCGTGATCAGACGGATCAGGTCGGAGGTCATAGATCAAATTAAGAGAGTGGCTCAAAATGTTGATAATATAATAGTTGATATGATATTTTATACTGCTTTCGATACACTTTATTACTAATATTTCATAATTACTTTCTTGTTGTAATGTCCAATAAAAGTTCACGAAAGTGCGTTTGATTTTTACACGGCGTTTTAGATAGGCAATTTAGGTACACCATTTTTCTTGATAATATCGTTTTGCAGTATTCGATCACGCGACGTTCGCTGTGAAGAAAACGAATTGAAATAAAGAAATCACAAAAAAATAAAGCAAAAATAGTGCCAACAACCATTGGCATAGATGCGTCGACAATCACACACATAAGATTACCACACACGATGTCCTAAGTGGCCAACGGTTGTCTTTTTTATACAATACTATTATCTCGATATTAATAATATGATAGTTAAATTATTTATCGTTTAGCCATTTGAAATTAGAAACGAACTCCAAATCGGGTGGAATTCGGTCTACGATTATGCAACCACGGAAATATTACTCTATTCCAGCCGTGGTTTACGGTATACTTGACAGTATTCCGAGACTGGTCGATATTATATTATTTCGGATTGGTATGTGTGAGGTCAATCGTTATCAAGCTTTGATAAATTTGACAAGGGTGTTAAACGTAAATCAGTATCAGATTCCCACTAAATTAACTGGGGTATAATTGAAAACCAACTCGTACAATATAATAACCATAATTTGTCGATGTAAATACCGTTCGATAATACATAATACAATTTTTTCAATAACGAAAATGTTTCACAGTATTTTGGATGAACAATTTTATATTATAGTGTTTCATGTCGATGAGGAAATATAAATAATGATAAGAAAATACAAATTGAGACAAGTAAATACAACTAATAATGATTAACTAGAAAAAAACCGAAAGCGTATAACATTGTTTAGAAACAAGTGAAAACGTTTTCGTTGAAATATTATGAAAAGACGAAAGAAAAATATTAAACTTGGAAACTAAACAGAAGATTGTTAACTTTGAATGTAATCCCAAAGATTAATATATTCTTTTCAAACTATGTATGCATACTTAATAATATTATATACACACACAACACAAAACTATTATTATATGTATATTAATAATAATCAACTTTTCGAAACGACATAGGTACAAAGTATCCCGCTGACACGTTTAGTGTAGTTTTCGCGTTTAGAGTAAATATGATTGGTATGTGATAATATTATTTGTTTCAACCGCAGTCCCAGATAAAAAAATGTTCTATTGAAACGTAAAATGAGTGTATTGCATTTTTTGATATCGTTTTGCGTTTCTAACTAGTAAAATAAAACTATCAACCTATTTCTATCATATATGTTATCATAATTTGTCACTAATCACTACTTTCAAGTAAGACCAGGAGCTGATAAACCTCAAAAATATTTCCTATAAAATAATATAATAATATTAAAACAATAATCTAATAATAATCTCTATAATATTTCCTCGAACCCAATCTTTTTGTATTGTGATATGTGATACCTCAAAACTAGAACACTGCAAACTAGCTATGTAGGTAGATGAACACAGCTATCATGACGCAACATAGAAAAGTAGAAAATTAAATTACCAACCTTACAGAACACACTACATTAGTTCATATCAGTATGGTTCACAAGATAGGAACTCACATTAAACACTACCAAAATTGACGCAAAAATGTTTGCCCAAAGAACATATAAAAACTTAATACTATAAGTACTTAATTATCAACCCATAAATCGGAATGATAAAATATATCCATCAATAACTAAAAGCCTTGTAAATTAATGTTGAATCCAGGTATACTTCAGGGGGGAGACTTTTTTCACCCCTGACCAATACAACTTGTACAAATTGTAGTCATTCGTGATAAAAAAAAAATATAAAACTGTAAAATACACATAGATCAAAAAAAAAAACCCGGTCTAAGTCATACGAATGAAAATGTTGTACCTCTTAAAAATGTATAGTTCAACACTACTAATTAAATGTTCACTTCTACAATATATATGCATAAATAATAAGACCTGCACTCTTCACATACACACGTCCAATGTAAGTCACCGCGTTTCAAACAAAAATTAAAAATCTACAAACAATACAAAATTCATTTCTCAGAATAGCTCTAAAAGCCCTCTGGTTCATTCGTAATAAGCGACTCCAATACGACACCGGATTACCGTTCTTGGAAATTTGGATCAAAGACCAACTTAACTGAAAGAGCCCTCCACTGTACTGCAAATGGGGACAAAATGAAAAACAGCTGATTAAAACCACGCCTCCTTCAAGATTTCCTGCTGTTTCCTCCATCATCATCGTCAACTTAATTTTGTAGAATTTTGTAAATTTACATTTATATTGATAATATTTATAATATTTTAAAGTTAAATTTCGTTTGAAGGTTTAATTTTAAATTCATTAGTTTAAAATAAATTGTAAAACATGAACACATGATATTATGTTGAAAAGATTAAATTCATAAAAATCAATACAAGTTTAAAATATTATATTATTTATTGGATTATTATTATTTCATTGTTGTATTTTAAATCATTATTGCTCGATTATTTCACTGCGTACGCCAAGAAAATTTAAAACAGTACTTTTTAGTGCCTTAACTACTTAAAGTTATTTAAATCATTAAAAAAAAACACGAATATTTATCTTCATTGCGATGCCTACAGCGTGCAAAATTACGAAATCGACACGAATAAAAAAAAAATACCAATTACTTATTACACTGTTCTCTCTGAAAAACTTTTTAAATGCCTTCTGACGTTCAAATCCTTTCCGTGTTAAATTAGCAATGAATTTATGTAATTAGACATTCCTAAACGTATATATAACTGTTATTTTATTCACCATCGCCGTATTTCAGATTTTTACAAAGATGGTATGAAATTTTATTCAACGGTAATAAACATAAAAAATGTACTGCAATAAAACTAACTTGCCTCGAGTGGGGGCGAGGGGTGGGTTATTCCAGCTATGACACCCCTTCCACCACACATAAATATACGCCACTTCCGAGCACGACTATGGAAATTCCAGACGAAAACCATTAAGCACCGTACTGCACTAAATTATGTTTACAATTAGGATTTTATTCTCAGAGTTAAGGGAGGGACGTGTATAATTCTTAATATTATTATGCTTTATTAATCAGTATTTAAAATTTGTAAAACTAACGTTTGTCGTCATATTTAAATCGCGCAAAATTCTTGTAAAATTGTCAATTGTATTTGATCGCCAATCAAAAGGGCTCAAGCCCGTTAAATTGTTGTGAATAAATAAAAAATAATTATTATTGTTCTTACCGCCCATACCATGGATATCTTACAGTAGTTTTCCCTACCCCCTTTAGAGTACAACGCGAATCTGTGGGATCATGTTAGTTTTCCGGAAAAATTGTCCAGGTGACTATCTGGGTATAACAAGTACAAACTGCAATTAAATAAATACTATCATCCCATCATTTGTATGCACAAGAATATAAACTAAAATTTGAAAGCAAGTAATATCTTATCCACGTTTATTTTTGATTGAATATTATAGTATGGTAATTGTTATTATCCTCAACTAATATAAGATAGTTGTAGGTACCTATATTATAATTGCAGTGTTAAACGGTACGACGATAAATCTTACCCAATGCGCCGCCGTCGCAGAGTGTTAGTGCGCATATCAACAAGTTATACATACTTAACATACACTCCTGCAGCAGTTCTTAGATTAAAACGTACCTGTAAAAAAAAAAAACAACACATTGTTAGTTTCAATTCAATATATAGTATGCCTATGAGTCAATCATTTATTTATACCGATAACATCCCGTGAATATTCCTATATGGCCCCACATTCACTGTTGTTGATAAAAAAAAAAATAATATAGTTATTACGAAAAATGTAATTATTATTTGACAGGAAAATCGGTTTTGTAGTATTTAATATTAAAATATAAAAATCCAATTATAATGTGAATAATGAATAATAATTTATTTTTGACATAAAAGTTAATAAACATTGAGCAAGCCGTTAAAATGTACATTCTTTTACAGAGTTTAAATAAATAAGCTTAAAAAATTGGTTGTCTGAGATTGTTAACCATCACAAATACAAATGTTGTAGATATTATTTTTTTTTGGCAAGGTAGACCAAAAAATATAGCAAAATTAAATGGTGTACGTTATTTAAATACTACTAGATACCTAATTCAAATACTTCAATTACTAAGTTGTAAAATATACGTATAATAAATAATATTATATTATATTTTACAAATTATAGGCATGTGCCTAAGACCATCATCGCGTATTATTATTATTAGTATTTCGTTTGTTTATTTGTTTGAATTCACAGAAACAATTATAATATTGCATTGAAAAAACCCTTTCTATCAAAACTTTTTCTGAAAATAAATTGGTATTTTTAAAAATGCTTTCATAGCTCATTTACATTTTTTTCATGATTTTCTCGAATTTTTGATATTTACGTCACTGAACTCTTTTTAAAGTTTTTTCGTCCAAAATTTGTTTTTATTAAAAATAAACAAACATAAATTAAAAGAGGAAAAACCATAGATAGCACTCTCCATACAAACGAGGTTATAAAAATATTGTTTATTTTTTTTAATAAAAACTATTGAATACAATACTCTCAATGCACGCCATGTGTTGAAACTTTTCTTTTGAAAAAAGAACAACCAAACCACGAAAAACGATGTGTATAGTCGTGTGTTGGGTATAAATAATCCAAAATGCCGATGGCCAAGCGCACACTCATGTTGGGTTAAGTGCAATTAAATTTTGTTTTACTTCAGAATCTTATTTTGTAGTATATCTTTCACAAGTATTTAATTAATTTCTTAAACATAGTGTTTTGAAATGAAATTTTCTTTTTTAATACAGTATAGATTCAGGTTATATCGAAACCCAAAAAAGGAACAGAAAAAAGTTTGAGATATCGAGTTCGAGATTACAAACAATTTGAGATACCGACGTTTGCCTGTAGTTAATTAATTGTACGTGTTTTAAATTATTATTATTATAATTATTTATTTTCATTTAAAAAATTGTTATATTATGTATATATACATGGATATTAATATAAAATATTAATACTTATTAAATATGACATTATACATAAAGGATTGTCTCCGTAAGCTGAGCTTGTTAATGCGTGGTTTGCTTAAAATAAAATTAGTTAACTAAATAGATACAATAATTAAAATATGATGAATAAAATTTGACAAATAAAATTTGACAATAGTTATAGTGTGTCCAATGGTAGCTTCTTTCGTCAACCTGCCCTTGTACAATATTTATTCAGTCGGATGAAGATCTTGTTATTTTAGTACTTGCATGTACAATTTGTGAATACGAAATAATGAAAATAAGTTCCAGAAAAATGCATAAATTAACAATATGTGCTGGGATATTATTTCGATTACATTAGTCGACTAACATGATTTTAAATTATTTTACTACAAACCATATATAGTATAGAGTTTAAAAAAATAATAATAATATTCGATTTGCGTTAAAAGCGCACTGTTCAGTCGCTGCAAACGTTTTAGCCCATTGTTCGGTGATATATTTAGAGTGAAATATTACTGTAGTAAGTATAAGTATAATATTTATGGGATTTATTTCCAAAGTAAAAAAAAAAAAATAAAAAACAAAAGTAAATTACCTACTTTACGATATATATTATATTATATTATATTATAGTACCTCAAAAAGAGGAGAAAAAAAATATTGAAGGATATTAAACGTGCGCCGTCACCAGCTTATGATTATGAATGGTACATTTTCACTCCGTATATTTTATTATCTTTTGTAAAAATATAACTCGTTTGGCAGTCGATACGTTTCTCGCCGTATATATATTTATACCGAACGACACGACAACTGTATAATATGACAAATGGACCAGCACGGTGGAAAGAAGTCCGTCAAAGCATATATACCATATTCCGTAAGAATATTATACCCATACCATTATGATATCCCGAACGAATTCGATTTTAAATTTTATTTTTTGTGAAAATAATACCGACGGTAATTATTTTTATTCTGTAACGTGGAAGTTGCATAGAGAAATTCTGAACGCCACTTCCGGAAAAACCAATTCCGAGGTCATACAATAATATTATTAAATCATATCCTAAATAATATTATAATAAGTACACCTTCTGCTGTTGAGTGATAAATTTCAAGCTGCGGAAACTCTGCATTGTTTAGAAAATTACCTTACTAGACATTTTGATAAAAGAAGTTTTATTCACAATTTAAGATACGTTAAGTTCCGTCGTTTTATTTTATTTCACATTATATTCTGAATAAATACCATTTTCCGTAACAATGTCATATCTATTACTATATGATATCCCGGACGAATTCGATTTTAAATTATGCGCGATGATAATACCAACAATATTATTGTTATCCTGTAACGTGGAAGTTGAATAGAAAAGTATGGATTCTACTTCTGGAATAAACAATTATAGATGCCCTAAGGTAACCTATAGGTCATAAGATAGGTGCGCGTTGTACCATAGTATTAAATTATATCCCAAAATATATAATACACACAATGATGGCGCTGCAGGGTGATCGTTTTAAAACAACGGAAATTCTGCATTGTTCAGAAAAGTAACTCGACTCTTTGATAATATTATTCTCTTGTTTATTTATTTTTTAATTTAAGATACACGTAATTCCAACGTTTTAAATATTGCACTTATTTCGTTAATAAATCTTTTATATTTTGCAACAGAATACGTTTTTTTTATATATTTCGATATATTTAACTATCATATTAAACTTGCTTTCCTAGCATATAATATATTAAAGGTTTCTTCACGTGTTTGAGTGTTTCGATTTTCAATGATATATTTCTTTGCCCAGTAGCAATCACACTCCTCTAATTTAAAAATAAAACAATATTTACCTGCACTCAATTTTAAACTAACCACAGGTAATAAATACAAGCAATAAATAATAATACCAATAATATGTTTAGAACACCTTATTATATTCCCGTTGAGTACGTCCGTACGTTAGTCACCAGTAAGTACATAGTTGTTTGGATTGTTGATATTAAGGTATTTAATTGTCCGTAGTTACTGTAAGCACATAAATTGTAGGTATATGGAATTATAATTTATTGTGTTGTATTAAAATACGTTTAGAAACCGGGAATTTAGTACGCTTTACCGTAGATTTACAAACTTATTTATTTATGGTCTACATTTGCCAATAATTATATTATGCTCCTTACTCGAATTATTTTTTATTTATATATAATAATATGTTATTCGTTTAACTCTTCTCTCTTAATTTCAAGAAGACTTCACACCCGCAAACATTGCACTGCCTTAAAAACCGTAGTGAAATAAGAGACAACTTTTGATAATAGGACAATAATTTACCCTTACGCCAAAATAAGGAACAACACACAATTAT
The DNA here is from genome assembly GCF_019925205.1 of Metopolophium dirhodum. NCBI lineage: Eukaryota > Metazoa > Arthropoda > Insecta > Hemiptera > Aphididae > Metopolophium > Metopolophium dirhodum. The sequence continues at coordinate 55,288,954 of NC_083560.1, read as the reverse complement.
TGGGAACTGCTAAACACGCATATCAATTGTTATGTCGTACGTTTGTTGGATAGATACAACACGCGTAGGGGTGTAGCGTCCTCGTAATTAATGATTTATATTTATGTATAGTTTATTATAAACATTGTATTATCATTAACCATACATTACAAAATATAATGTGAATAATATTATTCCAATTTGTGAAAACTAACTGTGAGCTGTATATATCATTAAAATATCATAAATAAAATAACAGGTATAAACTATGATGTTTTCATCGTTAGCACTCTTTGTTAGACTTTTTTAATTTATTATACTCGAATGAACTTTAGAACAAACTACTCTCAACACTTTGAGACTTATGTCCACGTTTTACCACAGTTCGCTTAGGTCACTGTGGCCGTATAGAATTTTCTTTATTTTTCTCTACCACTTGTTTTTTTATTGTAGAAGGTGATTATTTTGTATGTAAACACTCCTTTCCTCGAGAATGATTAACGTTTTTGGAATTATAATTTTTCCATTAATTAATATTCCCTAATTAAAAGTAAATTCAAAACAATATATTTGAAACTTTTATTTTTACTATTTTTTATCATTGTAATAAAATTGTTTTTCAGTATTTTACGTTTTTGAATGACTGCGTATATTTTTAATTCCATAACCCGAAGTAGAATATTACTATTCCTAGAAACGAATTTCAAATGCATATTCAGTTATTTATAACTTTGAAATATTATATAACGTATAAAAGTATTAAATATTAATTCAAGCATTAAATATGGATTCAAGTGGTACTGAACTACCCCGCGAAATGTAGATTTGGTCCACGCTTCGCACATAAAATTGTATGGTACATTGTAAACAATTATCTATTCGTTAAAAATTCTAGAAATTCTGTAATTTTAATATAAAATTAAATCCCAAGTATAAAACGAGACGACTCGGTCGATCACATTAAATGAATTGTTTATATATATCACGTTTATACGGAAACCAGGAAGTAAATTTGAGTGTGCTTCTCGCCGTACTTAGTTTTCAAATATTCTCTTCGAATACGCTCTTCGACTATATCGGGTCCTGCAAATCTGAGGGTGCGAGTTGCTCGAATTTTAATACTCTAGCATTTTATTACAGTAATCTGTCCTGGATCTTACGGGGCCGCGATATTTTGGTGAGAGACCACCAACCCGTAGGTGTGACACACTATACGATTTCTATCAAATTTCTACCTATATCGAGCATAAAAATATTTATACATAATATGCCGGATATGCATAACATACACGACGCGACACACAAACACACGCGAGATATAGATATATTATTATAAGAATTATTATAATACCGGAACACAAAACCCAGCGGTGCAGCATGCAGGCGCGCATGCGCGAATATATGGTACAATAATACATATGATGTGTACCCTACACGCGCGAGCACGTCGTTTTGGCTTTAATTAATTTGAAGAAAAGTATACGGCGGCGGCGTATGCGATGCGGTTCTTTTGTTCGTACAAATGACATTTGTGAAAAGCCCCGATCGCAAGTACCAGTATATACCGCACGCGGTATTGTGCGTAAACCGTGGTCCGGGTGCCCACGTGGTGGCGATGAATGGCACGTCGAGGGAAAAGAAAATGCTCCGTTTCTTTCATCCTGTACGTGTTTTTTTTTTTTTTTTTTTAATCCTTTCATTTACCCTCCCCATTTCGCCCGGGGCCGTCACAATAGTCGTAACAAATCGAAAGCGACCGTATACCGCGAGGACCGGCGTCTAGTGTGATCTCGCGATTGATAAATGTATTAGCGTATTAATGTGTTGTGTAGGTATATAATACTACTGCGCAGTATGAAGCATCTGAACGGTCGTGGACACTCTCGCCGAAATCATATCAGATATTGGGGAGTGTCCGCTTTATAGAGGGGGGGGGATTCAGTTGCAGTGGAGCGATTCAGAATATCGTGTAAGTATTAGGCGGTCAATTAATACAACTATACGTACTTACGTATTTGTTTTTTATGTATAATATAATTTGTTTTTAAAATGGATTGTTAGCTAAAAACTAACACATCGAATATATTAAATCAACAGTGTGGTATGTGCGTCTTAAGTTATTCGTTACTTTTTTAATTGTTTATAGTATTATTGCTTATAGATTATAATTTCATATTATACTTAATGTACACACATGTACAATGATATTATACCAACTTATATAGTATTTTATCTTTGCGTATTCTACGGGATAGGTAATTACTATTATTCTACAATTACTCTAAAAAAGTGTACATAATTTCCGAGTTTCTGTTATTCAGAAATATTCCTTTTAAAAAAAAGTGAAAATATCTCCGTTCCCGAAAGAAAAAATCCGTGCGCTATATTATACTGTCTGCTGTTAGGTAAATGTTCAGTATATACATAACATGATTGATTCGGTGCTAGGTAAAACATATAAATGCATATGGTATCATAATATGAATTATACGTGGTCGGTCGGAGGTTGTAACTCGGAGTTTACTACGACTTGGACTTGAGATGAAAATATGAAATGATAAAAATGTCTCCAACGGAAATTGATTTATCAAATCGTTTTATATTGTTGTCCGTTTGTTCGAGTCTATACAGAGTTATAGACGTATATATTGTCGTATGTAGGTACTATATTATACTGTCAACGGGTTGACGACCGAGAGAAATACAAATAACAAAATGATTTAAAGGGCATGGCGGCATTCGAGCCACACCAAGTTCAATTAATATTGTCAGGAGAACGGTGTGGCAAAGTAGTAGTCCAGAAATGATCACGGGTTTAATTTCAATATTTGCATTTGAGGATCGAATCGAAAGTGAGATCGGCAAACAGAATAGTATTATGACTAAATTTTTTCCTTTTTAAATATAATATAGTTTTCATTTAAAACTATTGTAACAATGTGTAAAAATACTTAGCTTGAGATGGCGATAATATTGGTACTCGCTTTTACCTTCGATCGAAAACAATAGAAATTTGTATTTCAATAATATAATTATGGTCATAATATTATGGTTACCTAATATTTTTAACCATCTTAACAATTTAGGCAGATAAACTAAATATTAATAGACAACGAGTGTGGTTTAATAAATAATAACTAGGTATTATGACTTATAAAATATATATTGAATAGTAAGTGATAACAATGTATAATATAATTTCAATGATCCGATTAGTGGGGGGACTTCTATCTACCCCCCCCCCCCCCCCCACAACTGGAACACTGAATAATATATTATCATAATACTGCCCCACACAGCATTATTTGAAATTTTATTTCAATGATAATATTTTCTGAATATTTTGAAGTGCTTGAATAATGAATATTTGACTAATAATATTTTATAAATATTTTATTCTCATAATAACACAATATTGTACTATATGATTGCATTAACAATTTTATAAGGTTTACATAAAAATGTTTTTTGAAAATATAAAATTAAAATGTTTTGTAAATGTTTTTATAACATTTTTTTCAAAAATATGAACTTCTCAGCCAAAGAATGTAACTTAAATATTTCCTAATTATTTACGCAACTTTTTAAAATATTTTGAAAACTATTATTTTCCTGAAAATATTTTTACCATAGTTATGAAATATTTTTATGCTATGTGGGTAATACAACGTCATCATACCTATAACATCACTTTAGTGCGCAATACTAGAGACTGGACGATGGACAAAACTCGCACAACAACCAGCTAAAACACTGATCGGCCGTTTCAGATTTAAGAAAAAAAAAATAATAAAGTTTCCTCATTGTTTCCCGCAGCGTTTCCGCGGCGGCGGTCACCTCGTCGTTCAAACAACTAACTGTCTCGCACATAATAATGGTCGCTCACACGAGGTACGAATCCAGCTGCTGAGAGTCGTCGACCGGAAACACCCGATCCCATTGAACACAATAATAATAATATCCAGCGGTGGTGCGAAGTAAGTAAAAAAAAAATTTGCTGTCGCCACGACAGCGTGTCTTGTGTGAGCAGAATTTTCCCACTTTTATGCCACGTAAATTTCGTGGTTTTGTACGCAGTTGAATCATATCGAACACGCATCATAATACTAGAAATAATTTTGCAGACTATATTATAATACATTCTAAAATAATTATGTCAATAAAGAAAACTAAAGTTGAATGCCTAAGCGAATTGTAGAAATTTTTATTAGTAAAAAAACAATAATGAACAATCACGACGGTGGCCGCAGGTTGGAAACGAAGACGTGAGTGCAACAACTAGACATCTCCATATTATGAAAATGTTCAAAATTTCTTATCCCATTTATTGCCACCATAGACCTTATACTACTCTCTAGAATTGCACACTAAAGTGATATACAATATCAAATCAATCGTTCTGTGTTGCATTTGTGACATAATCGACGTTATTGACAAATAAAAATAAATATAAATTAAAAGTAAAAAACAAAAATCATAAAAATTATATAGATGATAAATAATGAAAATTCCCAAAAAGAATATTTTGAAAAAAGTTATCATGTTTTGAATTACTTACTCCAAAATTCACTTATTGTTACGCCTTATATAACCTTAAATCAGTGACGTGACAGTCACAAATCTAAAAATCTGAAATTGGGGTTGTGGGGGCTAAACTTTTTATCCGAAAGATTATATAAATAATTTTAGTAATTATAAAGTTCAAAGAAAATATATTTTTTTATATCATAAAAAATTTGACAATACCAAAAATAAATGTAGTTAATTAATTTTCTTTTGACTAATATTAAACCTTCACCCTTGTTTGCTTTTGTCTTGGAAATATATTGAATACTTCACTAGGTACGTGAAAGAGGGGGAGTGGGTGGGGGTGAATACAGATAGCTCCTGTCACTGAATGGACGCGCATGGGCTATCTGAACAAAAACCCTCCACGATGCTCCGTGCAAAAAAAAAAATTCAAAGTGATAAAACAATTGCACAGCTTCATAAACTTGTAGTATAGGTATATTAATATTGATATTGTAATCTAGTGCGAAGAAAATCTAAAATAATAGGTACTCAATATTCTGTTATTATTTACTTTCAGGCAAGAACAACTTTACTGAGGTATAAAATCGTTAAGTTAACCTCCGTACAGGATTTCTGATATTTCGATGCATATTTTAAAATGAACGGGTTGCACTCGAACTGCGGACAAAACCACGAAATGTAGGCACGTGGTTTAAATATGTGGGCAAACTCTGCTCAGTGCTCACACATAACACTGTCGTGGTGTCGTGAAATTGTTTTTAGTTAGCTCGCGCTATCTACGGATATAGCAGTAGGCAATTAGAAAACGTGGATGCAACAACCAGACATGTTCAATATTTCCAAAATTTACTTTTCCATGAAAATGTTTTTATGGAGGAAAAACCTTTGCATTGATACAAATCCGATTATTTTCTTCAGAGTTATCATACATTCCGTAAATTATTTTCTGTGGCAATCATAGACCTTATACTTCGTACTTAGAATTTTCATTATTTATCATCTATATAATTTTTATGATTTTTTATTTTTTACTTTTAATTTATATTTATTTTTATTTGTCAGTTCTTTGTGTTACATTCTGTACATCACAATAATGTCACTATATGGACGATATTTACAATTGGTTGAACCAACGCACCGCAGCGATTTGTCCAATCTGTATCGATCGGAATATCACTTTGACGAATCGAACAATAACGTCGATTATGTCACAAATGCACCACAGAACGATTGATTTGATATTGTTCCGTTAATAGTGCAAATAAAAAAACCATCCGTGTACAATTAATGTATTTTATTCATAAAAAAGTTATCATTTCCGTCTGAGAAGTTAAATTTCAAAGAATTATTATAAATAATAGTATTCATTTTTATAGTTCTAAATTATAATAAGTGATCTGAATAAGTTAAATATTTTAATGCATGTTGACAGTTATTAAGATTACATAATTATATTATATAATATATAGACGATAACAACTGTTACCCCCTGTAATTGTATTGCAATCAGTTTATTTCGATTATCAAGTTTAAATTTTAAATTTAATTTTTCTTACCCTTGTATATTATTATTATTTTGTTATTTAATTATTGTATGTTAAATCATAATATATTATAACGACTTTTACATCGTGTCACCTTGTAAAACTCGTAAATGGGTGTTTGTTTATTTTTAAAAAGCAGCAGTTAACATAAATATATACCAAGTATAATTCCAATAGGTACATGACGAATCTAATACATTTCAAATGTATCATAATAATATTTTGGTATAAAAAATGAAAACCGTCAGTACGCGTGCACAATAATATACACTTGGATTTCGTTTTAAATGTTCGTATCGACTGTGAAATAGATTCCCGATACAATGTGTCGTATACCCGGTCACGACGCGAATATTACAATAAAAAGCGATATACCAATAACCTAACTTATAACGTAGACCGGGACTGTTTCGGTTAGCCGTCGGGGGCGTGGCGTGTCGCATTGTACAATAGTAATTATTTAAATATTATTATCATCATACGAACATTCCGCGGACCACCACCGTCAGCCGCAGCCCAGCGAGTCGGTCCGAAACACGTCGAATATATTTTTATTTCTCGGTCCGTTTGGGCCATTGTTACACGAGCGCACAATAATAATAATATTAATATTATTATTATTATTATTATAACGATATTATTATGTGGGTATATCGTATGCAGGTATATACGTTCGCACGTACAATATAATGCCCGTTACGGTGCAGTCGTTTTTCGGACCTGAGTTAGTACATTATACTCGGCGGCGTGTGTTGTATTATAATAATGATGTGATATATTATACGTACATAGTTATGATGCGGTGTGGGTACGCATTTTTACGGTCGCGGCGTACGGGCGCATAAATCGTACGACGTATGCACTCCGGCGCGGCCGTGAGGGTGGAAAACCGCATTGTCGTCTCGCCCCCGCGGTCCGGCCCGCGGGGTCGTTGTACAAAACCGAGGGAATGTATTATTATTATTATTATTATTATTATTAATATTACCGTCATCGCCGCGTGCTTGTGAGTGGACGAACGCGTGTATTATCATTGATAATTCGCTTAGTCGTGGGCGGCCGGCCGGCGGAGGGGGTCATTATTATTTTTTTTCCAACCGTATTTCGTACGAAGAATATTGTTAAACGAAAACGTGTATTATTGGGTCCGGGTGTATTAAATATAATATTTTACATAAATATAAAAGCGTTCATCGTTAACACGTTCATGAAAAAAAAAAAAATAATAATAAACACCCTTAATTTTTAAAATTATACCTGCGATATACTTTCGAGTTAATTTACAAGCATCATCGCGCGCGCGCACACACACACACACACACACACACACACACACACACACACACACACACACACACACACACACATGTACATGAGGGTGCTGCATATTGTTATATGTGTGCTTGTGTGTGTGTGTGTGTGTGTGTGTGTGTGTGTGTGTCGTGCGTGTACATGACGTCGGCTCTCGATAAAAGGCCCGCCCGAATAATTTATCGGCCGCCGCCGACGACGACCGCGCGTAAAAAAGTAGAGAGAAAAATATGTCGGACGCCGTTTTTTATTTTTATTTTTTTTCGTCCGTAAAAATTATTATTCCGAGACGATTTTCCCATGTAGATTTAATTTTTTTTTTTGTATTCCCTTGCTACACACGTGATTATCTTGTCGCACGCCCGATAACAGCGCGTAATCCGTCCACTCGTATACAGAAACACGTAGCCGTGTTGGCGGCGGCGACAGAGTCTCTTTGGATTGGATTTTTATTTTTCCGTACCACCGGTATTATCTTTTCGTTTTGCCCCGCACCACCACCGCACACGCACGGCGTGCTTTATTTTCACGGCCGGATGCGATTATACGACGACGATAATGATAATATTATAATAACGATAATAGGTATAATAATATCATATTATCGTGTATACATTTAGCAGGACGGCGATCGGTGTGTCGCTATAGGCACGGGCCGGCGGGTTTAGCGCGGTGTTTGCTCGGAGATTTGGGGATGTAAGCTGCGAAGGACGCGGCGCACTCGTCGGGCGTGATTGATGACCCACAACCGCTCTATATGGGAATATATATATGTATGGGCAGCAGACTTGGAAATAATAATAATAATAGGAAGAAAAATATAGCAAATAATAGAACCGATCGACCGGAACGAAACGAGGTCGGAGAACCCTGCGACTGCATTTCGACGCGCGATCTATGTACGTTTCTATCTAATTCACTTAACACTGTCTCATAATATACGTCATTATAGCATTACTTGTGTGTCGCTATTAAAAATCATAAACGGATTTATTTTCATCAAAACGATACAAATAATGCGTTATTATCATCATCCTATTCTTATATCTACCTAATAATATACGTATAATATAGAATATATTATAATTATTATACTTTTCGAGAAACATTTTATCATTATACATTATTAGTAGGGTTCGGATATGAAGGCAAAAGCCTTTCTTTTTATAATCATAATAGAAAAATAGTTTTTATACAAAAATGTGTTTCATTTAATTTCTAAGACGATTGATGTATTATTCTTCCTTTTGTACTTATAAATGCCTTTTTTGTGTTTAATTTTCAGTTGATTTAATAATTGTATACATAGTTTACATATTATTGGTACAAATAGATAAGAGCTTGATATTTATCGATATCGCTGAGTACTATAATATATACTTTGGTATGGCCATAAAAGTACCCATACTACCTATTTAAATATTAAAATACGTTCATAATGCGTAGACTCAAGATTGTTCGTCAATCCGCATTCGTCGACCGCAATTGTCGTTTAATAATTTTAAACTTCGGTGAACGTAGAAAGATCCTTTTCAATGTATAAACATATTTTGAGCCCAAACCGTCAAAGTTTTACTGTAGACAGCTCATCAAAGTCATGGTAGTGAATTTTTTTTTTAATACCAACTAGTTAGTGTATTTAATCTTGTAGTATATTTTAAATAGGCGATATCATACTTTCTCCCCCCCCCCCCCCCCCCCAAATATAGTCATTATGTCTGCTTTTTTATGAGCTGAGTCAAAAAATTGTGACTTCTTTTTTATGCCGAAATCACTTGAACGAAATTTGGGGGAGGGTGAATTCTAGGAAGTCAGTAAGATGTATCTAGCCTGACGATAGCCATGTAAACCCGTGCAGCTGATGTGGATGTAGCCAATACAATATTAAATACGTTCCAAAATAATTCTATCGGCATAAGCAAAAACCTGGGAGTTATTAACGAAGGTATATATATACAGAGTGATTCGGCAAACATGCTCACCCTATTTTTACTCTAATAACGCATTTATTCAAATTCTGATTCTTGGAACTCTTAAGTATACTAAAATACCATATTTTCAAATACTCAGTTTTTTTAGTTCTATTTAAGAAATACCCCGTGGCGGTGCAAACTTATATTTTTTTCAAATGAGAACCACTTTTTTTTACTGTTAAATGTTTTTCAGAAGATTTTTTTGGAAATGTTGATGTAGGTTCCTTACTAAATTGTGATTTAAACAAGTAATTTCCGAGTGATGTGCAAAGTATAAAAGCCCATGATAATGGGCTTAAATATATTATTAAAGCCCCTTTAATGATATGAAAATTGTAGTAATTATAATTAATATATAAATATTTTATAGCTTGTAAAATAATGTCTGAGTAAAAAGTAAGTACTAGATTAAATATTACATAATACAAATTTTCATACTTTTGTATTTTTTTTTTAGTATAAACATTTTAATAACTCAGAAGCTACTCGTTCACAATGTCAAAATTCGATACCTCATACCTAAGATTTACATCAACATTATCAAAACAATTACATACTCAATAATTATTTACTGCAGAGAATCGAGGTTCTCATTTGAAAAACAGAAGTTTGTTTCACCGTCACGGAACATATTAAGTAAGTATATTAATTGAAAATTCCAGAAATAACAATTTGAATAAATTCACTATTAAAGGGGAAAGGGGGGTATGAGCGTGCTTAGTGAAAATCACTGAGTCTACTGAAAGCAGGTCGTATATTACTTTACTGACTGATAATATTATCATATTACTAAACACGTTGTGGTTAAAACCCATGTCTCCCTCTTCATTCGACGTTTATCTCGGGCGTCGTCATGTCCATCGTTAAAACGTCGCCGAAAACATTGTAGGACAACGAAAACGCGTGTTACGGTATTATTATACACCTGTTGTGAGTAATTAAAAGGCGTTTTATACCAAGCATAACCCGTCCAAGAAGTTTACATATTTCATATCTTAATACATAATATAACGAGGTTATATTTAATGAATCGCTTACAAAGTTCACGAAGTAAATGTAATTCTACTTTTGTAAGCATATAATAATAATAATAATAATAATAATAAGTTTATGAAAGTAATCAACATTGTTTATTTTGTTGGTTAACAATATGATGTTTAATAGGAATTTCAACCACTAATATCTCCATGCGCGCATCTCTACGGAATGCTAAAATAGAATGCTTATACAACTATTCGTAACTTACAATACAAATGAAAGACGAATTAATTTATGACGGGTTTCGAAAGAGCTATTCCCGGACATATAATTATGCTAATTCAATTAAATTAAAACCTACACGGAAAGCATTCGCCAACGAAAATACTGGTCGCCGTCAAATATGAGATCATTATCGATTATCGTCGCAGGAGAACCCGTTTACCGCAAACGAAAATTTAATAAAGCTACCTAACCAATTCGGTTTTAATGAGCAAGTGTGCATGATAATAATGTGCATACGGAATCGTTCTGATAGCGATCGCGGGACGAGAAAATTCTTTACGGATTCTGTGGTTTTGGATTCTGTGCGGAACCATCACAGGTACATCATTTGATGCGTTTTTGTTTTAAAGTGATCCGAAAACTATTTGGCTAGGATATTAATTGTGTGCTGGAATTCGGACGCACACAAGATAAATTAGTGTTTTCTAGTCGTTGTTCGGGTTTTCAGTTAAAAAAAAAAATAAAAATAATGAAAACTGAAATAATTAACGATTTGCCTTGTTAAAATATTGACCTTTTTTGGGGGATAAAGGTACTTGAGATTTTTACAGACCAATGTTACCCAAAAGCGATTAAATACTATCGGGACTTGCAGTATTATCGATTATCGTAGGTTTCAAAATAGTATATAATATGTGCGCGACCCATTCGACGTTCAGTATATATATATAGGTATTACGTATTTACATATTTACAATATTTATTGTTTTACAAAGATCATTAAATTTTGTATATTTTGCAAAAGTCAAAACCCTAACCAGTGCCATGTTGATTTGTTTTCTAAAATTACGTGGAGAAAAAATTAAAAAAATTGGCAAGGTAGAATATAATATAATATGAACGATGAACATTGTCAAACGTCGCGGTCATGTCGACTTGTCATCCACAGAGATTCGAAAACCACAAACGATAGAACCACAGACAAGAAATAAATATAATAATATGTATATGTACCTAACTATATTATATTATTATGTGTATACGACAAGAGGGAAGAATTATTATACTTTTGACGTCCAACAGCTATAGAGGGACGGATCAAAGAGGGAGAGATTGACGTAGGTACATAGTTGTAATTATTTGAAAAACGTGAATTTTGTTCCGTTGACGAAATAGCCGTGTACGACATATATTTTGTATAATACCTTTGATATCATTACTGCAGTGCTATATACAATATAAATATATACATAATAAGTGTATATACGTTGTATAATTGTGTGCCTATGCAAGTGCAGCTCACCTAAACGTACTCTATGAATACTTACTACAATATACTGACCGGCTATAACATAGTAGTATTGACTTGATTAAATTAAAATTTTAAAATAAAACATTTATTTTGCGATTAGAATTTCATTTCATATCTATCAATATTGGCCGGTCCTAATAAAATTGTCTAGTTTCGCCTACGCCATTAGAGCGAATTCCTAAGCGCGCGCACATCTCTAAAAAGAAAACGACTAACTTATTTATATATCGGACGGAGGAATCGGCGAGTGGGTATAAAAGTTTATGAAAACGTCTGCCGACGTATTGAAATCTTCTCCTCTGTGCTCTCTCGCAATACTTTGCGCCGTCGATAAATCTAATTTACGTGTTTCTTATTTCGCCGTACCGCGAGGCCGTCCACATATACATGTACACTGTACACGTATAATATATTACATTCTCGCGGCACCTACGCCCACCCACACCCTGCACCCACACCCACCCGCACACACGCACGCACAAGACCGCGGACGCCCGGCTCACACCCCGCCGAGTTGTTCTTTACGACCGCTCCGAAATTTTTCCGCTTTCGGTTACCAAAAGTTTCCCGCCCGCGTCGGATTTCCACACCGCGACAATAATATAACCACGGAACGCATTTGTCTCGCCGGCCGCCGGTCGACCGCAGACCGCGAAGTGTGTCCGTTGACACGCGACGCGCCGCCGTCGTATATTTCAATAATATATAAAACTCAGTCTTTCCGGCGACGAAATAAAATATATTATAACAATATATTATCGTTCTGGACGGTAGCACAGCAGTGCTGGACGAGTGTCATGCCGTTCGATATGACGTCATAGTCGTTGTTTGAGTGTCTAATTTTTCAAATTTCTTTTTATTCATTCGCCGTTGTATATGTGCATATTTCGAACCATCATACTATAACTCGGGTGGACCCAAGCGAATTGGTACATCTGATCTTTGAACACTGTATTATATTATTATTATTATGTTATTTTAATATCACTGCTCGATTAGTAATTATTACTGATTCGATTTTTGTAAGACGAAAAACTTGGAAAAGTACATGTTCATCTATAGGTATACGCAATATACAATAAATAAACAATCGTTTTATTATTACATATTAAAATGTTTATTTATATCATATTGAAAATTGAAATCGCCAATATATTTATTGGCTATTTATTTATTTTTTGGTTTATTTATTTATTTATTCGGTAAATTTATTTCTATAAATGCGTATTATGTCGTTACAAAAAAAAAAAAAACATTTATGTTTAAAACATTAAAGCTCTGATATTTTATATTTACCACGCATAAAGGTCTCGAAAGTCAATTCCATATTTAGTTCGTTACTGTACCGTGGCGTAATGTACTACCTATTTTAATGTTTTGTAATAAACATTTTTCGGAAGCTTACTATATGATATGTGAAGTGGTGCACCTAAACATATTAATATCAAAATTAAAACGGGAAGTTTTCTCTTTGTGGGGGGAGGCGAATCAATGGATCGGCTTGTTAGGCTATCAGCTGATTGTTGATCTATGACTATTGCTATATTATGTTTTACGCGCAGCTGTTTGGTACATTGTTATTTTCATGTTTTTTATTTCCAAAGTAAATCTATCAATATTCAATACGTACCCCAATACTGTCGATAAGGAATGTCTGCAGAGTGACTGTGTAATTAATTCTACTAAACTGTATTACGAAACTCTGTTATATAATAAATTCAAGATTTAATTGGTATAGGTACTAGGAAATTTCATTTCACTCCGATTACACTTCTCTCGGTAAAGAGTACCTAGTAGTATTAAACCTGCATGGGTAGTAAATAAATACCTATGTGTACTTATACCGCGATTAAGTACTACTATTGTTATTATCTATACTAAAGGGTGTATTTTTACAAATTATTATATCATAACTAGGTAGGTACAGTGTATGTACATCACCCAAGTTGAGTACACAGACATCTCCGACGAGGGTGTGGTGTTGCATCTGCATTATATTAAAATATAATTGACATTTCGACGTTTTTATTTAGTGAAAAAAAATCAATTTGAGGGCATGGGGTTTAACACTCAAAACCCTCCGCGTGCAAGTACACCACTGGTTCGAATAATATCGTGGCAAAAAAAAAATATATAACTGACCGCTCAATACGGAACAAATGGACCATCTTTTATACCATCGTTTTATAATCAGCCTGCACTATGCGGTAATATGCATTATATTATTATTGTTGAAAATAATATTATATAGTGCTCGTCGGGTAATCGTCTCGCCGGTAGCATGTCGAACGAAAACATTTATTGCCGTTTTTCCTAGAAATCCATTTAGCACGCGCGTTTGATCGGCCATCGGGGCCCGTTTCAGCAACTATATTTTATTGCGGAATTATAAGTTGACATTATCGACGCTAATCTAATTAGAACAAGTTCGGTAAATAAATTCAACTTAAAATGATTGCTTTTCCCTGTTTGAAATCCCTTCGAATTAGACAAGTGAAGTTTTCATTAGACTATAACACTGCTATCATAATAATGCTCACTTCAGTGACGTATATGGTATATCTACAACACTGATGTATAACTACAGTGCATTCAAATATATTATCATAACTTGACCTATATAGGCATAATAATCATCGACTTTTGCATTGTACTTAGCCACGTGGTTACCAACACTTGTCCACCGCTGCCAACCATTTGGTGCCACTTGACGTATTTTAGTCACAACTTGGCCGCAACTGGGTACCACTTGGTAACCACTTGTTCACCAAATGGTTGCCAGCAGACGCCAAAATGTTCACCAAATGGTTGCCTGCAGACGCAAAGTGGTGACCAAAGGACACCAAGTGGACACCAAGTAGTCACCAAAAGGTTCCCAGCACCACAAAAAAACACCCATAATTGTAAAATCAATACATTCAACGAGCTATTGACCATTAGTATTGACCATTTTTCGGACAACTGATCAAGGTGGGATTAAGTGATGTAACACAAATATAGTTTATAGGAACTTAAATAGGTAATTTATCAAAAAAGTGTAAAAATAAGTTTAAGTCTTTCCGCGGCAAAGAAAAAAAAAACTGTTTATGATAGACGTTTTGAAACTTGATTGAAAAGCAATTAGGTACTTACATAAACGATATTGACGACGATCTACGTAAAAAATATAAACATAATATTGTATATTATTTGAAATTCAAAAGTTAAAAAAATATTATGGGATTTGATGAAAATAATAATATATTGTATAATAATATTATCAATAAAAAAAATTATTTTTGGTCTATAAAATAATCATTGAAGGAAAAATCAATGAGACATTTAATACGCAGGCGCATTCGTCCCGTATCCGCGTCGGACGGATAAAGAACAATACAATAGAAGATACGTAGTATATCAATTTCGATTGAAAGAGTGAAAAAAACATAGAGGAATAAACGTTATGGCTGTTGAAAGGCCATCACTATATGTGGTACACCGGAACCATTAAAAAGACAATATCGGGTTGGACATATATTACAACTGCAGCAGCAGCGGGCGATGGCCGCGAGCACATCCGATCTAGTTTCATAGTATAATACAATATACAATCCCGTTGGATG
The DNA here is from genome assembly GCF_019925205.1 of Metopolophium dirhodum. Lineage (NCBI taxonomy): Eukaryota > Metazoa > Arthropoda > Insecta > Hemiptera > Aphididae > Metopolophium > Metopolophium dirhodum. The sequence goes on along the minus strand of NC_083560.1, from coordinate 55,273,497 downwards.
GCTTATGAAACTTGAGCAGTTTTAAGTAGTAAAAATATTTTGTTTCCGCCCTCTGCATAAAACCATAATAGACAACATAAAGAAACCACCCGCGGAAAGCGCGAGTAAACTAAATTTTTAAAACTTTTAATTACATTATACAACATTAAACGTCGAATTACGAGTTGGTTTAAAGTGTGTTCTAACAGATAGTCGTTCGTCTTACTCCACTTCTCGGTCATCGTGGAGATAATAATAATATAACCATAGGATATACACCCAAACGCAATATATTATGTTATGCTAACTATGTTCATTTGTTGTACAACGTAAAAAAAAAAAAAATACAACGTTGAGATCACAAGGAAAAGAAAACGATTTAAATTAAAAACTAATGATATCGCCGATGAGACGAGCGTTGAAATTATTCAAATGCGATCGGACGAATCCGCGGGTTGGGGGTGGTGATGAACGTCCTTTCGGGTAACGACGGGTGGGCCACGGGAGATCTACGCCGCACCCGTACAATAATAATAATAATAATATATAACCGTTTTCTTGGTCACAGAAAATATCTCGGGGTAATATTCCAGACACAAAACGAACCATAATATTATGCAGGGGAAACACGTCACCCTAAATTACGACAAAGTTATCGGCGCGCGGACCGAAATGTCGTGTCCATAAATAACGAAACCGACAAACGTCTCCGACCCGGAAACGTTCGCCTTCCGTCGTGCACCGAACGCCGTTTTCTTCGATTAACATCGCGCCACGTATAAATGTGCGTGTTGCAATAATACCTGTTTGTGCGATGCCGGGAAACTGTGCCAAGACACACATTAACAAAATTAAAGTTTTCCGGTCCAAAACACACCGAACCGTTCCGAACAAATGCGTTCGGGACGACGGACTATACCACGCGTGGACTTCCTGACCTGCACGCGCCGATCAAAAGGCTGTAATATCAAAACATTGTTCACATTATCGGAGTCGTCGTCTTCGAGCCCTCGAAACAGATACCACTCGAAATATAATATTATACACTTTCGTGGTAGCCGAGTGACGCAATCACCCCACGATCCACTAATTGATATTTTGACTAATGTGGTAAAAAAAAATAAAACGATTCTAAGTATAGACACACAGTTTCACAAGACTATTATAATAGCTGTATGGAAAAAAAATAAACCTAAATAATATAACTATACAGTTTGATTCGTTTTCTTTACACGTGCAGGAAATATAGGAGTTTAGACGTCGTAATCTATTTTTGGCACAGCCATCGATCTCGTGATTAACATAGTGAAAACTGATTTTTATTATTTGTCTATATATAGCTACTAAAAGATGCATTTTCCCTTGTTTTCGACTATTGTTGGCATCGATTTCACCAAAACAATTTAAAGTTCCGTGTTCTTCAAATATATTCGGCGCGACTTATATCAAAGATCAAATTGAAAACGAGGTGTTATAAGTTGTCCAGCATGGCAGTATAGACATCACGAAAAAAATATTGAAAAATATGATTTCAGAATTCCTACCGTAACGTAAGATTGATAGGTACATGGAAATATAAAAGGCATCTAAATTCCTATATCGCCCGTTTGATAGACAGACGGAAAACCCCAGCTTTCAATATTTCTAAAGCACTGAACCAAGAATAATATCATAAAATAAAATCATACTTTATACAATATCCATGTGTATAGTAGTTATAACTTATAGTCGTCGGTAAGACAATACAGCATGATAATATATAATATTACGATTTACGAATATACGAAAGTGAAAAATTATTTTTTTTCCTATACTTCTAATATGGGAACTGAAATTCCGCAGAGATCGATGTACTTACGGTAATGTGCAATGTCCTCTGTCCATACTTGGAACAACCAAAAGATCAAAATCCGTTCAAAAATAATACCAGAGCGTGGATATTCAATTTATTTAGAAATTAAAAAGCTCGTTCTACTAACAAAACTATTTTATTTAGTTTTACTTATTCAACATTTCAGGGAAGTTTTGCATGATTGATAAAATAATTCATCACAATGATAGATTTGTGAATACATTACAAGTATACAAATATTATACAGAATTGTGTTCTTTTTTATGAAAATATAATACAAAATAATAATATCAAATATTTAAAAATAAAAACAAAATTGTATTTAATTTTTTGCTTTAGGTATAAAAAAAACGTTAAATCGACTTTTCAATATCAGATTTAATATTGTCCTAAGTTATAATATATGTTATTATAGGTTATCTATAAAAGTTAGGTAGGTCTACCTATCTACATATTGACTGCAAAACGACGAATCGTAATATTATGGGCATTTCGCATAGTAAATTAATGTTTTCCGTTCGATGGAATTTTAAATTAAAATAGCAAAAATGTCAAAAATGTCGAATAAAAATAAATGTTTAAAGAGGGTGGATTGTGGACAAACGAAAATAACACCTGTCTGAACGTCATTGTTGTCCGTTTGTTGCATATTTGGCGTACGTGTGAGTGCAATAATAGCTGTACGTGTTTTGTTGCAGTCGTCGTCGTCGTCGTCGTCAGTGAATGAAATATTATTACCTGTATAATATAATTTATGTTTTATAGGTATACATTTTATTATTTTTACTTTTTTATTTCCTCTCCAAACCGAATTTGGCATAAACTGCACCACTTCGTGGGAAATACGCCGCGTACATAATAGGTTGGTAAAGGTATTACTTGTGAAACGACCATAGTAATACAAAAATCTTAGATAATAGTCATACATATAAATATATTACCTGCTGCACCGTAAAAACGGTATAGTGTGTCCTAAAAGCACATCTTCACTCTAAATGTTTTCATGGCAAATATCAGTGTATTGTAAACAGCTATTTTCCTAATAATTAGGAATATCGATTGAAATCTACCCAATTAAAACAATATCTTAGTTTTTGACATAATATAGATTATAATAAGTAATCGGTATTAAAACGAAATTAGAGCAATTAAAAATAAAATCATTTTTAAGACTTCATAATTCGTTCGTAGGTATACTCAGTGGTGTAGTGAACGACGTTTACCTGATGCAATTGCTTAGCACTAGAAATTAATTTTTTTTTTAAATTAAAATTTGCGTGGGCGAATGTACAATTAATTATTATAGTATTTTGTTTATGCTAAATTATTGATGACGTTCTATAATAAAAGTTCTAAATTGACCTGTTCCAACTCGATTCGTTCTCAATTGATTTGATCACGGTGTTTTCAATATCATTTGCAAAAAAATAAAACGATAAAAAAAATGAATAATATACAATATTGTACAATAATTATTGTATTTTCATTTCACGCCGTTAAACGAGAATGTTATTGTCATATATAGACATTAAAACTATTGGAAAATCGCATGCGGTTAAATGCATATAAACATTATATCGATCCTTAACGGAGATGATACGTTGGACTTCCAAGCCACGCTGTGTACATATATACAGGTTAAGTCTGCACTGTACATAACACACATCACACACACACACACACACACACACACACACACACACACACACACACACACACACACACACACACACACACACATATAGGTATATGTAATGTTCTTTTTTGACGCGTCGACAATGAAAACGACGAGGGTGTGTTGCGGGGGTAAAGGGTAGCAAAGGGGGCAGACGGCCCAGACGTCGTATATTATACGCGGGCGGAGTGTATGTGAGAGTACAACTGAATAGGTATTTTTTTTTTTTTTTTTTTAATTATTGTCCCCCCATAAATAGCGTTATCCGAAAACGACATAATAATATATTATAGGTAGACACCACGAAGGGCGCAGTTCAGAAATCTCCGTTTCTCGCAAGCAGTGCCATCGCTCTCACGCGCCGCTGCGTAATTAAATGTTTTATAACAATATTAACAATACGCCGGACCGCGGTTGAACATAATATACAAATTATTTTATAACAATATTATGTGAGCCTCTGTTTTCTCAACGCGCCTACTCGCTTGCGGTATAGTCGTCGGTATAAATTCTAATTAGACCGGATGTACAAGCATTGGATTAAATATTGGATATGATCCAGAATCGCATACGTTATGTTATAGCGTGTTACGCGTCATAATGTTGCACGACTGTGTTTTGTATAAAACCAATCGGTGAAATATTGTGGGCTTATAAAATATTACAATATACCGAGTCCCGGGGGAGTGTTTAAAAATACTAAACGAAGGGGTGGTTTCGTCCAAATCAATTATTATAATCACAATCGTCAATTAGGTAGGCATATAGGACGTATATACATTACTCAAAATATTTAAGCAAACAAATAAACAGCCCTGATAATATAGTAATAAAAGTATAATGACACACATAATAAAAAGTATACTTTATTGTTTTGTAAAATAGACAACAGTACCTATCCAGAAATGTAGTAAATGCTGTGAAGGGGGGGGGGAGGTGGGAGAGGATGACGTGCTCTTCTCTTTAACACACCCGTGGAGGATCGACAGATAAAAACTCAGAGAATGATTTCATAACATTTTCTATATAACACAGTATAAGGCATGCAAGTGATTATTTTTTTTTTATTTCAACGTCTAACATGTTTTTCGAAGAACTGACGCCGGTAAATATTACCTTTTATTATTGAAAAAGGTGTACGTTCAAAGCGATATTCGTTTCGTTGTAGGTCCATAGTAGAAAAAAAATAAAAAAACCATAGCACGCTATTCGATATTTTTCCTCAACAAGGAAAATCTATGAATCATAAAATATGTTTTTGTTAATAAATATTAAATAACCATGACAACGAAAACGTCTTGTTAGAAAAAAAAACTCTTAGAAAATAGAATCGGATAAATAAAATATCTGTATCTAGGTATGTTGAAAAATATATGTTGATCATAAATAAGTGCATTCTGATCCAAATTTAAATTTTTATTTCATCCTAAAAAGTAATCGTAAACATTTTTGTGTTTTTTTTTTTCTTCAAATTTTTGACCTTCTTCTAGTTGTGTATTATCTAATGATTCGATTACCTAGATGTAATATCATTGAGATTATATTCCGAATTGTAGTCTCCGATATGACGTTGAAAAAAACGTATATCATTATCACTTCTCGAGTAAAAATCAAGAAATAGTGTTGAATAATATAATTTAAAAACCCAGCAGATATCCGATATCGCGGAGTTGCTTTTATTAAACCGTATTGCACGTGATGGTATCCAAAATGAAGACCTAGTCGAGTACTTCGTAATATTATATAATACGACCTAAGTACGAGCAGAGAAGATTTTCAACGCGATATTGGATTCGTTGCGACGTATAATACCCACCGTATTCCTGGCCATGTCCACCTGTTTGCCAATTCGTCATGATACCATGGTTATATTATGTTGAACGTGTCTGACTATAACTTTGTGATGTCTCTCTTCCCCAGATCACTATACAAACCTGATGGCCGAGAGTTTTGGCTATATTATACGGCTGAATTCAACACAACGCAGAGGGAGATTTTTTATCGCTAAATAATTGTGTTTTTTTTTTTTTATTTTTTTTTCACATATATTTTGTAAGTAACAACTTAATTAAAACACAACTGTTTTGAAAATACAATTAATTTTTATGAGTTTCTTACGTTTTTAAATACAAACAAAATTCAAATCACGCAAATTTACCGGTAAAAAAAATTGTTTACTGATGATATAATATCCTTATGTTTTTTTTTTTTTATGCGCACTCGTAACGAATAATGAAAGAATTGTTAGAATTCGTGATAAAGCTGGTTCCGTAACAGTGAAAAAATTAAAAAGTCGAAACGGATGGTTTTTTTTGTTCGTCAACACTATAATATTATTATACCTACTTGTTTTGAAATATGAAAATTAAATGTACATTTTCGTTAAGTGATCATAATATAATATACATTTATGTTAGGCTAAATAAATTGTTGTAGATGTACCACGTAGTTTTCAAATGTTTAACTGGACTACGAGCAATTTTGTTTCCAAAACGGATGAATGTAGTTCAATATGCCTACTTAAAAACAAAATATTGAGTTTGGAATAATAATATTTTGATATTGTGTACAACTTTTGACGTGTAAGGGCTGTAAAAAAAGATTAGAATATCGCACATAATATATAACGCATTTCGATAATATTTTCAATATGGCAATAAAACTGGGATATGTTAAATACGACTTGAACAAGTTTTGATGCAGACGATTGTAACGAAACAAAAAAAAAATTACTATTATTTAGGTAAAAGTTAAATAAATCACTGTGTTAACGTCCCTTGTTTTTGTTATCACCAACCAGTAACCACATATGTTTATACAATTCTTCTTAATATAATCCACACGTCACTATGTCAGTATAAATTATTTAAAGTTAATATTATTATTATTATTATTATTATTATTATTATCCTGTCACTATAATAATATAATAATGTATTTATCTTTTTAATATGTTTTTTCGTACTGATATTGAATAGTTTTTATTAAGTTTCGTGGTTAACTTTTTTCTTCGTCAACATTGATTTAACAAAAAATAACATGCAACAAAATAACATGTAAAAATTTATGCCTCACTTTTTTTTTTATACTTTAGTAATAATTATATTAATGTAACATAACTGCAATAAATTACTTTTTTCACAAAACTAATGTTTGATAATTTTTCATGATGAACTCATTTTAAATAAATTCACCGGTCCTGCAGGATGTTCTTTTAGTAATATCATATTACCGTGTACTCGTGTAACATGTTTAAGTTTTTTAATTAAATTTTTCTGTTGGGTCACAAAAGCAAATAAATCTCAATTTTTTTTTTTTTAAGATTACAAAATTTGTTTGTGTTCCAAATAATTAACTCTGAGAAATGCAAAGACTTCTATTATAGTATTAAACACTTTGGTAATATTGTAATAAGTATAGACAAGTATTTTCCCGATTTACCGGTGTTAGAGCTGCAGAAAAACGAGACGGACCATCCATGGTATGATATTGAACAACTGACGTGTTGAACATTTTTGAACCCACTGTTTTTATTTTTTATGTTTTTTTTTTTTAAATCATAGGTTAATTTACTTTGAAAGGTTTCAAGACGGAACATAAAAATTAAAGATTCAGACATTTTTAAACGCATATACAGTAGCTCGTCAATTATACTACCGTGTCCTCGAGGTTGACGAATGTTAATGAAAGCATAGACATTCGAAAATGAACGGAAAAATATAAATATAATCTAATTAACCTCTCTAACGATATATGAAAAAATATATATATGTATATTATATAAAGCTATGAATCCAATTTAAGAGTTCACGAATTTCGTGTGCACCGTAAAGATGACACACCACACAATTATCATCATATCAAAATGGCCAAAAGTAAATTTGTCTATAACAGTTCTTATTCACGCAATCGCAACGACCGTAAATGACAAACGCATAAAATTGAAAACGTTTTGTATAATGGTGTCCACTGAGTGGCTAAAAATCGACTACCTACCAGTATAGACCCCCACACACCATAAAAATATTTCTTAACTATGGTAAAAATATTTTCTGGAAAACAATAATATTAGTTGTCAAAATATTTTAAAGAAATTGCGTAAATAATTAGGAAATATTTAAGTTATATTCTTTGGCCAAGAAGTTCATATTTTTGAAAATGTTTTAATCATATATTTTCAAAAAACATTTTTACGGAAACTTTATGAAAATATTAAGTAAATATGTTTATGCAATCGTATAGTAGAATATTTTGTTATCATGAGAAGAAAATATTTATAAAATATTATTAGTCAAATATTCATTGTTCAAGCACTTTAAAATATTCACAAAATATTTTAATTTCCCAAATGCTGAGTGGACCATGTAACACCACTTTTTCTACACGTTTCAACAATTTTTAAAATTTATCGGATAAAAGTATGAACGGATATGAATTAAAAAATTATAATATAATAATGACACAGATTTATAAGTGATTTATAAGCGTTTACGCTTTAAACTAACTAATTGATGTTTGAATTTATCGTTATGTTTATTCAGTGCTGTGACATCGAATTGTTATTTCGTTTTTATTTTCAATTGTTATTATTTCATTAATTGTTGCAAAAATGTTGATGTAAGAAACTTTACTAATATAAGTCTTGGACACTAATGTTAATAAGTAACAAAAAAAAAAGGTCATCAGAAAATAATAGGTCTTCTATACAACCTATACCGACATAATAAGCTACTAATAAGGTGCAAACACTAAACTAACTAGTCATTGAATAAATGTGGCTAAATACAATACACCTTGCACTAAACATAACTTTGTGATAATGACATGATAATATTAATAATAATGGTCATATTATTTTGGTTAATGTTTTTAATCATTATATTAACCATTGACATTTGCAGATCCATGCCGTTATAATTTGGCGCTCGGAGAAAAATCAAAAATATTCGCCTCCCCCTCCATCAATTTACTCTTTGGAACTTTTTGACGCCCCTTTAAAATGTACACCCCGGACACAGCCCCTTTGTCCCCTCCACCACCTCTGCCCGGCTCTGGACATTTTAATCAAATATGAATAGTCAACGAATGTGATTTAATAAATAATAACTATTATGAATTATGAATTTATTAAATGATAAGTGATAACGATGTATAATCTAAAATACTATAAATACCATTTAGAATATAATTTTTTTGATCTGATGGGAGGGGGTGGTTAAACCCTACCTATCCTCCTCCCTGGGCACGCTACTGTACATTGCCAAGGCATTAAATAACGGGGTAGTTGTTTGATTATAGTTTACGATCACGGTACGAAATCAGTGCACCTCTCTATGTGCGCGTATCATGGTTTTCGTTCAATATATTTTTGTCGTCTATATTATATTAATAGTGTGCAGGCGACGCCGCTCAATCATTAATAATTTTTGTTTAGGTTCAAATATCCGTACTGTATTCCGACTCATCTGCTCTCAACAGTATGGTAGGGTGGGTACAACCTGGAGGGTAAGTCATGTTCGATCGCGTATTCCGTCGATTATAATAATATTATTATCATATCTCCTACGTAGCCTTATTATAAAATCTCGACATCCGAATCGCGAGCCGTTTCCAGTCCGAGTATCGAGTATCGAGTATCACACATAATATTAATATTTACACGAAACACGTCCTTTTACGTCGTCAACGCCACTATACACTCATACGGTTCCTCCGCCACTAATCACCACTTAAAACGCACAACACCCTAAACGTGTCGTCCTAGGCCCAGCACAACGTGAAATAATGGGCACGCGCACCATTATAAATAGGATTTCGTTTTCGGCCGGTGGCGCGCGTACAACAATACACGATATTGTAATATATTTTAGTAGGTGTAGTGAACTTAGGCGCGGCGGAAAGTTAAGTTATTCACGACTACCTCCACCGCCGCCGCCGCCAAGTCTTGCCACCGTCGTACAAGGGTATGGTTTCGCTTAAAATCGGCATAAGTCCGTTTGCAGCCGACGTTTAAACGGAATTATATACGCTTTATACAATATTAATGCATAATATGCGCATTTAAGGGCACGTTACAATACAATATAAGGGGATAATGATATGCGCACGCCGTTTAAACGAAATCCGATAACTATAAAACGTACAAACACCCCACCGATAGTACACATAAAGTTAGGTACGCGATAATAAGTCGCCACTTGTCACTATACAATATACGTCACAACGTCTCTAATCAGCACCTTATCTATACACGTGGACAGAGCCGATGGGGTGTTCAGGAAATGCACATGGCCTTTTATTTATTTGGATCTAATTTTGGAGGGAGGTGGTTCGATTTTATAAATTTCACAAGACAAATCATAGCAACGGCAGTTTTACGCGTGAATAACAATCCCACCCTGCCACGCCATAGCAGTAGGAACGCTAAAAAATCGGACCGTGACCCGTTTCGATCGAAGCCATTTTAAGGGTATAAATAATAAGTGGGAAATGCTTTTTAAATAATATAATGTAATCATTTTTTTTAAAATAGTTTTTAGTAGGTGGATAGTATTAATTTGGAATTTATATTATATCTATTATATCTATAATAATATTGGTATAATTTAATATGAATTTTTTAAAAACTTTCGTGATGCCTAATATCGCTCGATAATCAAAACGTCGATTCTTTACCAATCATTGCACGTATATAAATATGAAACGGACGCTTCAAATAAACGAAAGAAGTTATCAAATAATTATTATTTTGATATGCATATAAATGTATAGTAAGTCGTTGAAATGTGAAATTACGAATAATTATTAAAAGCTTTCCAATAACTGATTAGACGGTTCGCGTCTCTCTGTTTAAAGAATATTATAATTTGAATACATTTTTTTTATCCAAATGTGACAAGTGTGAAACGGTTATATTTGGTTCTTAGTAAACCCCCGGGATGACACCACAGAAATATATCCATAATCGACTTGTACCTTATATTTTTTGCTAACGATAAATTATTTTTAATTCAAACTATTTAATAAAAGTATTTTTATAATATTTTATACATATTATTGTATTAATTACAATATGATAAATTCCACAAGTTATCAGCCTGGTTTTCTGCACAGCAAATGACGCACAGTCGAATGCGATGTCGTACAACCGTAATACAATAGTAATCATTACTATACGCGCTATAGGTACGCTTTGCCGTAGCATCACTCAAAAATTACTTTTAATTATATTTTACACAACGAAACTATACATCACGAAACTATTTAAACATCAATAACACAATGCCTCGACGACACGATAATATTATTATTTTATGCATTCGATCATTATAGTACATGTTATTACATCTATGTACCTACTTCCAATAGCAGTTTGCAATTCTAGTGCTCTCTTATGTATAATATAATATTATTAATATCCTACCTCTCGTACACCGGGATCGAAAGTAACATAAGGTTGTATTCCTAGTGTGCTCTACATTCAGGTTTCAATATGATTAAAAAACAATTCCAGGAGTCGCCCTCATTATACATTGACAAGACGTGTCTTCTGAAAAGTCTTTCCGTAGGAAAATCATGCTGGCGCGTATTTGAATTTAAGAATGGTATATTGCAAATCTGACAATATCTGACACATAATATAACCGCCGAGAAACAGTAGATCCACGAACGCTTACATAAAGGTAAATCGTATTATTGACAATTATTATAATAGTAATTGGTACCTACAACATACAACTATATCGTGTTGTTATTTTATATTATTAAAACGCACTTTATTCCATAGATTTTACGAGGGAACGAAAACAATTCGATACTTTTTTAGCAAGTACCCATTATAATATGAATATTAGGCCTCCAATTATTGCTCCATTAGATTCTGAGCGCGTAACGATGAGTTGTATATTAGTGTTAAAATTATGCGTTATTTGTGAGGATTTAGTGACAGGTACAGACTCAGTTTCAGCTATTTTCTGTAAAAACTGCCGTCGTTCTGTAGCTTATCCAATTTATGTATTGTTTAATTGGTCACTAAACTCCGTTCTTTTCTCGAAGCCTGGAAAACTAGTTCGAACAATTAATCGAACCAATATTTTTATAATATAAATTTCTATTCGATAATATAGCTAAAAGTGATTACAATTAGATGCAATATAACATATAAGTAGACTGATATAAAAAACAAAATTATAAGATTTTATCGACAATAACCAATAACTGTGCAAGTTAAACAATTATTTTTAATTGTATGGACAATTATTTTAATGTATAGTATCATGTTTATGTGTACATTGGTATTGGCTTGTTATAAGTTAAGAACAGCTACTTAGTAAATTATACGGAACAATTTATTAAGAATAATTACTATATAATATATTATATTATTTATATGTATTATATACACGAGATCACTATATAACTACACTAATACACTATTCTACGATACGTTGGAATTTACTCATTATAAATATTGACTGTTACCCAGTAAAACAGATGCAATATTATTTGCTCTATTATAATTAGGTACTGTGTGAGGGTTGTTTTCACGAACAATTAGTTGAACTTAACGTATTGCTTATAAGTTATAACAATATAAATACATATTAATATAATATTTTTAAAAACATAGACTGACAGACCGTCCTCGCTCAGAATAATGTTTTCATACTCAATGATTTGTCATTGAATTCAAATTTGACACGATATCTGTGACCCATTGCAGTGACCTATTCAATGATGTGAGGTACATTTAAAATATTATACAGATAAGGGACCTCCCGGGTTTTTTCCTGTTTAAATTCATTTTCATTGGATCTGCGTAAAAACTTGCCACAGAGGTTATAATATTTTTGGAACTCAAAGGTGTGACGAAAAATTCGATTTTCAAAAAAAAATCCCCTTGAAATACATTTTTAATTAGTTGGCGGGCACGTTTGTGAAGAGAGAGAATGCAGCGTTCCGGTCGGGAGACCAACGGACACAATCAATGTCAACCACGGACCTTCACCCCTGCAGACGAGGGTGCCCACCACGGATATACGAGCTTAAATAACTATATATACTTACACGGTCGTGGTAACCCGGAGATTAACCACCACGTTTGCGAAACTACCCGTGAATATTGGCGTCCTGACGATGTTATATAACTATGTAGGTAGGTGTGTATTCGATCAACCTACACAACGCCCTAACCACACTATACAAACAGATCGTCTATCGAATTACACGTTTCCAAAATGTGCGCGATCGGCTGACACCCTCCTCGCTTACGGATCATTTCCCCGTCATGTATACGATTGATTAAATCAAAATAATATCATCGTGTTCAATAAAATCAAAAAAACACTAACACCACCGGCGTTCCTGCAAGTGAGGGTGTTCGTAAACGGTTAAGGTACAGGTGCGACTCTAGGGGGGCCTAAGGGCCGTGGTCCTCTCAAGATGTATTGCTAAACAATTTTATACTGTTAAAAACAAAATTACAAAAATATCATTGAAATTATCTAAAAATGATGACTTCCCCCCCCCCCCCCTTAGCTATTTCTCTGGAGCCGCCCCTGCCTGGGTACCTGTAATACCTACTTGCTGTCGTAGTTTTTCGTACAATTAAAGATATATAGATAGGCCTTCTTGACCTGTAATCTATAGACCCCTAGCGGGTCCGTAGATGGTAACTCGGAGGTCCAGAGAGTGGCCGAAAGTTTTTTTAAACTTACACAAAATATAAACAAACTTAGAAAATTAATATTTATATTGTAAACTTTATTGAATGTATACATTTTATTATTTTCGTAAATTAGAGCGGACGTTGATAGTTTTGTGTGAAGTTTCTGATAACGTACACCCGTATTCCAACGCTCGAAAGACAACAGTAGGACAAACCGTAGGTGTGACGGCAATTAATGTCACACACAAACCCGTATGTATCCTAAACTCGATTGTTCATAACAATGTACTATAACTAAGTCTTAGTAATTAGTGTTAAAATAAAAAACAGTACTGATTTATTTTTCAGTGGGGGGGTTTGCGGTTATATTTTGTACTTGAAAGGGGTCCATGACTCAGAAAAGGTTGAAAACCTATGATATAAATAGTTATTGTTATTAGGATGCGCAATGCAGGTTAAAATTTGGTGAATTTTATTGCAGATTGCGTGTTTTACTTTATGAACAAAGGCGATGTTGGCCATTATTGTTGATGATTTGAAAAACGCACTCGTGGTGGAAAAATATGTCTGCCACTATACTGCTCCAAGAATATTGATCACGGTGACTTACCGAAGTTTTTACGATGAAGATAAACGTATATATAAACAATACGGTTCGGTATAATAATATATATATATATATATATATATATATTATGTTTAAACTTTAAGACAAACAAAATGTCAATAAAATATGTCAACAATGCGTAAGAAAAGTATATATATCAACTTACTAAACATTTATAAAAAACAATACACAGTCATTGATGTATATACATTCCGCTATGCAGGCCATGCTTGGGAAGAATATTGCAAGTAGTAGCTGAAGTTAAAAACTTGACGACAGTCAAAATCTATTTGGAGACTATATTTCAAGACCAGAGAGCAACAACATCAGATATTTCTTGGAGATGTCCAATTAATACAACTTTTCAGGAAACACTTAAAAATGTTTCAAAAATTAACAAAAATATATTTAGATCAAACTTCAATTCGTATAAGTTAGTATAATATTGTTAAAATCAAATTTGAATGATCTCAAAACCTAAAGAATATATAACTTGGATATGTCTTGTTGTTGAACTAAAATTAAAACCAGACACTTTCATTTTATTTTTATTTATTAATAAAAATACCATTGGAAAACAAGTTTTCTTACATAGTAGACTTAATATTCTAATGATTGAGAAATACAAATATTGACAAGCTTACAGTTATTAAGAACGATAAATGTGTTATAACTAATGAGTGTACATTTTTATAATTTACCACCATTATTATATGATATATCTGTATTTAACAATCGGATTCGTCTGGTTGTACAATAATTGCACCAAACGACTCATTTTTTTAATGTGCAATCGAAAACGAAATTTGGTCAAAATACGGAGGTGTCTTGTTATTGCCCCGAAGTCTTCAATTAATAATAGGTAACCAATGTTAAAATGACATTAGACGACTTTCATCGACTACATCCAGTCGACGTCGTGCGGCGATAACAAAATTGCTCGTCTCGTCGCTTTTGACCACGTACCATGATAATATTATAATCGAGTACCTGTCTAGGGTGTTAATATCGTAATTTAACCGTAGTGAATTATACCGTACGAGCACGCGTATATATTATATAATATTACGAGGATTGATAGGTATTCGAAAGTATTCGACGGATTCCGTCGCCGTGGCCCGTCTGACCGTTTGAAAAAATGCAAAAACCGTCGCCACCACCGCCACAGACTCTTGCACGCCGGATTCTTCAAAGTCCACCGGAAATATTGCTATACTATTAAAATTATTATTATGATTTTTATGACTACCTACCTACTACGACTTCTTATCCAGCTTGTATCTAATTTGTGACATCATCTTTAATTGTATCATAATGATAATAAGAAATATATATATATATTAAATTGTATTATTGTTATTGTAGAACGAAAATAATTGTAATTTTTGCTAAGAACCATAGTGGTTACTGGCCCGAAATATACAATATTCGATAATATATATCTTGTAGAACACCACCAGTTATCACAAATCGTAGTTTCTGTAATATTAGGTAGGTATAATGTAGTATTTTCGAAACTGGTTTGGAAATAGAAAATTGTAATAATATTATTTTTAAATACCAATTACGTATCATCAAAAAAGTCTATTATCGTCACACCTATTTCAAACAAAAAATAAACGTTTGTGTTCTGAGCCCTGATATACACACATAGATATGATATGATATGATATGATATTAAAATGATGTGCAATATAAAATCAGTCAATTATGTATAGTAACAAAAATTAATATAGAACATTGTTTTAACTCGACTTACCTATCTAATATTAATAATTTACTTCTCATAATTTCTCTCTCCCCCCCCCCTCCATTCAACTTCATCGCCACATATCGTAAATTATTTGTAGAATAATTATATGTAAAGGCAATATTTTTAATTTATAAGCAAACTCGTTATTTTTATAATAACGTTACGTACATATTTACAAGTTATTAATATAATAATAAGTATTATTTTTAAAAGAGTTTAAGCTTTCATATATAGTAACAAAATGCGTATCATCCAAAATATAGTAAATCCATGTAAATTTATTATTTTGATTTTTTGTCTAATAATTTATTTACAATCTATAGTTACTATTTATATGTATATTACTATGTACAATAAGACAATTGGATCTAATACTAAGTTGGGCAACCTAAACATGAAATATTGAGTTGTGATTAAATGATTTTTTTGTTGATCAAACGCTGAGTAATAAGTCTCTAGGACATGTACGGCTTAGAAACCGTCTTAGATTACCCGGTAGTATTGGTATGCAGTTGGCAGATGATTCTGTTGTGATGGTGTTTCATTTTGGAATAAGGTCTAGAAGAGAATAGGGATGTGGTGTTCTTATGGTTTGTACTTTTAGGTCATTACGTAGGTAGCAAGTCATTAGCGCCTAGAGCCAATTGAAACATTTGTAGAAAGCTTTAGCGACCAGCCAAAGCCAAACGAATTGAAAGGCTTGGATTGTCCTGACGTTAAACATTTTGGTGGAATCTTAAATGGCAATACCGTGTGGCCAAATTGGCTGAAAGAGGCTTTTGTGTAGTATTAGTTGATTTGAAATGTTTAAATTAGAATTTATATTGTAAGAAAAGGTCTTAGATTGAGTAGAAGTGTGTTGAGTTGCTAACGTTTTAATTTACGATAAGGACTCCAGGTAGATATAGAATAGATGACGAAAATATTTTACTTAATTAGAGTGAGAATTAGTTTCTTTGTAATATTTCACAACTGGATCACAGGTTATATGGTTATTGTTACAATCTATAATGCAATTTATTAACAATGATTTAAAATCAGTCCAAAGCATTAGGTCGCAAAATAAATAATGGGTAATAACTGAGTAAGTGTTCACTACGATTTTATAAATCTAAACAGTTAGGTATAAAAACAAAATAATTAACTTAATTTATATTCGTGCAATTTTGTTTTTTCTTATTTCTATAAAAACAACGTTTGGTTTTTTCTTACGAGAAGAAGAAATGAACAATCTAAACAAAACAATATGACGTATAATAGCGTATTATTATATCAAAGACCATTTGAACAAACAATTCCATTTTATGTTATTTACAATTAAAACGTTACACAATTTTTGAATTTATCGTTATTTAGAATAAAAACGTTATACAAGTTTAACATTTATCGTTATTCAGAGTTAAAACGTCATACAAGTTTTGCGTTTATCGTTATTTAAAATAGTGTTAATACCTTTCAAATGTATTAATATATAACTAATGCGGGCAGGCAATGGCCCAAATACGGAAAATAATATTATAATCGATTATAATGTCCGTAAGCATGAAATAAATATTTCTACGAAACCAATATAACTTTTGGATAAATGGATTTTTAAATAATTTCGTCTTGCGTTATTTTTCGTTCAATGAAATTCTATAAATTACGTTTTTCGTCATGTTTTGTTTAATGATATTATCATAATATATTTTGTTGATCGTTATGTTTTGTTTTGCGATGTTTAATTATTTTTAATTATCGCTTTCCGTTATAGTTACGTTTACAAATTTCAATCGTTTTTTTTTTTTTTGTCAAATATAACGTTATTATAACGTTCGCAAGCCCTGTATCAAACACAAACCTTTTTACTTACAGTACAAACTAACTGTTTGACAATAATCGGAATATAAAAATGATTATTGAAACCCAAATTACATTTTTTCACATTACGGCCTTTACTTTGACAATAATCATTATAAATTATTTATTATAATAGTCCTAAGAACATTTTCACATTCCTTTTCTCCGAAAAAATACAAATATAAAAATAAAACGGTTCTACAAACATCGATATATTCGTCAAGGTTTTTTTTTGAGGAGGGGGGGGGGTGGAATCTATATAGAGGGTTCGTCTATTACCAACCACTTCTGGTACCGAAATAATTGGGTTTTCGTGTATTGCACGTTCTATATCTGTTAATCGTCGCGTATTAAAAAGGGGAGAAATATAATGATATTCTTACTAAATTCGTAAAATAATACGTCTTTTACATTAATTGGGCCAGTCGAAAAATGGATTTATTCCTCGACTAATAAATGAGTCACAGCGCGGACCACTTTCGATCCCAGAAATTCGTTCAATTATTATGTTCTTATTTCATAGGTACATTATCTTTTTTACATTAAAAATTAATTATTTATTTTTTGATATCAGGTACGAATTTCTTTACTTATTTTTGTTTTTGTTGATTACAAAATATTATAGTAAATATATAGGTACCTTTATTATTTTATATTTAAATAAAATAATAGTCACTATTATAATAATACGTATGTAATGTCATGCACACAAAGGGTACGCATAATTTTGCGACATGACAAAATATTATAGTTTAATCAAAAAAAGTTGTTCTGTTCTTTAGTAGAAAAACTACTGAATAAACACCATTGTGGATAATAATAATAATAATAAAAACGATAAATGCGTTTTGTCCCGTTTTATGTTTCTCTGCCGCTAATCTACTGTTATCCCGTATCCGAGGGCATTCGTAATTATTCCGACACAAACGTATATTACTACATTATACGGTACACTTTTAACCGAAAGAAAACAAATATTTTCGTTTTATATACACTTAGTCGTGTGCATCTCTCCGAATAAACATTTCACGCTCGCGAAGCCTTTGAAATTCATATTTCAGGAACGCGTGACATGTCCGACCGTTTTAAATTCTTAACACGCGAGTGAGTAAAAATAAAGGCCATTGACATATTTTAAACTTTACAAATTATACGTACGTGCATCGTTTACCTACAAAATATATTATTATTATTATTATTAGCTGCGCCCATCACCGCGACTGCCTCCGATATAATAATAATAATAATAATATCGTCTTCGTTCATATTGCGAACGAGAAAATATTATGTCACGCGGCGTTCAAATCTATCGCCCAACAATCGTTAATATTCAACGTTCCGACCGATATACGATCATACATCACTTTTTTTCCTCTTTTTTATCCAACTCTATATATAGATTATATTATGCATTATACACCGCAAGCATAAAGCGCCCGTTGAAGCGTCGGTTTGATTTTTTATTATCATTTTAAACTTAAATGTGTATCTTTGTGGGGAAGCTTTTGTTGCGATTTGATTTACTGACGAAATTAACTCCACTAATGGTTGCTGGTAAGTATACCGATTTTGATTAACAAAGTTTTTTTTTGTTTTTGTTTTACCATACCAACGTCATTATTCTTTGTCTTGAAATTACATTAACTATATTTTTTTTTTGCGAAATGCCAAGTGTTCTGATATGGATTGAACAGATTCTGATGCACTAAACGTGATTGGAAAAAAAACGTAGTGAATGATCGAGTGCACAAAAAAAATTATAAAAACGTCGGTAATCCGATTAAAAACAATACATAAGTTATATTTCTAATTAGAAAGCTTATAAATCCTTGACTTTTACTAGATCAACGTAACAAAATAAACACTATTTTGTCCGTTAAAATGCGTTATAGTCGGTTTCTGGTGCATCCATGCTATCGCATTTGCAACATATTATTACAACATAAACTCGTGTGGTGCAAGTTTACATATTTTATTTAATAACAATGTTACCGTACATTACATTTTTGTGTGCAGTTTTTACTCGTGGTATACTCGTAACGCGCCGTGTACAATATAGGTAAGGAATAGTGTGGATTTAGGTAATATTATAATATGATATAATGCCTATTTATATACCATTATATACGATATTGAAATAAATCCATAATGAACAGTAAAACTGTGCGCCATCGAAGTTTTTGACTGGTTTTTAACTGAAATTGAATATTAAAACTACAGCTAGAAATGTGCACTTAAAACTTTTACATTTGACTGACAAATCGTTTGAAACAAGAACAGAGCTATGGATAAAAGTCAATTTGAATGTATTAGGTACATTATAATACACAGTTTAAAATCATAAAACCATTGTTTTTGGTGTGTGAAAAAATAATAATACACCTATCTAAAAAGAAAATATTACTTAGCGGAAAATACGAATATTTCTCTCACCGCATGCCATTTGCAAAATCCAATAACCGCGTACCAGTCAAGTGCCATATAAAGGTATTGTCGTATTGACATAATATAAATCTAACAATTGCAGCATACCTCAATCCGAACCATAAAATAATATTCAACCACATCATACGAGACCGGGATTATCGTTTATACCACGATCGTGGTTGAAAAATGGAACGGATTTAAAAAAAATATGCTATTTTTATTTCAACCGTTACAATATGATAAAATATTTTACTAATAAATAATAATTCATCAAAAATGTAAGCACTGATGAAATATTAAAGACGCTTGTTTTACGGTCCTGTTAGGTTAGTGGTTTATGGGCCGTTTGGTGTTTAATTTTTAATATTTATTTAAACGAACTTCATTATAAACATTTACGAGCCAAACTGAATAAAAGTTATGAATATACAATGGTTAAAAATATTTGCATAACCACAGTTTTATTAATTCATTAAGTTCTGTTATACTTTGGCACTAAAATTTGACGTTCTGAAACTAGTTTTAAATAACTGAGTTTTAAAATTTATAATTTATGGAAGGCGGGTAAAATATATTGTCATTTGTTAAAATATTTTAAAAATTTTTTTTGCAACCACTAACCCACATCAAATAACATAAGTACCATAGCTATGTCATTTTATATAATTTATTGGAGCTAAACAACATTTATTTAGCAACGTTATTGAACTGTATTATTAATAAAAATAAAAACTCAAATATAGGTACATTTGATTTGGTTAAAATAACTTAAGTAGAAATCGTGCTACCACGTTTGAGGTACAAAAGAATACAATAAATATTTAAATTGTTAGTTTTGTTTCTTTTAATAATTTTTACCCTCATTAGGTACAGAGTATATAGTTTTGAAATCTTTTACATAATGTAAATAATTGTTAATTGTTCTTATGTTTTTGATTCAAAGTTTCTAGAAATGTTCGTTCATGTAATTTGTTTTCTTGTCAATGATTTACAGTGTTCGGACTTATCTAGATAAATTTATCTAGATAATTATTTGTTCATCTTTTATCTTATCTAGATAAATAGTTACAAGGTATCTAAACGTTCGTCTTAGATAATTTTTTTACTCATCTAAATGAATTTATCTAGATACATTTTTTATTGATAAAAATCACGAAATTGTACAAACGCATTTAAATATTTATACAGATTCTCAAACCAAGTTTATGGTTTATAAATAATGTAATTATATTTATTTATATCATCATTATTATTATTATGTTCCTAGTGCCCAACTAAAATATACCTAAATTTAAAACCCATTTGAAAAAAAATTGTATCTTTTTTTTATCTAGATAAAAAAGTATTTATCTTCATCTTTATCTAGATAAATATGAGTTAAGTTACCTTTTATCTCTATCTAGATACATTAGAGTTGCATTATCTTTATCTTTATCTAGATAAAAAAATACTTATCTAATCCGAACACTGATTTATCTTTAACACTGATTTATTGAACATCATTGATTTATTCATAACCTACTGCTAATGATTTGTATTAATGTAATAGGTTTTTGTAACTTTTTAAGAATGATAAAATATACTATCAGCTAATGTCACATATCGAATACACCCTTGAAGAATAAAAAAATAATGTTATTGAAGAAAACGAAAGCTTCTATCTATGTTATACATACACTATAGACATAATATTTGTTCGTCAATAGAATGCATTTACTTTGATTAATGGTACAGCGAACTGTAACATATCACTTTTAAGTTTATTCTATAGTTGGTAATGCGTTGTAATCTTAACCCGTTTTTTCGACGTTCCTTTGCAGCAGCAAAGTAATGAAATGCCACACGGAACAGCTGATATACATCACGAAACAGTGGACGTATCATCGCCATCTGCACATAAATAAAACGTGCCGATAATTTAAATTAAACCGTCGCGAACACGACTGACGACATCGTCGAAATAGGTCTAACGAAACATAATATCCGAACGATGCCGCAGCGTATTATACCTTCAATGCGGGCACAACTCGTATTTCACCGTATACGACCGACGACGAATTTAAATCTACACTAGGAACACAAAATATATAAATACCTAAATAAACAAATAAATGTCATCGGTACGAATGGTAGTACTATATAGTATAGGTACGGTTCGACAAAATCGACAAACGAATAAGTAGGTACACAAAAACCAGTGTGGATTGTAACGGTTTTCGTGATGCATTTTATAATATCCCATAATATTTTGTAACTATAATAATAAATATTATGGTTTGTCGGAATATAATGAAAAGTGCGGGGTGTACTTTGAAACCTCTAAATACCGGACACTCCGGTCGCTGAAATTGCGTCCGTTATTCGCGTAGATCGGGAGATGTCCGATGTTCAGAGGGTTCCGATTGTAGAAAGTTTGTAGTTGTCTATAGGCTATAATATTATGGCAGTATATTCACTGTACGACTGGCGACATTTTAAAATCGCTACAACTGATACAATACCGGTTTGACAAAATCGAAAAATGAATGAGTACATAAAAACTCGCATAAAATCACATTTTTTCGGCACGGAATTTATAATATTATTATAATATAGTATATTATACAAATAATAATTATAGTAGGTATCTGCGGTATAAAATTGTGCAACCACGGTGTGGACCCTTAAATTTGTCCGTACTCGCTACTTGTGCTCTGAACCGCCATTTAAATATTATTACGGTATTGTGGGGCCGTCGATTTGGTAGACTCGATCTGCACGGTGTAGGGATAATCTCTATAATATTAACTACCTACGCATACCATGAAGATCGTTATTTAATTAAAGTTTAGTCGCATTATTATCACACAATAATTATTTCTTGATATTGCATATTATTGGACTAAAAAAATAATAATATTATACATCCCCCCCCCCCCCACCACCACCACAACTTGTAGTTGTAAATAGTTAAGCCGATCGTCGAAATGATAATCGTGACATTTACACGATATTATGAAATGGTATTGAGACTATTTTATTTTATTTCACAGTAGGCTGCACTGCAGCCATTTATCGAAGAATACTTTTTTGATATCTAGTTCTACATATTTTGAAGTTTGAAGTCAAGAAAGATTTCAGGGAAAGTTAAGCAATATCATATTTAGCGGTTGGCCCGAGTCTCCTATTTTTATTTTCCGAAACCAATTATAATTATATATTATAATTATAATAATAATAATAGTAATAATAATATGGTTGCAAGTCAGTGGCGTGGTGAACTTCATTAACTTATGAGGCACAATAATTTATATTAGTAATTATAAATACTTATATGATTGGCTTAATCTTAGTGTGTACTTAATAAATTATTTATTATACGTGAAATGCCCCTAGTCTCCACGACACCCGCCACCCTTTAAGCTGAGGCACGTGCCTCAAATAAAGTCCTTCATCACGCCACTGTTGCAAGTAGTTCAAGATCTTACGCGAGAACTTACACGGAATTTTTTTATCGTGTCTCTAAACATTAATGTGCGCGCTCGTATGACGTCGTTCATATAGTCTGTTTTTGTTTAAGACCGGACAATCTTCTGAACGGTGTTGATACAGTTGAGAGACGACTAATACCATTATAATATTTATTAGGAATTTGATACTTCGACCGATATTGTAAGTTTTTGCCCGACGATACACCGAAACTGGCGAGATTAAATAGTTCTGTCAATTCGGAGTTCTGATCTAGTAGCACTAAAAAGCGTTAACATACCAGTTAGGTAGGTATATAATATTATGTAATTTCTGGTGCCGCGTCATTTAAACGCAATAATTTCGACGCGAGTAAGTTTGACCGGTAAAATTAAAATTGTATTTTGATATTGTGATTAAGGTGATTTAGATTAAAAATAATGAACCATAATCATGAACATTGCTCTTGTATTATAATATAATAATTCTATCAAAAACACAAAATATTTATTATTGTTATTTATTTGTATTAACATAACTTTCAACTGTAAACAACACCTGTAAATTATAATATACTTCATCAGTTCAAAAATTGTATAATATTATGTTACCGACTATACATATTTCATTTTTTTTTTTTATTACTTAACCGGCAAGTAATATTGCTCTTTTCACATTGTAGTTAAGTCTTTACCTCTTTTTAACGTATACATATGAAATATTTTCAAATGGCTGGTTTCGTACAGTAATATTATTAAAATAGTAAAAACAAGACCTTTTTACATTGTTGACTTTTTATACGCTCCAATATGGCATTTTGATTAGTATTAGTTCGTAAGGTCTCTTCAGTCTTTCATCAAATACTCAGTACCTATAGCGTATATGTTATATTATTTTTTAACAAAGGTAACAATATCGTGAAATGCGTATTAAGACGATTGTGATAAACATTTAACGATAAGAAGGGCAGTAAAGATAAACCTGATGTAATCGAAATTTTCCAAAGTTAAACATGCAATCGTTAATACTAATAATGTGCAAAAAAAATAAAACACGAAAAAAAATCGTCGAAATGTATAGTTGCGTCAAAATACCTACTAACAATAATTATTTCTATAATATTACAACCGCATGATTGTTATTGTAATTACCGGGATAGGATTTATAGTCGGTGTGTATTAAAATTATGATAATTCAAAATTTAAATTACATTTAACGATAAACGCGCAACGCCGGAAACGGACCGGTAAACGAGAGAAGAAAATAAAATATATCGTCGTTTATTTTTGGCGGCGAAAGGGTTGGAGAAACTTTAAGTTATTATAATATATTAACAGTGATTCCTCGGTGCACCGTCTTTCCGAGCGATTTTAACGGTAATATTATTATAATAGTACTATCGCCGCTATTGTGCGACCCAAAACATAACGATATTGTGTCACGCCGTTGTTCGCCGCTGTTAGGTTTTGCAGGATTTAAGGAATGCGGATGGCACTATACCCTAAACGATCCGAAATACTGCACTGCGCGCAGACACTTGACACCCCCCTCGGTCGTTATACACACAACCCCCCGCACGCACAAACGCGTCTTATTGTTTCCTACTGTAATATTATGTTATTTCGCCCTCATAATTCTTTCTTTCTTTCTTTTTTTTTTTTTGTTCGCTCGATCTCTTTCAATCGACTGGATGTGAGAACGTCGAAAAAAAAGTCTTAAACGACGTAGATATACCGACATAATATAAATATATCGTTGTGCGCATATTATAATATAGTGTCCTTCGGTAAACGGAATGCCATTCGGTCGAGTAAAGTAGCATGACAGCCAGAAATCAAAAAAACTGGTCGACAACTCAGCCCGCAGCGTCCAGCGGGGAGGTGTGGGTCACACACGCGCGGGCGTATATGAATTGCGCCGCAATAACCTTTTTACCATACGGAAATCTATGGATTGCGTATCGACTATATCAAACTTTTTTAGATTTTGATTCCGCCGACCACAATCCGCTGAATATATTTTGTCAATTGTTTATTTTAATAATGACAAAATGTAAGAGGCATACATTTACGTTAATGATATTTTATGATAAAAAATATTATGTTTTATTTCATTAGTACCTATAACTGTAATTATATCATAATCGTTTGAATAACAAAATATAGATAATATGTACCCATAATTGTAAATTGTATTTTTTATTATTTGTATATTATATAAATCTATTTAAAAAAAATGACGATTTTACTTAATTTTGTAAGAATAAAAATCAATAGGTAATTGAGTGATATTATTTTATTGTTTTAGCAAATTTTACATACCATGCCATATTGCCATAATATATATATATATATAATTGGGTTATATTGTCCGTGGTGGACGACAATAATTGAATTGTTTTGTGAAATGTTTTTGATTACATAAAAAAATACATTTACTATAATATGGACAATATTTACTTATATTTTACTAACCTATATGGCTATATGTACCTATACCGTTAATTAAAAAAAAAATTCTGTAGAATGTGATACATCGGTTATTGTTTAATGAACAGTCGGTGGAATCAACATAAATAAATATCCGGCAGAATCAATATAAACAAATATTTGGCGGGAATCGATAGTCGGCGGAATTGATATTAAAACGGCGGAATCGATAAAACCCCCACTCCACTATACCTATCTACTCCCAAAGGGAATTTTTTTAATCAACAAACCAGACTAATTTTTTTGAAGACTGAAAAAAAATGCTAACAAGCCATACCACGTTTCTACCAAATTATTATATTATAAACTATTTAAATATTATAATATTATTAGGTATAGGTTTTTTTTTTTTTTTATTAGATAAAATTATAGAATATTTACAATCTGTAATATTTATATACATACAATAAGTAAATTTGATAATAAAATAAGAAACAACAACATGAATGGCGTGAGGAGGGAGGCCTACCAGTTTGGATACCCTCTAGCTTGGGGGAAAGGTTTTATTTTTTTTTTTAATTAGTGCAGGTCGGGATTCAGGAAATCGTGACACCAGTGTCTTTTTAATCGACGTGGGGGGTTATTAGGCATGAATTCACTGGCCAAGTTGGAAATCAATGGATTTGTGTGGATAGCTGTTTTGGTGTGTAAATTTTTGTAGTAGTTTTTGGCTGTTTTAGAGACTGTTTCAATTTTAAGATCCTTATGTAGTGACAGGTTTGAGACGTACCATGGCGCAGAAGTTATTAGGCGAAGGGAAATAGACTGGAAGGCTTGTATAGTCCGTATATGGGAAGGCTTGGCACATCCCCATTTTTGGATTCCGTAGGCCCAGATAGGTTTTAGCATTGATTTGTATATTAGTAATTTGTTTTCAATAGAGAGTTTGGACTTGAGAATAGGCCGTAAAAGATGAAGTCTGGTGTTAAGAGTCTTACTTTTGATTTTGAAGTGTGGGCCCCAAGTTAGACGCTTGTCTAAAATTAGACCTAAGTATTTAGTTTGAGTTGTGGTTTGGATTGGATTGTTTTGAAAATAGATTGTAGGAAGAACAACTTTTCTCAAAGTAAAAGGAATGTGAAAGGACTTGTCTGTATTGATTTTTATCCTCCATTTGGTGGACCATTTTGAAATATTATCAAGATGAGTTTGGAGGTTTGGGTATGCTGTTGTGGAATCGGAATGAGATGAGAGGATTGCCGTGTCGTCGGCGTTAGTGGCTATCAGTGTGTTTTCGGAGTTGAGAATGTCAGCTGTGTAAATGTTGTAGAGGTCTGGTGATAAATCACTTCCTTGAGGTACTCCTGCTAAGATTTGGAATTGTGATGAGAGGGAGTCTCCTTAGCGGACGAGAAATGAGCGGTTTTGTAGATATGATTTGGTCAACAAGTAGAGCGGAGTCGGGAGGAATATTTTTAGCTTAAAGAGTAATCCGGTGTGCCAGACACGGTCGAACGCTTGTGATACGTCTAAGAATACTCCCGGGCAGAAATTTTTGATCTCAAATGACGAGGCTATTTTGTCGACAATTCGGTGGATCTGGTGGGTTGTGGAGTGGTTTTCTCTGAAACCAAATTGGGTATTTGGTATAATTTTGTGGGACTTGAGAATGGGTCTAATTTGTTTAAGCATCACTTTTTCAAATAATTTCCCTGATACTGGTAAGAGGCTAATTGGTCTGTATGAGGAGGGTTCATTTTTTGGTTTGTTGGGTTTGTGTATAAGGATGATTACAGATAGTTTCCAGATTAACGGAAAGTAGGACATTCTCAACATAGAATTGAAAATGTATGTGAGAAGAATTATTGATTTTTTAGGAAGATGTTGTAGTATTTTGTTTGTTATTTGGTCATGTCCAGGTGATTTTTTGATTTTTAACTTTTGTATTAAGTTTTTTATTTCGTTGGGAGATGTTTGTTTGGTAGGGAGAGACATTGGTAGTGGGCTAGTTAGGAAGTTTGTAATTTGGTTTAAGTGACTTGGTTCGGGAGTTATATCGTGATGAGGAGTATTAGGTATAGGTACTGGAATTATTATTATGTATATCGAACACCATATTGTATGTTTTGAATACAATCATTGATGAATAAACTACAATATAGGTTTAGCGGTTTAGGTAAGTGTATGGTCGAGCACTCAAGGCGTTTACTCAAAAGCTTTGAAACCTATGCCTAGCCAGGGATGGAGAAAATCGGAAATGTATCTATTACATTAGTTTTTTCAATTAAAAACTCTTGAGCTATATGTTTTAATGTGTTAGCACAGTTATCCATTTACACGTCTTAACAACTGAGGTGTAGTGTAAATAAATATTTTTTAAAATTAATTTATTAGCTTATCTCTAAAAGTATTTAATTGAAACAAAAAAAATAGAGGATTTCGGGTGTGTTTGAGCAACCCAGGCTTTAACAATGGTATTTTTTATATAAAAAGAAACCAAGCAATTTGAATCAATAAAAGCGGCTCGGGTTTTATTTGAATGAGCTTTTTTGTGTCGATCCTGGTATATTGACTAAAGATTTAAATTATTCAGAATTATATTTGTTGTCAGAATTATGCCAGGTAATATTAAAAAACGAACAATTTTAAACTGTTAATGATAGGTACCTACATTTGGACAACAGTATAGTGGACATGTGTTAAGGTCCGTAAATATGATGACACCAGCTATAATCAACCGCCGTATACAATATACAATACACGGACATCAATCGAATTAATAAAAAAATAGGGTGCAATTAAATGCATTCCGACGCTTGGCATCGGCGAATATCTGCGTGGGAGGCAAATACGGGGAGAACAATATTATTAGTATATTTTAAAATTCGTACCTAAAGAGCATTCGCCCATCGCGTAAACAATTGGATTTACTGTGATAATTACCCGCCTCCACCCCGAATTCCCGAGCCATAACCAATCACGATAAATCGACCGTAACGTACAAGATAATTATTATATAAAGGTACCTACTTTTAAATATGTTTCATACCCTGCCCATAGGCACATTTCGGGGAAAGGGCGGGGGAGGGGTGCTTAGCATACCCGACCACGAAATTATCACCCCCAAGTGTTTTCATGTTTATTTACATTTTAATGATCATTAAGCTGGTATAATAAGGTACCATAAGATAATATCAAAAAAAAAAAAATATACGATTTAAACTCGTACGCATATTTCGATACGTCTCTGCACAATAATAATAGTATAACAACGGTAAACGATGGGATCGGGTTTTAAATAATTGAACGCGTCGACGGGAAATAGTTTCGTTTTTATCCCCACGAACGTAAATATATTATAATAAAATAATATTATATTATAAACATTATGTTAATTCGTAATGTCTTGTTGTGGGCGAGGGGGGGGGGGGAGGACAGTCGGCCGAGCTGACGGAGTAGGTAGTAAAGGTAGGTATTTAATGAGTTTATATATTATTATTACTACCTATCATTATATTATTGTAATTCGGGGGTCACGTTTTTCAACGTGCGTAAGGCCTAAAACGACGTCGCCGAGTTCTGTGCGTATAATAATAATAATAATAATAATATTATCATAATATCGCGATGACGGTCGCCGGGCGCGACATTAAAAAAAACATTTTAAGATGACAAAAAAAAAAAATCGCGTTTCCAATCGTTAAAAAGATCTCACGGCCATGGCATGGCGGCATGGCGATTTAAAAATACTGCAAAATATGTTAATCGGCGAATTGGCGGGGTAACACACGCGCACGCCGTAGGACCGGTGCGAAAAATAAAAATATATTATACCGTCATAATCATTATGGCAATTATTATTATTTTTATTATTATGACGACCGCGGGGCGATGCGAGTTTCCGAAAACTATAGCACCTCACCGTATGGAGGCAAAATAACCCGTTCGGCCGCTGTGACGTTTTAATTTATAGCCACGCGAGTTATCTCCGTCCGCCAGACGACTGCCGCTTTTTTTCCATCTTATTTTTTTTTTTTATTTACCAGCGACGTGTTTGGACGCGGGCTACAAACACGACCCGCGAAGATGGTGCGAAATTATTTTTTTATTCAAGTCCGACGATACGATCAGCTGTATGCCTTTATATTATTATCATAAGAAGACCCGTCGTAATCGCCGAACAGAGTCCTCTAGTAATATTATTATTATGTCGCTCGCGAGGGCGGTCGATGGAAAAAAAAATTTTCGAGTATTTTACGCGTTAAATTATTGACATACTATAATATTATTATGATATATTGCACACACGATTCGCAGGGGCGAATAATCGGATATTTCAATGCGATATTATTCTTACACGCAATATTATTATGGTTTTTTTTTTTTTTTTTAATCTGATTCGCTTAATCTGGACGTATACAACAAAATATTATTACTAATGAATGCGAAAAAAAAACAATATAGGAACGTTTAAATTATCCCGTTGACTTCGAGATCCTAACTTGACATCTGTCCTAAAATATGACTTTTAGTTTTCCCAACCACTGCAAATTTACATTTTATCAATTTGAATGGGATAATTATTGTGAATTGTGGGTTATTATTGCTGTACCTAATGCATGCAATTACGGAAAATTTCCGCTGCTAATTCAACTGTGACAGTTTTGAAACATAAATCATATCACACGCACATTGCTATCCATCACGAGTCTCTAAAACATCAGTTGGAAAGTATATTATTTAGAAATTATTGCATTATTATTATTATACTTATTAGGCATGTTCAACCAGTGAGCTTTCGAGGATATACGCTGGTTGTATATTTTAACTTATGTGTTTTGACCTGATGGACAAATTTAAAAAAAAAATTTGTAAACAGTACCTATACATATTTATCTTAAAATATAATTTTTTAAATGTTCTCAATGTGGTGTCGAATATCTGGTGACTCCGTCATTGAGATATATTATTATAATAATGATAAGTTAGCTACGAATAAGTGAATTTGAAAGTCTATTGAAAACCACATTTTATCAAACAGACCTTAAAGGCTTGAAAGTGAGAGCTTATATAGATGCATGGTTTACGGTTTGGTGAGTAACGTTATCACCTCTTAGAAAATGACAATGTGTTTTTGGCAAGTTTTGTAAAATGCGTTTAGGCAATAGGCAAGTTACATATACTTAATGTTGTTTGGCTATGGGCGGTTTTTTTTTACGACCGAAATAAAAAAAAATTCGGATAAAATATAGATACAATTTACAAACACATTTATTGTACGTATCAACCATGTGTACATTTACAATATTAATAATATTATCCACGACACTGTAGTTATTACACCGTTACATTGTACTTCATGGATTTAGACTCATAGTGGATTATGGAAGTTTATAGATGTGGTTATAGCCCTGAAATTCGACAACTCTATATACCTAATTTAGAAAAAAATATTATGTTTTTCTTTGGTTCCCTCGTGTGGTATTATCTTACAGTTCAATACGTTATGACAATATTATGCTGTTTCGACAGTAATAGTTTAATGAACATACGAGGCACACATCGAATGATTAGATTTAAAATATCATACTATATTTATATATTATAATATCTTGTCAAATGTGCAAACTATTAACGTGCAACCCAACCACGTTCTTATCGTTGAACGAACTTGACTAACTCAAGTTATACATTTTTTTCTATCAACTTTCTGCCTCTGTAACTTATTTTGTTTCTGCTACTATAATATTCAACAACATTTTATTGATAAAATATATATTATTTCAAATATCTCCCTACTGAATAGTTTTAATTAGGTAAATTACTATTATAACTACTAATGTAAGTATATAAATATTTAAAACGTTATTCCTTAATAATCTATATTATAATATATAAAAGAACTTGTCCTGACTGACTGACTACATCATCGCCTAGCCGGAAACGCCGAAACTATGAGTATGGCATTTGGTCAGTGGTTTCATTTTATGATTTGGAGACTCAGTGAGAAAAGATTTTCTTAAATTCTCCTTTTAAAGAGTTCCT
Organism: Metopolophium dirhodum; assembly: GCF_019925205.1. NCBI lineage: Eukaryota > Metazoa > Arthropoda > Insecta > Hemiptera > Aphididae > Metopolophium > Metopolophium dirhodum. The sequence goes on along the minus strand of NC_083560.1, from coordinate 55,241,777 downwards.
CAAACAAAACGTCTTCTTTACATGGTCTTGATTTTGATGAAATTCTCAGAGATTATTGTTAGAGATATCGGAAGAAAACTTTAGAGAGTAAGTATGTTTAAACCACGTTAAAAAATATACCAAGTGCTAAATCCAATCCGCGACTTGCGGTTGCCTCATCTAGGTCGAATTATTTTACAAAGCTTTAGGTACGCCGATTTTTCCGTGAACTGAGGTACACTAAAAATGAGTTACACTCAAATCGAGATATTATACTATGTATAATACTGGTGCTGGTTTATGGATAAGTTAATAACGTCTTTCATATTATTTTCATTTACGTAGAATATGGGTATTGCAAATTTTTGCTTTAATAATATACCTGCCCTCGTTTAGGCTGTAGACTGTAGAGTTTTCCGAATTTGAACTTCAAAACGTTACCTGGACAGCTATGTTGTGTAATATTGTCGTATATATTATTGACATATTCACATATTATTGCCTCTCGAGTAGTACCGCATGGACAGGTATATTATGTTATTAATAGTTTACATTTGGGCTTTCATCACGTCAGCAATGTGACGACAGATATATATATATATATATACCTTCTACTGCTGCAATAATAGTAATAATTGAAGTTAAATAACTGGGATCATTAGAGGCGGTTCACTTAACGAACCAGGAAAACAAATTGGCATTGGCTGGCTGTATATTATATTATATATTACCACCGTAAGTGTAAGGCATCATTAATTTTATTTTATTACTCTTTCAATTACTTAATGATATTATGAATTAAGTTTTGTGAATGTGAGAATTTCAACGAATATACATTTATAAACGACGGGTTTTGTCTTTATACAAATATAATATGATATTATAATAAATCATTTTATTCCAACAAACTATGAAGCACTTCACTTAGATAAACTGCAAAGTGCATAATGCATACCTAATGCAATAATTTAAGGACGTTTTACATTATTTCATTATATTTTGATAACTTTTTCAATGCATTTCAGTAATTAAATTATTATTTTAATATTATTTGTGAAAACCGATCATCAACAACTTCAATGTCTAATAATTAATATAGAAATAAGTTCTGTTCATAATTTCATCGAATATCAGCTTATCGTCTGTTGTGCCAATATATTTTATTTTTTTTTAATTTGTATTGATAGAAGAGATAATATTATAATTTCTATGTATTTAGTTGTTTTTTTTTTTTTAAATTGCAGTTCCAGTTTACCTATACTAATATAATTAGCATACAAACCTTACGGTAATGTTAACAAATATTTTACCTATTTTATGACTTTTATCGATCAATTGTTTAATTTTATTTTTACACGCTTTATCAGTTGGCACCTACACCGTATAATATCATAATAATTTTCGACAGTTTATCATTGTATTTTGACAAGGGAGTCTATTCTGTTTTAAGATAATATTAAACTTCCATCACTTCTAAACTTTTCGACAGTAAATTATATAGTAGATATTTTTTTTGTTGACAAATGTTGATGCTCCTAATTTAAAATTTGAAAGAATATAGTTTCTCATTTGATACAATGTTTGTATTGAGGATAATAGTCGTTAAAAATTATTTTACAAAAGTATAAAATATATTTGATTTTGTATTTATTATAGTTAAATAATTTTCAAACGTTATTAACTTTGATAGATTAATATTAATTACTAAAATTTGCAATTTACCATAGCCCTTATATCTACCAAATCCCTCATCACAGGGCTATATTGTCCGTAGTACACCAAGTTCAAAGACTCCAAAAACAGTTCAATCATATTTTTATTGAAAAACAAAAGTTTTTTCGTCCACAGTATCGCGAAAAATCTCGAGAATTCGGAGATGCGATTTTCGGGTTTATTTATAAATTCCAAAGATCAGATTTCGAATAACTGCGGCATAACAATTGTTGAACGAAAAAAAGGGACGAGGGCGTGCTCGGCGAATCACTCTGTATATAATATTATTATGATATTATACCTACATACCCACACAATATAACGACAGCGACGGTCGCACTACGTTTATGAAAATATAATATACGATTGTGTAATACTTTTATTTTTTCACACGTAAGAAAATAAGTAACGACTATTTTTTTGTCCACTCTTTCACTCGAGTCTCGCGCGAACATAATGTATATAATGTGTTATACTCTCGCATACCTCCTCGTGTGTGTGTGTGTGTGTATATAATATAAACGCATATTATTATTATACATATATACACACACGACCGCCGAGCTTTTATGATATTGCTCGTTCGTCTCTCACTGCTGCAGCCCGCGTATATGTTATGTTTTCATATGAATGGGAAGCATTTTTGCAATTTATCCGGGGCCACCTTTCTTTTCACGCCTTATCCCTCCACTCCACTACCACCACCACCACCACCACATCTGTCAAATGCATAACGGCGGCCGACAGTCATAATAATAATAATAATAATAATAAAAAAAATATAAGCTTCGTGTTATTATACGCTCGTCCCCGGCCCTGCAGCTCGTCTTCCACACAAGCGTTATCGTTTCAACCGGGTCAGCGACGGGTGAGAAAAAATTCACCGACACACGAAATTTCCGTGTGCACAATAATTTTATTACGGTCATTATTATTCGAGGTAGAGAAACGGAAAGATAGATGGAGAGAAAGAGAGAGAGAAACTTATCGAGGAGCTTGTGAACATGCGCAAGCGGAAAACCCCCGCAGTAGTTTTATCCGCTCGCAGTTTGATTTCCGGATTTTTCCGGAACGGTTTTAGATAGATAGGTTGGTACCCACTTATGTTTTAGATGCTATCTAACTAAAATATGTATATATTAGCAGGGTGTTTTAATGGGATTTCAGCACATAACTATATAATACCTGTATATTATTATTATACCACCCCTCTTGACTGACTTTTTTTCTCAGCTCATCGCGCTCAATATAGGTAACGTTATACATAATATTATAGTATGTATATTGTACCTACAGCACTAATGACGTTCTACTAAAGAGGAAAAGCTCGATTAAGAAATTCAACATCCCCTCGGTAACTAAATGATCCTCACTCCTCGTCACTATAATATAAATAATGTAGGTACGTTGGAATAATATGGTAAAAACAAAGTTGAAAATAAAATCACAACTTTATTATAGTTTTTCATATTTTATACCCAAGTCGAAACCACCTAGTATGCGTAATGCGTATGTTGTATGTTATGTTTTGTTTTAACACTTTGAATATTATCATTTATCATTGAAATGTGTCAAATGATCACACTGATTAATAATTATTAATAGTAAGTTTAATTGATTATCGTGAATGGTATTATATTTCCGGTCACGCCAGAAAATGTTCACCGTGTTACCTTCCCGGGAATTGCCCAACCTTTATCATAATATCACGTCGATAGGGTTTTGAAATAATTAAATAAAACATAGGTAAATAGGTACTCATTTTGAATAACCGCATCGTTACTACAGCCAATTATATAGAAATTTGAACCATATCATAACAATATTCTAACTTAATTTTTTTTTTTTTTTATTATCATATTATATATTATTTTGCTGAACTGAAAAAATGAAAAACCATTTCTCTGCTGCTAAGATCGATCGCACCGTGGCAGACCAAGTTTGAATTTCCAGAGAAACGATAACGTCATAATAACGGTGTAGACAACTAGAGGTGTAGGTATAGTTGCATAACCTATATAGTCGAGATGACATACAGACAGTGTCAGAAATTTAATAAAAAATTTTATATAACGAATCAAATCTAAATCCACGAGTACATCAACGGTGTAAACAGGTTTCGTCTAGACCAGTGGTTCTCAACGTTTTTTCATTCACGTACCCCTTTACCACTCACCACTATTTCACGTACCCTAAATATCAATTTTGAATATAAATAATATAACGATATCATTTTATGGCATTAATAACATTAAATCGCAGACTCTACATTGTAATCAGTACACAATTTTTAAATATTTCGTTGATAGCAGACCATTTCAGTAACATTAAATTTCACTTTTTCTTCCATTACTCAATTTTTTTCGCGTACCCCTTGAGATCATGCCACGTACCCCAGGTCGAGAACCACTGGTCTAGACCAACCGAACACGTCCAGTCGAGAATTGATAATAACACGAAATATCCCGAGATACTTATACACACGCGCCGGGACATCCTATGACCACGTACCGTGGCCAGCTGCAGCTGCTGTCGACCGCCTGACTGATGATGTTTATTGGTGGGTGGATGGTTGGTGGGGTAAGTGGGGTTTGGTGAAAACGTTTTGAACTATATCATTATTATTATTATTACTATGATTGCGCAAGTACGATATTATACCGACGCACAACAATTACGAGGAAGCCAGATTTCGTTTTAATATACGTACGAATGTGGAAAAAAAAAACAAAACAAAAAACAAATAACGAAAATCGTGTTCAACTTTACGAGCTCAAAGCGCTGTGCTGCATTTACAGTCGTGATAGTTGTATGGAGTTGGGGGGGGGGGGGATACGTAAAAAAAAATATTTTTGTTTTGTATTTATTTTTTAAATTTTTATTTTGCCCATAAAAACATTACCGGCGCCAACCATGAAATATTTTGTCGACACATTTGCCCCACCGTGACAAACGCTACGAATACCAGATATTATTATTATATTTATATATTATCATTATTATTATTATTGTTGTGCGCACGCGCTTCGATCGTTCGGTGGAGTAAAATATAGGTTAGGTTGTAATAACACGGTCAGCAACTGCGCCTTAAAAATATATAATAAACCCTAAATTAATATCCATATTATAATATCATTTCGAGTTCCTATGCGGACGAATTTTAATATTTTTATTCTCGAGAATGGGTATGAAATGCATATTATAAAACTGAATATACCACGTGCTGCCAATATATTATACCGTCACGTTAATTAATATCACTGGACAGAGAAAAATACATAACCAATTGTAATTATTATGTAAACCAATTGTTTCGTGAAAGACTTAAACGCGTTTTTATAAAAAAAAAATAAAATGGTTAAGACACTACAACTCTTAAAACTCAACTAAATCGCGAACGTCTATTACGTTTAATTCTTAACGACTTGTTTAAACGGATTCATGCATATACCAGTATAATGAATAGTAGTAACTGGAATCTGGTAATTTTAAGAATATTTAAAAAAAATGTACTGATTTAAGTGCGAACATTCTATAGGTGAAATACTGTAGTATATACCTGCCCATAATCGGTGGCTACTATAACTAACAAGATGTCAGGTGGTTGTCTCGGGCAGGAGTCGGATCACTGACGAGCGACTGAATAACTATTATTATTATTTTATGGGTCAGACGAACCCTTATAATTATTATCATATCATATTATTGTCATAGGTAATAATTAGCATCGCGAACGACTGAAACGCTTTTTTCCATTTGCTTTCGTCTGATTTGCAGGTTTCGCAACGGTGCAGATTTCGTTCTTATGTTTTTACAACAATAATATTATATATCAAATTATTATCGAGTTGAGCTTTGGCAATTTTTCGTCCTGCGAAAATTGCAGCAAGTTGTAATGATTTAATACCCGTGTATAATAATAATATTATTATGGTCTTGGCTTTAAAAACAGCCGACGTCTCCGAGCCCGTGATAATATTGTTATTAACCCATGTTTTTTCTTTGAAAATAGTTATTTTTTTATTTTTTTTATCTCCATAAAGATAACGCACGGAGCCCACTTGTATTATTTTATCCGGACAAAGATAAGTTATGATAATATTATACGAGTTAACGAGTTTTATATTTTAATTCCAACACTTGTATTATGAAATGTCTGATTACAGCAGCCTTATAGGTACATTAGTTTATTTTCAATTTAATCACTAGACAAATATCTTGTAGATTTTTCGAACGGCACAGGCAGGTAGTAAGTTAAATATGTATAAACTAACAAAATATTATGTATAATTTTGGAATCTTAAATCTAAATAATTATTGCATTATTCTAATAACATTGACGATGATAATAGGTGTACATATTTTTTGCTCCAACACAATATTGGTACTAATATCATTAAAATATGATAATAATAATATTTAAACTGTATTATATTTTCATGGTATGAAACCATGGGTTATAATTGATCTATAGGTATCACATTATAATATTATAATATACCGATGGATAAGTGGTTACAACTTAGTCGTCATATAATAAAAATGATTTGTAACCATTAACCGATAATATTAAGCTGATAAACGGTAGCTAATTCCATTTGGTCAGTAAAAAACCAAAAAACAGAGTTAAATCTATGGGCTAACTTAAATATAACAATATGATAAAACATAGCTGCGTAGTCGTAATTTAACATGGCAAAACAGCTGAAACACGACGCCTTATGCAAAGTTGAAAAGTCGTTAAACAAACATTATCAATATTATCAATATAAAGTTTAGGTAACTATTTTGTTGAATTGCATAAACTTTTGACATTACTAAATGAGTTGTTTTAACATTAAGTTATTTTTTTTGAATACAATGAACTTAAAATACAAATCACTTTTATTATTCGTATTAGTATATTATGTTAAAATAATTTGTCAAGTGCTATCTATCGTGAATACTACTATCTATGTATCTGTATTTTATAATACAACCTTTGTGTGAAATCAAAGACAATAAATAGAGCATAACTCGAAAATAATAATATTATATATTATGCAAGGACGAACTGGGAATAAAAACCGGCTACGATCACAATTTAACAATTTGAAAAAATTTATAGAAATATCTGGAATAGTCATAATGTATGATCACTAGGACAAACAAAAAAATGGAAATTTCATAAAGCTACAGTATACGATTGTTTCGATACAAATGAAAATATGAAGAAAATTAAAAAATGTTGACAAAAAATAGTAACCACTTTCCATTTTTTGGAAGAGCTTACTCTTGATAAATAACGCTTCTTAAAAGTTGCAAGTTCGTATCTATATATTTATTTTAATTTTATTTTTTATATTAATTAATATGCTTTATCATTTTCCAAAATAGGTAGTTGCATTTATTTAAAATCAAATTGAAAACAATGAATTATTGATTGTTAGTTATTACATATCTAACAATAAGCAAAAACATGTATGAATATTATATAATACCACATAATCTATAGGTACCTAATTTATAACGTTTGTTCGCCGAGTTTCGCACTATTAGCATATGGTGGCGGTATAAAGCTGATAACAGGATGACTAATTGTATCCAGTGTTAATATAATACACTTTTATTTGGATAAAACTATGATAATAAATAATTAACCATATATACATTGGCAATACCCCATGAAGGTTTGCACATGCATTTTTAGAAGTAATTAGAGATAAATAAATTGTCGTTAGGGAAAAGCGATGAAAATCAATAGTTTTATTTACGTGCTATTATACCTGTACGACGTCAATATTATATATTATTATGATATGCCGATGATAATAATACTGCTGATAAGTCTGGCACGTTATTGTTTTTGGGGAGAGATATTAAGAGTGATTGCCCTCTACACTCCACGTCCCAAAGACAGTATTGAAGTAACTAATAATTAAATAAAAATTAAGCTATGATTATGAATTTACGTTAATTACCCCCCTAAAAAAAATAAGCACCTATTAATTTACTTGAATGTGATAAGTAATTATCATGCGTGATCTATATAATATAATAAATAATGTTATAGGTACATCGAGTAGGAATCTCCGAACCATATTACATAGTAATATTATATTATCATCACTGCGACTTGGGCTTTCGGTGTATAGGTATTTAATACAATAAATCCGATGAATGTGAACAGTTCTGTTTTTCCGCCGATTATGACTGGCACACGCCACTCGTAATTATTCCCAAATAACGTACCTGAAACAAATACAAGTAAAAACGTCAGTTTGGACAAAACGCCCTAATTTATAATAAAACTGTGTACACAACATTTACACAACATCACGACAACGTGATAGTAATGCACAATATTCGCAATTATTCGCAATTAAAAAAAAAATAAATATAGTTATCATATTTCAAATTAAAATGCTCAGTGCTTACAAAAATACTAAATTTGGGAAAAGAAACCTTCATCTTTTAAATATTGGCTATAATTAAATAGGACCATTTATAGACCATCTTATTTTAATTATTATGTTATAGTGTTATGCCCAATAACTTACTTATGATCGCTATTTAAAATTTGTTATTCGTTACTAATATTGTAGGTTACTATTGTCTGTTTTCGTGAAATACCTATTGACTATTGTTATAAAATCTGGCCCTCTGTCTGAAATAAAAATATACACTTCGTGAACCTATCAAAGTTTGACACCGAGACGTCTGAATAAGTCGAGTTTCAATGCGAATTATAGTGGTCACATTATAGAGGGAGAGCATATAATATATAATTGAAATTAACGTCCTCAAAAAGCACGGAAAATAACAATTTATTCAATTAATTTTTTTTTTAAGCGTAGTCGTTGCAATCATATGGCGTCAAGTATACCGAGGCATTAAATGTGTATTTCTGAATACGAAATATTAGTATGTAGCTGGTACACACTCGAAACAAAAATACGATAAATAACTTAAGTATTATTATCATCCGGTCTGCGTACGATGCGTCAAGGATTTATTGTATGAAACTAATAACGTTATAACCGCGACGTCGACGGATTTTACATCGTCTAAAAGTATATGAACAATTTATAATATTTCAGTTAGGCGCGCAGATGATGATAATAATAATAAAAATAAAAATATAATGCTATCATGTAATATTCATTTTTCACTTTCTCGTAAAACCTTTTAAAATTTTTCCCAGTAAAATTATTACTATACCTGGCGATAAAAACTTAGTGCACCTATACATATATATATATATTATATATAATAGGTAAGTACTGTATTCGCGCAAAACTGCATGCTTGCTGGACGACATTTTTCAATGTCTCGACGTAAGACGTCGTATTATAATATTAGCACATGATTTTAACAACGGCGCCGCAATGAATGAATTAATAAAATATGATAATTCTTCATTCGCCGCATGAAACAAAAAACAACCGAATACGGAAATATTAGTCGCAACTTATAACAAGTCGAGATAGCAACAAAACATTCTAACAATATCCACATCAAAAGGTTGCCATTAGCCTGTGTCTGCCAGCGGCGAGTTCATAACAAAGTGCATTTAAGGAGTACCGGACAGAACAATTTGTAATAATACCAACATTTTATATACCTTGAAATTATCTTCCGTTATTAAATGCATGGATACCCTTTAGTTCTAAAATAAAATTACTAAAATATAGGTATCATTTATGACAGCGGTTCTCGACCCTTTTAATGATCAAGTCTCACCTACACAATTTGAAATTTTTCACGCACAGTCTATTAACCCTTTTTTTTTCATATATTAAAAACGTACACGCGTTATTTTACACGTATGAAGTCTTTTATTAGTGATTACATAATATCATAATTATGAAAACACCATATTGAAAGAGATAAGAAGAAATTAATATAATAATTGTATTCTGCGCAGTATTATTTTCTGGAATGATGCGCACTAAAACGGAACCATTTGTAACCGGACAGACACTAAGACCATCGACAAAATTAAACGAGTTGACACTTAATACGTAATGCCATATTATGATGGTCTGGCTAAGCGTAATTATTTTTTATATTTTTATGTAAGACACAACGACTGTACCTATCATCCGGGAATAATATGCGGAGAGTACTCGTTTTAATCTGTGTACAAAACCGTCCATTCCGGTACAATTGTGTAAGTACAATAATAAGACATCAAATGTTTCAACAAACGGAATTGATAATACAATAACATTTTTGTTGGATCCTTTCCTAAGTCTGTGGTAATTACATTTAACATTAATGATCTGCACGGTACTTAGTTAGGTCCCCGGCGGTGACCATTTGGCACACTGTCAACGATTAATTTCGTCGTTACCACAATTTTAAACGACGTGTGTGTATATATATATATATTATATATTAAATGTATAGTATTTCTATTTTTCTATTGAGACAATGAAATCGTTTATTATGAAATACGTCTGCGCGCTTATTACAGATAAAGTAATATATGTTTCCGTGAATTTAATCGTCCGGAAACAATTACAGATACTAAATGTCCGCAATCCGTGTCGTAAAAAAGCACATTTCGATAAACTACACGATGTAGACGAGAAATCGATTAGAGGCGACATTGAAGGGACCAGTGGCCCAGGCCGTTCGGTCCGATAATATTATTATTTAGGTGATAGGCGTACGCAACTGTAAAAAAAAAATTAAGAAGTTCCCCGAAAACTACATTTTTTTAAAACGAGTTTCTACATTTGAATAAAAATTTCCATATTCGTTTAAAATTATTTTTTTTGTTTACTTTAAAATATGTACTTATGTCAAAGTATTATTATAATGCAATAGTCTTGCAAGAACACAAATTTGATGTGTTAATTTTTCATTGTGATATTTTGGTACTTTTATATTTGATTCCATCTTTTTAATATTGTACCTATTATAGGTATTATGCTACTTTGAATTTTCGTTCGATTTGGTGGAAATCCGGGCTGGGTTGAAAAAAAGGGCATGGACCAATTGCGCCTAAAACAAAATTTGTATTTTAGGGTCAGTCTACCAATTGCGCCTCTTATATTTTACGGTTAGTACACCCATTGCGCTCTTTATATTTTACGGTCAATATACCAATTGCGCTTGTATTCAAATTAACCTAGCGGCTACCTTCAGATATAAAAATATTGTTGTTCGATCTAAGTCCATCAACATCAACATAAAAACACCAAAATTCTTAAAAATTAAAAACGTTTTTATTGATCAATAATTGATAACTGGTTATAATATTATATTTTATAACAGTATCGGGAATTTTATCAAACGTCGTGTTATTATTATTGTAAAAATGTTTAAATGTGAATTATAATACTCCCAAAAATCATTTATTTGTTCATATATATTTTTACTATTTTTTTAATTACAATTTAATTTTGAATAATTGACGATCAAACTTGTGATCAGTGTACCTATTCGTTTATTTTTATTATATTTATAATTACAACTAATTAATAAGTTTTCCTTATCCTATATTATTTTATTGTTTAATTTGAAATAAACTTATTTATTTATTAATATTATATTATGTAGGCATTTGATACTTGACGTACTTACCAGAAAATATTTTTTTAAATCAGCATGTTATTATTGACCAAATGTATTATTTTACTGTAGTTGCCCTGCTATTAATATAGCCATCTTATTACTTTATGATTTAACCACCTATTATTTTATTTTAGTTTAGGCCTTAGGGTCAACACGTGACTTATAGGTCATGAGTTAAGTGCTGCCCTTAATTCATGTGCGGTAAGTAGTGCTAAGGTAATACAATTAACAGAAATATTATAACCTATTATACAGAAAAACCAAAAATAAGGAACTTCACATAGTTTGTTTTAAGAAATTACGGGTCGACATTTTTACAGTCGGCATAAATTAAATTATATTTCAGTCACCAAATACTTGATCTCAACCCCCCGTAAAAATCGTATAACTCCGGTCGAGCATTTATTATATAATTATAACTGACTAATAAGTTTTCCTTAGGTAGTGTAAAATGTATAAGCGCAATTGGTCTATCGACCCTAAACATTTTAGAGCGCAATTGGTATATCAACCCTAAAATGTTTAGAGCGCAATTGGTATATGAAAAGGTAATTTTAAGCGCAATTGGTAAACTCCCGAAAAAAAGACGTTTTAGCATATTATCATCAATATCTTCACTAACACGACGGGGGGTGTTAATCGATTGTTAAAATTAACTATTTCATTAGCTGAGAAATAATAAATATATTTGTTTGATATATTATATAATATTATTTGTGCGTGTACAATAAACTTAATAACCTTCGCAAGAGACTTTTCGAGTTTTACAAAACGATATTGAACTACCCACTGTGATAAACGATTTGTGTTTACACATACATATATGGGGACAATCAGCCAAGGGAAGTTTTCGGACGCTTTAAGCCATTATAACCGACATGTTGTGCAAATCGATTGCCACACGCAGTAATAGTACATAATATATTATATATTATAATAGTTGTGATAACTAATACGCTTTATAATTTTAACAAGTACGGACTGCAATATTGTACGAAATAATCGCGGTCAGTCGGTTTTAGAGTTAGGTAATAAATATTGATATGTAACCGTCGGTCAATATTGCAAAGTCGATAAATATTTTATGTAATTTTTGCATTACTTATATATTTTAATACAAAATTGTCAAGCATCAACTTTTTTTGAATAATATATACGAGAGCGCGTTTTCTATAGCGTGTATATAACCTATAGCTTTTAGCGATGTCTTAAAACGAAAGTTCAAAGCCCGCAATGATACATATGAATAATAATTGTATTGTTTATTCAAATACGTAAATGAGTAAGCTAAAAAAAAAAAAACGTGACAAAAAGTCGCTAATTCTCCAAATTCGATGTGCCTAATGATACCCTTGAACACGCATTTTCAACACACACACACACATCAGTGCGTAACAGGACTTGTCACCTATAGTTAGTCGTCTTACAAGTCTGGTAAGTCTGTCCGGGCACTTAGCAATACGTGTTGGAGACAGAAATAACGTCCGGCGTCCTATAACAGACGATTGCGATCCGGACGAATTTTTTTTTCGCGAACGAAATTATCCGCCTGGGCACCAGCTACACAGCGATATCGAATGCGGCCCCGTCAGCGGTTGATTTATTAACGGCACAGACACACAAACCACAAACAACGCAGACGCACATATATATTTGATTATAATTTATGTTGGCAGGACGAAAACAGTAATAATAATAATAATAATAATAATAATAATAATGTCGAGAAAAACGAACGCGCCGGACGGACGGCGGCGGTCGTGCGAGATCGAAAGGGGGTGGGAAACAATGAGGAAAAAAAAAACAAAACAAATAAAAAAATATACAGATAAAGGAGTGAGCGAGAGATAGGAAATAGGAAGAATTGTCGCCGACTGCACATAAACGCACACGCAAATGTATAATATAGGACGATCGGAATAACGAATTGAAATAAACTGTACGCGCGCGCAGCTTTTTTTCTTTTCCTATTTTTTCTTCTTTTTTTTGCCACGCATCTAAACACGTATTCGAAACATTTTCCGCCCGAGTGGACGACCACATAAATCGGAGAAAATAATTTGACATATTTTCGATAACTTCGCCCCGCCGCCGCCGCCGCGCCGACCGTGTGATTCGAAGTCGGCTTTTTTTTTATACTCTTTCTCGTTCTCTCCTCTGCGCACTGCAACACACTCCACCGACCCTAACCCTTCTCCTACGTTTTCGCCTACACACACACACACAAGTATACGCGTATGTCATAATGTATAGCTAGTCTTTTTCTTCGCCGCCGCTCACATCGTCGGCCATATAATATATACGCGCGCGAAAAACTCGAAACTTTTTAATCCTACTAATAACTTACGACACATACGCCGAACACACCGCCCGCCGACGCCTATGGAATTTATTGTTATTATTCGCGACGTCCGTCAAAAAAGTTTTCACTCCGGTGCCGACCAAATACAAGAGCCGTGGGCGCGTCGGAAAACTCGACGAAACTAAATATTTACCGACGGTCGTTCCTGGTTGGTGTCGGTGCGGGGGATTGTGCGGGGGCGGGGGTAGTATATAGCAAAAGTCGGAATATTTACGACCGACAGAGATGAAAAAAACGACATCGGCCACGAATACACTCTCTACACGATATATGCGATGTCGTTATGATCGTTTCACGTGTGATGCAAACACGTGTCGTACTCGTGTAATACACCTATGACAATAAACAGCGGCGAAAAATTTCCCCGCGAGGAGGAGGTTATGCCGTGAAGACGAACCGCGCCACAGTAACGAGACGTAGTTTCCCTTTTTATAAATCACAGAACTACTATTGTAATTTCGTCGCGAGAAAAATTGAAAAAATTTTTCTACATAAAAATGATTTTATATTATTACAGGTATATAAAACATTAGGTAGGTAGGAGACCGGAGTTGTTTTAATTTCCGTATCCATCGTGCACCGAGTGTACAATCATGACAATTTTGAGATGTCTGCGTTTAAAACCAAACTGGACTTGGATGTATCGTAGACCAAATTTTATTTTGTAAATACTTACACGGAATAAATGGACATTATACTTTTAGTGCTTGTATATGTACTTTGAACGTGTCATAATAATTTAGAAATGTACACGAGTCAAACGTTCATTATTATTTTCGATAATGGCATAAGGCAAAGAACAATATTTCAGAAAACTCCCTACACAAACTATCTCAGATTTCAGTCTACACACTGTTGATCTATGCATCTCCTTGTTAAATATAATATTAAACACAAGGTGGTTTCATTTTAATACGAGACATCACCAAGTTTGGTCGGTCGATATATTTTATAAACATATTATTATGACATACGTATAATACATTTACTTAACTCCCCATGTAAAGTAACAGCGATTGTGGTGTCTCCTGTGTAGAATATAATACAATATATCTGGCATAATATATAACCACGACTAGCTGTGGATGAACGTCGATCGATCGGATTTGAATAAACTGAAGACTTGGCGACGAGCCTACACATTACGCCATGTTCCATCGAAAATTCACCCGCGCGTATAAAAGGATAATATATCGATTGTCGATGATATTAAGAAAAACACCGTACCACCCAAAAGTAATGTTTGTTTTCTGAAAAACCTTCACCCCTCCTTGGAGATTCGACCTCAATTGATGGTGCCTGCCACGGCATCGCGAGGGTGCATTTTTTTATATTTAATATAAATAACAAAATTTAATTTGACTGTATGCCGCCACCGTATCAGCAGGACGGTGACAAAATAAGTTCTTCGACGCGCAAGATTGAGGTGCGCTCGAATTATCACGCACAATGGCCATCTATCCGACAGAGTGGATATCCGGTTTCCTCATTATATTACCGCCCCCCAGTGCAAGTGTGACAACATTAAAAACCACAAAAAAAAAGAAAAACATGATATCGTAATATACGCACCTAAATGGCTAAATATATAATATAATGAAAAATCTAGAGGATTTGCTTCTGGCCTTCCCAGGAGTGTTAAATAGGTAGGTATGCCAAGTATATATTTAAGCTATACTTTATATTTCAAGTTATAAATTATAAAAATAACTAAGTACTCGTACTATAATTTTTATAATATACTATAATGCAGAATAGCCCCAACTTTAAGACCATTGAGCACTATCTATTAGCTGATGGTTTAATATTTACGGACACGTTTAACATATTTAGTTAGTATATTATTTAGGTACATGTTTATGTACAGACAATATTATTATTTTTGGACAGTGGAATAAAATTGATATTATATTGTAATTAATTATTTTACTTTCACGGACGAGGTGTGATTAAGATGGATAATATCAATATAACGGCGGATCTATATACATATATACGTGGATAAAACCTAACCGATACGAATATTCATCAATCCATCAAAATATTATTTCACTGTACGACGGCGCGATTAGAATAATAAATAATTTAAAACGTCCACAGCCAATCGACGCGAAAAATAATTGACAATATTATATATTATTATTTTAATACCATAATCACTATACAGTTTCACGCCGTTTACAGTTAGAGCGTGTACATAGTTATTTCGACGTTTTTTTTTTTTTAGATTTTCCTCGAGCTTTTCTCCGAATCAACCGAATTCTTGTGGCCATCGTATGGAAACCATAATAATATTATAATATATGCGTTGTGTTGTGGCGTAAAACTAAAAGCTTATATTATTATAGTAATCGATTTTGTATTTTTAAAAGTAAACATTGTTGATATAAAACGCGAGAAACATTCTTAACGCTTTTACGGTGGAATGTGATGTTTAACTTAAGATGATAAAATATAAAATATTATAAGCTCCCCTTCAGGTGCGTAATTATATTAGTGTTGTGATTAATATATATACATGCAGAAATAAAAATACAGAAAACGAGTATAGGTAGTGAAAAAAAAATATAACTCTTACACCTATAATAATAATAACCAGATCAATAATCATCACGAGCAGACGTGCTTCATATTATCATAATTCTTTGTACCCTAAATGGTAATAATTATAATTAAAATATTTTTTTTTTAATATTATTGCATTAATTTGTATATATGATATTTTGTTGTTGATGTTTTAATATAATATTGAACTCAACGTGGTTCATCCGGTTTGCGCTACCGTTGGTAGACTACTATAATCGCCATCTACACAACGAAACGTTTAATTTAACGTCAAACGAGTTTGAGTTAAAATATCATATATTATTATTCTTCGGCACATTCAACTTTGACACGATTATATCAAACTATACGATATTACAATATTATTTTATATGGCATAAAATATGCCATACCCCTGATTCATCGTGTTAACGCCAGCTGGTGAGTCCGCATCGCAAACATAACCCTAACAAACGGTCGGATTGGAATCTACGGAAAATTATACAGTAAGTGCTCTCAAAAATAAAACTCGTGTCAATGACAATAATAATATTATAATATTAATGCTATTATAATAGGATCAAAATTTGAAAGCGGTGATTTTCCGTTTTTGTTTAACATGTCTGAAACATAGGAATTTATGTATTATAATATTGTGTTTTTTCAGCGTACCCAATTGATCTAGTGAAGCGAAAAGAATTCAGAAAATAGATTTGAATTTTGCGTCAAGTTTGCCACATTTTTATTCCACTAAAAAAGTTATATTAAAAAGTAGAAATTAAAAAATAGTCATAGTTCAAGTTTTTGATAAAAATAAAAATGTTAGAATCCCAAGTACTAATGCACCTATCTCATAGTTAACCAAGTTTATTCAAAATGACTAAGTGTTCTGGGTTACTAACTTATATTTACTCATTGATCTATAAACATTAATATAATAGTTATATTATATTATAATACATTACATTAAAAATGCATATAAAAGGAAAAATTCTCAACATTTTTTATGAAAACACATGAATTTTTCAATATCAATATATTTTTTAAAAACCATTCAACTCCAACAATATGTCGACGTAACAGCATCGTATAATATAGGTAACAAACTAATTGTTCCGCTCAAACAAATTTAGTTTAAGACATACAACACGTGTCTCATAATAAATCCAATCTAATTTATTTATTGAATAACAATATATCATATAATAAAATTATAATATATTATCTGTACTGGGTTTAGATCACAAGGCATCGTATTATATAACATTGTACACTCAGAACCCGTCTAAAACGACGTTGAACATAAAATAAGAATTATTTCTTTTTTTTTCAAAGCAAACGTAACGTCAAAGTAAATTTTTAGAGGGACTTGAAATTGTTATGACCATTGGTTTTTAATGTGTACTTTAATAATAATATATTTTGAAAAACCCAATTTCAAAAGCCTGCAGAAGATTCAAGTCGCGTTTATATAAAAACGGACGGGCGAGCGTAGAAATACTTCAACAATGGTCAATAGCGATAAAAAAAAAAAAAAACTAAAAAGATGACCAGTGAAAATCATTTTTTTATCAAAATATTTTTCATTTACTAAAAGTTATTCAAACGCGTATTATAAATAGTGCCAACATATAAAATATATTTGTGTATTATATTATTATGTATGATAAAAAAAATCTATCAAATTGTTACAGAAAAACATTATTTTTTATTTAATCTCAAATAATAATAATGATAATATGATACTGCATTGAGGCTTTTATCATTATTTTGTTATAATTCGTATAGGCCACTAAATTATCACTACGTATGGATCGATCTTGCAACATGATTTCGTATACACTACCTAATTGAAACGAACAGATTTTGAAATAACGGGCGTCACCGGTTTCCGCCAAAAACGACCTTTCTGTTTTCCGCCAATGGTCTTTTTAAATGACATGCCAAAATAACCCTATTATAATTATAACAAAATGGCGTGTACGATTTCACGGACGTATCAATTCGACGCATTATTACCTTCATCGTACATTCATGGATATACAGTCCAGGGACTGGAACCTTTTGAATTTATCGGTATCGGTTCCGGTATTGGTTCTTCAAAAATAAAATAACTGTTCCGGTTGGGTTCTGGTTTTTTGATAAAAAAAAAAATAAAGGTATCGGTTTCAAATAATTTTGGTACCAGTTCCAGATAATTTAGATACCGAAAAGTATAATAGTTTTAAATACCTATCCGGAATGCGGGTTTAATTAATAATATGAGAAATATTAGAAAACTCATATGATCATATATAGTTTATACACAAAACAGAATAATACCATTAAATTATGACACAGAAAATAATTTTATTTTTGAACCTAAAAGAACCTATTTAATTTAAAAATTCCTGTTCGGTCCTGGTACTTAATTTATTAAAATAAATGTTTCAGTTCCAGTTCCAGTTTTTAATATTTTAAAGGTTCTGGTTACAGAACCAGTTCTGGTTCCAGAATCAGTTATGGTTCCAGAACCGGTTCTTTTAGGTTCAGTTCTGGTCCCCGATTTACACCATCAGAAAAGTGCATCATAAATTAGTGCGCACGATTTATGGTCAGTGCTGAACATAAATATATTAAGTAGAAGACGTCACGCCAGCGCGGCTTACATAATATTATAACATAATATTATAGCTTAAAATCATCCAATTCGCGAGAACCGACACACACACACGTCACACTTGGCCGTACATATTCAAAATTAAATCATCAAATTGTTATAGCAGTGGACATATATGCAGAGCAAAGTTTATCCATGACGTGAAGTTTTTTTCGTTCCAAGTCAGTTTCAGATAAAAACAGATTTACAAAATGTATTTTGATTTGTAAGATGCGTTATTGTACGGTAGTATTATAATATTTTAAACACCGTTTAACAGATAAATTATGTCTTTTATTTTTAGATTTGGTCGTTTCGTTGTAAATAATAATATAATATGACCTGGTACCAAACGTGTTCTGAGTGCCACCACCAGCAGATGTCCCTAGTTTCCAGATGGGTGACCGCTCGGGTTTAAGTGACAAATCCCTGCCACACATACACGTGTTCAATCCAACCGTATCCCCACTGTAAAAATCCAACTGAAAAAATAACCTTCACCCAATTGCCTATGTGGCCGTGGGTTAAATAATAAAAAAATAAATTAAATAGTATAATATAATATGTAGGCAAGTACTGTCTTAGTCGTAATTGCGAAACCGAATGAGTAAACATACTCATAATTTCATATTATGATTACACGATTAACCAATACCGATACTGTGACATGGGCAGTCATGAGATTATTACATTTCCGTTTTTTCTTAAAAACTTTTTTATAATATAATGTTATCCGGTACTTATAATAAGTTCCTTTAAATCGAGTGCAAAAGGTCCTCTTAAGATAAGCTATAGGTACGGTTCTTGTTCTTTATAAAAACATTATTATATAATATAGCGAATGACTGTTCGATTGAAGTCCAGCTATATATTATTAATAGGTACTTCCAATTTCCGACCTATACTTAATAGGATACTTATTTAAGATATTTTACCTATATATATTATTTGTACGACTATACCTATACAGTTTCATTTAATTCAAGAAAAATACCGACAAATACCGACAAATACCACACTAAATAATGCATGTACCAATATCGGGCATATCCAAGTGATTAGGGGGGGGGATTGTTTCCCCCCTCCATAGCTAACAAATATAATGTTTGACGGAGTTTTAAATTGGGGTAAACATTTAAAAATACACTTGATTGCCTCTCCCATGAAGAAATGTCTAACTACGCCTTTGGTACCGACGTATATAATTGCGTGTTATTATCTAAACGAGCTAAACGTTATAATATATTTATGGTGGGGGGGATCGTCCATTCAGTTACCGCCGATGGTGGTGATGTAAAATAATTATCATAATATATGATACGAGCATGGTATGAAAACGTCGACCAATAATTATTGCAAGAAATACTCGTTTTTTAATTATTAAATAACGAGTATATTTCTTGCATTTATTTGATGTTTATAATTATTATGATAATAATTTGACATCAACGATTTAATATTTTAATTTTGTTTTGCCCGTGTGTTGGTCACTTATAATATTATCGTTACATTCACGCACTTATGTGCGCGTATTATTCTATAGCAAACTCTTGTAGCCAACACGCATTATACTAAATTATGCCTAATAACATTATTATATTACACAATGAGGTATTTAATATCTATTCGGAAAACGCGTTCAGTATATTATAATATTACAGTCGCACCGTTCGAAACATTCATAGACGTCCGCTGCAGAGCAAACGTTCCAAATGACCTATTCACCGTCAAAACACGACGCAAGTACTCGAATATTATTCAACACGCGCTCTAATGACTACGCATCTCAACTAAATTTCACTACAACTACAATGCGTACGTAATATTATTATGTTGTTATAATATTAATAATATGTAGGACGCGTTTTGTGTAAAATACATGATGTCATCGTCGTTATCAGAAAATCTTAAATACAAAATAAATCTAAAATATGCGGCAGCACCGATGATTCAACTCGATCGATCGATAATCTAATGATCATAATTTATCCTAAGTACACCAAGACACCTGTCGCGTCATAACCGAAGACGTACGAATTCAAATTCGCATACGTAGAACTAACCAGCGGAAAAATATCATCGTCGTCGCCTGAGCGTTTATTATGATAATATGTGCAGAATGAGTTTCGGTGAATTGTAGGTCTTGAAAACGCCTACGAAATAGCTATGATGAATCACATCCGCAGCCATAATATAAAACTGAGATATATATATAAATAGACGCGTTTGTCCGCAAAATACAACAACGTTTCGACTTGAAGATGGAACTCGAAAGGAAATTCAAAACAAAAGAAACTTGAAGGGAAACTCGAGACTGTCGTCGGGGTAAGGAACTCGAAGATATTCAAAAAGAAAAAGGAAAGAAAGATCAATAGCACTGTTTACTTCCGCAGAAGAGGGTAGAGCGAATTGACCGTTATATATTATATTATATACACACGAACAATATTGTGGGCCACTCCAAGTCACCAACAATCTCATTCGGTTCTGTATAATATGTAATTAGGCTCCACAAACTTATGTGAAGAATACCTGTCAATTAAAACACATAATTATGTGGCTCGCCCGAAATGTATGTACCTTTGCTACGGCTCGCAAAATTCTCAACGACCCAACATCAAACGAGAGAATCCTCTGACAGCGGGAGAAATACACCAGCACTGTCTACTTTGACGTATTTATATATTATAAGTGTTTTGAATGGGTAGTGTAAAAAATATGAATGGGAAAAAAAAATATAAATGCTCAAACGCTGTGGAATGACGTAAGCATAATAAAACGTAGGTACCTATATATTATAAATCTCAAAACTAATCGAGAGATCATTGTGCACGGTAAAAATACCTGATATTTGTTACACACATTTTCTTTAACTAGGTCACATGACAATTGTGTTTAATTGAAGCTTTAAAAAATAAAAATAAAAAAAAATGTAGATGCTTCTGCGTACAAAATTATTGTGTTTAGTATAATACACGCTTAAACACAAAACAAACAATAATACTGTTCATAAAATATTAGCCGTCCGAGCTATTGTTGAAAAAAATTACATAATACCTAATATGATTAAAAATTAATAACTAATACAATAATAAGCTATATTATCAATATTTTACAAAAAAAAAAAAAATGTTTTATATTATTATTTCGCAAGTTTAAATCCAACTATTATACTGTACTGATCACATTATATATAGGCAGGCTTTCAGAATAAATTGAAACTTTTTTGCTTGATTATATTTTGTTATTAATTTTTTACAGCGAGGCAACATTTTATAAATAAAAAAAAAGATCCTAAAAGATGTTTAGAATATATTTTAACAATAATAATAATATGGTAATTTTTGAATGTTCATTTCTTACATGTTTTTATTGCGTAATTTGCCGTATTAATATAAATTATAAAATATATAATAATTTATTGTGTTGCATTACAATAAGTCCGAACAGAAATGATCGGTTTGCCAAGGAAGATCGGTAAAATGTCATCATAACCTATACAATAATACGGGCAATCATAGTTTACTATGACGTAACACAATTTTCGTTTGTTAATTAATAATACATTTAAGTTTGAAGGTTTCTTATTTGGTTTCTAACAAAAACTTACTGTTCTATAATAATACCATGTTATTTGTCCGACCAGCGTCAACGCTCAATTAAATTAAATAAATAAAAACCAATAATAATTATCATAATGTAATATAAATGCTGTTCGTCCTCGTTAATAATTTATTACCAAATATCGTATTGAATAGATAGTGAAACAAAACCTTTGGCGACCGCTTCTTGAATTAGTAATCAAGAATTGAATCATCTTTTATTCTTTTCCCGACAAAAATAAAATATTATATTAGAAAATCCAAAGAAGTCTGAACAAGGAATTTTATTTAACTGTCTCATTTTTTTTTTTTTTTTTTAAAGATGATCTTTTCCAACTACTATTATATTATGTTGCCCTGCAGTTGGCTGCATTAACAATTCCCCACTTTTTAATAGGTACAGGAAAAACAACTCAGACGGATTATTTTAGTTAATTATAGAACGCTTTGCAGTTCACTTATATAAAATTCACTTGAAATCTGAAGTTAGTATCCTCGTGAGTTTTAAAAAAAAACATTTTCAACTACAGATATACCTATCCCAGTACATATTATACCTACGTCCTACATGCAAATTAATTATTCACAAAATAACCGACATTTTATTTTTTAATATTATACCTACCTGTAAATGAATAATTGCTCACATAACTATTTAAATATTCACATTAATTTTATCAGTTGAGTATTTAAACTTCAAAAACACGCGATCAAATAATATATCTTTACATAATTACACATTACAAATAAATCGTAGGTACATTAGAAGTGGACCTTCAGATCTCCGGGCAAACATTAATGTGACAAACCAGGTTTAAAGAAATAAATAAAAATGATAATGTTTAAAAAAAAAAAAAAATGTTTTCAAAAGACTGTAACGCGCATGTCTTCACATTACCCGGTGTAAGTCTATCGAAAGGAGTAAAAACGACAAAACGTACCTATTTAACACGCTAAAATATATTTAATACATTTATAGGGAAAACGTTATTTCGTTTGTCTAGAACAAACTAGGTTATAAAAAACTGTTAACCTATGAATAATATTGATCAGTTTTCTATCTTCAACATGAATAGATAAAAGCACCTTATTTTACACTTGTATTATTTCACTCGATATTGCTCTTATACTTAATACAATTTTGTTCTATAAATACAAAAAAAAAAATTCTGCGTATAAATAGGTCATTCTTTAAAAAAATATTTGAATACTAAAAATTAATGAGTTAATGCAATTATTATACGGAAAAAATGTACGGTGACATTTTGTCGCATAAAATATTATGTCCTGAAGGCTTGAACAAAACCGTATTAAAATAAAAATATTGTCATCTCGGTAATACACTGTTACAATATGCATAATATATATTATAATAACAATAATTATAACTGGCGTATACTCGATGAAAACAATTAATTAACAACAAGGCCGGAGATAATTTATATCAATTATTATACCCTGCAGGGACGTTAATGGTTGACACATTTTTTTTTCGTGAATTAACGAAGTACCATTTTTCATGATATTTATACATTAATTGTATCACTCTTCAAATATGTATATACTATCGTCAAGCTCGACGATTAAATAAGAGTAATAAAATATAGCAAATACGATAAAGTAATAACTGTTGCGGTTTCAACGTCGGCCGAAAATGTCGTCGTGAGGTGCAGTTTCTAATAATCTAGAAATGTAGAGCTGCTATTGGTATGGACAAATATCGCGTCGAAAAAATCGCGGTAGATATCGTAGGTTGGGTATAAAAAGACTAACCATGAAAACAATAATATTCGGTTATTAAAGTTACTATTAAAAATACAATAATTTCTACTTATTATGTATAATAACAAATACACAACTTGGAGCATTATTGTTGCTGGCAATTTCGGTTATTATTTCACAGACACTGCACACACGCATACTATTATAAAACATTTAAAATATATATATATATATATATATATATATATATTTTGATACATGTTTAATGCTTATATTCACCGCTTTGGGTACTGCAACGCAGTTTCCATACAAATGTTTCATGATAATAGTGACTATACGGCGAAAAAAAAAAAAACCCTATTATATTTTCTCTTCTTTATTCTTCATAATGAAATGTGAAAAAATTTAACGGTTCCGTGAAAGCCACCGTTTAATGTAGGAGCACCGACATAATTGAAAAGTTCTCTACTATTTACTCGCCTGGGCGGGGATGAAAAGCTTTTAGCGTGATGACTTATGCAATATATTACAATGTTAGCACTTATGAATAAAGGTAAAACAAAAGAAAAGCCATATTTTCATGACGCCAAACAGTTATTGCAGTTCTACAACACGGCGGCTGTATACCACTGGATATGTGCATGTGCGTGTGTGTCTGTGCACTGCACCGGTGTAATATTATAATATATTATTATAAACGCAATAATATATCGCACTCAAAACCGGGATACTCGGCGGACTACTCGAACAAATTACGGCCGAGAACTCCACCCCCCCCCCCCCCCCCCATTCCACCCAGCACAAGCAACCACGAAAACCCCATGCAAATCGTGTACATCGCATAGTATATAACATGTATGCGTATGACGTATTAAAATTATTTATTTACTCATTTCGTTTTTTGTTTACGTCCCCGCGCGCGAACACATAATATTGTATAAATATTATATGTATAATATTTTAGAGTTGGAAAAGTTTTACACACATATTATGCCCTATTGTACGTATATATATATATATATATAGAATATCTAAAATATCACCGAGTTTCTACATAATAATCTAAATTTGTGTGTGTGTGTGTGGGATGTTATGATGCTTCTATGTGTATACAAAATTTATGCCGACAACACGTCGATAAGTTCTTTGAAAACTACCATACATGTATTAATACGCACGTCATGAAATAATAATTACGGTTCGTATGTTAAACCGAAGGCTCGTCGAACATAATATTATTGCCATATGTTTAGTGAAATTGTATTATAGTTTAGTATGGATACACTATATTAGTACCCATAATAAATACTTTAAATACATATATAATATAATATAGGTATACTCATCACTCATGTTATATATTATGCGCAGAGGACGAAATCTAGTATTTTAAGACGATGATATTATACATTTATAAACTGTATAATTATTTTATTCGCATAAAGTAAACCCGGTCTTATAATTACTTCGAAATAATGCTTTGAATAGCAATCGCTGTTAGTTAAATTAGTTTTTTATTGTCCGACATAATTCGGAATCAAATGAACATAAAAACCGTACCATAATAATAAAAAAAAAATAATCAAATTGCCACGCATTAGACTTTAAATTGGATAATACTACTTTTATTGCAATATTAAAAATGATAAATATTAAATTATGTCTGTGTAAAACTTTTGGATGCTTTAAAAATATTAAATTAAACCAAAAAAAAAAAAAAGTAGTCTGTTCAATAATTACAACCGTCAGCTATGTACTAACAATGAGAATATTTTTCGATAATTATGCCAATATTTTACTCAACGTAAAAAAGATAAAAACGTAGGTTTTGATTTATTTCCTGAAATCGTTGTTGAAATCGACGGACGGAAGGTGTTCCGAATCGTTTGTGCGATTTTTTTTTATAAATATCTAAAGACTGAATATATATATGGTGTATACAAATTACCCGCGTATTATTTACCAATATAATATTATAATTACCATGAAAAACGTATTGAAAAAAAGCTGTTTTGGCTGCGGTTATAATATTATTTTATTATAATATACACACCGATCGGATTCGGTGGACGAGGGGAGGGGACACGAACGTTCGTATGACATGGGCTAAACACGAAAAAATAATAATATAAGTAAGGCAATACACATTTATGTCGTTCGCTGCGCGACGGGTTTTTTTTTTTTTTTGTCTACCCTTTGGCCCAACCTTTGTTCGGAAAATGACTGATCTCGTTCGTTGGTTTTTTTTTTTGTTTTAGTCGCCCCTCGAGTAATTCAAAAATAAAATGCACGGCTCGTGTATAATAATAATAATAATAATAATAATGCCGAATGGAGGTTATATATTATTATATACGTGTAGATATAATATTATACGTATATTATACTTACTACGACATGCACGCGCAGTGTACGTGTATAATAATAATAATAATAATATGAAAAGAGAGAACGGACTCGGTGCTTCACAGTCGGACCGAAACAAAGGCCCCTCGGAGAGTGAGAGCTCGTTAATGAACTGCGATTCCAATTAAAAGCGATGTGTCTTGATCAGAGACACACACGTGCGCATGCGCGCTAGTCCGTGATAGTCGTCGTGTCCGGGGTTTTCGGCGGGAGGGCGGGGGTGGTTATGTTATATTATTATTATTATTATTATTATTACTATTATCCACGTTTGCTCGGCTTTTTCTTTATAGTATATAATATTATACATCGTGTAATCACAATAATTTTGATTCGAACATTTTCCGACGCGTCACGGTAGTTAATGATCGAGAAGATAATAATTATATAATTATAATAATATTATACGCGAGTATTGTGATATACACATAATAATATTATTATGGTGGTGACGAACGCGTCTTATGATATTTATAACGTCTAGTAGTATACCTATTTGTATTATGTCGAACGGTCGTATTTTTTCTTTTTAGTAGACGCTTAAAGTTTAATTCATAACTTTAACACGGTATTTTATGCGCGTGACTTTCTTTTTGACATGATAATATTATATAATAGTGAAGTTTTTAATACTCATCAGTCATCACTCTTCAATATATGAATAGGTATACAACTTAATGTGGCACTCATTCGGTAAAAAAATATGCCCCCGACCAAAGTGTCCACGCAAAAGAAGTCCGTCGCAGCTAAGCCAACGGAATTCAATAGTTTTTATTAATCCATCTTCTACTTAGCTCCTAATTTTTTACGTGCTGAAGTGTGACCTATTATACACATAGGTAACCTCTACATTATTTTTAACTTTAGTCATTTTTTAGTTTATTGAAAAAAGAAATCCACTTGACATGCAGAATATATAGTATTTTCTTTGAGAACTTGTCAATAAATGCACACAAAAATATGTATGCCCCGACCTTTAAATTATGAATGGTGACTTTGAAAAAAAAAAAACTTTTATTGTAAAAGTGTTTTCGTCACTCGCGTCAATTTATTGACACAACGGAAAATCTAATATTCCTAGACTTAGAGAAATGCTACAGAAAAAATGAATTGTTCAAGACCTTTTGTTGTACTATATGTCGAATGGATTAGCTTTTTTGGCAACAAAATATGATCCCGATGGAATGGAATTTTTATAAAACGTTCATTCTCGTAAGACATAACCAATTTTCAGGTATTTTGATATTACATATAATTATTATGTGTGAGAATGGAATGATAAATACCATAAAAACTTGTATGAAAAAAAAGTTCCTATTTCATACTCACAATTTGTTTGTAATATACATGACGTATTACGTGACGGTGAGGAAAAGGAGAACGAAATCGTAAGTATTGAAAATTAATTGGTCAAGCCGATTCAACTATTTATTTATAACGCGATTGATAAAAATTGTGATGTAGAATATTTTTTAAGATTTTACACCCTCAAACGTAAGGTGCATACTGATATGTAAATAATATTAAAAAATATGCATTCAAATTGATATAACAAAATGAGAGAAAGGTAACTTTTTAAAAGGTATTTTCCTAACAACTAAACATTTTAAATTAGATTATAACCCTTATTTTTATACCCATTTTAATATTTTCAAAATATTATTTTGTAATAGATATTTATATTTTATTGATTATTATTGTATAATATTGTATTATTGTTCAATGTGTAAACTGTAAACGAACCGTAATAATATGTTTTAATAGTTGTTATTCGAAAGCTGTTAATTATTTATTTTTTTTATATTTTCTTTACATTATAATGTAATTTTGATGACTATATTATATTATTAATAAATAGCATTGATTTTTTTGTTTTTAACAGCACGTAGATTTAACGCGCGTAGATGTCAATAATAATGTATGTAATAATCTAATATTTTTCGTTTTGTATTTTTCATGTATTGTCACATGTCTAATCTATAAAATATTTTAAATAATATGTACTCTACTCTGTCAGTGTACACAGACATTTTGTGACCACTTTTAACCAAACCATATACTATATTATGTATGTTTAGTTACCAGTTTTGCGAGAAAGCAACGACTTCCGGGAAATCCGTATGGAATAAACGGTGCGACGAAAATGCGGTCGGCAGTCAAAGGTCGTGTTTTAATATCGGTGTACCTCCGACCGAAAACGACTGTTATTTTCGTCCGACCCATCCGTTGACATGGTGCGACGAAAAGACAGTGCGGTTATAAACGCTGAGACGCAAACACGGTAACAAACGTCGAGCAGAAAACGTTCAAAGAAAACAAAAATGTCAAACATCCAATACGCACACACAAAGGCTTTTTCCTTATCGTCTGTGCGAGGACTTTGGAGGGTAAGCGCCGTCTTGTACCCGCGTATTAAATAAATAATAAGACTATATTGTTATATTATAACAAACAAAAGCACCGTGCGACCATTTTTTTTTTATCTCGCTGCAAATCGACTGATCCCGTTTTTGCCCTTGCCGCGTGGGTACAAAACATATTATTACGTTTTTGTCAAAAATCAACAAACTGCCATTTCTCGATACAACGCTGTACGTAATAACGTTATCATGATAAAAAAAAAAAAATAGCAATAATTATATATTATACCATAGATAGTATAATATTATGATAATATTACCATGAATATTATATTATATAACAATAGTTACCTATAACAACCGTTTTAACTTTTTTCTAAAACATATGCACCGATATATCTTATCGTTTGGCAATATTATAACCATAGCAAGTGTAAAAATATGATCACAATCCAATACTAATATATTTTCTCTAATAACGACCAACGATCGTATAATAATGTTTTGAGTGTTGGCCGTCGTCTTCGAATACAAACAATAATTTACTACAGTTTCTTAAAATGCATTTTAATGGTTAATAAATTATAAGACATGTTGTCGTTTGACTTGTACAGTGTAAAAAAAAAAAACAATGTTATTAATCTTTTACAATAATACAACGCGACACCGAACTCGATAACCGTAAATCGTGCGGTGTATATTATAGTACTGGTGTAACAATATCGTTACAAGATGTTTCGTGTAATGAGCTGAAGTTTTCCAAGACGAAAATAATATTATATTGTTATCTATCGCCAGTAATATCTAATATCTATAATATAATCAGTTAGGTGAATTATTATAATATACATAAACATCATAATAATATAGAGGCCGTTATAAATATTATTATGTCATACGAAATTAATTTAAAGTAAAAAACTAAAGTTCCTTCAGGGCGGGCAGTGGTGGTGAAGTCGCGGGTGGTTTGCATATCGGACCGTAGCCGTTTATTGTTACGATTATGATTTTCTCGCGTCGTAGTCGTCGTCCGTCCCCGTGTCGCTGTGCAGAGCGAAATGTAATCGTTTTTTACGCGGCACTTTGTACGTAAATGTTTTCCACGCGGTGCTCGAGGCCGAAGTTTAATATCAATACAACGCGAGACGACATTGCAGCTGCCCCGAAAGTTTGAATACGCGAATACTATATATGTATATATTGTTATATTAAATACTAGCGGCGACGACGACGGCTAAACTACAAAAAATAATAATAAAATGTTTAAAATAAAGCGACTTTTCGACTCGAACGCGTGTGTGGGCGTAATAATAATATAAAAATATAATATGAATACACACCGAGTATAAAGTATATTATTATTATCAAAGTAAGCACGTTAAACCGAGACTATATATAATATATAACATCATATTATATAATATTATACATATCATTATAATCATCGCTTCTGCAGCTATAAAACATTATATATATATAGAGAGAGATTCTTTGTATCGTGCTATATTAATACACACCTAAGTCCCAACAAAGAAGACGGTATAAAAAGAAAATAGTTTTTTCACCGTTTTATTTTTTACAATCAACCGTCCAAAAAGATTGTTCGTTTTCGTCTCATGCCATTAAAAAACAGATTGAAACGTTATAATATTATCCGTTGCTATATTATTATATTATATTAATATTGGCATTATAATTAATTCGTGTGATACTGAAGTGTTGAACAGATTGTCCGATGAGACAACACTGACCGCGATGACCAGGTCGCAAATTTCAATGAAAAAGCTGGGGATGGCGAAGCTCCATATTTTATGAGGGTTGTTTTACGAACAAGGGATACACAATGATCAACTTCGACACACATACACACCTCCATTCAATAATCACACAATACATAGTATTAGCTCTGTACCGTACATATTAATTTATTAACATAAAATAAGAAATAATTAACCATAAATGGCATACGCCATGAGGGAGGGAGCTTAAGCACATCCAAGCCCCCTCCAAAATTACGCCCATACGGAGCGTTGACTTTGGGGACGAAGGTTTTACAATAAAGCGTGCTTTATTTTTTCACCCAACGATCACAGTATACATCAACTCGGGCTTTTAAAATTAAACTTGTCAACGCATTCTACCATTTGAAAAAATAATAGAAATATTTTGTACCTATCCTGTGGCCTTAACTGTGACATTCATATACATTATTCTATGTGTCGCGCCTATAGTGTGTCAAAACTCAAAATGTAACAAGCTTCGGCTGGAATACCATAAAAACAAAAATATATATTCATTTCAAATACGATAAATCGAATTCCGTTTAGTAGTCGCCTATTATAGTCGCGTTCGACTGCGACGGTAGCTTCGATGAACGTCTCGGCACGGCCGTCCAACTGACCCGGTGGGATGGTTCAGTGACTTTTAAACGTGTTAATTTTCGATAGGAAAAATAAAATATAATTTACCCTGTTCAAAGATCGAATTATAATGAAAACGACCAGTGGATTTGTGGACGACGTCCATACAGTGCGACTGCGGTTGATATAGTACCAGCCATTTAGTATATTTTTGTTGTGAATAATATTTACAACAAAAGTAAAATATATAGGCTGATTAAATAACGACCGTTTTTATGGACTACGCGCTGCTATTATCCTTATTATTATATACATTTTTTTTTTTTTGAATCACCCTGTATGTAGTCTATTGTACCTATATTGGCTATATTCTATGTACAATACATTATAATATACTCGATGATAGTTATTGTACCTGCCTTTATAATAACAATTTCGTGTGTGACGGTGCGTTAAACGAGCGGCACCGGACGCGCGACTTGACGGGTGCACGCCCACGTGAATGCCGATCGACGATCTCGAACACGGGGTCACCAGGTATTCTCTTATCATTATAATGACCATAGATAAGCACGTGATCTATACCGCGACCCTATGAGATGATGGTTATCCCGTTGACGGTTGAGGTGGTATTCGTTTATATTAGGTGTTGTACTCACGTCATTAAATTGTAGTCTGACGCCGGACACAATGACCCAACCACGCGAGTCGTAAAAAATAAAGAAAAACGGCCCGAGTTTCTATCTCTTCACTGCACCCCGCGGCCGTGGTGATTTATCGGCAAACATTTTCTTAAGTACCTATGCATGCGCGCAATATCGCGGTGAACCGGGCAAGCCACTTGTCGAGTATTTATAATAGGGGGTGCAGGTGCACGTACAATTTTCCCCCATATTTTTTTTTTGTTTTTCGTACCGTTTGCAATATTTCGTATGGGCAATTACATCATAGTAATGTTATCATACACGGGGAAAACGCATTGGCAAAAGCGGTACTTGCATCCATATAGTTTATACTTAAATAACAATTAACTATTATCATTTATTACACTATCGGTAATTATAATATTATTTAGTATATAAATTCCAATGTCCTCGAATGTATTATTATATATTATAGTGGGTGACAGAAGTGGGGTTGAATATAGGGGGAAGATACGGCGGTAATGAATCGCCCCAAGGTATATCGGTAAATCATATAAAAGCTCGGAAAATAATAAATAAATAAATAAATAATATAATATTAATGTGTTAATATTTTTCGGACGATGGCAAAAGTCTAAATATGGTCTCAGACATAAAAGGCACTCGACACGAGAGGAATTTCATTTTCATACTTTCTTAGAGGTTTTTTCATTATACAGTAGCTATTATATTATAGATCGTATACGGAGATGAGCTTATCCCTAGCAGGTATAAAAAATGAAATGTAAAAAACTATATTAATATTATTATACAAACTCAACTTTCATCACAGTAGTGTAGTTATTCAGAGAACTCTATTCTGCACAAATATGTTTGAATGGGACTTTGCATATTATATGTGTCATTAAACTTTCAATTGCATTTACATAAATAGGTACCACAATGAATTATTAATTATCGATTAATCAAGAGGAAATTGTCAACACGTTAAATTACAATATAATATAATAATAAAACACAAAATATTGATATAATATACATACGTTACCGAAGTCATTGAGATCGGGGGTTAAGTCGGAAACTGATTTAAATAGTGAGGCAATATTTATTCATTTTTAACGTCCAATAAAGCCGTAAAATTATGTATATAACCAATTAAAAAAGTTGTCGAGTAGTTAACTATTCAGAGATACCTATATCGATCGTGTACCTCATTATTGATTGGGTCGTTGCAATCGATGTAATACATTTGAATTTAATGATTCTGGAAAAAGATTCTGAGCAAAAGCAGTATTAATTTTTGGTAACCAATAACCGTAGTTACCGAACAATCATTTTAATATAAATATTACAATAATTTTAACAAATATTATTCATTTTTTTTTACCGGTTATTAAAAAAAAGTACTGAGAAAGGTCTACTATTGATGACCCACCTAAGTACAAACCATATCTGCAATCTGTTAACAGAAACCTCCATCAATGTTGAAGAATTTTTTTATTTTTTATACTAGAAAAAAAAATAAACACATTGCTTTAAAATCAATCGCAGGGACTGGAACCTTTTGAATTTATCGGTATCGGTTCCGGTTCTGGTTCTCCCAAAAATAAAATAACTGTTCAGATTCTGTTCTGGTTTTTGATAAAAAGAATAAATAAAGGTATCGGTTCCAGATAATTTAGGTACCAAAAAGTATAATAATTTAAAATACCTATCCGGAATGCGGGTTTAATAATTAACAATATGAAAAATATTAGAAAACTCATACGATCATTACATAGTTTTTACGATCATACATGACAAAAATGTCATATATGACAAATAAAGTTATTTTATTTTTGAACCTTAAAGAACCTATTTAATTTAAAAATGCCGGTTCGGTTAGGGTACTTTATTTAATAAAATAAAGGTTTCGGTTCCGGTTTTCGGTTCTTCATATGTTTAAGGTTCCGGTTTCAGAACCGGTTATTTTAGGTTCAGTTCTTGTCCCTGATTCAACAGTCCGCTCAAAACTAAAATAATAATAACAATAATACTATGCTATACGTCGTTATGGCAAAACATTGAAAATTAGACGTCAAAACGATACGCTAATACAATATTAGATAATATAATATAGTATAGACTCTATGGTACGACGTATGGTATAGTATTATTGTTATTGTTATTATCATTTTAGTTTTGAGCGGACCGTTGAATCAGGGACAAGATATCTATATACTATAGACGTATAGTATCAGTTATCATAATATTATTATTCCACAACAAACATACGCACATATTATTACATAAGATACATGTATATATACAACCATACGTTCATATATTATATACATTCATTAACACACATATTTACATTTTATATTATTAAGTATATACGACTATTATAATAATAATATTATGGTGTCCGTGCGGATCGGTATTATATCCGAATTCAGCGTCTGCTACCCCCCCCCCCCCCACCCCACGCACGCCGTATGTGTCGCCGCCGCCCGAAGGTAAAACGCTAAATCCGACGGCGGCGGATGATTAATCGCGCGGGATTACACGCCATTATATCCGGACACGGCGCACGAGTAGCCGAGTAAATCACGCGCGTCGGCCGCCGATGCAAACTAGAAAACGGCGGCCGCGAAAACCGTCACGTAAAACGCGTTAATTTATTAACCGACGGCGGTTTAAAACACGACACCAAGCTCATTATAATAGTACCTTCACGTCCTATGGTCGCAATAACCGGCATGACGTTGTGCGTGGGCGTGTTGCATCGTCCGGATTTACAAGACTGCAGCTGCAGGTGCGTGCCGCGTGTTATCGCATATTGTTATCATTATAATATTGATAACGATAACGATATTATTGGAATATCTTATCGATTATAATTTATTTTATTATATCCATGGCTAAAAATGCTAAATATATAGGTATGATCGCACATTTGTGTTATGCAGGTGTCATGGCCGCCACTGGCAGTGAATATTATCACTTCGATTTATTTGCTAACAAAACCATACAAATTATTAATTTCTTGGCTAAATAAATCCAAAAATTCACTGCCAGCTGAGATTCCTTTCCATGCTAAACCATGCAATAATTATACGTGCGCAGCCCATAACGAAAATGCGTCTCAATGCGATCATACCTATATATTTAGCCATGATCAATATATTGTCGTATAGGTTGTACGTATGTTGTCATTATTGTCATATACTGCAGCGTGCCACGATGACAACCTCCCGAAATATTGGTACTATAACCACTCATTTGGATATCGATATTTATGGGCAAACGAAAATCTCTAAAAAAATATTATGATTTGAAAACGAATGTTATCGTCGTTCATAATAAAGTATCACTCAAAAATATTGAGAACAATAACGAGTTTTTTCTAAGATGTTGTTTTGTTATGGTAAGTTATCTACAAAAAAAAAAAAAAAACGATATACCTATATTTCTAAAAACGTTAAACATTGAAATGAACTTTTAAAAGAATAACTATTGTATATTGTAATATACAAAGAAATGTTTGAATTTTATTTTATTCATACTAAGAACAAAATATACCTATACAACTGATAACCTTAGAAAAATTCAAAATAGTATATTCTGTGCAAACTTTGAAAAGAATAAATCATTTAATAACCCCTTAAATATTTCTTATCGACGATTTTTGTACATAAATCTTCGATCTGTAGGTGTAATAGTCGTATTCATTTAAGCGCTAACTAAATACAGTTATATTACATTCATACAACAAACGAAATTAATAGATAAAATTCATCTGTCGCACACCCAGTTCCCAGTTTATAAATATGTCGACATAAAAACTAAAAACATCATCACATATCACTGTGTTTTTCGAAAAGACTCGATGACGCATAATTCATCCGATCGCCGAAACCATTCCCACACACATAAAAAGTTGTACAATATTATATTATATGGTATAGACTGTACAGTGCGTAATAACATTATGTATGTAGGATAGACGAATGCTTAAAAATAAAATTGTCGAACCAAATAATATTACTATGATATACACAATATTACGTCGATTGAATCTATAATATATGCCTGCTCGACCAGTGGTGTATAATATAGCTGTATGATATTAAAAAGGATCTGATACGACCTTTTATTTATTTTTGTTTCAAGACATTTTATGAAATAAAGTTTGTTTGAAAAATAATAAACATATTATATTATATTGTTGTTGGTATTCATGGAAAAAATGCAGTTATTGAATTCTGATACATATTTCACATATTATAATACATTCATTGCGGTAATAATATGATACGAATTTGATAAAGTACAAAAAGGTATGCCAACTATGTCTTTAGGTAGACACTACACATGATATGTACTACGCTGATCCTATTCCTGAACTCATCATCATTTGTTGGTTCACACGATGTTGTTAAAAAAACGATAGTTGTAAATCTTGACAGAAAATATATTATGTTGGCTTATAATAATGTATAATCGGGGTCTGGTGTGGCTCGGTGGTTAGCTTCAGTCACTAACGTGTCAAGCATCGACTGACGTCACTATTTCCCGGATGGGTGACCACCCGAGTTTTTAGGAATGAATCCTCGCTCCTCATACACGTGTTCCTCAACCAACCACAAATTCCCTACAAAAATGCCAATAGCCAAAGTTTCCAATGTTTAAGATCAATAAAAAAAAAATGTATAAACATTAAATATTTACATAACTATAAGGACGGAACTAACCTTTTATAATTCACTAATGACTTCGTTTATCATAAATCTACTTTAAAACACCCATTTTTGGTGTTAAAATATTAGGATAATGTTCACTACCCCCCCCCCCCCCTAAACAAGTTATGAAGACGCCGTTGGGGTCGACGTATAGGTAATACCCAAAATCTGGTACATATTTACCTAATTTTCTAATACATTTGGAAATTATTTTCTTGTGCAGCCATAATTTGCGTTAAGGACCTTATAGATATTTATTCAATTGGTAGGTGGACCTCTGAGGTGGTCGAAACTCGCAGGTTGAGGATATAGCTGCTATACAAGCTAAACGTTAAACGTTTTGTACGGTGATAGAAGCGTTATACAGACAAATTATAATATATAGTATGCACCAGTAGACGGTTTTTTATATTTATTTTTATAACTGTTTTATGCTAATCGGCGACTACTGAAAGCGGTAACTATGATCGCGGTAAGGGTTCGGGCAAAACAATATTCCGGTCAAAAGACCATTTTTTTTTACGTTCCGTATCGTATATTTATCGTATATTATCGTGTCGAACAGACGTTTTTAACAAGACGTTTGTTGTTTTCATATTTTTTTTTCTCTCCTCGCCGATATAACGACATTAAAAATACACGCTGTTATATAATATTATTACTATTTTTATTATTATTATTATTAAGACGACAGCGATGTCGACGCGACGATCAAACACTTTTTTTTGTCATCTTTTATTCTTTCCATTTCCCCACCCCGAAACACGTCGAGAACACGATACTATTTTATTTTTTATATTTTGATTAATGGCAAAACCGCCGCGGTGAATGATATAATAACCTCATGAAATATATCGTTCCACGGTGCAGCTTTGTGTTCGTATCGAGCTACGAAAATTGCAGATAATACCGCTAATGCCCAAAGATAAATACAATTTAGCAATCCACACAGTGTTAAAATAACATAATATCACTGACATCAATCGTTGGTTTGGCGTCAAAGCCGCATTTAGTCAATCGGTAGGTACACGATGAACGGACCGCGGCGAATAATATAAGTAAACTTCGTGTTTTTTATACTTGTCATCGCGGCTCACAACAGAAACTTTTCTGTCCGGAAAATTAAATATTTTATTTATTTGTTTGGAACTATTAAAATTATACAGACTTTTTTTGTTATGCGATTTGAAATATATGATATTTCCGACGAGATTCTATCGCAGACAATGATGGAGAGTCGATTGAACACAACGATTGAAAATAATTATTTCGGAAGATAGCGGACGATAGTTGTTGTACTGCTACCGCAATATTAATAATAATATTATGTCCACTGATTTCGCATAATATATTATTAATGTTTTGTAGAATCGATGTTATAGCATACTATTCGATAACGTACACGCCACGCCAATTAATTCTTTCGCGAATCAGCAGTGGCCATCATGACGTGCATATTAATATACAGATTACCCCCACGACGCCGTTACACGATCGGGGCTTTCAAATTATAATATACTAGGCGGTTAATATTACAGTTTGCTATTTCTCGGTGAAGCATTTTTAGTTTTTTTTTAGCAAGCAGCGATTGTTGTCTTTGGTGTGTTCCTAATAATATAATGAAGCTGAATAGTTTTCTGAACGAATATCGGGCGCAGGCCCGTCCAGGGAGGGATCGTCTATGGATTAAAATCAACGCAGGCCCCCCAAAGACCAATAAAGATAATCAAGAGGCCCAATTTCATTTCAATATATTTATGTATATTAAGATATTTTTTAACAGTAACATATAGGTGATAATATAATCCTGAATCAAATCAATTATTCCTCACCTACTCCAGACATCCAGTTATCTGCAGATATCACCCCAGCTCTCGACAACTATGGCTGAATTAAAATCAATAATAAATCCACTCCTATCGCTTCTTACGAGACAGTCATCACTTGGCTACTTAAAAACAATAATATCGTCAACTCTCTCCTAGTTCTCCTATGTAATTTTAATATTATATCCCAAATATCAGAGTATCACCAGTGGACGACTTCTCCATTCAAATCGCCGTGTCTTTTATATATTATGTGTAAAAGTCTGTTTCACAATATGCTTACTATACTAAAATTGTATAGATATTAAACATCAAATAAAATTAAAAAAAGGTAATTTAAATTAATTGATAATGTTGTTTAGAATGTTGAGTGCCGCGGTCGACACCCAAGTAGAACGACTGATGCGGCGCGGTGTTGTCTCTGAGGAAGAGGTCAACCGGAAGTCGACACTAATTATAGTATAGACATGTTTATGGCTTTATAATTCACTCAGTTATCAGAACAATGCTTCTGTTTTCATTGGTGGGTATTTGACGAAATGTGGTTTGGTCTTCATCTATTTTTAGTGAAACTATGTTTTTTTTCCGCAGGAAAACGGTTATCGTCGACGACAATCGTACTAACATTAAAGCTATAATAGTGGTATAATACATACAATGTTATAATTATAACTGATCTCGGACTTTGAAACTTATTTTATTTGTTTTTTTTTCAATAATGATAACTTTGTCCTCGTGGCCGGCCATTGACCATCGGAGATACATTTTATTATATATATATATATATATATAATAAAATAATAAATTGTAAAAAAAGGTACCTAATACAAGTTTGGAATATAACTTAATGTTTGTATCATAATTGTATTAGAAAATAGACTTGAAATATTCCGCATAAAACATTTTCCAAATATTTTGATGATATTTTCATATATATTCCTACAATATTGTACACGAAAAGTTTTACCAGTAATTCAATAATATTTCTGATGAAATATAATTTGAGTTACTCTTAAAATATTTCAAAAATGCTGTTTGGGTCATAATTTAATTATAAGACAAATTAATTAATATACTATTTACTTAGATAATAAGGTTTCTTAAAATATAATGTCGGTTGACGTGTAAAATGTATTATTATTTTATGGAAAAGCTACCTAGTAAGTTGTGAAAACTAGCTACCAGCAGGTTTTTGTTAAAAGTATTTGATGTTCTGAAAATAAATGTAAATGAAAAAGGAACCACAAAAATATCTCTGAACGGGCTTTTGATCGGACCAGCAGTATTTTAGTTGTTAGCAAACAGTTGTCATTAACTTATAAGACGTGTTTGACTCTTCATCAATGAGGAGTTATGACTGGAGGACCTTGTTGTCACAGAGTATCCATTGACACTGCACTATACAATAATTAACTCATAATAAATGTACTGCTAACTTTCAATGTTATTTTAAACATTGCCCCTACTCTAGGTTAAAATGTTCGATATTTGTACATAAAAGCAATCCTTCAAAATGTGATATTAAAAGTAAATAAGGTTGAACAATTAATGGTAACGATTTTTTTCAAAAAGTGGTGTGGTCTTAAAAGTAGGCAGGTACTTGAAATGTTATAAGAAAAAAGGAATTAGAAAATTTATCTAATTACCTAAAAGACTAAAAAAAGGAATTTAACATAAAGAGCGCATATTTTTTTCTGAAACCTTACATTTTAGACAGAAAGTTAATAACTAGAATCACCTATACTTAAATGCAAATCGTCTGGGCCGGCATATTTATTTATTTTTATGAATTGTACACTAATTGGTTAAGTCAATAGGTATAATATTAAAGCTCCCGAAAAACGAATTAAACCACACATTGACCAACATAGTATATAGTCAATAAACGTATACTAAAATTGTACGTTAAGATTTTAAAATACCAACAAAATTAGCATAAACTTAAACTATAACACTCGGTGAACTAATATTAAGCTTCATACCTGTATTAAATTATAAGATTGGATGGTAAAGCAGACTACACAAAAATGTACAGTTAAACCTCCCCTATAACAGACACCTCCCAATAGCAGACGTTTTCTTGGAAACCAACAACAAACTTTTTACAATCTGAACTCTCTGAATAGCGGGCACCTCATCCGAATAATGGACAACATTTCAGCGGTCGAGAATGTCTAGAGGTTCACATTTATGAATTCTATAACAATTCTATAGATTTTATCATAAGGTACCTATTTATAAATACCATTATAATTTATAAATAGTGTATATCTATATTATATAATATACGCAGTTTTATTCGGTTGTCTTCAAAGTTTTGGTTCCTTTTTTACTCGGAATATTCGTCGGTATTTTTAATTGACGTCCACCACAGACAATCGTTCGCCATTTTCCGCATCAGATCCATATAACACTGTCGTGGTGTATATTCAACTGTTCTAGTATATTATTATCAAGTAATAGCAGCTGCATAATATCATATTTTATTGTTTACCCATACTTACCGACACGATACTATCCAATGAAACGCATAAATATATGCACTGCGGTGACGTGAGACTTTCCCGGAGTGGCGAGGCGGGAGGCGACACCATAATAGAGTTTTACTAATAGAGATTTTCGTCACTAAAACCCAAGTCCGGGCGTGCATCAGTGGTTCCGAGTAAACGGAAAAAAAATTCTATTCTATTATATTATGAATTCTTTAATGGAGTTTTTCTTATTGCCGTTTTTTTCCTTATTATTATTATTTTTTTTTTATTATTTTTATCGTCCGTACAACTAAAAAGTATAAACGAACGTATATGCGAACGTATTACGAGAATTTGTATAGAAATATAATATATTATATGTACGGGCGCGCTAGTGCGAATGTATATTTTTTAGCTTTACTCGTCGTGCCCCGAGACAATTTCATCAGTTCTTTTCTAGTGTCATATATAATGTACAACCGTCTTGATGGTGAACACCTAAACTTGTCGCGACGATTTGCAATCCCTGATTGCGCGTATATATCCTTCGGGCCAACGTTATTATTTATTATTGTGACGAATGTCACGTGTGTGCTCTGTGCATTTGCATGCGTGTATGAAATCACATTTTGACCTACTTCAGCCGAGTGGAAATAATATAAACAAAACAATGCACTGTTGTAAAGATATTACACTGGTTACGCAACTAGGCGCGATAACGAGACCCCTGCAGTATGGTGTCTCAACTTTTGACTGATAAGAAAAATGTATTAATCTTGTAGCTCTATAATTGTAGCAGTGTAAAATAAATTGACTCGTTTCATACCTACCGGTTACCAATACGCGATAATCTTTGATAATCACGAACCCCGCCGATATCTTATATCGTGTGGTGTTAATGCAACGAGCGCTAGTTGTTTTTCCTTATCAACAGCTTATCGAAGACACTTCGGGAACATATAGACACATAATATAATAGACCAGGAAAGATAGCTGCTTTACATATAATATTATTCATTGAAGCCAACATGTGTGTGCGAGAGAAACAGACAATGTAAGGCTACTATTAATATGCCTATGCTTAGTTATAATCTCCTTGATAAATCCTCAGATTTATATGGATTTATATGGACATGTTAGCTTCACATATTTTATTTTACTCTGGGTCTATTCGGTTATAAAATTTTTAACGAAATTATGCTCATAGTCTCATGCAATCTAATTTCCATGAAAATTAAAAATATATAACTAATAAATCCGATTATTAGTATTATGTGGAATAATTAGATGGAGATTTTTAATATTATATTATACTGTAAGTTAATTCAAATAATAAACATTAGTATTATTATTGTTATTACAATTATCTATTTAGATAATTAAAAACTATGTAATAATCATGTTTATAATAATAATTATGGGGGGACGAGGTGGCCGAGTGGTCTAACGCGACGGATTCGGCACAGCCGGTCCGAGTTCGATCCTCGACCACTGGGCGGCATTTTTCTCCGTGCAAGTCACGGTGTCCGGAGAACAAGTGCCGCCATCCCCCCACCCCGGGGCACGGCAGAAACCTACGGGTGCCCCATTAGAAATTCTGCCAAACACAACACACACGTGTACCAACCTACCCAATATAAAACTTACCAAACCTACCCAATATAAAAACCTACAGTGCCCTCCCCACACCCAATGGCCTATGTTGCCGCGGGTTACCCAATAAAAAAAAAAAAAAAAATAATAATTATATATATATCGAAACGATTGCAGGCTATATACTATGATAAAACTTAGAACTAAAGCTAAACAATGTCCCTCATTAAATGAAATCTGTAAATAAGTAAAATAAATAAAGACAGTAAATAAAATAAATAGAATGAGTATAAAAAGAATCAAACAAATTAATTAATTGTTTGTACCTATCACGAACTTGAACCTAAAATCCTATCAGTTCATATTATAAGTCCTAGCTGCGAGATTGTTCATTTTCAGAAAACCCCAGATACCTATTACTAAAAACTACGAAAGAAGTTTCACTTCATAGTATATATAATATATACACATGCTTGCACACACACACGTTTTTTTGAATAAAATGTTTAAAATGTAAAAAAGCGTATTTATCTTAACTTAAAAAATATGTTGTTCAATGAATCTGATTTAATAATCTTTGAAAAAAACCTTTAACGTGTTCCCTTCATTTATGGAAAAAAAATGTATTAAAATAAATTTTAATTTAATTTACATGTAAACTGACAAAAAATGTATTATAGTTCCTATGTACATGGACACGTTTTCCAAATATTATGCTTGGAATGATTTTTCAGAGTAAGTAATCGCTAGATTTTATCAATTTATAATTTTAAATAATAATAAATGTGAATAATTGTAACCACCTATTATAATAAGAATATTAATTTTTTTTTATATAAGAACCGAACCATGTTTATAAAACTCAGTTTTAAAATACGAATTGTTGTAATTGGGATGAAAAATATTGGTGTAAGATTATTGTGTACGGTTTTTAATCAATTTGGGGATACTATCGTTATTTATTATACTTACGGATTATTAACAGAGGCTTTAACGGGAGATATTGATATTATATTATAGGAATTTGTTGTAATATCAACAATTTTAATTAGGTACCTACAAAATTTACCACCGGACTTATTGCCTTTTTTATTTTTTCAGTGTACGTAACTGAATATAGTTTATTATACACTTTACGTGCGCTGTTGCCACCAAAGTATTACACTTGTATTATAAAGATACGTGGCTCGTAAGTTTTACCGATGTAATATGTTTACCAAACTTTCTTCAACTATTATTATTAAAGTATTTCGTTATTTTTGTGCAACCGCGTAAATGGTATATGATCGCGGTGTGATGGACAAACTAAATCGTCCATATCGTT
Source organism: Metopolophium dirhodum (assembly GCF_019925205.1). NCBI lineage: Eukaryota > Metazoa > Arthropoda > Insecta > Hemiptera > Aphididae > Metopolophium > Metopolophium dirhodum. Next base: position 55,197,945 of record NC_083560.1, on the reverse strand, counting down.
TCCGTGACTCGTAATAATGTTAATATGTTTTACACGGTAGCAGTACCGTGCTCAGGGGGGGGGGGGGGTCACACGAAAAATACATATTACACATGTGTACATGAATATATAGTGAAACCTTGACAACTCAAATCAGTGGGAGGCGAAAAAATATTTGAGTTATCATCGAGATTTCACTGTAATCATAATTATTGTATTTTTCAATTATAGATCAGGCAATTTGCTATTTTAGCCCCCCCCCCCCCCATTTAAAGTTCCTGAACACGCCTCTGCATGGCAGTTATGTCGTACCTACACATTATCTTAATCCAACATAAAATAAAACCTACCACCGGATACGTCGTACTCGCGCGTCCGCAAGAAACTGGGACGGAACAATTCCAATAACGATATTATAATATTTTTAATGCACACTCTGTCGACTGTGGGAAGACGGTTTATTCGTTTTGCGTTATAAATAGAGGAGAGACTATACCGTATACTACGTGTATGGCGGCATGTCAGGTACACCACATAATATTATTATACCTCTTAAGTATATAGAGCGATCACCTCTTTTTTTCTTCGATGTCACAATTATTCAAAATTACATTTTTGGAATTTGTAAATATACTTGGAAGCCATATTTTCAGATTGTTAAAAGGAAAATCTTACTTACAACTTACTTACGGAATGTCCAATATGGAGATACAAATTACCATTCTTCAAAAATAGAAACCCTCTTTTCTATACTATATCAAATTATTCAACGGATTATTTTTCTGTTAATTTTAACGTAACTATCTATATCAAATATCGAACGAGTAGTTTTTGAGTCATTCAAAATGTTGTGTACAAAGTATAATTATAGTTCCATGACAAGATATGGTGGCTTCATATGATGATTTCAAAATCATAGTTATTCATATATTAATCAATCAAAATTTATAATAATTTGTAAAAAAATGGCACAAGCGTAATAAATACTTGATCCGATATCACATCTATTTTATATTTTTGTAAAACCATTTTTAAGGCTATTATCTTCTTTAGTATAATCATTTTAATAACTGAAAAATTACCCGTTTTGAATAAAATACATAAAAAATTTTATGGCGAATCACCCTGTACATTTAATATATATTATACACGCAATAATTTACCTACGGATTTGGTGAAACACAATTAACCTCTGCAGCGTTCGAAGACTAACATGTTTGACACTATAAATTCAAGACGTTATAAGTGCAGTCCCTGCAGTGGGACATTTATATCAGTGTAATAACTAATAATTAATAAATAAACAATAAATGCGTGCGGGAATGCTGCAGAATATAATATTATTATAATGGCTTTGATTATAAGAGTACGTTATACACACGCATTTTGAGTTGTATAAAAAACACGACAACGGAGAAAAGTGATTACTATTTTAGAGATTCCCGAAGAAAAATGCAAGTGCTTATCAAAATATTATATTATAAATAACTTGAATTTAGCGATCTACAATCTACAATCAACATCTTTTAAAGTAGCTTTTAGTTGGTTTACCAAACCTCAAAGTAAGAAAATTAAAGTCTTTATGCTGGGGTTTCTTAAAAATGTTAGATTGCCGCCGTGTATACACATGGACTTAATTTAAGTAAATATTTTCAAACTCAATTTTTTAATTTTCATTAATAACACTGAAATAGTTGTGATAGTCTTAAAGCTTATGCGGGAGGAGAGCTGTGAAGTACCTTACAATGTTATTATAACAACAACCTGGCCAGCGGGCGGGTGGGTAGAGCAAACACGGTGAGAAACCCTGAAATATGGCTGCTGCATACATAAAGGTATAACCTATATATACCTACACACGAGTCTTTGACAAAAAATAAACAAGTGATGTAACCAATCGATGCTTTCCTGAAATATTACGAAAACAACAATTATAACTTACAACACCGGGATCGCAGATACCTACGGTTTGTAAAAACCGTAATACCCATTATGCTCTTTTATAAAATATGGTCTTATCATAATATATTATATCGTCATATTATGTACCTATATGTGAGTGAATAAATAATGAACATTACACTGGACGACATGACATATATAATGTACAGTATGAAGTACCTTTTAGAGTAATCATTTTACGCTCCTCATTATACTCTATATCTGCTGGTCCAGTGACGGTGTTGTATTGTGTAAAATAAAAAAGGTAAATACATGAAATAGATCTCTTTTTTTATATTATTGCCATATATATATATAACGGCAGAGCCACAGAACCAAACAATTAAGATATTATGACAACCGTTAGGTAACAGCCCAGCGTATCGTCCAACATCCAAGACATGTACATCCTGTCGGCGTTGAAGTCGGACTGATTATATTCGACGTGAAGGGAGCACTATTTGTATTCGGCACGTCTCCTACGCTGACCGAAAGGAAAAAATTCCATTTACTACCACCGCCGAGGCGAACGCCGAATACCTAGGGGAGGTTGATTCACGTAAAATGTAGGGGATAAGTATAATAATATATAGAAGGGTAGATCATCTCGACTCGTCGAGTGGATGACAACCACCGCGGCTTTTGCGATTTTGAAACAAATAATATTATAGGTACTTTTATATCTACTGCATATTATTATTATAATAGGAAAAAGGTGGGTAAAATATCATCGCTTATTATTGATAAATCGTGTTAATCGGTTTCCTGGGATTTCGTGGGTTATAATAATATGTTAATAATTTATAAATTATAATACATCATAATTTTATAGTGTACCGTCGTACACGATGTCGCACGGCTGGCCCAAATTTATGAAGAAATAGGGTGAAATAATAATCATTCATCGAACTTTAAACGAAATACATCATCGTATATGTGGTTTTATGGATACGTAAATAAGTACCTATTATGTTATAATAGAACGACGTACGAAATGTCTCAGGCGTAGCAAAGGGTTTCAGGAGCGGGGGGATTGCTCTCTCCCCAAGACCAAAGCTAACAAATATATTGATGTTAAACGAAATTTTAAATTGGTTACAAATATAAAAATACAGTTGGTTGCCGGCCCACTCCCCCCCCCCCCCCTAATGGAATTTCTGGCTACGCCCTTGTACATATTATAATATTATAATACTACTTTATAATATCGTAGCGATCGACTACCAGAGTCCTACAGTCTAGGGACTGGAACCGAACCTAAAAGAACCGGTTCTGGAACCTTTAAAAATTAAGAACCGGAACCGAAACCTTTACTTTAATAAATAAAGTACCAGAACCGAACCAGCATTTTTAAATTAAATAGGTTCTATAAGGTTCAAAAATAAAATTATTTTATTTATCATAATTTAATGGTTTTACTGTTTTGTGTATAAACTATGTATGGTCATATGAGTTTTCTAATGTTTTTTTCATACTGTTAATTATTCCCGAATTTCGGATAGGTATTTAAAATCATTATAGGTACTTTTCGGTATCTAAATTATCTGGAACCGTTACCGAAATTATTTGGAACCGATACCTTTGTATTTTTTTTTTATCAAAAAACCAGAATCGAACCGGAACAGTAATTTTAATTTTGGAGAACCATTACCGGAACCGATATCGATAAATTCAAAAGGTTCTAGTCCCTGCTACAGTTAAATCGTTTTGCCGTATGGAAGAGCAATAGGATATTAATTCGTTAGCGAAAAAAAATGTAGGACGCCAAAATTATTATAATAACGCGCGTTAAACAAAAGCCCGCGAAATTTGAACCGTCCTCGTTAAACACCATAATAATAATATTATTATATTACGAAATCGTTCATTTTGATCTAGTGAAAACTTACATTAACACTAAATTAAACTCGCACGTAATTAATCGACCGAGTTTACGGTTAGTTTTAATGACGCCCATTTTCGGTCCTCTGTGTATTTGCAGTGGTAAAATCCGTTAATGTTCTTTCTGTACATAAATATATTATTATATAGGTAGGTACACCTGCCCGATGCACTTTCGCGGAAATTCCTCGAGATTTACGGGGACACTGCAATCAAATCTTATAAATTTAACTTTGCACGCATATTGTAGTTGTGCGTTGTGCGTTTAGTGTCGTGTTCAACGAGAAATAATAATAATCATTATAATATATATCTAATATTATACAGAATACAAACTACTTATGAAACTATATGCGTTAATGGTTGGAAATATTATTAAATTGTGTTAAATTGTGAAAAAAAATCAAAATTTCGTCGAGTTTGTGTCCACCGCCGTTAAAATACACTAAATCATAATATTATTTCCTAGTCGCTATCAGGAATACATGATATTTTTATTCTTTCGTGCCAATTTGATTATTTTCTCAAATCCCTACAATAGTTAATTTAATTTTTTTGTATAAATATAGATATATGGAAAATATTAACACTCACCTGACCGAAACTATCGCCCGATTAAAAATCTATTTGCATCAAATATTATTATATGGTATTTTTATATTATAATTTTACATTTTTATATTCTAATAATGTCACCGATGAATAATATTGTGCGTGGATATATAATAATTGAGTTTCGTGAGCTATTAATTTTCCCACTGAATGATAAAAAGCCTATTTACGGTCTTTAATACCGATCGTAAAACAATATCGACTGCGCAGAAATTGATATTATCAAATACGCATAATATTATTATACTGCCGAAGCTTTTCCAAAATACGCGAAATGTGTTCAACTGCGCTTTATAGAATGTTTAATAATATTACAAGGATAACATCACTGTAGTCGCTCGTAAAATGGTACCGATAAATATTTTATAACGGCGGCGATAAATTTTCAGGATTTTTTTATTAAATAAAAAATAATATATGAAATCGTGTTTTATACGTAACGAAATGCTTTAAAACAGTGAAAGCCGATTGGTAATCGAATACGCATGCAGATGATGCGCTCGTAGAAACGTTTCTAGTTCGACTGCGATACGATTAAACCACGAGGTTTTTGGACGACCGATTAGATTTTATTTGTCTAGACGATAAAAATATCGTATATTAATTGTTACATAATATAAACTCCACGACCAACTTAATAACAACGAAATAAGTTAATAGACAGACGAACAGGCTAATAACATTAATATTAAATCACAGTTTTTTTCCGTTAGAATAAAATATAATTTATAATAATAATATTACACCGATCGAGCTGATCGATGAGCATCGCATTTGGTTTTTGGCCACTATTATACATTTATACCTATACAACACAACACTCGTTAACACTTATCTCCGAGATTTACGACGTTCAATTAATACTATTAGCACAAGTAAACCATTAATCCGGTAAGGTGTGTAATTGTCTATATTATTTAAAAGAAATATATTTAAAACTCAAAACGATCTAGATATCAAATAGGTAACGGATATAATTCATTATATCAAAACATTTTTTAAGTAGAGACAATTTGATAAAAAAATGACATTCTTCGGTAACGTTATGAAAATATACGACGTATAAAATAAAAATTTATTTTTCTTGGTCAATATGGATTTTGTTTTTGGTACAATATAATAATTTATAGTTTTTTCGGACATTCCGACGATCATTTTTCATTAGATATAATGCATAATTCTGGTTGTTTTTCTTTATTTGTGACCAATAATAAAAATAATTTGACCTTTATTCCCAAAGACCAATTATTTTTAGATTGTTATTGTCAATAGCTTTTGTGGCATTATCGATGAATAAATATGCCATTAAAAAAATGTTACGTGTAGGTAGGTAGTGTTTTTGTTTCTTATCTTTTAAATACATATCAATGGAATGATATGAATAACAATAACAACAGAAATAACCTTGAGACGGCTCTATTTAAATTGTATTTTATCATTTTTATACTTTTTTAGTGCATTAAAATGCATAGTTTTGCAGGTTATTAATGATAAAAAAAATCCAACCCTCATTAAAACAAATATAATTGTCTAAGTATTTTTAGTTTAAGAAAAAAATGAATGTTTTGTTACTATTCCAAATTGAAAAGAGTATAACTACCCTGATCATTATTTATGAATTATAAGCGTTTTAAGTGGTTTAATATAGTATACAGTCGACAATAAATGGTCAGAAGCGTAAAATTAATTAGGTGAATCTGCAGTATAAGTTTGTGTTAAGTCTCGAGTCACCAAATCCGTACGAAATCAATTTGACGAATTGACAGCAAAAAAAAAATTCAGCGATAGTCTTGCGTTAAAAAAAATTCCACATCCATATATTATATTGTAATATTCCTACGCCTATGATCGTGACGTGCACTTAGAAAAGTCAAAAGTGTTATCAATGGCTGTAGTAGAGCGCGTAAACCGTGCTAGGTATAATATAGTACAGCCCTCGCCGTATTGTTTCGATGAATCCGTAGTTTTCGCCTACGATGAAACAATAAAACGTTTCGCTAGGGGAAAAAAAAATTTAATCTCGCGCCGGACTCTTCCGCATATTATAATATAACGGCAGTCGGATCCATACAATACCCCGGTACAATATGTATATAAAAAAAAATTCTTTTATAATACATACACGCGCGTATAGTAAACGAAAGAGAATAGCGTTCGAGGAGCCGATTATAAAACTCGGGCCGCGTAGGTACCGCGCGTGTATATTATAATATAGTGGTGTGGTTTTTTTCCTCTCCGCGGCGCGTAAGCATTTATTATATACATATAAACTATATACATATATATACATATAAATTATATATATATATAATACACATTACACAATATTATATAGATCATATATACGGCGTGAGTTGAGGCGTGGGGCGAGGAAGCCGATTAAAAAATTCGAGCCAAAGTGTTTTCCCCGACCTCGCGCAAAAGTGGCGGCGTACTACCGGCCGTCGGTATATATATATACGAGCGGGTGCGCGAGGTGACGGCGGGTAGGTTTATAGGTGATGGGGTGGGTGGCGACGGGGTGGATTAAATTAACCCTAAAACATCGTTGCCGTATAATAAACAGCTTTAATTTCATCGGCGCACTGCGGCGGTACGTTCTTCGCGCGCGCACCCCCCCCCCCCCCCCACACAGCAACCCGCCGACCCACACATACGGGAACACACGTAGGTTGTATTATATTATTATTATATACGTGCATAATACTATTATAGCGGTATATTATATATAATATATATGCACACACACACACACACACACACACACACACTCATATACTATTATTATTATGTACCACAGTCGCGGTGGTGAACTGCACATAAATTGTGCAATGTGCATACCTACTTTTCCTGGTGGAATTTATCGCGGTGTCCACGCGTACACTTGCTGCAGTATAATATAATATCCGCTGCAGAAGTATACGCGTTGCAACTAAATATATTTAATTATTATTATTATACGCGTAATATCATTGGTACCTATATATTATGGGTGGTAGATACCTGCCTTCCTGCCTACAGCGAGCCGCCCTGGTGTCTACATTATATCACATGCCTTGCTGCCTCGGTGGCGGATAAAAGTTGGAAGGAGGTGTTCGAATTTTTTTGAAAATTCGCCCCCCTCCACCCGATGACTTTTGGATCCGTCACTGTGATGCCTGCACGCCATGACGCGTATAATGGCTCCCCTAGGCATAATTGGTCGTGGCGTTTACCATCACATTTTCTATAATAATTTTATTCCCCGAATATTCAATCAAATTTTTCTCGACCCTTTCGCGGTCCGTACTGACGCGTAAGTGCAGCGTATTACTATATTATATTGTTTTGCTCTCCGGCGGTTTTGTTTTTATTTTTCGGAAAGCTTTGTCGTCGGACGGTATTACAATATAATACTTCATAATACATAGGTACATATTATTATACGCCTTTAACCGTGCGGGCGCGATAGGGTGTAATCAGTTGAAAGCGGGCGGCGAATGAGGGGAGGGCTGCGGTAGTAAGCGTGAGGCGCTTTCACTGCTGCAGGCTGTGCAGCGTGCGCGCATTTCGACAATGGCCTAGGAGAGTGCGCTTTTGTCCTCACGAAAAACTCAAAAAAAAAAAAAGGTTTTCCGGATCGGTGGGGGGCGAACACGTCCATTGCAAGGACGCGTTTGTTAACGTATTATACAATATACATATATATTATACACGTCAATGAGTATAATAATGTCATTCGAGGGTGCAATGCACTTTTTAATTACCCCACCGACCGCGTTAATATATTTATATCCGAGGACTGCACAAGTATATATAATATATATATATTATAGCACTGCTGGCACCCCGCGGAAGTCACGAGTGCAGTAAACGCGAGACGTACTTTTATATTGTCAGTCGCGGTTATACACTCGTGGGGCCCTATAGGTCGGTCGACGGAGGAAAAAACCCATTGTACACCTACTACAACAGGCCGGGAGATCTGTGAACAACATGAAACGATCCATAATAATGTGCTTTTGCTGCAGATCCGCGTACGTCCGTATTCGAGTCTTGTCTTACGGTGTGGGCAGAGTTTGTAATATTATCATTGGATGTCTACAATATTTCTACGGACTCGTGACGAGAGTTGTCCCTCGTTCGTACTTCGTGGAGGCTCTCTTGTGCAATGCAGTCGGTGGTCTTATGGAATCGTGCGACAAACATTTTTCGAGAGCCGAACCACAACGAAACTTAACGCTACGTTCCCGTCCGGACTGATTGCTCGAATTTAATTACTGCGAATATTATCGGCAACAAACACGCGTCTCTATAATATCATCGTACGGGGGTGGCAGGAAGTGTGCTACGGTCGTGCAAAATCATTGGACAACGAAACTTCAACAGATCGGTAGTAATATTGCAGCAGTCAATCGTTCGATATTCTTATGGGCAATAATATTATTCAAATGTTGCAAAACCGCGAGGTACACAATAATCAAAACTAAACGGCGTTCATGTATAGATACTATGTCAATTTTATGGATTAGATTTCTCGTTTTTGTTTAACATTCGATCGAAACTTACCTATGATTATTTCTGGTACGGCACGCGCCGCCGACCCTATAAACATTTAACATATTATTTAATTAAGTCGGTTATGCGCCGCCGAAGTCATAGACCGGAATATAAAACAATACGATACTACATAGAACTTACTGTAACCTAATTTAACTCGATTACAACGTTATATCTATATGATAATATAATATACATATAGTTTGGTAAGCTCAACACCGTGATGGTTATACTAACCGAGTCGCTAAACACCACTACGGCGGCCGTTCGTAATTCGGTTTTTCATTAGCACGCCAATAAACAGTATGGAAGGCGGACAACAGCGTTCAAAAAAAAAAAAAGTAACAATGACTCGCGTTTATGTTTAACTATAGAACCGGGAGTAATATTTAGCACGCGGTCTCTCAAACTGATAATAATATCGACATGCCACATTGTTATATCATAATAATAAAATAACGATGTGTTTTTATTTTATTAAAATCATCAGCTGCGATCGTCTCTGTAACACAGCCACGAAGCCGTCGATCGCTTCGGTGTACATAATATTATATTTATATATTATTATTGTATTATTCCTACCAAATAGACTTAGCGCGTGCGTTGCGTCGTTAGGCACAGCACGTACAGTTACAATTATGTATAAAAAAAAAGGTCGAAATATGAAGTCGAAAAATTTAATTGGAATTTATCAGTTTGTTAACGACCGTTCAAGGTATTCGTAAAATTAAAATACCATACACTATTATATCTGACCGTTTGAAACTGGTACTGTGCGTTTAAATAAATTGAAAAGTGCGAAAGACAGTTAAGCATTTCGGTTTATCTCTGATGGCAATGTAACAGACACTGGACATTCTAGTTTTAATGGTAAAAAATAAATGAAAAATAGTGACAGTTATTTTAACTGAAACGTATAATTTTACCGAACAGTAGCTAACCTATTCAGTGGGCCCAAATCTAAAATCTATAATATACAATACACAACGCGATAATATGATTTAACTAAGCTGATAAAACCACTATGCTTCGTTTCCATTTATTTTTCATTAGTTGAAAAAATTTTCGTTCGATCAGTTTCACTAAAATGTTTGCACATATTGTTTTAGATGGTGATAATAAAATATTATATACGTTTACATCGAAGTTTTTGATAATATTACAGTAGTTAATAGATCACATTTTATAGATTAACAACTATTTTTTTGTTATCACATGTACCTATTATAATGTAAGATGATTGTTGTAGTTATTTCGCTATATTCATTTTCATAACACAACATCCCTGAACTTATGCATTTTGATGCCTTAAGATAATTATTATAAAACGTTTAATTATATTTTTGGGGCTTATATTAAAATAATAAAGTAACAGTAAACAGTAAAGTTTAAAAGGTACCCTTAACATATTATTATGTTAAAATTCGTGTAATTGATCAAGAGCATAGTACGATAATATACACTCGCGCGGGGGTGTGTAATGTGTATGGTGTATAATGTATATATTGTTTAAATGTATTGTAGATATACATAGGTATATGTACTTAAAAACAAATTTTAATATTGAAAACATATAAAATAACAAATTTAAAAAATGCATTCAATCAAAACATATTTTTTTGTAGAAAAATCAAAAACTGTTTTCAAAATTAAAATTCTTTGAACCAAAGTCTTACAGTTCTGGAAGGCTATTATAGGTCTGTATGCCACCTTTTCATATGATCGACTGTAGTAGTACCTCCTCTTGCAGTAAGAAAACCATTCATTAATGTAACTATAGTATAAATTGTTGTTTGTTTATTACATACCGAACAAGTTGATAAAAGTTAAATAATATGATGTCCTAATGGATTATTGTGCGTTAATAAAGCGCACAAGTAATCAAAACATGTCGCTGTAAAATAATTTATATCCATAATAAGTATATGAAATACAATATACATTGTTCACGATAACTGGGAAAACCGTCTGAAGAAATGCCTTTTATTTGAGTGCAGTTTATTGTACGTTAAGTCGTTTCTCTAAATTGATTGTGACTTTATGAAACATACACAGAGTCCCGCGGGATACAAAACGTCTTTATGTGATGCCTATTTAAAATTATTTCATCAAAATGGTTCGTTCTGTTAACATTATACATTATGCGTTTATAAAACTCGTATGGGAAAGAAGTCTTATCCGTGAAAAGTCTCAGAAAATGCGTTTCCACTATATATATCCACTGTTATAATATATAGTGTATGCTTAATGATACTTATAAAGACGTGCAAATGTGCAAGATATAATATATTATAAGTACCACTTACTTCTGTACGAATAATCTGATGGATTTTACGTAAATTAACTAGTAGTTAACCTAACCTAAATTATGGCGCTAAAATATTTTATTTTTATCTAAAAAAGTATTTTAAGTCAATAAAAAAGAAGGAAAAAGAGCTATAATCGAAAAAAAATAACCAGACCTAACTCACAGATTAATTTAAGTTGGTAAACTGAGTTCGACCTAAATACCCAAGTATCAATAAAATATTGTGTTATCATGGAATCAGCACGCCGTATCTGTATCGGCAAACACTAATCAGTAATCACGTTACAAAAAAACAAAGAAAAATCAACAAACAATTTATTGAGCGCAAGGAAAACAATGTCAGTAAATTTTACTTCATTAGCATCTCAATTAAATGCATTACGCAATAATATATATTGTAATGGTTTTTGCCGAAGTTGATACAACTGTAGTACTCATTCGATGTCGATTTACACCAATAAATCATTACAGTAGTCGAAATGGTATTGATTCATTAATAATTAACAAGAAAATGCTAACATCCTATTGAAACTGCAGAAGTGAATAAAAGATGTAATAAATAAATAACGTTTTTAGACTATATTTTGTTTAAATTTATTATAACTCCTTGGAAAATCGATTTGTTGTATCCTGTCACGATCGTATTATATTTATTTTGAATTGAGTGATGAAATGTAAATAGATCAATAAACTAAATGTATCCACAAAATATTATTCATACCTATATTATCCAAACTACACTGCAGCAAGGTGTGGCCACATTATAACGTACCTATATAATCTTTATTATTTAAATATAATAAAATAAAATAATGTGTTCTATGGAACTAAATAATTGAGTGTAAAAGATCTATTTAAAAAATATATATTTCTCATTCATAAGTGTGATGCAGTAACATGATGAAGTGACTCTTAAAATTAAAATGTAAAATGTATTATATGTTTTGATAATAACTTAACGATACATAATAGTTATATAACTATCCTATTATGGTACTTTTTATTTAGATTAGGTATGAGCAAAGTTTTTTTTATTTTACAGTTAAATGTGTTACATCCAGGGTAAGGAAGTATCATCATAAGTTTTATACAGCTTCTCTGGTTATAAAGCAAAAACAATGAAACCCATACATTTTATACTGATAACATGGTCCGATAAAAACGAAATTCACCACGTGTCAAGTTTTCAGTGATAATAACGATCGATGAGACACGTTTTATTTTCTCACAGGAGTTTTGTTTGATGTTTTGATCTTGTCCATGTAATCTGTTAAACTACCAGACTCGATGTAATGTGTGATTATACTTTCACAGAATGTGCACATACGTTTCGAGACTTCTTTAACTTGTAAAACTACGTTGGCATAAAAGAATCCAAGAAAAATTGAATGCTGGAGCGGTGGACATGCCATGTTTGGACTATCGGAAAATAAGTCGTCATAAGGACCCAATAGCCCATACATTAAAAAGCCGCATTATTCAGGGAACATTTCAAGTATCTACGGTTATTCACTTTCAACAAATTAAGAAAATTAATATCTTCAAAAACTATTTTTTGGTAAAATTCTAAGCGGAGGGATTGATTTTACAGTGGTGTATTTTTGTTTTTGGTGTGACCATGTCAACGGCGAATAGTTGAAAACATGATTGACTTTCAACTTTATGGGTGATTTTTGGTAGCAAATTGAATATAATTAGGTAAAGATTGAAGACATCCAGTGTAAAAAAAAAATTAAATAAAAACGGGAATTTTTGCAATTACACAAAAATGAATGTATGTAGATATAGGTAGTTAACATTTTTACAACATGTTTATAACATGACCATTTTTCATGCAAGATGAACTTTTCAAAATATTTTGACTCTTGGTGTGCTATTTATAGACATTGGCATTTTTTAAATTGTTTTCTTTCTATATCAATGTTTTGATTTGTCAAATAGTTTGAAAACTTAATACAAGGTTCCTAACAATTTGTTCATGAACTAATTAAAACTATGGAAATACATACTCAAAATATTTTTATATGAGCGTTTAAAGTTAGAACTTGGAAGTCATTATAATTTAGTACGGTGGTAATAGGCAGTAGATAAATGATAGTGATAACACGCTATTTTTTCATATTTTCGTTCGTTCAGAATCAAGGTTTCATTTATCAATAAATTATTGCCTTATAATTGTGTGGTTAAAATACTTACCGGCAACTTAGTATAAATAAAAAGTACCAAAATAAGTATCATAATGTATGTTTAATTGGAAACTTATTATTGTTTTTATTTTCTAGTCATAATAATTTGTTTTTGAACTGTTGTTCATTAGTTAGTATCATTTGTTAGTATGTAACACATTTAAATCAGTATTCAAAGCATTTAAATTTTATCTTGATCACAAATATTTTTTTTTGTAATTAGTTCACCGAGATACTAGAACGGGTACAAATTGATTTAAAAAGATTATTGATTGTAACAAACACAGCATTCATGAAATATTCACTCCTCTTCATTTTTGAAATATTAATTTGACAAAAGTTGAAAACAATACGAAATGTAGTATTTATTTATGCATATTATTATGGCGAAATTGTCAATTTTGTATTGGGAATCAACTATGTACAATGTACATGACAAAATTAACACTTTAACAGTGCCACGACAATTATACAATGTTAGCATGATTTTGAATTGGCCCTTGGATCATAGATATCCGACTGGTGTACCGTGTATGTCCGCTTGTGTACAATCAAATTGCTATTTAAAGAGAACGACTTGTAACATGAATCGCACGGGTACAGTTTTTCTCCTGTATGTGAATTCGTTTGTGAGCCGTCAAATTGCAACTTGCACTGAACGATTTGTCGCATATATCGCACGCGTACGGTTTTTCACCAGTGTGTGTGCGTCGATGTGTCGTCAAATTGCAACTTGAACTGAACGATTTGTCGCAAATATCGCACGCGTATGGTTTTTCGCCAGTGTGTGTGCGTCGATGTATCGTCAAATAGCTATTTTGGGTGAACGATTTGTCGCATACATCGCACGCGTACGGTTTTTCACCAGTGTGTGTGCGTCGATGTGCCGTCAAACTGCTACTTTTGTTGAACGACTTGTTACAGATATCGCACGAGTACGGTTTTTCACCAGTGTGTGTGCGTCGATGTATCGTCAAATAGCTACTTGTGGTGAACGAACTGTCGCATACATCGCACGGGTACGGTTTTTCTCCAGTGTGTATTCGTTTGTGATACGTCAAACTGCCACTTACAGAGAACGACTTATCACACACATCGCACGCGTATGGTTTTTCGCCAGTATGTGTGCGTCGATGTGTCGTCAAATTGTAACTTGCACTGAATGATATGTCGCATATATCGCATGTGTACGGTTTTTCACCAGTGTGTGTGCGTCGATGTATCGCCAAATAGCTACTTGTGGCGAACGAACTGTCGCACACATCGCACGCGTATGGTTTTTCTCCGGTGTGCATTCGTTTGTGATCCGTCAAATTGCTACTTACAGAGAACGACTTATCGCACACATCACACGCGTATGGTTTTTCGCCGGTGTGTATGCGTCGATGTATCGTCAAATTGCTACTTACAGAGAACGACTTATCGCACACATCACACGCGTATGGTTTTTCGCCAGTGTGTGAGCGCCGATGTGTTGTCAAATGGCCACTTGCATTGAACGACTTGTCACATACATCGCACGCGTACGGTTTTTCACCAGTGTGTGTGCGTCGATGATCCGTCAAACTGCTACTTTTGCTGAACGACTTGTTACAGATATCGCACAGGTAAAGTTTCTTCTCCATTTTCCTCTGGAATATAGTCGGTTGGCTTTTATTGGTAAATAATTTATTTACTACCTACGTAACGGTTTTTCAAACAATTATTTGGTTACCAAGCTATTTTGTTTATGATCGATTAAAATGTATTGTCTTCACCATATTTTTAAGCCAATACATGTTGTATTACTTTTTAAACTTGAATAGAGTATAATATGTTGAATTTGACAACAACAAAATTTTATAAAATCATTAATTTATTTTAAAATATAATAAAATCTTACCCAGAAATTTGTATAGGTACAATATTGCATAGATTACGTAATGGCATACCTAATATGTGTTTTTGTCTAGTTTTATGTTGTGCAAATTACAACTTTAAAAAAGGGCGCAAACTTTTGTATTTTTTTTTTTGGTGCCAATTATACAGGTACCTCCGCCTCTTAAAATTATTAAACTGAATTAAATCTCTTTTCTAAATTCTATTGTATTATATCAATTTTATATAACGACCATATATTTTCCTCGTGTAGCTACGCGTAGGTTTTGTGGAAGTTATGATGATTCATATTTCATACTACATTCATTCTACATTTTTACCATCAAGGCGTTATTCGGTCGAACGATAAAAAAAGGTCCAAAAACGAAGGAGCCCCACCGAAAATTTTCCGGTTTCCCTGTAGGACTATCCACCTATGGAAACCTCAAAATTCACGTGTTTGACACGTTTGCGACAAATCTTAGGGCAAACGTGCAGGGAACATAAAAAAAAACCATCCTTCACGGATTCATCGACACTTGTCGGTCGTCCTTCTATGGAAATAATTTTTTTACACGTCAACATTATTATAGTGCCAAATTATTAGATATTTTTGATGAACAAAAAAATATCAAGCAAAAACGATTGTCAATACAGGTTGTGATTACATTATAATTTATTACATTAATATATCGAAATATATAATAATATTATAATATTAGGTATAAATGAATCATTACCATGATTGATTATTAATTAATCACGCGTCATATAATATATTGTACATTTGGAACGCTTATTTCGGACGGTTTTCACTCGAATAATATTATTATAACGCGCATCGGTCCGGCGTTCAGCATCACGCGCGTATTTCATAATTTTTGATTGATAATATAATAATATTATTACGCAATCACCAAACCATTCGAACGTACGAAAATTAATTTTTCGTTTAATTAATCTCAAAATGCGCACACGCTCTCGTGCTCACGCACACACGCGCACATACACACACACTCGCACAGATAACCCGAACGTTTAGATGTATAAAATGGAATATGTTTTTGTTATTGAAACCGTGCCAAATCATTGGGCAAAATGTATTTCCACGGTTGTTTCCGAACAACAATGAATATAATAAAGAATTCGTGTTTCCCATTTTGGACGAGCCACATACACACACACTTATAGATATATATTATAATATAATATATACGTGTGTGAGAAAGAGGGAGAGAGAGAGAGAGAGAGAGAGAGAGCAAGAGAGAGAGAGAGAGAGAAAGTCGTGTGTGCTCGTGTGTGCGGGCGAGAACCGGAGCTCGTTTATTTTCTACTGGACGTGTAGATTTGCCTACATTTGTCTCGCACAGCGCCGGAAAATAGCCCTCGTCCTTATTTCATTCGCGCGACGGCGTTTTATATTAAACCCGACGCATCGTACGAAAAACGGCGAAAATCCAACTATTTTCGCGCACACCTCTCACTCCCTCTTGCAGTCGTTTGCCCGCCCGTCTCCTGTCGCATTCTCACAGCGCAGGACTATTGGATAGAGAGAAACCGCCATACAGCACTGTTGTACGATCGGCATCCAAACGAGACGAACACTAACAACTTCATAGAGTTCAGGGGTCCCAAACCTTTTTTATACGGCTGGCCAAAGCTGTGATACGCTTCTGCATCGCGGGCCAAACACATTTGGACAAGAGTGGAGAGAAAATCAAACTAAAGATTCGTAAGAATCATTACTTTTAGCGATTCATGATTGATTTCATTTTCAAAAAATCTATAAGCTTGGAGGTTTGGAGGCCGTAGGTTGGAGATCCCTGCAGTCGTAGACCACGATGATATTATAAAAACACGTGTGCTCCGATGAGATCTAAATATTGTCGAATATGGACGTTGTATATTATAGATTATCGTACATTGTTTATTGATGCGGTACGAAGAACTGCAGGTAAACAATAACAATTGGCGTACGGTTTCGTTTTAGATTTTTTTTGTTTGCGATAAACTTCTATTCCATACTATATACTGTATTATATTATCCTAAACAATATTATACTGAAATGTTGCTGGTGACAGACAGTCAATACTCGGTCCCGGGGTTTGGAAACCGCGGCTTTCCGATCACCGATTACCCCGCGATAACCACGTCTAGGGTGTTGGTATAATACCATGACGATGACACAGCTGTATAGCATCACGGGCATACGTATATACTTACTAAGATTCGCTGTATTAATCAGAAACCGTGTAATGTATACATCCGCTGCCACGCAGGTGTACGCACATGGGTATTATAGCATATAATAATATGATGTTGTGGTTTCAGGGTTAAATCAACTTTTGCATTATACCTCCCCGAATGGGGTCGCGCATCGGACATAAAAATACGGTAAAAAATTGCAACGCAGAGTTCACCATAAAATGTGCGCGCGCCGCCGCCTGATGTGTTCGGTGGAGTTTCCCATAATCATTTTGCCCCGAGGGAGGCCGTAAGGGCTAGAGCGTATATGCAAGTGCGGAGACTGTAATATATATATAAAAAGGCCGCCATATAATAACATTGTTTTCTTTGAAAATAATGTTGGGATACGCGTGCATAATAATATATTGTTACTCGCGCTCTTGTCTTTTTCGGCCTGTTAGCCGGGATTTCAACGGCGTGATGTAACGAGATTCCCAAATCTCTGACCCGTAAAAGGAAAGGGAAAAAATAGTCCATTCCCGAAAACTGTTTTACCGGTTACTTTATACTAAAAAAAAAAAAAGGAAAAAAGAGAGAAAAAAACCTCCCGGAAGTATCTAAATAAAAACAATTTTTAAACAAACTTCGTGACTGTATAGTGTTCGTACCTATATATATATATATATAATATATGTATTTGGTGAAGTATATAGCGGGAGAGAGAGCTCAATGGTTCAACTGTTTTTATTCGTATACTTGGATGTTTCTTGCAAAAACTTTCGGTAAGCCATTTTTTTTTTTTAAATTTCAAACATTGTATTAATCAACCGCGAGTATTTCTGTACTTCAAACTTTGCGGGTTTTGACTCTGTGACGCGTTAAACAAATGGATTTAAGATGATGAAAATATAAAAAAATATTTCGATAATATTATGTAATATTATATAGATTCTGCAATACCGTTATTATAAAAAAAAATCTAATCTTTGCATACTCATATACCTATCATAATATGACGGTATGAGTTATTTTCACCTTTTAATTTTGAGAACCAAACAAATTTTAAATTGAACAGAATAATATACCTACGATTAGTATGAGTTTCGCAACGGTTTAATAAACGGAAAATTACAAGCGTTTAAAAGTCAAGCAAAATAGTTATTTGCAGGATGTATTATGGGCTAATGCAAATTCAATCGATTTATAATTATTTGATTGCTTACAAACTACCTAGGTATGCGTAAACTTCGTTGATATGAAAATATATGTCACCAATGAAACAATCCATAGGATAATATTGAAAATAATCTGTTTGTATGCTGATTTTGTGTTTCACTTTATAGACTGTTTAAATATATTATTCTTGTAATAATAGTTTATTATATAATTCAGAACTATTCGAATATAATCACGTGTCACCACGTTCACTGAGAATATTGACCACAGTCACCATGTTATAAATCAGCAATAAAAATATATTTAATTATTATCATTATGTTATGCTAGTTTCTATTTGTTTTAACTAAATGTGTAATAGTATTATAGGATTTAATTTATAAACAAAAACCATAAAATGTTGATAACAATAAACCAGTTGAGTCTATTCGTGTTACCCGTCCCACTTGTTAAGTATTTAAAAATACGCTTTTTTATTTTTAATTTACATTTATAATGGATAGCCATAAAATTACCACTTAAGTACCTATAATTATAATTTATAAACGATTAAAATATTGTGGGTCTGTAATACTGCGGTCATGGTTATAATTGCCGTGGACCAACACAATAAGATTTTTGATTGAGACACCCTATATACTTCATGGAATATTTGAACATTAGGCCACGACGAGTCTGGTGGTGAATTGACTAGGGCGGTGGATGACAGAGCACTTCTAAAAAATACCTTATCAGTCATGAGATAGATACAACTGACACCTACCGTGGGGCATAACGAGTATTTATCTCGTCGTCGAGCCTACAATATTATTTTTTATTATTGTTATACGTTTCATTATAATAATATAATATACATAGTTTTCTATTGCACACGGACCGTGTGATCACTGTCATTATACTGTTAAACTGATGTTATAAATTATTATTATAATTTTAACAATGCACCTACAACGATATTTTTATCTGTGTCATTCTTGTTAAATCAGTATTTAGAAGGTGAAGGGAGGGGGGTTATTCTATATAATAAGTAAATTACTGCCGTGTTCAATTATTATTATGATATGATAACGGGGCAAATATATGGTACGAAAAACAAAGGGGTTGGTTTAAGAGTAAAAATATAATATATGTTAGGCTCCCAATTATTTCCCCACGAGGTCACGCAATTATTTTTTCTTTTAACTTAGAAAATCCTAAAGACAGTCCTGGTACACATGTACATAATATTATTATAATACTGTGCCGTGAGTCTGAATAAAATCGTAAATGGTAGTGTCTTTTTTTAACCCTAGGCAAATCAACGTTTTAAAATTAATGATGCAAAATAATAAAAAATTGCAGAAATTATTGGTTGTGAATTAGTGACTATTAGTAATAATAGTCATTATTTAAATAAATAACTATACATGTTGAAAATACAAATAAATATATTTTGCATAGGAGAAAACTACATCAAGTGTTTCGCTTTGTAAATCTAAAACATCCCTCGATTTGCAATTTAAAACCACTTCAGGGTAAAAACCAATTTTTTGACTACACCTGGAAACACGACGGGGTCGCTCGTTCAGACAGTTTAAGTCAAAAACATCACTCGATTTGCCATGCAAAACTACCCCGGGTAGGTCACAGGGTGAAAACAACTTTTTGTCTGCACATTTACTGGTGCTTATACTAGTACTATTATATATTATATAGTGTATAGTCGTCCTCGTACACGACATCGCACAATACTAAAATAAAATATTTAAATAGCTGTAAGTCTTAAAAGATTATATTATTGTTTCCTATTGATCCTATTACAATCATTTTTTGCCAATTATGCGTTAATTACCTGCCTACTATCGATTAATTTATAAAAATTTTAAAATCAATTTTAGACATGGGTGCCGGTGAAAATTAATGCATTTAGTAAACACAACATTAGGAAATAGACTGATTCTGCGAATTCAAAACGTGGCTAATGAAAATGACGAGGCCGACCAGGAGAGAGCCCTCGACAACTTACTATACGTACTGGCCCGCAAAAGATAACGCGATTTAGTGGTACGTCGGCCGTGGCGGCGTAAAAGGCGAAAGGGACTTACGCTCGAAATCACCGATAAGAGCAGTGCACCATCCGTTTCCATAATATTATCTAAGATCGTGTACCGAGCCCGTAGGCCAAGTCATGTGTCCTATGATCCCCACAAGCATAAAGGTAAAATATATATTATATAATCGTTATAAGTTTGCCTCGGGACGCGTCCGAACATGGTGGACATTGTTGTTACTCTGTCCCCGTTCTTGATTATGTTATCAGAAAAGTTAACATCACCACTTCTCACCCACCTCGTGCAACCATATTCGACTCTTTTATACCGTCCCGTTTTGCTTTTTTTATTTTATGTTTTTAACGAATCGATTTCAAATAAAGAAAATAATAATATTATTATACGGACGCGATGAATAATGATTAAATGGCCTTCGGCGTGCATTTCTATAAAGCCTGTCCACTTTTTTTTTTATCAATCAACTATATTATACAAGATTTTTGTTTGTTTTCTTGAGTTTAATTAAAAAGGTTATACAAATAACTATATATAATAATACATACTGTATTAATTACTACATTTAACAAAGGAAATGAAAACTACATAATTTACTGCTTTAAATAGTTAATAATACTATATTAGACTAAGATTAAAGTAGGTATCATTTCCCTACACACTTTTTCTTGTGTAATTTTATTTCGATTTTAAGATTATACAGATAATAAAATATGTAATTACATTGTATATTGTAATAACTAATAATATATGTATATCATACAATATCAAATATTATTAAGTTATGGCCCACTAGCTGTATAGGTAGTATGCAGATATTATACGTAATTTCGAATTCGGACAGACCCTACTAAGTGCGATGGCATGTAATTCTGATTCACCTGGTCAAACATGTGGTCGCATTACAATTTGTACAACCACAAGTGCAACAACAATATTCTAATAATAATATGTATTGATTTGTGAGTTTACACTCGTTTTTAAAATGTTCATCGTATAGAACGTATATTACATTTTAAGTGTAAAATTATTATGTCTGCGGAAAAATATTATGGTATGTTACCAATTTATACAATTTATATTATATTATAATATTATGTTCTCGCACTAAAACAAACTAAATAATTATATTATAAGAATATGTATTCACATTGTTGCGGTCGAGCGTGACATGGTGGTGGTGGGAGATGGGAAATAATAATATGACTGTGCACATAATATTTTATTCGGTGACGTATCGGTGTTATAATTATTACGTATTATTTTATGTCGAAGAGCATAATACTTATATTATTTAGTTATATGGAAGGGCGTGAATATGATATATTATAGCCGCCACCAGACACACATAATATACCGCGGTTGTTTTCTTACTCGCTCAGAACTCGTATTTATTATTATTATTACTATTAATATCGTTGTAATTACTCCAGTAACAATTATTATTATTATTATTATTATTATTCTTACGGTGTAATTATATCCGTTACACAACATAATAGAACTCTACCTATATAATAGGTAATAATATAAAAGTGAATTTGTCTGGTCATCGGACGAGAGAGCATTCGATCGACGTGTTAAAACTAGTCCGGTCCGTCTGCGGTGTACCCGTATAATATAATAGATGACCTGATGTATGTAACCGTCGCGACCACTTTGTACATAAAACGACTAACGGCCGGACACTGCATAGGAACAACACATTTGGTATACAGTGTGTCTCTGATCGTGTTTGCAATCGTATCTGCTATCGATTCCAGCCAGTTTATGAGGTTATATTTTTTTCAATAAAAAATAATTTCCTATGTGTGGTTTGAAAAGAATTACAATTTTAGGAATTATTTTTATACACAACTATAGCTAAATAATAATTTGATGTCAATCCAAGTTACAATACATAATTATTATGTTTGAAAGATAAAATATTAATTTTATATTATGTTCGCATATCGCTATAATTTTTTTAAGCTAAACTGCTACATACTTTTTCAGATTTATATTTCATTTTGGAATAATTTTTTATAGAGTATTTCGATACATAGTAATATAATATAAGATATAGTCATGTTGATCTTGAGTTTTGAACCACATAACGATGATAAGAAATAGAAGTATAATATTATCATATGTAGGTTAGTAACATTATTATACGAGGTCTAATATTGATAATAATGTTAAAGTCGACAAGTATCAAATTGTTATAAAAGTTTCATATAACTGGAAGTAAGTATCGTCGGCATGGGAAGTAGGGATAATAACTATCGAAATGTTATTGAACATATTATTACATTATAAAAATGTACATATTTGATTTTCGATTTATACGTCATGAACTATCATCACAGCGGTTATAAATTTCGGTCCCAATGAAAAAACATTTCCTAACATAATATTAGCATAATAAAGTCTGCGAAAAACGGTTAGGTTAAATTATGTTTAATTACTTAAATATATTGTAATTATATACAAGAGCAACATTTTTTTATACTTGCCTCGGGCGCGAAATAAGTGACTAATCCGGCACTTTGTAGGCGTGTTCATATTTTTATATGTATAGGAATAAATGTATTTTACCATACCTACTACTATAGTAAAATATTGTGTTTTGAACATTATGAGAACGAAAAAATATGTCACCTGGTAATAATATTGTGAAACCTGCACACGCGCGTTGTTACTATTCGTTCGGATAACCACTACCGTGGTATAGTCTCGGGAAAACTGTATTTAACTGGTTCTATCCCCAACACCTTTGATAAAAATACGGTGGAGGTATAATAAATTAATATTGAAGGCTTGCCCAGGGCTTTTAAACGTTATAATAACGTTATATTTGACAAAAAAATTATTGAAATTTGCAAACGTAATTATAACGAAAAACGATAATCAAAAATAATTAAACGCCGCAAAACAAAACATAATGATTAACAAAATATATTATATATCATTAAACAAAACATAACGCAAAACGTAATTTATAGAATATCATTGAACGAAAAATAACGCAACACGAAATATTTTAAAATCTATTTATTTAAAAGGTCTATTGGTTTCGTAGAAACATTTATTTCGTGTAAACAATCTAAGAATTGATTATATTATATTCCGTATTCGGGCCATTACCTTCCCGAATTAGTTATTATTTTTACATTTAATAGCCTACTAACACTATTTTAAATAACGATAAACGCAAAACTTGTATAACGTTTAGTTCTAAAAAACGATAAAAGCAAAACTTGGATAACGTTTTAATTCTATATAATAATTAACACAAAAATTGTCTAACGTTTTAACTGTAAATAAAATAAAATAGAATTTTTTTCAAATACAAGCCCTGGACTTACCACGTACCTACAGTACACGGCTACGATCGATTAAAAATGCTCTTTACTAGATAGGTATATCGATATCATCAGTAATAATATAATTGCGGTCTATCTATCTCAATAGGCTGCTGTTAGTTTTGATAATATTAGAAAGTGGATTTACCTATTATCAGACTTTTAGTGAGAACATTATCTGTGCGTAAGCGTCGGTGATATTTTTGACGTTTTAATATTTTTCAAGCAATAAATTGGTATGTGAAATATCACAAATTAAATATGCTCATATCTTGCTTGAAAATCAAAATACCGATTAGGCACAGACAATGTTATGTTTTTCTTCCTCCATTCGCTCTTGTGTCAAGGCTGACGGCACACTATTGAAACTGGAGAATGAAAATTTACCAGTCGCACGTGTATAAGACGGACATCACAAATGCACAGCGTCCTTTTATATGACCACTGAAAAACAGTATTTCCGAGGGGACGAATATTGCGATATATCGCACTGACCTAAATGGCCGTGCAGTAGACGACCAACCGTGTTTTGCTCGGCACATGGTGAAAAATAATAATAAGAAGAAACATTGCGAGGTACACTGCTCAGGCACTCTGTGCAGCACTCTGGCAGGTGGGACAGATGGAATATTATGTGTTTCCGAGAAACGATTGATATTCGCGACAAGAAAAATGTAAAAACGACCATAGCATATTTTAACGTCCAAACACTTGTGCTGCGGTGTTCGAGAAAATAGGAAATTGCATAGTGTACTGCAACGCAAAACGATTTGCGCATAAACAGGTAACTGGTAAGCGCTGCCGCCGCCGCCGCCGCCGAGGTTTATGTTCGCTGCGATCACGTACACATTAACCGTGGTCGTTGTATACCGAAATACTATTATAATATTATACATAAATCTACAGCCACGTGGTCGAGTGCAGCATACGGTGTATTTAACGGTAGTTATGCTAATCAGATACGATCGATTTTAAAGTGATAAACCATTCGGCGTAAAGTCCGACCGCAAACTATACCGAACTAATTAAATACAGATTAACCACGATGGCTATTATACCTGAAACGGGCATAAGTAGGTGTGTGTTTAAGAGGGGTGGGGTGAGGTAGGTGTATAGTGTAAACCCCTCGGCTGATATAAAATTCGTCCAAACGTTTCTAGATTTGCAAGTTGGTGTTTTTTTTTTATTTCGTTCCGTTTAAAATGTATTTTACTGTTCCGGTCAAAGCCCACGCGTTTGTTTGTGGGTGATTTTTTTTTCGCCGAGCTCGGTTAAAATTATCAATAGGTACAGGGTCGAAGATAACGAACCGACAGATCGGACGAGGAGGACGGAGATGGTCACTTCAAGAGACAACAACTCTTCTTTGATAAACACCACCACGTGCGGTTGACTTATTATTGTTATTACTGTCACTACAACAACTATGGCGAGCGCTCATTGTATCGGAACAACGAAATAAATAACTCACGATATTTTATTGTCAGAGCGGATGCATATAGGAAGGAATAATAACACACATGCCGTTCACGCGGCAGATTCTAAAATATTATATACAAAACGCGGCAAATTGCTGTGCATTGTAAAAACGATGGACAATAATGCAAACAAAAAAACCACAAACACAGCGTTATTATAATATATACGCCCGTTATCCGGTAACAAAAGATTTATCAATCAACGCGTATTTATATTATATTATATTATTTTTGTTGTCGCTGAGGCTCGCGTGGAATAACACCCGTGCAGCACGAGTAAATAATAATAATAATATGTAGCCGGACGGAACAAACTTATCGTCAAAACGTCCATCATCAATACGCCAGAGTCTGGGGCGAATGATGAAAGAAATCCGAACAGTCATCGTCGTCGTACCACTGTATAGTTCGAGAAAGACGGTATTTGTATTATTGTTATTATTATTATCATTTATTTATTATGCTATTACAAATTCAGCAGAGAATTGCAGAGGATCGTTATCGTAACACGCGGCGTTGACGATATAATATTATTATAATATACCTATATATAACATTTTTATACTTGAAAAATATACAACACGACGCAGATGAAAATATGACAAAATCATAATATTGTGATATTTTATAAAGAGCTTAACATAATAATTTGTAGGTACATACCATTCAGGTGGTGAAAATTGAGAAAATATTATAAAATAAGGTAATATACTATAATTATGTGGAAAGAGAGTTGAGAGTTAAATATTATATTGTATTCATTAGGAATTTTATAGTAATTAGTTTTGTAATTCTAACTATATACATTATAATATTGATGTACTTACATGGAGATTATTTCGATTATTTATTCGTTGACTCGTCGATTTAACTTGATATATTAATATCTACTTACTATCATATGTTTTGCAAATAATTCGAGTAAAACTTCCATATTATTATGACAAAGTTCCTTATTAGGTATAGAAACTCGTTAAATAGAATTATATAAATTTGAATTTAACTATTCGATTGTGAGGTTTTCAAAAATATTTCGTCAAACGTAAAGCGTCGTCAAATGGAAGTTATAATAAATTATACTGTGATCGGTGTCTATAATTATAGGTAAATAGTGTATACAATTATTTTACAAGTATTATAGTTAGTTACACTTTTCTTAACTATACTTCGGAAAAAAATTCTAGACAAATTTTGATTGAATTGAATTAAAATAACACACCTAAAATAAAAAAATGCATTTAAATGCGTAAGTAACCTTGCGATATTAGAGTAACCGACTGAAATCAAAAACATTCTCCAGCTTAACTAAAATATTGTAGTTTTGTTGTTTAAATACCATCAAGACCCTATATTGTTTCAATATTAAATCGAAATAGTTGTATTATACGTACCGATTAATACTATTTTTGTAAATAATATTACGTATGATTTATTGTAAAATAGTATTTAAAATGTTTGTCAGTATTGTCAGTAAAGTGATTCAAACATATTATAGTGTTATTCTTTCGGGTGAAAAAAAACAAACAGCGCTTTAGCCACTTAAAAGGTAAAGGTGGATATAGTATGCACTTTTGGAAAATGCGAATAAAAAACAATAAAGTGACTCTGCGCGTGAACAAATAAATGTCATATAATACTATGTTAATAAAATTAGTTGTTTATTTAGTCGTTGAAATAATAACGACTATTGTTTGTACGTCAACGGGTTTAGTGGTTTATTTTTCCATTTTATTTTCGGAATTACATTTTGTACATCTCGTGGTATATGCGTGTGAGCACAGATGTATCGCATAAAGTTTAATAATATATATACTGTTGCAACGATCTCGGTCTAATTTCTTTTTCCCAACGCGTACGCGGTGTTTTGTTCGGATACCAGAAATTGTCACGGTAGTAGTGAGGTATACAATATTTATACCAGACGAAAAAATAATAAAACTAATATAATATTATTCGACCAAACCTAAATAATATTCGTTGATCGAATTGAGGGTGGGAGCGCAGGGTCTTCAATTTTTAGAGCACCCTTTCTAGTTATTTTCGTTAAAACGGTGGGACGGACCGTATTATTTTGTTAAAATAATATTGTAATTTTGTAATTATTATTATTTCGTAAAAACGTGTTGCACGTATATTCAACAAGATATTAAAATTCAATTGAGTGATTTTTTTTTTTTATGATAATTGACACGCGGTCAAAAGCACGGACTAAGATGAAAGACTAATTTGTCTGTGATCAAAAGTATTTTCTATCTATTTATCATTAATTAGGTATCTAATTCATTAGAAATGTTAGAATATACTTTTATGTAACCATTGCTTTTTATGTTAATAAATAAAAATAAAAATAATATTTATTGTAATTGTTGGTATATGTTACTATATTATTGGTGTATTATATTCCAACTACTTATTGTTGTTGATGGATGTTTGGGGCGTGTGGCACGGGCTAGGTAGAGTTTAACCATTGTAAGGAACGCTATTTTTTTTCCTGTATTGGAGTCTCATTTATTTTAATTTTCAAATTCGAGCAATTGAATTAATATTGAAATGTGTCGTATAGTGTTATATTTGTATCATACACTCTGGTCTGTGTGTGTGTGTGTGTGTGGGGGGGGGATGTAGTGCCTATTTAAATAAAACGACGACGACGACGACGATAATAATGCGAATGACCAAAAAAAAACAAACAACGTTCTACTTTATTAGGTTATTATTATTATTATTATTATTTGACGTTGTGTACCTTTATATATTATTCTATACGTGTGTACGATAGGGTTCGATTACCACCACGGTGTTTGCCGTTCGGTCCGGATGTGGACACCGAATCTTCGGGTTTTTCGGTATAATCGCCATAAACATTGTTGTTATACGTTTTGAGGCCTCTGCACGAATATTTTACCGACATATTCGCCACAGAGGTTTCACCATTTGCGATTTTGTCGTCCGAAATACGAACTTGGGTGAGTCGGGTGCGGTCCCTATCGATTGGCGAACAAATCAGATAAAATAATATATTAAATTATATTTATGCGTAACACTCGGCAATCGTCACGAGCCCCACTGGGTAATATATTGTGTACAGTATAACGATTATGACAAACGATCATCGGTGGTCCGACGATAAATCACAATATTGTTTAAAAACGCGACACCGAAAATACAGCCCGACCGAGTTTGCAAGTATTTGAAATAATATACATTAAGCTGCCAAAAATGTCGGTACTCAGGCGTTGTTGAAAATGACTGGAAAATGAGAGTGACCATCTCAAGTATAAGCATTTACCATAAAATTCCCTATGCAACCATTGCTCCAATATTATTATGGTAAGAAATTACAACATTTCATAAAGTTATAAAAGTTTCGATTAAAAACATATCTCTATAGTCTATATTTTATAGTTGTCATACTGGAAACAAATAATTATTAGTTTATCACTAATTCATTATCCAGCAAAGCTTTTGATCCGTGAAAATTAATATTGTGATAACTTTGCTCGGATCTTGCACTTTGCAGTCGGTAGTAAAATAAATCCAGATATCCGTGGCCTACGTTTTGTACTAAACACTGCCTATAAAACCTCGCTGAAAGCTTAGAATTTCGTTCGACTTTCAAATTTACCCGTAATGACTGAGATAGGTCAGGAAGACGTGCGTTAACTTTATACATTTTTTTTAGAGTTCTCGCACAACGTTCGTGACTACTTAAAAGTTTTTTTTTTTAAAAAAACCGTCGTGGACTATTTCACCAGGATATTACATCACTTTTGCAAATGAAACTTATGATTCTATAATGTACACTTAATATGTATTTGTCTATCTTTGTGTGTGTGTGTGTTTGTGCGCGCAAATTTTAAACTGTGTCGCACAACGAACTCGCCACCGCCGCAACCGAACGTCCGGGCCAATTATTATTATTATCGCTTCCCATGGCAATAACCGTACGCGACGCCGCTGACCACCGCTTCCAAGCAGCTTTTAACGCGATTGCCTCGGCGATGTTGTTGGAATTTCGTTTTCGCTCGGTACTCCTATTTCGCATGTACATATTATACGTATATACATATTATACATGGTGAGTAATAATTAACAAACCAGCAGTCGTGACTCGTAATCGTAACGATAATAATAGTATTATGTGGTTATGTAGTAGGTACCCACGATATAATATTATATATATTTCAAATTGTTTTTATTGAGTTAAGGCTCCAACATCCAAGTTTATTAGCCTGAAGGTTATTTTAGTAGGTTTAAAATTGTGAGGTAGGGTACTGCAGTGTTTGTGTGGCAAGGATTCGTCACTAAAACCCCGGGTGGTCACCCATCTAGGAACTAGCGACACCGACTGATGCTTGACCTCAGAACACGTTAGTGACTGAGGCAGTGAGGCCAACCACCGTGCCAATCCAGGCAACTATTATATGTTATTATGTTAGGTCTGACTAAATTTCTGATAGCCACTGGCGCCACTCAAATGTACACAATAATATATTTCTGACCGGACTTGTTCACTGGCTACACGAAATCAAACACTCGACCAATACAAATAGTATCCATCGAAACGAGAATTTAACTGTCCAATTATTGACTTCTTAAACGAATTTAAAAGATAAACCCTTTTCAACCCACTTATCTCACTTCTGACAACTGTCGTCAACAAATTAATTTAAAAGAAAATGTCAACCAACCTAAATACCTTCCAACCTTTATCAATTATATTATTATTCAACAATAACGAATTACTCAAACAAAAATGGACTTCAATATTTACTATACCATAAAAAAAAAATTAACATCACGACTTTAATATTAAGGAAACCCATTTGACACCAGCAATCAAATGGAAAAAAAAATCAAATTAAGGTTCTGATAATGAACGATTCCCCACTCGAGTATTCAGATCTTGATTTATATTCTTTATTTTATTCAAAATATGTACTTCTTATACACTGTTTTCATGGATTGTAAATATCTGTAAATATTTTTAGTAATAATAACAATAAAAAAAAAATGGTACAAGGAGCCTCGGCAGCTGTCGGCGCATTTATATAGCTTATAATAATAACACATTTCGTCGTGTCCGAAATTGCACAGCTGTGAAATGAATTCATTTTGGACTCGAAAATCTAAGGGAAGTTAAATCGCCGATAAATCAAATTCATAATTTGGTATGGTGGAGTAGGGTGTTTGTCTTGAGTACCCAGATTTTTTTTTCCATATCACGCTATGAGCCGGGTTCCAAATCATAATTACATATTATTATTGTAATAGCACTGTTGTACGTTCTTGTGTACATTTTAATGAGCTTTATTTTCGTCACACAAAAAAGCCTTCAAGGTGGTGGAAAAAATTTGACTTCCTAAAAAGTTCTATTCAACTTAATTAAATAATGAAAATTAGCCAAAATGCGCAAAATGCACGTATTACAAATTATAATGCTTAAAATATATCCAGCAGTGAGATAACAACAAGTGTCTGTGAGTGAATTATTGACATTAAGATTTTTATTATATGGGTATACTCATTACCGGCTCTTATTTGCCGATACTATAATTGATAGGATATGATACATTTTTATTGTACTTTTGTTGCACTCTCTAAGTCAACTACAACAACTACAACAACAACAACAAACAACTGTAAATATTATCATTATTAGACGTTAAAAATAATAGAAGACGACGGACACACGGCGATTTGCATAGGCATTTTAGGTGCACCACAATCGCGTGTCCAAGGCTTTCTCGATGAATAATTATTATTAACTATTACGTCACAGATTCGTATTGTTATGAATTAATATAATATTGCAAAAGCGTAGCAGAATGCATTACTAGCAATTAATAACGATCCAAAATTTAATAAAATGTATAATACAATCGTGTTATACGAAGCTTTATTCAGTTGTTGCTCCGAAGCGACTTTCAACGGAAAACTATAATAATAATATAGTTCCATCCAGAGTTCCTTTTTATACATGCTGTGTCTGTGCGCAGTGTGGAATGTCGCATGAGCTATTATTAATAATTATTATAACAGTATGATAAATTCCGATTAAAATTATTACAATGAGGATGATTTTTAATTAAGATTCCTTTACGCTTTATATAATATCATAGTTATTCTTTTCCTCTGAAATTCACGCGGATCATCGTTTCATGTACATCAAAGCGCATAGTATTAATTTAGTAACTTTTCATAAGACCCTGGAATTCTGTTAGCGAAATTAAACGTTTACAGTATATCAGACAATAAACGAATATCGCTGAAATATATATTATAATATATATATATATATATATAATATTATAATGTAACAACATTTTCAGTCTTAAATAGGTTCTATCATTCTTATTATTTTTTTTTTTTAATCTAAAATCGTTACAGAGCCCAAGATTCCCCTTTTTGGTTAATTGGCCGGACAAGAAACGATAATGGCAGGAAGCGAATTTAATTACTGTATTTGATAATTTATAAATTTTTTTTTATCCAAGAATATTGGATTTCAGTCGATTGCCGTTTCTATTATATTATAATAAACATTGATGGGGACGCGTTTTTTTTTTTTTTTTTTAAGTTTTGCATATTAAATATTCAATAAAACTAAACAATATACATGTATATACGATAACGGTGAGTCGGTTATTAGTGCCACATCGATAAACGTGAACAACTTAGCCCTTAAAAGGGGCAACTTTAAATATATATATATATATATATATAAAGGATATATACATTTAACGTTATTGACTACATCCACGCACTACGCGCAAGTATATATTTTTTACTATTATATTATGCACGTTGAAATGGATTCCGTTCGATTTGTTTTTGATGAATCGCCACCGACCAGACAATATCAAATTGAATATTCCACTGCAGATGTTGTAAACCACTAATAATCATTATTAATGACAATAATAATAACTGCATCGTTACATTTTTAATATTATCTTTATTATATTCTCGACGGAAAAAAAATCATATTATTATTATACCTTTTATCTATAAGACCTATATCTCAACTATGAAATTTATTTATTTTTATTATTTATTTACATAAGCTAGCTAGGTAATATTCTATAATATTATAATATTATGCTTAAATAATAATAATATAACAGAGATTGAAATCCGTTACAGTTGTAAACATTCGATTTTCCCTGTACCGATTGTTATTTACTTTAACCGCTTTAACGATAAGGAATTTAATTCCAGTGTGTCGTATAGACATTAAAAAGTAATATAATACTGAAGCGTTAAAATTTTAGAACCAAAATGTCGTGTATAATATTATTTAACTATAGTTGTTCGGTACAACTACACCAATAATAGGCATAAACACACGCAACTATTTACGTCCACACTACATCCAACCGATACTTTGGTGATGGTATTACGGCCAGTGACAAACCACAGTTGTACTGCGATTCAGGACGTTTCTTTTACATCTGATTTCAGACAAAACCTACTGTTTTAATAAAAACGAACATCGTTTTTGATGTCGGATATCATTAAAAATTTTGTATCGCTCAAACCATAAGCGTCGCCGTAGATGTTGACCGATTTAATGCTAATTTATTTTAACGCACACCCAAGTTATGTAAGCCGTTTTAATAACAACCACAGTTTTGAAAATACCTCTTGATGGTTGGTCTGAAGCGAAGAATTTCTTCGTCTTGGGTATTTTTAAAGTGTGTTATTTTCGTTTAGAGACAGTGATCACACATTCCTCAGGAGTGCTAGCAAACGAAAATATTTTGGTAAATATTATAGTTTATGTGAGATATAGACAAACGGTACCTAAGTATAAATTATAATATGCATACCAATATCAATAAAATTAAATACAGAACAAAAAATATTTTGGTATAGGTAAATTTTATATTTTATGCGATGTCGACAAACGGCAAGCACACATAATATCTGTATAGATTGTTACTTTTTTCTGTTTTCAAAACAACGTACTATATCGTTTTCTGTAAGTTCTGTCAAAGCTATTTTATTTGTTTCATTTATTGAAATAATTATCACTTATTTTGTTGTTTTTGATTGTCATGAAATTAACTGTAATAATTGTTTACTATAGGTAATAACAATAATAATATATTATCATTTATTATCTTCCACAATATTCACAAACGTTCATAAATAAATTAGTTAATACTACAAGACATAATATTATACAACCTAGTATTATATTATTTTCCAATCATAATTTGAAAAGATGTTGTGCATTGCATTTATCCTATAATAAACTCGACGTTTTAATGAGTATAATACTATAATGACGTAGGTGTATAAGAGTAGTTGTTTTGGTAATGAATATAATAACATAGCAATTACGGTGATGATGAATAGCTGTCATTCTTTAGATAATTAATTTCGACAAATGTTGTCTTCTTGGAAAACCAACAAGTATTGGGTTGGTAGCATTATTTCGTGCAAATAGCGAGATGGGTATTGAATACATTTTAATCGAAAACAAAATGTTCTCCGAAGATCCCAGATCAAACACTCGGTGGTTTTTCCCGTTGACAAGCTATTAATTGCTGAATCAATAGGCAAATGAACGACATTTTACGAAAACCCTTCGAAAAGAAGAAAAATGTATGACTTGTTATGCACGCAGACTGCAGTATAATAATATAACGTCATTCGACGGTAGCATAGGTACACAAATACCCGTATGCCCACCCTCATCACTTTGAACATGGCAAAATGAATTAGAAACATATCATATTATATACATATAGGATAGGCTAGAGGGTTACTCCAGAGAGGTACCTACTTGATTTCCAAAAACGGCCGAGGAAAAAAGCGCAAGTCACTCGGCGAGTAGACCGCTGCGGTTGTTTGCTCGTCGTCGCTGAACGAAGTCTTTCATTTATTATAACAGCAGGTACTCCATAATATACTCTTTATGCTGACCACTCGTAACCATAAAAAAGTAACCAGCACCTATTGGCGCGACACCAGTGTAAACACGATAATATACATATATAGTGAAATATTATAATATTATATCCCTTCGAGTCGTTGTCTACGCGCGTACGTAAACCTACTTCAAGTATGGCCAACGGGCTGGCACTAGAAATGCACAATAATAAACCATGGTACCTGCCTCATCTACACGTAAGATATTATCATTGTAACGATAGCAAATAACAATAATTATTTTACAACCACGAAAATACAAATTTATATTTCAACAGTATAAGAATATAGGACCGCTGACACGTCTCTGATTTGTTGTGGCGAGCAGGGTGCGAGGAGCCTAAATATTAAAATAATGTATCAACTGTCGTCACGATTTTTGCCCCGTTAAATCTACCCACACCCAGTGTTTGTCAAAAACGAGTTTCCATTAAGAGTAAGTGTTAATGATAGCGTAAATATTTTCCAAGTTATTTTATAGTAGGTAAGTACCTACTTTATAATTCACTAATGCTCAGAACTGTTTGCGTGAATAAAAACACGAAAACCATATAAATTACGTGTTCAGAAGTATCGCAGTGGATTTTATCGCAACGGAGTTTTAAAAAAAGGCAAAGGAAAACCGATCGGAATTAGTTCGATACAAAGTTTTCAAAAATAAGACAAATTTGATACGTATCACACTGGTATGTCGCACATGTAAGTTTCTTCAACGGTAGATTTTTAACCGATACGTAGCGATACACTCACATTTCACCCTCGAAAATCTTTATTGGTGCCCAAGGCCTTCACGGTCCGTGTGTAGGATATTATCCGAAAACATTATCGGACAGAGTTATAGAAAAAAAAACAACTAACTTGGAACAATAATTTACAAGGCGGAAAAACGAAAGTTTCCAAAATAAAATGTGTTTTTTGTTTTTGTTTTGTTTTATTCTTGGTCTTTACACGCATGCTATTCTACACACAAACATTACGCTCAACGGCTAAAAATGTTTTGAATCAATATCCGTATACATTAACGAAATGGCCATAGTATACACATTGTGTTATTATAATATGCATCGACTTGACAGTAATTATTCAATTAATTCATTCCGATTTGCGTTCAGTAATTACGTTTGGTAATTATATATACACGAAAACGCGAGTATACCATAATATTACAAGTATACATTTTCTGTGCATGCTAATTTCATATTTACGATCGAAAATATAATTTCAATGACCAAAATCAAAATGCAGTGTTCCAACGGTATAATAGCATCATTATGTTTTATAGTTTCATCCTAGACTATAGATGTATGACACGAGTTTAGGTGTACGCCATGTACCTGTAGTTAATTAGAACAGTATTACACTATACGCAAATAAATACAACGTTACATTATAGATATTATATTCGGACGAGCCAATGCGTCGAAAATTGCGGTCAAAAGAGAATATAATTGAAGGGAATTTTTCCAATATTTTTTATATCTGTTCATGACGCGTCATGAGTGTATTTATGACCGATTGTTTGTTTAGTAATAAATATTGACGTTGGAATGATTTTTTGTTTTATCCTCACACTATATTTATTTCATTGAATATAACAAAAATATTTGTTCTTAAAATGTATTTAAAATTAATATTAAAAAACTATTTGAATAGAAGTGTAAAATATATAAAGTAATATATCATGTATATGTTCATAATAAATTTAAGCATTTTTCTCAAGTTCCTTATTATTGTAATTAAATACTTTTTTCTTAGGAAATTCGTCGTTTACTAAATAATTATGTTATTGCTTTAATAGCTAACACACAATTTAATAATACAAATAACAATCAATAAAAGTTGAGATTTCTAGTTACTTAAGAACGTCTGCTAGCTATATTTGTTGAGCCATAGTAATATAGCTTAGTATTTATGTGACCTATATCGGGCCACATACTAGTATAATTGAGATTAATTTTTGTTTATAAACTAATGTGGTATAAATGTTTTTATACGAGTACGTATTTTTTTTCTTCATTAGGATAGTTAGAATTTATACTTTATTATGATATATTGATATATTTAGTATATACATAGAATAAAGAAAATGTTTTATCACGTCATAATGATATAATATAATATGCACGCCCTACGGTCAACTTCTCATTTATAAAATATAATACAAAGAACAAGAATATTATTCTGTTAAGACAAGTAAATATCTATATTATAATATTTTGGAATACCAACCGTAGAGAGGCGTGCTCAGGAATTTTTAAAAGGAGAAGGGGGGATTTGAACTTCGTTAAAAGCTAAATCTTGAAATGTTCGATGTTAAAATTTTAATAAATGAGGTAACATTGATATAATATCATTATTGTCGTGCTCGTGCGAACAGTTGTCATTGCACGTGTTTTAATTTTTTAATTCTGTGTACTTCGACTACTGAACTTGCGACAAATAAGCAATACAAACAAAGAAGCACACAGGGTAGCGTTTTTTTCATTTAAAATCACGTTAAGAGTCATTTTTAAATGAATTCAACATGAACGCATGCCATTACTGAAAGAATCGCGTACAACGTTTCCAGTAGAATTGTAATTATTCCTTAGATACGAACATAATCAAAAACGTGTATTATTACATCTCGTTTTGTGTACTATTAAACATATTATCAAGGATACCGTTTTGAACACTAACCGTAGTGTATAAAACCGTTTAAACAGAAGAACACGGTATATCGTATAATTATAATCATTCGTTACACCCACATTTAAAATTAATTCAAAATGCATATAATATACTCATATTATTATAATATAGGTTCTATAATATGTATATATATATATATATATATATATATATAACACTGACACACGACCCGTGTAAACTGTGTGAACATATTATAATGCATAATAATATATATAACATATACCAGTATTCGTGTTAGTTGCGTCGCGTCGTTTAATTTAAATATATAATTTTAGGGTCGAAATCGTTAAAATCAAAAAAGTCATTTGACTGTGACTTTCTGGTTTCCGGTTTTAACCACCGCAGTTTATAAAATATATATTACACTATTATACCTAGACTTGTGCTCAACTGCCTACTCGCGTTCCAACGAATTGTACGTTACTTTTTTTTTTTTTATTAGTATTATTATAATAATATCGTGATTATTGTTTTTCACTTTTACTTCGCAGTATATTATACCTGCAGCAGAGGCATTTAACGACGGAGCGGAGACTATTATACCGAACGACGTCGTTCCGAACGCGTGCACGCGTATGCGTATACAGCGTGAGAATAATGATATCGTTTGTCAACGGCACTATTTTTCTAATGGATTAAAAACAACAAAATTCGCCTCGGCGTGTCAACCGTGCAGTTAACAAAAATATTATGTCTCGACTGCTGTAGGGCCGGCGAACGATCGAGAAACTTTTTAAGCGTTTTTCTCTCCTCCTCTCATTATGATACTGTTATTATTTTTGTTTTTTTAACTCGCGATCAGCGCACGACTCGCAACACCGTCGCCATCTATCGTATATTTTATCAGAGCAGTCGATCCACGGGGTTCGCAGTATAATACCGAATCATTCGTGTAACGCGCAAAATAGGAAAACTTAACTATTTTCAGAGATTATCGTAATGATGGTGATAATAATAATAATATTACACAAACTGCTCGTCACCTGTGTAAACGGCGCACCGCGATGCATTATTCGCAGTGCGCTTTATTAGACGCCGTAACATCATTCACGCAGAAACAATTTCCCGGAAATAACTTCGTCGTGGACAGACATTTTATTTTACGCTTATTATTATTATTTTTTAAAGAAACATCAAGGTCTGTGACGTCGATTGACTTTCGATCGGAACGATAATAATACATCTGCAGTCGATATTTTTGTTAACACAACAATAAAATATCGTATATTATGTTACACACACACACACACAAAAGCTTTAATCGAGCAAACACAAACGGACGTGACCGGTACCGTAATTCTCGGCTTGGTCTCGGGCTCGCTGCAGGTCGGACGAACGGCTGTGTATAGCTGGATTAGAGTGTCGTGAGATAAAAGAGACGAGAAAAAAATTTAACAAACCCTTGATTGACGTCCCCGATAATATTATTGCGCTAATATGAAGTTATACAGGGCGTTTGCGTGACCATTACGATAACAATTTGATAATAATAATTAACCTATCCCTCTATCCCACACTCACACTGTATTATAGAACCAAAATGTATATTTTTTTATCTTTTATACCAATCGATGTTGTAAGTCAATGTCACTATTAAACTAAACGCATATTATACATTTTAATCAATGTATAGGTATATAACTTGTTATTGCAGTAAATTTATGCCATGACGTGTTTATGCAAGCTATAGAATAGTATTATGTATAATCAATAAAATAATGAAACAATATGTATTTCTTCACTCTTTATTATAATATTATACACCTACTTGCTTAGATAGATAAGTATAATAGGTACCTAATATAAATAAATCGTTATAGTCGCAGCATTTAGACTTTTCGTAAACGAACGACCTCTATATTATAAAAAAACTGTCAAGGAAATCCTGAAGATCACGCCTGCACAATCGTAAGACGCACAATATAAATGGTGGCAGCAATAAGTTCACAGAATCAGGTTTAGTATGCGTCCCAACTCCCAATTTGTAGGACTTGTGTCCGTGCAGTCGATGTGTCGCTCGCACATTAATTCCATTCCCAGTATTACGTCTTATAGGTGCTATTACTATTTTTAGATGGGATAGTTTTATTCTATTTTCAAGTTTAAACTTAATTTTATTTCGACGTACAACTGGAATAAAACACTTTGCGTTGAACTATTCAAAACTGCGTTGATTCAATTGGTTCAACTTCCACGGCCAGTCGTACATCGTGCTATCACGTCGTAAAACAACGCTGGGCGCATCACAATATATCTATCATCACGCTTGTGAATAATAATACATGAACGTATAGTGTAGAGTTTTTCTACAACAAATGTCACCGCCATTAGAATAAACATAATATAGGTACCCTAGGAAAAGTGACCCGGTAAAACGAAATTCTAACATTCGTTGTAGAAACGTGTAGAATGCAATTGAGAACATATACGGTGTGCTTATCGGTGGTATAATATTTTCATAATATAAATATATTTATTTTATTTTTCAGCGTTATTGTCAAACCGACAAATTGTATAATAGCACAGAATTTACAAAATAAAATACCTAACTATAGCACAATGCTAAACGGTCCATGCAAAGCTTGCATAATATAATGTACAAGCGTATCCATTATAAAATGGCTCTTTACCCGATTTAAAAATTATTCAAACTTTGATATCAAAATATTATAATAACCGAATATAAAATTCACCAAGTTTGATGTATTTATTTACGATTAGTAAATTATCCATTGTCCATTTTGTGGTAAAATTGTACATGTTTTGTATTTTATATTGCACCAACAGGGGCGTTAATTTACATCAAACCATAATTTGGACAAAATATTTTTTTGTAGGAACGCGTCAGTGCGTGATTCGTTTGAAATATTCACGATTTCAGGTCAAGAACGCGTTTAAAAGATTGATCTCATTTTAATTATTAGTACACTTATTTATAATCTTTTAAATATTGTGAACGTGTTCTATGTATTTCAGAAAAAACCTCACATACGAGTGAAAAAAAATATAAAATTAATTTAACAATATTAAACAATACAATAAAACACCATACAGCACTACTTGGCACATGATCCGTTATCGAGTTCTTCGACGATAATAGACATAAAAGTTTTGATAGATAACGGAATAGTAAGTTAAAATCATTAATTGATTATACCGGATTAGGTTTCTTGCACGCAAGTTCAAATCAAATATTTTTGATTAATTCAAACATACAAATATATTTCTGTGAGTATTTGGGATATTATAATATTTTGTGAATATTTTTAAGTGCTTGAATAATAAATATTTGACTAATAATATTTTATAAATATTTTCTTCTCATGGTAACAAAATATTGTACTATCATACGATTGCATAAAAATTATGACTTAATATTTTTTATAAAGTTTCCGTAATAATGTTTTTTTTAAATATATGATTAAAATGTTTTGTTAATGTTTTTTGTACAATATTTTCAAAAATAAGAACTTTTTGGCCAAAGAATATAACTAAAATAATATTTCCTAATTATTTACGCAATTTTTTTTAAATATTTCGATAATTATAATAATAATCTATGATATTATTATTATTATTTTCTTTAAAATACTTTTACCATAGTTAAGAAATATTTTTATGCTGAGTGGAATATATGATATATGTATTACCCATACCTACAAAAAATATAAATCTTTGAAAAATGTGTTTTGGATAATTATTCAGTCACAATCGTAAATTTATAACTTTGGTAAAATGTTTACCTGCAGAATTTCAAAAAGTTTGATCGTCTAACTTTGACATAATATAGTCTTTATGAAATTATGTATATAAAATAAATAAAATATTTTAGCTGGTGTACCTACCTACAAGCTAAAGTTTTTGAAAAAAATAAATTGTTTTTTTATTAATTATACTTCGTAAAATAACAGCAATTTTTTTCTTAATTGTTATAAACGCGAATAATTAAAAGCCATTGAATAAAAAAACATACCTATACACATAATATATAATATATTATAATAAATACAATAGAATTTCGTAATCGTAAATGTATTTTCGGATAATTATAATAAATTAGATTTTTAATAATACCTCGCAGGTTTTGCATAATTATTGGTATATGATTATTATTGTTTAAACTTCCTAGTATAATAGTATTTTTTATTGTATAATAACAACTAGCATGAAAAAAAAGAAGAAAAAATGTTCGCAAATTTAATAGTGCCATTTACCGGTTCACATATTATATGTGTGACACCGTTACATAATATACTGTAAAGTATAAGTAAGTATAGACATAAATTGTAATAACAAGAAAAAAGGCTTTTATATACATAGTATAGTTATCCGGTTACACATATACACATACACTAATTGTTAGCATGTATAAGAAACGCACCATGTTAAGTTAGTTTGTTCCGGGACAAGTACATCAGCCCGCCACTATGGAACTCCGGATGACCCTATTGTTCGTAAGTCTTTCGTCCTACTACATTTAGTCTGTACCTAAGACTTGTCGTAATTTATTGTGTACAATAAGAAAACATATCAACTAGAACTTAATATTTGGTCCATTTTTCCTGAAGCTCTCGAGTTACGGTTAAATTATAATAAATTTATAGGGCTATGAAAACCCTCACTGAGTTATCTAAATATAACAGGTTCCCCAACCCAGTTACACTTACTTTGAGTACATTTTGTGTGTCCTATATCGATTCCGAATGCTTAGCATCTATACGTGGTATCAATTCGTAACTCTAAAGTTGGTTTGTTTTTTTTGGGATATCGACCGCTGTAGTATACGTACTCACTCGCGTAGCATTGGAGCTGCCTATTGGCATTAGACCATTTCCAATCGCACCCCATTTAAACAAATGTAAGCAAATATGTGCCTCCTACAAAAGTGTCCGTTTTTCCTTTCCATCCGTAAAGCGTTTCCGAGACAATAATATATACTTTTAATTTATACGCGTGTATCCTATCTTGTATGTGTAACAGTCACAAATAAAGAAATACAAATGCATATATATAGAATATTATATACATTCCATATTAGTCCCGCGATGAATCAATAAATATACACTTAGTGTTGCAGGGAAGAGGAAACGCACAAATTCCATTCAAGATTAATTTCGGGCCATTGTTCGCGAACCGTGCACAATTTCAAAACCTTCCGACCATTGACGAACTTTAAGTTTTTAGCTTCAATCTCACTTTGCGCCTTTTGATTCGAAAAAAAATTCAAGACCCACGAGATTGGATGATATCAACTTAGACTGTGCTGCACGCTGTAAGTATGTCTGCCAGTTTCAAAGGGTTCTTATAATACGCATGTATATATATATAAACATTAGTTAAGCTGGTCGTTTGACGCAGGAAATCCATTCTAGTAATATAATTAAATTTCGCAAAATATACCGTGATGGTATACGTATAATATCGGGCAAAAAATATAAAGTTGTTCTCAGAACATCGCCAAATGTTGGTATAAAATATAATATAAATAAAATATAAATAGAATCGTATCGCGTGTAACGATTATTTTTAAAACAAAAACATAAGCTTTGATACCTACCGATATTAAACTGTGATAAAAACCAAACGCTATCGTTACGACTACAAGGTAGCTACTCTGGTTTGTTTATAGCGAGAACTGAAGTAACCATAAAGTTAAGACATCATTTTACAATAATCGTATTTTGATTCGATAAACTATTAATACGATACGGTTTGCACAATATGGTCGAATCGGGATGGTAATTATTGCAATGCCATAATAATAATATATAGTTAAACAGAATCCAATCAGAATATTGTAATTATTAAGTGCTAAGATATGTCTGTGACTTGCATGTTTTTCCTATTGGGCCTGTTATATGCTAATTCAAAGAAAAATACATTAAATGTAAATTTTTACAATGGTGTGAGTAAAATTTTAATTCCATATTCTTAGGCTTAAGAAAGAAAATATTTAATCCAGTTTTGAAGTTGAATTAACAAATGTATGGTTGAAACTAATTGAACCTAATTGAGTAATTATTCAATCAAAAATCAAGGGAAGAAATACAATTGAACTGGAATGATGTTATTATAGGTATGTTTGAAATATTTTTTATATTATAGATAGTTATATTTTTTATGTCTAATAAAAGTTAACTAAAATAATGATTATTTCCAAAACACTTTTCGGAGACTTTGACGTAATAATTTAAGTAGTCTAAAAGAATAAATATAAGCTATATATATAGTTATTCAATTCATACCACAACTGAGTGCCTATGCCAGTAACATTTCGAAACTAACAATTAAGTGATTATTATAATAATTTTGTTTTTTAAACATAAATAATATTATACCTGTTTTGCATACTATGTTTTAATGGCTGCATAATACAACTATTAAGAACTCTATAAGTATATTTTAATATTACATTATAGTTCATCAATATCTGAGCTCTGATTAAAATGATGATGATTTTTATTCGTAAGCGCACGGGTGAATAATTTGACTCTATCCCGTTTGCGGTCGACGGAGCATCGGCGCAAAATAACAATAATAATTTTTATTATATTATTATTCAAACGTATAACGCAGTGTATGAACAAAACGATATCTCCATCATGCGTCAGTTATAACTCGGTTGCCGGTATAATATGCACCTATATACGTCTGTTGTATAGCAAACAACATCAAATTTATTGCCATACACGAGCACGATAATGCGTGAGGAAAAGTAGGGGGAAAAATCCCGCTTTGAATTCCGCGGTGTGCAAGATTCGACGATTTATTTTTGTAAACTACCCTCGTACCGCGGGCACCGTCGTACCCGTAGTGATCGTTCCTTTATTCTTATGTGTATTATTGCGCTTGTAAAACGCCGCATAAGCAACATAATATAAATTTGACACCGTGCTCGGGTAAATATAGATAATTAATATAAATATATTATAGATATTGTACAACGAACGCGAGGAGACTTTAATCTGGTTTAATTTAACCAGTGTTATAAAATATTTTTAAAAAATTTTTATTTTTTGTATATTCCACAATTACAGAAGGTTTTTTTTTTTCGTTTAACACATTACCACATCAAATATTAAAATATTTTATCTACTACCTATATACTTATCCAAACCAGTGAAATTCGTACAGACAAAGAGGGATTTTAGAATTTTTAAATTAAAATATAATGTTAGGTACTATACACAAGATATTATACGTATAATTCTCTGGAGCATACTGAGATATTTAAATTTGAAATTTTAAGTTTCTAAGACGT
This sequence comes from Metopolophium dirhodum, assembly GCF_019925205.1. Lineage (NCBI taxonomy): Eukaryota > Metazoa > Arthropoda > Insecta > Hemiptera > Aphididae > Metopolophium > Metopolophium dirhodum. The sequence continues at coordinate 55,153,519 of NC_083560.1, read as the reverse complement.
GTCCTTGTTATTATAACGATAATAATGAGTACCTAGAATTCTACCACCGATACCAGGCACTTGGAGGGGTAACGATGTCGTCAGTATTATATGACCTCAATAGAATTTTAGATCACGGTGGTTTCATAGATAAATAATTTCTAAGCTAATTTTGTTTATCTAACCATGGTTAGTAAAATATGTTATAGACACGACACTCTTAGAATTTTGGATTAAACACGTTTATACACTACAGTAGGCCAACGGTTTGAATGAGATAATGGTCCATCGGGACAAACCAACCCTTTTCCAAATGTATACGAATAAGTCCAAGAGATGACCTTTCGTTAGACGTATATAGATATATAGATATGTGTGTGTGTGTGTGTGTGTGTTTGTGTTTCAGTATTTTATTATTCCTTTTTTTCTCTTCGTCAGTTATATTTTTTTGAGAACACGCGACGACAAAAATATAGCTGAGCTTTGCTGGAGAACTTTAAGCATATATTGTTCGCTATGAAGGCCCACTGGGACTTTGGATTTACAACGAACGAGTTCAACCAAGTTTGACCGATGGACCGGAAACTGCGTGTTCGTATATTCTATACATCGTGGTTTAGATTGGTTACCAGTATAATATGCAAAGCAGTTGTTATTTGTATTTTATACAACTCATGATATTTGGAAATTTTAAGATTTAATTCTTATTGCTGGCCGACAATTTGTTGTTGAGCACATAACATTTTTATTTCAACTATTAATATTTTAATCGTTCCCGGAACTACGTTAACATTGTTGCATTATACACTCATAATGTGTATAAAATTATAATGACTTTACCTATATAATTTATAAAATAAACACACTAAACTCATTTACATTTTTTAAGCACATAAATATTCAAATGCATGATTTTAATTTAAACTGATCAAACCGGGTCATTGATACAAAAGTTACGGATAAAAAAATGTTAATATTTTTAGCAGGATTTTTAAAAAATTATTTAAAATAGGTACCTAGTATTTATTTTTAATTTGTTTGATTTTATCAAACGATTGGTAATGATCATTTCACAAAAGTTTTAGATAAAAAAATGTTAGTATTTTTACCAGGACTTTTACAAAATTATTTAAAATATAGTATTTATTTTTAAATGATATCAAACGATCAGTCAAATATAAATATTTTGTATTTCTGATATAAATTGCTAGTACAAATTAAATACATATTATTTTTAAAACTATTGAAATTCAAAGAACATAACATTTTTTTTAAAATGTAATATAGCTAAATAATGTTCAAAGAACTATAATTAAAATGATGAATTTAATTTTAGTTTTGGTTATCATTTATCATAATTTTGTATTGGTTAGGATAACTTGCAACTATTTTCAATAATAAATAAATAATACTATTTTACATAATTATTTAATACAAAACAATACGTTATATTATGCACCCATTATAAATTACTCTTCTCTTCACAAATACTTTTAAACTGATTTCATTGAATGTATCTATATAATGATTCATTATCATCAATTATTCATTCGATATAAAACACAGCTGTAATTTAGTAATTTATCACGGTCATAAAATAAAACGGTTAAGTGCTTTACACTGTTATGAATCAAATATTAGGATATTATAGATATCGACTACTTGTAGTTCGCTGCATGTTATAATATTAATGCAATGACTGAGATGTTTTAGTCAAAATGATAATAACTAATAGGTAACTAATAATTGTTAGAGTTGGATTGAGTTTCTTTGCATAACTTACATTGTTTATTATAGCTTTGTGTAATACCATTCTACAATGGTCTGAGGTATAATAAATCTAGATTCCGTACAAGTTAGATTATGGGATTTGACATATTATTGAGAATGAGCATAACAATTATTCTAAAGTATGGAAAACTTAATTGTTTTATAAATGCAAAGTAGATAGGTAGATACATTTTCACAGTGTATTTTTATTGTGATATAAATATTAAATAGGTATGACTGACGATTGTACAATATTATAATGATAATATATTATTCATTAATCTTAATATGTGAATTGAATCATTCAAACTTTAATATTCAGATCATAATTGTTCGATTCATAAAAAAATATATAATGTAATCGAACAAAAATTGAATATTTAAATAAAATAGAACGTTAAAATATTAACTATAATATTGATGCATATACCTTAGTTGAAATAATTGATTTTAGTTCAGTAAACAATATATTACATATAACAATTTATTTATATAGGTAGTTGTGATAAAATGGAATGAAAATATATTTGAAAATCAAAACCAATTAAATTATGTTATAAAAAAATATTAAAACTATTAACTATTATGCATTAGATGCAAATTATTTTGTTTCAATAAGAAATTGAATTGAATAATGAATAAATATTTGATTATGTGCAGTAAATTGTTTATTTTACTCAAATTCTAAATAGTAGAGTGGCTGTTGTATAGATACTACACATACTATAGGCTGTAAAAAAATATATTTAAATTAATTTATTGGTGTGGATCATATAGGTGTGCAGTTATGTTAGAGCTAAAATATGAAACATTAAATATTGTCATACAGCATCAACTAATATTATTTTACATTTATATATATTTTTTAAATATAGCTTTAGGTATTTATATATTATACTAATATATTATTTTCTTTTTGATATTAAAAAAAAAAAAGTTTACAATCGTTCTTTTATATTGTACGGTTAAATTTGATAACAGTTATTTTGTGGGGTTGTAAATTTAAAAATAAAATGTATAAAAATAATGTTGAGTATAAAACAAAAATAGCATGTAAATATTTTATATTTTAAACTGCGCATATTATATCGCATGACAAATGACGATGCGATGTTAAATTATCCTCAAGGGACAAATGTATGACGTTTTATGTTTTATATTTCATACAATTTGAAAATCAGTAAAATTAGCTATATGGAGAATTATTGATAAGAGAAAGCTGTATTAAATGGTACCTAAGTTGTAATGGATGAATTCAGATAAATTACAGTCGCAATAATTACTACCAATATAATATTAGGACATAAATAAATATTGATTGTGTGTCATTTGACTGGCAGAGTTTTTTTTATTTTTTTAACTAAATCAATTAAAAGTAAAAACTTTTTCAGGATCAGAATTCGTTACAAACTAATACAATTTTTAACACTTATATATTCCAGATTTTTACATTGGGTTAATGTACTTACTTTGTTTTAAAATATTTGACTAAACCAAACCAACCTATTATGAAGAAAAAAATACCATAACTTTGAAATAATATTAATTTTTATATTGTTAAAGAATTTCAAAAATGTTATTGTTACAACAGCAAGATTATTTACCAACTTTTTTGTAAATAAAGTGATTTTCAGAAAAGAAAAAATACTGAATATTAAAAGAAATATTCTTTTTCAAGTTTTCTCGCTTTTGTTTTTATCTACAACACAATAATATAGATTATATCAGTAGAAGATTATTAATTATTATTATTAGCTACTGTAATAATATTTATAATATTAGTATATTATAAGCAATATTTATCTTAGTACTAGGTAATTAAAATGTTGATACTTGATAGTAAAAGTAAACGGTTTTATAAACTTATTTTTTTTACAATGAAATTACAATATTTAAATATAATATGTAAATTTCCACGATATAATAATGATTGTCAATAATATTTTCTACTTGTTTTAATTACTTTTAAATAGCCATGGATAGCTTTTAGATGGCTATAGAGCTCGTGTATTTTATCCTACAAAGAAAATTATTATATTTTTGTCAAACTCATAATAATATAGTTCTAAACCCGGATCAGCATTTATTTAATTAATTTGCAAGACAATACAAGTGTACAACAATATTGTTTTTATTTTAATGACAAATGGTGAACACTTTGCACTTTATAAAATATCAAATACATAAGACCTGTTTAATCAAAATGATTTGTTTCTTTCATGAGTAAGTACCTACATTTTATGAATTCACCCATAGTGTTGTTTCGAATACGGAACTTACTAATGTACTGAGCTTTTTGAATGGATGCAGTACAAACAAAAATCTAACACAAAAGGTAATTTTGAAATTACAAGTTAAATAGGTCGTAACTTTGACAGATAATAAAGAAACGTACGGGGTTCTTTATAGCATGTAAAGATTTCAGTATGAAATTAAAACATCGAACAAAACAAAAGTTTTAAAATTAAATCATACAACGAAGTGGCAAGTTTGGCCAGAGTATTATTTTTAAGTTATTTTAAATTAAAAAAAACATATCAAATGTCATAGCCTAAATATTTTTTTATATTTTAAATTGTTTTACTCTCATCTTAAATTTTATTCAAAGCTTCGGAGATTCTTAGTTTTTAGAGTAGCGTTAAAAGAAAATATCTTATTATACATAATAGGCTGTAGGCCGTAGGTTTGTTTTTTATTAAAATTCCAAGAAAACAGATGAGAATAAAACATTTAAATACTCAACAGTTTAAATGCCAACGTATTCTAACGTTCTTATACTTATTATATGATATTTTATGCTATAAAACTACTTATTTGTTATTATTATAAACGAAATTAGCAGGATTGAACCAAACAATTAATTACCAATTATCTGGAATCTTTACACTTGATTTTGAAAAAAGTGGACATTTGGTATTGGGTGTTAAACTTTAATGCGATTAATTTTTTAATTGAAGTGACAAATGTAAAATTACATATTTTCAATTTCATGCATAGAAAAAAATAAAATAATGAAAGATATAAAAAATGAATAGTAATATATAGGTAGGTATTTGATATTAATTAGGTATACATTTTTAAAATTATTATCCCAATATTCGTTTTATAAAATTAGAATATCATAAGGTTCCTTATTAATTATTGTGCTGCACATTTTTACTAATTTAAATTTAATTTAAACGTATTTGTGCAATGTGTGTATTTTTACAATAATATGTGTACATTTATTTTTATTTATGGTAATTTTATGAATTACATTAATTTAATATTCTCAATCATTAATTCGTAAACAGTCATACTCACGATAATCAATTACTTACAGGTAGAAATTGATGTTTTTAAGAAAATCATTTTAGTTAGGTTAGGTTAGGTTTTTATATGACTTAATTAAAAATGTTTAATTAATTTCATTTTAACTTTTAATAAATACAAGTTTTATAATATGATACAAGAATATTTGATAGAAAACAATTATTATGATATCATTATTATATTCTGCCTCCAAGAATATTGTTTTGATATTTATAGCTGAACTGTAAGTATAGTGAAAATATAATATTATTATTTAACTAACTACAATATCATGACAAGCACAAGTTTTGCAATAACAATTTTGCTTAAGTATCTACGCAATATTAAAAGCTTTTTGAAATAATAACAGAATAATACCGAACACCTTTCTAACGTAGATAGTTACACCTATATTATTATTAAATAATGCACATTTGCATGGAAGGCGCTAAATTGCATACTCGATGCGCCGTTCTACAAATTGAAATCGTCAAAAATAATTTTTCCAATCTTTACAGTATTATATTTTGAAATTAAATTGTCTGTAAATACTGAAAATTATAATTTAAAAAAAATGTCTATACAAATATAATACTATGATTGAACGCAATATCGACATTGTGATGGAAAAATTCTAATTACCAATTCAAATGTTTCAATCCCGAATCAAAATGTTATACTTCACCGTGTACATTATTCATATTATACCTATGTCATTATACCAACAACATTTTATAAAAACAATATCATATAATCCAACTACATGGATAACGATAAACGACGATTTTTTCTATTGATAACGTCATGATTGTAAATATAACATATTATAATATCGTAATGATAATTCATGTCTACACTCATGACATCGATAACTTTAAACTTTATTTGAAATTATTATTCTTACGTAATATTTTTATATCATTGCAATACAACTATTTTTAGTTTTTTTAGTTTTCTGAGTGACATATTTGTTATTAACGTATTTCGAAACAGAATATTATGTCTCTGAGAACATCAATACATAAAATTCAAATACCGACATTTTTGTTGGAGCTACAAATCTACTAAAAAACCATAACATCTAGATAATAAAAAATAATATAAATGGATCACCTTATTGGCATATTATACATTATTTCAGATTCTTTAGTAAATTAAAATGACTAAGTGTTACAATTATTATTATGTGTGTATTATTTTGTAAGTGCCATCACATTTTTGAGTGAAATTCATCTTCCTATCCTAAACTTGATGGTGGTTAAATGGTAAACACAATACCAGTTTTTTTCGTCATCGTCAATTGCATTTGTTGTTGTTGTTGTTGTTGTTGTTGTTCAAATACTATTAATCGTAAATACTATAAACTATTCTCTGTTACGTATATTATTATTTTGAATGAACAATTTAAAAATATTTAGAGCAATTTTAAGTTTATTATACCATTCAATTATGATAACATAAAATTTTCTTTAATTTGTCAAAAAAATATTTAAATTGAGTATTTGAACACTGTATAATCAATAACGAAAATGAATAACGTTTTGTCATAATATTCATAACTAAGATATTAAGAAAATAAATATGCTTAGATTAGAAGCCAACCGTCTCTGTTCAGAATCATTTTTCGTATACAATGATGTATCTTGGAACTCAAATTTGACACGATATTCATTGCATTAACCAACTCAATGACGAGATATATTCTAGTAACTTTCCAAGTGTTTGTAAATGATGTATACAATTGTATTATACTATAATTTAGCTTTAATTATAAAATATAAATTATAAGTAGTGTTCACAAATCACAATACAATTATTTCTTATCACCTATGAATTGCAACATGAACATAATAGCAGGTATTTTAACATTTTTGAACTGACCAAAGTGTGAATTAACGGCAAACATCAATATTATTGTTTTAGGAATTAAATACAACTATAAGATATAGGTATAGGCATAAGATAATAAATTATTGTGGGTACCTATATATATAATATGTTTGTGTTATTTATAAAATATAATTCTACTCGCATATTAATTGTTGTACACACAAACTACATGACTAAAATACAATTTTTTTTCATTTTTTTTTCCACAGTTCTGTCACCTATATTTCAAGCTAAAGTTTCTACATAAAACATTTCGCATTTTGTCAGTTCTATGTCAAATGAAGAATAAAACCACATTTTTCAAAAACTTTTGTACATGAGTATTAAATATTATACACACATATTTTGAACCTCAGGGTGGACCACATCACAAGAAAGTTTCTCACCCGTGAGATAAAAACAATATCAGATAATATTTATGTATATGTTTATAAGAAACGCGATGGCCATTTTTATATTCCTATAGTGATATGTGTTAGTTCCTTTTTTTTTTATCTAAAATTTGATTTACATCGTAACTTTACACTTCGTAGTTAACGGATATCGATACACCCCAGACCACATCATTTTTTGAAATACAATTTATGATTTAGTATTTTCATTTTTACCTCCTTTTTTTATAAAATTTCAATTTTTGGAAGCGATTTCCATTATTGTTCTGTCTAAATTTCGGTTTTATTTTTATAATTTTATAATTTATTTACATTATTGTTTTTGTTGTTGTTATTAATCACCAATTTAAAATTATTAAACTCAAATATAGGTTACACTTATGACATTTTTGTTATTTTCAATTGTTATAAATACGCATTACGTTTTTTTTTTTTTTGTTACAATGTTTAATCAACGGACACGTACGAAAAATGAAACCTTAATAATAACCGTTTTGCCAGCTGGTGGTTTTAAAAAGTAATCAGAAGTCAAGCCATTTCTTTGGCAAAATTTCCACCGGACCTGTACTCGGTGCGAAAAACTTTGAGCATTAAGGTCGACACCTTGTCGCTGAATTTCGAGTAACGTCCAAAATGATAATATAGGCTGTTATTTATAAAATACGTTTCACGCGGAATCAAGGTATTTTGACTTCTACAGAAAATTCGTGTTTCGAAGAAAATGATAATTACATTGTGGTTTTCGGGGAACTTTTATTTCTGAACTAATTTCAACAATACACATTATTTTCGGAATTCAAATATTCAACGAAGAAAATTCTCTTAAAAATTGTATAAATATTAAATATACACGCAGACTGTAGTCAAATTAAAATAAAGTCATCCTAGGTACGTATGATAAGAGTTTTAAGTATGTCTTATATTTTAATAATAATAGTGTATTATAATACACTAATTTTATATAGCTGTTAAGAACAATGCGTCTAGCAATACAATATTTTGATTGAAATAAATGGTGAGATAAAAGCTACCCTTCAATAACATGTAATGACAGTAAAAATACAACTAATATAATAATTTTATGGAAACTGATGAATTTTATTAATATTATGAGCATAATTTGGTTGAAGATTTTATTTAATAGAAATAAATGCGTACCGAAGTATGACATTTTAGCATAGTAATATTATTCTTCTCAAAATAATATTATAAGTATCGATAATTAGCACTACAATACGCGGGGACGTATACATTTTTAATATAATACTATAACCTTTTTGCATATTATTATTATTTCGTTACTCGGTTAGAGGGCTGAATACATTACATTTATACTGTGGTCGAAGGTGCACGATATAAGTATGAATCGAGGACGATTACCAAATGTGTACCTACCGTTGATACGTTCATTAACGAGCCCTCAAGATTATGGGTACAGTTTTTTAATCGTCGGACGCGGTTTAAAACCTATGCCTATTTATTACGATCAATAATACTAGAGTATAATATTAATATGATTAACACACACCTGTTTCGTCGTCGACGATGGTCGCGGACGCCTTGTTGGGCGCTCCTCCGCTGCCGCTGCCGCTGTCCACCGAGGCACGGACCGCGACGATCAGCAGACACCCGAGCGCGCATAATATCACGGCCGTCTTCATGTCGCGAGTTGTTCTACGCGATGTTTGCCGGCGAAAAGAAATAAAAACTCCAAATTTTCAACAAAAAAAAAAAAACAAAAAACCGTTATTTCGCGGGAAAAACGCACCGAGATCGGTATGCAAACCAAAAAAAAACGTCTTAAACCGTCAAAGAAGCAATAACAAAAAAAAAAAAACGAACGCGCGAAAAATCCTCCTCGTGGGGAGGGTCAAGTCATCGCTCCGGATGAGACGGACACTCGTCGTATATTATTACCGTCTGGACTCGGCGGTCGTCCGCTATCGCTCTAGACCGAGTGGTGCCGGACGGAGAGCGTAAACACAGCGACGGATGACAAAAATCGGTACAGTCTTAATATTATAATCTTTGAAATAATTATTGTTGGACGCGAATAGGCGACGACGGTGGCGGTTTGGCGCACATAATATTATTATTATTATTATAAAACACGCGCGCGCGGCGCACACACGAGAGACACGGACAGCGGCAATGTGCGTCGAACACCGGTCGCCAGATGACTGCTAACCACCCGACCCGGTCGCGTACGCTGAGTGGTCGTCGTGTGTGCTCGGCGGCGGCGGCGTCGTCGGCGGCAGCGCGCGCGGAGACTTCGTCGTCGTCGTCGTCCGTCGCGGCGGCGGCGGCGTCGGCATTCAACGCGTGTACCATTCGACGACGACGACGCGGGGATGTACCGCCAGACGAGTAGTTGTTGTACGACTTACCTATAATAGCAATATCGTGGTACATATTATTGTTATTTGTATTATTATAAGCGGCACTCGGCGCGGTGCTATCGATCATTCCAGATCCGGGGGGTATCAGGGGTCGCGATCCCTCCCCCCCCACATTGAAAGTCAGCAGTCGGCAGATTCTCGACTAGAGATTATTAGTTTATACCTTCATGTTGTTTTTTATTGGCCCGTTGATCAACTGACGTGGTAATTATTATAGTAATTACATTTTAGAATGGACAGAGATGTTCGAAAATATTTTTTACGGACCCCAAATTTATCACTGTAAATGTAGCTGGTGCGTATAATATTATAGGTAATGCGTCCACTCGTGTGTTATAATTATTATTTCATTTTCATTTTTTTTTAATTTTTATTATTTTATAGGTAAAAATTTTAAAATTGAATTTTAGTTGAATACTTACTATATTCAATTATGCAAACTATAAGCTTTACTTCACTGATATATTTTTATTCGACAATTTATATTTTATATCCACAAGTTCCATTTGTTTTCTAAATGTATTTATTTTTATTGACTATACAGGTATATTACCTCTACTAATAAATCAATTGTATTTATATTATCATAGTTAATACGCATTAGTGTGGTGCATTATTTATTAATACCTGTTAACAATTATTATTATCTATTTATTTAACTATTTATTATTATTATTTTTTAAATTGAACTTAAGCCCGGTGACTATGGCCTTTAGCTGTTGTAGGGGTTATGAACTGTGGTTGGTAAGGTTGTTACGGTAGGTAAGCAACACGTGTACGTGTGGCAAGGTTTTCACTATTATGAATCCGGGAACTATAAGTAACTATAACTATAGTAGACGCGGGCATTACTTACTCTCGGGCAAATTGGGCTACTGGTAGCAGCCAACATGCCAAGCCAAGCCATCTATTTATTTTACTTTTTTCGCTATTCCTATGATTGCGTAAATATACATAGCGTGATTCATCAAACGTACTCATCCGCTTTTATCCTACAAAATAGTATCTATTTAAATTCTGATTTAGAAATATTCAAGTATACTTAAATACCTATAAAACTAAGGTTGTTTTTACCAATTAAAGAGTAACATGTATACTAATCTTATTTTATTTAAACGAGTACCACCCTTTGTTACTGTAAATTATTAACTAGATGATATTTTTGAAAATGGGGGAGGGGTATTATTATGGGGGTATTATTGTGAATTGAAAATTAAAGTAAAAATTATTAATTTTATTAAATTTCTGAATATAATAAAAACATTAAACTAAATATTACATATTATTTTATTTAAATTATGTAGGTATAAACCATTATTAAGGTCAAAAGATAATTTCATTTATACATATATCTTATTTTTTAGTAGATAAAAATATCTTATTAATAATAAAACCATTAATACCAATTTAATATACAGGTTCATTCATTGTTTTAACAATATACACTAATTAACTAAAAACTATTACTTAACGTTTTTTTCAAATATTTACTTTACATAATTTAAAATCATTAGGTACAAAACAACATTTTCCACCATATTCTATCGTTATTTCTTTAGTTTTTTAAGTGATGTAAGTTTAAATTGAAAAAGTAAAAACTGTAAAAATGTAACTTTGTAAGGGCTTAAATCTATTTTTAAAAAAAACATTTCCAAAAACCTAATAAACTATAATTAGTGTTTACAATTTATTAACGGAATCAATCATTATTAACGTAGATAAGAAGCCCAGCGTTGATGAAATTTGTATTTTTACAAACTATTCTAACTATATTCTATATAATGTGCACTATTACATGATATCATAGTCTATTAGTCTATAATAATATTAATATAATGATTTGATTACACTAAGTACCATTTTTCCAAATTATTATTATTATTACTGTTCTATGCCTCTTGAGCCTCAGCAGTGTTGTGCACAGATAACTTTAAAGTTATCCATATAAGATTACAAATACAATTACAATCTATATGTTTGGTTTTAAACATACTTGCATTCAAAATTATTAAGCATTTTTGGGATGATGTCTTGTGAACTAATTGTGGCATTTGGCGCGTTGTTTTAAATTTCAAATAAGTATTAAAAGTTACAGAAAAACAGAAAAAATCAAGTGTAATTAATACAATATATATTATCTAATTATTTGCAGATAATCAGATAACAGTTTTATTTATCTTGATAAGATAAAAAGATAAATATTTTTATCTGGATAACGCACATCATTTCCTCACAAGCCCAGTTTGAATACAACACTTTAAGATATAGAAAAATACAACTTGTATAGTATGTAAACGATTTGTATATGGTCTTTAAAACTATGTAATTTAGAGCGCATGATTCCGGTCGATGTAGAATCGTATGTATCCCCCCCCCCCCCCCCGTGTAAATACGTCACTATAATATAGTAATTAACTGCAAAGTGAAAACTTATAACTGAGGTAACTGCAGCCTGTAAGTATGCTTGGAACTATATTTTTATATTATATCTTGTGAGTGGCCACCGATCGTTTCGCGTCAAACGTTTTTGGTGAGTAGATGAAAATCGATGTTATATTATAAAAGACAATTTTGAGATTTATTATGGTATATTTTTGCTCATCTCTTGCGAATCGATATTATTAATATAATTATTATTGGTTCGTGAGACTCTATCACCATGGTTATTTATCCACTTAGACTGTTTTTAACGCAATACATATCTTTGACTATAAATATGTTTAGGTAATTGTTTAAGTTTTTTCTTCCAATTTTCATTTTAACAATAAATTACAATCAACATTTTTTTTAATCACACGTCGTTTCCATTGGTGTACCAATAGTACATAATTCAATGTGCACAGAAATGATTAAATAAATTAACTAAAATATAATAAATCACACGGAATAATTCAATTATTCTTGTTATACATTTTGAATTCCCTCTTGTCAATACCCATACATTATTATGATATACATATATAATATGAAATTCGTTACTAATACAGTAACACAAATCCATTCAATTGATCAATGATCCAGAACATTGACTTTGTAGTATGGGACGATTAATTTTTCCGCATGTAAACATATTTGAAGACCGATATTATATTATATTATAATGTTTAAAATCTCAAGACGAAACACACATTGAATAATTCGATCGATTCGTTTGAGTCGTCACAAGGGCTCTATTTTCAGAACAGCACCCGGAACAACGATTGTTTTAATTAAAGTATCGGAATAAATCGTTTTATTTTACCAAAGAATTTTACTAGTTTCTATATAGTACTTACAAGTTATATACTTATATTATAATAATAGTATGATACAATATGACATAATTTACATCCATTTTATATTTTTATAAAACAATTTTTAAGGACCGTTATCCTTAGTGTAGGTACCTATTAGAGCTATACTCTTTTCGTGATCCGGTCTTTTTCGGTATTTGTGCACTGTAATTTAATGCGGTTCGGTCCGGTTCGGTCTCTTCAACTAACAAAATGGTCCGGTCCGGTTCGGTCCTTAAAAAAAATGGTCCAGTCCGGTCTGCCTTCAAATGTTTATCAGGTCTATATTGTCCGGTCTATAGTGATCTGCATTTTGAACGTCGATTTAATAATATAATTATATATATAATTTATATTACGTTGAAAAATAAAAATCTTTATCATAATAAAATAATCGTTCGGTCCGGCTTAATTTTTATTTTATCGGCCTGTCCGGTCTGGGTCCTGGTCTCTGTTAAAAATTATCAGTCCGTTCCGGTATATAAGAAAACGGACTGTGCAGAGCTCTAGTACCTATATTATATTCATTTTAGCTATTACCACCAACTACACGTTGATTTAGAATATATATTTTAAATGTTCAAAACATTAATTAATTGTTGGTTCTCATTTTAAATATAGGAATTTGTACTCTCACAGGAGTACAGGACACTCCTTAAATGTTATAAACAATCTTTAGGTAAATAATTTTAAAAAAGGTGCTATTAAGTATACTTTGAAATTCGTTATTAAAATAAAAATTGGGAAAGAGTATGCTTGGTAAATCACCCTATATAAACAGACAAAACTTAAGATATATTTAAATTAGTTCTAAGTTAGTTGATAAAGTAGTTTATTTTAGTAGACTAAATTACATAAGGTTGCATTATATTTCATAGTATAATATGATTATAGCATTAATCAAAATATTTTTTTTTCTAAAAAATCACTTTGTTAAATACTTTAATTGATCGATCAAATTATTCTATTGGTAAATAAATAATGAACGCGACCGATTGATGGTACCCCGGACTACTAGCAACACATGACGACACATGAATAAAATAATAGAAAATATTTTTAGAATGGCTTTGTTGTTAAATATCATATAATTTTACACAAAAAAAAATTGTAAATTAAATACAGTAAGGCGGTCAGTAACTTATACAGATAAAATGATTACGTATTAAAATGTATTAAAGCAGGTATATTTTTTTTCTTTTAAGTATAATATATGTAATTAAAATTGTACATAATATTTTAAAAGCAATAAGTTACGAGAAATAAGCATAAACAAATTGTACGTTAATATGGTCATATAATAATTTTTATTGAGTAATAATAATTGACAATATTTATTAATAATAACTAAAATTTTCTGAATTATTAAACAGTTTCATGATGTTCGTAATATATTTAACCGTTTTTTTTTTGTACGCTGTACTAAATAAACAATTTTTTTACTTACTTGTAGGTATATCATTGTTCATTCAAGTTCGAACGAGTGCCACTTAAAAATGTAAAATAATATAATATACCTACTATACCTACAATCTACATAATATAGGTATACAAAAAAAATAAATATAATCCATTGTGTATATTATTATTTTGGAACAAATGTTAATTTACTGTTGCTATCAGTGTTGTTAAAATACTACTGTCAAAATATAAAATAATATGTTCGTGAAAACGAAAATTGAATAATCTCAACTTTATCTATAGCTGTACGGCTATATACTATTATAAGTCATATTATATATTATAGTAGGTATAGACTATAGTGTTATTATATGTTTTATACCTATATACCTATTTAATGATAATTGACATACCGGTTTAACGGGGAGTGGTATTTTCACTTGTTCCCGTTTCACCTGTAAAGACTATCAATCAAAACACCATAGACTATAAGTCCACTTTTTAGATGTTGTGATAAAAAAAAAAAATTATAATAAAAATAATAATAAACGTTTAATTTTTTTTTTATGAATTGATTTTTACAGCTCTTATACAATATGTTATCCAATTTTTTTTATACATTCCTTAAATAGGTAGTTATTCTTATTTATTTTTGGAAGAAGAGCGGAATGCTCCGTGACATTTGTGATTTCTATCGAAGTAGCGAAATCATTAGAAATCATATAATATTTTACTACGTCTTACACCTATTTTATATTTATTCATTACAAATATATTTCACAAACTGTAGTTAGTGAATTCGTTTACAATCAGTTTTAGTCTTGCATAAAGAATCCATCTGTTGATTCATCCGGTGATGGAACTTTGCATGGCATTAGAGTGACTAATATTTATTCAAATAAGTGGTCGAGACTACATATTATTCTGAGATCTTTCGAGGTCACCTGGGATGTTAAGAGCAGATAGTAAGGAAATGAGAGGATTGTGATGGTTAGAGACAGTGGTGGCGCGAAATTGTGGAGACTTTGAAGCATATTGTATAATTTAAAAATTTTTAACACCGCACCATTTATTGAACCAAAATTAGCAGCAGGGGCCATTAATAATTATTAATTATAATATTTACCATAATATTTGTGTTGAGGTCTTACGATTATATATATATTTATACACCCACCCACCCATTTCAGACATGAAGCAATTGCTTCAAAAAATCCTATATCCCGCCGCCACTGGTTAGATATAAAATATAACAATATATATATTATGGTTGGGACTGGATAATTTTAAAATGTATTTTTCTTGATTACTGGACTTATACAATTCACAGAATCGTCCAAGTTCTTGTGAGTACTTTAGCTATACGCGGAAGACGCGAGGACCGCAACTACTTATGTTTAATTATATACAATAGGTACGTAAATTATGACACATAATTTGTAATTTGTAATATTTAAAATATTTCGTTTAAATTCCGAGAGGGGCCAGTGTTGATTATTCGATTTTAAAATGAAATGTGTTCTTTTTTCTCTTCATAATTGGAAAAAACTATTAAATAATTAGAGGAAAACTGGAATGTTTACGCAAAATGAGTTTTCGACTTAGTTAATCGATTTTCTTATTTTGTTGTAACAAATAACACGAAAACCGTACTTGAAATTTTACCCAAACGTTAATAATAATATTTTCTATGTAATATTATATTATCTACGTATATTATCTAACGTATTCACTATTCACACTAATTAATATAATATATTATTTTATTTTATTTTTCATAATTTCCGAAGAATTTTTACATCATAGCATTTGAGTTATTTATAGACAATAGACATAATAGAAATATTTTTTATTTTATTTTTTTTAGATTTTTTCTATAAAGATCCATAAAAAATTTTTTGTTAGCTGATAAAAGATGTAATAAATGATCCCACATAAGTTATTATCTCAGCAATCTAAGGTTAAAATAGGTACGTACACATTATTTATATTTTGTAGACGTTTCAAGTTCAAATGTCGATAAAATTAGATAGTTTAAATTTTAAACGAAGAACAACGGTTTTAGTTATTTCATCCTAATCCAAAATTAATGTTCGTGGAGACGTGACATTTTTATATTATATTTTATATAGGTGCTAGGCGATATTTTCAAAACTTTTTTTTGTTTTTCATTAGTGACACTTCGATACGATTACTTATTATAGATATTCAGTGGTTACTCAAGTACAGTATATAGGAGGTCACGACACTATGTTTTTTTCAGCCTGTGTCGGGGATTGCCGAGAAGTGTTGGTATGTGCAATTTTTTTAAAAACGGGTTTTATGGTGGGAGCTATAGTCTTAGAATATTCTTAAGCTAAGTATTCCTTTATTGATTTTTTATACCACTAACAAAATATTCACAAAATATTCATTAATTGATTCAAAAGTGAATATCTACAACAATAAAATATGATATAAATATTCACTATTACAATGGTTAAATAAAATGAATGCAACAATTTTTCGGAAAAAATATGAACTCGTACTTCTAACAGTAAAATAAATGTCTATATGTACCTGCACAGTAGTAGCTATTACCTATAGTAACTATATCATAAAAATATACTTACCTATAGTAATACAGGCTGACAGTTGACCTGACCGTCTTCGCTATAAGAATAATCGCTTTTTGTACCTATGTAATGATTGAATTCAAATTTAACACATTTTATGTAACTCTGACTTACTCATTCTGGCACACTCGATACCTACCTACTCTAAACAAGCCTGGGAAAGTTAATGATAATTGTTAATTGAATTAATTTAAGTTGATAGAAAACATTTTAAAAAGTTTAAAGCTAATAGTTATCTTGATTTTTTTTTAACTCAGTTAAGTTAAAAATTATATGAAAACTTACAATTAATTTATTAACTTAAGTTAAAATATTTATTTATTTTTTTAATTAAATCAATAATCCAGTAATATGGTTTTAAATAATAAAAAGTAAATGTTTATGCAATATGTATCATCAATAAATATAATATTAATTATTTATAAATCAACGAAACTTGGATTTGATTAAAAGTAACTTGTTATTTATTAAGTTTGTATCAATTAAAATCATTGAAGTTAAAACTTAAGTTAATGAATATTACATTTTAAAAAGTTGAAATTAACTTAACTTTTATTTTATTAACTCGTTTCTGCCCAGGTTTGACTCCAAAGCACAATGGTTCCCTACCTCACCATTCCCCACTTTTTTGCCCCTTTTCACCCTTTTTTTAAAATTTTTCTTTGGCTTTTGCCTTTTTGGAACTTTCAATTGAGTTTGATTAGTGACATAACCAGCCCAAACGATTTTCTCCAAACCATAATCCATTAGATCTGGCGGCTGCACAAAACATATTATTATTATGCACGTGTATACCAGGAATAAATATTTATATATAATAATAAATAATATTTTGTTTGATACATAATAATAATATTATTGGCGTTGTTTGACATGAGTTTTCAATTTAAACGTTTGACGGAAAGAGCTCATTTAGTAATGCGTGCTATACATGATTAAACGCATACAAAAAAATAGCGAATTGACGATTTCATTGGTATTTTATATTAATATACACCTTGCGCCTATTTATATATTAATAAAAGGCCGCTTTGATCAGAAATGATAAGACTTACACACAATTTGATATTAAAATTATACATCAAATTATTGTAAATTCGATGAAAATGTTGAATTCCGTTAGGTTAGGTTAGGTATGCGTAGGTGAATAATGTGCAAAATAATAAGTTACAGTTTACAGTTTCATCTAGACATTACATAAATCCAACCGTATAACAATAAAACCATCGATTTAACGAACATGTTTTTAATGCCCTTATTTTTGATTACCTAACTAGATATTTTAGTAAATTTCGGTACTAGACGTTGTATTGCATTTTTAAACTTATCCGTTAATTATATTCAATTGACAGTAAAAAAATAATCATTTTTTGTTTTTAATAGTAAAACATTTCCATAGATTTTAAATGAAAATTATGAGAGAACTTTTGTTGACACTTTTTAATAGATAATAATATTATGTTATTTCGTATAAATTCTATATTGTAAATGCAAAACTTACCCCTTTGGTAATTTATCAACCCTTTAGTGGCACGTGATGGGAGGGAACTCTCGTCACCCAACTTAACTAAAATTATTTTCAAATAATCACGAACAAAATGGGCATGGGTAGGAAATGCTCGATCAAAATTATATAACTTTTTTACCTTCACACCTACACAATAATAAGAACCATACTAATATATATTTTATCATATAAATCTTTATATTTTACCACGTTTCAACCAACGTGGTGCATATAGTATACGAGTTCGTGCTAAATTAGTTGAATGTTATAATCGTTTATCCTTCTCGTCAGCCAATGAATTTGTACATTGAAGGTATTCACTTGTATTATAGTGTACCCATAATAACGTACATACAATTATACTCTTTGGATTTTTGTGTTTGACGTATACATAATATTATATACATCTACAAAATAATATTTTTACAAAACGCACGTACAGTGCGTATGACTCACTTTGTTTCTGTAAGTATTAAATTGTGATTCCATACAATATATTATATTATACAGGGTGTAACAGGAAGACTTAGCAAAATTTAAAAAAAAATGCTACTCAAACGCACGACAAAAATTGTGAAAATTATATAGTTAGAAAATAATTTAAGAAATATTCACATGTCAAAAATTCCCAAAAATAATATTTTGAAAAAAGTTAGGTATTACGTTATAAATTAGTTTACTCAAAAAAATTATGTATAATTATATATTGATATTTTAAAAATTCAATTACTTGACTTGAATAAATATTTTTACCATCAAAATTATTCTTATAATCAGATTTACAAATTGGCTATTTTGAAATTTTCCAAAAAAATTTTAATTAAATTTTAATTTTTTTATTTCAATATTAAAAATAAAAATAAATTTTTTATACAAATTATGCACGTGGTGGAAATTACTATAAACTATGTATATTATACAGAAAAAAAAAATTTAATATTGATTAGAAAAAAAGTTATTTCATCTGTCAGGTCTGTTACATCCTACACCCTGTATATATCGCTCTATTATATATAGGTGTCATTGTGGGGTAACGAGGTGTAGCAATTGCTACCCCACCAGTTTTATTATTTTATCCATCGACTACTCCCGACTGCTGGCTTCATTAGACCACGAGCAATTGAATTAAAAATATTATTGAAGATGCTTGCGCTACGCCGTGGTTTTACTCCAAATGATGCCCGTGTCTATACAGTATAATATGGTGACTATAGTGTGTACATAATTATTAAATCATTTTGAGAACATATACATTTTACATAATTATATGCTCTCAAAATGTTTGCAAAGAGTTTTGTGAAATATTGCTAGTTCTGTTACGGCGAAACTGCAGAAGTTCGGACCAATTTTCCAAATTTTTACCATTAACTATAATATTTAACCCACTAAAATGTCCCTAACTAATTTCTACTAATATTTTCTTGTTTTTAATTATTATAAAGTTAAAAAATATTGTTAAACAATGTTAAAGATTATAGTTTAGTGGATTTAAATCTATTATATGTATTACACATATTATACTGTGCATTATAATTTATAATTTATTTTATTTTGTTACAAATTATCTGTAAATTGTAATCAAAATTGTAATTATTTTAAAAATGTTAATATTGCGTTAAAAATATAATAATGAAAAAACATTTTGTTTGAATAAAAATGTTTATAATTTTAAAGGGAAGTTGAAGAAAATCAGTAATTCCTATATCTTTACACATTATATTATTATAACACCGCCTTTAAATTATTTCTAAATACGCATATTTTTGTACTTTTGGTTCTTACATTTCTGTATAATATAGCATACATTATATTAATAAGTACTTAAGTACATATTTAATATTATTATTACACAATTTATCAGTGTTGAGATTTTCAGTATACATTTATTTAGATTATCTATGTGAATAATAAATATGTCTTATTTTTTTATTTTTCCTATATAAATATTGCATTTCCACTATCTAATTATGTTTATCATAAATGAGAAGGGGTCGCGTATTTAGACACATTTGATCTAAAACGCAAAAATTTAAATATCCATGAATAATATTTTTAATTGTCATCAAATAGTTAAAAAAATAAAAACTAATCTGAGATTAGCGTCTTAAATATGTATATTTTATAGAAGTATTTCTAAGAAAAATAAGTAAATTTACAAATAAATGAGAATTTTTCATCGAAGTGTAAAAACATTTAACATAGATTTTGTCGATAATGCATGTATATTGCAGTTAAACATCTATTACAATATGTTAAAAATTATACATTTATAGTTTAGTGGTTTAGAAAATATATGTAAAAAAGTAAATGTTTAGGTCAGTACTTTACATTAACCTTTTTAATCTTAAATAGTGTGACAACATAACTTACCTACTGCTATCCCGTATTATAATTTAGCTGTAAATGTATATTACAATATAATAATGTATTAGTAGGCACATTTTATTATAATAATATTGTTAATGACATCGTAATGAAAAAATTGTATCTGTATAGTAATGAGTAAACGATATTATATTTATTTTTCCTTTAATTGTATCTAGATGCTTTTGTAAAAAGTTATATTTATCTTATTTAGATAATTTTTTTCTCACATGGACTCAACACGGAATAGTATATAGTTAACTATAACGTCATTGCGGCTTATCAATTCCTGGACCATCGTCGTGTAGTTATCGAGGCCCGGGCTGAAGCAGATACCTATTCCTGTACTTATAGTTTTAAACAGTTGGTGACGTACGCCTATGAAATTATTTTACATAACAAATAACAATAATAGGTACGTGTTTTCACGATAAAATAATTTTCTTTTTCTAGAACAATATAATATTATATTACTATATTATGGTGTATTATTATTTATTAAAATAAAATTTATCCATATCAACAAAAAATATACAAAATCATTGAATAAACACCGCGTTCTTTAATATACTACTCGTACGTAGAACTATTAAAATACCATCCGTAGGAGTAGATAAGTTTTTTGCAATATTTAAAATGTTATTATAACGTTATATTTGAAAAAAAAAACGATTGATATTTGTAAACGTTATTATAACGGGAAGCGATAATCAAAAATAATTAAATATCGCGAAACAAAACATAACGATTCAAAAAATATATAATATAATATCATTGAACAAAACATAACGCAAAACGTAATTTCTAGAATATCATTTAACGATAAATAACGCAAAACGAAATAATTTAAAATCCATCTGTTTAAAAGTTGTATTGGTTTCTTAGAAATATTTATTTGATACGATTTATTTTTGTCTTATCAAACAATCTAAATGTATCATATTATTTTCCGTTTCCGTGCCATCAGCTAGGTACCCGCATTAGTTATTATTTTTAAATTTTACTATTTTTTATGCACACGACAATAATATCACAAAGCATACTACATAATTATTTATTAAATACACAACAATCGCATTTGTTGAAGTGCATAGATAATAATAATAATAATAATAATATAATATTATGTATTGTCACTTTTGTCAAACGTTTCACAAATCGATGGAAAAAAATCTTTCAAATTATATTATATACAGAGCACCGCACTGACCCCCGCGTATTGACGTATTGTACCTGCCTATACACATAGCAATTATTGTCCGACTACGTGACCGGTAACGGACAAATCGAGCAAATATTTCCCATATATTTGGTTGATTCGTTCGTTACATGTGCCTACATAGGTACTCACACACAGGCAGACGTATTCCTTTGAAGTTTATTGGTATATGTATACCATCCGTTTTAGCTGCTGCAAGCCAGGCCAGTTGTACTATAACGATTTTTCGACCGTAACAATACGCGAGACTGTAGGATTTCGGACGGGGACCTAGCTTAATAAGAGTTTCAGTTCCTGTTTCCGGTGTCCGGCAGAATCAAATCTCCAAGGAAATTAAATATACAAATGCCTGCGCACAACATACGAGTATAATATATATATATATGGCTCACCTACATTAAATATAATATATACTGGGACTATGCGTATGGGATACGCATGCGTATGTAAGAAAATATTTGATATATAATATTATAATATGAAAATATACTCTAAATCAATACTTCTATATAATACATTATAACTACACTGCGCTGAGAAAAAACCCACATCTTAATATAATATTCGTCTTGGGTAAAATATTATACTATTGCCTGCGTATGTTCACAGGAAATTTAAACGTTATAATATTTCGTGTTGTACCTACCTATTATTTGAAACCGTTTTAGAAAAAAAACACATATTAATCTGTTGCAGTTATATTGGATTGTATATAATTCGTGAATGACTGCACGTATATTATTGTAATATACATCACAATCGTTCCCGTTGAATTGGTACATACAGAATATTATGCGTTTGAGTTATATTTTCAACTCAAATAAATCTAAAATATTACGCCTATTGCTAATAAACATCAACATTTATTGATTTCAATTAAAAAAAAAATTTCAGATTTTAGACCATAGACAGAACAAATTTTTTGATAACATATTGTGTACCACCCTATCCTTATGTTGATATAATTTTTCATTTATTATTTATAATTTATAATATACTAGCTGTCCCTCCCGGCGTTGCCTGGGCATAAGTCACCTTTGTTACTTTCGTTACCCGTTAAGTGCACAAACTGTATATGACTCAAACTTTGTTCAATGCCTTATTTAATATTCGGTGTATGATGTTCTAGATTTATCTTAACTTTTCTGTTACCCGGAATAAAAATTCTTATTCGCAGCAGTATTATATTATCAGGTAGATCGCGGACCCCGTGCTGTTTGTACGAAAGTGTATGATTTAACTCAAAAGTATCAAAGTTATACCAAGTTTGTCGTTTTTACTTAATTCCATCTACGGTGGATTAATATAATCAATTAATACAAAATCCTAACCTAACCGTACTAAAATCCAATGAATAAAAAAAAACCAAATTTAATCCTTTTTAAATTAGCCTATATTCTTCTCAGAGATCTAATCTACACACAAACATTCATTTATATGTATAATATATCAGTCCTTTCATTCGCAACGTTTCGAATCCTAGTTGCATTACGGCTTTGGCATGAAATATTTGATCGTCTTGGTCCTGGCGTGGTATTCTTAATGAGAATATCAGCACAATAAAACAAAGTCGTACGTAGAAAATGCGTGATTGTGTAATTATAATACATTTATTTTATTTTGTTTTTTGTTCATTTAAATGGTTGCTATTGATTACAAAACAAAAATTATAATCGCGGACAATTTGCTACAACATATCAAGTAGGCAATCCACCTGATATAAGTGCAACTCAGTCACCTTGGTAGACAATGTACGAAAAGTCGAATTGATGCATTCTTGTCCGAATAACTTATGGTCACCAACAATAAATAAATAATAATTATTAATGTCTACTAATTATTTATCCTATAACCAATAGCCTCCATTTATAAACAAAAATTTCCATCGTAAATCTCAAAATCCCTGTTTGAGAACCTCCCCGGGTTGGGCTTAATGGGTCCAATTGTGAATCTAAACCATTCAAGGACCCACTCAAGCACACACAACAAATTTCATTCAAATCGGTCCAGCCGTTTAGGAGGAGTTCAGTAACATACACACGTACAGTAGAATTATATGTATAAAGAAGATAAAAAAATGAGATTTAATATTATATCTGTTTTTTATTTTTGTAAAAATATTTTTAAGGACTATTATTCTTAATATATACAATATTATTAAAATAGAATTTACTCGTTCAAATTTTAAATTAGATAGGTGCATCAACATTTTCAAAAATATCATCTGCTTTAAATGTGCACTAAAAATAGTTATTTCTTGTTTGAAAAAAAACAATTTTGTGTCAACTGCACAGTACACTCAATGAAACAAAAAATCTTAATAACTGAATATATTATTATGGTGTATAAAATATATTCAAAAATTTAAAAATCAGATATTGGTTATTATATTATGCATAGTATTATTGTCAGTGTAGGGCAGCGACAAACAGTTTGTCATCTCTCTCGGGTTAATTTCACCAACTCCGACTAATGAGATTATTTTACGGCGTTATTTCTTCCTAATATGCTTATTCCGACAGCTGAACAAAGTTTTGAACCGAATCGTCGTCTGTAGATCTGTGTATAGGTACTCCGCGCAGTATATCATATACGACGCCCAGCATTTTGTTTCTTGTGATACTGCTTGGGTTTCACATTTAGTTTAACAATTATGGATTTTATATAAAATGGAAAAAAAATCTTAAATATTTATGGATTGTATTTTTAATTATGGTTTTTATTGCTACTGCAGTAGCTGGTTTTTATTATTTTTCAAGGGTAGAAAATAGCGAAGAAAACCAATCAAATATCTACAATATTAGTTTAAACAATATATTTGTACAATTATTCAATAATTTTTCATTAATTTCGAATTATTAAATAATTGTATATCTATATTGTTTAAACTAATATTGTAGATATTTTATTGGTTTTCTTCGCTATTTTCTACCCTTGAAAAATAATAAAAACTAGCTACTGCAGAAGTAAAACCATAATTACAAATACAACCCATAAATATTTAAGATTTTTTTTCCATTTGACATGAAATCCATCTTGTTAAACTGAATCCCGTCATCGTCGATCTAAAAAATAGGAAAACATTATTTTATTTTAAGTCGTTCACACGTAATAATTGCTAAATTGAATTATAAAATGACAACCACTCCACATCCATTTATTAAAGTCATATCACAATAATATTATATATATGATTATTACAGATTATTGGAAAACGGTGAAAAATAAACGATTATAATGTTAAAAATAATATTAACACGAAATATATATTTATAATATATATAATATACATAATATACAATATATCACTAACGTTTCATCTTAGTTACCAAAAAGTTATTATAATATGTTTATATAACATTCTGTTATGATTTTTTGGTCACAAAATTAATATTACAATAAAATTAAAATATTAATGTTACTGAAACATTATTGCTAATATAATTGACTAACTTTACCTGTCCGAGCGCGGACGCATTTTGAAACTTCCCGCCGACTGTCATAAGCACCCCGAGTCGAGCCTCTGACAGTATCCAGCGCAACGGTAGTGGCGTGAAGCCAAGTAAAAAAAAATAGTGGAGTAGCCACTAACGTATAATTACAGGAGCTAGAGTTTTACCATTGAAAAACCGTCTTAATTTATATGTCAATCCAGCTCTACAGGACAAATGGCTGAACATATAAAGTCGTATAAGGTATCAATCGATCAGAAATATTGTGCAAATGGGTACAGAGGAACTCGCTAGCAGATTGGTTAGATGGTTTATAAGTTATTAGCTGAATAACCCGGCGTTGCCCGGAAAAAAATTTTGATTAATTAACTCCTCTTAGGTGTGGCCTCTGTACATATCGAAGGAAAATTATATTATATTTTAATTTTTAGCCATCTCGTGTGGGGTTGCCCGTGAGTATCGCTTATGGTTATGCGAACATTATATTATCAGATAAGCAATCTACCTGTGTTAGATTACAGACACAGTGAAGTTGGTGATAAGGCAAATGAATCAGTTAGGCTTATCAAACTTAACCCTGTGAGGGTTGAATTTTGAAAAATTCTTTCTTAGTGGGTGTCTACACCACAAAACAAAACTGCAGTCCAAATTTCATACTCATAGCTTCAGGACAAGTCATTTTATATATAGAGATTGGTATGGTTTGCGCAATGCCTGTAGAAAAACTATTATTTTTAATAATTTATTATAACTCGGGCTTGGAAACTACTTTATGATGTATGAAAAAAAATTGTTAAAAATCATCTTAGAAATA
Organism: Metopolophium dirhodum; assembly: GCF_019925205.1. Taxonomy (NCBI): domain Eukaryota; kingdom Metazoa; phylum Arthropoda; class Insecta; order Hemiptera; family Aphididae; genus Metopolophium; species Metopolophium dirhodum. The sequence goes on along the minus strand of NC_083560.1, from coordinate 55,127,154 downwards.
AAAAGTAATATCAAAATTTAAATTTTGTTTTAATGACCTAACTATTACCTACCTATTAAAAATGTATATTGAAATCGAAAAAAATTAAATCCATAACTTACCTATATCAAAATAATAACAGTTTATAATTTATTTGTATAAATAAATCAATTTAAGGGGGACGGAGTGGCCGAGTGGACTAAGGCGTCGGCTGCAACGCAGCCGAGCCGAGTTCGATACCTCGGTCGCGGGCGGCATTTTTCTTCAGGCAAGTCACGGTGTCCGGAGAACAAGTGCCGCCATCCCCCGGGCATGGCAGATACCTACGGGTGTCCAAATCAAAAATTCTGCCAAAACAAACACACACGAGTAAATAAATCAACAGTACCCACCCCTACAGTACCACAGGCTAATGACCTAGTAGTCGAAGCCTTAACCCTAATAAAAAAAAAAAAAATCAATTTAATATTAAACATTAGTTGATAGGTTTATAATATTGTTCATCTACAAGTAATAACTAATAACTTATATTTCGTTATTTTATAGGCCCGCGTTTCACAGCTACGCGTATAAAATATTATGAATATTATATTCTCGTCAACAACAACATGTTTATTGTAGTTAACACAATACTATATAACAAATGTTTAATTTGTACAACATAAATATTTTTATCTACATAACGTGATACTAAAATATATTCTTATAAAAAAACTGGAAAATTCAATAAATTAATTTAAAAATTAACATTTTAAATAATATCATTGAGTATAGATAGTACTAGTATACTCAATGATAATAATATGTTCAATAATATATAATAAATTAATATTAAAGAGTTCCTTGAAATTTCTTATAACTTCGGAAAATCAAATAATCCCACTGGATATTATCAATAAATTTTTTTAAAAAAATAGTGCAAAAAATTTTTGCCCCAGGTGAGGATCGAACTCACGACCTTAAGATTATGAGACTTACGCGCTGCCTACTGCGCCACCGAGGCTTGTATACTGAGTGTGATACTTTTGTCTATTAACCTGTTTTTTTATTAATTAATACAGAGGATTCAACACCCGTTTATTTGTATCAAACACAGTTACAATTGTATTTCAAGTAGTACGATGATATTAATAAGTATTACTTATTAAGTAATGCACTGTTTAAAAGGTGATAATTTTCATTATGTTTTGAAGGAATCATATATTTAAAATTATAATTTGATTTTTAAAACTATATCAGTACAATTTAATATTCATAAAATACTATTTTGTTATACCATAATGCTCCCGTGTTAACACTATCTTCAGAAATCTGTTTCCAACATAAAATGGAAAAAATTATAACCTTTCCAACAATGTCTTACTTATGTGTCTACGATTGTTAATAACTTCGTATCACTCTAACAATTGAAAGTTGAAATACGAAAAAGGGTTTGACATACATGTTTATAATAGTTCTCGACACCATCAACTGGCACAACTATTAGGTATATTATAGCGGCCAGCTGTATTTCTAACTCATAGTAAGACGTACCTATACAAACCGGATTTTCTTTTAAAATCAAAATATTTTAATTTTTATTGAGTGATTGGCCTATCTATTTGTATATAGACAATATATTATTTTGTATTTCTGAGCGGAGCGATAAAAGTTGCCGATAAAAGTATTAATTTTCCAGTGACGTGTCTTTTTTTGTGTCTGTCTCTATACTTTTGGAGCAGTAAAAATGCTTCAATCTTCAATTTTTAATATATTTTCTGGTAGCAAAGCGGACTTTGTTGGTAGGTAGTAGGAACTAAGAATTAAGGGAAAAAACACATTTTTAATCAAAATTAGTTTTTGAAAAAATCAATTTTGTTTTTTATTGTCATTTAAAAATATTAAACGTAGAAACAAAAATTAATACATTCCAATATTACATAAATTATAATTCTTCATACACATTGTATTTTCCAAAATATATTCATTCATTTTCAGCTATTATTAGGCATTCTCGATTCTTTTTTTAGTACTATATGTATGTAGGTAGTGTTTATAAACATTTTAAGGTACGATAAAAAAACTTGTGTATGTAATACCTACATTATGTCAAGATTCCGCATAAGTTGAACGTATAGAAAATACATAGCCACGTATAGGTAATATGCACAATTATTAGCGATTGGGTATCTTTTATAAGCGTTTTACCTAGTTCAAGTGTTTAGGTATATTGGCCGGTAGGTATGTCAAAATGTATTGGTAAAAAAGAACGACAATTTACAAATTAATTTATAGATAAAAATTCATAACATTTTAATTTTAAAAATGTATGGCTTGCATTTGAAAAAAACCCATAAAATTTAAAAATAATACATAACCAATGCGGGTAGCTGATGGCACGGATACGGAAAATAATATGATACATTTAGATTGTTTGATAAGACAAATATAAATCGTATCAAATAAATATTTCTAAGAAACCAATACAACTTTTAAACAGATGGATTTTAAATTATTTGGTTTTGCGTTATTTGTCGTTAAATGATATTCTAGAAATTACGTTTTGCATTATGTTTTGTTCAATGATATTATATTATATATTTTTGAATCGTTATGTTTTGTTTTGCGATATTTAATTATTTTTGATTATCGCTTCCCGTTATAATAACGTTTACAAATTTCAATCGTTTTTTGTCAAATATAACGTTATAATATCATTTTAAATATTGCAAAAAAACTGACCTACTAACCTACGGATACTATAATAGTTCTACGTAGTATCTTAAAGAACTTAGTGTTTATCCAATGAATTTGTATATTTTTTGTTGTTGTGGATAACCTTTAATTAATACATTTTATTCAAATATATATATTGGAAGAACGTATTTTCTCATTATCTTATAATGGTACGCCCCACCATCCATGCTTTGTATATACGAAAATATATGAATTGGAATTAAACTGCAAAATTAAGATTAAAAATTAATTAGAAAAAAACTTTATTGGTCAGAAGTTGACATTTTTAATTCTGGGTTAATTTAATTGTTGCGTTGTATTTTGTAGATACCTATACAATTTATTATTTATCATATTATCAAGATTTTTGCTGTACCAATGTTAATGTTTATTTTTGTTTTTTTTTTTTAATGAAAATTAACTTTTACAATACTCAAATCATTATTTTTTATTTTAACTATTTGTCAATAAAATATAATACCTACATAAAACTCAAATGATGTAACTGGAAAACCATTAACTAACGTTGTTGCATTATAATATGACGCTATAATGGCTATAGTGTCTGATGTACAAATCAATATAAAAACTTTATAAATATGTACAAACAAATGTGACAGCGGTTGACAGAAGACACGAAAGAGACAATTTTGACACTAAGCGAAGTTAAAATCATATTTCAGCGTTAATCGGATAAAAAAAAAGTATCCTGGATTATTATATTATTATTTTCAAATGAACTAAAAAGTTTTGCCTACTTTATTTTATACCTATTTACTATATTCTATTATATTCTATACAAATATATTGTGTGCACAATAATTATGTATAATGCAATAAATTATTAAATAAAGGTAGACCCGCTACTATGTATTATCATTATATAGGCAATTTTCATTTAAAAAGATATTTTTCAATAATTCAATTATTTGTTTCTTGCGTGTAATACTAATGTAAGAATCCGCATTTCGTAGAAACTAATTTCTTTTTTATGTTACGCCATTTAAACGAATATAAGGTATATTTACATATATATAGGTATGTATTTTTTTAAGCCTTTATTATAATCCTTTAACCCGATGAACTAAATATCACGGATTTACAGGTCAAAATGTGTATATCACAATTCACAATATATATATATATATTGTTTTTAATTTAAAAACTCACAGTAGTGCCTGTGTAAAAAGGTTTCGTTATTCCCATCAGGTATCCATGTTTATAACCAATTTTGAGTTTGTTCAACACGAATCTAAACCATTATATTATTGAAATAACAGCAAATGTTATGCTGTGGTTAATATTATCTGATTAGAACCTATAAAGGTATAGGTACCTATTTTTGTCTTGATCTAGCCAGATGTATTAGTATAATAGAGTAGGTACAGTAGTATAATAGTAAACTTGAAGAAATTATCAAAAACACGTTTTCGCAAACGGTATTGTATATATAATACAGTGCTGTTCGCATTTTATTACTATAGTAAAGTAATAATTCATAAATATTTGTCAACGTGGCACTTTTAAACTCCCATAACGTTTTGTTTTGAAATACTTTCATTAGTATATTAAAGTAATCTAAGGTGAGCGAAAAGAAAACAAGTTCATGAATCATACCCGCTGGTGCTCTCCATCCTTTCCAGAGTTTTTTTTTAAATGTTACTTCCATCGCGTACGTTGTTATACTAATTATTATTTTCTCGCAATATATGCAGGTCAATTTACCAAGTATATTCTTACTTGCATATTATTTTCCTTTAACTATGCATTTTCAAATATTAATGTTGCTTATTCCTTCTAAATAAAGTAATTATATAAACTCTTTTTTTTTTCATATTAATATGACAACCACCTTTTTTATGTATCAAATTTCAACCATCTACCAAATTGTTTTTATTAATTTGGCTTATATACATAACAATATATAAATCTAAGTTCAAAGGACCTCATAGCTTATGACGTATCATTTAAGAGTCATAAACATGTACTTATGTGATAAACATCATGATATCAAGTTTGATAAACAATATTGAGGCTTTGATGATTTTAAAATAATAATAACTATTTATTTAAATTGTATACTTAATGTATTACAGTGTAAACGTTTTCTAAGTATAATTAACATAGGTATTAGACTATATACTACAAAATATATTTTAATATGTATAATATTGGTAAACCAATTAGCCATTATTACAAGGACTACAAAAATTCTTAGTATAGGTAGGTACAATTTAATAACACAGAAACTATTTCAAATTTCGATTAAGATGCAACAAAGTGTAATATTATATAACCTTAACAATTTAGAGTAAAATCATTCATTCGAATAAAAAAGTTTGTATCGGAACTCCATAAATTCTATATACAGTCCTAGATATTTTAAAATTGCATTTATAATATACGTATTCTTAAAATTTCTATAAATCATAATTTGAATAAATTCATTAATAATCGGTAAATGGTAGGCTTATATTGTGCTTGATGAATCACTCTGTGTATCAAAAATATTTAAATTATCCAACACCCAATTAGGTGTTTTAAATTTTAAACTTTGTATGTTGCGATTGAAAATGTACAAAGTTTATAGTGTAAACATCGATTATATCGATTCATATAATAAATCTAATAAATCAAAAACGCGTGCAAAATATTATTCTTGTGTTGGTAAATATTATTTTCATCTACCAATAGAACTTTTCAGTAGTGAATATACATATTATCATAATAATTTACAGACATAGTTTTCAAGTACAATTTTATTAATTACAAACAAATTTATGCAATCAAACAATGAGTGAAGTTTCAGTTTACATAATATTACATATTTTATTTTTTTCAACGAGTTAAAACCTTTTGGGTTTTAATGAAATTATGCATATTATTATTATTACACGGTTTGAGTGATGCCAAACAACAAAAAATATTATATCTATTATGTATATATTGTATACAATCGAAAGATCCCATCGCTTATTGGCAGACAGAGACGCATTAACCGTGGAACAAAATATGCTCTATATATGGGCACTTTTTTTTTATATCGATACATTTTGTTCTTCATTGATAAATATCTCATTATTTTAAAGCAGCACGTTCACGTTCAGTACACAGATATAATATTATATATGTGACAAGTGGTCGATAATAACGTATCTTCCTTTGTTAAAATATGTAACAATGTGTCAGTATGTCGTTGAATAGTCGTGGTTGACACTTGACACAAATATACGTTGTATAGGTACGCCCGCGCCCTTTACTAAATTTTATGGGTGCAGTATCTATTGAAATGGCATTTTTCTTTTTTATTATTATTATTCAAAAAGTAGAAATTCAATATAATTTCCAATACGAAGCTAAGGTTTAAATATAGGCAAAGAGTTGACAAATACAAAAAAAAAGTTGTAGCACCAATATAAACTTGCCCTTCTATTTCTCCCAGCCTTGGAAATGCTCCGACGATACCATAATTATATGTCTTTATAATTACTACCTTCGTAAAAAAATTTCGGATAACCGTCGTGGTCGTCGATGGTCCAAATTAAAAACCTATGTTATTTTATCTACCAAACGAAAACGCGTCATAAAATATTATATTACTGTAACATACATTTCAGGCATATAATATATAATACGGCACAGACTATGGTATAACTGTATAATATGTATATATTATTTTGACGGACACATGGTGTAGCTGCAGTCTGCAGCTGTCTATAGTAAAATATATAATAGTAATAATATTATTATGTGTCGTACATAATATTATTATATTATGCTGTTGCTGCTTTAACTGCTGGGTCGTATGTGCACGACAGTCTGTCGCGGCGTACTTGGTGTTATTATTATTATTTTTCATTCCGTTTCTCTCCATTTGACGTTACAATAAAATAATAATAATAATAATAATAATAACAATATTATTGTCGCGACCATAATAATATAATATTGCAAGCTTCGCACGTCGTAAATCAACCATCGTCGCCGTGCACCGTGTCGGTGGCGGTGGCGGCCGTTTAGCCTACAAAATGTGCCGATAACGATGTGCGGGGTAAAAACTAACAAAACATAATATTATACAAACTTTGATACACGATAGTATTATGTCCCAACACGGTTTTCACATTGTCGTGTGCGTACAAAGATTAATTATAACGAATATCTATGTGCGCGTTTACAGGTATGGTACCTATATACATGATTCGCCATAAAGCGCGTTCGCCTCCATTTTAATTTAATTAATTAGCTCATTTAAATTCTGATTCTTAAATTTTTAACTACACTTAATGACATTATTTTTAAGTACTTGGTGTGTACAATAGTACCTATACCGCTTATTAATGAATGTCCTGAGGTGGTACCGACTTCTTTGTTTCAAATGAAGACCACCATATTTTTCTGTAAGTTATGTTTAGTATCTAGATGATTGTTTTTAATATTTTGATGTATCTACGAATAGTTTAAGAGTAGCTTAACTTATTGTAGTATGAATAATACTGAATATAGGTCGATAGTTATACGCCTATATAACATAATATCCATTTTAATAGTTCAAGCACTAATCGTTCGAATTTGTATTTAAATCCTTTATAATTTTCAAAAAAATCATTTGATTCATAATCTACAATAAAAAATGGGGTTGGTTCTTATTTGAAAAAAATTAATTTGTATCTTTGCAGAACTCTCCTTAAATAGTGTAAACAATCTAAGTATTTGAATATATATTATGTATATAATAAAATAATAATAATATATATGTATTATTCATATATATATATATTATGTCCTACTTAAAAATTCCAAAAATCAGAATTGAAATAAATTCATTATTAAAGTAAACATTTAGGAGGAGGTGGGCGTGCTCGCTAAATCACCTTACACAGCGTTCTCGTAAAGATGTGTAGTGCGGTTGAACAATATAATAATATAGAGTTGGTATATTACTATATTATCATTATATATCACCGTCATTCATCGTTCCCGTACTTCAGTCGAGGGTTGAGGTAGTCGTCACGCTCATATTCATTCAGTATTCTATACCTATAATATTGTGTTCTTAGCAAAGAACAAATCATATAACACTTACATACAACAATATTCATGTTTGCATAATTCATTGCCTGTCACTCCGTCCGAAAAAAATATCACACGCGCGCGATATATCACACGGCATAATGCGTATATACGTATTGTGTATCTTGAAGCGGCCCGCGTGATTACAATAATATTATTATATTATTTTCAAAAGGCTGTGCACTTGTTGACACACTTAATACGAAATGTAATTATGATTTCACGAGCGTATGATTTCACGAGGTGCCTATTAGCTGTATCTTGAAATATATTATGCGCCCCCGCCCATGGGGAGGTTTCACACCGTAATCGTTCACGGTCACCCATCACCCTCTCTCACCGGTCCCGTCAAGTGTCAACACGTGACAGTCCGACGACGGTATACACGAACAATAATGCTGTATACAATGTATAAACAATAATAACTATACACCTATTATTATATTATAATAATATTAATAATAGTATAATACAATATTATATTATACCATATTAATTATAGTTACGCGTATTACAACAAAATGTGTGTGTGTGTGTGTGTGATTAGTCGCGGAGATTAAAAACGAATACATCACGGCCACAACCAGGTACTTATACCTAAGTTACAATATTATTATAATAATAAAATATATATGTTCGAAACTAAAAGCGCAATCAGTGGATGCCCGACGCCGACTCACATCCTTCTCCGACTCCCCCGCCGACACGCGTATTACGACATATTAGGTATTATTGTTATTATTATTATTATTATTATATATTGTTCTACTCTATACGGCAACCGCGGTCTTTACAGAGCACTGCTTTTACGCATATTACGTAGGTACCTATTTCAACCACTATATTATGCACTCGTGTAGGTATACCTACTTACGATTTCGTCCCACCCCGCCGCCTCCTGGCTCGACATAAAATTAATATTATTATCGCACCGCGTAACAATGGACCAAACGTCATCGTCGATAACGAACGAGCGTGCCTATATAATATAATAATATTATGATTTTATAAAATGTGTGTCGCTTGTATAATAATATGTAACGTATGATATTCAACCTTAGACCAGAATTCGCGATAACGCAGCTGAATTATGCAAAACATATAGGTACCTATATGTAATATGTGTAAGCGCAAAAGTCCATAATATTATAACACCTGTAAACGTATAAACGGCTTCGAAATCGACAGCGAATGTATTATATCGCATTATGTCACGCCCGGGTTATAATATTATTATGATAATATGACGTGCAGTTATTGGCCCGCAGTTTGTTTTTTATTAATTAATTTTCAATTTTTAATACCGATATGCGCGTTCATTACACCAATGATTTAGCTCCGTCAAATTAAATACGAGTAAATGAAAAAATAAATGTTTGAAGCGCTTATTTCACGAATTGAGCATAAAATGTAAGTACGCAATCATGCATGTATATATATGTGTAGGTTTGAATAAAAGCAACCTGTAATGCAAGTACAAAACCGCTAAAAGTTTTTTATTAAAAACTTTTTTTTGCATTTTTTTACAGCAGTGTTTTATCATTTGTTTACAATGTGATATATTATGTACAATAATTATACACTTTAAAAAATGTCAAAGTCATTTTGATTATCGCGGTTGCATAATAAAAAAAATCAATAAACACATTTAAAACTATATAAAGAGAAACGGTTTAGTGATCACCGAATCAAATAATTTCAAGTTTAAAAATAATATTATATAATGTGTACATTATAATTAATAACTGTTAATTACGAACGGATTCAATGTTTGTAACTAGGTCAAATTCTAAAGTATACAAATTTGTGTGTAAGTACTATTTTATAATAATAATATGCTTACGGAGACTTGCAACAAAATACAATAAAATGGAAAAAAAATTATTGTTTTTACTTAACTTGATATTATACTAATAAAAGTAACAAGCATTTAACTAAATTAAAAAAAATAAAAAATATTGAAGTTATAAACAATTAACCAGATATAATAACTATAGTAGGTAGGTGGTACCTTATGCAAGCAAAAAAAGTAGCTAATTAATGAAATGGCCAATTTTTTATACCCACGTTATTTTTAAAATAAATTATATATACCTACCAACAACATTTCGAAAATATTCGATTTAAATATTTTGTACTAATGCACAGTTTAGTTTTGGTATTTTTAATTAAGTTTACGAGCATCAAAAAATGGTATTTTTTTTTTACAATATGACACACATCACGTTGGTAAAATTCTATTTTAAAAAATGTATAGTCCTTGCAGTACCTATCTATACACATCACGACCCGTGAGTTTTATCGGTAGTGTATGTGCTTTTGTCCGTCTGTGTTAATTAATTTTCGATGTCCCGCTCGTCAGCTTTGAGAGAGAGAGAGAAAACAGAGTTCTGTTTGTTTTATGTTGTGCATAGTATGAAGTTTATATTTTCATGCGTGCACATCATACCGCTCATAATAACTAATGGCAATTAAAAAATATGTACTTCTCGTCTTTTCGTGAACTATAATATCAAAAAGGTAAAGTATGCAATCTCATGTGCACATCACGCACATATTAATTATTTTCGTTTCAACTTTAAAAACTAATAGCTAATACCTATATAATGTATGGGTGCATGGTGCAACAGTAGTGCGCCCTCAAAATATGACATTTTAACGGATTTTAATATATCATTAATAACAAATTACATCAGCATTAATCAAATTTGTATTTAAACATAGTACGTACTATATACAAATTATAATTAAATATTCAAGAACTTTAATCATTTGATCAATTACTACACAACATAATATAATACTTATTTATTTATTAGTATACGTAATCAAATTATAGGAATTCTATAAGAAAATTTAATAATTTCATAATACAATTTAATTTAAACTTTTGAAAATATTGAAGTTATGTCATCATGTGAGTAGGTACCCTATTGCCTGGTTATATAGCTTTTACTTTGTACAAGTCTCACATATTGTAAATACCTATGCATATTATAATAATGACAGTAATTATAATGAACATTTCATAAAGTTTTCGAAATTGATTTAACAATGTATTGTATTTTATGATTTGCTAGTAAAAAAATGTCTGAAGAAATATAGTTCAAAGTTTGAAACATAAAAAAGATTAATTCATTTAAAAAAAAATGCAATCTTAGACGGTATAAAAAATAATGGGATGAAAAAAATGCAATCGTTATAAGTGAGTATAAGCATTTTTTTTTCTCCAAAGACCATAGCCTTAACACGACGTTGTTCTAAGTCTTTGATGTATACGTCCACAATACAAGCCATTATATAGGTACATTAAAATAGACGTATACATGATTTGATTATATCGCATCTTCAGCACGTATTAATATTATAATGATAATAATCGGACACGACGAAAATACGACTGCACGACGAATGGAACGATTTCCGGTTAGACCATATTATAATATTATACCACCACCGATTGCAAGTGTGGCGCATTTTATTCATATCGCGTCACGCAATTTGCAATAATAATGATAATAATAATATCGTGTAGACCTGAATGCATATTATTTTCTGTGTCAGTGTCACGGGCACAATCTGCCGCAAACACACGACACTTGCCGAGCAAAAGATGCGACCTTTATAATAATAATATTATTACGACGTTATATTATTATACCTACTGCAGAAACGGCATTATATTAATATTTTCATTAAAATTGTTATAAAATTGAATTCTCAGCTGTACGGTTCGAGAGCGGGTCAGTGAAAACAGCCGATACGATGTATTGATTTTTCCCCACAACGTGTAATATATTATATATTATTATTATTATTATTGTGATTCTTTTCGGTCTATTAGCGGCCGCATTTCCAAACGCAATCGACACAACAGAAATGAAGACAAACGCGAGGAAACTATTACCGGCGGAGCCAATATTTTTGTCAAGCCATTAATTATTTACCCGTTTATTTATTTATTTTTTACATGACCTATAAAATGATCGGTTAATTTCTTATTGAAATATTTTCTCCGCGTGCAAGCAATGAATAAAATTCCATGTAGATTCCGGAAGACACTGCAGGTACCTACGCAATAAAGGTATACTTACGATGTTAAAAGATTTACCATCAATAATAATTTAATAAAACGAAAACCTTATTGAAAAATTCCCATAAATTGTCAATGTTCTATGACTTGAACTGCAGAAAATAATAATTCTAAATTGTCTTCGATTACGAGTTTCAGAATTTATTTTGACGAAATTGCTGAAACAGCCGGTGTGTAAGCAACTAGAAATGTTCGTACAAATTACACCTCTAAAACGTAATAACTTCTTTCGAATTAGGTAGGTACCAACAGAAGAAAATAACGTTTACAGTACGTTTTCAGTTCTTTTGTACCCGTTAAATTTTCCGGACAAAATTTTGATTTTTAAATTGAAACAATTAATATTAACTGCGCCAGTGGCTTTCGATTAATTTTGATGGAAGTCCGTTGCTGAACAAATTTTCCGCAGCCCGGACGACCGGAATGTTTTTAACGATGTATTTTCTTGGTCTTATTTATTTTAATTATTTTATATTTCTTATTTTTTTAACGTAATTATATTAATTTACAAAAATTATGTATCAGCTGGTTTAGAGCGTTCGCTACACCACTCACACCACTGTCACGTTCAAACTTGACGTGCGGTACGGACTTTGATAAATGTCCCATCACTTTTTTACAACAAGAATACATTTCAAAAACCATATTTATTTAAGTGGCAATCGAAGGCCGTAAAAAAAAATTAACCGACATTCGTTGACCTTTGATGTCTATAACACGCTAATCTGTAATAATAATTATTATACAACGTGACATACTACGGATACGGTAGGCAACAACTCGAAACAGAATCCTACTAATGGAATAAAAATGTAAATTATCATATTGTTTTATTCGTTATTTCGTTTGTAATAATAACAATATTTGTTTTTCCGTAACGGTGATAGGTTTGTAAATTAGCTTTATTACATCACTACACAAAGCAATTAATACTTCTGAATATTATATCATACATTTAGTATCAACTACATTTTAAAATCAATAATCTTTTTTTATACAATGCAAAGTAATATTTTGATGCACAGATATTTTAAAATTTAAAATTAACTTATTTTTTAAAAATGTTTACATGGGCTATGATATCGATATATCATATGCCTACCTATATATTGTAATAATATGCTCACGCACCATTCTAATAAATAAACTAAAATCTTACAGAATAATAAATAACGGCCACACTGTCATCGTTTGTAGAAATCGGCCACATCCAATAAAACCATTATCAACGACAAAAAGAGACGATCCGTATATGATATGTCTACGGATTAAGATATCGGCACGCACTATTATAACGGTAAAATGTAGGGTTTGTGACTTTATTATATGCCGCCAGACTGCCAGTGACTGGTGTCAATGATTTAAATTCAGATGTTGTCAACAAGGTAGGCAATATGATTTTAGAGACTAGACATTTTAGGAAAACTATGATGTTCCTTAATAACTTACATCATTGCCATCCAGTTGATAAATTAGACCATTTTATAAATGTACAATATTATAATATTGACTAGACATTGTATTGAAAGTATATTACGAAAGAAAAATTATCGCTAACGGTTATCTAAATTATTATTTGGTTTTATACGTACGTATAAAGCCGTAGCTTTAGACTATGTACAGTATTATAGTTACCTACCACTGTTATCAGGATTTACCTTTGGTAGTACCTTTTTTACTACAACTGTGGCTTCTCTATTTTTTAAAAAATTATAAACTTTTAAAAACAAAATTTCAAAAAAAAATATATAATAGTTTTATACTATTGTCTATTATAATGTAGACATGTTAAATTAAAAAGTTTGGTGATTTCACTTTTTTTTGTGAATTTATTTTTTGATGATATAATCTTTAAAAAAAAAATTAAAAAAGTGGAGTTATCTGGTTGTTGCACCAAGCTCTTCAATTAGTATGTAGTTAGAACTTAGAGGTATGTCGTACATGTATTAAAAATAAACAATAATAAGAAATATAAAATATGTTTGATATTATTATTATGTTTAAAGCATTAATTACATATTTGCATAGCACCAATTTCTAAATGATAACTTGATATTTTAATACTACAAATAATATTCTCTTGGTAAGAATTCATTGTTATAATCTTATTCTATAAAATATAATGTTGATAGCAGGGACTGGAACCTTGATGATTTTTGCTGTTCCGGTTCCTGTTTGGTTTCCAGAAAAACTAAAAATTTGGTTTTGGTCCAAGCTCGGTTCCCAGAAAAACCAAAATTTCAGTTCCGGTTCCGGTTCGATTACAAAAAAACTGAAATTTAGGTTTTAGTTTCTTTTCGGTTCTTAAAAATGAAAAAAAAATTGTTACTTGTTTTTGTTTTATACTTTTGTAAAAAAATTTGTTAAGTCAAAGTCCTATCGGTTCCGGTTTTTAAATTAGGTAATTTAAAAAAGGGTTTCAGTGAGATTCCAGTATACATATTAATTTAATAAGGGCTTCGGTGAGGTTTCGGTTCTCAATATTCAAAGGGTTCCGGTTCCAAAACTGGCTCTTTTTGGTAAGGTTCCTGCCCCTGGTTGATAAACCGTCGCATCGTTGCCTAATGTCCACCGTCCAGTTGAGGCCTACAGGCTATAGTGTCACCACTCTACTGTTATGACATAATATATTTTTTAATGTTTCGTGAGCTTATCAAAATAATGGTATTCGCAAAGATATTGTTAAAAAGGTGTGTATTAAATAGTTAAAAACTAAAAAGTTAAAGTTAAGTTAAAAAGTTAATTTTTTTAAACTTACATCTTAACTAGTTTCTAACCAACTTATGAACGTAACTAGTTTAATAATTGATGGTTGAGATAGCTTAGTTTTTCACAGTTGATTAAAAATTTATTCCGACAAGTTAAACATTTATTGATTTTTTTTTGTTTTTATGATTTTATACTTCAATATTAATAAAAAAAAATTAAATACTATAAAAATACAAACCTCTCCGTTAAGTACTTTTATCGATGCCACAATTTTGTGTAGGTATAGATATTATATTTTAGTTAATTAGCTATAGGCATAATATTATTTATTACCTTAAGGCTTAAAATTGCTATTTGATATAAAAAAAAAAATTATATTTTTTAAATTATTAACTATTGAGATGTGTATTGTTTAAATATTTAATAATAATAATATGTAAAGTAAAATAGGTATATACAATGTACAAGTGTACACTATGATAATAGTTCAATAAAATAGTTTATTATAATTATTTAGGAAATTAGAAAGAGCGCAGTCACTCTTTATACATTGTGATCCACATATACTAGTTAAACTTTTAACTTTAAACTTATCGATCTTTTCGTGTTCTCTTAACTTGCGTTAATTATTTTTATTAACTTGCTCACCTTTGATTAAAAATATGATTTTTATTAAACGTAAAACCATGATAACGTATATACAATAAATAAATGGATATTATTTATTCGGATCCGAACTTACCATATAAAATACCACACGTAAGTATTTGATATTATATAATATTATAAAATATATAAATATATGACGTGTAGTCGGATGTAGAATGACGTTTATGAGTGTTGTGTAGTTGTACTCGTGCACACATAATAATAATAATAATAATAATAATAATAATAATATGAATAAAACGTATACGGTTCGTACACACGACGGTTTTATACCCTCAGAAAACCTCTGAATAATAAAATATTTATTTACCTTCTGTAAGTCGTGTATGCATGATAATGGGTGATTTTAATTTGCAAAATATAAAATTAATATTTATATAGGTACGTTTAGTTGATAGGTACACAAAGGATATATTATTATTTGGTAGAACGATTAAAATAGCTTATTGTTTTTTCACCCGTACCTGTACATACAGTTGTAAACATAATGCTATAATAATATATTATTTTATTTGCATCTCGTAATAATAAAATATTTTCGTTCAGAATGTGTTCAGCAGATGTGATGAATATAATATATAAATATTATTAAACTACCACGGTTGTTGTGAAACGCAAGTGTAGCCATCTGTGAATAAGTATTATACAATAATGAAAATAATATCGTGTAACATCCCTTAATTCCTTGAAAATTGTCTTACTCGATTTAAAAATCCTGGGACTTGATATATACGGAAACGTCTGAACTAAGTTAAAGCTGAGTTTTGTGATTTAAGCATTTAAACTATTTATACCGTATTAAGTACATTATAAACTTGTAAATATAGTCTTAGTACATTTGCAGAGTCATTTATGTATTACACTAAATAGTAAATAGTTTCAGTATGAATTAACTAAGTTCGTGTTCATTTTCTTTCATATAGCGACAATTTAAATAAAATTTCCCTACGTAATAATTATGCACATTTAATTAATGTTAGTTCCGCATAAAATGTATCAAACATTATACGCACTTGAAATTGTCTTAACACCCTAATTTGCATAAAATTGCCCTAAAAATGTTGCGGTAGGTACCCTAAACTCGAATGTTTTCCTAGAAAAAACGTGTTTGTGAATACTATTTCAATTGCCTTACACAGATTCAATAATAATTATAAACAGAATTTTTTAGATGCAACAAATTGAAAATGTTATGTCGAAAGTTTGGAAAATATTTTAACGGTGATGGATTGATACTAGCACCAAAATATATAATATAAAAAAACAACTAATATAATATTATGTACTTAATATTTAATTTTTTTTCTTTTAGTATTCTCCATAAAGTTTATACTTTATAGTGTAAAACCATTTAAAATAAAAACGCTTCAGAAATATACTATACTTGTTCAGTAATTAAGTTAGGATGTTATAAATACAGATCAAGATTTTTCACTTGATATTTCTAATATTATTTTTTTAAGTAGTTACCTAATATTAATTAAGCCGTATTAATTGAGATAATACTGATTTAAGGTTATCATTACATACAAGGTAGTAAAATGATTTAGTAAATATTTTATGACATGTTTGATGTTCAGAATTTCAGATTAGTGCCTTGTAACCCTTGTAATATTTGTTGTTCTACTTTAGGAATGTCCTATGGAGATACAAGCTGCTGTTTTTCAAGTGAGCTCCCCCCCCCCCCCCTTTTCAACTGTAAATTTATCGGTGAATAATTTTTATGAAGAATTTGATGTATCAGAATCAAAATTCGTACGGGTAGTTTTTAAATTATTTAACTTTGTGTTCTAATAGGACAAAAGGTCGACGGTAATGGGTGATACAGATATGGGGGCTATAGTTAGTTGCCAATGTTAGTCATTAATAGTTTGAAAAATGGCCCAATTATAAATGTATAATAAATACTATAGTTCCGATATTACGTCTATTTTATATTTTTGTAAAACTATTTTTAAGGACTATTATCCTTAGTACAAACATTGTAATAACTAAGAAACTACTCATTTAAATTTTTAATTAGGTCGATCTAAATTTTCAAATAATTATTCACTAAATAATTATTACAGTATACAAAAATAGGGTTCTAAATTGAAAAACAGAAGCTTGTATCGCTACAGGACACTCGTTAAGTACCTAGTAAAAAAAGATTTGAGAATTTAAAAAAATTGTCTGAGTAAAATTAAAAATTCCAAAAATACGAATTTAAAAAAAAACATTATTAAAGGAAAAAAATGGGTGTCAGCATGCTTGGTGAATCGCAATGTGTATTGTAATAATAATACCCATTTCTATTTCTTTTTGGTTGTTGCCATATCTTCATTATTTAAGCACGTTTCTATAAGAAAAGTCGGCCATTTTATCTGGCATATACAAAAAAATCTGTTATTTAGTTGTATCAAAGTATACATGATACGTCTTCCGTTCATTGTTTCCACAATGTAATTTAATTATTACTTTGTTATTATTAACTATTTAAACTTTAAAGTTTAAACTACAAAATGAAAATTAAAACTTGTTTGTTTTTACTTATAAATTAATTATGTGTTTATATTGTTATCAAAATTATTAATATAAAATTGAGATACACAAATACACCATTCTATTATAACATCGTGATTGATTTAATATTGAACCTATAACCTAATTAACTACAGTGAATTACAGAGCTTTTCTGGGAATTCCCGTCAAATTATGGTCCTGGAAATTGCCCAATCCTTCACAGCCAATATTATCATATCGTGTTATTTTAATGCTCAAAACTTTATACACTATTCCCAAATAACGTTAAATCAAATGTTTACGAGTTACGATAATACAATATTATAAAACACACTGTCTATGGACTATCTAATAAACATTGGTTAATATCATTCCTTGTATTCGTTGGTTATTTGTATCAAAGTTTTTTTACTATCATGAATTAATACTTGTATATATATATGGGTTATAAATATTATAACCAATTCGTGAACATTGCAGCTTTAGTATACTTAAAACTCGCTTGAAAATTGAAAATGTCAAAATATGGTTGTATGAAATAATACTACAAGACGTATCTCTATTCCAAGAAAACATAATGTTGAGTATAAAATATGTAAGTATGTAGAAATGAGTGTTATTGGATTGGGTTTTAACATTTTGTCTTTGGCCATTTTTAAAATTGTTTTGGCGTCATCGGTTGATTTATGATGATTATTGCCGTAAAACAAAACAATCAAAAAAATAGTATTATATAACAAGAATGAAGAAATATGTAACATTACCCCCCATTATTATTAGCTCCCAATTAGAAATTCGTAAACATTTTAGGGACAAACAATATTGTAATTTAATTTGTAAAAATGAAAGTTCGCAAATTAAATTAAAATTTTTTTTAACACTTTTTGAGTCCACCTCAATTTCTACGAATACTACGGTATACCTACCTATGCTCGTGTATCATTAAACATCAACTTATGAAGAAATGAATTTGACAGGGCAGTCGTCCCGACACATCGCCCCGATTTAAAACGATTACTGCAGATCAAATTGCTTGACTTGTTGATCAATTCTTTTTTATCAAATTTCAAAATTAGAGTGGCTAATGTAACGCAACTATTATGGAGTCTAAACGAAATAACGGACTGAAATAATATTATTATGCCGATACGGATGACGGTGTGTCCACGGCGGTCAGTACAGACGTCACAATAACCGGTATGACGATAACACGTGATGTCGACGATGATGATGATGATTATAAAAGACAATATTATCAATTACCTAAATATCTTCTAATAGGCCGTCCAAGTGCGTGTGCGGCGGTCTCTGCCATGTCCGAGTTTAAATAGAAACGGATTAACGGTGGCGGTCAGATACACCATCATCCGCCCTCGGGCCGAGGTCTTTTACCCGCAGAGCGGCGGCGACCGCACAACAAATACGCATACCCCGTCGGCGCTAACGACCCAAACACCTCGAGGGTACATAAAATGGTATAACGTATACCAGGTATACTTACTATATACCTATACAACAGTATTATAACGAACACACACACACACACGATATGAACGTCTAACACAAACCGACCGCGACCCGAGTGGAATGCGCCAAGACCGCGTACTTCTCTACACATAATAATATCATGACGTTATAATATATTGTTTTGTCCGTGTGCGTGTGTGTTTGTATTCAATTCGTCAATATTATATTGTATGTAATCTAACCATCAAACTATACACGTTGTAAGTATACACGTTAAAATATCATATATATATATATGGTAGCCACGGAGGCGTGTGTTAAAAGTAGGTATACAGCTAGGTACATAATATTATATAGAATAAATAATACGAAACGGACATAAGGAAATTATTACACTACATGAGCCCATTGGTGGAATTGTGTACCTGTTTACATATTATTCGTATATTATTATACGACGCGCCTGTATAATATATACAGCGGGCACGTATAAAAAGGGTAATTATTATTATATTATTATATTGTATGCACAGGTAGGTGCGTTCGTATGTTATACCGTACACATCATAATATACGTACCTTCAGCACCACCAATGCGTTTGTGTTGCAGTATAGGTGCGTAAAACGATTAGACGATTTTGTGATGTATTACAACATTTAATATGCAAACACAAAAGACGTGAAAAGAAAAGGTGAAAAAAACTTAATTTTTTCGTGTGTGTGCGCTGTCCGAACCGTATCGAACACGAGAAAAAACGAACTAGACATGCGCGTGACCACCGCTCTAATGTATCACACGCTCGCCTGTCGGTGTACATTCGGTTTTTTCGTATTATCCGTCCGTGGGTACAAACAGCGTTACAATTTTATTTTTATTTTTATTTTTGAGGGGGGGGGGAGGAGAAATTGAAGTCAGTTCAAGTTATACGAGGACTTATATTTTTGGTGACTTTTACCGAGTCGCGTATATACCCAAATACGTAATATAATAATATATATTGAATATAACATATTATTATTATAACAATATGACGACTTTATGACCCGAAATTCCAAGTTGCTGACTAGGTAGTCTTATAGTTATAGTAAACATAACAATACCATTGGTAGACAATATTTGTAGCAAAAAATACTTGTTTACTTATAGGTATTTACTATACTGCAGCGTATGTTCACTTATATTTGAGAGAGCACTCAATTTCTCGACCTGATTACGTTGAATTGAATTAGGACATTTCTTGGCAAGGTAGAAGGATTTCGTATCGTATCCTCGGTGCATCTGCGTGTTAAAATTATATTATTTTTAAATAACAACATTGAACATATATTTTTGGTACAAAGTTAGGGAAGGCTTATTTTTTCCAGTCGTTTTGACGAGACAACTACGACTTGAAAATCAAAATTGACGGAATGAAGAGAGCCAGTTAATATTTAATCATGCCGGTCGGTATTGTATTTTACATTTGTTATTATATTTAAATATTATATAATCTAGTTTTATAATCTATTTCATTAAAATTTGTACTAAAATATATTAAATTGTTTGAGTAGCTTATCAAGATATTATGATGATAGGTAATTTAGAATTCTAGACAGTGGCGTACATAGAGATGTACAAATGGGAAGAGGGGCTGAGTTATTTCTAATAATATTATAATATAGTAAATAATATTTAAATAGTTCTCATTTACAGCCATTGTATAGTTACATCGAGATTGATTGAAACATTTGGCCTACCCAAATATGGTAATAAAAAATATTTGTTGCTGCTGAACAAAACATATAAGAGAAGTGGTATGCATTTACACACCGGTAGGTTTAACATTTTGTAAGTATTTTAATGAATGTTTATTAAAATACCTCTCAGTGCCGTAAAAAGAGGCATTTTTTTTTGGGGGGGGATTTATTTTACTAGTTTTTTAGAACTAGAATAAGTTTTTAACACCTGTTACCTTATGACAAATTGTTTATAAAAAAATGTCGGAGGAACTGGCCCCCTTTGATAACTTTTATAATGGTTTCCGATGAAATCGAACGTAATCCAACTGAGAAATTAAGCTGAAATATTGCTATACGCAATAATATATCATCGTATTGAGTAAGTATGCTGAGTCATAAATGAAAACCTATATAATATGTTGTGGCAGTCCACTCGATTTTATCAAAATAAAGTTGTTTCTCTCTCTATATTATATCATCTATAGTACCTATAGATACATAGAGATCAAAATAGGCAACATAATATTAGGTATTACAATATTTGCGACCATCGTTTGTCCAACATGACGACGTGATCTCATAATAACAACTATGCGGGATTCAACATTTTATGATCCATAAACTGACTTACTGTGCACACTGCAGGTATTCACGCAATTAAGTTTGTAGCTTACATTAATAATCCTACAATAAACCAATTCATTAGTTGCTTTGTAAGTATGTAATATAGGTTTGTCGTTGTCATCGTCGTCGTCGTCGTCGGATTGAATGTCATTATACTGTTTGAGCTGCTGAGAAGTTGCCACGCTATAGCCACTTTATTTTGGTTACTCGAATTTATCGCTAAATTAGCTACATATGTGTATAATTAGACCCACAGTAATTGAATTAGAGTTTATTTTCTTTGACCCAACACATACGGTTTGACGTAATTTGACTGTCATCGGCTAGATATATTATTGCGATATCAATTTATTTTTACACTTATAGGTGCAATCAGCTTTCACATCTTCACATAATGACGAGAAAATGTTCAACATGTGTTTTATAATATGCAAATCCATAATTATCTGTGTACCAGTACTAAACTTTTCTACAAATAACTAAATAAACAATAACAAATAAGAATAAAGATGTATATTCAGGTCTTGCCATCGACGCAAACATATACAAGTATAAAATATATTTCTTTGATTTTAATTTTTAAATCTTTAAACAATTTAAACATTATTTAAGTCAGAACTCAATGCTTCAATATAAATCTGTGAGACGTATTGTAGTAACTAGCAATAACTTATAATATTGAATAGCCATCTGAAATTTTTTTTTTTTTTTATACGTATGAATAATTGTATTTTAATAAATATTAAAATTATTCTCCTATATTGTATATAACATGAATTAATCATTATAAAACAGTTCTACATAATATGATTGAATGTACTTTCCTACTATAGTAAATTTACTAAAATAATATTTTGTTAACTTTTGAATGACTGATGTAGGTAGGTAGCGATGTTTCGTATAAAAGGAGTGAAAGCGTATTCAGATAATCACACAAATGAAACAACTATTAAAAAAAAAAAAAAAACAAATAATGTGATTCAGGGTCTGTAACCGAGTCTATAAGAACCGGTTCGGGAACCGCGGTACCTTTAAAATATTAAGAACCGGAACCGGAACTGAAACCTTTATTTTAATAAATAAAGTACCGGAAATTTTAAATGAAATAGGTTCTTTTAGGTTCAAAAATAAAATAATTTAATTTATCATAATTTAATGGTATTACTGTTTTGTGTAAAAACTATTTATGCTCATATGAGATTTCTAATATTTCTCGTACTATTAATTAAACCTGCATTCCGCGGATATGTATTTAAAATTATTATACTTTTCGGTACCTACGTCATTATCTGGAACCGGTCCAAAATTGTTTGAAACCGATACCTTTGTTTATTTTTTTTATCATAAAACCAGAACTTGAACAGTTATTTTATTTTTGGAGAACCAGTACCTACAGGGACCAATACCGATAAATTCAAGCGGTTTCAGTCCCTGGAATGTTTATATATAATTCGGGAGAAACAACTGTTTAATATCTATTGGCGAGTGAGTAGAGATACTTACAAAACATGTTGGTAATAATTTATTGGAATGTGTTTAGGTAGCTTGAAATCCTAAACTTTCCAGTGGGAAATCGTTATCGTAACATTATATTCACATAATTATTTTCATATAGTGTTCTACTATTAAAATTGACACTCAACGAAATTACATGTATCGACATTTATTATAATTTTATACCATTGCGTGCTATCACAATACATTATGCGATCAGCCATATACAGATGATAGTGCTTCCAAACTTACTAGATGCACTTTAAACGAATTTAAATATTTTTACAGGAATATTCACAATTTTTGTTTTGTGATTTTTGACGTTATTTTATTTTGATAGAGTTTTTTTCACGATTATTATTATTTGTACCATCACTTTGAAAATGTTTAAGACACTTTTAAACTTTAAAATAGCATTCTATAATTATAATTTAAAATATCATCAAAGAGAATATTAGTTCATAAAGTTTTAATATATTAATCTTTATCTTTTTGACTAAAGTTTTATAATTTATAATTATTTAAAGTTTAGACTGAATAAGTAGGGGAGGGTAGGTACGACCCAATATGAACTTGATAATAATTATTGTATTCCTCAGACGACTATGCGTCATGGAATAATGAAGCAAATAGTTCTAAAAATAGCAAATGCGATCGATGATAGGTACCTAGTACCATGGCCGGATTTAGACTTTCGGATGACCCGGCTAAATCTTTTTTTGTGACCCCTAGCTGTAAAAAAATTAAAAATACCTAATATCAGTTTTAAGTAATAAACGAAAAAAGTTACAAATTTGCACGTTATAACTTATAACTATCTACCTAAAACGTGTTTATTTCAAGTTTAAAATACTGTTCATGTATCACACACAGGGATTGCATTTGAAAAATAATTCTGTTTTATGTTATTTACAATTAAAACGTTCTACAAGTTTTGCGTCTATCGTTATTTAAAAAAGTGTTAATAACTATTAAATTTAAAACAATAACTAATGCGAGACCTAATGGCCCAAATACGGAATATAATATAATCAATTCTTAGATTGTTTGCGTGAAATAAATGTTTCTACGAAACCAATAATGGACCTTTTAAATAAATAGATTTTAAAATATTTCGTTTTGCGTTATTTTTTTTTCGATGATATTCTATTAATTACGTTTTGCGTAACGTTTTGTTTGATGCTATATAATATGTTATGTTAATCGTTATGTTTAGTTTTGCGGTATTTAATTATATTTTTGATTATCGATTTCCGTTATAATAACGTTTACAAATTTTAATCGTTTTTTGTCAAGTATAACGTTATTATAACGTTTGCAAGCCCTGATCACACATTTAAAAATTCTTTGAAAGATTTCAATATTATAATAATTGTATTAAACCTTCATAACTTGAAGAGTGAAAATAGTTATTTTAATCTCATAACATTTTATTTATAACATTTTTTAAATCAAACCTTGAGTACCTTTACAATGTTTTATTAATAATAAATTATACAAATACAGCTTAATTAAATTTTATAGTTTCAAATTTGCATATACTAAAAATAGTACTATCAAGATTATGTCAAAAAGAATCTGGTGGTCTTTAGAAGAAGTCCATGTCACACCTTATCAAACCAGAGTTTTCCGGGCACTACCACCGCGCTGTTTAAAAATAAACCATATAAACACTCGAACGTTTATACCTAAATACTAATATATTTTGTATTCGCTTGATGTCCTTGCAATGCCATCTCCCCATGTTTGCTGCCCAAATCATTTAAGTACAAATCAATTGCGTTAGTTTTTTAAATTGAAATTAGTTTTCATACATTTCCTAAGCCGAGGGTCAAAATGTTTTAAATATTTTGTTTATAGTATAACGGGATATCTGGATGCCCCCCCCCCCCCCCCACTCCCAACATCTGCTGTCCGGGGAAAGTGCCCATAAGACCCTCCGCCAAATCCGGCCCTGCCTAGTATACCTACGTGTTATGAGATTTGTCTAGAGTGTTCGACAGACAATGTTAAAACCAAAACGCTACCGTAACTTACACGTGTGATTTTCATCGTAATCTAAAACTCTCCCGAATCTCTAATAATTGCCATGTCAACCATACCAAAACTGGTTCGATTAATAGGTAGTATTATAAATTATAGTGTCATAACTATAACTCGTGTGGGTATATTATTTCTAGAATTTATCATAAGTTAATAGTTTTCCCGATGAATAATAATATTCTCTGAGTTATATAGCGACTATATAATAATATTATACCGAAAGTAAATATCATATCATTATTAACATCGGCAATGAGTGATGACATTTTAATTTCAGTAGGATTAGGTTTATATTTTAATACAGGACGGCGAAGAAGGATTAAACAGCTACTTTAAAACTAAAGTCAAAAACTACTTTTCGATTAATAATTAAAATTTATTACGGTATAATAACTATGACGCGATGGCGTTTCATTCACCAATGGTTACACTATTACAGGAAGCTTAACAGAATGTCATGATCGATAATAATATAATAATATTATATTGGCGTGTATAAGTATACCGCCGATCACGTCATTACAACATAATAATCTATCATAAAAATCACAATCTCGCTGAGCACACGGGATTGTACCACCATGTCGGAACGACTAAAAATCAATATATGTTTTGTACGCTTCCAACGCATGCTAATGATTATAATATAATAATAATGATAATGATATAGGCACGACGATGGATATCGGGCTTAGCGGAAATTTATGGCCGGCAATTTTGTCCGTGTTAAAAGTTGTATAGGTACGATGTTATTATATAGCTATTAGAAAAAATATGGTCATCGGACGGGACGACAATGATACGATGTACCATAGAATTGTGGACGATTGTGGAATGAATAATAATAATAATAATAATAATAATAATAATGTTCTCTTTCAGACCCGCTGCAGCAGAACGTCATTAATCACATAATAATAATAACGCAGTATAGGTATACCACTACCTGTATCGTGGTATTCAATTCAGAACGAGTATTAAATCCGGTGTACACTCTTGCTGCTGTTTACTTGTGACTGGAAACGATCATACCAAGTACACGTTTTACTTAAACGGTCGTAATAAATCGTTTTGGACAAATCAATTATACAACATAAATACAATTATATATATAGTGGGTAATACGTATAGTTTAGCGGTCAGCGCCGTCAGCATGTATCCAATATATAAGCGTGCGCAGGTCTTTGAGGCACGGCTGTCTATGTAGGGATTACTATGCGTAATATTAGTACTCGTATATAGTACTCTCGGTATATCTGTTTGTTTCAAATATTTTTCATGGACAAAACAAAAACTATTCACAATACAGGATAATATAAGATTAATACAATATCATTTTATTTCCGACGACAATCGAAATTACTTTACGCTATAGAGGAGAAATTCACACAGAGAAACATATTATGTATTTGAATGTAAATATTGATAAAATGCAGAGCCCATAACTGATCACAAAAAACGGCTTATAAATCAATAACAGTGGAAATGTGTTTGAAAATGTACATCTTACAGTTTCGAAAATGATAACATAACGGAAACGTGTTGATCATTTTCAGAAGACAATATTAATTAAACCAAATGTCACTATAGAGTATTGATATCGCCTTTTCAATTGTTTTTAGATATAGCAATGTTGATCTTATATTTGAACACCTATAATAGGCATAAAATGCGCCAGTTTTTTTATGATAATTTGAAGTAACTTCAGTAGCTTTATAAGTTTGAAAATTTGTAAGATGCTGTTTTATATTGTAAATTGTAATGACCTAAATTTGTTTTATATTAATATACATATATTTACAGCATTTTACTCTATAGTATCATTTATAGACGATTTATAATTACTAACATAGGCGAAACATCACCTGTGGCTCGTGCCGCACACGTCACCCGCGACTGAAATTACCTTCCCGCACGAGCCACACAATATACTATATTTCATCTTGAAATACACGTAACTCGTTTTAAAATAAAATAAAATAAAATAAAAATAGAACCTACGAGATTCACTAGATAATAATACTATTAAGTATACTGCTTAATGTGTCGATAGATCAATTCGCTCTAATATTAAACACATTACGACAGAGTTGAACATTCATAAATTGATGGTTTATAACGTACAATAAAATTTGCCGTGACCTGCGTTTGTAAGACGCACGCGGGTGTGGCGTCGCGTATTAACGATCTACATATTTTTGAGGAGATAATAAATAATAATGCGCCCCACCGAACGAGTCCACTAGTGGGCCGCGGATAGGACCATTATTGTCACAATTCTTTATGGACTACACCATGATATTTAAACGACTGCATGCTAATGTCAATGTTTCACCGCGTCGACGAAGTGTAACAGAAGTCGCACACAATATTTCGTACCGAGTATATTATTATATATTATAATACAGTCCGAAACGACTGCAGCAGAACTAATACAGCAGGACGAGCGTTTATAATACGATTGTTCGTTTTTCGCTCAAGAGTAGGTGTATTATGTACAAATGGTTTTGTGTGTGTGTGCTCGCGGGCGCATACGTATATAGTTTATTTGGTCTGGCGGATTTTTACAAAAGGCATTATTTACGTGCGAGATGCGCCTTTGTGGATGTTGCCAACTAAAAGCCATCATCGCCGCCGCCGCGATCGCGAACGCGTTAACTCGTAAACAACAGACGGCCGCCGCCCTCTGTATACATATATACATATATGAATAAATAATAATAATAATAATAATAATATAATAATAATATTCATAATATAATAGTATTTCGTGTAGCGCGTTAAAACCGCGTTGTTCCACGCGACGAAAATCTAAACGATTCGACCGGCATCCCGAATAATTCTCAACGGGTAGGTACACGTATAAAGCATTTCGTGTTTATGTGGTCCCTCTATATAATATTATTATATTATACATTATTATTATGTGTACACATAATATTATATTATTATCTGTTTGCAGGACGACATGGTCGAACCGCAATGCACGGAAAAGGGTTAAGGGAATAATAATAATTGTGCTCGAGGAGTCATGTGTATATACTTAGTCACTTCGTCACATCCCCTCGGCCGGCTCACTAACGTCGTAAACGAAAAGGTCGTCCATTGTGCCGTCGTTTTCGTTCCGTACAATATAATATATAATGTCATAGAGTACGTACGTAGTATAATATAATATATATAAGTAGTTTACATATTATATTTATGTACAATGATTATATTGTCTAATCGGCTGTTACCCGCCAGAAAATATAACACACACATAATTCCAATAGCCGATCTCCCATGTTATGTTATTCGTCAGCACTGTTTGCGCTGTTAGCCGATAAAATATTCTATTAACCCTTCAACCCTCGTGACAATATAACGCAATATGATATTATATAGTAGAATTCAATTGGACCGAATCCTGTTGGAGGTCACATTATACGATCAGTGATGAGTCAAAAGAAAAAATATAACAAGATTCAGCTGCTAAACGTAAAATAAAGATTTTTTTTCTGGATAACGATAAATATAATACCGTTGTTATCCATATAATAAAATCGATTTATACAACTGTTTGCATGCCAATAACAATTAAAAGAACAATTTACAATATCAACAGGTATGTAATAAAAATAGTATAGGTACTAATATTATATTAATATCCATGTAAAAGTATGATTCAGAAATACGTAATTTAATAAATAATTACAATACCCATCAAATAATATATACATTTCCGTATTGTTAAGACGTAAATACTATTCATTCATTCATCTATTCGGCACAAAAAAAGAAAACACCTAAAGACATTATCATAGTATTATACCTACTTATTATATGTACCCCGTTGGATAATATAATTTCCAAGTTGTAAATTAACAATAAATCTAAACAGGCACACAGCTAAAGCCTAAGACTGCATGTCAATTTGTCAGTAGGTTTGTTATGTTGTCAATTACTGAAAACGTACACATCACTAGATAATTTTTTCTTAAAGGATGTTAGCGCAAAATTTGTTTTCTCTCTCAGCCAACGCGTGCATCATAGATGAAAAACGCTTTCACGTAAAATCGTTTTTTTTTTCATGATTTTTGAGTAATCATAGAGTAAAATAATCACCCATTACAACAATTATAGAGGATAATATTTTTTAGGGTTTGATATATCTGTTTTATATTTTATTATTATTTGACTTTGTAATCCACTTTCAAAATGAAAAAAAAAGTCTTAAAATATATAAAAAATTATGTTTCAATCATTTATTTTGATACAATATTTAGACATAAAGATAATAATATTATGTCAAACCTACCCTCAAATATAAAATTCTCAATAATTGTTCGTAATGGGTAATTTTACTCTTATGTCACTCAAAATTATATATAAAAAAATGATTTTGCGTGAATTGTTCTTGTGTTTCATGGGCCAGAGAGAGAAAACAAACAGTGTGCTGACCATCATCTTAAGAGAATACCACACCCACGTATTATGTATGTAGGTCCGATTAACAAACGTACTACATAGATGATATTTGAGTTCAACAGTTCCAATTTTGTGTAGTCTATTTTGAGTAAAATATTAAACTATTATCAAACATAAATTTACCTTATGTTTTAAGAAAATTATCTGTGTTTTCATACATTCTTTTTTACAATGTTTCAATTTTTTAACGAGTTATGCGAATTTTTAAATTGTAATAATTTACATAAAGGTGCTCTACTCATAACTAGCTCAAAAATTTAAACATCTATCAAAAAAAAAAAATCTGTAAAAAAAAACAATAATAATACATTCTTATCTTTAAGTTTGATGATAATAATATAAGGTTAATTCACTCTCTATTATTATAAGTTACTACACAAAATTTGAACTGCTGAACACTAATTGTCTTTGTCGTACGATTGTCGGACGGAGACAACACACGTGGGTGTTGCGTACTCTTAACACATGTATATCATATTGTATAATGTTCTTCACAATATTATTATACACGTATAATATAGAAACAATATTAATATTGATTTATATGTTTTATATTATCGATACAAATCTATGTTTAGATATTTTGTTAAGTATTTCTAAATTAACATGTTTTATTTTTCAAATATTATTCTTATAATATAACATAAAATTCCAATAAAAATATTATATACCACGGTCCATCCAAAATATTTTTTGTACACCTATATATAATGATTGTACATTCATTGCATTCAAATTGATCCCAACTATTACAGTGACCTAATTTTTGACGGCATACAGTCGATATTCATTATAACTAAAATTCAGCAGTAGTGGCGGCAGAACAGAGGTGACAGCAGGGGAAGTAGACAGCAACCATATGATTTTGCCCCTCCCCTTCAACGAAAAAAAAATGTTTGTACAACTTTATAAATAATAAAAACTAATATTTAAATTTAAATTAATATTAATTGTTATTTATCTTATCGTGAATAAAAATATTTAATATTAAAATTTTGAATAAACAAAGTAATTAGATAATAAATTAATAAAATCACTGATATTTGCAGGTTTACAAAAAAAACGTTCGAAATCGGTTATAAGTCTATGACATGATAATTTATATTATTGTTGAAAAAATCCATATCAAGTAAACTAGAAAAGACTGTCAAGTTTGTATCAGATATTAATATTCTAATATTACTAATTTTATTAAATAAGTTAGAAACAAACAAGTGTTTGTAATTCATTACTTACTATATAACTATTTATTAGTAATTACTCTTTGTCAAAAGTTGTTTTAATTACCCACAGACTTTGTAAGTTATCCTGGTACTGCATATAATGCTGTATACCAATTATATTTGCTTGTGTGCTAATCTTGTATGCTTTGTATCTACAGACATTTAATGAAATTTCGCTTTTATGCTGTATTGTGTTTGTATGATAGGATGTGCTGAAGCCAGGAATCGGAATGGACCGTAATATAGATCCGATCCGAAAAAAACTAAACATTTAATCGTTCTCGGACACAAACCAATTTTATATAAACATTAAACCTAGGTACTATATCTGTAAATACATTAAACTTATAATTGAGTTATGTTATATAATATTAAGTGTTTAGAAAAAGAAAACCAATGGTTCTGGCTGAGTCCTGGAAATGATATACTTTTATAAGGTATGTTTACATCGAAAGATGTGCTGAAGCCAAGACTCGTAATGGACTGTTATGCAGACACGGGTCACAAACGAAGAAAAGTTAATCATTCTTGTTCATAAACAAATTGTACACAACAACTAAACCTACTGTATTTGTATATAACTATTATATTATAATTTTATACATTGTGTATTTAAAAAATATTATTTTATGTTCTAGTTCAGTAATTTTTAAAAATTGTAAGCTCTAACTGAATAAAAAAATGATAACATTTTATACGGGTCGTGTAACACCTTTTCCCTAAATATGCGTCTCGTCGGGGTGAGGGGGGGGGTAGGATGATAACGGGTCTCGAGGAGACCTAACTTATAGTTACACTCTCTATATTTTCCCCCCTCCCCTCCATCTGAAAAATAGTTCTTGCACTCCTGTACAATAGCAGCACTAAATTTTGCCGGTTTCTTAAATTTATTTTACCTTGGATTTGTATATTTATGTGATCCCAGTATTAAAGTCTTACACACACGCATTTGTACAGTTTTATGTCACGTAGTTTTATCTTGTGGATTTCGTACAAAAAAACGCGTAAATAAA
Organism: Metopolophium dirhodum; assembly: GCF_019925205.1. Lineage (NCBI taxonomy): Eukaryota > Metazoa > Arthropoda > Insecta > Hemiptera > Aphididae > Metopolophium > Metopolophium dirhodum. Next base: position 55,095,361 of record NC_083560.1, on the reverse strand, counting down.
TATATTTTTTTTTAAGTACAAAAACCGATCGTTCACTGTTTTGGAAATACATTATTGTATTATGTTGTATTATTTGGATTTTATATTATAATATATACAATAATATACGCAAACAGTGTACGTATAGAGCATTGACATATAATACATCATAATGTCAAGTCATAAGTTATTACTTACTCATAAAATCATAACCATCGCCCATATAATTATGTACGTGCACAAGTTTTTTTTTCAGATCCCGCCAAAACTTTATAGATGGATATTTTTGTGAAATATAATATTTTTACGAACTTACTGTTTAGGTACCTACATTAAATTACCTTCTTCGGTCTATCTAGACGGAATCTTTTGTTGAATAAATCACAAATTCTTTGATATTATTGTGTAAATTAAATTAAATTTAAATATTTGACTTTTTTTTTCATAATTCAATATTTTCTTTACGTCATAGTGATTATTGACAAACGTATATACTTATTTACGTTTGGTAAATTTGTAGTTTTTGGTATGTAACCTATATTATATAATTTGTTTGACGAACGTCAAAATTTGTACGGCAATGGTAATTTAATAAAAAATTTAATAAAATGGGTGGGACGGTAACATAAGATGTCCTCGCTGACAACTATAACTCATAAACATTGTAGTTTAGCACTTCCCTTCTTATTGTACAACATTTATGTGCATTTTTACAATAATTTTCAAATACAGATTTTAAAAATTAGATTTAGTTAGTGATGTGCTAAGCTACAGGGTGAATATTTTGCTAGCCATGTTTTTTCGAATAAATGATTTTCCAGGCCAACTGAAATCGAAAAATACCTATGTGCGTATAAATACTGACATAAATGGTAAATACATGGTAAATAGTGGAACTGGCTTACCATGGGGTAGTTTGAAAAGTTGACGTTTGCAAATTATCCTAAAATTGCATACAAACAGATGGAGTGACTCGAAATAATTGAGAAAAGCAGTAAATCGATTTTGTTTTTTTTAGATATTAAAAAATGAATAAAATCGCAAATACTTGAAATATCATTATATACATTATGATATAATTTTCAAAATATTTTGGATAACTGCATGCATAGATCTTTCAAATTTCTACTTTTCTTATTTTTAATCAATTTATATTGATAACATTTTTGTAAAATAGTTTTGAGTAATAAAATTTGAAAATGTAACGCAATGTTCCTCAATTTCTCATAATACTTTTTTACCGCAGTTAAAAACGTTAAAAGTACATAATCCCATTTTTTTTTTTTATTCGATATTAAATTGGTGATCAAATTGTGTCTCGTTGATATAATATATCATATTATTATCATATAACATATTATATTAGTTAGTTTTTAAATTATTTTCATGATTTCAATGATGATAGTGTAGAATCCTATAGCGTAGAAAAATATCAGGTTAATTTGGTTTTTTGTTCATCAAATGTATTGTTTCAATATCAATTATATTATGAAAAGCTATTTTCCAAAAATGTTTACATTCGTATCACCCGTTGCATCAATTAGCATGTAGGTATTATGATAAAAATATTCCATTATTTAATGATGGTTATTTTATAATAACTGAAATAATTGAAATTACCGATATTTCAGATATGAAGCTTGTATTTGATACATTTAATATATTTTATAAAGGCAGAGCGATATGATACAAACAATAATTTATTGAAAGAAGGGTGGTGGGATGGACCATCCAGTTATGTGTATCCAATCCTCCAATGTTCCCTATCAACTGTTCGTGTTATCCAGATTTTCTACATTTTTCTAATTACCTATATCATCCCAACTCAAACGGGATCTCCAAAATTGGCCTTTTCTCTGAAACTGGATTCTCTTTCATGATAATGCGTAAAAGCGGGTCCAGCCTACTGAATGCTTCTGATCCTGGTTGTGTCCAATATATTTTGTTTCAGGAAAAATCTCTCCAAATCGTTATTTTCTCTTGCTCTCCACTCTTCTTACTTTATAAGAAATTTAGAACACCGTAAATTAATTTGTACCTATTTTATTTGGACTTCGTTTAATATTACCGCGGTTTCCAAAATTAATATGATTGAGTTTTAAGTTCAGAGATTATTATAATACCATGGTAGATCACATGCCACATGAATGTTATTTTATCTAGTGAAAACTCATTATTAATATTTTTCCTTTGGACGTTATCACCCCTAAATAAAAAATAATAAATTAAGCATCATAGGTAATAATATAATATAGTGAACCTGTTACATTAAATTTAACTGTAAAGTTATTACAAATATTATTCGCGCAGGTGCACTTGTTTATTTAAAATTTATTTGACTGAAAAATTGTATATTTACCATTCAAAAATATTTTAATTTGTTTGAATAATTCACTTCGTTTACTTAAACTCGTCTTTATGGTCCATGTTTGATTTGAATTCGACAAACACCGTCATTCTTTCATTATATTTCACTAAATTCTTGTACTTTTATAAATTCTTAATTATATTTTACTCTTAGGTATATAACATATTGCACTCGTTTTTATAGAGTATAGATTGTCGCAAACACGTTACGAAGAATTAAAAAAAAATGTATATATCCCACATAGAATAACACCAACAGCAAAAGGGGCAGTAGAAATACAGAACGATTCGATTTAATAGCAGCTACGAACTGGATAGGTATTTACGTCGCTCAGTGGTAGTTCATATACACCTGTAGAATCACAGATAATATTATATTATTATCAACCGTAAAATATCATCAAAAATTCCTTCAAAATATTAACGGACTGCCGACGATATTCGAGTATTCCATATTTCCATTTATAACTTGATCGGCTATAATAATATATGATAAACTCACATTCCATATATTACGACAGGTAGTTGTAATATCATGTGATTGTGATGGGATATGGTCGAATTGTAATTATTTTTGTCGAGTTGCCCAGCTGGATAGAAACATGTAATGGCCGAATCGCACTCTGATAAAATTTAATATAGATAATTTTCGAATTACAATTCCTAAAATCTCACTCGGTGCACAACAAGCCTACTTAACACGTTATTTACAAGTTTGTCTCTATAAAATGTTTAATTTTCATATAGGTCATATTATATCAATGTCATTCACTCTTGAAGATTTGTAAATAAGTTGACGAATAATAATGATTACCCTGCAAAGGCGGAATAAAGTATGTGACATTGTACACACGAGTGCATATTATATTATAGATACAACTGTCAACTAAAATTAATATTTATAAGTTCTATAAAATTATCAGATCGAGTGCAATTCAAACATAACCTTTTTTGAAACCAAGTGCTATTCAAACATTACTTTTGTTGACAACGAGTGCAATTTGAACATTTCGTATTAGGTAAAGAGTACAGTTCGATTACGCACTCGGTACGTGATCTATTATCCCTATCTATATAACCTACCTATACATAGTAATTGTTTGAGATTTTGAGAGTTGATTTGTACGCTAAAAAATAAGATCGATATTTATTATGATAGCTTTAAATGTTGTACTCTCCACCGATACAACTTCGATTAAAATCATGTCGTCGAAGAACTTTGCTTAGAATCACACATTAAAAGCTCGAGAAGATTTTAAAAATAAACTATTTCTTTGTTGTACAGCCGCATTGTAAAGGTCCCATAAATTTCTGGTGACCAGCACTGTTTGGTATAACGAGTAAAAAAAAGACAATTTATTTATATCCTTGTTTATTATATTTTTTTGTAGATAATATCTCTTGGTCAGTGGCGGTGGTCGTAGATAATAATATTATTCGGGTATATTCCCCAGGTAGTAGGTCAGTCCGGATATTGTGCCGCACCAGTTTCCGTAGGTACCTACACATTTATAATGATATTTCTTTGTACGTAAACGATTTATTTATAATTATTATCATCACAAAAACATAAACACGCAATATTTCTTCTAACGGGATCTGTACACTGGCGCCATTAAAATTGTTGTACCGGAAATTCGTATTTTGGTTTTTGAATATAATGCGGGATGAATAGGCTGTATAGGCTTTCAGTCCACAAAATTACTATACATTTTCTCTGAACGTCATGATTCCAAAAATGAATAATTTACTGTTTTGTTTAATTATTAAATAAGTATTTATCTACAAGCATACAATTTAAAATATAGGTATACATTTTGAATATTTTAAGTAACGTCGAACGTTAGTATGCAATGATACTGCATCGGGGTTTTGTGTAAATATAAAAAATCAAAAAAACTTGAAAACCCTTGAGTATAGGTATTACGAGATTTGACGGAAAAGATAATAGATTTGAATAAATAATTTAGGATGGCCCTCCTAAAAGAGCCTCAGGTAGGAAGTGGAGCCCCCTCACACCTCTCACCAGTCACTAAGCACATCGTCGAGGCCTGCCTTGGTCGAGTATTGTGTGATAATGGTTGACTTAATTAGTTTAAAAGAATCGCCAACCATGTATTTAAGTATAATAAATAGAATTCGGAATGAAAATGCACTAAAACATGTAAGAAATGCATACCCAGTAAAAATAATAATGGTAAAAATTTACCTCATAAAATGGTAAAATGGTAAAATAAATCTTTAAATATTATATCTAAATTAAATATTTTAATTACCTACATTTAATTCACGCTCTTAAATTATTTATAGTATCGGAATAAACCTAACACCGGGTAGTGGGTATGTTTCCCCCACATAATATAATAATAATATTATTACATTATACCACAGATATACACTCCTTCAGAAATTAAATTGTCAACACTTTCTCCGCGGTTCGAGACAAACGGGCTAGGTATAATGTCGGTCTGCTCGTGATGAATATATACATGCTTTTTAGTGTAGAATTTAAGTAATATTACCCTTAACGTTATTCCGGTATCCTATATTATGATGTATTAATATTATAAACAAAGTGAGTTAGGTTGCCATAAGCCAACCATCGTGATGCTCATCTCCTGGTCTCTCTATTTTTTTTTATAATATGTTATGTATTATGAGCATATTCAAATTATAAATTTCAAATATGTTTAAGCTTACCAACGGCTACATACATCTGTGTGCTCTTAAATCTAAGAGGTTTTTTTTTATAAAAATGATTTTAAAAGAGTTAATTATCAAATTAAATGGTTTAAATGAAGGAGTTGGTTCTAAGTAATTATTGTAGGAATATCAATGTATTTCAACAGCCGTGTCAAATGTGAATTACTTATTTCTCTGTATAAAGCGACTATTTGCTAATTTCATTATGATATTTTCAGTGGATTTGAGCGAATACTTTCAAAATTTGTGTGGAATCATTTTATGGCGAAACAATTACCTAGTAATAATATTTAAATGTTGAAATGTAGTTTTCACAAAAACATTTTTAAAAAAAATGAAAAAATAAAAAAACTCAGACGATCTTTTCTTTGATTGCCCATTAGTATATAGTTGATGGACACAGCAGACACAAAATAGTTTGCTGTGTACATGGATAATATTCGATTTTATATTATATAATAAAATTAACATAAAACCAAACGAGTACGACAAAGGTCGAAAATGAAAACAATTTAATCTACGTGTATCTGTGTCTTAAAAATAAAAACTAAATATCGGGTTGATATATATTTATATACTTTTTGTTCTCTTTATTATTTTTAGGTTGGCAAGTTATTTCTGTTTTGTTTTATACCATAAACCAGTAAATCGCCACGAATTCAGTTTCCAAGCATCTGTTCGATAGTTGTATGCTTCAATGCTCGAATCCCAAATCCATAGCATATCAGACCACTACACCACAAACTATTATAGTAGGTAGAACTGACCATTATTTTTAGGGTCGTTGTAACCGAACGAGGCAATTTTTTTTGTCTGGAACTATAATATATTTTTTTTATGGTCTTGTGAAACTTATATGATTAGAAAAATGCACGTACTATTTTGATTAACTAACTTAAATAATAATATACATATTGTTATGTCATATAATGGGCAATAATACGAGCATTATTAATAATTTAAACAACATTATCGTTCTTAACCTGATTAATAGGTACATTTACAAACTAGTATCATAATAAATTACCATTTTTGACGAGGACTGGGACGACTTCAGTCGTCGTCCGTTCGAAATTAATTATATGTATGAGAGAGGGTCATCACAGATACCAAATGCAAAATTGAATGTACAATAATGTATATATTATGATAATTTATTGGCATAACATACAAATGTAATTTACACTATCATTCATTTTGATGAGTGATCAGACTTGTAGCTGGCGTCCAGTTGGTGATGGTTAGACGTCACAAAGTTAAGTCACGGCCTTCCCACACGGCATTTGAGAAATTATAATATTTTGTGAATGTCTTAAAATGCTTGAATAATGAATATTTTACTAATAATATTGTATAAATATTTTCTTTTCATAATAACAAAATATTGTACTATATTATTGCATAAAAATGTTAACTTCATATTTTTCTAAAGTTTCCGTAAAAATTTTTTGTAAACGTTTTATAGAAAATATTTTCAAAAATATGAACTTCTTGGCTAAAGAATATAACTAAAATATTTCCTAATTATTTACGCAACTTTTTTAAATATTTTGACAGCCATATAATGTTTCTGAATTTTTTTCATTATAGTTAGGAAATATTTTTGTGCTGTGTAGATTATACCGACTGACCAGTAAGTCCAGCCCGATTGGTTACTATCGTGACCAGGTAAGGTGGGACAATCGACTCAATTACGTTGTTTGTGTCAAAACAATCGGGGGTGGGTGTAAATTCACGTTGCCTCTCAACTTTGGCCAATCGATTCTAGAAAAATTGTAATCATTTGTAAATTAATTAAGAATATTTGTAAATTAAATTATTAGAATACTTGGAAAAAAAACAAGAGTCAGGGGGCTAAATTCACGCAGCATCTGATTTTGGCAGATCAATTCTAGATAAATTTGAAATAATTGTGAATACAATTTGGGAATTTGTAAATTAATTAAAAAATTAGAAATAAAAATAAAATTGAAAATTGAAGTTGAAGTTGAATTCAAACCTTGTTTATTTAAAATTATTTCCAATCACTTTTTAACGGTCAACTAACTCTACATTAGCCAACGTGTAGTAGGGCGGAATTGATCGGCCAAAGGGAGGTGCTAACTAAATTTGAAAACACACCCATTTTGTTTTTTGATGTCTAAATTTTCTGATAGTTAAAATGTTGAATGAATTTACAATTTGTTCAAAATCTGTCCAGTAACGTTCGGGAAATTTGCCCCCTCGACACTTATTTTTTATGGCCAAGGGCCGAGAGCGTTTACAGAATTGGAGATTAAATTTCCAATTATTTACATTTACCGTTTGAAAGAATTTTTAAAATGTTTGCAGGGAGCCAATGTTATTATATTACATACTTGTGCAAATGGGCTCTCCGCATTGCAATTTGTGATGTTCTACTCCGTTCATCCAAACTTAAAATGCATAAAGATCAAAATCTCTTTGTTAAATTATATTTATGTATACGGCAACGTTTCTAGACATGTATTCCGTTTTTGGTTATGAAACACAATATATTATACTGTCATTAAAAATTCAAAAGTATTCAGTTGTTTCACCAATTAAACATAATTATATTATAATGTATGAGTAACAATAAAAAGGCAATATACCGTTTTAGAGCCCTCGTGTATCTTAAATATTTTTCGAAAAGGAAAACTACGATTAAAGTGGAACCATCCCGTCAGTGGTGCCCGCAATAACTGATCATGATATTATAATATACATATTGTGTTATATTTATAGTCGTTGGAATATGAAGGTACATAATAGTATGTGGACTCTATAATTAAATTCCTTTGGATCCCGTACAGTGTATAGACAATACGCACACACGTTAAACGATGAGTAGGTATAACTGACAATGAGATACGAGCATTTCGGTCGAATGCATGTTTATTGCATACAATTATTATACCGATATACCTACTATAATCGACATTGATGGAACCACTCCATAAATCGTGGTTGCTTGGTTGTGTGCATATTATATTACAATCATGCAACAGTATATTTTAGTGTAATTATTTTCCCCGTAAAGACCATAGATGCAATTAACTAATTTAGTTGTATTAACTAAATTGGTCAATATATTATTCTGCGATATAAAATTTTAAACTTGAAGCATTCTAAACGTAGATATACGTCATCATATCTACGGTATGTTTAAATATTGTAGAAGACGCTAGTACGTCTGTTTAAAATATTTAATTTTACAGTGTTGTAATTATATAATTGTTTGCTTAAAAAAATCAGTTGATAACGTTGGTATAACAATAACTTTATTAAGTAAACTTAAGTAAACTTAAGTATAGTTAATAATATATTTTATAGTTTCGGGCGATAGGATTTCTTCGTAAGAGCTAATAAATTCCCACTACACGGAAAAAAAAATAAACTAAAACCTCTAAGCGTATAAATTCAAGTCTCAAGATTAATATTAATAACATAACAAAGATAAAATGTATCATAATATTATGATAAATAATATATTCGCAAAAATATATATAAAAAAAATATCAAACCATAAATCGGGGCTCAGGACAACACCAGATATTTAAGGTATTAAAACTTTAAACATTGTTAAAAATTGGTGACATTTTGTCAACGTTTATTAAAACGAAAATAATTCAAATACTTGTAACACTAATAATTCGGTTCATCTTTCTCTCATTAATATTCATTATCCATATCTACTTGTTCAATATTTGAGTTCTGTTATAGAGAGCACCTTAATTTCTCCTTGTGAAGTAGCACATCATTTTTGAGAACGAAGTTTCACATACGTATGTGAAGCCAAAATGCATCCAAATACGCCATACAAATAGATCAAATATCCATTACGTATGAAAAACCGACATTAAAAAAATATTTTGATGGTCCATTTATTGCCCCTTTGCGGACCCCCTTGTATCAGCCCCTGTGGCAAAATGTATTCTTAAACATTAATTGTATCTCGTAATTAAAATGTGCATAAATAGTAATAATGTAAAATTAAGTATTTATTCATATATGTGTCTGTTTAATTAATTTATAGTAAGATATTGAATCAATTCATTTTGATATTTTGGTATAGGAAATGTTTCACGCAGTCATCAGATTTACTCATCAAGCTTATTTTATCGTAACACACTATAAAAAAACCTTTTAAAAAAAGTCACTATTATAAAAGCTATGCAAAGAACGGTTAGATAAGTCCAAGACCGGGTGATGAATAATGACGCTAAAGTATAGCACAAGTCGCCAACCACATACTAAGATCCATTCGGAACAGAATATTTGGATGTTGTGCTTTGAAATGGATAGGAGATATATATTGAAAGTGATAAAGGCAGTAAAAAAACTGAATTGCATTTGATAGATATATTATGTACTTTATTTTGGTGGGGGAAAAGACGTATGGGCGTATAAATACCACCCGGGAAGAAAAACAATTTAAATATTGAATATTTGTACGGAAAAGAATGAATATTGGCATACCGACGGATATAATATAATACATATAATAATTATTCAGCATGGTATATAGGTATACGCTTAGAGATTCGATCTTATCTATACTGCTAGGAAATTATTAATAATAATAATAATAACAATAATATCTGATAATAATTTTAAAAAAAATAGGATGTGTGTACCTACACTTCTAGGTTATAATTAATATTTAAATATATTGTAATAATATGTACTGTTAAGTGTAAGGTAGCGATATAATAAATAAAGTGTAGGTACGCCGGCCAGACACACAAAACCAACAATAACCTCGTGGTTTATTTAAGAAAATATTCTGCTTTCACCGGTCGACATTTCTATACACCCCCTCCCTGCCACCACCAATCGAATGGGAAATGGTGGTGTCCATGTCAGGGACTGGAACCGGAACCGAAAGAACCGGTTCTGGAACTGGTTTTTGGAGAAAATATATGAACCGGAAACGGAACCAGAATCCATATTTTACAATGCTTAGAACCGGAATTAGAACCGGAACACCAGTATAATATTCCGGTTTTCCGGTTCTTTTAGGTTCTTATCGGTTCTAAGAAAAAGTCCTGTATCTGGACAAATAACTGGACATTTTATTTAAATTGGATTTCGTTGTAATCAAATAATTATTTTTCATAGAAATATTTTTGTTTTGTACATAGTAAGATGTGGTATTTTTAAATTTTAACTCGAAATCATCGTATTATAAGTACGACCGAGACTGATTAATTTACACACATACGGGTTGCATTTTTCATTGGTAATGTACCCAGAATGGTCGACAACAATTATGTGTTTTTCTACAATCTTTACCAAATATCTACGACTATTACGAGAAATAATATTTATATAGTTATTTATAACTCTGTCTCACAGTCTCAAACACAGTCACACAGTCACACATTGACACATACGAGTAATTTACGACTTATTAATCTTATGGTCATACTGTAATTTTATGTTTTGCTTATTAGTTATTAGCAACTTCTAAGAACTAAACCCAGTACACTTGTTAATCATTTAAAATCATTTTTGAAAATTTAATACACTTCTTAAATTAATGATTTCTAACCTAGTAAAATTATTAAATTAATTTCTGATTTTATTAATAACTGTTTAATTCTTTAATTACCCACCTAATAATAAATGATTTCAAAATTATTATATAACCAGTTTTATTAGTTTTCATTTTCCAGTATAAATTTAAGAAGGAGGTTCAAAAAGTTCTAATAATATCTGGATGAATGTAACAAACTAACATTACACTATTTTAAATTAGCAATTATTAAATTAATTTTACAAACTTAAATAAATTGAGTAAAATTAAAAAAAGTATATAGAATGTATTTTAAATACTTTTTGAATGGATGTATTTGTATTTGTATTTAAATAAAATTTTAAAAGTATATTTTATAAGACTGGGCCAAGTTATGACTTTATGAGTAAAAAATCTTACAAAAATGTTTGAAAAAATTCATTTTTAAGAACCGGTAAGAACCGGAATTTACCGGAACCGGAACCCATATTTTGCAATTTTAAGAACCGGAATCGGAACCGGAACCTATTATTTTTTTTTTATAAGAACCGAACCAAAACCAGAACCGGATAAATCCTAAAGGTTCCAGTCCCTGGTCCATGTATGCATACAACTGTATGTTGGTGGAATTGGTCATTACGTTTTCTGTGAGTTCAGGGTTATGCACATTGCACATTCGTTTGGGACGGAAAAGAAAAAGTGACGTGATTTCCATGTAACGAACAACGTGAACGTTCTTGATAACAAAAATATGTAATAGTGATAAATATTAATATATATTATTTAATATTTACAGAATCTCAAAATCCAATTTTATTGTGAAAGTCGAGGAAGAATATGACACGGCACAATAAATTGTACATCAGTACAATATAAATCAGTATAATGATATGTAATTTAATTTTGGTATATATAAAAACTTGTATTTGTTAACATTTTCGAATTGTCCTCATATTAGGTATGTACCTATTAACTAGGTATAAAATAATTAAATTCAGTATCAATAATGAATTATCGTTAAGTTTAGATAAATCATTTTCAAATAGTAAATTCCTTACACGCAGTTTAGACGAGTGTTTAACATTTTTTTTATAGTAACAACAAAATGAAAGTTTTCAAAATGTTCTATTCTTTTTGTCGAAAACTTTCAGCGAGTCTTCGAAAACATGTTATTTTACATCTGTGTAACCCACAGAGTATAATTTACCTATATTCAGTATAGAAACGGTGGAATGGCACTTTTTATTTATGTATCAAAACTACGTAGGTACTCAAGGTACATATACCAAAATATATTACAACAATAATTTATCGATAAATAATGAGTGTAACTTTATGGATTTATATTATATATACACTATACAGGACAATTCATAAAACATGCTCACCCCCATTCTTGTCACCAATAATGCAGTTATTTAAAATCTTATACTTAAAAACCATTATTTCAAATTCTTGATATTTTTTGACTACTTAAGGGGTATATCGTAGAGTTACAATATTCTGTTTTACTAAATAAACCCCCCCCCCCCTTTTCAACTGTAAACTATTCAGTAGATTATTTTTCTGAAAAATCTAACGTATCAGTGCTAAACATAAAAGGTCCATGGTTTATATGAGGCTATGGTGATTTGAAAACTTTAGTCATTATAATTAATAATTTGTAAAAATTTCCCAAGTATAATAAATAATAGTTCCAATAATACATCTGTCATTTATAATTTTATAAAACCATTTTAAGGACTATAATTACCCATAGTACAAACATTTTGAGAACTAAAAAACTATTCATTCAAATTTTGAATTAGGTACATCAAAATTTTCAAAAAAATTATCCACTAAATAATTTAGAATGAAAAAAAAGGTTATCATTTGAAAATCAGAAGTTTGTATAGCCACAGAACACTACTTAAGTATTACAAAGAAATACAAGGATTTGGAAAAATTGTCTTTGAGTATATTTAAAAATTCCAAAAACCAGACTTTGAATAAATACGATATTAAATGAATAATGCAAGATTAGCATTTTTAGTAAATCACCCTGTATATATACATATATATATTATAAATTACTTAAAAAACCATAGCAACCCGCCGAGCTTAATTAGTGACTTTAATGTAATCTTAATGATATCATTCCTTAAATGACTATACATGATAAAAGGTAATAATATTATTGTCTACTTACGTATATTACTTTAGTTGCCTTGACAAAATAATAATTATATAATATTCTAATAGTGAAATAGTAATGTTAAACTTTCTTTTGAAGGTAGGTTACATATATATATATATATATATATATATATATATATATATATATATTATATACTACACATTTATATTTAAAAACTATAGTATACCAATTTATTATGTTTTACCGGAAGAGTTGAATGCAGGTAGGGGGTGCTTTTCGAAAAACTATGTTTTGGTTAGTAGGTATAAAATACGGCATTACCCGCGGAAGCTTAATGCTCAGCCTAGAGGTTTAATTTTCTAACGCACAACCTACTTAAGTATTATATTTGTTTAGATATGATAAATATGAAAAACGTCAAGAGATAAAAACTTAATAAATTCTGTTTATAGAACTGCGGACGTACGGGATTAAAAGGGGAGATATCTTTCGGAGCACAAATTACCGAAAAACATTGTTGGCTGACGGCGATATTCCTCGACGTTTTTGCATTACAGTGCTGTACGTGACCCCACAAGTTTACCTGATGTTTTCCTACGACTTGTTATTTATTAATTTACGTTAAATTCTGTACACTTGAAACCTCATATATATTAGTATATTATACACATCAAAGCATTACACCATGTTTAACATCTTCATTAAATTTTACCATCGCCAAAATTATACAATCGGATTTATTTTCACTTAAAATAAACATTATAATTGACTCGTTGCATAATAATACAATTAGAAAATTGTCATTAACTATTTTGGTTATATACAAAAGGTGTGTTATTAATACTTTTACTATTTAGGCGTTTTTTTTTATATTATACTTTTATGTTTCTGGTGTCACAGCGTACCTGTACCTGTGTATCTATACGATATGCATACCTACTATACGTAATGAATAATGAGATTACCTTTGCAGAATCACGACCGTAATAATTCAAACTCCAATGCAGTATTCACAATTTTTGTGCATATTGACCAATATATCATAACACATTTTATTATTATTTCAATAAAGTCAAAAATAATTCTGTAGGTACCTACCAAATATACGAGGACGGACTGTTGGGTACGCGTTACAGATGAAATGCTTAACGCAATGGCAAACAGCCGACAATAATTTGTATATAGTCTCTTTTGTAATAATTTTAAACATTAACAGAACATTCACTGTCTCGGCTCTCCAAAACCACCGACTCGTTCAACACCTGTTGATTAGCCCAGTCGTACACGGTATAGTCGTATAGAAAGGTATAGAAAGGCGAAACACTGAAATTTGCAATGTTGGACGTGCCCGAGTGCAGACATTTTTATAGTCAGAGTATTTAGTAATTATAGTCACAGCATGCGTGTACACTACCGCAATATCATGATCAAATGTATAATATTATTATTATATCTATATCCCGGCGGAATTTAAGTTCAAACGATCCGGACTTCGCGACCAAAGTTACGCACTGCGGATGTAGATCGACTTCTTTTATAGCTATGTGTTTCACTACCGGTTCACGTAATTATACAATTAATGTATTATCAGTAGTCCTCACTCTCTAGGTATATAAGTACTTTAGAATATATAATATTACGGTAAATAGGTTTACTCTTAAGACTTTTAAGAGACAACAATAATATATTACATTTAACAATAACCGTAAACTTTTAGTTATTCAGATTTTTGCATATTTCATAGATTATTATATTTTTTTTTTGTGCAATATTCGACCTCTTTTGAAATTATTTCAATATGAACATAATACAATATATTACAGCTAAAGAAAGACGGGTGAGATGTTATTAATAAGTAAAAATATATATTTGTCGTAACTACTACGATTATTTGGTGATTCGGTGACATTAGATTCTACATTCTATACGATAGCCACGTTCAGTCCGAGTGTACAAATTGTCGGAAACATTTTAATATTATTTTTCCAACGTTGTTGCCAAAAATGTTTCTGATTTCACGTCGTAAGCTGTAACGTATTTGAATGTCCGTGACATTGTCAGAAACATATATTTCCGACAGATGTATGCTGGTCAGGTTGTCTGGACGAGGCTGAAAAATTTTGGTATGGTGCATAAATATATTATTGTCTTCGGAAAGACATAGGTATAATGTTACACAGGTACATATATATAGGTATTTACCTACTTTAAATCATACGCGATTGTGCGCATATTTGGAATTATACCAAACACAAATGAAACCTAACGTATAAGTAAATAGTAATAATATCTATAATAATGTTTGAATGGATTCAAATTGGATAATTTTTTTGTGTCATATTTGCTGTCCAAGTTCTAGAAAATAATAAACAGTTTCTTTCAAAAGTAATTTTTCTTGAGATAAGTGGATAAATTTGCAACTGTCTACAGAAAAGGCGTAGTTTTTATTCTGTGTATAGATAATATAATATTATGTACATTATAGTATTATACTATATACAATATTACTATACTACATTAGGATATTATTTGTGGTGATAAAATATATGAACGGACTATTTCTGTGCAAATCTGTGTGGCAAATCGGAAGAATTTCGATTCTGAATATTGTGTTCATCCACAGACGACTAAAAATATTAAACTGTAGCAGTCTCGACAATTTTTATCGATCATCTACCAAAAATCGTGGTTTATATTATACAGAGGTCGTATTTTTGTTTGTTTAACTGTTGTAGGTATACCTACTAAATTATTAACTAAATATAAGTACCTATAATAGATAACAATATAGTATATCATTATGGCTTTGATTTTTTGCCCACATAAAAATCCATATAATGGTAAATAAAAATCAAAAATATGATCTTACAATAAAAAGCGTATCTTTATATTATTTAACATTATTTACTACTTTTGTATCCAACAACAATCAGAAAATAAAACGTCTTGTACACGTCTTGTACCTACTTAATATTGAGTTATGCCTGAAAAAAAAATTACAATATCGTTGCCTACATGGTATTTATAAAATAAAAGTGGCAAAGCATTGTCACGCGATTATCACTTCCACTTTCTAATTAATTTAATTTAACCATTTGCTTCCACGATGTACCTAATAATGTATGTACCAAATGCATTTCTTTGTGTTAAATCGGTTTGACTTACATCTACATTGCACTTTGCTACAGCTGCAGATACAATAAATAATAATAATTGTCTTATTTCAAATGATGATTAGAAATCAACATAGCAAGAGCCCGAATTGGACATTCCCATTTAACCCACTCATTCTTAATCAACAAACATCCTCCATTCTAACATAATAAATGTCAAGCAAACCTAACAGCTAAGCACACACTATTCAAGATTACCTCCACGCCTACCAAAATGTTCGAATTAACCTGTTTGTAGTTTTATAGCGAACAATTTAGAAGAAGATCTTAATACGATTAAGACGACACAAAAAGCCTAACGTGTCTAATAAATTACAATAATTTAATTGTAAATTAATTTTTCAATGTACACCAAGCTAACAATAACCGTAGATTTTGAAGGTAAATAATGATGATAAATATCGATGGTTAAGAGGCCAAAAGTTGTAAGTAAAATTTTTCTCAAAATCGTTTTATTAGTCCATAGGGTTTATCTGGGTCGTCTTTTCGATTCGGTAAAACATTACAAATCAATATCATAATTAAAACATGTTTTATTTATACTTTAAATTGTTGTGTTTTTAGTGCAAGATAGGTTTTTTTAGTGCACACATATAACAAGTCTTAATTTAATGAGACATACAATAAATAAATTAAAATCTAAACAATAAATCTAAATATCAAGCGGACAAATATAACAAGTCCGGACTTGTTACTTTTGTCAAAAACAATACATTCAATTTTGGACGTGCAATGTTTTAGATAATATTGAATTTGTTTATGTATTTATAAAAAATGAATATATCCGGACGTATTATTTTAAATAATAAACATTTTTAATTTTAAATTACACTAAATAATATGATATCTTCAATTAGCATAAAATATCATTAAACACGGGTTTTATTTGACTAAAAATTTAATGAAAAATGCTACTTTATTATTTTTTACATTCAATAAAAAATTGCAATATTTTTATATTTCTTACTTTTTTATTACAATTATAAATTGAATTTTTTATGTCAAAAAATTAGTCTTACGTACATTTTAACTATTTATATAATAAATTAATTAGAGTTTATATTAAATTAACAACTTTTAATATGTCCATCAAAATCTTATAATATGTCCATGGTAAAAATATATTATAATTGCCATTCATAACAAGTCCCATTTAAATTTAAAAGAAACATTATGATTACGTTGAAAAAAAATGTTAAGACCTAAAAGTAATAATTTACATAATCTACAGAATATTAAACAAATAAATCAGTTGCAACACCGAAATACAAAAATCTACAACACAAATGTTTTGGTGTAGAATAATTTAAAATATTAAAACTGCTCTCCTGTAAAATGTAATGTTTGGGACATACAACTTTTGGCCTCTTAGTCATCGATATATTATAATATTATACAAGGCTGGGCAAGTTAATGATTTTTTTTAACTCAGTTAAGTTAAGTTAATATGCACCAATAACAAAAAGTTAAAAGTTAAGAGTTAATTTAACTCTAGGTTAACTCAATTAAGTTAAAAGTTAATACACACTTTTTGTTAAATTTTTATTAAGTTAAAAAAAATTGATTTGTTTATACAACGCTAGCCTACCTAATTTTTTTCCAACCCAAAACTAAATTTTAGGATATACTGTTAATACTTCATACAGTATTTCCATATAAGTTAGATTCGAATGATAATATACATTTTTTACTTTAAACAATTTACGATACATATTTTTTGACATGAAAACGAAATAGACTGGAACAGTGAAATATTATAAAATTAAAAACAAAATAAATTAACTTAACTTACTTCTTAAAATGAAAAATTAACTCGTTAATTTCACGTTAATTAAGAAAGAAATTTAGTAAGTCAACAGTTAAGTTAATGAAAAGCCAAAAGTAATTAGTTAAGTTAAAAAGTTAAAAGAAAATTAACTTTTTAACTTAACTTTAACTTTTTAACAAGTTAATGCCCACCTTTGATATACACCATCATCACTAACACATATTATTATTATAGTGATCGCACTGTATAATATACGTGTGTTTTCTCGTTCGTCCATCGAGAAGACTGAGGTTATAATAATAAAAAATAAAATAATTGACCGTTATAATTTTTTTCCCCGCATACCTTGCCTTTTGCTGCATAACATTATACGCCGTAACACAGTTTTGCCGGGGTGGACGAGACTTTCTTCCCCGCAGCGATCGACTTCAACGATGAGATATTACACATTAATTCGACGACGCGATATGATTATTATTTCATCGTAATATATTATTGTGATCACCACGACACTTGTAGAAATATAAATATTGGTACACATGACGAGTTTGTTAAAATCTCACATGTGGGACCCGCTCGACGGCAAATAAATAACGAAAAAACAAATACGCCCAGACACGCAGGCTAATAAAAACACAACAGCAATGACGAGTGTGCACTGCAGTGATATCATTTTGGTTGTATTATAAATGAGATTTGGCCTCGGCGTGCGGTCGGGGCAAGGGCGTTATTCGTGGAGAAAAGAAAATATAATATAATATGAACAATGTCGTTATAACATTATGTTTAACACGCACTCGGACACAACACCCGATGCATGCAGTGCCTGAAATGAGAACGATCGACGGTCATGGTGGTTTTTGATGGGTTGTACGTCATATTATTACAATAATATAATATAGTGAAATGTCAACCCGTTCATACACAATTTATTACGATATATTATGATCGCTTAATATAATAAATAATTTATTGTAGGCACCTATATGGCTATATCGTATACTAGGTATATACTATTATTCTATAAAATATCTAATCAGTATAGGGTTCGGATTTGAAGGCAATATAATCAATAAAAAAAACCATTTAAAATGTAAAAAAAGGAATTTAATTAACATAAAAAGGCAATTCATAAATATACTACAAAATAACATAGTGAACATTTTTTAAACACTTTCAAATGCACACAAGTTTAAGTTTATGCTATTTTGTATAAATAGATTACCTTTTTCTTTAACCAGGTTTGTCCTAAGAATTAGTTAAAAACAATTTTAAAAATTAACTTACTTGAGTTATATACCAGTTAATTTAATGCAAAATAAACTAGTTGGTATTAAACAAAAAATTGACTACCATGTATTTTGACAAGCTGTCTTCAGAAAAACGGTTACGGTTCGGGCTTAAAATATTTTTATAAATGGAAAAGGATCTTTCTACGTCCACCGAAGTTATCGGGGCGAATTTCATACATAAATAATTATCTAAAGTAAGATTGCTACTTGATACGCATGACGAACATATCTTAATCTTTCAATAGGTGTACGGGTAATTGTATGGCCATACCAAATACTCGATTAGACGATATCGATAAATATTGCGGAGAATAAAACCCATTTGTAGCGATAATACGTAAGCTGTGTATAAAATTATAAAATCAACTAAAAATTAAACACAAAAAAGGCATTTATAAGTACAAAAGGCAAAAAAAAAGGCATTTATAAGTAAAAAGGCAAAAAAAAAATGCATCCATCGCCTAAGAAATTAAACGAAACACATTTTTGTATAAAAATTATTTTTCTATTATGATTAATAAAAGAAAGGCATTTGCCTTCAAATCCGAACCCTAACTGATTAGTAATCAGTAAATAAAATATAATTTGTATTCAGTTAGTAGTTAGGTACCTATTCTTACCCTACCTGAGGTGAACATAAAAACTTAGAAATAATTATTTTGCTTACTCGACTGAGTAAAATGTAGCACCAAAAATAGGAAAACTATGGTTCGACAGGACTCTGACAAATTTGAATTTTTAAAAAGCGTCAAATGCTAATAATATTTAGGTGTTCTCGAACATAGGAACGCTAGAATAAATATTATGGTTGTTCAAAAACGTCGTCATATAATATTATTAGGTGTAATACGAATTTCAATACTATTTTATTACGTCTTGAGAATTTATATCAGATAGGTACATTTCCCACACTATGATAACGTCTGGCTTTAAGCTCAATTTTTTTACCACCCCCGCCTAAAATAAATGGCACGTGACCACGAAATCCTACGATCTAGAATCCTTCCAGTCTATACCATATATTAGTATACTGTTGTTTCACTATTCACACGCATAATTGACGAACATGCACGTGTTATATCCGGTCACCGGTCGGTGGTCGTGAGCAGGTCAATTATTATTATTATTATTATTTTTATTCGCTTGTACCTAGGTATATATTATAATATACCATCTCACATGCAGTACACGACCGTTACGACATTTTTGCGACACACACTCGCGAGAAAACGCACCGGAAATCGCGGTTAAATTGCGGTCCCGTTACGATCGACACACGCACACACCCTTAAGCATATTATATTATTTGGTGGCTAATATTGGTGGAAAATATTTCCAATGGTTGACCCGAGATAAGAATGATGATTAGTCGGTGAAAAAAAAACAAATCAAAACCATTCACCGCTGAAATTTTACGTTCACGCCGATTTCTCGTTCCATTAAATTTTTTCGACCTGATTTGTAGGTACTCTGGCAGGCGCCAAACATGCATTTGATTATATTATTACGAAATAATTCGTGGAAAATTAAAATAAACCGCAACGATCGTTAAAAATAAATAGTATGACTGCGTATTGCATGAATGTACAGTAAGTAAATATTTGCATTATTGTTGAATTGAATTTTGCGGTTTACAACTTATTAATCGTTCAATAACGGTTAAATATGACTGCGTACCGTAACATTTTAATTATTATACCGATGACGATTTTTATTTTTTTGCATGCAATTTTCTGAGAAATAAAAAATTTTCCTTTACTGAACAGTCTTAAATGGAGAATAAAAAACTAAGAAATCTATTCGATCATCTCCGGAGAACTGCAGTCTCTTACCTACCATTTATATTTGTTACAAATGATTTGTATGGAAACCTCAATGTTTATTATAATGGCATTAGAAATATATCTACGTTTAATTTGTTTTTTTTTTTTTAAACACAGTCTATTTTTTTTATATTATGCACTATATCAAAAAATTGAGACGGCCAATTTGCGAGTTAATTTTGCTGAATAAGACCAAACTTTCGATACAGATAGAGCCGAATGATAGAGATAAACAATAACGTTATTAACTAGATAATACTATACGAGTTAATTACGATATTTTACACACCAAAAACAATTGAAATGTAGTAGAAAAAAACTAAAATCATAATAATTATAGTAATAGTTTATAATGCTTACATAATAAAACCTACGTAACTTAATAACTACCCACCTAATAATAATAATAATAATAATAGAGATAATTTAACCAAGCCTGGGCAAGTTAATGATAACTGTTAATATTGAGTTAAGTTAAGTTGATAGAAAACATTTTAAAAAGTTTAAAGCTAATAGTTATCCTAATTTTTTTTTCAACTCAGTTAAGTTAAACGTTATATGGAAACTTACAATTAAATTATTAACTTAAGTTATTTATTTATTTTTTAAATTAATAAATAGCCTCTTTTATGGTTTGAAATAATAAAAATAAATGTTTATTGCTTTATGCATTATGTTATCAATAATAATATTAATTATATTTTGTACTTCATTATTTATAAATTATTCAATGTTTATATATAGGGTACTTTTTTCCCATACATTGTATGTAATTTATTAGTAATACACTAATACCTGTTAAATTTAATGAAAAATAGTGCACAAAAAACAATTGTTATTAGTGTTCGTGATTCAAATTGGCTGGGCAAGACAAAAGCCTCTGGTTTTTTACATATCCCGTCACATAAACACAATACACCATACACGTATAATAATAAGACTGATATAATACGGTCGTTATCGATAAAAATCTGTGTTTAGACATTTTGTTGAAAAATTCTCGTTTATTTCTAAATGTAAGTACGTGTTTTTTTCTTCAAATAACATTTATAAATAACATATAAACCACTCTTCTCAAAATAGTTTTTATTTTTAAAAATTATTCCATGACTATTCAAAATATTGGTCATGAATATTTAATTGAGATCGTTTCAGATCAAATTTATTTATGGATGCATTTATCTCGATACGGTTACTTATCGGCCAAGATAAACATTAACTTAACTTAAATTTTCGACATTAGGTACAGTGAAACTTTTTTGTCTAACGGACACCTCTAAATAATAGTAGACACAATTTCAGTGAATAGTGACCGAGAGTGTCCGGTATTTAGAGGTTTAACTGTATATTTAGATATGATTTAATATACTTATATTATAGATATTACATATAAGTACCTATTTATTATGATAATTATTCTAAGCAAATTTATCTAGATAGTTCAACACAGCCACGACCATCGCGTACATTTGCGTATTTTTTTTTCTAATTTAGCTGTATATTTAATAATTAATATATACAACATAACGAATTATTTTACGGGAACTGTTCAATCGTAGACGACATTAACTTCTTTAATCGGTCTACATAATTATTATTTAATAACAATACCGAATATTATGTTACATACAAATGCCGCATAATATGTTAGTACTTATAATATTAAATTAATTCCTAAATAAGCTAGAAAGCAAGACAACTAAATGTCTATATGATTAGAGCATATAGGTAACCTAAGAAATTTAAAACTTTAAATGTATTAAGACGATATAATATTAAGTACTTATGATTTATGAATAAATTATGAATGTATAATTTTTATTGGTAAATCGTAAAAAAATCATGTACGCCATATTATTTTGGATTTTCATAATTGATCTCCACCAGGATCGGTAGAAATAGTAATGGTTTTGTTTTTATCTAAATAGTATCGGCTATTCTATAGACCATTATTTTAAAAGTATTTTTAGTTTTTACACAGTATGATATAGTATTCAATTTATTTACAATGTATTTATAGAGTATGCTTAACATTCAGTTGAGTAATTGTGTTTAAGAAACTGATGATATTGATCGGTATAGTAGCTGTAGTTGTAGCATTTCTCAAATATATTATGGCATGTGGTATGTCATAATTAATATATTTTATGTGATAACTATGTATCGGATATTATATTATATCATGTCAGTGATCTTACTGATCTATAAAACTCGTAAAAATGATGCGGGTTTATCATTTT
Source organism: Metopolophium dirhodum (assembly GCF_019925205.1). Lineage (NCBI taxonomy): Eukaryota > Metazoa > Arthropoda > Insecta > Hemiptera > Aphididae > Metopolophium > Metopolophium dirhodum. The sequence continues at coordinate 55,072,361 of NC_083560.1, read as the reverse complement.
ACATTTTATTATTTCATTTAAAATTATTTGTATCGCTTATGTAAAATCAATAAAATACATATTTTACTTTTTCGCAAAAATATTTAAATATTTTGTTCGGCTTAAAAACCGTGCACTACTTTTTCCGAACAATTTTATCGGACAACGGAGATGGCACGCAATGGCGGTGACCACGGAGATCGGATTTCAACGATTATGGCATAGGTACATAATACTATTATACGGATCGTATTTACTAACTTGAGCACCTATACAGCAGGAAACCTATACATCAGTAGATTGGATCGGCCAAACATTTTAATTTGTACGAGAATATTATATTATTAATAATATGACGATCGAGAATTACCTCTGTCCCCTGGTCAGGCCAGCAGTTATTATCACGGCATTATGCGGTAATGCGCAACGGCAATTATAATAATAATAATGCCAACACGCTACGCGTAATTGAAATAATAATAATATTATAACACATTCTCGTGCAGAAGTCTCTCGTTGAAATAAACGCAGTGGGCCATGCAGAGGACCTCTTTTACTTTGTTTTCTGTACAATTCGTCAGTCGGTGGTGATGTCTTGGAGTTATTGTAGCGACCAGCTGCAGCTGCAGAATGGCAATTATTTATCGGTCCGTTTCGGGTAAAAGTTACTTTGAACGGCACTCACTCTGCCTCCCCTCCCCCTACCCCTGACAAAACATTAAAAACAATAGACGTAAATCAAGTGCATTGTACAAGCCTATATACTCGCCTATTTATATATATATATATACAATATATAAATGTAAGCGATGATTTGGAATCCCAAAGTGCGATAATTCGCACGTCGTCTCGGGCATCGCGCGCTGCTACTCTCTCGATTAGTAAGTAAGTAAGTTCCAACCGTAAAGAGCCCGCCGCGATATTCTCCGCAGGTTGCTTTGAGTTGTTTCAATTAATCTTTAAGAGCATTACCGTGATGCTGTTACCTATAATATATAATACGCACGTCACCAGGTAATGTACGTATATAATAAATCCAGTTAATTCATACACATATAATACGCAGCAACCGATCGGTTCCGGTTAAAATGTCGATCGATTTGAATGAACTATACCTACAGTCAGTCTACAGACTAAATAAATAAATAGTTGTTTTTTTTTGTACCTACATTAGTAAATACATTTGTTTCTTTGTATGCAATCTTTTTTAACATGTAATCGAATTAGGTTAGCCTAACTCAAAAATACTATTCAAACACTTCGAGCAACTTGTTCTGATATACATACAGTACTAGAGTAGTTTATTATTTTAAAACTAAAAACCTCATTATCATCACAAACAGTATTGAGGTATTTTGGTAAAATGTTAATACTTTATTTTAATTCATTTTAAGTCATATTTTGTGTATTTTAGAGCAAAACCAAATTGTCGGAAAAAATAATTTTCTGGGAAATTCAAATCGAATTTTGAATGAATAACTATAGTTAACATACCTACGTATTTAAATCGTACACGAGTAAAATTAGTGAAGTAGTGGATCAATATTTTGATTAGACACCTAGCTCGTAATAACATTAATTATTTGGGTTTTGTAAATTGAAATTCTCGAAAAAATATTTTGTTTAAAAATACGAAATTAAGAATATAATAATATGTTATCGTACAAAAAAGTAAGACACTGAAAATGTATATAATAATTATAAAAAAAGTACTTCCAAAAACATTAATTCTTTTTCCGGAAAATAAATGTTTATTATTTACCTTTAAGATAATTACAGCTTGTTGTTAAGAAGATATCGAGTGCACCTTATTATTGAGTGGATCATTAGCTGTAATTAATGTCAAAATTGATTTCAATGTTGATTCATTGTATACGAAAAATGATTTTGTGTAAAGATACACCGTCTCAACTTCTAAGAAGATTTTCTAATACTATTATAACTCTTACCTACTTATTAAGTAGAGCTATAGTTAATTTATGTACTTAGAATATGAAATATGAAAATTTTAATTTAGTTTTGTTAAAAAATGCATTAAAAATATAGTCAAATATACAACGAATTTCCCATTTTCCGTTTTAAAAATCGTTACATGTACCTAAAACACTGATTTAATATTCAACTAAAAATACCTACTTATAAAAATGTTTGACTATATTGTGTTATCTATATTATTTAATTCATGTTAAACACACATGAAGAACTTTGTATTCTATTTTCAAGATTTTTAACTCAAAAGTTATTTACTTTAATAGCATAAACCGTATAAGGATAATAACAAAAAGTAGAAAGTTTGAAATGTTTATAAATAGCCCAAAATGAGCCGGATAATATTGTTTTAATTGTATCATGCATATGGAATATGCAAATCTCTATTTAAATATGTATTTGAGGAAAATGTACAGTTTTCACGGTTATTCCTTTATGAATTACAGCAAAAAACAAAAACTATTTTATCGGAAAATAGTGTTGCGTAAATATTCCCGTTAATCTGATTTTTTGTAACGTCCGTGTCCCCTAAAATAATGTTCCCAAAAAAATAATTACATAGATATTTTATATTATGTAATTTGTATGAATTTGTATGATACTACAATTAAAGATATAAAAAAATATGAATGGGGGGCTAGGGACATATTATTATTATGTCGCCAGCCCCCCTAACGTGAATAATTAAAAACACATACATTTTATTTTGCCAGACAATAACTCAATGTGTATAAATTTATATGACCGATTCCCAAATTTGTATTCCACTCCCTCTCCTGTAATATGCAAAATACTCATTTTCCCGTGCCCTCACCACAAATTTTGAAATTGAAAAATTTTTCTTCATAAAACTATTAAACTCATTTGTATGTTATTTCCGATTGTTGAAATAGTACTTGTAGTGTTCTAAAAAATGTAATAAGCAAAAAAAAAAAACATTTATCATTGTAAAACCATTGTTATTCATCACTTAGCTTAGATTCCAAAACTTACCATGAATTATTATCTTATAGATTAGGTTGCAAAAAAAATAAAAATCTTGCATGGACGTCAAAATACCTGAAATTCTACTTTAAATACGAATTATGTAAAAAATATTAATGTTGGTAAAAATGATCAAAATGAGCATTCAAATCTATACGTTGTTATATTACTTATATTATTATCGGTATCCAGAACAAATGTGTGAAACGCGCTTTTGATTGGAATTTCACAGTTTCCTGTTCAGATATACCATACAAACACAATATTTGGTATATTATATGTTTTATCGATATTGTTTGTTAGTGAAAATTAGAGAAAGAAATATACAATGATTCACCAAACATCATGCTCCACCTTTTCTTTTTAAAAAAAATTCAAAAAAATCTATCTGTTTGTTGTATAATATATATGTATGGCTGTATAATATATGAATGATGTACATTTAATAACCTATTATACAAAATTTCAATATTTGTCTAAATCAATTAAAAAATAATGTTTTACTGGCTATAAATAATTTGAAAGTGGAGTCCACAGTTGAAACTACACATTTTTTTTTCGCCACCTTCAATTTCTAACCTTTGAACATTTAAAACGTTCCCCCTATCCTATCCTTTTGCTGGCAAATATAATATAAAACTAGAATAAAGTGTAAACACATTTTTGTTTTTATTTATCTTTTTACTAACTATTTGTTAGAGCTTTATTTATTTTCAAGAAGTCAAATACTCCATCTTAGTCTCAAATATTTAAATTAGTTTTAATTTAACTTAAAGATTTTTTTATAATTATATGCTGTTATATCGTTATTTACTTAACACCATGCATCACCAAACATAAGTTTTCCATTTCAATTATCATAGAAACTAAATTAACGGATAAAAAAAATGTTGCTTTTGATATATTTTACTTAAGTTTTTGTATTCTGTTAATGTGAAATGATATTTTCAGTAAAATATATAAGTAATTATTACAAGGTATAATTTTCACGTTTAATATTAGACTAGAGGTATAGGTGTGTGCTTTAATAATAATATGAAGATGAGAAAAATTGTAGTGAGGATGACGCAAAGACACAATGAAGGTTAAAAGACAGTTGGATATATATTGTATTGAGGTTGGCAACATATAAATTTATATAATTGTCCATCCAATATTAAAGGACCACTTGAACCTAATTTAATAAAATAGTAAACTAACATAACATATAATATTTTAATGAAATGTAGGAACTTTAAATATTAAAAAGTGGGTAAGTAGATGTCGGTCTGCTGTACAGTAGGTTACAAGTGGGTCACTATAATGGATGGTTTTAAATTTGAATTCGATGATATAATATCATTGTATAAGAAAAACAATTCTGAGCGAAAACGGTTAGTCATCCTATGATATTACTAAGTATATTTGATGATATTATTGTGAATAATGTAATTTATATATTTATCTATTTACATGGAACCTTGTTTTAAATTTTCAATCCTTAGCTATGAAAGTCGAACATTTTATACGTTTTTAACTACAAAATAATTATTAAATTTTGTCAACATTTTAACTTTAAATGATTATGAAAAAAAAATGTTGCCCATGTATTTTTAATATTTTTCAATTGTAACATTATATCAGGAACCTTCTATTAAATTTTCACGATTTTTCACCCAATAAATAAAATTTTATTGATATTTATAGAAAAAAAAACTAAACTGACAATGCCCGTAAACAGCTTAAAAAGAGTCAAAATATTTTCAAAATTGTATGGTATGTATAAAATGAGAATATAAACATTCAGTGAAATTTTCAAGTATCTACAGTTATTCGTTTTTTAATTACAATAAAATAAGAAAATCGCTACATGAGAATCGAGTGAATATCTAATGTTGTAAAAATTTGAATTTCAAACTCTCATAAAAATTTAATTTAACTTTCTTATAGACATTTTTTTTTTTTGATAAAGGTAGATAATCTTATAAGGAATCTTGTATTACATTTTCAAAACAGTTCAAAACAAATCAAAATATTTTAAAAATGTTATCGTGAATAGAAAATGCAAATATAAACAACCATTGAACATTTCATGAATATACGTTCATTTGTTTTAATGTTACACCTAAAACCAAACAATTTGCGTTTAAATACCCGTTTTTCTTTAATTTTTATGTTGTTTTTCCTGGTGTTATTGAAAATTATTGAGAATTTTAAAATTTGACTTCTTGAATACACCAATTAGATTCACTTTCCTATCGAACAATATACTGTTGAAGAAAATCGAAGCAGTTTTCCTACCTTAAACTGGGATGACAGACACAAAAATAAAAAAAAAACACATCATTGTAAAATCAATACATTCATCTCTCTGCTCAGAATCTAAAATGCGTTGACGTAACAATAACTGTGCTTTTGTTACGTATCAACGAAGGGGTAGATAGGCCATTTTTGGACTTCCGGAAAATTTAGTAAGGAGCCATACATGAAAAAAACCTCAATGTTTGGTGAATATTTCAAGTATCTACAGATATTCGTTTTCATAACTAAAAAAATTTAAGAAAATCGATTTTTAAAAAAACTAGTTTAGAGAACGACTTGTCGCATACATCGCACTCTTACGGTTTTTCACCAATGATGTTAAACATAACCTGATGTTATGTCAATGTGCCACTTTCAGAGAACGACTTGTCACAGACATCACAATTGTAAGGTTTATTCTCCATTTTCTTGCTGTTGTATGGTCAGTCTACTTCTATTAGTTAATATTTAATTGAACTCGTACCTAATTGTTTTTTATACAATTATTTGGTTACTATGCTATTATGTTGATAATCGATTAGAATTTATTGCCTTCACTAAATTTTCAAGCCAGTACTTGTTGTATTAGTTTTTAAACTTTTAATATAGTATAATAATATTATGTTAAATTTATCACAAAAAAATTCATAAAATCATTAATTAATTTTTAATTTTAATATAATAACTTATTATCCAGACTTGAACTTTTAAAAATAAGATACATACAAAAATATCAGGTAAGTGGATGTCACTCTGGTGTACAGTAGCTTACAAGTGTGTCACTGTAATAGATGGTGATAAGTTTAAATTTAATGATTTAAAATCATCGTATATAAAAATACATTTCCGGTCTGTCCAGTGGCGGCTTGTCAGGCTCAGACTCACCTAACTATTGTAAAGGAAAAGAAAGTATATACTATAATTATTATAGTTATTTCCAATCCTCTTTAAGAATATTATATTCAATAATATATACATTTTAAAATAGAAAAGCGTTTTGTCATTATATATAATTATCATAACAAAAAAAATTTATTTTGTCATGTATAATACTAATTGTCATAGTACATAATAATATTATACATACTTTGACGCTGTTATCAGAAATCACGACGATGTTCGTGGAACGATAGAACGATCTCAACGAAAGCCGAAGAGTGCCGAGAAGTTAGTAATATTTAGCCTCAGATAAGTCAGACCATCGTACGATTATGATATATATCATGATAGTGGTGGAAGTCAGAATTTTATTATGAAATTAGGATGAAAGAATCGGGCCTTAGAGTTTGTCAGCATTATCCATTAGTCATTTGTCGAAACGACGGGAGATCCATAAATAGGAATAGGAACGGAGAGGTTGTCATAATGTCCTGTACTGCGTAAGTGTATACCTACCTTTTTTTTTCATGTGTAACCACTACATGAGGGCCGTACTGTTTGCACATTGCTTGACCCTCGTGTAGCAGCTTGACCCTATGTAGCAATGCTTGACCCTCATATAGTATGCTTGACCCTCATGACGTAGCAAGTGTATACCTATATAATTCTTTTATAACAAACTAAATATATCGGTTCTTATCAAACAAATAATAATGAACATATAATTATTATTCAATTTTCAATTTTGTACTTGTACTATAATAGAACAATGGGAGTATTCAATTGATTAATAATTTATTGTTTATCTGCCTCACCCCTTATACGGTTCAAGAACGCTACTGGGTCTTTAAGTTGTGAGGACCAATTTGTGCACATTCGTCACACGACACAACTCTACGCGCCACCGCAGTTGGGACGGCGTCTGACCTAAGCCGAAAAAAAACTTATCACTGTCCGGTACTGATCTCATTTTAAAGATAGTATAAAATCGTTATTAAAAAATTATCAAACCTAACCTAACCTAATCTAACCTAACCTAACCTAACCTAACCATACCACGTTAAAATGTGTGGATGCCGATTCAGATAACACAAGCTTCGTATTGGCATATATGTATACAACAAAATGTTTTGTGTATAGACTACATTACTACAGAACAGAAGTTTTGGAAATGCACAAAACTTTGAGGATTTGTAATGCTACAAATAGGCAATGATCGCCACAAAAAAATAAAATTTAAAAAACCATATTTCGAAATCGATTCAATATTTATTGCTCAGCTCAGAGTTTAAAATATACCCATCCCCATGCCTAATTACTATAATGTTACTTCAAAAGTTAGAGTAATGGCAAATGGGTAACTTTTGTTAAGTGTTACTCCCCATTCCCCAACTCAATATCTACACTCTACATACGTCACAATATAAAAAAAATTCGTTATTGTCGTTTTTCACTATGATGATAAAATTAAAAAATGTATACAAGTAGCTGACGACCCGACTCCTCAAGTTTGTAATCCAAAAATAATAATAATAATAATAATAAATTTATATTTCATAATGATATCATCGTCGCATTATAATTTTATAATAGTAAATATTATTGTCTTCCGAGACTAGACACGACGGCACGGCAGCCTTCACCTGCATGCAGCGCATCTATATAATATACCAAGTCGTTTTAGTACGGCGGCGTTCCAAAATCGGATATATATCGTATAATGGCGCGAGTTGGCGTTTTTATTTCATTCCTCCTCCCTCATCGCGGTTTATCTATTTATGTTTTTCCCGCGATCGCGATAACGAAAGCAATTTAAAAGGCATCGGACGGTATCGATAAATTAAAAGGTCCGCCGCCGGAGATAACGCGGCGCGATACGCACCAGGCCGGGGGAAGGACCTGCATCGTTCCGGGACTATTTAATAGTATTATATTATTATTATTATTATTATTATTATTATTATAGTCGACTATTCGCCACGCGGTTTTTCAGCCGGTCCGAAATTAAAAGATAAAAGTCGGTGCAGTGGTGGCAAATCACAAATAATATAGATCTCTATAATAGCATCAAAAACGATATAGACTGGCTCGAGGTATAATGAAGGCGCGCGCGTTTAATAATATGAAATATTATCATAGTTATTATTTCGTACGGTGGTCGGCCACGAGACATCCATAGGCAGAATTGGGGAGGGGATTAGCCCCACCCAGTTTTATCCATACCCCCCAATAGTTTTTATTCATATTTTAGTTTAAAATATCAATTATCTGGGTCTGACTCAGAGAATAAGTAAAATTTCATGTTTTTAGTGGCCCGATGAAACTTTTCATTTTGCACTTTTAGACCTATAATTTGTTTAGTATACCTATTCCACAGTTAAAATTATTTATTATACTTTACATCTCATCACCTTATCGAATTATATAATAGTGATTTATTTATTAAAATAAAATTAATACTTCAATAATACTTTTTGGCAGGTCATGAAAAGTTTCAAAACGTTTTTTCATTTCAAACACCTTTGAAACTTTTCAAATTTCATGAAAAGTTTCACTTGAAAACTTTTGAAACTTTTCAGCCTTACATCTCTGATAGAATTCTATAGAAGCATTGAAGATTTTGATCATACAACACACTGACTAGATCAACTAATTAAATCTTATTAATTAACTATCTTAAATTTAAAAGTAGTTAAAAATTCTTAAAATCAGCGAGGCAAAAAATCGAAAACATAATATTTAGCCAGATATAATGTGACTGTGATAAACTGATAACATTAGTTTCAACGTCAACTCAAAAAAATTCAAATTGCAACTTTATTGGCCACTTTATCCTTCTTTCTATATAATCGCAATCAGTCGAGTGAAAGCTGTACAGTTCACCGCAAATAACAAATAAGTACGCATAGCCATCAGTGTATTGTCCGACTCGTTAAAATTTTCACGACCTCTCCGTTACGAATCGAATGGAATCGAATTAATGATTACCACGGCCACGAACCGGTGTGTTGTGACCATAGATCTATGGACAGTGCATTCAACTCAGGGCCGGTGATAGAGGGATGAATGAGGGGATGTGATACCCCCTCCACCCTCCTAACTCGGTAATTAAATTCCCTAGTCGGAAATTTATTATGATTTTATTTCCAAGTCAGAAAACATAATAATTTCTATGTTTTTTTTTAAATTGTTTTATTTCATAAATTATTAATTGCCGTATGGGTATTGTATGTTAGTATATGGTGGCAAGGTGACATTGCGACCTCGGTACAATAAGACCACAGGTGACAATATGACCTCGAACAATAAGACAACAGGTAACATTAAGACTGACGAGGTGGCAATTAGATCACATGGAAATTTGTTGGTAAAAAATTCCACGAAACATTTGTTCCGTGAGACCAATGATCCAGCAGTGACGCTAATGTGAAAAAATAGCAATGCCGGAGATGAATACTTTAAGTTTCAAGAGGTATCATCGTTTTCGCTGTACTTACGTTTATTATGAACCAGTCAGTCGGAACTTCTTTTATTCATATTTTAATATATACAGATATACAGTATATAGGCTACATTTCACAGAGGACATGTTCGTGCACGTTATGATCAATATGTACATTTTTCTTACAGTTCTGGTGACATAAAGTCTTTATAACTAACGTAGTAAGTTGGTAAAACTTAGTTGGTTAACAAGGTAATGTTTTAAGCATGCTCGCCGTATTTTTATGCTTAAAATTTAAATTATGCATAATATATAATATTCAAGTTCTGATTTTTGGAATTTTTAAATACAATGGAAGACCATATTTCGAATATTTGAGATTTGTTGTACACCTTAAGGATCATCATGTGACAATACAAACTACTGTTTTTCAAACAAGAATCCCCCCTTTTTCACTTTTTATCTGATATTTTTTTTAAGAATTTCGTGTTTAAATCAAATATATCGTACGAGTAGTTCTCAAGGTATATAACTCTGTGTACTATGGTGTAACTTATTGTCTGAGGATAATAATATGTCTATAGTAATGGGTTAAGTATAGATATGAAGCTCAGATGAATATTTTAAAACATGATCTAAGTAAAATAAATACTAGATCTAATATTACATATAAGTAGTTTATATTTTTGTAAAACCATTTTTAAGGATTATTATCATTAACATATACCTAACCATTTTAATAACTCAGAAACTTTTCGATAGCATTTTGATTTAGATACATACAAATCTTCAAGAAATTCTTCAGTTAAATAATAGCATAATAACAGTAATAAATGTGGGTGCTCATTTGAAAAATAGAAGATTGCATCGCCACACGACTCTCCTTAAGTAAGTAGTACAGAAATACAGGGGAAACCGCATAGAGCACACGACGTTTTATGAACCGTTCAATTTTTTTTAACGGTTCTTGTAACATATTATTGTTACCCCACGTGCGTGGGGTTTTCCGTTTTAGTTGTTCTATTAAACGTATTTTTTTTTCATCAAATCGATTATAGTCGTCGTCGTGGATGACGGGATCGTATAATACCTATTGTTGATAATTATAACTGTAATAACGTTATTAGGTGCTTATAGCAAATTGGAAAACAGTGTTATGGTGTCGTCCGGTATGTCAATTGTTGAGTGCAATTAAACGTTACTCGTATAGGTACATAATATTATTATAATATTCGAATATACGACAATAGCTGCTGTGGTTCATTATAATAATTGTCCACGCAATATTGTCATCTCGGTGAATACCTTGAATCGACTTGTCCCGTCATGGAATTACAGATGGACACGATTATGCGGTGGCCTGGAAGAAGTTATGTTCAACCATATATGTTTAGGCGGCCATTTGATTGAATTTTAAGGGGGGGGGGCTATAATAATTCAAAGTAAACTTACCCGCAGGATCTATGCCCTCGCACCATACTATAATAAATGTATACTAAAAATATGAGGAGTATATTAAGTAGGGATTGATTATTGTCATTCATCTTATTATTTTTATTTTAACGTACAAACGTTTAACGTCATATAACATGGTTCGGCGAACTTAACAATTCGAACCAACTATACCTAATCACAAAAAGTCGAAAACAAAACTCACTCGATTACCGTAAACCGTAATCAGCATTTTCCCTCATTATCGTATTATATTATTATATTATATTATATTATTATCTAACCATTCATCGTCACAACTTGCAATCATATTATTTATATATCCGCGTTGTCGCAACTATAGGCCGACCTTAATTAGATTTCCAACGATTTCTAGGTTTTAGCGTCGTTTGTTGGCTAAATATTTTACAATTATTTTTAAATAATAGTACAGTATATAGATAATTAATAAAACAAAATATAATATTAATAACTGCAGCATTTCGAATAAAGTTTCGATTTTTTTGCGCGGGGGTGCAGCAATTTAAATTTCTGGTGGGCTTAGCCCAAACAACATCCCCCCCCCCCCCTCGCTGTTGTCCACCTATGTGTTGGACGCGATGACATCGATCTGCCTGCACTTCATCTGTACGACGAATAACAATGTTCTACGTAAATCACGATCGTTTTTACAACAATATTCTGTATCGGACAATAAACTTGGTCCATGTGTGAGTTGCAGCACCCGTCAATATACGCATAATATTATATGTTATTGCACTTGCGTGGTCACATAATAATAATTATTGAGTGTGACTTAAAAATAAATATCGATGACTTCATACTGCCATACAAAGACGTGCATGATATTATTATGTGTTGGATCGTGCACTTAGTACGATAATAATAATATGTTAGTATAGGTATGTGTAACGGAATTTGAACGAATAATGTATAATGCTACACATAATAATAATAGGTACTAATAATAATAATAATGGCATTCGATAATAATATGAAACGCATGTAATCGTTTTTTTTTTTTAAACTGTAGGCATTTTCTGTAAGCTTTTTTATTTAATAATATCTCATATCTTTATTCCGATGGATGGTATAAAGGTAGTCTCTTTTATACACGACATTTAGGTATATTAAAATGTTATTTATTTTTGTAATCGATATCTCAGGTATTTCAAATATGTGTATTTTGATTTTCCTATTGAGAATAATATAAAGATACGAAAAATTAAAATTTATACTATGATGGGTTATTGCAATATCGATGTAGATACTCTAATAATATAAGTATATCGGATATTGAATTCAGAAAATGATGACTTTATAGCCATGTAGAATTCCTAAATGATATCTCGAAAAATGTTTATAAGCTATCGGCTAACATAAATAAAAGTATTTCACCATTTTTAGATCAGAAAATAAAATAAATTAAGGAAAACTCGAAATACCTTTTTTGATCCTGGTCTTACTTACATGGTTTCTGAATTTTCCTGATATAATATTATAATACTTATAGATTATAATTCATATGCTTTGAATTTCGAATTGATAGGTGCTACTGGAAGTGTTTTATTTTATAAATGCCATAGAATACATTTTGATCAACAAATCATTATTTCGTTCACAATTCAATTAACTAAAAGATATTAATTGTATATTATAATTAGAATTGTTCAAGTTAACTGCGATGCACCTGTATTGGCAATATATAAGTACTCTGGTCTTTTGGTCGATTTTAAAATAGATAATCATTAAAAAACCAATACATAATTTAAATAAAACTAGGAATTTAACTGCAGAAATACAACCTCAGGGAAAATACTAAATAGTGATGTAATTGAATGAATGTGCTTAATGAGTGGCAAAAGTAAAATATAACAATATAAACCTTTATTAGGTATAACTGTATAAAACTAATTGTAAGCACTGTTTAAAATAAAGCTTATAAGTCTATAATTGTTTTGAATATTGATATATTAATAAATGTTTAAAAGTGTATAAATGCTGTTATAGAACAAACAACATAAAATCTAAAAAAAGTCTTTTTAAGACCACCAAACAAAATGATAGGGCAAAGCAAGACAAAGTGACAAATGAAAATCACACATTGTAAATGGAATTATCCGAACAACGGTGTGATTTTCATCTGTCAAACGAAATCCCGCGGACCAACCAGCACCGGACTAGATTGTCGAAGAGGGTATAAATACCGGACACTCTCGACAATCTAGTTCCCTATCATGGGTAGGCTAACAATTTTAAAATAATCACCCTCACCAACTTTCATCCACTAGTAGAGGCAAAAGCCTGGTATAGTTAACGGAATAGCCACCCCTTCAAAGCAAAGCAATCTAGTCAGTCCATCTCAAGCCTTCAAACTATCAACAGCCAACAACTTCAACAAAAATTCCAGACAGAAGAAGGACCCGGACCACTCAACAGACCTGCTACGAGACCATCTACGAGGCCACCGCTCTACGGTGTAAGACCTGCGCCGACGTGCAGTCCGACGATGACTACGCCGCTCCCCGGCTACCAACGTCAGCCGATCGTCGATTATCCACGAGGCTACCACTCGACGGAAATAAAACCCTAGTCGACCTGCAGTCCAACGACGACACCGCCGCTCCACGGCTAACAACATCAGCCACGAGTCTACCATTTAACAGTAACAATACTCGTGTCGACCTACAGCACGACGACGATAGTGCCGCTCCACGGCAACGAACATCGTCCGTTCATCGACCACCGTCTAACGACTGGTGACGACGAATCAACGGTCTCCGACATCACATCAAGAAAACGGCCCTTTTCAGGGCCACCACCTCACCTGACAAGGCATTTAACTAAGTTGTCCTTACCGAGCCAGGTTCGCCGTCGGGATACCGCTTTACTAAGTTTGTACCGACGACGGCCGGCTCCCCCTCCCCATTATTTGTACCATATAAACTGGACTATCACACAACTGTATAAATAGAGTCCGGTGATTGCCTGACTAACCCCAAGCGCCTCCGATTGTGTCGACTCACTTATATAAGTCCGGTCGACACAAATCGACGCTTTACTCAAACCCTAAAAGTGTGAATATATATAAGAAATAGAGATACGTGATAACCAAAAAATAGTTGTCTTATTTTTTATTCACGATACGGGCCGTCTATTCGGACGAACCGCATCAATGCATAGGTATTTCATAGTTTATCAACACTATTAATTATCTTAGCTCCTATACTGAAGCCAAATAATTATAATAATATGTAGTTTGTAATGAAAATTAAAGTTATAATTTAAAAATATAATATTTTGTATTTTTGATTTAAACTGTAATCATTTTTGGATATATAATAGATTCTTGATGCAAACGGCAATCAGTATATTCCTATTTTGTTTATCGATACCAATACCGAATCGTATGAAACAATAAATGTACTTATTACTCTATATAGCTTTAACTAAATTTTTAGTTTCGTTATATAATTATGTACAATTAATTTTACATTTGAAACCATCGGTCCAATACTCCAAGAACCATTGTAGTCGCTTCGGTCCACTGTGATGTGGTACATTATAATAATATGCAAATTAATTGTATTATATATTTTTTATTTAATATTATAATAAATTGTATGACATTTCAGTGCTAGGTGGTCTCTCTGATAATACAATAGCATCGAGAATATTGAGTGGTACGTACCTAAACGGTGCCGTGTTGGGCAAACGGTCTAAAACATGTTCCACGCTTGAAGTGTGTATAATATTACTTTTGAAAAATTATTATCAGACGTGATGGCATGTGACGTAAATAATGTCGTCTATAATATTCCTCACCAGTTACGCAGTAGGTATAAGATTATAAAAGTATATCCAGACCCTAAAGTTTAGACAGTTTTGCGTCGTTTCCACGGTAGTTAAGCAAAATTATTACAGTCTACGTGATATTGGACGTCGTTGACTTGAGGGCGGTATACGCGTCATTTCATATTATTATAATATCATCCGCGCCGAAGAAGAGTTTATGTTTAATTTGTGTAAAATCGTTTCATGTTCTACACGCGAGTTATAAGTATATAGGTGGGCCGTTCTCCTCAAAGCGTCGCACGTCAGATCAAATAACTTTATAGCCGATTAATAATATCACAATATAATACCTTATTATAACTTCCCATGCGTCGATGGGATCTGATTATTTTGTATGATGATATCCGGTTAAAAATCATAGAGCTAAATGAAAAATAAAAAACAGCGCTCGTCGTCTAGAAGTGTGGGTTATTCGGGCGCCCGTTTTATAGATTGGAAGATTTCAAGTTATTTATTATTTTTAAATTTATACCTATCACAATAAAAAAAACATAATATAATACGTCGTACAATGTGAATATTTAATTGATAATATGATAATTTGGTTTTAACGCAAATTATACGCCCAACGACCAAATAGATATTATAATAATGCTGCCAATACGCGATATTATTATAGTAATATTTAGTGGACAAAACGTTGAACTATTAAATATTAATGGAGAATACATAATATTACCAACGGGCATCGACCAATAAAGATTAAAGATTACCTGTTGGTGAGTGATTTTATACCTAGCTATATATCTGTTTTTGAATTTTCTGTATAAAAACCACGTGATCTTTGTTCGCAAAGAATAACACAGCAGTCGCCTGTTTTAAATTTAATGTTATGTAAAAAAATCAATATTATACACTTTACAAACGTATCCGATAGAAAATCTTATCGAGTGTTATGAAACTATATAATACCCATATTATAGTTCACTATTTCAACAATACTATAATATAGGTGCTATAATACGCATAACTGTATAAACTCATTCTGTTCTGACGGAGAAGAAGAATATTGTATCGAGTAAAAACTAAAAACATTTAGGTACCTTTAGTACTAACCTGTTGTTTTTAACGTTGATCTGTTTCATTGTGGTTGTAGACAGGTTACCGTGATGTAAAAGACTTAAGTTTTAAATACCCCACTTTGAAACGTTCAAAATATTAAATAGGTACAAATGTACAATGGGTCGAAATATTATATGATAAGTACCTGTACGACTGCAGTGAATGATTAACCATTAATACCGTTGTACAAGTGGTTGTTTTAATGCTGATAAGTATAATATACATTTCATATGGAAGAGTGTTCACGGTGAATAATTTGAACGTGATTTATTGAAATACATGTTATTATTATAGTAGTTTTCCAACGTCGAGAGTTGTGTAATATATTTCGAGAAAAATCAACATTACCTATACCTATATATTATGATATTATTACACTTTATTTTAAAATATTACGAATTTCGTTTCCCGTTAATGCGTTGTAAATGGTTTTTTGTTGTGTATAATATTATTTCGATGGTCCTCAAATGTCTGCGTCCACCATTGCTCGACAATTCACCACATTTTTATAAATTAGTTACAATTTTAATAGTATAAAATATAAATTAGGACTTGAAGGTAAAAGTGATGTACAGTACATTATCGTATTGTAGTTTATAATACTCTTTTGTACAAATTATTAAACAAAATCAACGCATAAATTAAAAGTAAATTTATGTTTCAACTTGCGTACAAATATTTTATTATTTATGGACAATGTAGAATATATTCTAAATAGTACATAGTATATAAGTCTTTAAACGTTGAAAGGAATAAATGTCGTATAATTTCCTGCAGGACAAGATATATTTCTGGTCGACGGTCATAATAATATCACCTTATGTCCCAATGATATATTATTACACCGATGAGGCTCGATTTTAATCTGCAATAGACTGTAATTTGAACGTATGACGATATGGAACACGGGACATGCTAATAATACGACAGCGATTCAAAGTTTTGCTCTGGATTGTAGGCGGGGATTTAAAATTGTTTGAAGACCACGGATTTGGTCAACAACAACGGTCCGAACTACATAAAATAAAATATCCGTATAAATGTAAAACGTGTATAATAGGTACCTACACTATATTATATGTAAAATAATGATATAATTTAGTCCCTTGCCCAGTAGCGTGTTTAGGATTTTCTCATGGGGGTGGAATTATATTTTTCCTCGGGGGAGGTATAACTCGTATATTAACTTCATAATTTATATGTTGTTAACCCTTCTTTTCGTTTTCATTGAAATCTACTATAATGAAATTGTTGTGGGTATACTGTGTGGTACTGTGTACATGCACCACCGCCATATATAATATTATATTGTATGAAAAAAATTGAAGTATTTAATAAGTATTAGTCAATGAGGACTTCTTAGTAAGCCACCCCAAATGCTGGTCACAACTTGGCCGTGCTAAAGAATAATTGACCATTCGTCGCAATAATTTATATATTTATTTTAGGTACTAAAAAATAACACACGATTCCGTGATTATTTTGACAAGTTTTCAAAAACTATTGTTTTCCGTGAACCTTACAAAATCTAAATGTACAACAATAAAATAAAAACAAATGTTTAAACAAACGCAACCAGGTTACTATTACCTATAATAGACTAACCTACCTAGAATACCTAATATTATAAACGACAATAATATGGTTCAGTATAATATATTAGATGATCGCGTGTAATGGACTCGTGGCATAATATACTACACTTAGTAGATTTGAAAAACAAACTCGTTTCTTTACTAAAATATTCCATCAACGTTATTTACATGTAAATCTCTCTAAATTTCCGTGGAAACGAATGGTGTTAAAAACGTCGTGTAAATGTTTCTCCACAATGATTTTATAATGCATAGGTATTATATTATACGCAACCTACGCAACACTTAAAACTATTTCGATCACACGCTGAGCGTGATAATAATATGATATCGATTCGCGACTTTGAATAAAATAATATAATCTCAAAGCATGTACCTAGGTATCTCTATTATAAAATTACAAGCTGTTCGATGACAATAAAACCCATCTCGACGAATAGCTGGTGATAAAATTACGGCCGGGGTGGAAATATTATAATAATATGTGACGGATCACACGCAATTTCACTGAAGATTAATAGTAACATTCGATACAAATAGGCGTATAATGTTATTATATTTTTACGAATCGTTTAGAGGCATTTCCGTTTTTTATTTCAGAACATTATTATGAAAATTTCCAATTTCGTGGAAACCCGACATACCGGTTTCTGCAGGAACGCACCAATAACATTATTATGGTGTGAGCGTATTTTATGTGTAATGTAATTAGTCCGCGACGTGTTTTTAGTTGCATAACAATATGACGCGTGTTGCAGTAAAAAAAAAAAAAAAACTTGACTATAAAATTTATTATGCGTTTGGCCACGGTGAATTATGGGACCGTTAACGCGATTAATACACAAAATAAAACACATTTAATCAGTAGGTATAACAATAATAAACACTAAAGTAGATGGTTAATAACTATTTTTACACGTGACTCGACAACGCGATAATAAATTATTAACATAATCATCGAAATAACTCACGGATGGTGTCACAATTTCCATGGTAGAAGCCTACAATGATTGTAGGGCCTGCAGCATAGGCGCAACTAGGGTTAAAATTCTGGGGGGCTAACAAAACTTTATTTAAAATAACCTATAGGGGGCTTGTATATAAATCAAAAAGGAATATTTGTGGGAGGGGGGGCTAAATCTTAGTAAGGAGGCTAAGCCCCCCCCCCCTTAGTTGCGCCAATGGCCTGCAGGATGTTGACAATATTTACATTTTCGGGAGGTTACAATGATCGGCGCTGTTCCAGAAAATTATTTATCTGCTTCAGGCCGAACGAAGATCGAATGTTGACTTCTCTCTTTACTCTTGTTACACTTTATAGGCAATTTGTTTGTGTAATTTTAAAAAGTAGGTGGTGCGTATATTATACACTTTGAGTGAAATGTATGAAAATAGCAATAACTTTATTTTTCGTACACAAAAATGTTTTTTATGGCTCTTGGAATTTTTTTTACACGCAAAAATAACCTCTGTATTTTATCTCTTGCTCGCTTTTATGTAGAGTACCTATTACGCGGTATAGAGGTACCCATCATATAATATTATGATAATTTTTTTTTCCACTTCTAGCTTATAATAAAACAAAAAAGAATCTAATGGCTTGCAGTATAGGTACTCGGATTTTTCTGGGCATCGACGTTTTGGTCAAAACAAAACGACGACGGTTTTGTTTATTTCAATAATTATTGTCGGATACTATAGGTATTACAGGTATAAGTAGAGGTACCTATTGGATGTGGTTTAAATTGAAATTGAAAACAAACACGTGGTTTTCTACTTGATATGTTACTGCAGCATTTTATCCCACTTAGACGACCTGCTCGTTTGGTTTACGTAATTTATGGCCCGTCGTTATGCACTTGGCTAAGTAAGTATAAGCTGGCGCACATTATATATACAATATATATCACACACACACATATATATATACATACAGTATATATGTATTTTATTACGTGCATCCGTGGTGCTACTGTAGCAGGCATCTCGATTGATCGTAGCACATACGTACATATTATTATTATGATCATTGTGTTTGAACAAAACGGGCATAATATATTATTATTTTGTATTATAGTATTATCGTTGTACGTATGTGTGTCGTATATTATATATGATAAAACCCGATTCCAGCACTCGTATGTAAATAGTAATAATAATAATAATAATAATAATAATAGTAGTAGTAGTACCCATATTGTATAATACAGAGGTACTTATTATATGTTTTACATCCCGCGCGTTTTGTTTCTCACGAATATCGATATACGCTCGGTGTAATTATTATTTATTTGAATCTATGTACCAAAGCGGTTGTATACTTTAGCGGTATACCTACTACCGGACAATAATATAATATTATGTAGTTATTCAAATATTGTTTTAACGTCCACGTATAGGAGGAGGTTATCGAATAGGTTCGAATCGGTCGATCTCGGATTGATGCGGAGGAGAGCCCGCGGGTGCCCCGGGTGTCGGGACTTACAACATTGTAAGCATAATATTATAGGTAATTAGTATAATTATCATATTCTGCGTTTACCGCGTACCTACTATTGTTTAACGACTGTTATCGTAACGTATCAGATAAAGTTATATGCACACATAATAATGGGTAAATATAATATTATGTAAATATTGAATGTTTTTATTATTGTTATATGGTAATTTAAAAAAAAAAATTCCGATCGTGGTATCATTGATTTTATGGCTAGTAATAATGTGATGTACACGTATGTGGTATTTTCATGGTTCAGCTTATAGTTTTCGATTGGCAAGTAAGTTCAAAAAAGGGTGTCATGCACCATCCCTATATTGTAATATAGATTTGGAAATTGCAACATACGTGATACTTTATAGAATTTACGCCATCCTCGAAAATTGATACCATCAAACAACTAACATCTTAGGAAAAAAAATAAAAACAATTTTGAAGAATACTTTAAAAATATTAAATAATATACCATTACCATATTTTGTCTTTCACACGATTATTCCATCCGTCCTTTTTTCGGCGAATCGACCTCTCCTCGGATAGTCGGATCCCTCCACAGAAACGTGTTATTTCAAATTTATAAAGACATTCCGTATCACATTTTATCGGGCCTGACTTTAAATAACGTCCCAGAGTTCTAGGTCCTTAATCCGTATCCTTGCAGGATTTAGGTATCTCGAAACGACTTTCGTCTGCGTCGACCGATTAAACTTTTGGCAAGAGAATACGGACGAAGATTATATACGCGTAACGCGTGTAATACTATTATGTTGTGTCTTAATCTAATTTTAAGATCAATTTTTTGTTTCTCCTAGATTCAATGCTGCAGTATAACTATAAATGGTTCGTTCAGCTGAATAATAACATGGTTAGTTAATATTATCATTTAACGAGGCTTATTATAATTATTTGTTTACTCATGCGTCACACCAATACACATCACGACGAATCCCACACTTGCCGATATCTATATTGTAAATCTTGATATTATATAACATTAATATGTTGAAATTTGAAATCAAACAATTTTTCGACAAACTATATACTGTCGGAAAAATAACTTATACTGATTGTGATTATTGATGTTAAATCACACGTATATTTACGGTTCACGTGACCATGATATGGTAACCTCGACTGCCGTCAAAGGTCCAATGAACAAATTGATGATTTTAATTAAAATGAATGGAAACAATCTACTTTATTGCAGTTCACTGCAATGCGTTAAAAACGATTATCCTTATTACCAAATTTCGTCCTGTATCTGAAACTGATATCATAAATTCAGCGAAGCACGCTAAAAAATGTGTAAACACTCTGAAACTAGTAAATAATAGTTATTTTAATTAAAACCATCATTTTAGTAAACTTTACAGACAGTATGTTATTGTGTTTAGAGAATTGCACAGGTCGATATCTACCATTTCACTCTATTGATATTTATGTTATGTATATTATAGGTATATACCATATAACCATATTAACTAAGTACAACAGTGGTTAACACATTAATCGAACAGAGTTGATTAAGGCATATGCAGTATTGCCGTATATTATGTGATGCGTTCTGGAATTTATTTTTAAATTTCATATTTACGTAACGAAACCCACAACATTCCAACAAAACATTTTACTTATACGAAAGTACTATAAGTAGGCAAGTACATGTTTTGAAATTAAAAATTTAAAGTTCGAACGAATTGTTTCACTGACATGAAACAAAATCTACGTATATAATATATACACAAATATAATACTTATAAAATGTTTTATAAACGTAACATAACATTAAATTATGCAGACTGAAACTATAGGTGGCCGGTAGGCAGGCTGTAGTTGGTTAGTAACTTTTGTATTAGGTTTGAATTATTAAACTAAGAAAACCGTTGTTTTTAAGGTAGATAATTCTAATAATGTATTTTTCATACTTTTATAGTGATATAAAAACAGGTAGGTAGTATAATAGGTATTAAAAGAAAATCTCTTATGAAAATAAAAATAAATAAATTCATACTATTTATAATCTTGTATTGATTTTTGGTTTATTTGCATAATGTTTTTATTTTTTTGATGTTTAAATTTACATTTTTATTAAACCTTTTTTTTCTGATATGACAGCTATAGTACCTACATATACAACAACATTTCAAAGCGTATACCTATGCATTACACACTCACAAAACTGCCCAACCACCGTTTTTATAATAATAAATACCTCTACAACGTGTACGTATGAGTTAATGAATCGTTATTATTCTAAATATCTCGTACTGGCATCGAATAAAAATAGTAATAATAATTATCTACCTTATAGTCGTTGCTGTATAAGCATATCAAGTAATTGTTTTCCATGAGAACCCAAACATCTCTTAAAAATATTCGTTGTTAGTTTTCATTGAAAAATCTCAACAACAACAACGGCGTTCACTTAATTTGGCATAACAGTTTTAAGTCAACGAACTGTCTATTTAGCTTTTGTTTTATCCAAATGAGTTGTGTCCGGTTTATAATTTTAAAATAAAATTGTTATTACACTTGGACTTCTGCTTCACCGCATACTATGGTATAAATTTAATTAATTAGTTATAATATTACGTTCGTTTCTATTTGCAGATTTAGTAGATTTAGTCGACTGATGTCTGACCATGCAACGTTATTGTTATACGTACGATTAAAAATATAATAGGTTTGTAATTTGGTAATTACAATATGAAATATAATTTATTTAACTTGGATATTAACATAAAATAATAGGTTTTAAAAAAAAAAAGTTTTATTTCACCACCTTTACAAATTAAAAACATTACAATTTCATTTTGTTTTTATCTGTTGCGTGAGAAATAATTTTTTATGTTGCAGTGTTTTTTTTTTCTTAAACCAGTATTTTTTAATTGAATATAAAAAAGTATACCTATTAAACTTTTATTCAGACACTAATAAAAGTTTAGTAAAATATGTTTTCACTTATCATTTAAACCATTATTATTATTATATATTTTTTTTTCATTTGGGACAAAAATAAAGTGTCATCCATATTTTGTGTACGTTAAACTTCATTACCGTTCTATGAACCAGATAATAACTCGTTTAAATTTGTTAGCTTAATCAACTTTCCATGTTCGATAATATGCCACCATCAAATTATAATTATTTTCAATCATCAATGTACAAATTATATTATACATTGATTTTCTATGTTATCAATGTACGAATTGGAGTGTAATAATTTATACATGTACAGAGGAGTATTGGTAGAAATATGTGAAATAATAAAAAAACTAATAAGAAATAATATTAATAACCGAAGTACACCAGCCTTCAGTAAGGATAAATATAGTAAAATATTAAATAATATTAAATAAAAAAATCCACGATTATGATATTAGATAGTTAAACATTTCCAAAACAAATATAACTATTAGGTACTTTTCGAGACCTTGGTCGTATTCTATATTATTTAAAACCGTATTTTATCCCTACGCAGCATATTATTACATCAAAATGTTTTTTCTTTCAGATTATCATCATCGCTTGGTGTCCGCAATGTTTACAATCCAACGAAACATATTATTACTTTCATGAGAGCTTTCTGCGTTCATTCTCAAAATACACACAAACGGCACACAACGTTTTGTAAGTTTATTAATATTACACTGGAATGGAAATTGTACACAGGTAGTTGCTTCTGTGCTTGGTGGCCGTTTCCCTAAAACTTTATCTACATTTCAATTTTCAAACGTTTTTAATTACTGCCTGAAAACGCAGTGCCCAGACAGTGCCCGGCACGTACGTACTACCTTACCTACTAAATCATTTTTTATATCCTTACACTCCACTCTTGTACGGAACACGTTCGACGAGGTTTATTCATTAAATTGTGATTTAATATCAACGCACGACAGTTTACTATGTTATTATACTGACGTAGTGACGTACGTTAATCACAGTAAATAATAATATATTATATACGGTTGTCTATATATCAATTATGTTTTATAGCGATGTGCGAATTTGACTGTATTGACAATTGTAATTATATTTTACGATGTTTGTATCAGAGAGCATAAGGAGGTGGGAAATAATTAGGTGATAGAAAAAAAACGAATAAGAAAATATACTAAAAGTCGCATACACTTAGCCTTTTGCTATTTAAGATTAAAATAATAAAATCATAGTTTTTAAAGAATCCACAATCATAGATGGTAAACGGTTCCAAAAAAATAAATAAGATTACTTTTCGAGGTGTTTGTCGATATTTTAAAATCATTTCCCGGTGTGGTGGACGTTTCCCCGAAACTTTCTCCACGATTCAATTTTAAACTTTTTAATTACGGCCTGAAAAATGGGCGCCCAAACAAACGACTGTGTAGCCGGCACGTGCGTAGGGTACCTACCTATCTACTACCAAGGTACTAAATCATTTTTTCTATCCTTGTACTCCACCCGGAACACGTTCTACGGGGTTCGGGGCACTCATTATATTGTAGTATAATATTATTATCAACACGGCAGTAAGTCTAACGTACGATGTTATATTTTAGACGCGTTGCTGCAGTCGGTCTTGATGCAGTTGCCGCTGCAGTTCACTTCTGCTACGACCCTCAGCCGTATCACGGATAATATAATATTAATTTAACTTGTCCGACTCGAATCTAGAATAATAATATGATAATATAATAACATTATATGATGGCCGGTGAATATTGTTCTCGGCCGGCTGTAGATAAAACGTGCGATTTTATATTTCAGGCGCGTTGCTGCAGTCGGTCTTGATGCAGTTGCCGCTGCAGTTCACTTCTGTTACGATCCTCAACCGTATCACGGATAATATAATATTAATTTAACGTGCCCGACTCGAATCTAGAATAATAATATGATAATATAATAACATTATATGATGGCCGGTGAATATTGTACTCGGCCGGCTGTACATAAAACGACCAGTTTCGTGTTCGGTTCGCCGTCGTTGCGGGGCCTGAGATTCGGATCGTTTCCGTTTACAATGACGTTTCAACGCGGATATAATGGAGTATTTAAATTCGTTTTTTTTTTTAGGGAATTTACGGGCCGACGAAATTAACATTGACTGTTTGAAACAACAATAAAAAAAATAAAGAGAGACGTCACTTGCCGTATATACGACTTAATAACACAGACGTCACATCTAAATCATTGTCAAAACCACTTTTAATAGTCGACCGTTCTGAAGCGAATACATTTATATATAATAATATATATGTAATAACCTGTTCGTTCACCCGCGGTGTCACGTAGAATTCGAGTAAAAAAAAAATAAAAAAATATAGAATATATATTATATGAAAAAAAAAACCAAACACTCACACAAAACCTTATAAAAATGCTATTATATGTCGCTGAAATCGAAATCGGTTTTATACGGCTTTCTTATATGAATATAATATATTATATATTATATACGTATATATTGTACACCGGTATATATAGATTCGATTGAATTGCGGCAAAAACGATCTAACTAAACGAGTGTATAGGTCGTTTCGGCGAGCATCAATTACCGTTTATATGGACGGAAAACAATTTTCAAACGACAATATAGCTTGTGCAGAGAGCACTGTATACGATATTATATATATGTGTAATATGTATGATACGACGTAATAAAACCGTATACATACACTATATATATATATAACATATTTGATTGACATCAGAGCGTGTCCGGTGTAGACAGTTCGAGTATATACTTACGTCCGACTATACGGATGTAGGGAAAAAATTGTGATAGATAGACGTTATTATTATATTGTTAAAACGATTTTGAAAAAACGCGGCACAACAATGAAATAGTTGTTTGACGGTGGCGGTCTACTCGTATGATAAAAACGAAAAAAAATTGAATGAGACTAACTTTTAATTGCCGAGTATTTGTCTTGATCTCCGGAGAAAGACATAATAAAAACGATATACCTTGGACAAAATGGACGTAAAACGCCATTATTATTTGGCAAAAACAAGTATATCATATTATTATCATACGAGGGTAACGTGTAGGTATAATTTTATTTTAGGTATTTTAATTTCAAAATAAAAAGTATTATTATTACATTCCTCTCTGAACAACCGAATATAGTGGCGAAAAACAGTCACTTGTCTACCTGCAGACAAATAATTATTCAAACAATCGATGACAGTCTAAAATGTCTAAAGTTTAAAATTTAAGACTTTAATTTAATTTAAACTTTAAATTAATAATACCAAAATGAATTATGTTAAAAACAATTTGGTATTAATAAAAATATGTATCTAACTTTTATATTAATTTTTTTATAAGACACCAACTTGAAAACTCAGTATGATGATGTGAACGATGTGATGTGTAATATGATGAGGAGAAACCGAATTGTTCATCAATCAAAATAATATTATATTATCATTGGAATTCGTTGTTTTTGACGTTTGCGATTTCAGTGTCTCCGGAATAATGTGTTGGGTGGGTGAGTCGATATAATTGCCAAATAATTGCCTATACGTCATTAAAAGTACGTCAGACAAAAATATCGAAACACAATATTTCTTCACACAACTCGTTTGATAATATTTAAAGCTAAACAACTAAACAATATTTAGGTACCTCTATCTGACCACATCTATCTGAAATAATCATATTTTTGAATTTTATGAGCTACCTATATAGGTCCCGTCGCTCGTCTAATAATATTATTATTATATTCTCAATGAATGTTAACAATAATAATATATATTATTATGTATATAATAATATAATAGTGCTGCAGTGTATGTGTCGATGAATATTATAATAATTACTAACCGTTCGGAAATATTTAAATCGACGTGTCAGATTTCGGTATATCTCGTGCAGCGATTGAACGTGTGTGGAGTCTCGGGAAAAAAAAATCAACAAAAAAAATATACAAAAATTCTTCTCGATGTCGTTCCGTGATCAAACAACGGGCGGACACCACGCGCGGCGGTAATATCAATAATTTCTACGCCTCTTTTCTATTTTCTCACAATTAATTTCCATTTTTTTGGAAGCCGGTCTTTCATTAAATTTAAGTACCCATCCTCCCTACTACGCCTATACATTATAATACACCTGCAGTTGCCCACCGGAGTCGGGGTTGTGATAATAATTGTTGATATATTTCTTTTTTATTTTTCACACACACAGCGTCATAACACAATGCGATACACCGCGGTTAACACGAATCTAAATCAATCGCACACCGCACGTAAACTCTTTGGGTAACACGCAGAGGAAAACGCGTACCTGTATAGGAAATATGGTGTGTACGTCACATTGCACCCCGCGTGTCTGTATTATAATTTTATAATGTATATTATACAGTCGTAGCAGTTGTAGCGGTTCGGACACACACGTGTTGAGTGGTGGGTGGGAGGGGGGGTGGTATAACGTTTTATAATATTTTTTATCCGTCCCGATAAACAAGAGAAATATTATTGTTACGACGAGCGCCGCCGCCGGTCGTACATCGGTACCTATATACACATAATATATATTATATATAATAAAGTGGTCTCGCTCGGTGGAAGTCATCAGCTGAAGCGACCGGCCCGCGACGTTGGTATTCCGATCGAGACGATCTGTATGTTACATACTTTATTGTAATATCAAACACAAACAGCATTCGAAATCGTTCTTCTCGTTCCTGTTTATTTCGACATGTGTCTCGGCGCACGCACTGCAGCAATTCAGCCGGCCGTGTATATTATACTATCGTGTAATGTAATATTATGTTAACAATAATAATATGTATTATATAGTATTATTATACTACCTGTATAGCCTGGCTTCACCCGTGTGCAGTTTTTTTTATTATTATTATTATTTTTTTTTTTTGAGAAAAATCCTATATCGTATGATATTATCATGCCTAAGTTGTACAAGGTATATCTCAGTTTCAGTGCTGTACCTCAGTTAACGGACAAATCGGCTTCAGTGTCCTGGCTCTGTGAATTGATTCGACCTAGATATGGGCAACCGCAAGTCGTGGATCGGGTTTAGCAGTTTGGCACGTCTTGGTATATTCGTTAACTTGGTTTAAACTATTTGGTCTTTACATTTCTCCGGTATATCTAAATACAATCTCTGAGATTTTCGTCAAAATCAATTGAGTCGTTTTTGAGTATGTACGCTACATGCATTTGATTTTAAGATAGGTATAGTTTCTTTAATCGAGGTCATGTAAATGCCAAGATATGATGCATACTCGTACCTGATCGGCAGTCTGAGTAACCAAACCGAGTCTGAGTACAAAAAAAAAAAAATCAAAAAAATACTAATTTATACTATTACTATTATAATTTGCAACCAATGGCTACCAATTATAAACAAAAAAGTTTTTATTTCCAACGTGAATCTAAAAATCTTACTGAATCTTACGGAACTACTAAACCAAATTTCATAATCATAGCTGACATACTACATGATAGGTTCTGTTCGAGACCATATTTTATGTATTTGACCTAACTCTAATTATTATTATAGTTAACATGTTTGACCAGCTTGGTTCTTACACACGGTTTTCTTCTTGTTATTATTCGTGCGACGAAATATAATATTAAATATTTTATATTATAAAAAATAAACATAATTGTTATATTTCAAAACTTTCCGTGACACAGCAAACATATAAATATATAATTGAGAACCACAGTTTGGGAATTTCTGCAGGTTACACTATTATATCTACATAATTCGCGGGCGTGGGACCATGGGGGTACAAACGTGTATGATAGTAAAACATGCATAGGACATAGGTATACTATATAGGCGTCTGCAAGTCAAAAACACAACATTATATTATAATATCAAAAACAGATAATCGAATCGAATAATATATTATATTCTTGCGTACAGCCTACATGATATTAAATTAAAATTTCAATATATACATTTCGATTGTGAAGTAGGTACTTAATAAGCTACTATTATAATGGTTGTACACTGCAACTAAAAAACAATTACGTCAATTAAGTACACTAATATAATATATTATACCAGCCATAGATGCCTCCTGTATAATATTATATTTTAATATAGTGCTGACCCACGTGTTCATTTTTATTTTAGTTTTGTAGTAAAATATCGATCAAAACTACAAATATTTTTAAAAAATACCACTTGAATAGAAACAACGTAGTGAAGTGGTGATATTTATAAACTATGACTTATAGTTATAATTTATAGTGTATTCGTTGTGGAAACGTTTTTATGTTGCACTTTTGGCATATTATATATTTTAAAGTTTGAAGATGAGTGGTTATATCTAAAATTAATTTCAGTAATAATAGCTGATATAACATTGTATATAACATTTTATTAGTAGATATACTATTATTATAGTAAGTACTAGGTAGATGTATAAAACCGCCTCTACAGTATTTTTTTGCTCTTAAATTCTTTAAAATAATTTATAATACCTATCTGTAAACCCGAAATGATATATTATTATATTGAATAAAACAGTAGTTATTTGCATGCAGTGATTAAAGGACACACAATACAACATTTACAACCGTCGTTCAATGGCAGTGTACCAAAACGTCAAATATTTGAAAAGTTTTTTTTTCACACTCAACAGGTGTGTACCAATATTACTTCATTATGCAATTTCGACGCAAGTTTGCGTCATTTATAGACGTTTACGAATTTTTTATTTGGGGGGCTATAGTCACATTAAAACATGTACTCTATTAAATATTACTCAACACAAAACACTACCAAAGCCGAGTATTTTAAAATAATTAACACCATACCTTGTTACAGATATTGACAACTATTATATTTTTTTTAAGAACTAGGTACGTAATAAAATATCATGTCTGGTGTATTTATAATTTTTTTTCTTTTTCGATTTAAATAGATGATGTATTTTATCTCGTAAGATGTGTGTTCGCAAATATCGCAGAGGAGGCTGTTTTGTTTTTGGACAGGCTGTTTTTTGTTTAAGTAAGTTTAGTCATGTTAATGCGTTTTCAACCAGGGACTGGGACCTTGATGATTTTACGGTTCCGGTTTCTATTCGTATCCCAGAAAAACTAAAATTTCGGTTTCGGTTTCGGTTTGCCTCGTAATTCTTGTTGTATGAATGCCGGTCCAATGCTCGTCGTCGTCTACAACGTTCGTTTACGCTGTTCTCCGACGTCATGTTCAGCCGTCGTCAACAACCGCTCCGTTGAGTGTCCGTGCTCGGACGCCATGTGGTCAAGGTAGGATTAAGAACCTATTGGGCCCCGGGGCTAAAATTTCATATGGGCCCTTTTGACAGAACATGCTTTACAATGCCACTCACTATGCCCACAGGAAGATACATTTTTCTAACTATTTCACAAATTTACAATTGCATTATAAAATTATAAAATTAATAGGTATATGTAATTTATGTCTATAAAACTACTAATTATAGTATAATAAAAGTTAAAACTTCATATTTCATTAATTTAAATTCAAATTTTCATAATAACTTTTAAATTTATTAACAGTATACTTATTTACAACAAATATTAAATAACAGTAAAATGCGTCTTTTCTACTATAGTGGTTTTGTAGGTATTTACTATTTAGTTTTTTTTGTCGATAAAAATAAATGGTTTTTAAAATATAGAAAAACTATTCTTTGAAATCACTGAAAAATGTGTATCAGCTTAACATTGTTTGAGCCCCTTTCGTTTTGGTACTTGAGAGGGCCCTGGCTAGACCGCCCTCCCCCCCTTAATCCGGCCTTTCATGTGGTTGCCGTTTTCAAAAGGGGTGGGTGTATCCACGCAGGCTCGGAGGTATGCTGCCATATTCAGTGGTGTTGTTGTGGTTTATTTTATCGTAAAATCACGAGACCTCTTGTTTTATGGTTTGTTGTTAAGCAATAATCCTTTGACATAATATATGGTATATTATACCAATGTCTTGGAAAGGATTTCTCTCGGTTGCTCTACGCTTTTTAAGTGATAAATTGGCTCGCAAGTAATCACATCGGTTTAGGACCGAATCAAAGTAGGTACCTACGCATACTACGCTTGTATGCGTTCACCCGTTAGTCCACATTTCAATCGAACTCGTTGAGCTCATACTAACGAGAGGTTGTTGGACTGTTATACGGACAACGCCAAGCAGATCATCTCAAATCAGAAGCTCATCTCGAGACATCGCAATTCAAGTTAGCTCTCCGGAGCGGTGTTCCCCACCACTGTAAAACTGTATGATTTGTTTTGTATTTACATGACTGAATTGGTAGTGAGCATTTGGCCATGGTTATAATTATTCTATGTGTTAATAAATATACATATATATATATTCATGTTTAATTACCTCAAATCAATCTTTATTGTTCTTTATCCAATAAGTATATTAGCCCTACTCCACAAAGGTTCTGAGAACTGTGCGTGAGACGCCAACCTGAGTGAAGGCACAAACACAATCACATCTTCGCCGCCGTGACCATGTTCTCTGCTGATTGGCAGCTAATTTTGTGATTACGATTTCCACCAATACGGACGGAATACGGCCATACTAGATCGAGTAAAAATCGAAAATGTTGTCGGAGTCAAAATGTAGCTCGAAATCGGTAAACGATAGCCGAAGCGAGATAACGTGAGTTATATTTAGCAGCCGTAGCTTGGGTTTTTTAGTTAAATATTATTATAATTTTATCTTATAAGATCCTTGGAGTACACTATTCCAATTCGGAAACGACCGCCGGTACCTCACCGTCTTCACCTTCTTCACGACCCCAATTTTCACTTTAGTAATGAATTCATTCAAATTCTTAATTCTGATTTTTAAATGTACTTAAGGATCATAATATTTAGTTTGTTTATACAATTTAAGGATTAGGTATTCTTTGTGTGAAATAATTGTTGATTATTCACCCACCATTTTTTATTGTAAATTATTAATGAAAAAAAAAAATTTATGCAAATAAATCGAAATTTAAACGAGTATTTTCTGTTTTATCCAACTTTGTATAAAAATAATTCAAAAATTCCAAAAATAATGATTCGAATAAATGCATTGATATAGAGGATAAAAAGAAAGACGGCGTGTTTTGTGTCTGGTGAATTTCCTTGTACATAGGTAACATATACTATAATACAGCTATAGTAATAATATGTAGGTGTTTCAGTATCTTTTTATTATATTATTATCTTTAATTCTGTTTTGTAAAATTAGAAAAATTAAATATTTTTAAGTTAGTAGTCTCAGTCGTTAATTTTAAATACCTAAACCGATATACCGACTAATAAACATGCAAAACGAATGGTTTCATTCTTATTGTACTTACTCTATTTAAGCTGCCCGATGTGGAAGTGGAACAGATTATATTTAGCATCGAGAAATGAATTTAAAATATTATAATATACTTTGCCGGTGACAACTTATAATATAATAATATGGTTGCGTTAATAGTTAAAAAAAAAAAATACTTTCATGGCACAACTATTTTTATTTTGCAGAAAAACACAAAGAACGAAAACCTACCCTGGATGGCTTCCTCATGCTGAAAAACCAGAAAAAAAAACCGTCTCGGTAAAGGAACGCGTACTATTCTGTAACAAATGTCGTCGTCACGGTCTGTTCCATAATATTGGGGCGACAGTGCGAGCAGCAGCCGTAAATTACACTAAACACGACAATAATAATACAATAACAACAATAACACAGCGCAGAAAACAACGTGAAAGGAAAAAAAAAACGTTTCTGCAAACGTGAAAACAAAAACGGAATATTATACAAAAATAACCCGAAAATAAGAGATAACATTACGGCGGCGATGATAACGGTAAAATGTCGTCGTCGACAATGGGAAAACTCCTCTGCCCACACAGACAATAATATAATATTGGCTTTTCGGTGGACCGGTGGCGGGCGACGGAGGGTCGTCGCGGATTCGCCAAACTCTAACCCATCTCTTACCCGGAAGTGTTAATTTTTATTTGGTTTGTGTATTATGATATCATTATTATGATTCTACACTGGTTTTATGTTTGTGGCCACGAATCGGTGAGTAATTAAAATTTACGTTTATAACACGTATATTGTAATTAGAACGAGAAACAGTGGTGGATAATTTCCTAGTTCTGTGTGGGGGGGAGGCGAATTTCAAAACCACAGAAGTAATGAGGTTCAGCCCCTCCTTTTATTTTGTTTGAAAATATATTATTATGATTGGCACTAAAAATATATAAAACAACACATATTTTTTGAATACAAATAGGTATAAAAAATGTAAAAAAGTTCATATATAAATAAATGAATATCTACAATAAATTAACATTAGTAGCAACTTAAAGTATTATATAATTTAATTCACTTTGGCATTTAAAAAAAAATAATAAATATAGATACCTACATTGAATATTACAAATATTAATATCTATGAGTAGAATTTAAAAATACAAAATGCCTATAATCAGTGATACGCCGATCCGGTACAAATAATAATATTGTACACATGCGTAGAATTACACTTGCTTATTATAAGTAACTCTGCATCGAGCTACTGTTGGCCATCGTAAGTCTATTATTTTGGCTTCAAGCATTCAGAGGTACAGTAAGTTGGTCGTATGAAATTGGTTGTGGTAAAATTGGTCACCTGAAATTGGTTGCTAGGTAAATTTATAACAATATCAAATGAGAAATTTAATTAATATAATTTTTTATTTCTATTTAAACCACCTATAAGCAATAACAATATTAAAACCCAGAGATTTGTATTCGTATGATGTTTTTTTTTCAAAAATGAGATGACTTTAACTTTGGCAAACTCCTCTTAAACCGCAAACGTCCAATAATTTCAAAGCAACATTATTACGATTCGTTTTATTTACTAAATAATCGGTTGTTGTTATTATGTTTAGCACAAAATAGTACGATTATAGTCATGAGCGGTCTGTTTCAAGTCAAATAAAGAAGTAACCAACCGAAACACCACACAACTATATATTATTATGTATTTTATTTTTTTAGGAGGTCAGAACAACAGTCGTTTTGGCAACGATCCGACCAACTCGTTAAACGACCGCGGCCGTTCGTCTTCCGAATTGTATTTCCGTATTATTGTAATATAAAAACATCATAATAATAATAATAACAATGTATTTCTTGTACATCAGTTTGGTCGTTCAGTGGCCACCCCGTCGTGGGTTGGCTGCAAGTTCAGGGTGGATTTATCGGACGTGACGGTGGTGAACAAATAATATAATAATATATTATGATGGCGTACTTGCTGCAGCTGTTTTCAAAAAATGCACTGACATTGTAACGTAAACACGTTAGTATCGGTTCGTGTGGATAAGTGTTGTTGATACTTTGATGTAGCAGACAGTGATGGGTCCAATATTTATAGCTATATGTTATGTGTACCTGTGTCCTGCAGGAGGGTTTAAAATCGATTTTAAATATTGATAAAAATCGTTAAAAACCGTAAATGAAATCATAAGGGATATTAAAATCAAATATTTCATTTAATAATAATATTCAACATTCATATTGAAATCGATAATTTATACCAAAATAAAAATTGGTTATATAATTTAAAAAAAAAAAATAATTTAAATTTAAAATTCAACAACAGTCGATGTTGTTCTGTGTTCATAATATGCAGATAATAATAAATAACTATATTTCGTTTTCTTTGGCTTGTTACGCAGTAGCACGACCAAATACAGGTTTATCTTAGTTAGAAATAAAAATAAAACCGTGAGAATGTAAAATTGATATTTTAAATATAAAAAAGAGAAAAATTATTTTCAAAATCTAATTAAAATGCATAATAAAATGAAATCATCGATATTGTGTAACAGTATAAACATCATACAATCACAAAATCAATAAATTATAAATTTAAATCTCAAAAAATAGGTGAAACTGAAATTATAATCAACATTTTTCATTTCGATTTCAAGCCGGGAATTGTGTACTGACGTACCGTTATTACTGCATATATTACTACTAAAAATTGGGTTTCATCTAGCTTAACTTATAATTTTCACTATTAGTTGTTTTGCAATCTCAATTATTAGTTAGGTATCTAGTTATTTTCAAAATTAAAGAATAATATACACAATTTAATAAAATATTATTGTTTGACCATTACTACTGATACATGTATAATTTATTCCAGAGGCCGTAAACTATAAACATTGGATTCTTATTTATACAGGTACCTACCTCAAGAAACATAGTTGCATACAAAGTTCAAAACGATCATCAATGAAATTCATTTTTTTATTTAACCAGCTAACTTAAGTACCAAAAGGTTTTATTTCCACCGAAATACACTATTTTGATAACTATACCTACCAGCCAATCTTACAATACTATTAAGTAATTTTGTTAAGATGGACTGGTGATGAGAGTTCCCACACAGCATTTGGGAAATGATAATATTTTGTGAATATTTTAAATTGCTTGAATACTGAATATTCGAAAATTTTCCTTATTATTAACGCAACTTTTTAAAATATTTTGACAACTATATTATTTTCCTGAAAATATTTTTACCCTGGTTAGGAAATATTTTTATGCTGAGTGGGATCATATCTGCACGTTATCAAAACGTACGACGGATAGGAGGTAGTTTCTTTATTTTCTAATTTTCCGCAACCGAATATTGAATTATAATTACTGTCGTTATAACCATTGCTTCATTTCTAACCTACGACACTTTTAATGCTTCTGCCCGTGCTCATTTGATCGGTATTGTATCAAAATTATCGGCCGAATCTTTTTTTATAATCCGTAATATTACCAAACAGTCATAAACATATAATATTCACGATAACCCGCGCTTACCTACTGTTTGTGCCTGTATCATGCAAAACGTTGTTTTTAGGCATCATACGAAAATATGATATTGTAATAATATTTTACTGTATCGAATGTGGGTGTTGACGATTTAAAAAGGTCGCGCTTGTCCGCAATACCCTAACTCAACAGTTCTCCCACAGCAGAAATACCGAAAACACCGTTGGTATAATACTATTATTTTCGCCATTGAACTAAATCGCTCGCGGCTTGTTGGCCGGCGACGACAACGCCATCACCACCGCCGTGTATCATTGTGCAGCTCGACACGGACAGCTACAGAAACTTAGGTAGGTACGTATATATAGGTATATAGGTTATTACAACGCTATTACCGGGCGACGGGCGGGAGCGCCGGGGGATATTGTATTGTTTTAACGGGCACCTAATTTATTTTTACACTTTGCGAAAACCGTATTGCCTCGCTATACTTTCGCCGTCGAAATTACAAATAGTCTTGCCATATAATAACGCGGTTCCCTCGCGATTCCCGTAATGTCGGTGATTTTTTACATTTCCAGATTTAAAGGCGTCATTTATCGTCGCCGGCGTTTCACGTTTTATCCTCAAAATGTTTGCCGAAAAATATCTAAAACAGCGGTAATAAGCACAATAACAGTAGGTAGCATT
Organism: Metopolophium dirhodum; assembly: GCF_019925205.1. NCBI lineage: Eukaryota > Metazoa > Arthropoda > Insecta > Hemiptera > Aphididae > Metopolophium > Metopolophium dirhodum. The sequence goes on along the minus strand of NC_083560.1, from coordinate 55,035,891 downwards.
GTACTACTATTAATATGAAATTTATTTCGTTTCGTCGGCGTTTGTAAACTTTATACATATAATATTATATGAGAACTTCAGTAGTTATAATGTTGTTCCCGTGTATAGGTTAATTTCAATTAAACTGTAGAATAGAAAAAAAATCTTTGATGCTACGGTTTGTATTAAAATATAATATTTTAAGTGAAAAATTCAACCATGTGATTTTTAAAACGTAATTATTTTAGATTCTGATTGATCTATTGATTTTACAATGAACTAGATTTTTTTATGTATCTCTACACGATTTGTATGAAAAAATGGTTTGTTATTCGACTTCAATATCACATCTGAATGAATAGTGTATCTAGTTTATAATTTTTAATTTTAGGTCACGGCCAAAAATTTGCAATGCTTTTAAAATTACCAAAAAAAACAAATCAAATATTGAAAAACGGAAATTTTTCCGTAAAACAATTTTTCAACAAAATAGATTTTCTAAAATGTGGTATATAATTGTTTGAATTGTGGTTCCAATTATCACTGTTTGTTATATGATACCAAATTACCACACATTAATTACATGTAACCACTTTGGTAACTGATATGCTCTTCGATCACACTTGAATATATTGTATGTCTCATACTCTCATCTAAAATTTATATTATCTATCATTCTGGCCCAAATGAATCCATTTTCTGGTTAACTCTGAATGTCGTTTGGAGAGGTTGATTTATAATTATAGCTCCTTTGCTCGTGACTTTTAACTTTGGTCTGTGGTCCTTTTTATACTACTCCGAGGTTAACAGTTGTTTACCGACATTATGTTGGGCTACCGTTGTATAGATAATGATTCATGTTGTATGACTCGCGACCCATGCCAACATTTATGTCTGAATGACTGAATGCGTATAAAGCATATAATTTTGGAGGGTTTGGACTTTGCAGGTGGACTACCTCACTCTGGTAGTTCACTTGGTGAAGTATTGTTTACTTAGTGGATTCTTTATTCTATTTCAGCCACCATACATATGATAGTGAAGTGGTATTCCTATATTATTCTTATCTTGGTTAAAACTTTGTACGGTTGGCGCCTAGGCACGTTTTTGATTTATCATTGTAAGCAAGGCATATTCTATTCCTCATTTATTCACGTAGTCGGACCGTGAAGCCTACAACTCCGATATGTATACATTTTCTTTTGAATATGGTTCTAGCACGGATATCATGACCATTTTCTATTTGTGTTAAGAGAATGCAACACTATTGTTTTTAACTTTAATTTTGATAAGAAATTTTAACTCTGCTGTTTGTGCTTATGTTTTGGATAAATAACTGCCATGTACAATTTACTTTTAATACTTTCTAAAAATTGTTCTAAATATTCTAAAATTACCGTTTTATTTTTTCGTTTTGATGGTTGTAACACTATGTACATTATTTGTCTGAATGGGCGTTAGTAAATAAATAAAAATCATAATAATACATTTCAAAAAATATTGTCACTTTATGTGCTATTTCTAAACACTTGAATGTTTCGAATTATCTTCTTTCTATTTAAATGTATTGTTTTCTAAAAAAGTTTGAATATTTAATACACGGTTCCTAATAAATTTTTCAGAAATAAATAAATAAATATTGTTGATACATATTCACAATATTTTTTTATAGTCATTTAGAGTTTATTAATCTTATTATACTAAGGTAGTACACAGTAGATAACTGATAAAGTCATAAGTTCAGAATTAAGGTTTAGCAATTCAAAATATAATTGTCTTAAGATTGTATAATTAAAATACCAACTAGACACCTAGTTTAATTTGTATAAATGTTAAATATAATAATACTATCTATATAAATGTAATCATTTATGTGTAATTGGGAAATTTTTATTGTTGTAATTTATTATTATTTCCTAGTAATAATTATTTAATTTTGAATTCTCATTCAATGGTTCGTATCATTTGTAAATGTGTAAATTATTTAAATCAATATATACAGCCATTTATTTTTAAACGCATCACAGATTATATGTTAGCTGTTAATCCATATAAATACTAAAACAGGTACAAATTGACTAAGAAAGAACTATTGATTGTAAAGAAAAACACTGCGATGATGTCATGTCTCAAAAGATCATTTTTGAAACAACAATTCAATAAACATTGACTCGTTCATATTACACCCCCGGTGGGCTGTCAAATATTTTTAACTTGACTTTTTTTTTAGTCCAAAATACACAATGTATATTGGTTGGTATATTTGACGATACCGGCAATAATGACATTATTATACTCAATATTTTAAATAGACTATTTAAAACCACATTGTTTTTTAAACATTAAAAAACATACGAGAATAAATATTTTAAAGTGAATTTTAAATATTTTAATTACTAAACTCAATGATTCAAATTGAAAAAGTAAAATATCACAAGTTTTAGAGTTAAATATTGGACTTTGAAAAATAAATATCGAAAATCGACTCCTATACAAACCTAGATAAACTTCTTCTCTTCAATTTGTATAATAGGTATTCATACTGTAATGTCACTCAGTAAGCTATATTATTGGAAATACCAAACTAAGTTTCAGTGTTTCACAAAATTTTACATTTGTAATATAGCGTGTAAAATGCTGTGTTACTGACAAGTGCGTGCACGAGCGGGTGCACTTCGCTATTTATTTACACACAGTCACTCAGACTAATGATAACTTACTACGCATACATTTACACGACTCGCATGCACACAAATAGACAATTGCCTATATTGAACTCCTTAGAAACGGTCAGTATGCATACCCCTTAATGGATATAGCAAATTAGCAATTTAATATACAGAAAAAACTATACCTACCATAATAATATGTAAATAATATTTTAACATGGCTCTTGAATCATAATAAGTCTGTGATAAGTCCAACCAGTGTGTAGTGTGCTACCGCTTGTGTGCCATCAAACTACATTTAAAGAGAACGACTTGTTATATAGATCGCACGCTTATGGTATACAATTAAAGACCACATTGTTCTTTTAAACATTGAAAACCTTACGATGTATGTAATTTATTTGTGCATGACAAAATTAACACTTACATAATAATAATAAGTCGATATGTTTAATCCAATTTATATGGCCTTAGGTAATATTGACCCCATCAGTGTGCCGTGTGCGTCTGTTTGCAGTCTTGGGTAGTATTCCGAATAAAGTATTCCGAATACAGTATTCGGAATACTATTTAGGTATTCAGAATACTTTTGAAAATACTTTTCCTAAAAGTATTTTATGCAGTATTCAGGATACCTTCGAAAGTATTCCAAATACTATATTCGGAATACTTTAATAGTATAACAGTATATTTTTTTTAGGATTTTGATTATACAATATAAAACGTATAATTTGTGTTGGCAATTTGTAGGTAATTGATAACATCTCTCAATATTTAATATCATACATTCATACAATAATAAAATTATGACCGGTATTGGTTCATATCATGTTTACTGATTAGTGGTTATCGATCAGCGATACCGATTGCAATAACAAGAATGCTATAAATAAATTTGTATATTAAAGACTAATGGGTATTTCCGTATTGGCTTATGGTGCTTATCTTATACATTTTATCCACTGTAACTGAACGTCTGTGTCTCTGACGTCTCTGTAGTCTGCACATCGTTGTACCCATACTAACTATGGTCTATGTTCTATGACAAGCCAATAAGCCATTTAGAAATGCAGAATAAAGTGCAACAGTCGGATAGTGACACATCACACATTATACTGAGTACTGACATAATATATTATTATTATATACTATTTTACGTATTTTTGTTTACAACGTGTTAAATCATTAATTTGCGAGTTCACAATTATGGCAGATAAAACTTTAAATAGTGTAAATAGTGACTACCGTCTTCCTTGGATTAAATATGAAAATCTTTAACAAAAAATATTTTAAAAGTATTTGGAATATTTTTATAGTATTCTAAATACTTTATTCAGAATACTATTTTTATGGTGTATTCGAATACACATTCGGAATACTATTTTTCATCAGTATTCGAGTATTTATTCCAAATACTTTTAAAAAGTATTTTACCCAAGACTGTCTGTTTGTCTACCGTCAAACGGCTACTTACTGAGAACGACATATCGCATATATCACACTCGTACGGTTCTTCACCGATGTGTGTTCGTCGATGTGTCATAAAATCGCTACTATTACTGAACGTTTTGTCGCATACATCGCACTCGTACGGGTTTTCACCAGTGTGTGTGCATTGATGCATCATCAAACTGCCACTTACAAAGAAGAACTTGTCGCATAGATCACATGCGTACTGTTTTTTACCAGTGTGAGTTCGTTGATGCATCATCAAATTGCCACTTATAAAGAACGACTTGTCGCATACATCGCACTCGTACGGTTTTTCGCCAGTGTGTGTGCGTCGATGTATCATCAAATTGTCACTTGCAGAGAACGACTTGTCGCATAACCCACATGCGTCCAGGAAATCATCTGAATCCAGTACCCAGTGGATGTCAAACTGGTAGACGGGATAACGGGTCGGTGATGGAAGGCACCGGGAAGGCGGTCTCGGGTTCTCAAAATACCGGCCCGGGCAAATCACGTTGAAAAACTGGCTGACTCTCCCCGTACGCGTTGCGGGGGTGCCGAGTACCTTTACGGAAGCTACTTCTAAAAAGCTCCAAGTCTCAAGGGCTGAATTAGCAAAGAATTTCAAAGTAGGTAATTATAGGCTTGAATTGGCAAAGACACGGGATAATCGTTACGGTCCAAACTAATAGTCATGCACGTTTATACCGATGAACCTTGTTATAAACTGCATGGAAGAAACGAAACCTGGCGAAATACCAGAATTCCTAATCTCGCATTAGAAAGAGAAAAATGTGGGCGTCCACATATGTCGGGTTGTCGTCATGTCCGCTAAACAGGGCGCCCACATCTCGCCCACTCGACGGTACGACGTTAAGTGGGCAAACAGGCCGAGGGCTCCGAGACCTTGGCTGGCGTACCCCGTTGGTAGGTGGGTGAGGGGCGGGAGACGAGGACACACTTTCCCGCCGCTGGAGCAACTTTTGAACCCGTTACAACCTCGGGGCGCCCACCCGGCTAATGGTGGACTCTGGAGACCGGTTGACTCCAGTTTTAAAACAGACTACCTGTCTACGTAAATCAAGCCAAGGTACACACCCCTACGGACTGCGGTTCGAAAGGTGAGGACTCGGATTTCGGGGCCTCGCCACTTGATGAGCTCATAGGAACTCGGACGACGAAAGCCCCTCTGGTTGGACCGAGGTCCTCGCTTCGGCAGAGGACACTGTGTCGCCCCTAATTACGGGCAAAGTAGCGGGTCGTTGCAATTATTGGAGTAAGAGATGGCGAAACGTGGAGGCCGATCTATCCCCGGACGAAATAGTTGATCCAAAAATGAACAAGAAACGGTCAATTGTAGATACGACCACTAGCCACGGCACATCAATTCGTAATGAGCCAAGCTCCAAGCAAAGAACAGCTGGGTTGAACGGTAGCACAGCCAAAGTAGACCCTAGCGGTCTTGCCAAAACAGCCGGAAATGAGCCACTAACGATAATTAAAGTCATACAGATAAATGCAGCAAGATCCCAACGGGTTATGCATGAAATTGAAGGGCTATTATTGAGTAAAGGCATTGACGTCTGCTTTATACAAGAGCCAGCAGTCGATAGTAAAGAGATCTATCTGTTTGACAGACGTCCGTACAGGGTAGTAGCGAGCGGCGACAGGCCTAAAGCCGCCATCGTTATTGCGAATCCCGCTGTCGGTGTCTTAAGCTTGTAACGGCTCAGTACTCCCCATACAGCCGAAGCTGTGCTAACAGTTGAAAACCTCCGCTTATCGCTGATATCAGCGTACTTCCAATTTTCGGAACCAACTCAGACCCACGCTGACGCGGTGGGTGGCAGCGTGCTCGTCCGCGTGGACGTGAACGCACGGTCTACGGTATGGCACGACCTTTTTACGGACGACTGCGGTGAAATTGTCGTGGACCTCGTCAGTCGGAAAAACTTGACGGTCCATAATCTAGCTGGCTACCTACCGACATTTAGAAACCGTGGGTCTGCGCGCTTGGATGTCACTCTTGCGACTAACAGCGTGGAGGTGGAAAACTGGTACGTGGTCCGCGATTTAACATCAAGCGACCACGCGGTCATAGGCTTTGATGTAATCCAGAACAGCGGGTGCCTGGCTGACAGGCTGAAACCTTTTGTGGAATACAACTGGACCAAGACGGTCTGGAGCGAGTTCCGTAAGCTCTTGAAGGATCAAGTCAGTGCGAGGATAGCAGACCTGGTAAGTCCAGATGTCGAAGCGAGCGCAGCTGCACTCACAGAAGTGTTAAAGGCAACATGTGAAGTTCGCACGAGCAAAGCTAAGACAGTGAAAAAAAAAACCCCTCCCTGGTGGAGCCAAAATCTGGACAGAGAATTGAGCGCTCTCAGAAGATGGAAAGGTAGACTGAGAAACGCAAAGAACGCCTTTAGAAAACGTGCAGTCCGCGAAGCGTACGCGAAACTAAAGCAAAGGTTCCACGTGAATTGCTTTAGGGCCAGATGAGACGCCTGGCGCTCGTTTGTTACCGATACAGGAAACAAAGTGCCTTGGGGCCCCGTCTACTCCTGGCTTAAGACTGGCGGCGTTAGACCATCTTAGAGCCTTCCATCGTCAATCCGCAAGGCTGACGGTACTTTCACTGAATCTCTAGAAAAGACTGGGGAAAGGTTTATGAACGCCCTGGTCCCGGGAGATACGTCCGATGGTGAAAATCCCGAGCAAGCGGAAATCAGGGAGGAGGCGGGCGTACGAGTTGGGTCCTTCGACCCAGAGGCAGGCGAAAACGGACCCATAATCCCGAGGGCCGACGGGATAACGGAAAAATCCTTCGCCAATCTTGGCCAGTCAAGACCGAACACATTACGCATGTGTTCAACAATTGTCTCAGGGCCAAAAAGATTCCGAATACCTGGAAACTTGCGAGACTGGTCGTGATTCTAAAGTCGACGGGCAAAGACCCCAAGGAGGCCAAGTCTTATCGACCAATAAGTCTTTTCCCGGTGGTGTCAAAGGCGCTGGAACACATAATTGTAGACATAATCCGAGCCGACACGGACCCGCACATGTCGCAGAGACAGTACGGGTTTACCAAAAACCTCTCGACGGTCGACGCCATGCATCACGTACTTGACTGGTCAGAAAGCAGGCCGGAAAGACACGTGATAGCCGTATTCTTGGACATTTCAGGCGCATTCGACTGTCTTTGGTGGGCGCAGTTAGTTATGGACATGCGGAACGCAGGATGCCACAGTGGGTTGGTCGAACTGACAAAGAGTTACCTGGACGGCCGCCAGACTGTTATGCAGATTGGCGACCGTACAGTAACGAAAACCTTAACAAAAGTATGTCTACAAGGGTCGTAATATGGATCAGATCTCCTTCTGAAAGAAGACCTGTCCACAGGTACCGAGCTCATTGCGTATGCGGACGATCTTGCCTTACTAATCTCTGGTGAAAACCGGGCAGAGTTGGAAAGCCGTGGAAATGAGCTGCTCAGTAGTGAGTCATTATGGGAAGAACAGCGAAAACTTACCTTTTCCGTGACCAAATCGCAGACCCACTGGCTGAAAGGAAGACTGATTAAGCAACTGGCCAACCTCCGGCTTGGTGGAGCTAAAATCGAGCCTACTGTCGAGGCTAAATACCTCAGCATAACGTTCGATGACAAAGGAAAATTTAGCGTCCATCTAACGGAAAAAGTGAAGAGCTCAGCAGCGCTGTTCAGCCGGCTTAGTGGTATAGACAAAACTAAGTGGGGTATAAACAAGGATATTACTAAGAACCTGTATAAAACAGTGTTCATACCGCAAATGAATTACGCGGCCACAGTGTGGGCCCCGAAGTGTATGACCGACGGGCACCATCGGGGAAGGGCAAACAGCGCCCAAAGGAACCCACTTAGGGCGATCACGGGTACGTATAACACCACCTCAACAATGGCGCTGCAAGTCCTAGCTGGAGTACCGCCTCTCGACCTGGAACTATTGTAAATAGCCAGGATTGAAAAGGACAGGATCGCGGTCAAGAATGGTGCTATGACGATGGAAATAGCCGAGGCCAGAAAAGTCCAATACAAAAACAACCTCCTTGATCTCTGGCAGAGCAAGTGGGTCGCCAGTGAAAAAGGAAGGTGGACGGTTAAGTGGTTCCCCAACGTCAGACGGTGACTGGACCGTGGGTGGTGCAAAATGGATCACTACACGACCCAGTTAATGTCGGGCCATGGGAAATTCAACTCCCAACTCTGCCGTTTTAAACTTAGAGGCGATGCAGCTTGCCAATGCTGGTCCCCTAGTGGTACCGCGGAGCATCTGCTGATGGAATGCCCACTTGCAAACCAGGAAAGCAACAAACTCAAAGTGGCAGTGCGAGCGGCCGGTGCGGTCTGGCCGTACGACTGAGAGTTCATGACAAGCACCGAGGTCGTGTTCCGGGCCCTAACCGTATTTGCTCACGATGCATTAGAGGGTGCCGATGAAGGATTACCTCGGTAGACGCAACTGGTGATATACGTAAAATTCCAGTGGCGGGGCCCTACAAACAGCGGCCAAGGAATAGAGGGATACCCTTCTAAACCGCACGAGAATAAAATAATCCTAGTGGGGCGGAAAGGAAAGTTACGAGAATAGTAATCACCTGAAAATCCTGCGACGCACCGGTGAGAACGTTGAAATGGAGAATGGAACGGAAGGGTCGGGCCAAGCAACCACGCACAAGTACCTCGAATAACCTGCCCGTTGACCTTCGACCACACGCCAGTTCATTATCATTCAAAACTCGATCGAGAGCTCACTCTAGCAGTGCGAGCGACCCGGTGCCAGTAGTAGGCCTGACCAGTCATCTATTATCAGCCGCTTAAAAATCCGGGACACTCACCCGGTGCGGAAACGGCAATCCGCTCAATAAACCGTACCACTCAAAAAGGCAGCGTCGCGATAGAGTAAGATCCTATTCCGACACCTGTGCTAGTGGGAATCTGGTAACTGTGGGTCCAGGATGTTGAATTCCGAATCTCATTCCGCGGGTATCAGTGAGAGCCCTACTGGTCAAACAGTACACTGATAAACTAGGATACGCGCGTCCGACCGTCAGGAGCGCCCTTGGTTGTCCCTGGGTCCGCTGGGTCGCCGCGCGTCCGTGTCTTATGTGGATGGTAACCGTGGAGGTTGTGGTAGTACCACCTTAGCTAGAAGGGAAATTCTTGAGTAGGGTATTTACCTGCCGCCGTCGACGCCTCTCGCGAAACTCACGAAATATCTTAATTGGTATGCTCTGGGCCACAGCACGGGATGCGGTTGCGTCACAAGACGCGGAAGGAGCCGAGCTTGAGACATATGGATAAAGGTCTAAGAAACCACCAAGTATACGGTCTTCCCATTTCCCGTCACACAGTGGTTAATCAGATACCCTTGACAATATAATGCAAGGTTCTTCATAAATTGTCCATATACAAATTATAAAATGTCAAAAATGCATAGTTACTTTTTCATAATTATTTTAATTTGGTTTTTTAACTTCATAAAGGTTATGTTAATTATGTTTCATATTCATACTGAAAATTTAAATACCACTAATCAGTGAAAACATTTTTGCTAAGTCTTGTTAAATAAATTTAGCTGTACCTACGACGGTGCAAACTTCAGCTAATATAGCTCGACATGAAATGATGAGGTGTTTTCGTCGAAACGATGTCACAATGAGAATTAGGGTCGTTTTCCGATCCTCAGTTAACTCGAGGATGTTAAGTCAAGTACTTATTCGACAACGGCGGTGGTAGATCATGGAAAAATAAGTTAATATATTTTTTTTATAAGTAAACGTGACTTTTGAAACATCCAAAACTTCATAATTTAATGTTTCAATACTGTTTGTATATGTCTACGTGTATTATACGTAGGTGTTATAGTTGCCCGGCGTACCACACGTGTATTTCATGATCCGTTGTTATATTATCATTCACGTGAACATACAATACTTATAAAGCATAAATCATCTCGTAAATTATATTAATTCACACATACATACGCATACATACATATATACAATGTCATATAAAGACCACAAAAGCGTATTTGGCGAGTGAACCGGTATCCGGAATAATAATACCTCTACTTAAGTGTAAAACAACACCGGGTCAGCGATACGATACAAGCGGGTCTGACAGCGGAAAAATGTATATTATCTTACTCTTTTTCTATTTCTCTTTCTCCGTCTCTCTCTCTCTCCATCTCTCTCCATCTCTCTCTCTCTCTCTCTCTCTCTATAAATATTTATTTATGTATATACTGTATAATAATAATAAAAATGATGTGCCATACGCACCGCACGCATGTGTTTATGGGCCTGTTTGCGGGCGTGCGTTTTCACGGCGTTGCAAATAAATAGCTATAGGTACGGGTGCAAATTATGCGTGTGATGCGTTTAGAAATGGAATCGAATAATTTATAAATGTGCGGAGAAAATAAATTTTCGCAAATTGATTATGATAATTATTTATTTACATCTGTCGGTCCGTACGGTGGTTGAGGGTCCATTGGCGTTGCGCCGGATAAGACGGAGCAGGCGACATGGAACGGATGGGTGTTTGATTGAACTTGAAAAAGTGTAAAAGTGTTATGTTTTACGTGACTTTATGTTCAATGGCTAATAATTTAAATCAACCTGAATCGATTATGTCGCAAATTGTATTATTCGTACTGACGACGACGACAACGACGAGCAGTGGTTTAATCTTCGAATAGTTTTCATCTGCACACGTCAGCGTTACCAAATCCTGAGTACTATTACCACCTACTAGTGTTAAATTATCGTTATATACGAATATGATAGTAATCTGTAGAAGAAAACGAAATTGGACTCATAGTATTATATATTTATATAATATATTAGATTCAATAAGCGCCTATAAAATTGTTTACTCTACACGGAGCAAGCTTAACAAACTTTAATATTTTGTAAATATAATTATTAAAAATATACTTAAAATATCTATTTTCCAAAATAAAGTTAATCAAACTTCTCAGTATATAAATGACTAATTATAATGACAATATAATATAGTCGTAAAAATATTTAATTTGTTAAAGTTTATCACACTAAGGGGCACCCGTCACAATTTTCAATACTATTAGCTATTTACTATAATAAATGTGATATTTCGTGGTATAATGTAATATGAATAATAAGCATTGTATACATTTGTTGATTGTTATTTTCCCCATTTAGTTCCAAGATTTCACGCCAAAAGTGCATGCTGAGATTCCGCATACGCTTAATACAGCGCAACGCGAGGCCAAAATTAATTACTATCGTGTCTTCTCTTTACTCGCTCCTTTACTCACACTCTTCCTCACCAAAAACCTACTGTAGAGAAGCACAGTCGTTATATTCCGCCATTCACCCTCCCACCATGCACCTAACCCTGCATATTACTACCACGATCACTTCATCTTAACAAACTGCCAACCAGAATCGGATATCAAAATTCCACGCTAATCATCCCTTATATTATTATGTACAACATTTTCCGCAGTCTACTATTTCGAGTATGAATTAGGATCTATGGGGTTTCTAGAAAATATATAACAATAATATATTATATCACTGTCCAACCGTTTAATCTGACGAATTGTCTTTATGATCTAATTACTATTTAACTGATAGATATTTCTAAAAAGATTATTTAATAATATGATGAGTACCTAGTACGTCATGTTTGTAAGTTCACAGTACGTTTGGGGTTTTTATCATGGTAATTACGCCATGTCCAAGTGAGAATGTTCTGCTCAGAGAACATCGATTTAACCGTATTACACATAACGCGGAGATTACACAGTCGTTTTCCACCTGTTTGCACCTCACACAAAAATATTTACTGTATTACATATTACAGGGGGATATTCCATTTTTTTTCCACGAATTCGTGCATTACACAAAATATTTACTGTATTTTAACATTACAGAGATATTGCACACTCAAAATCGGATTTGTCGCTTACTCGAAAATGTTGACGGTAGATATATAATAAATATATATTTTTTTTTTATCCTATGTAAACTCTTGATTTTTTTCATTAAACTTTACATAAAATTGAAATAATTATTTCACTTAAAGAACAAAAATTATTAATTAAACATTTTTATTATAGTTATCGATACTTTGAAACAGAACAAATCAGCCACTACCTTAGCAGTGGATGTTTACTTGGGAATTGAAGCATCAGAATTGCTTACAGATGTAACTACTTATTGTTTATTAATTCGTGATCGTATTGTAGAATATGTATCTTAAGAAAAGTAAGAAAACTTGTGTAAAAATAATTTAGAATTAATTTATGATACATTAAACGTTTTTTTTTTTATATATAAATAATTTATGTTCTATTTACATAAAATAATTCGTGGAATTCGTGGACAAAAATTGTAAAATCTCCCTTTAAAATGTGATATGGTAAATATTTTTGTAAGAGCCGCAAATAGGTTGACAACGACTGAGTAATTTCCCCGTGATGTGTAATACGGTAAAATCGATGTCCTCTGAGGTGAACACCAATCAATGTTAAATGATATGCGTACTTTATTAGTTACAATCATGATCAAATGATAATAATATATACGCAATTATAATCAGGAGCTAAAAACATTGTGCGAAGTAACTGTATTATTATTTCTTTTTTTTTTTTAAATTTAATTTTCATATTTTTTTCGTACATTTTAATTTAGTTATTGTGACAAAAAATCTAAAAACCTAACCTTATCAAAAAACTATAGTTTGAAATTACCTACATATTTGATGAGTTAAACGATTTTAATGAGATTGATAATGATGTGTTTTTGGTACCATTTAAGACCTACGATAACTTAACAAAAATTGGACCATTTAGAATGAACTCAATTAATTATGTAAAATGATTAAATATTAAGCTCTATTCTAAGTTTTGCGGAAAGTTTCTTTTTGTAAGTGTTTTAATTTTAATGATGAACAAATCCCATGTCTATATCTAAACATGGTCATGAATGGCCAATTAAAAATTACAGAGTGGAGAACTATAAAATTAATATAACAGTTTAATAACAGTAGGTAGGTAGCTCAAATACGACATAATAATATTATGTACTGCGTGAGGTTTCTACATTATATTTTGTATATTTATATATATATATATATATATATATATATATAGAGAGAGAGAAAAATAAAAATAAAACAGAAATAAAGAACGTGAGAGAGGGTTTGAGAGAGAGTGAAGGGGGGGGGGGGATAAACAGCGAGTGAGGGATAGACTTTATTCCGCTCACGTCTGAACCGATAATCATTAGGGTATTTAAGACGAACAAAAAATATAATATAAATAAATGTATACAATAAACGCGGTGTTTTTGTCGTCTCGTTTGGTTTTTTTTTTCTCTCTCATCCGACGACGGTTTGACACGACCGGCGGCGGCGTTGGCGTCCGACTAACGAATAATTAACGACCGTGACGATACGGTGCGTATCGTACAATATAGGCGCCTGCCTCCGCCTATGATACGCGTCTATAAAATAATAATAATAATAATATATCATGTAGGTATACGCTGTTATTATATTATCATATTTTATATCATAAACATCACGAGCAACCGTTTACATGCCACGGCGCCACGAAAATGAGAAGACGCACTTTCATTGGGTGCACGTCATCGTGTGCGACCGGAAACTTCGAATCGGCTAGGCCAGGCGGACGGCTGAGCGACGCGGACGTGCGTTGACGCGCGAGGCGTACCCACTGACGCCTGCAGGCCCATCGTCGAGGATTATACATTATTATTATCGTTAGGTATTATTTATAAATATTGTTATGTTTAACGGGCACGCGGACTTCTGTACATAGATCTTGGCCAGTCTCATTCATTGTTCTTATGCGAATGCTCAACATTTTACCGGAAAATTGATTCAATATAATATTATGTACCAACTAACAAAATGACTAAAGCAGGTTTCGAAAAAAGGTATCAAACCATTTTCAATGCATACCTTTGGCTCACTACAATATTTACATACATTACAATATACACTTGCATGCACTTCGTTACATTTTTCGACCATACCTACCTATACTTAGTGTTTTCTAATTATTATCATCGCCGATCTAAAAAATTCTATGACAGACTAAATTAATATAGATCAACACGATAAAAAAAGCGGGTAAGTGGATGTCGCTCTGCAGTACAGTAGATTACAAGTGGGTCACTGTATGATGGATGGTGTTAAATTTGAATTCAATGATATAATATCATTGTATAAGAAAAACGATTCTGAGCGAAAACGGTCAGTCAGCCTATGATATTTGATGATATTATAGTGAATAAAGTAATTTATATATAACCTATTTACGTGGAACCTTGTTTTAAATTTTCAATCCTAAGCTATAAAAGTTGAATAGGTTTTAAATTAATAAGCTATACATTTTATACATTTTTAACTACAAAATAGTTATTAAATTTTAAATTTGATAAATTTTGTCAACATTTGAACTTTAAATGTTTATAAAAAAAAATTGTGCCTTTTTATTTTTTAATTGTATTTTTAATATTTTTCAACTGCTATTGTAACAATTTATCAGGAACCTTACCCAACAAATAACATTTTATTGATATTTATATAAAAAAAAAGAAAACTGACAATGTCCGTAAACAGCTCAAAAAGAGTCAAATTATTTTCAAAATTTTATCATGTATAGAAAATGCTAATACAAACATTCAATGACATTTTCAAATATCTACATTCTACAGTCATACGTTTATTAATTACAACAAAATAAGAAAATCGTTACATGAGATATCGAGTGAATATCAAATGTTGTAAAAATATAAATTTCAAACGCTCATAAAAATTTAATTTGACTTTCTTGTAGACTTTTTTTTTTGATTAAGGTAGAAAAACTTATGAATAATCTTGTATTACATTTTCAAATCTTAGATTTAAAAAGAAAATTCCGTTTAATGTTATTTACAATTAAAACTTACTCAATTTTTGCGTTTATCGTTATATTTAGAATTAAAACGTTATACAAGTTTATTTTAGAATATAGTTAATACATATTAAATGTATTAATAATAACTTATGCAGGCAGGTAATGGCGAGGATATGGAATATAATAATATGACAATTTCTCAAATTGTTTGCTAAGACAAAAATTAATCGCATGAAATTAATATTTCTAGGGAACCAACAAACTTTTGAATGGATGGATTTTAAATTTTTTCGTTTTGCGTTATTTTTCGTTTAATGATATTCTATAAATTACGTTTTGCGTTATTACACTTTGTTTAATGATATTTTATATAACTTTGTTAATCGTTATGTTTTGTTTTGCGGTATTTAATTATTTTTGATTATCACATTCCGTTATAATTATGTTTTGTCAAATCTTAACGTTATTATAACGTTTGCAAGCCATGTCTGATACTGCAGCAATAGTAGGTATGTACGGTACCCATATTTGGATTCCTTATAGACACTCAAATGTCTAATTATTACAACATTTCATAAAACAATTATTTAATAACTATTGAATTTTAACAATGTACAGATGAACAATTTGGAAAATATGGAATATAATAATATGGGAAATATGAAAAATTGGTTTTGAAATACCTAACATTTTATAAGCATTTAGGTAATATATTTAAAAAGCTTAGGATATTACATTTTCAAAACATACTGTAGGTATATACAGTATACGCCGACCTTTTATATTTTTTGATATCTCGTTACCACGGTTGATTCAATCATGTCCGCAGAATAAATTCCCACGAGGTGCATGATCACAATTGTTTATCATCACTACTATACTGTATATTGACATAATATTATATTACCTACCATTAACAACAATGCGCGTTTAAACCGGGATTTTGAAAAAAAAAATCACAACGTTTCCCTATTGTTTAGAAAGAAATTTGTCCATGAGTATGTCTTTTGAATCTCAAGGAAATAATAATAATTTTAATTATCGCGTTCATCATAGTTACGAATCATAAACGATTAGTGTGACAAAAAAACGTCACACGATCAGATGGACCCCAGCACAACGACATAATAATATAATGTCATTATATTATTATCCGCATAGCGAAGATGTCGCGGGGTGCACGAAGTCTCATTTACCCCTCCCCCCCCCCCCATTGGAGGCACCATTGGACTGATTTTAAGTGGTCACCCGTTTTCCCCCATCGGTCGCGGCCTTTGAATTGATGTTTCTGTTAAGTTGAGTTTCTTCAGTGTACACTGTACACACTATACGACGCACGGTCACTATACTTCTCCTCATTAACTCATTAGATGTATAATATACAATGTACCGATCCAGTCGGGCGACATTTGAAAGATAACATTTTTTACTACTGTGTTACTATACTGTTAAAACAACTGTTATTGTTGTTAGGTCTTATTTATTTATGTTTTTATTCTTTTTACGCCCACCCAGCACATAGTGCTCGTCGATTGTACGTCAGTTGTGGCCACCGGCGGAGTCTTCGTCACAATGTATTATTCGTATAGTTGGTTCATCTAAATTATTTGAATGGCTACATTGATTTCCAGTATGGTTATCCGGGGGGGGGGGGGGGGAGAAAGGGATGGGAGTTTCACGTCCGATCGTAGTCATTATAGTCCAAAACCATAAAATAATATGACTGAATGACCTTTTTTTCCATCATATTTATTATTATTTTTTTAATACGCTACTTAATTATATAATAAATTATTTTAATTTTAAGTTTTAACTAATGATCTGTAGAATATACCAAACTAGGTAGGTGTGTACTAGAGCAAAATCATTTTCGCGTTTAGGTATTATACATTGTTCCGAATTTAATCTGTTCAAATATTCCACTTTGTGTACATTGTTTTATTACCGATACATTCATATGTTATTCTCTTGTTAGAGTATTGCATTTAAATTATAATTTAATTTTTATAAAAGTATGTGATGTGCCTACTACCTACCTATTTTTGTAGAATGACCCATCTATATCGCTATATTAATATAATCAAACCAATAACATCTTTTTATTTTCTTTAAGGTTCTGAATTCTGATCGTGGGGAATTCAGACGAATCAGTATAATTTATTTAATTTTATCATAGAACAACGCCGTTATATATTACCCCCGTTGTTATAATATTATACTACACGATCGAATATGTGTTATTCCTTATGCTTATACTGAATGTTCTTGTTTCCTAGTAGCTTCGCTAGACTCAGAGATTCCGGACACGTTCTCCGCAGTAAAAGACTAAAATGTTTTAGTATAGTGAGTGGTACATATTATATTACTTTTATAATATAATGTATATTATTATTGTTTGTGTGCGTGTGTGTGTGTGTTCCTACTTGCTACTAGTGTATTCTTGAAATGAGAATTATTTAAATATATAGGTACGATAACCACCACCATCACGTGCATATTATATGATATGTGTGAAACTGCAGTGGATGCGCACACTCTCCCATACGTATTATTATAAGTAAATTTAATACACGATCACACCGTAATAATAAATATATAAGAAGAAAATATAATAATAGTTAGTCAGATAATTATTTTATAGAAATCTAGGAAACGTTTCAGAAAAATTAGGATTTTAAAATTGTTTTTAAAGTTTAAGAACTTATTATTTTACATAGTTTTCAAATAATTATTAGTACCTATATTTTGTTCTTTTCATTTTCTAAAGATCATATTGTGTAGAAATCTTAAATAAATTGATTGAGTAAATATATATATATATATAAATATCTCACTCGACCGTGCAAATTGTATGTCATATTTATTTTATATCAATAAAAACCTATACCAGAATTAACGATTAACGATTCAATTTTTTTTTTATGAAACGATAAATTGTAAATTTATGACATGCCGTTAATTAAGAAGTATCCATACGAGTATAAAACAACATATACAATATACATAGTACATACGTATACCTATATTTTCGATCGTTAAACAATTCAACGAAGCACTAAAAATTTTCCGCCGCTTAAATAAAAAAAATTCAGAATTTAATTGCTTGTTGTCTGGAAGTATATTGTTGAGCAATAACCATTATAGCCAGAAGTTTAGTTCGCTAATTGATAAAACGAAGTTTTTAGTGTAGGTACTAAACAAAAACTGTAGGCACCTAACTATTTATATAACTATTTTAGAATCATAATATTATGTATGTTTTTTCAGAAATCTTATGCATTCTATTTTCTAATATTCTAAACTAACACCGACGAATCCTTAGTAAATAAAAAAACCTTACCTAGTATTCTTTATCCTTATTAACTTTTATTAATTAAATTTTTTTACTCCATATAAAGTTCTATCGATTTTATCATTATATTTATGATATATGAATTGATAGTGTAATAAATTTACTTCATTTTTAATTTTCATATTTTAGATTCTGAGCGAAGCGATGAATGTATTGATTTTACAATGATGTGTGTTTTTTTTTTTTTTTGTGTGTCTGTCATCACCTTTTAGGACCGTTAAAGTGCTTAGATTTTCTTCAACAGTAACTTTTCTCATAGGAAAGTGAATCTAGTTGGTACTTTGGGGGGTCAAAAGTAAAAATTTCTCAGTAGTTTTCAAACGCGACGTGAAAATCAAAAGAAAAATTAAGGAAAAACGGGAATTTTTACACAAAATCTGTTTTTGAGAAAATCGATTTTGGTTTTTGGTGCAACTCTAAAACAAATGACCATAAGTATATGAAATTTTGACTGAATGTTTATATTAGCATTTTCTATACACCATAACGTTTTCCAAATATTTTGAGCTGTTTACGGACATTTTCAGTTTCCATTTTTTTTAGTTTTTTTTTCTATAAATATCAATAAAATTTTATCTGTTGGGTGAAAAAGCTTGAAAATTTAATAGAATGCTCCTAAGTTATTGTTTCAAAGGCAGATAAAGATCCTTGGTCACAGTTTTTATTTATAGGTATTTAAAGTTCAAATATTGACAAAATACGGAAAAATCACGAAAATTAGCAAATTATTTTGAGTTGAGAATTCATTAACATTTTTCTTTTTAAATCTAAGATTTGAAAATGTAATACAAGATTATCCATAAGTTTGTCTACCTTTATCAAAAAAAAAATGTCTACAAGAAAGTCAAATTAAATTTTTATAAGCGTTTGAAATTCATATTTTTCAACATTTAATATTCACTCGATATCTCATGTAACGATTTTCTTATTTTGGTGTAATTAAAAAACGTATGACTGTAGATACTTGAAAATTTCTTTGAATGTTTGTATTAGCATTTTCTATACACGATAAAATGTTGAAAATAATTTGACTCTTTTTTAACTGTTTACGGACATTGTCAGTTTTCAATTTTTTTAGTTTTTTTTTCTATAATTATCAATAAAATTGTATTTGTTGGGTAGAAATGCGTGAAAATTTAATATAAGGTTCCTGATATATTGTTCTAATAGCAGTTGGAAAATATTAAAAATACATAGGCACAGTTTTTTTTTATAAGCATTTATAGTTTAAATGTTGACAAAATTTATCTGATTTATAATTTAATAATTATTTTGACAGTCCCGCGGTGGAAGCCATCCGATGCACACGTGTCTCCGTGCGCTCCCGTCGTAATTGATATAATCGCACTCATTAATGTCCAGTGACAATGAGTAAATCTTAGTTGTACTTAAGTGTTTCTTTCTTCGCAATCTTACTTTTTATTATGATAAACTTAACAACATCCCTTGTATAAGTTCGTTAAAAATCGTCGTTTGAAATCCTCACATAAGATTACCGTACTCACATATCTACTGCGTATTACGCAATAGTTCATACGAGTTCTTCTTATCTGCGACAGCCACCATGCGGTCTAGATAAAATAAACACACGCCGCCACCGCCGCAGTTAATTATGAAAAATACTAATAATAATGCTAATCAGCAAGCCGGTAAACACAAAACAACAACGTCCAGCTAGCCACATAATTTAATCCCTCACGCTTCTAATTCCAAATATGATGACGCAACTGCAAATAAAAATCCAAATGAAAATTTTACTCTAGTTACAAGTAAAGGTAAAAGAAATCTCTTTTCATCATCTCAAACCTCATCGTCAAGCGATCAGGTCAACAATAAATCGCAAAATATTATTAAAAAAAAATCCAAATTGTTTAAATCATCAAATCGATTTGAAATTCTAAATCAAGTTGTTGAGCCTGACTAAATCTCGTCATCGCACCTGCCGCCTATGGATCAAAATAATAATAGCTCAGACGAAGTCTTTAAACCTCCCACTCCTATTTTCGTAAGGGGTGTGGAAAACTACTTAGACTTATGTACAGCTTTAATTGAACTAATTGGCGTGGATAATTTCTACTGTAAAACGTCTGCTGACCGTTTAAAAATTCAAACATCGAATCCCGAATCCTACAGGGCACTTATCCAGTTTCTAAAAGAACAAGAAGCAGAATATCACACATATCAGCTAAAACAAGATAAACCACTCCGTGTCGTCATACGTAACCTTCATCCAACAACTATGGTACACAAAATTAAAGAAGAACTCGAAGTTCGTCTGTTTGAAATAAGACGTGTTACAAATGTTCTCCACAAAGTAATAAAAATTCCACTTCCGCTCTTTTTCGTAGACTTAGAGCCATCAATCAAGTCAGCTGAAATCTTTCATCTGTCCTCGCTGTTACACACGAAAATCAAAGTCGAAGAGCCCTACAAATCTAAAACAATTAGCCAATGTATAAACTGCCAGGAATATGGTCACACAAAAACCTACTGTGGATACCCTTCACGCTGCGTCCACTGTGGCTCAAATCACAAGTCCCCTGACCATCCAAATCAACGCTCAGATCCACCAAAGTGTGCTCTATGTGCACGCAAGTTACAAAGGCTGTTCCATCTGCAAGGATCTCCAGCGGACCAAAAAACCATTTACCAAAAGTAACTTTGTACCAACTAACACTAGAATTAATACCACAACTGTTAGAGATAGTCATCCAATAAATGACACCCACCCAATTCAGCCCGATCCTCGTTCCCCCGCCTTTGCCCAGGCCACTTCTGGTAAATCAGCTAATAACTCGACTCCTCAAACTTCTCCTGATTTAAATACTACCATCACAAATGTCCTTGAGGATTTCAAATCACTGATAAATCCTCTGATATCCCTACTCACCAAAGTAATCAAAAAACTTCTTGCTAAATAAAATGTCAGACAACACAGCTACAAATAAATCACTTTTAATTCTTCAATTTAATGCAAACAGAATAAAAAATCACGTCAATGAACTCCAATCAGTGCTACACAATTTACGCGTTGACTTAGCACTAATAACCGAAACCCATTTCACCAAATACTCCAACATTTATATACAGGGGTACAAACTTTTAAAAACTAACCATCCTGATAACACGGCTCATGGTGGTGTCGCTATTCTCATAAAAAGTTCTATCCAATTTCAACCTCTTCCACATTTTTGTCTTGATTATTTACAATCCTGTGCCCTAATCATTAAGTTAAATAATATTCCTATTAATATTGCGGCCATCTACTCCCCTCCAAAACATAAGATCATAATTCAACATTATACTAATTACTTTAACTCAATTCACAACAATTGCACTATAGGCGGTGACTTCAGTGCAAAACACCAATCCTGGGGTTGCCGAGCAAACAACCCCCGTGGTCAGGCCCTTCACAATCTTGTAACTAGAGGAAATCTTAAAGTTCTCGCTCCACCAGGTCCAACATATTGGCTGACCTCAGCTCGCAAAAACCCAGATATTCTAGATATTTTTATTACAAAAATCCCAAACAACATTCACTGTACTACGGAGAATATTCTCGACTTAAATTCTGACCATTCCTCAGTACTACTAACT
Organism: Metopolophium dirhodum; assembly: GCF_019925205.1. Taxonomy (NCBI): domain Eukaryota; kingdom Metazoa; phylum Arthropoda; class Insecta; order Hemiptera; family Aphididae; genus Metopolophium; species Metopolophium dirhodum. The sequence continues at coordinate 55,013,887 of NC_083560.1, read as the reverse complement.
CTTAATGTCTCCCCTCCTCTTCGACAGGAATCCCCAAAATTATTTAACTAAACCACTAATAAAAGCAAATTTCATGACCTTGTCGACCAACAAATCAAACTAAACATTAAATTAAAATCCAATTACGACTTGGATCTAGCTGTTAACAATCTCACAAACCTCATTCAATCTGCGGCTTGGTCATCTACAGTCACAGCTCTTTACCCTTCTAAAACTCCTACTTTACCAGTCCACATTCGTGAAATCATTGTTGAAAAACGTAGGTCAAGGGCTCTTTACCTACATACATACCTGCCTTCACACAAGCAAAAATACAACAAACTAACCAATCATCTAAAAAAATTGTTAGCTAAACTCAAATAAAAATCTCTTGAAAGTCTTCTAACTAATCTCTCAAATGATGGTAGTCTTTGGAAAGCAACAAAAAATGCATGCAAAACTAAATCCCCAAATGTGCCAATAAAAAAAAACGATGGTAGTTTTGTTATATCAATACAGATAAAGCCGAACTGTTCAAACTTCATCTATCTGATATTTTCAAGCCTCATCCTGATATTTTCTCTCCTAACATCAATTCTGTGGAAGAGTTTCTAAACTCCCCACTACCAGTAGCTCACCCTGTCAAACACTTCACTCCGAATGAAGTAAAATATGTCATTGATAAATACCCTCTCAAAAAATCTTCCTGGTTTGATTATATTACTGGTGAAGTTGCCAGATGCCTGCCAAAAAAAGCGATCATCCAACTCACACATTTATTTAACTTCGTTCTCAGGCTCTCATATTTTCCTATTCTCTGGAAATTCTCGATTATTATTTTTGTTCCAAAGCCCAATAAACCTCCTGATTCCATCTCTTCTTATCGACCCATTAGTCTGTTGCCTTTTTTCGCTAAAATCCTCGAAAGACTTTTACTTAAACGAATTCTACCATGCCTAACTGTAAATTCCATTCTTCCCAACTTTCAGTTTGGATTTCTATCTACCCACTCAACAATCCATCAAGTTCATAGAGTTGTTGATGCAATTTCGTATTTGTCTCCATCCATGGTATCTCTATTCCAAACTCTCAAACAGTAAAATATCTTGGGCTAACTCTAGATCGAAGATTAACCTGGGCCCACCATATTAAATCTAAACGACTAAACCTAAACTCTCGATTACGCTTTCTCAAAACTTTTATTAACAATAACAATTACACTAATATCAACACAAAACTGCTCATATATAAATCTTTAATCAAACCAGTCTGGACATATGGCATTCACCTATGGGGTAATGCAAAAAAATTAAACATAAATAAAATACAAATCTTTCAAAACATAGAGCACTCAGGAAACTTTTAAATGCCCCTCCTTACGTCTCAAACCACACTATTCACACTGATCTAAAAATAAAATTAGTACACGAAGAAGCTATAGCTCATTACCAACGCTTCCACAATCGTCTTACCTCCAACAGCAACCCGTTAATACAAAATCTCGCAGTCCCTTCTATTCCTGGAAACTCACCCAGACGTCTAAAACGGTCTAAAACCCCCGTCCCATCAGTTAATCCAAAGACAGAGCCCCAGTTTTGTTTAAATAATTTTATAAAAAAAAAAAAATCAATTAGTGAGTGTCATTAGAGGATGACTTCTCACCTCAAGTGTAGCCTGTTATAACTAACTCTTACAATATAAGCTTATTGTGCCCCTAAGGTACAGATTGTTTATCTCAAATAAAAATAAAAATTATTTTGTAGTTAAAAATCTATTAAATTTCCTTCAGTTAAGTTAAAAGTAATGAAAAAAAATTTAACTAGATAAGTTTAAAGTTAAGAAAAATAAAATTAACTTAACTCAGTTAAAAAACTTTTTTTTTCAAGTTACAATATTTTTAAATCATAAAATGCCCTAGTATTTTGTTATACACAAAAATTTACCAAAAATTTAAGTTACCTACAACAAAAACAATTTTAACTGAATAAATGTTTAAAACAAAAATAATGAACTAGTTAAGTTAAGGCGTCAGGTGCCGATGCCATTTTGTCCTCAAAAATATTTACCTTAATATAACTCCTGTAAAGTCATTTTTTTCGATATAATACACCCTAATACCCTATCAACCTTCTTAAATAGGTATCAGGTAGTAGATTAGTGCAAAAGTCTTATAAATGAGGTGGCAACCAAAATATAAAATTCGATTTTAAAATTGTATAGAACTGTGGAAAATTTGAAAAATTGGCACTGGGACTAATGCCCACCTTCGGATTATGAGGAACCTTATAATCAATTTTCAAGTTTTTGACCTAGCAAAAATTTTTTACCGACAATGATTAAAATAAAACCTAATACAAATTTAAAATGTACTACCTATGCCTAAAAATTGCTCAAGATGAGTCAAAATATTTTGGCAATGTTTTGGTGTATATAGAAAATGCTAATAATATAAATTATAATCATTCAATATTTACGGTCATTTTTTTAAAAGTTACACCAAAAACCAAAACAACTTTGTCAAAACCAATTTTTTTATTTGGTAAAAAAGGCACTTTTGAAAACTTTTTGAATTTTTAATTTTGATCTCCCGAATGCACTATATAGATTTACTTGTCGCCCAGAAAAGATACTGAAGTATCATCAAATCATTATTTCGACTACTTATCGTGTACACTAACACACACACACACACACACGTCATCAGTGGTGGGGGCAAAGGGGGAATGTTCCCTCCCCCAATTACTGTAGTTTCCCTATGTTTGACACTGTGTTTAGCCAATTTTTGTATTTTTTGCAAAAAGCATTTGAAAAATTGGAAATGCATAAATTTCAAACCATGGTTAAAATAATTTACTAACTAAAAGCCACAGTTAACATATTTTTTCCCGCTCTAAATACTTGTCATCAAAAACTAGTGCACTAAATACAGTTTTGTTTTACACCTATAATTACATCAATTATATGTTAATATACTAATAATATTTTATTAGTACTAACCTTAAATTATAAAATTATAAAATACCTACTAGCTTGTATTGGGGTTATTTAGGTTATGTATTTTAAATTTTGTCGAGCAAAATATTATGTAATTTACAATTTTAATTGCATATTCAAAACGTACATTTACCAATTCTATGAATATTGAATTATTCCTAAAATATTCTAATACACCCGATGAGGAGTCTTTATTTTTGATCCAAATACTGCTTTTAAATATAAAAATAAAATTCTATTCAACACGTTCTTTTTCCAATGTATACTTTTCTACCTCTCCGTAAAACGATATTTTTTGATTTTATTGAAAAACGTACCATTTACAATGTAAACAATATACTTTAAATAAAAGTTCAATGCATAATATATTCTCCATTCGATATTTATCATAACTTTACATTTCCAATACTTGGTGTAAAAACATTACTTTTCCCATTATTTTTTACATTAAAATTTAGTAATTGTTTTTCTTTATTGGGCTATATTTATATATATATATGTTTTAATTTAGAACACTGAGAAAATTATATTTTATTACATTTTAAATAATTAATTTTAGAATTCCATTCATGAAATCTGTTATTTAAAATTCTGCATTATTTAATTCATACGTAATATAATTAAATGTAATTATTTTGATTCTTACTTAATTACAATACGTGATACTGGTACCAAGATATTTATGTTGAGCTCTCCAAAACTGCATAAAATATTCCATTTAAAATTCAAATATTTGTATAAAATTTTGTGTTCAATATTGAAGCTTGACAAGTTTTTAATCTTTTGATGCCACATCATGCAGTTACTTTTAAATGTTGTCTAATATTATTTTTCTATTGTATTAGGTATTTATTTATTTAAATAATATATATGAATGAATCATGAAAATAACCTGAACGAAAAAAATAGAAATGTGTTTGATCGAATTGAAAAGCCATTGATAAAAATGGAAATCCTTGTATCCTCGGGTAAATGCTATTAAGTTTTCAATAATTAATACAAAGAATTTGAAATAAATTATATTTTTATAAAATTTGAACCTACTTTTTAAAAAATGATTTTAAACTTACGAACTACTACATTCAGGGTAAATAAATGTTAGAGTATCTTCAACTTACTTGTTCTTTCTTAAGTTAAGTATTTCTTACTGGTAGAAAACATGCTCACAGAAAAACTTGAACCAATAATCAAGTTCATGTTGTTACTTTTAGTCAAAGACATGGATTGAAATTTTTCTTAATTTAAATTTAACCCCATAGCGTTAAAGCACAAGTAAAATGCATCTAGCTCATTATGGATGGTTACACAATTAGTTACAGACTAGATTTTTCTGATAAGCTATAAAATCGAATCCATCCGTAAACATAAGGGAATTATAGTTTGGGAGAACCAACTTAAGTTCATTAAATAACAGAGGAAACAGCAGTGGGGATATGCCATCCTCGAGAAACACCTAGGGGAACACTGACGACATCAGTTTCGCATATAACTTTAACCTATTTGGACTCTACCAGATGAATATGATTTAAACCAGGATGGAGTAGGCTAATCATTTTTATTACAGGTTTAATTTCAAATTTCGTTGAAAATATCATAGTACTATTTCAGTTCTTAATTATTTATAATCATTTAAAAATTAGTAAAAGCTCAATGTAAAGTGGTATTAAATGTTACGTGGTATAATATAATATATAATATGTCAATTGACATCATGGCACGACCTGTTTACACTTTTATAATTTATAAAAATTACATTTTGGATTAATAAATATTTTACATAGGTCATATAAAATTAATAATACAAATAATATAACTAGTATAAATAGTATAGTATAATAGTATAGTTAAGTTATTAGGTACCAATAAAATTAACAAATCGAGAAAACCCATTTAAATGTTAAAAAAAATAAATGTATTAAAAATCGTATATAAAAATTGTAAATTCCAAATGGTATAAACATAAAAATTGTAAATCTTATTTACTTCAAAAAACCATCGCGGATTATCACCGGAAAATCTTAAACTTATCAATGAGTATAAAAACCCCAACGGAAAGCACTAAAAAATGAAATGGGAATTTATCGAATGTGCGGGACGTCGGGAAAAAATAAATAAAACCCGATTTATGATAATATATTTTGTCTATCGAACTCTCTTCATAAAATGTATAATATTTTAGTATTCGTTGACAGCGCCCTCGTATTACCTTGGTCATAAAAACTTGCAGATAAAAAAAACGAGGTCTTACAAATTTGACGAATTTGCAAGTTCACGCCACGTTTTACATCAATGATAGTATAACGGTTATAAACGATATTAGTGATTACTTTGCAGTTTGTCGTCTATGACCGTTTTCGGTAGGTATACAAATTATAACAATAATTATAATAATTATATGGCCCTCTATCGTGTAGTTCATCCAAAATTTAATTCGTAGTAGTCTGCAGACGATATAGGATATTGTGACGAGATGTTTAGCGAGAACATAATATGAATGTACGCACAGGTAAATATCATAGACATTATACTATATTATAAGGTCTGTTGTAAAATATATTAATACATTGGCACTAACGATTGCACTACTCACATATATTATATATATATATGTTACAGCTAAAGTGTTGAATTCCGTTATTTTATGAAATAACTAGGTAGTTCATGAATTACCTACGAATATTAGTTAAAGTATGAAATAATACATGAAAATTGTACTTTAACTAGTTATTTCATAGAATATCTAGTTATTCTGTACAATTTCAGTTTGATATCCGTTAAAGTATAAAATACATTAAAATTTAAAATATATATTATAATATTTTATTTTACTGAATTATGAATTAATTATAGTTATATTATTTATTTATTTGTACATGTAAGGCTATTATGGCATTTAGAGTTGCACAACACCTCTTTTTTTCTACAAACACATCGCTTTGTGTCACATTTTTTGGTACAAGTGCATTTAAAAAAACCCTGACCAGTTCCCAGTGACTGCGCAGTTGCCGCAGATCTTAATGTAATACTTTCATTTGGAACAGCTTCTACAGCTAACAAATTTTCTGAACATACTGTGAACTGGGATCGAGAGTATAGTTGTTTTAACACTCCTGTAATTATATAATGTTTAAGGTAGGTAACAAATAAATAAAAAATTAAAATAAAAAATAAAAAATTACTTGTATTATTTAAATTTTTCTTACCATCATTGCATCCCAGTTGATAAAACCCATCGTCAGTTAATTTTAAAACAACTGCAATAATTGAACGAGGATCACCCTTTCCTCTATCAACATCGGGAATTTTGATACGCACTGTAGAACCAATATTAGCAACCGCAAATTTAGTATTTGATAAATCTTTCATTCTTTTTGCCTGTTTTTCCAAATTTTCTTTAGCTTTTTTCCTCTCCTTAAAACATTTAATTATTTTTGTAATTACAATATTAAAGCTAATTTAGCTATATAATAGCTATAATATAATATTGACCTACCGTAGCAATATTTAAATGAACTATATCTTTTTCTGTGCCAACTGTTGGTCGATCTACGTCAGTAACGTCATCCTATAAAATATAAATAAATAATTAATTTAAAAATAATAAAAATAATTAATGATTAATTTTTCCTCCTACCGTAGCAATATTTAAATGAACTATATCTTTTTCTGTGCCAACTGTTGGTCGATCTACGTCAGTAACGTCATCCTATAAATAAATACTTAATTAGTCAATTACATTAATACAACTTTAAAGACATGGATGATATTATCCAATCGGGTTTCTGTCTCTAGCCCTGAGTTAATAGTTTGTTGACTTACAGCTTCTTCTTCAGATTCCATTTTACGCAAGATAACTTTAGGTAGAAGACTTGAAGATAGTCCAGTTTTTGGTACACTACCAAACATTGCTTCGTATGGACTACGTTTAATTCCGGAATGTAAAGCTTTATTCTTCATAAATTGTACAAACCGAAGGCCTTCACTCCATTTGTTGGTATTATTGCTTTGCATCCACGTAGTCAGCATATTTTCAATATCCTGGTTTGCTCTCTCTACGCTGCCCTGAGATTGGCTATGTCGTGGTTTGCCATGGACAATAGTCAATTCGGGCCACATCTCTTTTAAAGAATTTACAATTTCATTACAAAATTCTCGGCCGTTATCCGATTGCAGTACTGAGGGAGCACCAAATAAACAAAAAATATCCAAAAGAACGTATGCAATCTGTTCAGCTCTTTTACATTTCAAAGGTCTTAAAATACAAAATTTGGTCAGATGGTCCTGATAAACCAAAACAAATTTATACCCTGCGTCAGACTGAGATTGAAAATCAATTAAATCAATTTGGCAACGGCTGTTAAAATCTTCAAACACCATTGGTTTTACAACAATACCTTTTTTTTGACTTTTTTTTTTTTGCTGGCAAGGTATACACAAATCTAAGTATTGCTTAACATCAGATTGAGTAATATTTTTATAACGTTTATTTATTTCATATAACATGCGATCTCTGCCCCCGTGTCCAATAGAAATATGAATTTCATGTAAATAATCAAATATTTCTTCAATCATAACATATAATTTAACATTTTCATTTTGATTACTTACGGGTAGTATTAATTTTTCAATGCCGTTTATTTTTACAATATCGTAATGTTTTTCTAACCAATAGTCACGAGAAGATTCCTTTTTTATTTTCATTTTTCTCACGTCTATCATCAAACTTGCATATTTTTCTTTTGTTAAAACTGCACTATTTGGTTTTAATAAACGATTTTTAACACTAATATAAAACTTTTCTTTCATTAAATCTAATTCATTCATTGTGAACAATATAGTTAATACTTAAAATAATAGTGTAGAGACAAACGAACTAACAGCGAACACGTGTGACTGTAAAACTATTACTAAACTTTAAACCTGTATAATACATGTACCAAATACCAACAACAAAAATCTTATAATAACACGATAAACGATTATCTTATAATAACACGATAAACGTACATTGCGGTCACCGATAATCTTATCTGATTTAATGTGTTATATTAAATTGTTGAAATGTAAAGGTGGGATCACACGGCGCGTTGCGCGTCGCGCGGCGTGTGGAGTGGTATAGCGCGGTACAGTTGACGCGCCGTCTGATTCGTGTTGCGCGGGGTGGCGTTATTTACAATTTGACACATTAACTAAGTGATGCCAGGGAATGCATAAAATAACTAGTTAAAGTATAAACTATATACATTACCTACAAGCTTTAGTTATTTTATAAATTACCTAGTTATTTCATAAACTAACTGATTCAACACTTTAACTGTAACATATATAAACAGACAATAGTAGTTATTATATGAATAAGTAATATAATTATATTATTTCGATTATTACCTACCTACCTACGTAATAACCACCACCACGAGAACGACCTTTAACATTATTATTATAACAATATTATGTCTATACGTAGGTAGGTATGTATAATAATTATAATATACTATATTATACTATTACTTACTAAGTACTAACTTAGTCGCATTTCTTTTGATTCGCGAACCGACACACAACCCACCATATTAAAATATAATGAATTAGGAGAACGGAATAATTATAATATATAATATCGTATTTTCATACTGAGTATACCTACCTAGTTGATTATACACAATATTTCAAGGATGAACTATTACGGCTTTTTAAGTTAAACTGATTTCACAAACATTTATTTTGAATAGGTACTCATTTTGAGGGTTAGAACTTGGAACATAATTTTTTTACTTGAGTGTTTATATTTTGATTTTATTATATTTTACCATTGAGTATATATTGTACTCGACGATAACCTGTACTCTTTGCTAAGTAAATAATATTAAGTGAATATGTATCTCTTCACTTATGAGTTCTTAATTTTATTGTGTACCTATGACAAATCGGATAATAGCACAATGTCTTAAGTTTATACGATGAGTGAAAATATATTGTTCAAATTGTATAAAAAAATGTTTCCTATATAGTTGCTACACTGTAAATCAAAATTTATCCTCATTCAATAATTAATAAGACTGATCATAAATTACCTATTACACAAGACGTGTTAATTATTCTAAGAACTTAGACTTAGGACTTACTTTCAAATTTCATTAGATACTGGATTAATTGTATACGACTTAATTAAAAAAAATATATTGAATGGATTTCAAAAAATAATCTTTATAAAATATTTATTATTGCATTGGTTTATATTTTTAAATTTTTTCCTTTCATGTCATTATCATTATATTTGGTGTATGGACAGTACGTTAAAAGCTCCTAATCGTAAAATTGATTTATAAAAATATTTAATAGTCTAATCCATACTTCATCAAAAATAATATACTAGATCAAATAATACTTATTTTTGAGGCGTTCTTAAATTCCATGCTTAGTATTCGCATTCGATAGATAATAGTATAAAATCTTCCAATTAGTATAATACAGACACATCCTTGCAGTCGTGGTTTATATATTTGGACCCAACTGATGTTTAGTATAGCATCTTTTATAATATACAATGATATACATTTTAATAAGTTTCTATTTTTTATTTTTAAATTATTTGCTTTGACACGTACAAATTATAATTAATAATTTGAAATGCATATTTTTATGATTTTATGATTTTGTGGTTGTAGTAATTTGTACTTACCTATTTATCATCAAGTGTTCTGCAGTTATAATTTTAATTAAATATTACATTTTGGAAAAAAAAATACCATGACTTAACGAGGGATATTGAGTATTTAAATAACATGGGATTCAAATATTTTTTTTCACCATGTGTACTAAAAAAAAAACATAACTTTTTTGGATCATCGGCTAATTGATTAACGAGAGGAATGCTAATTTATGTTTGGTTTATGTTTGAACCTTGTCAAGTCAGGGCGTCAGGGCAATGCCAATATCCAGAAATTAAAAACGTTCCTTCAACAACTGATTGTAGAGTTTTGTTCATTACACACGTGATGATTTGAAATCATGTGAGTTTTATAAATACCATTTCGTACTTGAACATCTAGATTCTAGTAAGCCCCGAGTTATAATATACATTTTATAGGTAATCATTCACATTTATAATAATATTTGAAGTATAATATAATATGTTATATAATATACTTATACGAAGTACCTATTTAAATTTAAAAAAAATATTTCTTAGTTTAGTTTTATACATAATATATGACACATTACCCATTTACACGTAATCATGTAAACACTACTCATACCTTATAAACATTTCAAAATAAATATTTGAATGCAAACAAATAGGTCGCCTATTGGCTATTAAGACGTAATACGTATAATATAATATATTACGATTTTTAATTTATTATTAAACATATTATTTGATGTACATTATATTTATATATCATAGTAGAAGGTGGACCCATATAATAATATTGTCATAGTGATTCGCAAATATTTATTGTAAAAATAGTAACAGGGAGCGTTGGTAATTTATTAGAAAAACACTCATAATTTGATTCAATTATACTGAACGACTCATACAAATATAATATAATACTGTGTCAGTTTTCCTTGGAGTAGGTATACCTAAATGTTTTAGTTTTATCATACCTAGTCACTATTATTTAGTTCACTACAAACAAGTTACACTGAGTAAATCGCACGGGGAACTCTCAAACAAGTGACAGAACATAGGCAAATATAGACTTTAATAACGTCCTAACGAAGACGCATATTATTTAAAATAATTAACTGTCCCGTCCGGCACACAGCTGTGTTCGGAAATCCAATTTTCTGCGGACAAATTTATTTTATTTACAATATGTGTTCCCGATGTTTTTTATTCTAAATTAAAATAATAATTATTATAAAGTTTTAAATATTTTGACAATATATCTACCTACTACCTACCTAGATATTATAATGTTTATAATATAATGTATTATTAATGTGTATGGGTTACAGCTTATAGATTATAATATGAATAAGAGAAAAAATTTGTAGAAATTGGTAGTTTTATTTTGTATACAAATGGTTGCCATTGGTTACTCGGTCAAATGAAGAAAAAGCGAAGTTACATCAAATCGTCAAGTTTATGGTTTCAAATAAAGAAATAATATCTTAAAACAAAATATATGGGAGTTAAATGTATGTTTGTAGCTTGTATAAGTACTTAAAACATACTTAACAGATTTGTGAAAATTTCAAATTGTTCTTGGAGATATCAGGAAAATTGACAGATTAGTTTGAACTGCGTTCGATTTATACCAAGTGCCATACCCTATCAACCACAGGCAAACTCAGTCTCTGTCTCTGTCAGTCTCTGTCTGATTAGTTTAGGTACACTGACCCAATTTTTTCTGCGAACTGAGGTATACCAAAGCCAAGATACACCTATATAACACTATATTATATATTTTTTCATTTTTTCACGGGCAAAGTCGGGTTGTACAGCTAAAAATGTATGTTACTTCATCCGAAGGTAATAGACTCAAAAAACTGGACCGTTTTTAATAAATAGTATATCAATAAGATCATTATTGAGACTTTGAGGGCATTTGTAGCTTATTTGTTTAACTACTATAGGTACCTAACTAAAGAGTAACTAAATGGTAGCTCACAGATGAACTTTTTTTCAACATACTAAAAAAAAGAATAAAATGTTTTGTTTATATAAATGGTGGCCATTGGTTACGTCATATTATATTACTAGAAGATAATATGATAAATTTTTTTACAAATCTAACTACATATAAAATGTGAAATGAAAATCTCTCTATAGACTAAACTCTGGAACTACGTATCAGATCTTCTTGATTTTTTTTTAAACTAATGAGTATATCACGGAGAAGGTTCTTATGAAAGAAAATTTTGGGAAAATTTACCAGAAAAGTAGGAAATCTGAATGTCAAAAATACAACAGTGACGACATCTGTCCAGAAAAAAATAAACTAAATAATAAAATAAAAATTTAGTTTATTGTTGCAGATTAAAATAATAATAGTATATTATATATTGGTTGCTATTGGTTAATCGAGCATGTTTGTTGATTTTTATTATTTTTTTTGGCAATATAATATATATTATATATATAAATGAACTAGTATATATTTATAAATGAATGTTTGTGTATAGATTAGACATCTGGGAAGAAGATAGGCTAATTTTAAAAGGACTAAATTTGGTTTTTTTTTATTTATTGGATTTTAGTACGGTTAGTTTAGGTTAGGATTTTATATTAATTGATTATATTAATCCACCGTAGGTGGAATTAAGTAAAAACGACAAACTTGGTATAACTTTGATACTTTAGAGTTAAATCATAGAGTTACGTACCACAGGTAGATTGCCTGCCTGATAATATACTGCTGCGAAACAGAATTTTTATTCTAGGCAACAGAAAAGTTAAGATAAATTTTGAACACCATACACCAAATATTAAATAACGAATTGAACAAAGTTTGAGTCATATAGAGTTGGTACATTTAACGGGCAACGAAGTGCACGAGATCAGCTAGTATATTTATAAAAAATACTATTAAATAATATTTAATTATAATTTATATATATATATATAATTTTAAAATGTTTATTTTTGTTTTCATTCAATCAAAATATTTTCTATGTAAATCACAAATATTGATAAGGATAGTAAAAGTATATTCACGACGAAAATGGTATCAAAATAAAATTGGTAGTAATAACGCTCGACACATGTTTAAACTGATAGTAAGGTAGTTGCTAGGTATGCTAAAAACTACCAACAAATGAAAAATATATGGAAAGGTGGTTATTATAGTAACCGCCGTTTTTTCGAACTTTTTTTCCCCTTCAAAGAGTTAAGTTGTATACATATTTTGTGTTAGCAGATCTGATCAGTAATCTTTCTTCGTTTCAAACGGAGCGAGTCATACTTAGTATTATAATTATGTTTTTCTCGTATTTATAATTGTCATTGAGAAATATAACTCAAATACGATTTGTATGATCGATTTAAAATCCTTGGAAATGTAAAACAATCTAATAAATACTAATTTTAAGAACTTCCTTTTTGCCGTTACCGTCTATTGAACTGTTCGATCAATATAAATAAATTACCGTAGATAATACCATGAGATTTTGCATATTTTTTTTATAAAGGTTTTATATTTTCATTTCATACACTAATTTCACTCACTATTGACGATCACCCTCCCATTCTACCCCACCCCAGAAACGAACTTCCAATACTCTAAGCTATTTAGGTATATCGCACCACGCATGTCAGGTCGGCTTTGAATTTACGTCGCTGACAAATAAATAAACAACCAAACGAAAAAAAAAAAAAAAGGTACGGCTGCTAATTGGGGGAGAGTGCCCGTCACGACGTCCTACGAATTCCAGTCGGGTGTATTGTTTTTACGCGGTCGGTGTGGCCGATTTGTCGTCGTCGAAATGATAACTTTATTATAATATTTTAAAATTCGCCTCCTACGCGTCCGCATCCAATCAGATTCGGGTTCACCAATAATTGGAATAACGTACAAAATATTATATTATTATTTTATCATAATATTATGCGCAAGCCCACGCCGTGAGTGCAGTCGTCCGACCGGACGGCGATTAGGTGCTGACCATAATATATCTCGACGGCGACTGTAATAATATTGCTCAATAATTACAATAATATATTAGGTACCTATCGAGGACGATACTCATAATATTATATCACTCCGCGCATACCACGATAACGGTAACAGGGACCGTGGTTATTGCTGTGCGTGCGTCGGCTCTAATTGAAAATAATATCGTAATTTTCTCTCCGTTTTTCGGATTACAAAATATGGAGACGTCCGACGCTATATTATATTATTTACATGTGGATATTAAAAATATTATTACGTGCGTCTATGGGAAATTTGTTGACCGCGGGTGACTAAATTAACAAATCGCGCCACACCTTCTGATAGTAGTCATAATAAAGTGCGTCAGTCAGCCGTGTAATATTATAACATATTATACATATTATTATCATGTTCACGGAAACAATTAGGTATTGTAATAGTCGTATGGGAGAAACGAACAATAATTTTACCAAAAAATGTGTTATTTACGGACCTTAACTTTTCGAACATCGGGCAGTCATTTTGACGTTGAAATATTGAATCACCGATGACGATCTATGCGCTATTTTCTATTAATATTATATGACCTAGTTTCTCCATCCCATTATTGAAATGTTGCATTAAATATTGAGATTTGATTTTTTCTAGTATAAAATACACAATAACATTTTTTGACCACTATTGAAAATACAAAACAAAAAATTCACGTCAATTCCGTAACACGCCGCAAGTACTTATAATTGAGATTCTGCAGTTTGTACCCAACTGCAGTTCATCTCAGACTACGGGCATCCGAATGGCATATTATGCCTATTGTAGAGAAATTAATTAATCGTTCAATAACCGGAAGTCTGGAAGCAGTTGTTAAATATTTAAGAATTTGACGGTAAATTCCACTAAATTCGATCATAATAATGTGAGGGAGATACATAGCGGGAGGGACGGAGGTCAACTTCACGCAAATAATATCTTAACCATCTACGCGGCGTTGACGCGTAACATTTTCACCTTTAACGATTTATATGTCACCTCTGTCAGAGCAAAGTCCGCTAATCCAGGCTTTTCGTTATAGTGTTCGTGTTTAATAATAATAATTAAAGACCTGATGATGTCGGTAATACGCCCTAATAAAAATGTATTAAACAATATATATATCGGTATAATATATTGCCATAGGTACTTTATAACTGAAAACGCGTCACTTGTATTAATTTTAATTTAAAAACCAATTTGAAAAATAAATGCTGGTTAACTGAGTTTAACGGTTATACGTTACCTATATAAAGACCGGATTTAATTGAATTCGTAAAATTTTTTTATCATCCCTCATCAGATAAATTAAATCAGACCAAAGTGCTTGAATATTGGACTATAATAATACTATACGGTTTTCATAGTTATTTTTTATTTAAACTCTTCATGATATTTTGTGATTTCTTTTTCAGATTATAGTGGGCTTAATGTTTAATGTAATGAAATAAATATTTTATAATTTGTAAAAAAATATTTTAAAAAACTCTTAAACATCTAATTTATTCTCCTGAAATTTCAAAACTTAAAATTGATAGTTCTTATATTATATAAAATGTTTCTAATAATTTTTTTTGCTTTAAAATCATTCTGGATAAAATTATACATCACAAATCTGGTTTGCATGACCTAGCAGATTGTTTTTATATAATTAAGCAGCTACGGAATAACCAATAATAGCACAAGTGACATGGAGTCTTCTGTAAATCGTTTTCAAATAATATTAGATGCCTATTAATCAGAGCTTGCAAACTTTATAATAACGTTATATTTGAAAAAAAAACGATTGAAATTTGTAAACGTAATTATAACGGAAAGCGATAGTCAAAAATAATTAAATACCGTAAAACAAAACATAACGATTAACAAAATATATTATATAATTAAACAAAACATAACAGAAAACGTAATTTAGAGAATATCATTGAACGAAAAATACCGCAAAATGTAATTTATAGAAATTTATTCGACGAAATATAACGCAGAACGAAATATTTTGAAATCCATTTATTTAAAAGTTATATTGGTTTCGTAGAAATATTTATTTCATAAAATACATTAGAATTGATTATATTATATTCCATATCTGGGCCATTACCTGCCCGCATTAGTTATTATTAATACATTTAACAGGAATTAACACAATTTTAAATAACGATAAACGCAAAACTCGTATAACGTTTTAATTCTAAATAACGATGAACGCAAAACTTGTGTAACGTTTTAATTGTAAATAACATAAAAAGGAATTTTTTTTATTCAAATGCAAGCCTTGCTATTACATTTAAAGTTAAATTTTTGATAATATTGAATTTTCATAAAAACGATTGTGGTGATATCATACTCAAACATATAATAATATTATAATTTAATTTTTGAATATTTAAAAATAGGTTTTATTTTATTTTGCAAATGTCTCTAGTGTTTTTTTTCTAATCCATTTTGTCATCACTTACTTATCAACAAAAACATATTTATTATGATTCATAGATTTTCATTGTAGAGGAAAAATACCAAGTAGCGTGCTATGGTTTTTTTTTTTTAAAGATTTGAACATTAATAAAAATCTAAATAGTAAATAGGTACATTTATATAGTGATATAAAAAAAAAAACTTAAATGCAAATATCATCATGAGGAAATTTATGTTGTTAGGCTGCCTTTATCCTTTAAGGCTCGAGGCTGTACTGCTCAGGCACGTTTTGCATGCCTAAGGATTTGGTAACAAAGTAAAGTATCTGTAATGCACGTACACCGATATTTCCAACATTTTTCTAATGAGAAATCCGTTTGTAAAATGTTAACTCGTCGCGTTGTATAAACTATAAGTACCGCCGGGGCGTCGACACGAGTATTATATATATATGTAAGTATATTCGAAAACTGAAACAAATAACAATAACAAAAATGTCACAACGCGTAGTCTATATTTAAATGTTTTGTGCACGCTTTCGTCGAGAAAAACTTAAACACAACAATAATAATAATAATAATTATAATAATAATAATACGTATTCTCGGCTAAGGGTGTATAATATACGAGTTGACTGGACGAAATCAATTGTTAAAATGTGGAACAATACACTTCCGTTGTCCCGAAATGGTCATAACAAAATAATTTGTATTATATTATTATTATAATATAATGTTATGAATATATATTACGCAGGTTGTGGGCAAAATGACCGGGAGTTCTAAAGAGTTTTTAAATAATGCCGCCCGACTGCTGCAACTTTGGGCAATTTAAAATAGAACGCCTGATAATGGTGACCGATTTATCGCGGCCGACAACGCGTGAACTTTAGATAAAACGGTCGTATAGTTCAGTTTGTATGTTTTTAGTACCTATTTGCATGTATTATTGTCGTCGTCGTCGTTGGGTTGGTCGAGAATAACAATTGTTTTTAAAAAATCGCACAAAAGACGTATCGTGCAGTTTACGATATTATATTATTGTGTATCCCTATAGGTATCGTAGAAATGGAAATCGTAATAAGAATACAAATAATACAATGACAATGGAAACTATATTGTCTATTTTAATAATTAATTTTATGCTGATTAAATATAATAAATTGGAAAATTATTATCAAGCAAAATGAGTTCTAAAGAGTTTTTGAACGCCCGAATGCTGAGACTTTGGAAAATTTAAAATAGAACATCCGGTCCAAATACTGACCAATTTATCGTGACCATAGACTTATTAATATTATATGAACTGAGCGTCCCCCTATATCCTACCATGGGCGTACTCACGGGGGGATTATGATGTTTTAATCCCCCCATTGACAGTTTTTTTGTAATCCGTTAGCCCCTTACATATTATGTTCCTAGAAATTAACCACAACCTCCACCCCCCCCCCCTAAATCCAAATTTTAGCTTATAATGTCTGTAAAAAATAACTGTGTTTATATATTTTTTAGATTTTTGGTTACAGTATAAGCTGTTTATGAGAATTCCCGTTTTAAATGTTCAATCCTTAGGTATAAA
This sequence comes from Metopolophium dirhodum, assembly GCF_019925205.1. NCBI lineage: Eukaryota > Metazoa > Arthropoda > Insecta > Hemiptera > Aphididae > Metopolophium > Metopolophium dirhodum. The sequence continues at coordinate 54,996,290 of NC_083560.1, read as the reverse complement.
AGTTGAAAATTGTATACATTTTTAACTACTAAGTAATTTGTACATTTTCAATTTGATAAATTTCATAAACCTTTGAACTTTATAAATGCTTATAAAAAAAAACCATGCTTATGTTTTTTTTAATTTTTTCAACTGCTATTATATAAACTTACGAGGAAGTTTGTATTAAATTTTCAAGATTCAAAAACTCAGGTTTTCCTTAATTTTTTGTTTGTTTTTCTAGACAACTTTGAAAACTAATGGGTATTTTTTACTTTCAACCACCCAAAGTATCAACTATATTCACTTTCCGACCAGAAAGGATGCTGTTAGGAGCACCACAATATGGTCATATGAAACCAATAGTGTTACCGATATAATATAATATATATATATATTATATAAAAGTAAGCTTAGATAGTTAGAAAAAAAAAATATTGTGCTTGAAGTGTTTGAACACATTATAATAATTTTACAGCTATGTACATTCAAACTTGCTTAAGTCGAACCTTTTTATCTCGAAATCGTCTATACCTCTAACTTTTTAGCTAGTTCCTAGAATCTCCTATTGTTGTATTATCCTTTATTAACTTGTATTTTTTGTTCGGTTCCTTCAACTTTTAGATAACCAATTCTTACCATATTATACTTATCATAATATTGTTTTAATAATAAATTATTGTATTTTTTTTTACACCCTAAAATTATTATTATCGATTTCCTCGCAATACTACGTAAGTGGACTGTTGCTCGGAAATTCAGTCTTATAATACAGGGCTCTAATTTTTCTGCAGATTTTAACACTAGAAGAAATAAAACGGAAAATATAAGAGGCACTTATAACCATTTGTAGGTACATGTTTTGAAATAAACACGTTGTGGCGGTCACTTACGAGTCACGGGCAATTCCCGAAATCTGGTCAAATGTAATAAACATATACCTATGTTCTAAAAAACGTGCATGGAGTGGGAGACTATAAGTATGCTACCTGCAATAGTACCTCTCATAAGGGATAGTATCGGTTGGATTGGTCAGCTGCACTTCGTTACAAGCCTACTGAGATTTCGATACATTATTATAAACGGCCGGGTCAACTACATTTGGGGTATCGTATAGGAATCAACGAGTAAATTTAAATGTGCCGACCGCGTTCAATACGAAAATTGTTTATATAATAATATTATTTATTTTAACACAATACTTTTTAGTAAACAAGAGTATATAGATATTAGATATATTATGTGTACCACAATCGTTACAGTATTAAAGTATATGATTACGTTCGACAGACGACAGTAACTATAAAACGCTGTGCGTCTCTAATTTATTATACCATGACATTTTTTTATTATTATTTCATTAGACATAAATGCTAAATAAAATATACAAACTAAGCAAAGCTTAAATAAAAATAAAAATAACAATACATAACTTAAAGCTTTTTTAACAAGATTTTAAATGAGCCCCAATTGAAGTCTCTATCTTAAAATAATTAAAAAGTTACAACGGTAATAAACAATATTTTGAGCTGCGATCGATCACGTGTTTATCAAACGAAAATAGAAATTATCAAAGACACTAATAAAATTAAAAAAAAAATTCCTTCGGGAAAACACTTAATTAAAAAAAAATAAATCAACGAAACACCCCATAATCATACGAGATCCGTTAAGAATCGTTTGCCAAATGTGATGAATAATTGTAAATTACTTTCAAATTTATAATATCAATAAGAAATTACCTAATAAATAATAACCATTAAGTAACACCGACTAGTTTTGTAGTAACGTGAGTTGTTTCTACAGGTGCCAGGCTGTTCAGACTTAATTTGCCCATCATATTATATTATACTTCTATACTATCATAAGATTTCAAAAAAAGTCGTATGAAATTTTTTTTTACGTAGGATTTAATAAAATAACGCACCGCCGAAAGCAAATTAAGTTCGTTGTAATTTTCTATTTATTTTTTTAAAAATGTGGATGTCTAATTGAATTTAATTATGTATAATATATACCTACCTATATAATATATACCTTTATAATACATGTGTTATACATGTATAATTATTAATTTATACATATCATTTTGCCTATTATTATTGTATTACTTATTATTTTGATGTATTTTACTATAATACATATTCGTATAATATGACATATTATACACATTGTGTATGTATAACATAAATATATTTATGTGGATGTGTGTGTGTGTGTGTGTGTGTGTGTGTTTGTTATGTCTACCTACGCCGCTTTAGTTCTTCATAACCAACAGTCGATTAATGTTTACACACGTATTCGATGGGTTAATTTGTTTTCTTTGCTTCGAATTACCTGACCTTTAACACACGGTTAACTTAGGTAGTTTTTATTATGTGTGTAATGTCTGTTGTGCAGTGTAATAACAATACCGACAATTATAATAAAACGAGAGTAGTAACAATAGACCAGACACTATTCAACTTTTTATGTTTGTATATTCTATTCAGCTTGTGTTTTAACGTACTAAAAAATTAATCTTTTTTGATAAATGTTGCCTCCAGGCGAAATGCAGACGATGAGAAATCTATATTACACAGTGCGTGTTATACCGATATAGCTCTTAGGTTTCTAACTCAGTAATTATTAATTTGACATTTTAGACAACTCGAGAAAAACTATGTCTAATTGCTATTTACCTTACATAAAAATATGTTTAACAACTTCGAAATGAAATCGTTCGTTTTTCAATAATTATTCCCCTGTATTTATGTAAGCAAAATGTAAATATAAATATAACAAGTAACAACTTACAACGATCAATGTACCTATAATAAACATTTAACGGAAAATATCGAAAATTAATTTAAGATGACGCTACATAGCCATTTGTTGTCTCCGTCTTACAAGTGCGTAACATAGCGTAACAGATCACTACGTTTAGCTCAGTTAGTTTAAACATTAGAGTGAATCCACCTATTATAAAACTCGATGTTAAGAACATTATCTGTGTTTGTATGTGGGTTTTTTACGAAAGTTCAATTTTTTAGCAAGTTATACGTATATAATTTAATAGACCTATGTTAATAAGTCAAACATTACATATGTTATAACCCTCACATCGGTGCCCATAAAACATTATAACTCTTAAAAAAATTGTGATTGTTCAACTCCATTTGGGTGTAACTTGCTGCAGTAAGCGCAACTCAACCACCCTGGTATGCAATCTTATTACGCTGGAACTCGGACAATGTGCGAAAACATATCAAGTAGGCAATCCACCTGTGATAGATCCAATCCTATGGTGGATTGTGGAAACGCTGATGAGATACTAAAAGTGCAATTCAGCAACCTTGGTAGGAAATGTGCGAAAATTCGATTTTGCTTGATCGATTAACCAATGGCTACCAATGTATACAAAAAAATAATTATTTCTACTAATTATTTCTCCTATGACCAATAGCGACCATTTGAAAACAACATTTTCCATCGTAAATCTCAAAATCTCTGTTTGAGCATCTCCCCGGAATGGATCTACCTGGTCTAATTATGAATCTAAATAATACAGGGAACAACTCAAACACACATAAAGAATTTCATCAAAATCGGTCCTGTCGTTTAGGAATGCATAAAGGACTTATAGACAGACATTAATTTATATATATAATATATGTATACATATTACATATTAATTGTTTTATTTTATTAGATCTTATTTTAATTATAAAGTAAGCAGTCCAAATGTTAAACCCAAGATAATATCAATTTTCAGATCAAATCTTTTCAGATTTAATACAAACTGTCACTATACATTTTGCACTTTGATCATACTTTATATTTAGCATTTCTTAATAAATGAATGAATAAATATTTATGCCCATATTAAAAACGAGTAAAATTAGGCTTCCATTACACAACAGTACTCATTTCGTCTTCGGAATGACAAACGTATAAGAAAGTTTTGAAGGTACAAAAAAAAAGCGAACTAATTATTATAGTAATCGTTTGTACACACTACTTGGTAAGAATGTTGTCGGGAGGGTAAAAACAAAACAAAAACATTTTAACAGTAGCCATCAAAGTATAGAAACAGACAACAGACACTTCAGTAATATTTTTAGTCGAATAATTACGCTTAACATTGTATTCGAGTCGCTCTCGTCCCGCGCTGCGCACATTTAGCGCATTTATATCAGACTGATACTTTTGTCTTTCGAAGCTGACTTTATTGCCACGCCAAATGTTGCTATACTACACGCCCAGCACATATTAAAATGTTTCTCGGTCCACGCGTTGTATTGAGCGTGTTGTTCTTCCGACAAAAGCTGCAAACAAAAGCATTTTTGTTTTTTTGTAAATGTTTATAGTTGATTAAATTTTGACGGTGGAACGCTTTCTATAGGTTAGGTTTATTGATTTTATTATTTCGATGGACACTATTAATCGATGGTCTCGATCGGTCGATAGTACCATTGTTAAGGTTATGATTTTATTTATTTTTAACGAGATTATGCTATGTTGTTAAGGCGACAGAGCAGATAATGTGTGCATCCAGAAACTCGTAACTGACAAAAGTAACCGTTTATATTGGACTTTGGAATTTACAAGTTAAACTAAAATACATAAATAAAATAAAAATATTCACCGAAAAAAATAACTTTGTGAAGTTATATATTGTTGACAATGAAGTGAACAGGAAATTGGATACAAATTGAATTTTCTGAACGGTTTTGTCACCAAAGACGATGGTAACATTGGTAACATTTTTTTCGCAATATATGCAGATGCGATTGTGACAACTATAATTGAATTTGTGAGTATACATCGTTGCTAAATACACAAACCATTTTTTTTTTATATGTTTTGAGATTTTTTAAAATATATATCAACACTTTGAAACCAAAGTGATAAATTATTATAAACGCTCAACCAAATTATATCCAAAAAATAATGTTTATACGAATTTATGATAATATGGCGTAGGTAGTTAAACTTATACCTATCAGAAGTTGTCAACATGGATTTCGAATCTTATGCACACGATTACTTTACGTAATAATTAAATTTACATATTATTGTTTTAGTTTCGTAATCAACAAGTCATACGTTTGGCTTGTTAATTTGAGTTAAAACTCGTTTAAATACCTTATGAGTCTAATTAAGTATTGTATCTCTAAGATGACCTACTGGATAGAGCAGTGTTTCTCAAAGAGTGTGCCGTTATATTTTAATGGTGTGCCGTGATAAGTTGAACTGTTTAATTTTAAAATCCAAATAAATTTTAACAAAGTACCGGCGAGACCGATTTGTAAGTTACTGTTTCATATGATTGAATGAGATATTGTCCACTTGGCATATTAACCACTTGGCTAGAGCCTAGAATTCTGCCCATAATAATAATATAGGGAAGAAAACTCCAAATTTCGTACGTCATAGTGTTTAACAAATAAAAAATACTACTCTGCAATGTACAATATTTATTATTCATCGATTTGTATAGAAACAATACGAATTAAAAACAAATGGTATGTAAAACCAATAATAGTGAAATAAGCTCAACTATTACTATTTACATACAATAATGTCGTTCCTATTTATTTATGTCTAATATGGTATGTGTGACGAAAAAATGCATGTATATTGTATACCTTATATATATACCACACGCATGGTATATATTATGCAGATTTAGTTCTCCAAACGAGCGTAGAGATGTTTCGCTAATATTGTCTTCTGTAAAAATTCTTACTGACATCGGTGCTTTAACATTACATCGATTCGATATCGATTGTAAATAAAAACAATTGCTGTGCATAAACCATAAATCGATGAGTGAGCAGAAAATAAATTCTTTACAGACTTTTTGTTTGTCCCGTGATATTCGTAGTACACTTGTCGTCTTGTCGAGTCGGTTTTCTCGGTAAAACGATCGGTACAATTTCATTTAAACACTTACGACTTACCTAATAAAACGCCACTAACCATTTTAACAGGTATATTGGAAATCTTCTGAGTTCGTTATATTTCCCATTTTGTGGTCGTTTTTTCCATTCAATAGACATAAATTCACGGTTAAATAAAAATAACGAAAATGATATCGGGTGAAATGAAAAATACATAAATAATGTATTGTTTTAACTTTTTAAATAACCCAAAGAATAGTTTTTATAAGTTGTTTTTTTTAAACTGTAGAACTATTTATACAGAATAATAATCGATTTAAGGCAAAAATGTGTTTAAGATGTTAGGTTGGGCGTGTCTCAACTGCGTTTGAGTCCCTCTATACATTTTTATCATTGATATTTCGGGAATTTAATACTTTATTTTAGAGCAAAAACTATAATGTTATAATAACTTTAAATACAACTGAAGTTAATATTGATGTTTAATTTTGTGTTATACAATTATTATAATATATTATGTTACATTATTTTAATTGTTCTAGAATTAGATGAATAAGACGGACTTTAGACCCTGGTCGATTCAGTCGTTGATTTAGGTAAATTCTAAATAAATCATTTTATCCTCCGAGAAGATGAGTTATAGAGAATGAACCTATACATTAATTTTCATTAAACTGCAATCATTTTCTCAGTAAGTATATGTTTTATATATGAATTTTTCTTATTTCACTTCGCAAATATGAAGTTATAAATGTTGTTGTCGTTTAAAATAGAGGTACAAAATATCATGTACCTATCTATTGAATTCACATTTAGTAAAAACCAGTTTTATTAAAAACACGCATAATATATCAAGAAAAAGACTGCAGTTTACAGTGATAAAATAATTATAATACAAAAGGTGTAACAGAAAGACCGGGAAAATAAAAAACGACTTTTATTCTAATCAGTATTTAATATTGTATTAAATATTTTTTATTCAAAATAAGAATTTGTAACTACTTACCTAAATCTAAAAAGTCAAGTAGTTTTTTTTTTAAATTTCAATTAAATTATTTTGAATTTAAATACCTACATACTTTTTTCAGAATATTGTTTTGTGAATTTTCAGACATAAGCATTAAATCCTAAATCATTTACTACCCATATGTAAGAAAATTATCAAAATTGATTTCACACGTTTGACTTCTGTTCATTTTTCATTTGTCAGGTTTTCTGTTACGCCCTGTATATTATAATATAAGCGTAATATTATATATTTTAATATCCTGCTGCTGGCTGATATCACTATCGAATGGGTTTTCGTCCGTCATCGGGTTTGTTGAATCGGTCGGTCTGAGCACGCGTGGCTCGATAAGTCCGACGTTTAAGACTCCTATTATTACTGTAACATACATAGGTACCTACCTATATACTTTAGTACGCGATCTCCACATTAACCGTTCAGTCGTGTAATATTGTTGTTATTAAATTACAGACGGAGTGCGTGATGGCCGTTTCACGCCTATTTTGAGATTGTGTCGACGCTTCGATACACCCTGCAGTATATAATAATATATTTACACAATATTATATCCATATTATTATTATTATTATTATTATTATTATTATTGTTGTATTCGAAATGGATTATTAATAATAATGCGGTGTACGGACGTAACGAATCGCACGCCCGCGGAATCACTCGGTTAGCGATATCAACGACGACGGCGTATAATACGTTTTAATCGCATAATAATAATATTATTATTATTATTATGTGTATTTTGTACGGTCGAACACGTTCAACACGTTTTACTCGTTAGACGGACGGTGCGGAGGAGGTTATTATTGTTATTATTGCGACGTGTGGCCAGTGAATCACGACTCATGCGCGCGTATTAGCGAGCAGCACTCGAGCGGCGAACACCGCGTGTTTGTGTAGCTACTTATTACCAATAATTGTATTACTTTTTTACGAAAAAATAATAAATTCATGATATGATACGCGTCAGCATAATTTAACATAATCCTCGTGGTGTCGCACGATGCTCCGCCACGTCCCCAGGAGCGAGCTACCGGATATTAGTGCATGATTTGAGAGGGGAGCTCGGGGGGGGGGGGACTTTGTCTCCCAAACGTCCGTCAGGTCCACATCAAGTACAGTTGATGGATACAATTTTTGTATTTTTTTTCTTGCAATTTAGAAAATAAACTCGATATTATAATATTATTGCATTAATATACAAAAAAAAATAAAAGTGGATGAGTGGGTACCGCTCCGCGCAGTACCTACGATAAGTGTCGAGTCACAGCAAGGTCACTGTAATGGGTGTGTCAAATTTGAATTCAACGATGTTTACAAAAAATGCTTTTGAGTGGAAACAGTGTGTCATCCTAGTCCCTAGGATATGTTATATTATATTATTTTAGCAACGAGTAATAATGGGTTGGTTGAATTAATTTTTTCAACAATTAATATTGCATTTGCATGCCTATAATATAACCATTATAAGATAATCAGTGCTTTTTTTCGTTACAGTGTGAATTCATACTGTAATTTAACGCATGAGTAATCTTGTATTAAATACCCAATATAATAAATAAAAAGTAATTTACAAGTGTTCTTAATTTTGACACAATTTGAACTTAAAATGCTCAAAAAAAAAAATCATGTCTATAATATGTTGTATTTTCAATATTTTTAATAAGCTATGATAAAAATTTATGAGAACCCTTATTTTTAAGCTTTTTGACCAAACAAATAATTTTTACCTAAAAAAAATAGTTAAAAATCGTCGTTTTATATAATGTGGTGATCGTGTGACATAAACGTAACACACTAATCAATATTTTCCACTTAGGAAAAAAAATTATAAATCATAAATAAGTAAAAATTAATTGTATATACCCATATCTAGAGAATTAGATAATTTTTACATTTTGTTTGTTTATATAGCTATAAACGAAACGTTTAGAAACCAACAATTTGTTAAAATAATTTTGTAAAAATAATTTTTTAAAAAAAATAAATAATTGAAGATTATATAAGTGAAGTTGGTCTAACTTTTTGGTAACCAGGCTACAAAACAATTATTTTAACATTAACAAAAATATTAACATTTTAACAAATGTTAGTATTTTTTTTAAACATAAATAATATGTTTTGGTGCTAGGTACCTACATTATTTATCCAACCAATTTCGTCTAATGCTTTGCTTATCACCGTAGAAACGAATAAAATGTAAACATTACCTAATTCCCACTATAGGTATACAATAAATTATTTATTAATACATAATACTTATAAGTTATGACTCATACATTTTCTTTGAAGTAGAAAATATCGAGTAGCGTGCTGACGTGTATGTCACACGATCTAAAATGACATATTTTTCCGGTTTATTTTGAAAAATACTACATTTTTCGACTTTGAAATCCCTAAATTATCAACTAGATCCACTTTTCTACCAGAAACTTCTATCAAAGTTTGATGATCAGAGCATTTTTCTACAAAAAAGGCACAAAAAAGACACATCATTCGCTACGTTACACTCGGAATCTAAAATATATTTGACTTATCGTTTTAGTGATATTGTATTTATGGTACCTAGTTCATAACTAAGGAGTGGATTTTTATCCAATTGCATGTTTTTTCTTTCACATTTTCGGGGTTTTTGACCGTATTCTTTACGAATTGAATTAATTTAAAGTTAATACCAATTTTTTTTTCGTATTAAAAATGTATAAAATAATATTTTGTTAACAATACAATTTAATAAAAAATACTGTAGGCACCAAGCGATTATAAATTATAATTTTAATAATATTAAATTATACATTTTAAAATCAAAAATTATATTTTGTTTTTTATTAAATACCTATAATTATTATTATAAGTTGTTTATATTTTGTTTTTAATTGTTTTTGAGTCATTAATTCATAAATTGTTTTATTGTGAACTCTTTACCATATTCCACAATTTTCACGATTTTTTTTCTTACATTTTCGATGCATGTTTTCACGATTTTAACTGCATAATAATATATGGCATATTTTGACAGCTTTCAGTGCATAAAAATCTGCGCTCTAGTCATAAGTGGTATCATTAAGTAATAAAAACAGTCATACATTAAACGTTACTACGAAATACATTTTGTAGTTTCTAACCATTCTTATTTCCTAATATTTTCAAATAATTATTGTAGCTTTGAATCGCTAGACCTACCCATCAGTACAGCTAAATGTTACCGTTTTATTAGTTACACGTGTTACAAACTTGGATAAGGTCAACACTTGACCCTTAGGCCAGCATTGTTTTCTTCTCTATCTATTCTATACATAGGCTCAGTAGCGTATCTAGATTTTTTTCAATTACTTATATTAATATAATTATAATACATGTATTGTATTGCTTGCAAAATTTGGTCTGCGGAGGGAGATATGATCCCCCGTAGATACTTCACTGCATAGACTACCGTCCACTGATATGTATTCAGTAGTATAGACCCTGATAATATTTTGAATTAATTTACAGAAAAATGCCATATTTTACTAATTTTAAAATATTTATAATATACTAAAATACAATTATTTTTACTTTTATTTTGATAAACTTTTGAGGGAGCATGAGGACATGGTCTCTCACATCTTTTTTTGTCAATAATATATAGTGGAAGGGGACTTAACTACTTAAGTCTTCTAATCTAATTTGAGGTATCTATGACTATTTGACGAGTTTCGGCTAATAAGATTTAGGTACTTATTATGTATAAGTATTTCTGTTTTTTTAGTATTTTTGTGCCAACCGGTTCGAAACTGAATGATGTGCAAACTACGCCCAGGGGCAGATGCAGGTACTATATTTAAAAGATGCCTTTCTCGTTTATAAGTTAGTAAGTAAAAAAAAAAACTAATAAGGTGTAATCATTTGGTTTGTAACAGTAGGTACCTATTCACTACAATAATATACTGTACATGTTCATCGTGTACCAATCACCGTTTATAACTATGAGTATTTGATTCATGATATAACGTATTATATAGGTCATAGGTGAATATTTTTGATCTAGCCTCCTCCTATTTTCATTCATAGATCCGCCCCAGACTACGCCCTACTCTGGTATCGATGACGAATGATAATTGTTCGTAGTTTGTCTTGAGTATTCGTCATCGGCGGCGATTAACGGCTAATTAAAAACCAACTTAACGACCATTTGAACGAACAAAGTGATTGAGTACTATTAAGCATTGTCATTGTCATAATACGCATTGTGCACTTATATATGCTTTGTATTGTAGTTGTATATTATAGTATATTGCATTGTTTATTACATTCAAAAACATTATTGATGTAAATTATTTTATGTTCACCAGACCGGTGTAAAAAAATATTTTTAAGAAATCATTTATCTATAAAAGTAAACGATATTCTAAAATATTTAAAATTGTATTTCAAGTTCTTATTTAAAAATGCAATGTATTAATATTTATGAATTATAATAATAAAAAAAAAAGTAATAACGAAAACGATGCCGATATAATATAAAATAAAATACTGAAATTATTGTGTATCACGATACGTCGAGAGCCACGTCCAATTTTATATTATTATAGTCTAGGTGGGGTCTAGTACAGTAATACCTATGTATCACATAAGTAATAGCATATTATTAACATACCTAAATAGTAATATTATACATATACCTACTGTGATGACGGGTGCTTAGTCTTCGCGACTGATTTTATAATTGGACATGGTATTATTATAATTTACTGCACGGTAATTGCCCAATTTATTGACCATGCGAATTCACCAAAACTCGTTCGAAAAATACCGAAGTATAATAATAATATACAAAAAAAAACCACCCATCAAGTATGACATTACAGCAACTGCAGTAGAATGCTTATAGCTGGTATAGATACGGTATACAACAACCCACATACCTCTGTACCCACACCGGTCCACGAGTTTGTCGTCGTGTCGACGTATCTTATTATGTTGTCGGAGGGTCGATGGAATTATTGTTTATTATTATTGTTTGTCACCGACGACGCGTCTGTCTTAAATTACTGCAGCCGCACTTTTGGTACGGACCACGGGCGGTGACTGGTTCATTATTGTCGTCGTCGACAAACTAGTGGGAACCCTACAATAGAATATACTATAATGTTATGTGAATTATTATTATTGTTGTTGTTGTTGTTGTATGCGACTGGGTATCGTGAAAAATCGGGAAGAGGCCTAGAACTAATTTACGAGAGGCCCTCGAACAAATATATTCTGATGCTAACTATCCACGAGGTGAGATGTATAATAATAAATAATAATCAACCAACAATAATCGTTAGTGAAAATAACAATATTTATTAAGATTTCAATATTATAATATACGTGAAACGATAATTATAGTCGTCGGACTACCGAGTATAATGTAACACTATATAGACCAGGTAAGTGGGTCCGTTAACACTTCGACCATAATGTACGTGTTTGAATAAAAAAAATTAACACTTTTTCACAGACACTTCAGATAACATTAGAAAATATTTCAACCAAACACGAAAGAACAATATTTCCAAAGTTATGAAAGTCTAAGGCTTAAATATCCTTTTTCTCGGAAGGTTCAGAGAAAATTCGAAGGTACCTTAAAGATTAAACGCTGAGATAAAAATTTGAGTGATTGATATTGCCTTGCTCGACCTATCAACCTATTAAGCATACGTGCACACATAGATATATTTTGACTTTGAGATAGAATAAACGAGTATAAAATATTTTAATGTAGGAAATTAAAACTTTTAGCTTATCTATCCGATATTATTGTACACACACAATAATTGTTAAACAAATTACAACGGTTTAAGATATATATTCAGAATCAGTATCACATTAAGGGGCATACTTATAATATTATTAATTATTGAATATCATTAAGACATTGAGTAGAAACGTAGAATACTTGCATTATATAGGTATAATAATAGGTATGAGTAAATAGGTTGAGACGTGAGTATCGAATGTATAATGTTGATGACTTTCTCAGCTTTAGAGTTAGGTGATTAAAACAGATCAAATATTAGCAATTTAAAATATTGTTGTGTTAATAATTTTATAGAAAAATCGAAATTAACTACAAACTAATATGTAATATTTTTCTTTTTGTCTTAACATGACGTTATATGCGGACATCTGTTGTATCTGTCTTACAAGTGGGTAACATTCAAAATATAAGGTCAGCAGATCACGTTTAGCTGACGTGCTACTTTAAAAATGAGAGTGAATCGACAAATTGTGAAACTTGATGATAAGAACATTTCTGTATTTGTTTGTGGGTTTTTTACGATAGTTTGGTATAGTTAAGATCATTGCGCTATATTATGTATACACAAAACTAGCTAAACATTATTTTGAACTATCGTAAAAAACCAACATCAAAACTAAGGTAATTTTTTTACTATCAAGTTTTATAACATGTTGATTCAACGAACGAAGTTAAACGTAATCTGCCGAGCGTAAATTTACTATGTTATGCACTTGTAAGACAAAGACAACAAAATATGTCCGTGTTACGTCATCATAATAGATTGTTCATTATTGTTAAATGTAGTTTGTTAATTTATATAACTGAAAACCAGGTACAGATTTACCCACAGGATTATTACGAATTAATTATTACCGCCCCTATTATAATATTAATTACCTTGTGATATTTAAATTAGTTTAACTTAATAACCGTTGCAGGTAAGACATAATGAGTTATCAATTAACACTATGATTTATGTTGATAACAAATATGTAGGTACCTATACCTATATAATAAAGATGTCATATAATACAATCTTAAAATCGTAATATTATGTATGTTAACAATTACATTATATTATAATATTATAATAGGTATGTTCAAATACCGTTCTAAATTATTTTTAATCAAAAAATTGCCGACAAACGAACACAAAATATCCAGAAGACTAAAACTCGTATCGCTTACACCTTAACCGTGTCTCTACGGATTATTACCGACCATATAATTTATTCATTTACGATAATATATTAAAGTATATTATAATATAGTTAGAGGGAATTTACATGTTGGACGCAATTTACATAAAAAGCAAATTTACCGCTTTATTTAATTTGATGATTTCAAGATCACATAAATAAGTTTAAGTGTTTTGGAGTTTTTGGACGTTGATACATTGCTTTCAACCGTTCAATACAAATAATGATAATACCAATGTAAATGTATTAAATCTGACCTTACAAAAACGTCTAAATAGCTTGAAACTTATATATAAATTTATAATAATATATACCAAACGCGACTTAAAAATCATTAAAACAATGTTTTCATAATGTTTTTCTCGATAAAACACTCCATTCACGTTAGGTATTATAAATTTATTTTACCTCAATAGTTAATATAATATTCTAGGTGCATACGTAATGACACACATGCTCAAATATTCCGAATAAAAGCAATCATCTTAATAGCCTAACCTACCATGCTGATCAATTTAATTCTAAATTAAAGTAATTTACCTACCTATCTGAAATTTAAAATTCTTAATTAATTTAAACGCTATACATATTACATTAATATTATGGTCCCTTGTACAGCGATTACTCGAGTTGGGTGTGGTTAAATCTGGTCAATATTATGTGATCTTATGTATAATGCAAGGCGTTTTTGTGTCTTAATGAAAAAATAATAACTGTAATCGAAAGAACTCTATAATTATTATTTTCTGAATTATTGACGACAGTAAACTTTGAGACATTCTTAACTAAAATAATTGACAGCATTCCAGTGATTTCAATGTTCCATCAGACATTTGTTTTCTCCTAAAGTTTTTCACCGCCACCCTCATCATCAGAAATAAGCAAACGTCACTCCCGTGCTTATATAAATATTATGTGAGTTGCACGAAAGGTGTCATTATGAACATTGAAATTTGAAATCTAAATGACCTGGGAAAAAATCGATTTCCATTGAAATTGTTTGAATTTCATTATCAAATTACGTTCAACATATTTACGTAGATGACAATACTACTAACGCGTTTTGACGTGGAATATTACTTTCTCCACATAAATAAAATGAAAATTTTAGATCCTGTATAGTTATGTAATTTATATATATATTTATAATATGTAATTACTGTCATACTTAGATAGATAAATTAATATAGGTATCTACTTATTTATATAAATGTGAAAATGAGATCTTTGATGCAAAATATTTTATGGTTCTTGTTGTTAAGTTACACCAAAAACTAAAATCAAGTTTTTCAAAAACTAGTTTTGCAAAAAAATCTCGATTTTCCCCACCGTTTTTCAAAAACCGTTTTGGAATATTTTTACTTTTGACACCCTCCCCCCCTCAATAAGTACTAACTTCTTAGATGATGCTGAAGTAGAAATTCAAAGCATTTTTATGGCCCTAAACGTTATAATATCAGGACTTAAAGTGGAAAAAATTCCAGCGGGACTAATATTTCCATATTATAATTTTATATATATTGTATAATGTATAATATGTAGTGTATATAGGTACAGTGATTTTCTTAGCAAACTCATCCCACTTTTAACCCCGAATAATGTTGATCCTAATTTATTAAAGGGGACGCTTTTTAACCACCGTCCGAGGTAAGGGCACTGAGTCCCCCTGCATCCCCAATCCCCCTTCCCACTTTAACCCCTGTATAATATTTACTAAAGTCATCTATACTGTGTAGAGTTTCTATGTCACAATTATTAAAACGATCATAATATTATGCAATAACTTTTAAAACAAGTGATTCGTATTTTAAGTCAAACCATATTATATAGGCACAGGTTGCTAGTGTTTACCTACCAGAATTCCGTGTCTGTAATAGTTATGTCCAATGAAAACTATTTATTTACCTAGTACACCGTGATTTGCATTTTTAATTGTTGTGAAACTCTTCTCGTATATATTATATAATATATATTGTCGTGTATCCTATATTAATTTTGTTTTATGTGTTTTGTTCATCCTTGCCCCTAAAGCTAAAAGTTATGACGCACGTGCCATTTAATTAATGAAAATCTAGCGTAACTATATTTTGGTCATAGGCTCTAAGCACCTTACGAATCATAATATCATGTTAGGTATACCATAATTTATTCGTGGTAATCGTCAAAATAAAAACATACGTCTAGCCCAAGTAATGATCGGTTTATCGGTTTCGAGGTTTTGTTGCGTGCGTTAATATCTAACAATAACAACAATAATACAATCTCATAAATCATTACCAATATTATAATAACAATATGATATGCACGAAGGCTGTTGTAGTAGGTAATATAAACCATTATTACCTACCTATGGTCTATGGTTGTAAACACTTGAAACGTTAACACATTTTCACTTTATTGCACGCGCCGTGTCATGAAATTGTCGAAAACGAATGTCAATACTTTCGAATGCTTTTGCGTGGGGTTAAATTGATTATTCATTCGTAAAAACAAACTCAATAATACACCCGTATATTGTTTTAAGTACGCGAGCAGTTCTGCAAATGAGATTTTGAAATTTTAATCACGAACCTTGTAGTTTTACATAATATAGTATAGGTATAATGTCGAGCAATAATTCACCATAATATTGTAATGGAATATTTATAGTAATTGTATGATATTATGTTGTCATATCCTAATGACGTGTAAAATAATACATTGATATAATATTATAATAATAAATTGCAGTAATTAGTACCTACGACTGGAACAAGTGTTGAATATTAATATGATATACCTATCTGTTTTCTATAAAACATATTTATTTTTGGCTGGCTGGCTACGCCACTGATTTTTATATATTTTTTATCAGATTGTATACAATAATATTATGATCTCAAAAAATGTCAGCAATGATATTATCTTGGGCATTTTGTATACTAGAAAAGAAAAAAAACTGAATTGCCACGTTTCAATTATTCACTTTAATAACAGAAATGATAACGATGGTGATGATTGTAGTGTGAAAAGCAGTGTGAGAATTATTGATAAACGATAAAATATTTTCGTATTTGAAGGTCCCAAAAAGAGCTCGATTATAATATAAAAACGCAAGTTAACGCCATAATATTTATTAACATATCAAAGTTCGTCAATACCTATTTATCTTACAATGATTAAAAAAAAACTGCCGGAGAATCAGAAGAATCTTAACTGGACAAGACATCACCGTAAACCAAATTTACAATCCGTGACAAAACAACCGAGAAAAAGGGCAAAAATAATAAGAAAGAAAATCAAACGTCACATACCAAGTTTATATTACCAGAATTCGGGGGAAACAATATAGTTTTCGTAACAGTCGGCTTGTTGCCAATGTTATTTAATAATATTATATACCTAACCGACAATAGTAACTATTTTGTAAGCGTTTATAATACACTTCTATTATTGCGTAGGTACAGTGTCATTCTTATATTAAATTTTGGTTATTTGCGTTTTCATTGTCACGGCAGAACGTGTCTTCATTAACATATTATATTTTATAGTCAGACTATGCTGTACCTACGTCGTTTACAGTATTTTAATTGTTGACTATAACTGTACACGGCCGTGTGCTAATTAACATTTACACAATATAGACGCCATGTCCGTTGTAATGTTTTCCGGCATTTTTCTGAAATTTGTATCTATTTAATTATCTAAAATTATATACAATTAGTGTACTACTAATTAATATATTATTTAGTTCAGCTGCTCGATCAGATTTTCTGATCATTATCAAACTCCATAATATTATCATTATCTTGGGATGTAATGATAATATTATGGAGTTCCAGTAAACTGTAAAAGGCAGCTGTACGCGTCTTATACCAATATCATCAAAGTATTTATTTTAGTCTGAAGGTGTTTGATGTGAAACCAACAATGATATATAAGTACAGTTTTACTAACATAATTAATTGCTGTACTTAATTTATATTTAACCACATAAGTAGGTACTAAGGAACAATGATTTTTTTAGACTCTTCTAGATGTTAATGTTTTTCTAATGACCGAAAGACCAGTGTTCTCTTCTGACATGGAGTAACCTAATCCAGATGTTTTAAAACTGCAAAAAAAATTCTCGATTTATATATTAATAAATTATTATCTAGCAATATTGTTGATCAATACATATTTTTAGAGTAGCATGCGTCGTCAACAATTATTATTACCACATATAATTGTTATCACTTGTACGATCACCTGTTTGAAGTTCTGGTATTAAATATTTTTTTCAACATTTGTACTGATAATTGTCCTAATTATCGTATTATAAATTGAATATATATCATTGATTAGTTAAGAGGAAATAGTTTGTTGAAAGTGAATAAATAACTTATTTTTAAATGAAATACCAAACTTTCTTGTGATAAAAGTTAATTCCACGCACAAAAATATATATTTAAGCCTGCAGACGTTGCATTAAGAAAAAAAAGCATTAGGTATTGTAAAACCAATATATTTCAAACTTCACCCAGATTTTTTTTGAAATATGACATTAAAATCATAAAATGTCCTAAAAACTAAATAAACAAAAAAAAATCAATATAATGTGCTCGAAAACATACAGTAGTCCAACAAATTTTGGATTTGTTACAAAGCTATAATATAGAACAGGATCATCCAAAGTCAATATGCAAAAAAGTGAAAGTTCTTGGACAGTTTTTAAATTTTGTTCATATAAGAAAAGACTATCTCAACGGCACCTGTTTTATTTATATTTTGTAATTTATCTCTAATATTGTGTTGACAACAGAATAATCATTTACAAAAGTACTAGCGTGACTGGAGCAGTACTCAGTACTGTACTTAACTCAAATTCGAAATAGGAAAGATATATGCTATAATATATGCTATGATATATGCTATGATATATGCTATTACAGATAATTCAAAATATTAGAGACGCATACGCACAATTTTTCTTTTAAGCATTTGAAGTTCAAATTTGGATGATATTATATTATATTTAAACGAAGAAAAACTATTTTAGTTAATTTATTAAAATTCCCCATAGGTGTATTACTCCAAATTATGAAATACAGGTCCTTAGAATGACTAAGAAACATGTACCGTTTATTTATGATTGTTTTTTGTTTAAAAAGATGAACCATGGTTCTTTTTTTCAAATATAAAAATTGAAACTTCAAGATTTGAGTTGTTTGGCATCCTTTTCATTTGACACATACAATTCTCATAATTTTCCCCGGGCCTTGTGGACGTAAAAAATCATCTCACTTTTATGTTTATTACACTCTACATTTTCACCGTTTGCCAAAACATTTTTACTAACAAAAAATGTATAGTAATAATTATTGTAACCTGGCTACTTTTAATAAAACAAGTGTCACGAAATAATTGATGTATACTGAAAAAATATATAATATTATATTGTGCGTTTTACAAAGTACTATTTTTGTATAGGTAATAAATCAACTAATAAAGATAACCCAGGCTTACATAAAGTGAATCAGTTATACATTGTATATGTGATATAAATATAACATAATCAATCCCAATATTTTTAATGGTCATGTATTTCCCTGTAAGAACCATGTACCATAGACCATAGTTGGTCGTATGAGAACCATAGAGTAATATCATAGAGAGGCCGTTCCCTATATCGTTTTATATAACGAGTTGATGTTAAAATGGTTTTTATTTTACAGTACAATTACTTTTATGGACAAAAATATTGTAAAGTATTTGGTACGATGGGTTACCTTTATTGTATGTTTTCAAGCAAAAACACATAATTCATTATAAAAATATAGTTTTAAATTTAGCTTGTACAAATGTAAACGATTAATAATACAGATGATTAACATGTTAAGTTTTTACTATAGCTATTTAAAAATAATAGAGATACATGAGCTCGGTTTTTTTATAAGCATTTTAAGACAATTTGTTATAATAACGAAAATTTGTATGTATAAAATGTCCAATTTTTATAACTATGACACCCGCCGTACCACAATATATCACAAATTTTATTTTTTCTTGAAGTATGTATTTACCATGCAAAATAGAAACCAGTTGTGTTTCAATTTAAAGATGTAACGGCCTCTCTATATTAGCCTAAGATGAGAACTGGCTAATAGACCACAGACTAAACCAGGCTGCGATGCCTGATAGAAATATATTTAGATTTTTTTAGAAATGTTATAAAGTTTTTATTTAATTTATATAATACATTATCCATATAATTTCTAAATCATCGGGTACAAATTCAAAAGGCTAACCTACTAATATTTTGACAGGTGCTCGATTATATGGCACCTATTTCTGTAATGTTATCCTTTGTATTATATGAAATTATAAGTAGGTAAATCAGTTTAATTTCTATCCTATCGATAAAACTGCACGATGCTATTATAAACAAAATATCGTAATTTTTATAAAAATAATATTTTTACATTTTTATATCAAGGTTATAATAGTATTTTTGCTAAGTTTGTTTTCCCAGAGTCTGGGAAAAATCGGCGATAGGTAGGTAATTTCGAGCCGGACACTTCGAGCAGGGGAAATTTAAAGACACAAACATTTATTTCAGTGGATAATTAATTATTTTAAATATAATTTTTAATTTTTTTACAATAATTAACATTTTGGTAGACGTTTTCGGTTTGTTCTCGCCACTCCCTCCATTAAACCAAATTATTCAATACTTAGATATAACAATAATATCACATCTGATGGTTTTCTCCGCCTCCACGATAGTCAAAATAATATTTGAAAAAAAACCGTGACTTATTATTATTACAATGTAAACGGTTTTCACATGGTTGGCGTGTGGCTGGCATGGCTGGCGGCATTCAGTTCACAAAGCCCAAGTGTGTCTATATAACATTGTAGAACGTACGATTATTGACCCAATAAACATAACGTAATAATATTATTATTACCATAAAAATCGTAACGTTAGTATTATACATTTGTACGCACGTGTTGAAAGATGCGTGCGTGCCTGCCGTGGACATCTATCATTAAATTTCCGCCCAGTTTGCGTGAAGGCCGCGGGTGAGCCCTCCAACAAGTCAGTGGCCCCGATCCGGCCCCTCGATTCAGGGGCGTTGGTTATTTATTGATACGCACACCTGTAGTTTTCAGGAGATAATAATAATAATACACGGTAAGACGAAATTCAAGGGAAATTAAATTTGTCCGACTTGTGGAGGTTTTCGATTTACGAAGGCTATGTAAGCATAGGTTTGATTAGGCAAGGGAACGGAATTCATTTCGACTTATTACAGTTTTTGACTTATCGAGATTCCACTGTGCCTATGTAATATAATATTATTATTATTCATTTTTCTTTTTTTAGTCTTGTTATTAAAATTTGATTAATTTATATATTTTAACATTATGCGGTAAACCAGAAAATAGGTTTTATATTTCAGCAACGCTGTCGAATTACCAAGCCTCATTATCATATTGTTAATGAATACAACATAGGTATTACGACACGTTTAAATCAAAGTGCTATGTAAATGCAAGCCGCGATTTGGTCGACCAAAACCACAATAGTTGTGTAGCCGTTCAGTGTTTGCTCAACGGATTTTAAGTTAGGTTGAAACTTAACCGACGGTAAACAGTTTATTTTTCTAATCGTGAAACCGAAACCTCACTACATGAACCATTTTTCAATTATTTTAAGAACCTAACCCACAATTTGAACTGCTATTTGGAGGTAGTTGTTTTTTGTTTCTTATAGGTTATTTTTGATTATAATAAACTTGACATGAAAAAATTGTTTTTACTACGGTCGTTCCTGGTTATTATGAAATTAC
Source organism: Metopolophium dirhodum (assembly GCF_019925205.1). NCBI lineage: Eukaryota > Metazoa > Arthropoda > Insecta > Hemiptera > Aphididae > Metopolophium > Metopolophium dirhodum. The sequence goes on along the minus strand of NC_083560.1, from coordinate 54,974,622 downwards.
TGTTAAATTATGGAAATGTATATGATTTTAATCTAAATAACTTATAATAAAATACAGACATATTATTTATTTTACTTTTACTATAAAAATAAATATATAGATAATAATATAATATGTATATATAGATGTTCAAATAAATTAAGATTTGATTTTAGATTGGATCGTTTAATAATATTTAAATTTTGAATTCATGTTGTGTACCTTATTTATGAGTCTTAAATATAATTAAGTTTGAAAAGTTCATTCGTATTTCAAATTTCAAAATCGTTATGGATCCTCATATTATAATGTATCCCTGATTTAAGTGATACAATGAACTCAAATCTTAATGTTAAAAAAATGTCTATCATCAATATATTGTGTTTGATGTTTAAGTATGAAACTCAATAAGAATCCATTTTTATTGTAATGCATTTGTCTGTATTAAACATCTAAATAACTGCTATAAATTGTTTACAATTTGATCGTTTCACCGATTTTTCTCGTTAATTATTCAAACTAATAATAATATGTAGTTAGCAATGTACAATAATGAGTTAATTATAATATATTGCACTGAATCTTCTATCACTATAAGAATACAATGTTAATAATATGCTTATTTTGATAGACGAGTCTTTAATAAAAAAATTATAATAATTCAGTGATAGAACTTATAATAATAATAATAATAATAATAATATACAATATGACTATAATATGATACAGTTTATATTATTGGCAGTAGTATACATTTATATGTCCACAGTACCTTTTTTACAGGGAGATCTCATCACTTTAAGGTGACATTAATTACACTGCTCCAACATGTACCTACAAATAATCATAGAATTTTTCAAAAAAGTGTAAGGTTCACAGCACTTTTTTTATATAGGTTTAGATTTGATTATTTTTGATCATCTTTTAAGCGTCATAGGCGTAAATAACGATGGTTACACAAATTTAAATCCGTAAAAAATATACATATGCTGTTAACATAGATTACATTTTTATAAAAAATTCAATGATTGTGCATTTTTACATGGTAGAAATTATATGGAAATTGCTGCTTAAACGCATTCAACTAATGAGATCTATTTATAAAAAAGGTGCTGTAAATATTATAGAGAGTATTGATAAAATTAATTTACAAAATATTTTGTTCACTATTAATAATCGTATCGCTACAAAGAATTACAAATTGTTGACAATTTTATAATTGCATAGGGGGCTTTTCGTAAAATCTTAAGCCAGTTATCAGATAGCTGTTATAAGACTTTTGGGCAACATTGCATTTTTAGATCTTGTGTTATAGTTCCGGATTGCTGGAAGTGATTTTGTGATATTATGTAATGTAATGTTTTTAAAATATAGTTTTTTGGGTTGATAGTTTTGATTCTGTATATCAAACATCGGTTTGGCGTTTTTATACCTACCTAAGTAAAAGCCTAGGTTGATGATGTGTAATTTTTTTAAGCGATAATGTGTGCTACCTGTACACAGTTAATATAGGCTTGTGCAGCTCCTCCACTTATCACTAGAATACCATATTATATTTTGGATCATGATAAAGTAAAATATGTATTTTTTTTAACCAGTACACATTTAAAAATTGTCTTTCCATATTATAGAAAGCGTATAATGTGTACGTCATTTTAAATATAATCCCATGGTATGGATAAATATTCCGTCACGAGCGTTGGTCGAATTAACACAAAAGTATTTTGTATCGTTGGCTCTGTTTCTGACTGGACATTTGAAATGAAAATGTTAATACTATAGTTAAATTAATACTAATTAATAGGAACGCTTAATTAATGATTACTATATTTTTTTTAAATTTATCTTTTAAGGCAAGATCAAAAGGTTTTTTTTCCGTACTGCGAATGTAATAAATCGCTTTATATCATACCTATACAGAATCGTTTCCATACGTTGTGTTTTCATTTTTCGAAATCGTTATTCGACTTTCGTACTTAATTTTGTATCGACACAAACACACACACACACACACACACACACACACTCATCACACATTGAAGTTTGTAATGACAGTATTTACTCGTATTGAAAATAAGAAAAGTGTTAAAAAAAACCGTTTAGTATTACACGTGTCCGCAGGGGTAGAGCAGGCCTCCCACGAGCGTTGTTTTCCAATACAGCACTTGACCTCCAACGGTCGTAGCAACCGCGACCAGAGATACCAATCATTTAGATGAAGTGACTTTAATGTAATATTATTATAGTGTGCACCTTTGATAATAATACCGCGCCTTAGTCTCTACGCGTTTGCATAGACATATTATTGTGTATTAAACGCTCCGGTAAAATATCATAAATATTATTGACCGTGGTTTAATTATTATTGTTATTATTATTTTGTTATCGATTGGTTATTTATTTTTTTTATTACTATTTTATCACGCATCTCTGTTTGACGATTAGATTTTTTTTTTTTATCGCGTCGCGTCTTTGTCTTAGTCCAATAACTATTTTAATCTCAAACTTAATTACATCTTCCAATAAAAAACAAGATAAATGGGTAAAAAAAATATACGCGGACGGAGGTGGATTTATTCGAAATACGAAGTCTGAAAATATATGATTTAAATGTTTCTGTCAAACATTAAGTACATCATTGTCAATTTTTTTTTTTTGTCTTTCATTTATTGTTTTGGTTTCTAATTTAACCAATTATTATAACTACACAAAAGGACATTAATATTATTGAATCAGTTCAAACACTACAATTAAATGTTTATTTTTTAACGGGTTTATTAGAGAATATATAATATTATACTTATAGAAATGGTAATGTATTGAATATATTTATTATGTTTATTATATTTTGATTGCTCGAGTATTTAATGAGTTGTAATTTAGTGTGATACATAAATTGGTTTTTAATTGGTTTTTAATTTATATGAATTAAGTTGGATTAGCTTGTGCTTGTATATTATATATTCAACTTCAGTGTGCCCATATTATGGATATTAATTGTTAATCCCTAGTTATGCATGTTATTAATAAATTATACCGTTAATTGTTAAAGAATAAATTTAGACCTTCTGAGATTCACGATTTGAATGATAATGATATTTTTAATTTTTAATGATCAAATTATGCATTGTAATAATAATACCACACAGCATTTAAATATTTCCTAACTGTGGTTAAAATATTTTCAGGAAAATAATATACCTGGTTATTAAAATCAGTATAAATGCTTCAATCTTCGACTTTAAGGGGATGTTATAGTAACATCTATTATCTCCGTCCCACAAGTGTGTAACATAGCAAGTTTTACGCTCAGCAGATCACGTATTTCTTCATTAGTTTAAAATTTAAAGTGAATTTACCTTAAATAAAATTTAAAGGTAATATTAATATCCAGGCAATAACATAGGATTTTATTATAATATTTTAATATTAATGCGAGTTATGAGTATTTTAAGATGTACAATCAATTTACAATTTTAAGCGACTTATAACTCGTATTCAAATTAAAATATAATAAAAATCCTATGTCGTTACTTATGTCCTATATTATAATTTTACTTTTAAATTTTATAAGAGGTCATTTCACTTTAATTTTTAAACTAACAGAGCTAAATGTGATCTGCTGAGCTTAAAATTTGCAATGTAAATTTGCTACGCACTTGTGAGATGGAGATAAGAAATGTCACTGTAACGTTCACTTAAGGGTAATTTCCGGTAGAAAATTGGATCTAGTTAGCACATCGTGGATCAAAAATAAGAATTCCAATTACTTATTAAAAAAAAATCTGGAAAACCAGAATAAAATTACGGAAAAACGAAAATATTTACGCCATACAATATAAAATATAATACTATTTTCTTTTAGTATATTTTTCGATTTATGAATGATAACATTTTCGTTTATAAGTAAAAGTACGTGGAAATTGAATCATACGTTTTCCATAAGTTTTTCTCACAGCAACGCAAGCTAACATTGATATCTAAGTATAATACCTTATTTAAGTCCTACCTACAATATGATGCAAGTTGTATACCTATCTATAATAATATATTAATATGTTTGTATGTGTTCGAGTTTGTATGTATTATGCAGTATAGTGGGAAGGTAAGTAGGATAAGTAGTGTCAAAATGAGAATAAAATATAATTTGTGTTTACAATTGATTCTAAAAAAAATGTGATGACAATTGTTTTTAGTGGTTCCATGTCATGGATTATATAAAACATATAAAAAAAATATATTTTTTGTACATTATAATCTGTGGTGACACATGCGGTTACACTGCGTTGGCTATAGTCAGCTGAGAGAGATGGAGAGGTCAAACAGTTTAGTTTTTGACGTGGCGATGTAGCAGAAGGGTAATCTCTGGTTCGTCGTGTCGTTAGTATTGTTTTAAACTTAAATTAATTGAGAATAAATGTATTTAACATCGTAACTTATAAAAAAAATGTAAAGTACGTTCTATACATATTATTGATATTCATAATCCGCAGACATTTTCATTTGAAGTAGGTATAGTAAATGATTTTGAGTTTAGCGGTCAGCAGTAGAAATGTATTATGATAATGATTCACTTAGATTTAAGACGTGTATTGTGGGTAGTACAATTACATAATATGAGTTTGGGAGATGATCGTTTATTGTGGTTGCCTATAAGTTCTATGCCTTTACATGCATACATTAAGGGGAAGTGATGTAAGTGATCCAAAAACTAAATTTTTATCCTACTGGTCGTCTCCATTCTGAATCGTTTTTCGTCTGTGGTAACTAATTAATTTTTTCGGAGGACCACTTAAGGAGTTCAGGAAGTTTTTGGCGGCTATATAAATTGTATGAATCTACATGGTGTTTATCCAAATAATAATGTAAATGCCAAATAAAAAAAAACACATAAAAATTAATTAAATCTTCATATAATTCAATATTAAAAAAATAATTAAAAAATTAATATCTTGTCTGTGGGTGAAATAAAATTTGTCAACGATCTCAATTTGGTGACCCCTGTGGCCCTGTATATATAGAGATATACTCAATGAAGACTTTTGTTTTTTCTTCCAAAAAAAGGTTTAAAAATGTTAAATGCAACTAACAAGAATAGGATCGCACTGAATTATTAATACACTCATAAGCGTGTCTAGAAAGTTTGGAAACGCACTCGAAAAGCGTTTGTAAGGTTTCTAGTTTCTACACGCGTGTTACGTGTAAGTATATAATATAATATGATATCAATAATATTTCTGTATGATTTGAACGCAAATAACAACTTATAGATTCACCGCACTGGACAAGGACTTTAAGTGGACAAAATAGATGATTCGACTAGATTTTTGACTCTCTTAAGGCAGTCACTTCATGTCTATGCATCATGTTTAGATGCTTACAACAATATTTTGCATTAAAATATTTAAAGACCTATGGGTTTGATTGCTTTGAGCCTTATGATGCACCCCAAAGATAGTTTAACGAATTTACAATGTCACCGAAAACTATCGCGCTGCCAAAAAGGTCCCTAGTAAAATCTAAATATTTATTTCAATTATTATTATCGTCGTACTAATAATATCATATTTTAATTGTTCGTTCACAACGGTTACTCCGCTGATACGATATATATTTTAACCGGTATATATTATATTCAACCCGTAAGTACATATATTAAATTCCGACTAGATTAAATTCTCTCACTCAACACCTACGCAAATTGTACGTGTGTGTACGTTAACGTGTGTCGTCACATGACGAGGATTTTCGGCTTGAATGTGTCCCGACGAGTGCAGCGTTCAAAGTATATACAACATAGGTAGGTAGATAACTATATAATATATTATAATCACAAAAGGTTCGCGATGTGAATGCCAATGAGTGGAAACCCCTAGTGCAAAAATAATGCAGCTGCACTATAGTCTTCGTGCAAACGTTCTACGCACATTTAATGAAAATGCATTCCTACGTACCTACCCGACAATATATGGTGTTTATCATAAATATACATAGTGCAGTGTGCCAATTTCCTGCATATTACAATAGTATAACTTTGTCGTAATTTTGTAAAATAATCCAAAAAGCCAACCGTTGGATACAAAACTATTGATAGACGGTCTACCAATAATTTCAGGGTTTTTCAAGTGTACTTCAACTGACGAGTGATCTCGATGCGCCGATATTATTGCTATCAAGAGTATATTTTTTTATAATTTTTTGTTTCGACTCAATTTCCACCGAGTTATTGATTTAAACCAACTTTTAATTGAATTGTTCAACTTTGTTCGGACTTGGTATCTTGTCCACCCACAATACGAAATTTTCAACTTGTTTAAGTTGTTCAGACAATATACAATATACGATAAAATTAAACTAAAGAAAAAAAAAACTACTAAATTATAACCATATAGTAATAATCAATACAATAAATTAAATTAATAAATTATACAGTTAATAATAGTCCAAGTATATGACGACACGTATATGTCGTACTATACAAGTAATTGAGATATACTTTGTCTTGTAAATACGGATTTTTATATGCTTAAGTGTCATTAACTTTGTCGTAAGTCCCACAGCTTTTCCGTAAAATTTATTTGACATATTATTACAATCGACTTTTGGATAACTGAGTTCTTGACCACTTGACCACATATTATATATTATATTGATCAAGTGCAATTGCACACCTGTACAAAGTGTAACAACCATAACTAAACCATCGTAATATGAGCAGGACTAACAGAAATAATAACATATAGTAATAATAATAACAATACAAAAGGAAAAATATTAACTATATATATATATATAGGTACTACCCTCGTCGTCGTGTTAGACGAAATGGTAAACGAAAAAAAATATAGGAGATGAAAAATATAATTGGGATCTTTGTGAGATCTCTCTGAGTGTCTTTTGATTCCCTAAAAGGAATTTTTGAACAGTTTTCAGATCTAAAAAAAATGAAAAAAAAAAGGTACGAGAAAACTCTCTTTACAATAACAAAACGAAACGTTAAGGCCAGATCAACAATGCTTTCAGTCGAGTGGTAACCTCGTTAAGCCGTCATGACTTTTTTTTCACTGACCCAGTCACAGAAGTAAACATTAAATTGAATGACTTCCGAGCGAGAAAAAACCAATAGAATAACATATCAAAGAAACCGATACTGCTGTGGTCGTTCGACTGCGATAATTTCATAAGTTATTACAAACAGCATTTTGTTACGACCAAATTAAGGGCCGGATGTCATTATACTAAAAAATGATTTTATTATGTTTTTAAAAATGTTCTGTGAGGTACCTATTATTGTTTTCCATTCTTAGAACGATTTACACATCTTTACTTTATTGTTATATTATTGTAAAATATAGGTCTCAATAAAAACAATTACCTAATGAATTTCCGACTAGCTTAGACTAGGGTGACCATACGTCCTGTTTTTTACAGGATTGTCCTTTATTTCAGCGTTGTGTCCTGTTGTCCTGACAAACTTCTTTCAGGACGCTTTTTGTCCTGTTTTTTTGATCAAACAAAATGAATGAATTTGAAAACGAAACTTACGAAAGTAATGAATAATGTTTATAATTGTAATCTTGTAATTGTCTGAATTTATCAGTATGGGGTATGACGATATGTCTACGAGTTATAGGAGCTTATCGGAGTTATCGGATTTACCGTTATCTGACTATGCTTTCGATTCTATCTATTATTATATTTATATCACTGAAAATACGTTTTGTGAATACGGCGAATAGCGAATATCTATTAGTTGGGTTCCAACAATCGTTGAGTGTTGTCGACTTGTTGATAATCGTTAATATAATATTTTACAATTTTAGGAAAGTAATCTATTAAAATGCCTAAGCGAAGGTGCGTATTTACTCCCAGCTTGAAAGTTGAATTTCCGTTTTTAAGAGATGAAATCGGAAAAGTTTTATGTATTGTATGTAAATCAGTTTTTTCAATAGAAAACGGTGGTCGTTCAGATATTACACAACATGTTAAACAAAAGAAACATTTATTGGCCGTATCAAGCAGTTTTTCAAATAAGGTAACGAATTTTTTCACTAATGTACAGTCAACAAATGAAAGCAAACGTAATACGGCAGAAGAGGGTCTTTTTTCATACAACAATTTACAAATGATAATTACTTTTTCAGAAAAATATGAAAAATCAAATAGTGAAAACATCTCTGAACAATCGTCATCAAAATGAATTAATAAGTTTTTTTTAAAAAGTAAAGTACATGAATTTAATCTTATACAGTGTAATTAAAAATTATGTTTAAATTATAAAATATATATAATATTAAGTATTAATAAAAAAAAATTAAATTATTATTAATTTTGTCCTGTATTTTTTTTTTTTTAAATATGGTCACCCTAGCTTAGACACTATTCATATCGATACAAAAAACATATTCTATAACGGTTTCATTTTTCTTTAAATTCTACATTACGATACGGTTATATTATTTTATTTTGCTGTTTTATTCATAAAATAATTACGATTTTTACTTTTGTTTGATTAGCCTACCTCTCGTCATACAATAAAATTATTGTCTTCCGATCAAACGAGATAGTATATAAAAGTAATTTAGTTTCCACCAACTTAATTTAAAACATTTAAATCATTTTTGTATTATGTATTCATGAGTCACGCAAACACTTACGCCTCAAGAAAGTTTGCTCTATCAAAATATTATGTGAGCAATATTCCACACATTTATATAAGTAGGTACTTCAAAATATGTCATTTTCGAAAACATTGCTCGATGCAATATAAATATATAATATATAGGGAACAATCATGCTGTAATACGAAATCAATAACCGATCATCAATCGCTGAGGTAGAACACTTTATATAGGTAAAAAGGACTTAAAAAGTGTTTTGGCGCGTCACGGAAGGGATAAAATTCGAATTGGAGAAATTGCAAATAAAGGCCCAAATCAGCCCGGATGTCCGTGTTTTTGGAGTGATTAGTTTTGTGGAAAATAAAATATTTCATTCTATTTGTATTCTTTGTGGCGAGGGACAGACTTTTTGCGTTCTCGGTTGGCTTTGATGGGTGGGCATGGGGGCACGGATTGTTGAAAAAAACTAATAACTTTCTAGATGTCCTGCTCAAAGTCCACACAGTACTGCGAGACATGTACGTTTTGTCGCCTACGTGTCTATATACTGTTCGAATTTAGTGGCATATTTTTTTTTTTATCCTTTTTCCCACCGGAATATTACTCGAGCCCCAGCACGACGTTGATCTCGTCAAGCCTAACCGACGGCTGTTCGTGTGTTAATGGCGTTGTGGCAGATTTTTTCAAAATTACTAATGGAACCGGGACTACATGGAAACCCTTCAAAGTTGGTTGTATTTAATTAATGTGGTTTTTTTTTTGTAATTCTTAGCAGTTAAAAACAAAAATAGTTTATTTTCTTATCCGGCGCCTTCTAGTATAACGCGTATCGAAAAAAAATATTTATTTTTGGTTTTTCTTACCTATTAAATTCAAAACAACTCCATTCACACAGATTGATAAAACTGCATACGGTTCAATAGTAATTTTGACATGTTTCAAACATTTTAATATGTGATAATCACTGCAGCAGCCAAAAAGTGTTTAATATTGTAAGGTGACCTATAATAAAATAACTATTATACTTGTTACAATTTTACCATCGATTTCGTTTATTATGCCTTGAAAATATACTTAATTTACTTATTAGACACACGAACAATTATAATATGTGTACAATGTATACATTATATACAGGATTATCCATTTAAGATTCAATTTCTATTAGTATTCCGAAATGTTTTAACTTTTCTAAAAATATTCTTTTTACATAATTTGATGTCATTTTAAAACAACATGTCTGAAAAACTATATTTATTACTGTTTTGTATCCTTATCATTTTATAAGTTTTTATTTTTATTAAATGACAAACTGCATGTTTTATTTTATATTTCAATGCAGAATATTATTTGGAATATTTTGATCTACAAAGATAAATTGTCGGCCAAGTTCGTTAGTTATAAGCATTTAAAGCTTAGACGAGTCCTGTAGAGTGGTACAGGGCCACAGGGGTACAATTTTGTTCGCTACTCCACCAATCTAAACTTTTAATACTTATAACTTCTCTGAAATTTGATTTTTATTCATTGAAATATTTGGAATTATATTTTGCGTTATGAATATCAAGTAAAAAATGTCAGTGTCATTGAAAAAAGTAAAATTCTTAAAAAATAGCAACAATAAAAATAGTAAAAAATATTTTTGTTTTCAGAAATGTTTTGAAATTACATTAAATTATATAAAAAGCATATTTTAAAAAAACTTAAAACTTTTCAAAATAATGAGTGTAGACACTTAAATGAATCACCTAGATAGTATTCATAATAATATATACACCATATCGGTGAGATGTTTTCCTTTATCTGAATCTTGAGTGTCCTTCACTTTCGTTTTCACTAGTCAATGCTGTTTATTTTTAATGAACTGTCTAGTAAATATTATAATATAAAGCCATGTCTGATGATTGCGGTTCAAGTACGGTATTCACGAGAATTAGTAGTGATCTTTTGAAAGTTATACTTGACCCATAGCATTTTTTTATGGGCCATTTAATTAATACTAAGCAATCAAATACCGTTAATGGGACGGTCACTCGATACAGTAGCGTTTATATAGACACACAATGAACGCTATTATAGTGTAATCGTGTCAATTAAAAAAAAAAAAACCGATATTAAAGTCAGTAGCGTTAACATGACTACTGTGTATAATCAATACCGTTAACACTAAAATATACACTTAAGGAATTATATGAAACTTGTTCGAATTACTTACAGTTTATTACATAAATTGTGTATAGTTTGTAGTGTACGTTATTTGTTTTATTTGTGATCGTTTTTATTACTTACTGCGTTTCACCATATTAAAATAATATAATATAAAATTCGAAAATTGGCACTTGAACTGTAAAATATTAAGACATTCTCCCCTAAAATATGGTAGTTAATACTAATATACTTTTAATAAGATTTTGAAAAATAACGATAATTTCATTCGATAAATTGGATTTTAATTTTAATTTTTTATATAGTGTAAATAATTATTATTTATTACAATTTAGATTTCGCAAATGTTATATTTTAACAACGGAGTAAACGGCTTCGAATCCAGGTGTATAACCAAACTAGTTAGGGCCTGTGGGGACGGTGGACAAGTGAAAGAGAAGGTAGACTATGATTTAGCTGAATAAATGATTTTATGTAATAAATTATATATTATGGTGACTAAATGCTATTTAAATTATACGTTTTACACACTATAACAGTATATTATACATAGCGATTGTATATTATGATCGTTTACTAACATAACGCGAAGACTATATAATTATATACCTAATACACAACGTATTCACGTTAAATATTTTGATACAAGTAGTGAGTAGTAGTACCTACTACGCAAAATAGATTAGAGGTTCCTAAACTTTTCATTGTGTGAACCATTTTGGAATTTTTTTAATTTTTTAACGACCAAAAACCGACTCATGAATGACCTTTTTTAATTCTCATTAATTGTTTTTATTCTTAATCGCTAACTTCTATTCTGTCAGTGTCGCGGTGAGTGGTGACAATTTGTTGTAAACTACCTATATAGTGATAATATTGCACTCATAATCGACGTAAATAGGACGTAACGGTTAACGATAAAACGAAATTCAGACATCAATGAATAGTAATAAAATATGTATGATATATAGTTACTATACTACCTATGTATACAGTATAATGGTATACTGGGAGTCTGGTGTGGCTCGGTGGTTGGCTGCAGTCACTAACGTGTTCTGAGGTCAAGCATTTGCCTGCGTCGCTATAGTTCCCAGACATGGTGACCACCATGAAAACCTCGCTTCATATACACGTGGTCCTAACCTAACCGTAACTCCCATACAAAATGCTGATGGTCATAATTTCCGATACTTAAGATCAATAAAAAAAAAAAAAAAATAGTACATTATACTCGCATTTATACATAAAATATATCTTTTCTTTTTACATATATAATAATATATGTTCTATAGTAATGAGCTAATATTAAAATATATGTAATTCAAAACTTAACGTGGCACACCAAACATAATATTATAATCATGACCTACAGTTAGGACCTACTGTTGGGAAACCCCTGCAACAGCACATTATGGTCAGAATTTAATTTTTTTATTAACATATTTTAGTTAAAATAGTAACACAATATATTATAAATTAGGTATATACATATAAAATATAAATTATAATATGATTTATATAACTAGTATTTTATGCATAAAATATTATAAATTATAATAATATCAAACATATTTGTATATTGCCAACTAATTATTACAACAATTAATGAAACATTATATATAAATGAATAATAACTATGGATGTCTATAATATAGTTTGACTTCATATTAATTTTCAAGTAAATTATTATCCACATTAAATATTGATTATAAACACTCGAATATAAGTTATTTATAATGAATAATAATATTATATTCGTATGTGTAGGTATATTTTTAAAACATGGTTTGAGCTATTTCCAGTTGTTATTACCACTTATGAACAACTTATGCGTATACATAACTCATAAGTTACATATTATTAATATATGTAACCGAAACAATAATACAAATTATTACCTTATGGCTTATAGGTACTATATAGGTTAGTTATACCCGGTACCACCTGGGCAGCGTAGGTTAGGTTAAGCCAGGTACATAGCTCGTATTCACTGTGGTCTGTGTTTGTGAATACGCACCATCGTGCATTTATCTAATTAGGTAAGTACGTTACTCCAAATTCCAAATTCCTATAACAAAATGTACCGGAAATGTTGTATTATTGTTAAACCGTTTGTATTCACCATCCATAACGTGATTGCATGGGATCCTGCAGTGTACTTACTTATAACGTAAGTTTACATACCCTACCTACTTAGCAGGGGTTTTATACACTTTCTACATGGTCTGCAAAAATAGTACAATCCGTTCGTACAGATTTCTACATTAAATAAAACCCATAGAGACATGTATCATACAAATAATAATGAGACCAGAAAATGTCTAACCACTAAGTTCTCCGCCAAAGAAAACTTGTGACATGGGCCGCAGTCGTTTCCAATCAGAAAAATCACTCTGACATGGCTTATTACCATCATATTATATATATATAATATATAAGTCTTATACACATACTGTAATTGAACTTTTCGCGAAATGGATATCCATTTTAAGAACTCCGATCATAATGTATAAGTAGTTTTTAGGTTCATGTAATGAACACACATTTTGTCCATTTCGTAAAATAGCTGAAATCATTATTATTTTACATTTTACATATTTTTACAATTATTTTTAGTTTCTGGCGGAGCGATGAGTGCATTGGTATTTGGTTTAACCATCATGTGAGTGGATTTTTTGTGCTTGTCATTACCTTTTGGAGCAGTAAAAATGCTTCAATCTTCACCTTAAATATATTTTCTAGGAGTTAAATATATCTAGTTGGTACTTAAGGGACAAAAGTAAACATTTTAAAGTAATTTTTTGATCACAAATTATTTTGTAGAAAAAACATGGAAATACATTTTTTAATAAACATACCTAAGTTTTGAACATGTACCTAATATGTTTAGGTTATACATAAGTCGATTTTACTGAAAACCATAAATCAAAAAAAAAAAACATAAGCAAGCACAATATTTTTATATGCATTTGAAGTTAAAATATTAACAAAATCGTACATTTTAACGAAGATAACCGATTTATTTGTTTTGTTGTAATTCAAAAATACTATTTGTGGGGAGTAGAAACTTTAACATTTATTATTATATTTTATCATCACAATGACATTTTGTGAATATGTAATTATTATTTAAATTAATTTTGAACCTTTTTACATCGTTCTGTAGTAAGTCTGTATTGACTTTACAATAACTATACGTGATCTAAACTTATAATAACTAATAATAATTAATAAATAATAATCTTATATATAAAAATCCCGTGTCACGTCTTTGTCAGGAATAAACTCCGAAACTACTGGACCAATCTTGAGGAAATTTTTACAATGTGTGTAATTTGGCCAAACTTAAAAGATAGGCTAATCTTAAAAGGGAAAGAATCAACCCCGGGAGGTGCTAAAACGGGAATTTTAGGATTTCAGATGGAAATGTTTGTTTATAAATGGTTGCCACGGGTTTTTAAGTTATTTTAATAATAATAATAATAATAAATAATAATAAATATTTGCTTTACTTTTTAAATATAACTTATAATATTCATATATCAAAATGTCTGTACAGGCTAAACTCTAAAACTACTTATGAGATCTTCTTGATTTTTTTTTTAACGAAAGAAAATTTTAGGAAAACCCACTGGTGTATAATATATTGGTTGCTATTAGTTAATCGGGCATGTTTGTTGATTTGTATTATTACCTTTTGTCAATATACATATATATGTAATATATATAAGAAGATCTGATAAGTAGTTCCAGAGTTTAGTCTATATAGTTATAGGCTGTGTATTTATATAGTTAGATATATATAAATTAAGGTTTGTGGGTAAATTAGACCTATGGGAAGAAGATAGGTTAATTTACAAAGGATTAATTTTTTTTTTTATTCACCGGATTTTAGTACCTACGGTTAGGTTAGAATAGGATTTTGAATAAATTGATTATATTAATCCACCGTAGATGGAATTCAGTAAAAACGATAAATTTTGCTATAAAATTGATAATTTAGAGTTAAATATTATACAATAAAGATACGAATTTACATAGTAATATAGATTGACTCCGTTCAGAACTGTTATTCGTAAGCGTTGATTTATCATTGAATTCAAATTGTACACATCCACAACAGGGGCCTTCTCAATGACGAGTTGCACTCGACACCAACCACAGTACAGCAAGTGGTTACCATAGCGGTTACTTCGCTATTTTATTTATTTAAGTACCTACACTATATGGATTTTTTGTGAAGCACGCCCGCAGGATAAAATCCCACCAGCAATAATATCATTATTGTGCTACGAAATGTTTCACCTTGCTGACAGGTAAGCTTAAAAAATCATTGTTTCTAGAAGTATTTTTAAAACTATATGGCCATAATATCACATATGGTATGGCATATGTGTGAAATAATAATTTACACACAGACATACAGTTAAAAAAAATAATGGGAGGGGATTCCCCCCTGCAACACTTTATTGGAGTGTTGTGTTTTTACAACAATATTATAGTATGATAGTATAAAAATATAATTGTATTGTTTAAAATAAATGATAATATCACACACTCGTGATGTAATTATAAGTTCTAATATTTTTTGATAATAATAAAACATTTTTTTAATAATTCTAAATATCTATAATTTTAGTATGAAGTTCTTCTTGGACTCAAAATAAAACTACAATGCTTACTATGATAACATAGAAAAATATCTATTTATCTATAATAATAAAATATATCAATTTTTTGAAAATGTGTAAAATTTATCTAAATAAAAAATGTATCGAGTATTTTTTCAGTTATTAAAATGTTTATATCAAGGAAAATAGTCCTAAAAAATTATTTTACAATAGAATAAAATAGACGTCATTTCGGATCTAGTATTTATTATACATGGACCATTTTTATAAAGTATAAATATTGATATAAAGATTAAAATAAATTACTAAAAAATGTTGAATTACCATTGTCCCTATATCTTCTAAACCTATTATCATGGACCTACGTGCTATTATCTTTAGTACACAAAGTTTAATAATTAAAAAACTACTCACACAAATTTTGATTTTGATATGTCAAAATGTTCAGAAAAATAATCCGCTAAATAAATTACGGTAAAGAAAAATGGGGTGTGGGGTTTCTCATTTGAAAAAATAGAATTTTGAATAACAACAGAATGCTCCATAATTTGTAAAAAGAATTTCAAAATTTGAAAAAGTGGTCTTTGAGTATATTTAAAAATTCCAAAAATCAGAGTTTGAATAAATTAATCACTAAAGGTAAAAACGGGGGTGAGCACTGAGCAGTGAGTATGTTTGGTGAATCACTATGTATACAATAAAGGTAATAATATTGTTATTGTTTAATATACCATGCGACCGAGGCGAAGACGTTTTCGGTCGGACACGCTTCGTGGTCGATGAGACAAAATATTTGTCCACTCGAACACGCAATCACACCACCGGCCTCACAGCTTACCTCACCGCAGCCGCTGCACTGATGCCACGCGCCGCGGATTATGCAAATGTCGGTCCGAGGACGCGAAATTCACATTAATATTATAATACCCGTCGAACGGTTGCGCCGAGTAGAGACCGTAGTAGGTATGTACCAGGCCTGCGGTTTTATTGTGTTGGTCTGGATTGCTGGCTTTCGGGTTAAGAGGCACATTTATATATATATGAAGAGGAGGGCACCTACCTATAATCAATCGGGCGAGTGAGTGACATAGACGTTGTGCGCTGCAGTGACTAAGACGATCGTCTAATCAACAGCAGACCAATGCCTACGCATCTTTCGGCACTGCCACCTCCGCTGTGTGCCGCAACGAAGACCTTCGACCTTTAATGGACTTATGTGATTTACGCATCCTCCCACGCCGTGGACTAATTGAACCGTAATCGACTTAATCTCCTGGTCGTCCCACACACACACACACACACACACACATACACACATATTATTATACAATATTGGATGGTTTCTATCGTACCACGTCCGATTTGTGTACAGTTTTAACAATAATAATCGTGTGCGGGACACAATGATAATATTATTGTAATAGGTACCTATCCCACCTATCCGGAATTCACTTGCGGAGTAGCGGTACGCGCAATTATTCCTCTATAGGTACAACATCAGTGCACGAGTTTTCCCGATCCCGTAGTCCATTAAAATAACAACCAATGTAAAGGTATCGAAGGTAATTATTATTATTGTTGTTGGGATTACGTTTTATGTGTGTACCGCCGAATACGTGATTGACTGCGTAATACGTAATATAGGAATACTTTTTTAAGAACTGTACCTACAATAATACCTCTGTTCAATGCGCATACAGAGATCGTCTGGTCGGTCGGAAGAGAATACTATTATATTATTGGTTTTTAATGATTATTTACTACAAATCGAAAAGCGATATTTTTGTTGAAATAATTTGCGGCCTCATCAGCTGTAAAAACTATCCAAATCTTCCGACTATGTAAGTACCTGGAGCAGTTCCTAATTATTGCCTCCGTGAAGGTAGCCCTTACACTTTTTTAAAACAAGTTTTGCATAGTTTCATAATTTTGCAATAATTTACAAGTCCAATACTGGAATTTGCAAGTCAATAACCAAGGAGTGATTTAGGGATGGAACCGAGAAAGGGCCAACTTCACACAGCCCTTACTTGTTGTCCAAAACTTTCAAAACATGTGTCGAAACACTCGTTGTAATTAGGAAGAATTTGAAAATCCACTATCGAATTTGCAAGTGGAAACCCCCACTCCTATCTGTTAAAGGCTATAAATTATACGAATTCATTATAACTCATAATAGTATTGACCTTACACAATATAATACATTAATACAAGCTATAATCCGCAAGTACCTACTTTTAAAAAGCTTTCAAAAACTGTAAACCAAGATGCCACACGTCAGTTATATTTAACTGCTAGATAAAGGCATTTAACTGTCAGTTAAATTTAACAATTTAACAGAGAGTTAACAGGAACTTTTCTGTTTATCAGTTAATGGTTAAACATAATTATAGGATAAAGTGTTGGGTACCTCCTAAGTTGTTTATTACTTTTTCTACCAGTTAAACTTTTAACTGAAGGATTAAACATAAAATAAGAATATAATATAATACGAAATATCTCATTATAATAATATTCATATTATGAGCGTATTGTATAACTATGTTAAAAAATATATAAATTATAAGTAGGTACCTACATGTTTTAGATGCTGATCGTAGCGAATGGATGTATTGTACTTACACTGTGTACTTTTTTTCATTCTGTCATTCACATAATATTTCTTGAAGTATTATTGTAGCCTTTATCGAATAATGTATTTTTTTTTAAATTACTGACGATAAAAACTTTTTCACTTAGTAAATAAACTTAAAAAGTAACGCAGGGTCCTCATAATATTATGTTGCTTTAATAGCAGTTCAAAAATATTAAAGATAAATAGTCATTTTCATATATTTTTACCTATGCATCTAAAAACAAAATGTTGACAAAATTCATACAAATTCGAAAAATTTGGTGTGAAAATAACATTGATTTTTATAAGCGTATTACTTATTAATAATTATTATTATATTTTATTTCTTTTATTAGTACGCATAAACATAAATGATTATTTATAGCCAGTGAGTCCATCTATGACTCATAAAATTGTAACTTGGCCTGAACTACACGTCACATACATCGTACGTCAACGGTTTCTCACCCATGTGGGTCCGTCGATAACTCATCAATTTGTAACTTTGATTGAACAACACGTCGCATACATCGCACGCGAATGGTTTTTCGCCAGTATGGGTCCGTCGATGACTCGTCAACGTGCCACATTTACTGAACGACATGTCACATACATCGCACGTGAATGGTTTTTCACCAGTTTGGGTCCGTCGATGACTCGTCAACGTGCCACTTTTACTAAACGACATGTCGCACACATCGGACGTATACGGTTTTTCACCAGTGTGTGTGCGTTGATGTTTTGTCAAACTGCTGCTTTGAGTAAACGACATGTCACATACATCGCATGCGAATGGTTTTGCACCAGTGTGGGTCAGTCGATGCCTCGTAAATGCGCCACCAACTGCAAACGACATGTCACATACATCGCACGCGAATTGTTTTGCACCAGTGTGGGTCAGTCGATGTATCGTCAAATTGGTACTTTGCGTAAACGACATGTCACATACATTGCACGTGAATGGTTTTTCGCCAGTATGGGTCCGTCGATCACTCGTCAACGTGCCACTTTTACTAAACGACATGTCGCACACATCGCAAGTATACGGTTTTTCACCAGTGTGTGTGCGTTGATGTTTCGTCAAACTACTGCTTTGAGTAAACGACATGTCACATACATCGCATGCGAAAGGTTTTGCACCAGTGTGGGTCAGTTGATGCCTCGTAAATGCACCACTAACTGCAAATGACATGTTGTATACGTCACACGCGAATGGTTTTTCGCCAGTGTGTGTGCGTCGATGTATCGTCAAATCGCTACTTACTGAGAACGCCTTGTCACACACATCGCACGTACACGGTTTTACGGTTTTTCGCCAGTGTGGGTCCGTCGATGAATCGTCAATGCGCCACTTTTAACAAAAAACTTGTCACATATTTCGCAAGCGAATGGTTTCTCGCCGATGTGTATGCGTTGATGAACAGTCAAGTCAACTTTTCGATTGAACGACTTGTCACAGACAACGCATGGGTAAGGTTTCTTCTTCATGTGCATCTGATTGTGTGTCGTCAGGCTACTTGTACAAGTAATAAATGTATTACAAACATTACACAAGTACTGTTTCTTGACTGGACAACTAGTTAAATCATTCGTTTTAGAATTTTTAAGACCAAATCACTAAAATGCTGCTGACGTAAAGAGTATTTTAACGTATTCTTTTAAACCATGGGTATTATTGTATTATTAGTATTTTAAATATTTACAACAAACAATTTAATTGTGTTGTGGTTATAACTAGAAGTGTTGGTTTTTTGAACAATTACTGTCTTGGTTACTACACGTCATAAACTATTCTGTTTATAATCAATTAGAATTGATTGACTTTTACCAGAATTTTAGGCCAGATTTTATTGAACCTATTATCATAAAATCAAAATGTAAAATGAGAGATATATTTTTTTTATTAGTTCTTTTTCAACTTTAAATTGTCGTTAAAAATAACTTTTCGATAGATCAAATAACTGAAAATATAAACAAGGTTTCTGATAAGAAATATGTATTTATAACGTACAAAATTTAAAAAAATAATCAAATCGATTTTTTAATAGATATTTTATAAGTTCAAATTTGGATGAAATTAGATATTTTTAATTACACTAACAATTTTAGATATTTTGTTGTAACTTATATAGTACTATTTGCGCGTACTTGAATTCCCACCCACATTATTCTTTTGTTCTTCACCCCGTGTTTACACACATACCGGACATGGAGTCTACGTCAAGAATTGTTATCCACATATTATACCCCAACCGACATGTATACGCATATAACGCTTATCGGCTACGTTCTTGACTCTTGACGTGTTGTTTTTAATGAACTTAATGTTTAAATGTACATTACACAGTAGTTGTACACGCTTATGCCGCAATAACCTTAAACGACTAATCCGTTGAATAATAGATAAAGCGTCTCCGGCCTAAGTGGCGGGCGTACGCCACAAACATTAGCCGGTGACGTATATTGTACGAAAGTATATCCTAATCCTTTTACATTGTGTTAAAGCATTAAGTTAATAATAATGCAGAAATGGGTTACAGCGAAAAACTTGCGACGACTGTGTTGACGACAATACTATTATTATTATTATTATTATGTACGACATGATGTTACGGTATTATGTAGACAGTTGTAGACCGCCGCCGTCGACGTATTATATTATTTAAGTTTCGTTTATCACAGACACGCCGGGAGCGCTAATAATAATGTAACCGGCCAAAGAGATTTAATTAAATCTCAAAAAGTTATAAATCAACCGCACAAAGACAAAATGTAGTAAGTATTATAACTATAATAATATAATGGTTTGTTATAATATAGTTACTATAAGAGTGCTCGGGATAATTTTGCGATAAACGCTCTCACACAGCGAAAGCCTGCTTGCCAAAAAATGAAAACCAAAGAAATTTAGCAACTGTCAAAAAGGATTGCGCAGTCAAACAAACCTTAAAAAACATTTGAATGGAAAATCATATACGATTTATCTGTGATAATCTTAGTCTATGATTATTATGCATCACATCTTACTAGGATATCGGAGACATTTATGAAAAAAATTGACATATATCTGTATTTTGTTATATTAAACTGTTTCTGACTCCCCAAAAAGTAATTATTTTAGACGACTATACGCACCTACGTCTTGTTCTAGACTCAAGTAAATATTCTGTAATGGCGCTCATGGTCACGTCGTCACCAGATTGTCCATTTTACTACATAATATATACAATATGTGTATAGTATTTATGATAATATAATATATGTAGGTATATATTACACCAGATGATCCATTTAAGTGTCTACACTGTCTTATTATTAAATTTGAAGGATAAAGAATCTCATTTTTTTTCCATAAATTTTGTTTTGAAATGGCATAAAATTATAAATAAAAAAATATTTTTAAAAAAGTTGAAAATGTTCAAAATAATGAGTGTAGCCAATTAAATTGACCACCAGGTAGTGCGCCAACTATTAGACTATAAGTAGAGGTGAGTAATGTATTGGTTTTACAATAATGTGTGTGTGTCTTTTTAAGCCTGTGATCACATTTTGGACCAGAAGTTTATAATTAAATCTACAATTTAGACGCTTGTTAAAAAACAATTTTTTTTAAATATTTTAAATGTCCAACTGTTTTTAGTTTGTTTTGATTTAAGTAGATAATACAGTTTTATTCCTCGGTAAAAATGATTAGAAACGTATTTAACAAGATTTCGCAATAGTATTTTTTCTTACAGCAATCCAAAATAATATTGAATATTTATAAACAAAATTCCATTTATAAACGTTTAAAGTTCAAATTTTGACAAAATTGGATAGGAATTAAAAAAAAAATTAACGACTTTTCCTCAATATATTTTAGTTAAATATTATGTACTAATTTAAAAAAAAAACATATTAAGGAGAGCGAGTGACTTTTTGCTATTACGTTAAATTATTATTTTTTTTAAACAATGGAATATAAAAAATATTTACCGTAGAAATAGACGCTGATATCTGCCATTATTTTCGTATCCCCCATAATTTGTTTTTCATGTAGATACAATGATTTATTATTGAATCGATATTTTACGAATGTATACAGATTTTATTCAATGCTATACTCTACGAAGAAGTACACTCAAATCATGGTCGTAGTTTGTTTCAGGACTATTGAGGTCACTTCCCTCATAAAACACTCCTTCATTATTTGTCATAATATCGACAAATATTAATTAGAAATGTTATACAAATACACAATACTATATAGGTACCTATATGTATTATTCATAAAATATATAGTGTATTTAATTATTTCAATTTTAACATCGTCATAAAATATTTATATAAAACAATATTGATAGTTCAAAATGGTATAATATCATTATGTACTACTTGTAAAAGTTGTTTTGTTCGGTAGTAAGCATTTTTGGCATAGATCGTATTTATTTTAGTCTACTATAGCCCTCAATAATATTTGTATCAAGCGACGCCCATTGCTCGAAACCTAGTACAAATACAGCAGAAGCGAGTTCCCTGTACCTACCTATATATTATATTATTTTGTTTTTTGATGGTTCCATTAAACACCATTAAACATCCCAATTGATTTTAAGCTGATTGCACATCTTGCAAAAAGGTCACAATAAAATCAAATAAAAATTGTATTGAGTAAAATTGTCATAACATTAGGTTAGGTACACGATGTGTAATGTTTTAATACAGTTCAAATTAGGTATTGGCTCTACACGTCGGTTTCATCATTTTACCGAGCACTTAACATTATTTTGTTCTGATTCTGAACATTGTATTTTTTGGATTAACCGAGCTTGCTGATATTTTAAACAACGTCCGATACGTACCTCTCGCCTACCCTGAATCGAAATCATCAATAATTCAACAGTGTAATACAATATTATAATAAACAAACTCACCACAATAAATAATAATAATAACGTTGCTAAATTTAATTCGAAACTATGCAGAGACGATATCACTTATTTATGCCACTGTTCCTAGTCAGACGACTCAAATCCAGTAAATAACAACACCGGGTTTCACGCTCGTTTATAATTACATTCCCGAATTATGGTTTTAAAAATTAATCAAATCCGCTTTCCGTAAATCAAACACCGCGGGCTATTCGTAATAATAATAATTACACATAAAAAATAAATATATCTACACGTCCGCGTATACATAGGTCCTTGCCGGTAAATAACGTACCATATGGTAATTTTTTTTATCGCTTAATATTAATTTTGTAAGTCAATTTTCTGTTCTTAAAAAAAAAAAATGTTTGAAATTATTTTTAAGTCTTTAGTCTTTACACAGAATTATTTTTATAAAATGTGTTTATTTTTTTATTATTTTATAAATAATAACATTATACCTAATTATATGTAAATTATATATTTTCATTTCGAACTCCGAAGCAAAAATAACATTTTTTCTGAGGATTTCACCCGGCTTTTATTCTGGGTAAATATATTAAGGTTAGGTTAACTGCCGTGTATCTCACTCCAATCATCTAAAATTAAAATTTCATAATTTACAAGGAAATAAACGTTTCGTTCAATATTCTATTCGTATATGTATCAATATTCTCAGAAAAATATTTAATTATTCTGATCAAATTGAAAATGGATGTCATTTCAAAAATATAAAAACATGAATGTCTTAATGATAAAATAAAATCAGACAATTTACTCTGTAGGTTATTATTAGATTTCTTGTGTACCTCGTCACTGAGCAGGACACTATAATTAATGTGATAAATTTGAATTTTGTCAAAATGTTAACCCAGACGATTTTAAAAGTAAATAAACATAATATTTAATATTTCTAATTGTCTTAAAAAAGCGATACTATTTGGTATAATATATTTTTAAAACTTATCATACCTAAATATTTAAAAAAAAAAATTGTAAATGTCTATGATTATTGTTTTCTGAATTATATCAAAAATAACGAAATACATTTTTCCAAAATCCAGTGTTCTGTAAATATTTTTGTTACCACAGTTTTTTCTTAGTTTTTCCCAATTACTAAAAGAAAGTAGGTACTGAGAATTTCTTACTATGGACCCAATTAGGTCAAATTTTCTTTTTGAAAACATCCCCAATGTTGAAGATTGCAGCTAATTATCTACACCAAGACGTGATGACAGATAAAAAATATATATATAAACACACGCACACACACAAACACGCCTTATTGCAAAACCTGTATATCCTCGTTCTACTCAGAATCTAAAATTGTAAAAATATAATTTGTTTTCAAAAGATATTGATTATATTATCATTTATAATTACTTAAAATAATGTCATCAAAAAAATTTCCCTGTTTACCACCCCATATATAATCTTTCTACCGTGATAACTACTATGATTATTATTTGTTGCAATTACATTATTATACATTTTATTATGTATCGAACGGTCCGCAAAATCGTTCTCCTAATAATAACCTAATCGCTTTACGTGTTTAAACGTATTTTATTATAGTACGCGTAAAACTAGTTTGGTCGAAACGTTTGTCACTCTATATTTACCTATACCTAACTACCTACCTACAATAATTAATATTGCTTGTTTATTTATTTTTTTTTTTTTGGTTATTAGAACGCTAACAAATCTATATAATTGTGCAATTGTTTTACGCCAGGACACGGGCAACGAAACAAACCAATTATTTCAGAGCAAAACATTTCTTTAACACCGTAGTTTAATTGTTTTATCGTCATAATAGCGCGTAATTATTATTCCTCGTTAAGTTCGGAGTACCTATATTATTTAAAAAATATGTACTATTAGTACACACAATGAATCTTATTGTCAACACATCTAATTATTTAAATAATATTATACAGTTGGTATTTTTATTTTTTTTTTATGGTTATTATCAGGACAATTCATGAATCATGGATGGTTATTCTGCAATTATTGAATCCGGAATATTGCAACCGGTGCTGATGATGCTATAAAAAATTAATGACTTGTGTTCAAAAATTTCCGAATACAATTAAGTACCTTATACATATTTAATTTTATTGTTATATGGTTTTATCTAAAGTATATAATTTGGTGAAAGTTCTCATCTAATGGTTATGTTGTATTAGGCACCTCACATGTATTATAACTAGGGTTCTAAATTTGAAATATTTCACTTGAAATTTTTCAATTGAAATATTTCATAATTGAAAATTTCACTGTTCTTGAAATATTTCAATGAAATTATGAAAAATATTTTTCTTCTTTTAAACGTGTTCAATTATAGATGATTAGAAACAATAAATTGATTACACACTTAGAATTAAAGAAAAACATATTATATTTGTTGATTTATTATTTCATATTTGTATATTCTATACTTTATTGTGCTGAAAAATATTCCTGGCATTATTATGAGAATGAAAACAATTTTTTTACATGAGTTTTAAAATATTAATGTATATCAGCGATCCAAAAGATAATGGTTTGAAATAAAGTTGAAGTAAATTCCAACAATGAATGAAATAATAGTGTATTTTCAGTAATTATAAAGTGTATAAAAGTCGTATAATATGTGTGTATATGTGGCTGAGTGATGTGGAGGTGCTCTGCGCTCATTATTAAATACTTAGATCATATTATAGTTTGTTATAACTATTATAGATTTGTTAAGCAACTTATAAATATGTTACATATTTTCTTTGTTTCATACAATAAACCAACTTTTAAAAATATTCACTTAGAAGTTGACGACTATAAACTTTTAGATATAATAAACATTTTATTTTTATTTTTCATCAAAATGAAATATTTCATGAAATTTTAACTTTATTCAATATTTACGCAGGTGATCATAATTCTGATTTTTCTGTCAAAAGGTTAGAAAATAAATAACATTAACAAACAGTGATGTGATGTTCAGAGTTTGCTGCACCCGTCAGCCCTTTAATGGCATCATAATATTGTATCACGATATCATCGTAATTATCCTAAATCGAAAACAGATAATTTTTTATGAGTGTGTCGTGTATGTATATAAAATTGCTGAACTAGCGTGCTAAATAGGCCGCACCAATGCACCATCATGCATGTTTTGATTTACAGGCGTTGATAAAAGGAGTCTCAAAACGACGACTACAGTCGATAATTTCACTAATAACGTTCAATATAATATTATGACAAACGTTTTGTTCACCTCCTCTGTAAAGTTACCTATATTTTATGAACAACAGTTTTATAGTACGGCACCTAAAATAGTTCATAAAAACGAAACTATCATCAGTTTTTCTTTTACAAACTTAATATTTAAGAAAAATTGAGAAATTAAATTTTATTGTTTATTTTTTTGTAAAATATTTTTGCAGCTAAACACAAATTTAAACAAACTGTTTACTTTGGAAAGGTAAGTTTTTAAAGTAGAACATTTAAAAAAAAAAATCTCTACGGACTGCAACAATAAACTGAAAATAAAATAATGTAAGCAAGGATTTTAATTAATATTGACAATTTTCTTGCAAGCTAAGAGCTATTAGATCAAGCACTCAGTCATTTTAAAAATACGTTTGGTTATTTTGTCATATTTATATAATATGCGTTCAATTTGCTTGTATAATTATAATATTCAGTTTAGAAGTATCCGAATACATTTCAATCGAATTTTTTAAGATTTAAACATGAATTGTATTGCCTAAAATATAAACGTTGTGCTCGATAATGAAGTAAATATAAATATAATATAGTTTTAAGTAAAGTATGTGAAATGAAGCGTTCAATTTACTACCTACATGATTATATTAAAACTTAAAAAAAACATGACTCCATTTGTTCAAATTACTTTAAAATATAACGCTCAAGTATAATTTAGTATTATAATGTTTTATAACACTATAGTCGACGGTAAATCCAAAAACAAAGTTTGATTTTCAATGATTTATCTTACCATTGAAAAATTAGAGATTTGTGTTTTTTTTTTTGATTTTAATTCGTTAACATTCTAGTGGGTATAGTGGGTTCTCCGCGTCCCCGCGGTATCCATCACCACGAGTTTTTCTAGAGGTATAAAATGTTTAATTTCTTTCCTGGCAGCATATTATTATCTATTATTTTATGTCTTAATATATTTACAGGGATAATTCGTCATTACTGATATCGGAATTACCGTAATCATCGTATTTTCACCATAAATAACATTACATGTTTTTATTACCTAGGTATATTATTACGTCGGCGGCATAGACTTCAGTGATATCGTCATTGTTATTATCGTGGTCGTGGTCCGGTGGTGGTCGTCCCAACCGGTATGCGCCCGTGCAAGTCCTGTGTTATATTTAAAATCGTAAAGGAATCATTAAAAACAAAAATCAAAAATATATAAACGCATTATTATAACAATTTACTTGTACTTACAGAGGTACCCACGTGCAGGTGGCGTCACCACCCCGGGAGGTATCTTTGTTTTCGACACTGTCCAAGGTTCTCTCTGATTGGAACAGTATCAGACAGGTACCTGTGTAGTGTGTGTTATTGTGCAATGTAGACACACGATGTCTCTAACAGACGTACGCGTTGGTAAGACTCGGTGCAGACGTGTCTCACCATCGTTGTTGTGTGTTATTAGTTATTACTTATAATTGTATTCGGAGTAAAGATTTGATGGTAAGAATAACTAATACCATATTTATATCTATTGTAATAGGATGATCTGCAATGGGGGTAAGAAATATTTTGGTGCACACCACTATTTATGTCTGAAATAATTTGAGTGGGAGAGTTGAGAGGTGTTTGCTGTCAGATATAAAAACCTAGATTGCTATTAAAATTAAATAAGTAATGTAAGAATACTTGTTTGCATCCAGTAAATTATGCACGGCGAATTTTAATTTCTATAGGTACTTATCATGAGGGATACAGACTACATACATAGTAGTACAGTACATACCCTCATCTATCTATAAACATATTATCCGTGTCTATATAGCTAAAGATAGGTAATTGTTATTATTAGTTGATAATTTTAGAAACTAGTGTCCCATCCCTCTCAACTATGATGTATAGTAGGGCTTTCCAAACTACGGCCCGGCAAACTTTTTGGACCTTAGGCTAATCTATGTTTTGAAAATGTATTAGTTTTTATTGTTTTTAAATTTCATATCTCTCCGTCTCTATCTAAACCATTTTGGCCAGTGAGCCAAAGTGTAGCACAGATTTGGCCCACCGTAAAATAACGTTAGAGCAACAACTACGCTTTTTGTATAAAAGAAGTAAAAATCAAATATAGACAACAAATGTATACCTATAAATAATTTCATAAATATTTAAATTCGTAATTTTTTAACACTCCTCCATCAATTATAAAATGGGTGGAAGTTTTAATTGAATTTCAAAGAGATAACTATTTAAAAACAAATCTTTGTAGGACAACAATAAATTAAGCAGTGGCAATAAAACACCAGGACATTAAAAAATGAAGATATACATCTACACCACCAATTAACTTTATCAAAAGAAACTGTAATGAAGTTAAAATAACAAAAATAATACGAAGAAAGAATATTACAATGAAATAAAAGTGGTAAGATGTTAATGATCAAAAATCAAATTTATGACCTGTCCAGTATAATGACGCAACAGATAGGTGAAGCTTATTTTTAACGACACCAAAACAATATTATTGCAATATATATTTTCTGTTAGTATGAAGCTTGAAAAAAGTGGTACAATAGAAACTGAAGTTTTAATGCTTCGTTGCCAAACTCATTGATTTGTAATTTGATTGGGCACTAATACAATAATACATATTTTAACGTTAATTAATTTTACTAAGCACAATCGAAGTTTTTTTGTATAGGCACAAATACGGAATTTAAGCAGGTGGTGATTGTGTGATTTGATCGCCACTGGATGTCAAAGTTTTAATAAATTAATTTGTTTGTATACGTCTGTGATCGGCGTATATTACAAAAACTTACAATAATACACTTAATAACAAGTTATATAAAAGGACAAGGGCTAAAATGGTTCGGACGTGTTAAACGGAGAGAGGCAACAAACAAAGATAGATAAACTATGGAATGGCAACCAGAAAGGAAGATACCAAGTGGGACACCGAAAAAACGTTGGATAGATGGCATAAAACAAGACCTAGACAGATTGGAAATTGCAAACTGGGAAGAATTGGTACAAGATCGTGGAAGTTTGAAAGCATTGACAGTTTCGGTGAAAAGTCATACAGAGTCATGAAGCCATATGATGATGATGATGCATCAGAAGGTGAAATAAAGGTACATATTATGTTATGTTTAGTTTTATATTTATGTCTATATTGTTTATTTCGATGACAACAACACGAAGTGTAAACTTAATAAATTTCAAAAACATCAACAGCCATGAACGATATTTCAATTAACACAGACTGTGGTTGATTTAAAGGGGGCTAGAAGGGACGTGTGTGAAGTTGACCCCCCCCCCCCCTATCAAGCAAATTGATCCGGACCAATTGTAAGTTAACTCAGTGGGGACCAACTTACAAATTCCAAAAACCAACTTACAAATACTTACAAATGAATATCTTTTACTTACAATTGGTCCGGATTGTTTCAGCCAACATGGGGGTGCTGGGGTGGATTTTTGGAAATTCGCCAGAGGGTAGGGGTTTAACTTACAAACTCTGAAAACCAACTTACGAATACTTACAAATGAATATCTTCAACTTACAATTGGTCCGAATCGATTTGCCCGATATGGGGGGGGGGGGGGGGGAACTTCACACACATTTAGAAGGGCCTTCCTCTTATGGTCCATTAACTGTGCTGTGACCAAGCATAGATTAAGATTCTCAAGGCCCCATTATAATAAAAAAATAACTGTCAATTTTGTTTTCATAAAATATTAAATATAACTGCTAACATAGGTAAATTTTAATAACTTTTTTAACTATGTTGAAGCAAAAATTGTATACCTATATAATATTGTTAATATTTAGAGGTATTAACTAATTATTAAGTGGCCTTCTGGATTAATTCGGAATTTAAATCAGAAATCTTAAAATGTGGACTGACCGATCTCAAATAGACATTCTAACGAATTCAGATCAATTTTCTGAAATATTATCGCATTGTTAGATCGATTGGTAGGATGGAACAAAAAAAGCAGGAGCGGTAAATTTCAGTGACGGTCCGCGATAGATTGATTATAAATATCTTACGTATATTGATAATATAATTATTCATAATACATCACTACACTACGTATATTATGCATTTATAATTATTATAATGAACAAAATATTTATGTAATAAGTATATAATATAAACGAGAAATTGCTAAAAATGAAATTTTAATTTCTAACGCTTTGTATATTACCATAGCAACGAATAAAAAATAATAATATTAGAATATTAATTTAACAAACAGGCTATAATAAATAGAAACAATATACAAAATTCAGACAGAAAAACCGCCTCCGCTCAGAATCGTTTTTCTTATACAATGATATTCAAGTTGAATACAATCCATTATACATTGATCCACTTGTAACCTACTGTATAGCAGAGCGACATCCACTTACCAGCTTTTTTTTATTTTGTTTTTCTCTGTGCTTTTGGAAACTACTGGGAATTTAAACCTCCACATTGCACCATTTAGGTTCACTTTCCCACTATGCATTGTTTCGATTACTTATTGTACAAACACAAAAAATAAAACAAATTATTGTAAAGTAATTATATATATATTATTATATTATATATTTTATTTATATATTATTTATCTAAAATTATAATTATAGTAAAAAACTTATTTATATTTAAATGGAGAGGGTGGATATGAGGAGGGTCTCACAATTATACTTTACTTCAGGGCTCGTAAGTCCTAAGAGCGGCCCTGATTATAATACACTAGTCTTCGACTAACTGTCCGGTGCAGCATAATATATCATGTACACTTCAAAATCCCAATGCTATGCTACCAAACGTACTCGTTGCATTTTTTATTTATTTATTTTTTGTCTAAACAGCGTCTAATAATCTAAAATGTTTCATACAATAATACAATTTATTTATTCATACCGTTTATCATTTTCTCCGGCCGACAATATAGTCTCCTTCCGCTAATTCATTTTGATTTACCTATATACCTACGTGCTTTACGTCGTTGGTCTAACCTTTATTTCCGCTCTTTCCCAAAATAATAAAAACAAATGTAAACGAACAAAAAACAAACTAAAAAACCATCTAACGATACACACCGAGTTTACCAGCACACACTAATGAAATAAAACGTAAAATGTTCTTGGTGCGCGATAGAGAAAATCACCATATTATCCAGGATGTACGGCTGATGTAACAACATGGTGGTGTTTGGGTTCTTTTATCCGACACCAGAATAGTGAGTTCAATTTGAATTTATGAAATTCGCCTGGTTTGAAATTGATTTTCGTTCTGACTGCTTTACTACAGGGTTGTAAAACTCACAAAGTATAAACAAAGTATACGTACAATAAATCGCTTTTGACGATTTCTAATAATATTGTAATAATGCGTCTAGTGTGATTCAACACAAACAGGATTTATTGTATTGTTTTGTGATCTTACAATGACTTAATGACGTCCTACGCTCTGTCGAAACTGCACAGGTTGGAGTGTTAGACTCGTAGGCATATTAACTTTGTGAACCGACAGTGTTATAATATACCTATATTATATAAAGCATATATTATTACAAAGCTGGGCATTAACAAGTTAAAAGTTAAAATTAAGTTAAAATTAAGTTAAAACGTTAAGTTAATTTTAAGTTAAAACGTTAAGTTAATTTTAAGTAAGTTAATTAACTCGTTACTTTTTTTTATAAATTAACTTTTAACTTAATAAGTTACTTTTTTTCAAGATTAACGTGTTAACTTCAAGTTAATTTTATTTCAAAAATATCTAAATTAAGCTAATTTTCATCCGAAGAATAATGCAAATTTTTGAATGTTTTTACTTTGATGTATCATTTTAAATTTCCCCAGAAATTTTTTTGAGCGTAAAGAAAACTATCTAATAAACCATATTATGTCTGAAATTTTTTATTTTTGCAAACTAACAAATTTTAACTGTAAACTAAGTTAAGTTAATTTTTTTTTCAAAGTTAACTTTTAACTTAACGAGTTGACGAAAAAAAATACGAGTAACTTGTAACTTAACTTAACTCAGTTATTTTAAAATAACTTAACTTGACGCATTAAAAAAAAATCGTTAACTTGACCAGCCTTGGTATATAATATATTGACATAAAAACAAAAATACTCTCTGTAAAACAGTACCTACTTAGATAACTATTGTAATATAATTCAAAAGTCACCATAGTAATATCTAACCTAACCCTAACTCTAATCCTAACACTAACTTAGCCATCTAACTTAGTTCCAAATCCCAAAATCTTCTGTATGATTCTAGTTGGATCAGGAAATCAGAAATGGGGCCTACTTTTTTTCAGAAAAAAGAAAATCATATTTGAATACATGATTTTAAAAATAAATACATCATAATAATTATTATATGTTATGTCCAAAAACAGGGGACAGGTCACCTTAACCCACCAGCCAGGTAGATCGAAAAAAAGAGCCTGCAACTGGCTATTATTAGTTTAATCTCGTGATATTGTACCTACGACTTACAACATTTTGATAATTCTAATTTTAATATTTTCATAATATTATACTATTTTTTTAATAACTATTGTTAAGTTGACATGTCCATGTATCATAATATGGGTGTAATAACTAATGTGCCTATACTTATGATAGGTATATAAATTCCAATAGCGTAAAAACGTAAATAAAAGTTTAAACCATAAAAAATATTGAAAATACATAATCACTATGTTTTTTTATAAGCATTTAAAATTAAAATTTAGTATTCTTTATACTGTGGTAGTTTGCCGTAGATAACTGATAAAGTGATAAGTTCAGAATTAAGTTTTAGTTAATCAATAAATTATTATCCTGTGATTGTATAACACAATTACCCACCGGCCACATAGTTTAATTTGTAGAAATATTAAAACAATTTAATAGTGCTTCAATAAGTATAATAATGTATGTGTAATTTGGAATTTATTATTGTTTTCATTTACTAGGAGGTAATTATTATTTGTTTTTGAAATGGTTGTTCAATGGTCAATCAATTGTAAAATGTATAAATTGTTTAAATCAAAATTTACAGCCATAAATATATTATCTGTTGTTAGTTCTTCTAACACTGACTAGTTCGTATTTGATACATCCACCCATATGATGGGCTACCAAATATTTTTAACTATACAATATTCTTGAAATCTATAATAAACAAGTTTTATATTCAATATTTTAAAAAGAAAATTTAAAATAACTTTGTTTTTTTTTTAAATATTAAAAATTATATGAATATAAACATATAAATGTAAATTAATGTAGTATTAATTTATTCGAATGTCAAATCAGCAAATTAGTATTAAGAAACAACTATGTAAATTACAAAATTAACAGTGCTACCATAATGGGCCTTGGGACATAAGTATTTTATAAATCCAGTCAGTGTGGCAGTGCGTCCTGTTGTGAACCGTTAAACTGCTAATAATACTGAACGATTTATCAAATACATCACATCCGTATCGGTTTTTTGCCAGTGTGTGTGCTTTGATAGACTGACAAATTGCTACTTTGGCTGAACGACTTGTCACATAAATCGCACATGTAAGGTTTTTCGCCAGTGTGTGTGCGACAATGTTTCGTCAAAGTGCAACTTACATTGAACG
Source organism: Metopolophium dirhodum (assembly GCF_019925205.1). Taxonomy (NCBI): domain Eukaryota; kingdom Metazoa; phylum Arthropoda; class Insecta; order Hemiptera; family Aphididae; genus Metopolophium; species Metopolophium dirhodum. The sequence goes on along the minus strand of NC_083560.1, from coordinate 54,940,868 downwards.
CCTTGTCACACACATCGCATGCGTACGGTTTTTCACCAGTGTGCATTCGCTTATGTACCATCAAACTGTTATTTCCAGACAAAAACTTTTCGCACACATCGAATGCGTACGGTTTTTCGCCAGTGTGTGTGCGACGATGTTTTGTCAAAGTGCTACTTTCATTGAATGACTTGTCGCACACATCCCACGTGTATGGTCTTTCGCCAGTGTGCGTGCGTCAATGGACCGTCAAATGGCTACTTTGGCAGAACGACTTTTCACATACATCACACGGGTAAACTTCTCCATTTTTCCGTTGGTGTGTTGTTAATCTATTTCTATTTGTAAATAATTTATTCAACATTTAATTTGTTTTTCATAAAATTTTTTGGTTACTATGCTATTCAGTTTATGATCAATTAGAAATAATTGTATTTGAAATATTTTAAAGCCAGTTCATGTTGTATTATTTTTTAAGCTTTAAATATTATATATTATGTTGAATTTAATTCAACAAATTTTATAATAATAACATTATATCCAAATCTAGAGATATTCTTTAGAATCGCTTTTGTAACAAAAATAACACACCTCACAGTGGCGAAGGTAAAACCATTACCTGCAAGTAATCCGTTACAATTTTTATATAAATTATATAGTTATAAACAAGTTAAAAATAAACGTATTTTTATAAAATTTTATATTTGGCTTAAGGAACTTATGCTAATAGAGTTATTACATTTTTTTTAAATGGGACTTTTGTGCCGCTAAAATAGAGTTTCATACCACTGTGTGTCGTCCATCTCCCGAGAAATGTCACACAAAACCCTGTCAGATATGTTGTTTTTACACAAAATCGGGTTTTGATACATTTGATTATTGACAAATTCAATTTTGGTTTTTGGTGTGACTCTAAAACAAATTACTGTAGTTAGATAAATTGAATTAAAAACATTAAGCGAATGTTTATATTAGTGAAATAGTTTTTATAGATAGTCTGGTTCATATAGATAAGTACAATTATAATATATATTATGTACCCTTATAAATACTTATCTATGGTCTGGTTGTTGCATAGATCCCTGCTCTAGTGCATTACCTTTGCCGTACAATAGTATGTGTGGCTAAGGCAATTTCAGCCTTGGACGAAATGTGGCCCTTTATTACCGCACGTGACTGAAATAGCTCACTTCCACACAATATACTATTTCTATAGATAATATGAAAATTCATAGTTAACTTAATTGGGAATATTATAAATAAGTATGTTGATACTTAAAGTTAACGTAGATAAAAATGAGTTTAATTAAAGTTAAATTAATTAAACAGGGAACTAATAATTTAAGTTGATAAGTTAAGAATAACGTAACTTTTAACTTAGTAACTTGTTAATACTCAGCCTTGCCTGCAATACACTATACCAAAACATTATACAATATTACATTAAACTTAAACTAGACAATGACGTGTTAATAAACCTTAGGACTTAGTGGACTACGTTTTATGTGATTTTTATAATATAACGCACTTACATCTAAATGTACCTACGTATTACTGTTGTTACAAGCAAATAAGATTGAAAAAAATAATATGTCTTGCAAACAAACGTTTCTTTCTCGACTTGTCGCAATTCAAACAGTCCGTGGAAACACATTGTGTACGTCGGATTTACATTCGCTGTGTTTTTCCAGATGATATTTACATCGAATTCGATCTCAATCAAATGCACATGCATTTCGTAAGTTTAACATGATTGTGTTGTACCGAGTACCGACCCTACTACGAAATAAATCTACAGAAACAATTTTAAAATGCAAAGTCATATTTTATCCCCATGACTATGGAGTTTTTTAATAATCGTCAAAATAATATTATAGAATGTAATAATTATAGAATAGTCGCAAATAGTCAGCAATATCCAACAATTAACGATAAATCATAACTATTTATTAATCATTGTATTAATTTACGGCTTTATTATTTTAATTAGATATCTAAATGTTGTTATAAAATACAATATACTGTAAGTGCCTAGGTATAGTTAAATTGTTAATGAAAAATAAAATATGTTGTAGTTTTAATTTAATGTATCATAAATTAGTAATAAAAATAAAACAAACATTAAAAAAAATCATAATTACCTAGTGATAACCAAGTTTAAAAAACCGGGTAAGTGGATGTCACTCTACTGTATAGTAGATTACAAGTGACTCAATGTATAATGGATTGTATTAATCTCGAATTCAATGATATAATATCATTGTATAAGAAAAACGATTCTAAGCGGAGACGGTTTATCAGTCTGGATTTTTTAAATTTTATTATTTATTACAGCCTTTAAGTTGAATTAATATAATAATATTATAATTTTTTATTCGTTGCATCGGTGATAAACAAATCATTAGAAATTAAAATCGCATTTTAAACAGTTTTTCGTGATTTGTCAGTAGTTTTTTTTTATTTTTTTATTTAAAGGATAAAGCTTCAACAGCAAAGGTTATTAGCCTGGGAAAGTTACATATATGTTTCTTAAAGTTAGGTGTACATTTATGAAATAATAGTTTTTTAACAATTGTTATTTACAAAGTTTACAATTTTTTAATAATATTGGTGATGTTTAGGAATTTAATGATTTTTGACGTGTTGTGTTCATCGAGTGCTTTTGCAACATTGGGTGGCATCTTCAGTTCAATGTGTATTGAGGTGTATAGTGCGCATTCCTCCACTATGTGTTTAATAGTTAGTATTTGGTTGCATGTGTTGCATATTGGTTGGGGCTCTTTACTGATAAGGTATGAATGTGTGAGTGCGGAATGTCCGATTCTGATACGGGTGATTGTGGTGTCTTGGCGTCTGTTAAATTGAGGGAAGGTGTGCCACCTTTTGAAATCTTTTTTTATGTTTTTGAGTTTGTTAGTTGTTGGTATTAAATTCCATTGGTTTTGCCAAATTGAGATTATTTTTTCATTAATAGAGTTTATTATGTCCATGGAAGATATTTTATTTAAAGTAGGGGTTGAAATATTTTTTGTTGCAAGGTCAGCATATTTGTCGGCTCTTTCATTTCCTGCAAGTAGTTTTTCTCGTGGCATTAAATAACTATTAAGAAAATCGAAAAATTACCTCTCTAAAGTACCATCTTGATCCAATTTGCTAAAATATAAGGTACTATATGTTTAAATTTAAGCGCTTCTTCTGGTAGATATTTTGTATACATATTATTTTTAACCACACCAAAACAATATTATTACAATATATATTTTCTGTTAGTATGAAACCTGAAAAAAGTGGAACAAGAAACTTAAGTTTTATTGCATCGTTACCAAACTTATTGATTTGTAATTTGATTGGACACTAATACATATTATAACGTTAATTAATTTTACCAAGCACAATCTATGTTTTCCTGTATAGGCACAAATATGGAATTTAAGCTCAAATACATACTACCCAAAATTATAGTCAGTAAGTAGGTTCCTAAGTTGCGTCTAAATAAAAATATGTTCGGAAACAGTCACGAGTAATTTGCGTCCCAGCATGCCTTTTTAAAATCTAGGTACATTCGTATCCAATTATCAATTATTATAAATATACCTAATAATTATTAACTAGGTTATAATGATATACTAAAATTTGAAATATTTTTGAAGAATGCCAGAATATTATTTAATACATTTAACAAACAGAATAATATTAGAAAAGCGGGTAAGTGGATGTCACTCTGCTGTACAGTAGGTTACAAGTGGGTCGTTGTATAATGGATTGTATTAAACTTGAATTCAATGGTATAATATCATTGTATAAGAAAAACGATTCTGAGCGGAGACGGTTTGTCAGTCTGGATATTTTATAATGTTATTATTTATTATATCATGTAAGTTGAATTATTATTATTTTTTATTTGTTTCTATGGTGATAGATTTCGTTATCTACAGACGATGTAGAATACCGGGCAATTTGAATTTCGAATACAAACAAACTATTTTTTGTGCAATATTTTCTATGTATTCAATTTATTATTGTCCGTTACTCCAGTATCTACAAAGTATATATTTAAGTCAAAAATATCCTATAAATAGTTATATAATTTGTAATGAAATGTCATCCCCTAGTTTCAACATTTGGACACCTCACCAAATGTTCCCAAAACTCTCCAATTTTCCCTTTGGAAATACTGATGTCGCAGGTTTCTAATACCCTAAAACGTATTTATCCCCGGGGGTAAAATTATCCTAAGATAACTTTATCTGGAGTAAAATAAACCTAGGATATTTATGTGGGGTGGTGACACTGCACATGGTCGAGTGATTCCGCATGGCACAAGCGCTGCATTAGGCAGTGTGTATGATGCGTCGAGTGAGTATGACGATCGTGCCAAAACGTTACTTCTTACATTATTATATTAGTCTGTGCTTATTATCTGATTTATGACCATGATAAAGAGTGTTCCTATATTAATTGTTTGTACCCAACTTTATTTCAGTGGTATCACTTTGGTCGATACTCGTGTTCTGGTTGGGGCGTGTTATCGCCGTTATCGTCGCTCGAGCGGTTTTTTGCCACGTATCAATACCGCCGTTTGGTGTTGTTGTTGTTTGGTGTGTTTACGATTCCGGGTATCCTGCTTAATGCCTAAGAAGACAACCAAATGAAGACAATTAATCAGCCACCAAGCATCAATAGTGTCCGCGTCGAGGCCAAAACTACGAGTAGTGACGTGATCAAGTTTGGAGATGTGCAAGAAGCGTTGCAGTCATTCACCGGTGACGATAATTGTTTGCTTGTAAAATGGATCAACGATCTTGAAGAAATAGCCCTCAATCAGTGACAATCACCCATGTTGATACCACCCAGCTGTTGATAAACATTAATGCTAATGTTCCAGTTTGCAAACGACATTGCCATAGCACACACGTGTAAAGATATGATAGAAGGTGAGAATACCCTAAAAAATGACTTAAACATCTTGGAAAGATACTTTCACAAATAGAGACTAAGACCAAATCCAGATAAGACAGAAGTATGTGGATTTCATCTCAATAATAAAGAAGCAAATAGGGAACATAATGTCCAGTTGAAGGGAGTAAAAGCAAATCATAACTTTGCACCAAAATATTTGCGAGTAATATTGGATTGATAATTGAAGGGTAACTTTTCAAAACGTCTTATTTCCTAAGACCTACATTTTCAGGAATGATGTTTTTTTAGTTGAACCATCAAATCAAACATTTTAAATGTTAAACTAATTCTAAAATATGCAAAAATATAAAATAAATTCATTTTTGAACTCAAAATCATTTTTTAATTTGTATTTAACCTTTTTTTTTGTGTTTTTTCTTAAGTGGTTAGTGCAAAACGTTTTATTTCCGGAAATAGTACTTTTGTAAAAAAAATGGGAAATGAAACGTATTGACGTAAATTTTAGAAATTCTACTCAAAACGTATTATTTCCGGAAATAATACTTTTTGTAATATAGTTGGAAATAATTTACTTGACATGGACTTTATAAATTCTACTCAAAATGTATTATTTCCGAAAAAACTTTTACATTTTTTATAAAATGAACCAATTTACTTTTATTTTATTTTATTTAAACTAATATTATAATAAATATTACAACTAGTAACAATATGCAAATAAAAATTTAAGATTAAAATAACAGTCTTGTTAAAAATATCACAAACCTTTGTGTTAAGTCTTTGCTAACCTATTCCTTTAGGTTAGTACATAAAAAAAATTTTTCGAGCTCGGTTCATTTTTTTTAAATAAATGAAAATAATTTAAAAATTGAAACGTAATAATTCATAACATATTTTATGAAATTATACACAATTATACAAAATGAATGATAATTAAAAAGAAATAAGTCATTATTATTATAACACATGTGCTCACAGCTCAGAACTCGCGCTTTTATTCCATCAGACGCTATTAAAATATACAATCGAACTATTGAAGATAAAACGTTGTTATCTTAATCGAAACTTAACCAATATTATTGCAGTTTTTTTCTATGAAAAATAGATATGATTATCAAATTATATAGTTTCTTTGATAGTTTAATCTATTAATCGATATATTTTTAATACATTTTGTAATTCTTAACCAATTAAGAACTGGACACGGAAGATGTAGATATTTATGTCTACAAGTGGCGACTGAGAACAGGTTAGATCTTAAATGGTCAAAGTGCCAGTTTCTGAAAGATTCAATAGACTACTTATGGGCTATAATATCCGATTCAATGAGGTCAGTCCATCGGAAGCGAAAACCATAGCAGTGCAGAAGTTTTTCCTGCCTCAAACCATGAAGGCAGGGCAGAGCTTCCTAGGTTTAACCAGGTTTTTCCGTCATTTCATCCATAGATATTCATAGATTGCGTTGCCACTGAGTGATTTATTGAAAGCAAGATGTACCGTTTCACATGGGACAGAAACATGAGTCAGCGGTAAGCCAGTTAAAGCAATGCTCTCAGCCACGCCGGTACTTCACATTTACAACCCAGAGGCTATCATAACTGGGCGTGAGGGTAACGAATGCTACAAACTGATGAAAATTGGTTCAAGTGAAGGTCCTAAGCAGACGTACTCCTGCACAGAGTATATGAAACCATTGCGCTCCATCAACCAGGGTAAGACCGAGGAGGAGTCAAATGAAGAAGATGAAGATGCCGCTCAAAGTGGGAGAAAGTAGTTGGCACATTAGGCAGTGTATGTGATTTGTCGAAGCAGTGGTTGTGACGATCGTGCCGAACCGTTACTTATTACATAATTATATTATTCTGTGCTTATTATCTGATTTATGGCTATAATAAAGAGTGTTCCTATATTAATTATTCGTTGTTACTCCGTTATTCTAAAACAGAGATGGCCAACCCGCGGCCCGCCTTGGAAAGTTTTGCGGCCCGCGAGATTTATCTTACATTTACAAAAAAAATTAATTTTGTGCCAATAGTATATTCTGGAATGCCCCGAATGTCGTATTGTTGACAACGTAATCGCAACAAACGTAATAATTCTAATCTAATCTGAAAAACGTTGCAAAACGTAGCAAATTATATTGTTAAAATAAAACCTGGCCAATAAGGCAAGAACAGTCGTAATCTATCCGTTCGCTGTGACTGTTGAAGTGTCCTCAGTGTTAATTGTATGTGTTGTTAACATAATTACTTATTGTATTATTTGTATACAGATTGTACATTTTTTCTATTTTAATAAAAAAAAAATATATGGCCCGCAGGATTGTAACGTATTTCCAAAGTGGCCCGCAAGATCATTTGGGTCAGCTACCCCTGTTCTAAAAAATCCCACATTTATATCCACGGTGAAACAGGTAATATGTACCCCCGGTTATATTTACAATCCCCTGTAAATATATCCTAGGTTATAGTTACCGGGGGTAAATATAAATATCCTAGGAAATAGTTACCCAAATTATAATATATAATAACTAGTTATTATACTTTATAATTCCCGAACAATAATTATCTTAATTATATATCTATATATATCTTCATTATTAAAAGGACGCCACACCCGCATGTGTTGTCTCCGTCTTACAAGTGCATAACATACCAAATAAATACGGTCATGTGTAGCTCCGTTATTTTAAAAATTAGAGTGAATTGACCTCTTATAAAATCTAAAGGTAAGATTATTACCTAGACAACCTCATGGGCTTTTTGTTATATTTTATTTTTAAAGCGAGTTATGAGTATTTTAAAGTTGTAAATTGTTTGTACACCTTAAAATACTCCTAAGACGCGGGTGTGACGTCTTCTTAAATGGTGGAATACTATTTGGCTCGAACACAATGTATTTTTTTTATAGGAATAATTTGTAGTGATTATGACATAATATGTGATATGTGAACTGACGAGTGTAATGTTATTGTTGTACTATTACAGTTTATTTGAATATAAATAATAAATTTAGTTTTTAGAATAATTTAGAATAATCTTAAAATTCGTATATTACTGTACTGCTTTCATACTCCAAGTCATATTATATTATAATTTATGGTAAGTACAGGCAAGTACCTAAACAAATATTAATATTAGGAATTAGCCAGTATTACCTAATGTTTATAATTTATAGTACATGCATATTTTTTAATTAATTTAAACATAACTTATACATTTTGTAGATACAACAGAACGATGAATTAAAATGGCCTGATATACTGAAAAGTATACTATTTGCATACAGAATAACAGTGCTCTGTTCAACCAAATACTCCCCGTTTTAAATGTTATATCAACGAGAGCCAATTTATTGTCTTAATTGACGTTGAAGTCACCAATAGTAATAATTATGAGTTTCTTAAAGACCAAGAATTCAGTTTTGTTCTCGATGAAGTTACTTTTTTAAAAACTGTTTAAATGATGTAGGATTTAAAAAGTAAATAAAATAGTCTTATATAATATTATATGACTAATTGACTGTCATTGGGTACCTATTTATTTGTACATGTAGAATTGTACATACTTAGAACTGCAATGTCTGTCTGCTTTCCTATACTTTTATTTGCATTAATTTGTTTTGCAAACCTGCGTAAATGTATTTATAATTTTTTTTTACAAAAAATTATAGTTATTTTATTGTTTAAAAATATGCATGATATAATAAAATTTAGTGTAAACTGAATTATCATAGTTTAAAAATATTTTGAATATAATTCAATTACAATTAATAATATATCAATTACATACATTTTTATTTTTTTGTTTTCTCCATCAATATTATATAATTATATTAATAATAATTTATTTACTTATTTGTATTCGTGATTGCCCGGAAAATGTGTACGGTAATAATTATTCCACATTGTCCGTAACATATACACTATAATAACTCAGGATATGATTTATTTAGTCGTTAAAGATGACACAACCTTGTTGATACATCCTAAAATAAAAATGAATTACGTAAGACATAGGACTCAATATATGTTTTGTAGTTGCACCCAATATCTTATACTCTTACCGATCAACTATTAAACATCCGGTTCAAGATTCATAATAGTTCAATTATTTAATATTGGAATGATTTACGATTTACGATTTACATGATTTATTGATTTATATTAATTTGGGTATGAATACCGTTACTCTATTGTATTATGATATTTTTTAAAGTATAATATTTTCTTTAATATATTTTTGAAATATAATTTTAACTTTAAATATTATAAAGTACCTACATATTTTAAGTAAAAAAAATGACAAAACAATATACGTTTCAATTTATTGTTTCCTTGTGAACGCAAACCCTACTCTACAAATCAGCGTTTAAAATTCTTATATAAACAAAAAAACAAAATAATTTATTCAGTTGATATTTATTTTATGCATACAATTTTTTTGAAAAGTATTTTGAATCTACTTATGAGTTATGACATGATATATTCACAAAAATTAAAAAACCACAATGATAAAAATCAACGATAAAAAATTATATATTTTCATTATATTAATGTAGTGCATTAGGTATGAATTATACTATAGGTACCTACTTCAAACTTATGTACAACATGTTTTTAGATACCTACAAAAATTTACTTAAAAAATGAATATGTCCAGACAAATGGATCATTGTGTGTATTCTTCTATACATGCACACAAATAATGTATATGCGTGTCTGTGTACATTGTGATGACACACCCCAAAACCACTTTTTGGTGTAGCTAACCGAGACAAAAATTAACATAGAAATTCATTAAAAACACTGTATTATCATGACATCGGCGGCCGGTGCGTCGGTCGATTAATATAAACAGAGGCTGAAAAAATACACTACAATAATAATATTACAGCATAATATTGCGTTACACGCACGTGTATCATAATTTAATTTAATATATATATATATATTATATGCGTACCCTGTAGCGGGAGCCAGGAGTATGTATTATGTATAAAAATATGACTGTGACGAGAGGCATGAGAAATCGTGTCGTATTTGTTTTAACCGCTCACGGGGGAATTGTTTCAGTTTTGTACAGTGTGATGATAATAAAAAAAAACTAATAAAAAAAACTTTTCGATGAAAAACAAAATTTAAAACCGTTCGTATTAATTTTTTTGCGTGATATACTTACCAACAGAGCTAGAAAAAAATGTTACCATTTTTCTGTCTTATATGTAGTGAGTTTAATATACTTTAATATTTGTTTTACTTTTTTTTTTTTTTAAGAGCAAGGCGTATTCAATCAATAATTTTAATTTCACGTTCCAGAGCATAATATATCAATCAATACTTTGATTTATACATATTAAATACTTAACAAATAGGACAGAGTATTACTTATTCTTTTTTTAGTTTTTGTGAGGAAGGCAAAGTATAGACGCAAATGTATTTTTCACTTCTTCATTCATTAAGTACACTCAAATTTTTCTTTGGGTACTAAAGTTTGAAATAATTAATTTCAGAATAAATATATTGATGACGTATCTAAGGGTAAAGTAAGTAGGGTGGATAGGGTAATAATATTGTTTACCTCGAGTTATCCCTAACTTTTTATGTTTTTTTTTTGAAGTCATATTCATTTTTTATTTAATACAATTTTACAAGATAATCATTTACTAGCAGATACGGCGATGCGTTACAATCGCTAGGTTTTTGTGATTATGTGAGCAGTATAATATTATATAGGATAGGAAATATCCACCCAGAGTAGTGGGTACGTTATCGGTATCCAATATCGGTTTCAAGCCTGCTTTTTTCGAGACAAAATGTAGCCTATCTTCTTCCCCGGGGTCTAATCTATATCTGTACCAAATGTCATCGCAATCGGATGAACGGTTTAGGAATGCATAAAGGACACAGTCAGTGGCAAACATTTTGTGTCTTTTATATTTATAGATTACTATATAGTATAATATAAAGGTAAACAGTTGTATAAATACATTTTAAAAAAAACAAGGTTCTACTCCCAAGGGGGTGCGGGTGGTGTGATACACCAATCGCCTATCCCACTCCCCTAATATACATAACAGTTGTTATGTTTGTATAATATAATGTATGTTATCAGTTATAATCTAGTTTACCTATAGGTTTTTGATAAAACTAAATGGTCGATAACAATGTTAAATAAAATAGCTTGAGCATAGTAGGTATTAAAATCTTATAATTTTAAAGTCGTCATTATGTTTTTGTTCATTTTCATTGTGTACTTTAAGTTTCATAATTATCACGTGTGGATGTTCAGTGAGCTTTTATACTATGTTGTCGGTAATTGATCTGATAATGAGGACGAAATTTGTAGGTATTAGTCAGACTTCAAGTCCACGGACGATTCTATCGCAGTTTCGATGAATTCCATGCTATAATTCTGTAATATAAACCCTGCTTCAGAGGTGCTGAATATAGTAATTTGGAACACGTCATATTATTTGACGGAATAACAAAGATCAACATTATTTTACCACACCTCCCTATACCATTGTACAACCACGCTACCGTATACCACCGATTTGACAATTTTTTCAATTTAACTTTTATCAAATTCCTACTTCATTTCCAAATTTATCTACCAACGAGGTAATGACATTTTAAGGAATGACAGACACACAACTAAATTCCATCGCTAATGCCTTGCTATATGCATAAAATATTATGTCTGCATCACATACATGCAGTAAGAAGGTTGTTTTTCAATTGACATGGGGATAAGTATGATTTTATCACGCCATAAACCAAACATTTTTCATAATGTTGATAACCAAGCAAGTAGCAACAATAATTAAAGATAAAATAACTAATAATTAAAGACTACGGTGCAACTTACTGCTTGAATGCATTTTGAACTACATTAACTAGGTAGGTACATAAAAAAGTTTTAATGGCTTAACAACCAATTTATATTGATAGTTACAAAGATTTTTCACCGTTATTGGCAGTATTGTTATTAACTCAGTAGTCACTCGTACACACAATTTAGCACAACTATGTTATTTTAGATTCTGAACGGAGCGATGAATGTATTGATTTAACAATGATGAGTGTTTTTTTGGTTTTTTTTTTGTCTATCGTTATCGTTTGGGGCAGTAGCACTTCTTCGATTTTCTTCAACAGTATCTTGTTCGATGAGAAATTGAATCTAGTTGGTGCATTCGGGAGGTCAAAATGTTCAATAGTTGGTTTTTTGGTTTTTAGTGTAATTCTAATTCTAAAAAAAAATTCCTGTTAAATGAAGATACAGTACATTTTGACTAAATGTTTATATTAGCATTTTCTAAACACCATAACATTTTCAAAATATTTTGATTTGTTTTGAACTGTTTACGGACATATTCAATTTTCAATTATTTTAGTTTTTTTTTTATAAAAGTCAATACAATTGTATTTGTTGGGTCAAAAAGCGTGAAAGTTTAATACAAGGCTCCTAATATATTGTTACAACGACAGTTGAAAAATATTTAAAATTCATAGTCACGATTTTTTTTATAAGCATTTAAAGTTTGAATTTTGATAAAATTTATCATATTTAAAATTTAATAATTATTTTGTAGTTAAAAATGTATAAAATGTTCCACTTTTATGGCTAACAATTTGATATCCAATTACCCCAATTTACCCAATTTTACTTTTATCAGTATAGATACATAATTTTACAGATGATTATATTTTTCATGACTTTTATAGGATTATAATATTAACCTTATTCATTAGTAAGCTTATACAAATATTATTTATTTCTGAAATAAAAAATATGAGTATAGATATAGTTTTTTATAAAGTAAAACCACATTTACAAACCTTCAAAGTTGAATTTATTATTAAAATATGACTTAAAAAAATGTTTAGTAATAAAAGTTAATGTCAATATAAGAACCACCAAGTTATTATAGACTAAAATAAAAAAGTTTGAAAAATATATATAGTAAGTATAATAAAATTAGATGAAGTGCCTATTACAATTATTTAACATTGTAATTTTGGTATCATAAATAAAATTACAAAGTATACACAAGAAGAAACTATAGGTATGAGTAGGTCCTTCCTAAAATGCTATGAAAAATGAATATATTGTGCACGCTTGCAATTTTTGTGCTTATAGTCTGTGCAACTAAGCAGAAATTCGTAATAAGAATCGGTAGCAAGCACATACACAGAATGGAAATTACAAAAGTTAGGTCACAGTGTCGCATGCGTTGCACCGTTTCGAGTGATGACTGATGATAATAATAACAATGATACGAACTAGAAGGTATGTTAAGATCTGTTTTCGGAAAAAAATATTTTTCAATTTCAAAAGAGCTTAAATTGAAAAAAGTTACGTCCTAAGTGCTTTTCCGTTACAAATACGTAACGACGTACACAAACTATTTACGCACATCAGTTGTGCCCGCCGCGCCGCTAAACGTTGATAATATTTAATATGTGTGAGTAGCAGAAATGGATACGATTGGAACATGCCCACTCGTCTCCACCCACGTGTCATGTATTGTTTTTTGTACATTTTTTTCATTTTCCATAAGACTTGCACCCGAAATTGTTAAAATAAAATCGAAACCAGAATGAATACGCATATAGTATCTCGAGGGCAATGTAAAAATGTGTAACACGATATGTTTATCAAAAAAAAAAACAACAACACCGTTTGTCTTCGACGCTTAACTACAATAAACGTAAATAATATACAATTGGATTTTATTGTTATTTTTTCTATACATTTTATCTAATTATTACGAATGTCATCAAATATTCCAGACATAATTTGACTTTCCCGTTTTGCCTCGTGAGGTTTTCTTCCTCTGTTGACTGTAATAATATGTCTATATTGTATCTATCAGAGGAGACGTAGTATGGACCCGTATTACAATAGTCGATCTCCGGTTAAACCTCCACGGAATTCGGCCGGTAAAATCAGTGGGTTAAGCATAAATGCATAATCAAAGTGTAATCGACTATTGTAATACGGGCCCTAAGGAGTACAGTGGTCGTATGCGGACTTGCGAGTGGCTAGACTTTTTCCAAAAAAAATATACGATGATAATATTACCTACGTGAATTCGATTTCCCTTCAACTCGCGTTACAGATATAAATTAATAAAATATATTACTAATGATAATACTTAAAAGTTGTACAGCCGTTACTCGTTGCACTGGTCCATAAATCGTGAGCAATAATTTGTACATTATTGTACAGTTGTATAACGCATAAGTTACAGTTTATATAGGTTAAAAGTAAATAACGACGTGCATATAGTACAGAAAGGGGTCCGGTAATTTATCTCACGGTATAAGTAGTTTTTAACTTCAAAATAATTAATCTATTTTACATTTTGTTTTTACTTCCAGCGAAAACAAAATTATGTATCTCGATGGGAACAAATTTCGTGAAATTTTTAAACCCTTTATAATAGTATATATAGATACTATAAAGCCACTTGGTAGGTAGATATATTATGTTATGGAATAAACAACAAATTATAGTGTTATTACACGCAACTCGCTTTGAACTTTTCGCTTAACGGGGGAGTTATTCGTTTTTTTTTGGAGGGGGGGGGTGTGTTTTGTTTTGTGGTCAGTTTTATTACCCACTTTCCGCTTTTCGTTGTTATATACTTTGGCGAAAAACAGTAGGCGAGCGTATGTATAGTGCTCGTACACCGCATCATAGCTACTGCATTATAGAGAATCGCTTTGTACTCGCTGCAGTGTATTAACTTATCATAATATTATACGTTATAATATTATGTTTTACACGTGAGATAAAACAGCCGAAACGGCGCTTGGGTTACGTGTATAATATTTAGGTAGGTACTTGTCCGGTGAACGGAGCAAGGTGAGATGATGACTTAGGTCACGCGTGTCGTCAGCAACCACGGCGGTCAACTGCACATCAAAGTAGGTACCTAATGACCGTATACTTAGGGCACGATTTAAAGAAACAGAGGCCAGCTGCTGTGCACTGTATCCACTTCGAGCAATTTCGTAGCTGACTATCTGCAAATACGATGTTAGTTTGATTCGTAAATCACGACGATGATTTATTCATAGTAAATTACAATCAGTATTTTTTTTTTGTTCTTTTTTATTTGCAAATACGCAGCAATAGTACCTTTCTTCAAACGTTAATTATTTTTTATATCATAAATGATTGTATAGAGAGTCCAGTTTTTTTAGTGCTAAAGACCGCATGCTAGTTTTTATATGCATTTAAGTAAAAATAAATAACGTTCACTACTACAATTCGTGGATGTCATTGACAAATACTTTTTAATATTTGTTTATTTTTATATTATAGAATGGTAATAAGGGAGTATTGAACCCTAAACATTTGGAGGCCGTGTGCTCGTGGTTAACTGAACTACAATAATGTAGTGATAACGCTGTAGAACGCGAGGTTTCAATAGGTTTCAATATAGGGACTTCTTCAGTTATTCATAGCCAGAACAGAAAATGCGACTATTGATAACTTGTAAATCAAATTTATATTATACTACAGTTAAATTATTGGTATATTAATAAAATAATAAATTGATAAAAAATATATGTAAATCAATTTTTACCTGTGAAAGCTGGTGGTCGATTTAACAATTTTTATAGTACTTATTTATTTATTCATTTCGACAAACGAAAAAAACACGGAACAACCATCAACACTAAATTCAGAGTTACTGAAATGGTACTATAAATTATAATCCCTGAATTAATAACACAATAATAAGTGAACGAAACTACACGACTCGTTGAGAATACTAATAATACAACTTACAGTTTTGTGGACAGAAATTTAAATAGTATGTTTTAGGTAATTTATATTTATTGAAGATATAAATTATAAATACAAAATTAGTATTATTTTAAAAGTAATCCAACGTATTTGGTATCCATAAAAAATTACATTCTTCGAAACCTAAATGGTATAAGGCACTATAAGCTCGTCTACTTACGTAGTCACATGGAATTCAATTTACGTATAAAAGTTTTTGGAAATATTCTGTAATTGAGAAACGTATCTGTTTTTTCATAGTACAATTAAATAATATAATTTATCAAATAGTGTACTAAAGATTATTTAGTTGTCATAACTCATTAGTTATAATACATTTAATATAAAAATATTGTATTGTGAACATATAAAAATAGTATTTACAATAATAAAAAGAAATAATATTGGATAAATTATGTTTTATTAATATAAACGTTAATTAAAATACTAATTATTTTGTGATTTTGGTATACTATTAAAATATTTTCCATGATCCATAGTTTCTCAATAGGTAGTTAAAAATATTTTTCCTACGACAAAAAATATACATAACCTACTTATGATGAGCCGTAAGAAATTGTCAGTAATAACTAATAACTAATGTTGTTTCGAAAAATGATTATAAACTAATTCTTTATTATCATTTTAATAATTATTTTTCTTTTATGTTCGGTTTTACCTTGAAAAATAACTTGAGTAACGACGGAAAACAAATGTATATACCCAGATAAAAAAAAAGAAATCACATCGAAACCTATACTACATGATATAATACGATCTCGTTTCACGTGGCGTATATTATTATATTGTACATAGGTACCTACTACACATATATAATTAAATGGTATTGGGTAGTGTGTGTGTGTGTGTGTTCGGTCGAGTGGAGGGGGCGTGTTGTAAAATTCAAATTTTTAGCACTCCAACCAAGGAGATGGTTATATACACGTGATTATCGGGTCACACTTTTATTAGGTATCATTATTATTATTATTATTATTATTATTACATCTTTCTTTACTATTTTTTATTTTTCCCATACACACTGTTTGGAATATATATATATATATTTATAGGTACATACATATTTTTTTATTGGATTCGACCGTTGTCGGCGAACACCCTCTGCAGTGTGTGAGAAATGCCTGTGGCGGTATCGTGTGGATAGGACCGACTACCAGGACATAAATTATCCGGCCAAACACATGCGCACACACACACACACACACACACACACACACACACACCACTAGCCGAGGAGTCGTGTAAAGATCTGTTATCTAGATATTCACTACCGTTGTCGATGATTTCAGTCGGAGAGTTAAAACTGGTCCAGATTCCTACCGATAAAAAAAAATAAAAATAATAATAATAATGGTAATAATAAAAGAGATTCCTATACAATATCATTCTATACCGGTAACAATGATAATCAGCTACACACAACTACTATATTACATCAGTATGCATGTATACTAATTCCGATGGGCTCTTTTTATTTTTTCATTCCGAATGAACGGGTAGGTAGGTACGCGTATCGTTTATTTTTTTTTCCGTTTTATCTTTTTACGGGTCCCGTCCCGTCCATCTGATTTACGCCCGAGAAGATATTTTAACGATCCAATAAAATAGTTGTACCTATACATGTGTACACCGTTTTCGTGTATATATATATTTATTATTTTACGTTTTATTGCGTTGTGCACAGAGGCCACGTGTAACGTCTTAATCTCGCCGGTCCCAGCATCAACTATATAGGGACGGGGTTAAGCGCCGCCGCGTAATTTTTCCACCACCCCTTCAACCCCGAGGTCCGCTGCAGTGGCGCGCCGCCCGACGATGGGGATGATTTTATTGTGTGCACAGTCTACTGTTATTGTGTCTTTTCACGGTAATACATGCAACCCTTTTCGCCGGTAATTAAAAGTACAGCACTGACGTCGGTGCTATATAAAGAGAGGAATGAGAGACAAAAAAACAAACAAAATTACACGATAATCTGGAAATTTATCGAGTGTTTTCAATTGTTTAATGGTTCGTAAAAAAGGAAACCCTTTAATGGACTTTAAAATATCAAAAGGTTCAACAATTTATTGACCATTAAAAACAATTAAAAACTTGGCTTTCTTTTTTTTTATTAGTTAACTGTAATTTTTTTTTGTGCTTTTAACAAATGCTCACACAATTAAATATTACGCATTTCAATTGCATCGCAAGCAACCATAAAGCGTATCGTTCTCAAGTCGCAACTATAACCATCAATTAACATTACCTTTTGGTAGGAACACTTATTTATTTACATTTCAATTAATTATTATTAAAAGAATAACACAAATTAAAAATGTTTCATACAAGACATTCCAGAAATAGTATTGAGTTATATATATATATATTAGATGTATTTTATTTGTAGGTAGTTACCGCGCATACCGGTTTCGGCTTTATTGACTACAATATTTTTATTTAATTTAAACATTTAAACAAATATTATATACACATTTTTAAATAATATATTAACATTTTACTTATATTGACATCAAAGCTGATTACATACGAAGCGGATCTTTTTGTGTCTGCGTCCGAGACCGCATCTGTGCAGCCTTATTTACACACGAGGCCGTACGTGGATTTCGACTATTGAAATAGTATATAATATAATACATAGTATGATGTCGTTTATAAAGTTTTTCTGTTGCACTATTATTCACTTGATAGTTACAAAGTTTTTATCGTATATTATAAATAAAATTGTTTTTAAAATAAGTACAAAAATATTATCTAGCTGTAAACTTCATTGCTCGCCCATTTGAGTGAGTTTAATATTTCAAGGCGTGCGGTGTATTTTTATATATTACTATCATACCTATCGGGCTGTTCAGTATTTACGCACATGATTATTTAGCTTAGAAAACTTGTTTGGGTTTTGGAAACACAAATCCCAATGAAACTATTATCCTGCATAACCCAAAAATCGAATCGAAATCATAAATATACTTTGATTTTTTTTTTTAATAGAATTTTAATTATATCGATATATATATTTTATATGCATTGATAACAATAACTATTGTATAATATGTCTTAAAAATCAGTTATTTATATTACATTAAATTGTATACTATAAAACAGTTTTGGTTCGTACTGAGAGAAAAAATACGGTTTTATTTTCTACGGAAAGACCGACGCAGAGATGTTCGTTTCGAATTCGGTATCACATTTTGTTTAACCGAAGGACACGGCCGGGAAAATAATTCATTAGTTCGATGAAAACAATAAATTAACATTGAAATACTGCTTAAGGACCTTCGTTCACGCATATATGTGTGTGTGTGTATGTGTGACAGAGTGTGTGTGTGTAAATAGGTACTTGCACAGTTGCTCACACGAACACGATTGGGATCCCATGAAGAACAATATGACCGCATTTCCAAAACCCCGGTAAAATGTAGTGTAGACTATAAATTGTTGTTCTCGTTGAATACTTTTAACATCTACGTAATGTCTCCACGAAAATCCACCCCACACCCTTTTATCCATCAAGTATCAAATTAAACAAAGTTAAAAATAACCTTCTGCTCACAGGTCAGTATGTTAATCATCTTTTGATTGATCTGTGCTCTAATTCCTATAATAGTTTAACTAGTTTAAGATGAGTTTTTGTTCACCGTGTTCCACTTCCGTAACATATTTTCAAAAATCGTTACGCGTTAACCTACACCTCATGAAGAAAACCTGTTAGCTACTTTACATATTATTGTTGAGAATATTAATTTATAGTGTAATTTATAAGTACCTCCTAATCGTCTATATTGTTTATGGTAGGTACGACCTACGTGTATTTATTTAAAACTCGGGCCATGGTATGAAAAAATATTATTAATTCTTTCCACTAATTACCTATCTGAGTTACGATTAAACTGTTTGTGTATCCTGGTTGGTTAACACTGTTAATAGTTCTTATTTTAAATGGAGACGATATTTTCTAGAAAATTATCATTATTGTATCATAAATACATTCTGAACCGTCAAGTTGATAAAGCATTTAATTATTATCTTAACTTATATTTATCGACATTTCAGAAAGCTAAATGTTAGTTATTATCTGATTTTATAGTCATCATGATATTATACTTTTAGATTCTGGGCGTAGTGATTTTACAATGATGTGTGGTATTTTTTTTTCTATCCATCATCAACATTTGGTGCGGTAAAAATGTTCCGTTCAGAATCTTTTCTGATAAAAAAGGTTAACTAGTTTCGGGAGGTAGAAATAAACGATTCGCTGTAGTTTTTGAAAGAGGCTGGAAAGAGGATGAAGGAAAAATGGGAATTTTTACGCAAAACCATTTTTTAACAAAATTATTTAATTTTTTTGGTGCGATTAAAAAACTAATACCTAAGTAACCGTAGATACTTGACATTATCACCAAACATATTTTATATTAAAATGTTTTATACAAATAATTTTTCGTGTGCAAATCATTGAATTCAAATCGAACACATCCATTACAATGACATACTCGACAACTACTGTACTTATAGCAGAGTGGAATACCAACTGGTGCTCCTTGTTTTTATTTGGAAATGTTTTTATTTATATTGTTTAAGTTATTACTTATTTATATCTTGGATGTCATACGAATCCCAAAATCAGAATTATTATTATTATTAGATTCTTAATGTAATATTATTATTATTATTTACATCCTGGTCGTTCAGATAATTTAAATTAAGTTATACAATTAAAAATCGTTATAATATTGATGTTTTTACCAATGATTGAACACTAAAACAACATGTTTATAATGGTCATTGTATCCTTTAATGATAATGCATTTATTCAAATTCTGATTTTTGGAATTCTTAAATCTTAAGTATACGCTTAAAGACTAGATTTTAAAATATTTAGACTTATACATGCTACAGGACACTGGGTCACTCCATAAATTCTTAAAATCATAATTTAAATTAATTCATTATTACGAAGAAATATTATATAATATTAAGAAAAAATGGCAATGAGTAATCTTATATATATACTGGCTATCATTATTCTCCCTAAATATAATAACAACACATTTTTTTATTACGTAGGTATCATGTGTATGTGGCTTCACATATTATTATCATTGTGTGCCATATATATAATTAAAGACTTGACCGAATGAACATAGTAATTACCTATAATAATTTATTGAAGAAAAGGTGTATATTAGTGACCGTCTATATTATTAAGTGGCTAAACAAGTTAATTCAAAAGCCTTAATATACGTGTCGATATTGTACGAATTAGGTTCTTAATAATAATATCAGATAGAAAAAAATCAAAATTATAATTGGTTAGTCGGTTAGCGAATGCAGGTACTATAATTATTACCAGTTCACGAAATGATTTAAAAGTAGATTGTGGTGAGGAGGTGGGGTTAAAAATTCGATTAATTTCAACAAATTTATTGTTCGGTACACCATAGTGTATACTGTATAGATATGTTTTATAGAGTTTATCAAGGCTGGGCATTAACGAGTTAAAAAGTTAAAGTTAAGTTAAAAAGTTAATTTTATTTTAACTTTTTAACTTAACTAGTTACTTTTGGCTTTTCATTAACTTAACTGTTAACTTACTAAATTTCTTTCTTAACTAACGTGAAATTAACGAGTTAATTTTTAATTTTAAGAAGTAAGTTAAGTTAATTTATTTTGTTTTTAATTTTATAATATTTCACTATTTCAGTCTATTTTGTTTTCATGTCAAAAAATTTGTATCGTAAACTGTTTAAAGTTACAAATTTAAATTATTCGAATCTAACTTATATGAAAATATTGTATGAAGCATTAACACTATATCCTATAATTTAGTTTTGGGTTGGAAAAAAATTAACATACTATATGTTGAAATCAAACCACTCCTTCTGACATTTTGTTTACAGGACAAAAAAAAAAAATAAACAACATTGTAAAATTACTCGTTCCACTCAGAATCTAAAATATTATTATTAATTCTATGAAGAATTCTCAAATTTGCAATAAAAATAATTAGGGGCCACTTATCGAGATAAGATAAAGCCTATAAACCCTTGGAATAGTGTAGTTATCTGAGGGTAAAAAAAAAAGTTTAAATGGCTAATTATAGTACCACAGATTATCACGATCAAACTAACAATTGTTGTTCTTTATATATTAGTATAGATCAGGGATGAGCAACTCAATGCTACTGGATTGCCAATTTTCAAAGTTAAAAAATCTGGCGAAACAGAGAATGTAGAAAGCAATAAAAAAAAAAAAAGGTGGGTAAGTGAATGTCGCTCTGCTGTACAGTAGGTTACAAGTGGGTCACTGTAATGGATGGTATTAAATTTGAATTCAATGATATAATATCATTGTATAAGAAAAACGATTCAGAGCGAAAGTAGTCAGCCTATGATATTACCAAGTATATTTGATGATATTATTGTGAATAAAGTAATTTATATATAACCTATTTACGTAGAGCCTTGTTTTCAATTTTCAATCCTTAGCTATAAAAGTTGAACATTTTATAAATTTTTAACTACAAAATAATTATTAAATTATAAAATTGATAAATTTTGTCAAAATTTGAACTTTAAATGCTTATAAAAAAAAACTGTGCCTATGTATTTTTAATATTTTTAACAACTGCTATATGTATTAAAGATATATCAGGAGCCTTAAATTAAATTTTCACGCTTTTTTACCCAACAAAAAAAATTTTAATGATATTTATAGAAAAAAAACTAAAAAAAATGGAAACTGAAAATGTCCGTAAACAGCTCAAAAAGAGTCAAATTATTTTCAAAATTTTATCATGTATAGAAAATGCTAATACGAACATTTAGTGAAATTTTCAAGTATCTACAGTCATACGTTTTTTAATTACAACAAAATAAGAAAATCGTTACATGATATTTCGAGTGAATATCAAATGTTGTAAAAATATGAATTTCAAACGTTCATAAAAATTTAATTTGACTTTCTTGTAGATATTTTTTTTTGACAAACTTATGGATAATCTTGTATTAAATTTTCAAATCTTAGATTACAAAGAAAAATTTTTATGAATTCTCAACTCAAAATAATTTGCTAATTTTCGTGATTTTTCCGTATTTTGTCAATATTTGATATTATAAATAAAAACCGTAGATCGTAAATCTAAGATTAAAGTTTAACTAAAGAATGTTTATAGATACGTACAACTTTCGTAACCAACAAATCTATTTTCAAATTGTTGTACTGTATAAAAAATACACAACAGAAATTTGATTTTGTATACACATAAACTATAGTATCGGTAACTTCCTCTACATGACGTAAAGTAGGTATGTATAATGAATCGTGTATACACATGAACGTTCAATTACTTATCGTACTATGTCTTAGATAAATATTTTATACTATGAAATTGTAATAACAAAATAATAATAGCATAATATTTTAAGAAAATCTCAAGTATCTAACAGCTGCTGTCTTTGAATACTACAACATATAACAAAATCAATTTTGTCAAAAATTGGTGTTGCGCAAGTAGGTATAAGGTACTCAAAGTTTTAAAGCGTTTTTTTTTGTTATTTTAATTTTTAATTTGTTTCTATTTATCAAACTTGTTAAATAAAAAAAAAACGCGCCGTTATGTTTATCCTTCAACATAATAAAAATATTATATTATATATTTATCATTTATGGACAATTCGATATCGGTTTACGTCGATTATTAGCTTCGATTAGATATTCGACGTTTAGATACCTTGTAACTATTTATCTAGATAAGATAAAAGATGAACAAATAATTATCTAGATAAGTCCAAACACTGTCAAATACTTAACTCTTTATAGTATTTTGGAGGTATTTTAAATACTTAATTTTAAAAGTATTGAGTAAATTACTTAAATACTTTTTAAAAGTATTTTAACAACACTGTTAACAGGTACATTTTCAATTCGATAATAGATTGTAATGAAAGAAAATACGTTCATCATAGTAAAATGTATAATTTCTCATGATTCAAGCATCCAAGGACAATAATATAACTGGTAGGTACAATACTAAGTGGTGCATTGAAAAATTAAAACTAAAAAAACTGAATAAAGCCATATAATATATTCCCTTCTCATACACCACCTAGCTCTTTGCCTTACCTACAATTATTACTAATTACAACGTATAAAAACGTATAAATCTCGTGAAATGTGACAAAAACGGTATATCCTTAATATATTATATAATATTGAATTGGTAAAATAAGAATGAATTTATTAATGAATGCATAATATTATACCTATGTTTGTGACATTAATATTTATATTGCTTTTCAAATACAACAACTGGGTCTTACAACAGTGATCAACAGATCAGTTATAACCTTTAAAGAGCTGATTGTACGATTCAACCAGATTTTTAAAAAAAATAAAAATAACATTAGAATTCTAAATTAAAATCAGGGATTCTCGTACGAATATATTAAACACATTATAATAGTTAATACCAGCATTATGTCACCCTCAAGGAACAACCGTTACATTTTGCATAATCCTGAATTAACACAAAATAAATGTGATACGCAAACGATACAATACAATATAATATTATAAATATATTATAATTTAAGCGTTTGTTATCGGCCAGGGTATTATTACTTTATTATATTTTGTTTTGCTTCTGCCCCCGATGATAAAAATAAACATTTGGTATAGCCCACGTCGTGAATGTGTATTATTACAATAATATTATTATTATACCTATTGTTTTAACTAATACCACTATAACGGCTATACCAATACACGTTATAAAAATACAGATTTTCGATAACACTGCGAGACAAAATTAATGGCCTCTGTCAAGCATTTTTGATATCCACAACGTCCTATTTTAATCTGTGATGACTTGTATAGTACCTATACTATATTTTATGGAACTAAAAGGAGTAATTTAAATTGTAGACATCATTTTGACCCTTATAATTTATTATACAACAGGCCATTCAAAAAATGTAAAAGAGCATAATAATAATAATAATTGTAAAGGATATAAATAATTATATAAAAAAAAACAGGTGAAGTCGCTCTGCAGTATTTTTGTATAGATGTTTTCGACTTTTGTCTTTTCGAGTGTACCTCACCATTGAGTAGTAATGGATTTGTTACATTTTTAATTTGACGACGATAAGGCATCATTGCTTACCAAAAATGCTTCTGAACATAGATTTTAACTCTATTTCTATTGCCATTTTATAGTTTATTTATATTACGAAAATGTATTATAATTACGACAATTTATGTTTCTATTACAGTCATACTATATACATTGCATGTAATATTATAATAATGTAGGGTGTGTTCCGTAGACATGGGTGGAATTGAAATAAGTGGTATTTTATTTCTGTTTTTGTGGCAGCGCTGATTTTCTTTTTGTTGTTTACCGATTATATCCTTTCTATATGAGAATTTTAATAGTTTACGAGATTTGGTGTATTATGTTCATCTGTTGGACGTGACATTAATTTTAACTATATTCTCTAGTATACGCGTTATTGTAAATGTAAGACTATCAACACCTACTTCAAATAATATCAATAATTGGTAAAATAATTATACTAACTTATTCCGATTTTGCTATAATATTCAGCAAATTTTTCCAAATATGACAATGAAACAATTTTATCAATTTATATTTTACAAATAAACTAATACAAATAAATACTATCAGTGATGACATCCAACAAAAAGTATAGGTACCAAGTTAGAAATGCGGGGCTAATTTATTTCAATATAGTTGATGCATTGGAGGTCAAAATTAAAAATTCTAAAATTCCCAGTAGTTTTTAAAACCAGTGGAGGGGGCAGTGTAAAAAAACTTGAAAATGTAATACAAGGTTCCTCGTACGTCGTAAGTTAGTGGAAATTAAAAATAAAGTTGAGTGTCCACAATATTTTTTATGAGCGTCTGAAGTTTAAATTTTGACAACATTTGTAAAAATAACGAAAATTTGCAAATTATTTGGAGTTAGAAATAAATAAAAATATTCTTTTATATCTACGGTTTGAAAATGTATAAATTATTCCTCATAAGTTTGTCTACTTTTATCATAAAAAAACGTCTACGGTAAGTCAAATTAAATTTTGGATATTCACTTTTTCACATCTTCAAAAGTTATTTTAAAAAATGTATTATTTACTGTTAGGCCCGGCGCACACCAATGCAGTGCGGCGGCGGCGAGTTTGCGGCGCTCTGCGCGCAGTGCCGAATTAAAAATAGAACACATGTTATCTTATGGGAATGCCCACACCGATGCAGTGTGGCGGCGGCGCGTTGGCGGCGCACATCATGCCCGCCGCAAAAACCAGTCATTGGCAGTATTTTCTTGCAGTGCGGTGAAAATTTTTATTGAATATTCATATTCTTTACTATTGATTAATTTATGCTTATATTATAAGTTAATAATATGGTTGAGCAAGACACTATTGTAAGTATTCAATTAGTACAGGAAATTGAAAAATTTATAAACAATACAAGCACATGGAAATTTTGATGATGATTCAGAAAGTGATGAGGCACATGAAGATGAAATTAATACTTCTATATCATATGCTGAAAGTTCCAAAAACCCCATTCAGAGTATTCCCAAGAACGGTCATGTAAAAAAAAAAACTAATACATCATCAATAGATGAGTTGAATAAAGTAGTTACTGGTTACTTCAGTAATAAAAAAAAAGCACAGGTCAAGACTGATGACAATGATCCAGATATGGACTTTTTAAAAAGCCTCTTACCAGATATAAAACTGTTGAATCCACGTTCAAAAAGAATTTTAAAAATTGATATGATGAAACTAGTAAACGATGCCAATGGTAAAATGCTAGAGAATCAACTACATCAACAACCAGGAACGGTTGATCAACCCGAAAATCTGAATATCATCACCAAGAAACCAGACAAGGAACCATATATCCTCCTTTTGACACCAACGATTCTCAAAATCAACAATCATACCAAGTATTAGTTAATACTTACTTAGATTTTTAAATATATTGATTTATTAAATGAATTATTTATTATGGTCAGTATCCGCAATATCATAAGTTGTGTAATGTATTTGTATCCTATATGGCTAATGGCTATGTTTATATATATATAATATTATATAGGTATTATAAATACATACATTTAGTTATGTAGGTAACATTATAATTACTAGGTATCTAGAGGACTTGTATCTATATTAGTTGCTATTTATGTTTTATCTTATTGTAACGGGAAAACCCTATTTTGGGTAAACCTGTGGTAATATTCCAATACCGTGGTTGTGTTGTTGATAAAAAATTAAAAACGTGTTTACAATTTTCATTCTACATTTCTATAATAGATATAACCCTATATCATATAATTTGTTTGTTACACGTCAGTTTTAATATACTGTAAAACGGTGTGAATAATTTTGTTGGATAAATAATAGCTTAAAATAACTTAATATAAATATTTGGTAAATAAAATAATTTAACCTATATGGCTATAATTCTATACCTATAGAAAATAATGTATGCGGCCAGGTGTTTCAAGTCCCTATAGTTAATATTTTTTGAATTACAACAGAATGACTTAAATTGTTATTTTTTGTTTGTACATACAATTTTGTATACGTTTAAATGACAAATGTCTATAAAAGAGATTAAGTAGGCACTACTTTATATTTTCGATATTTTTAAATTACAAGTTAAGTATAAGTACAACTTATAAAAAATCTAATTTTATATTTTATATCTTTTTTCCAATCCAACATTTTGATTAAAAAGGTATTGAAGAAAAATGCAATTCCTAGAAATAGCCTAAAAGTTAAAATGAATCTAAATATATTGAAAATTTCATTCAAACAGTTATAGGTATTAAAACTTTTTTCATTTTTTATTTTTTTTTTTAAATATTATATTTACAATCTATACAACAGACAAGGTATAATAAGGAAGTGTGGTGCAAGGTATAAAACATAAAATCAAATATATTATTTTCTACTACAAAATAATTTGCAAATTTCCGTTATTTTTACGAATTTAGTAACGTTCATAAACAAAAACTGGATTTATAATATTTTGCACTACTTGAAAATCCACAATGAAGAACTAGACATAAACTATATATTTTTTTAACGTATTATTTTTATCAGATTCGTTATAAGTAGTTTAGTAGACATGACAATAACTTTAATTAATATGTTATGTAACTTTATCATAATAGGCTACCTACCTATAATTATAAATAATGTAAAAGCTTTTAGCTTTATACAGCATTAGTATAACTACACATTATTATTGTTGTTATAATTAATTGTTTTTGTTCCGGTTAATATAAAAAAAATCTAACAGTATTACAACGAAGAGTTATATAATTAATTTGTTAAATAACTTTAGAAACTATACATTATGATATTATGTGTTAAGTAGCAACCTACCTACTGTACTACCATACATATTATGAAGACGTTTTAATGATACCATATTTGTGATTAATTAATATAATATTATGATATAGGTATGAGTAAAATAATAATAAAATTTTTTTAATACTTACTTAACAAAACCTTTCATCCCATCCTATAATGTTATTTGTCTGGTTTTATTATTATATAGTGTTTGTAACTGCTTTACCTACATAATATTATATAATGTGCAGAAGGTACTTAAATAAACGCTAAAGATGATTTCATCCTATGGTGGAAAGTGATTTGGAAAATGTATAATAATATATTATTATAAGTTATTAAGTATTACACTTATTATTAATTTTATTTTTTCATGTAATATATATTTTTTTTATTCGTAGGTAATAGAAGCACACTAAAACGTGAAAATCGTTAATTTATCATAATACCTACTCTTAGACTCATATTTAAGTAAGTACCACGTTCATCACGGATGAATCAAGTTGTCAAGCTGTTTTTGGAATAAAATTGAATTAACTATATATCTATTAAGTTCTTGTTTATTGGTTATATTAGAATTACTTATTAGATTCTTACTCATTGTTATCACTGTGCTTGTATCTTGATCGTAAATCTTGAACATTTAAAACGAAGTTCATCCTATAGATTCTTACATAAGTTCAAAAATAACCGAAATTACATAGGTAGTTGATGTGCATTTTTTTAAGAATGATTATATGATTTGGTTTCAATATGTGTAAAATATTGTTCATTTGGATATTATTGTTATTTAATTTATTACCAACTATTTGAATCGATAACTGTGAAAACATGAATACGTTTTTAAGCTCAAAAATGTCCGTTTGCCATTTTTTCTTCTTTATTTCTGAAATCGTTGTATACAAGAATAACAACACTCATCGGATGTTTTCGATTCGTCGGATTGTTGCGGTGACTAATGACGCCACATCGTGTGTAACCTATATTAAAGAAATTCTAAATGGCGTAATTGGACGTTGAAGTCGATCTGAACGCACGTGAAAAATATGTTTTTAAACAGGACTACTTTTCCGGACCCGGCGCCGAAGGGGACGCACACGCCGTTTGCATAATAAATAATATTATAATAAGCATGTAACATCGTATAATATATAAATATATAATATACAGGGTGATTTTTCATCATGCTCACCCCATTTTTTTTGTTTAAATGATGCGTAGGTACGCAATATATTTAAAGTCTGATTTTTGGAATTTTTAATTGTAACTAAATACGGACATTGGTTTTTCAAATAATAACATACCTGCATGTTTTAATGTAAATTGTGAATAAGTTATTTTTTTCTGAAATTGTTGACGTACTGTAATCGAAATTAGAACGAGTTATTCAACCAATATTACTAAGGATAAATAATAGTTCATTAAAAGGATATTATCGACTTTTGATTTCAAAATTATTTGGTGCAATATTAATCCATATGCATTTTGTAATATTAAAAAATGTTCTTAGTATACTTTACTAAGAATTAATTATTAACAAGTATTTTATGTTTAATACTTAAATATAGCTACCAAACTCGTATAAATTTACAAAGTATTTTATATAGACTATTATTCTTATAGTGTTCAAAGTGAATAACTCAGAAATTCGGTTAAAATTTCGATTACGGCACATCAACATTTATAGAAAAATCAACTGATTAACTAATTAACAAATATCATTAAAACATGTGGGTTTTCATTTGAAAAACTAATTTTAGTATCGTCACAGAATGCTCGAATATTGTGAAAAATCTAAGGATTAAAAATATTGTATTTAACTATCTATAGTTAAACATTCATAAAATCATAAAGTGACTATAGGCACGCGTAATTTAAACATAAAAATAGGGTGAGAATGCTTAAAAAATAACCCTGTATATTATGTTTGTTGGGAGGTGACCAGGCTTGGTGAATCACCCTATATATAGTGTTATTATACTGTGGTCAGTGTGCCGGTCGTCATGTATACCAGTCGCATTTCGGTGGTCTTACGTGTTTCCTAATTATATTATCCATAACAGTTACAGCAAACTCTGAAGCTTTAAAGAAACTCACCCGAGGCAGCGACGCTGGTTGATGCCGCTCTACACGTCAAGTGTTGTTACTATTATAATATTAAATTAGAAATTTCTAGTTAAAATGGAATGGTAAAAATGAAATGAAAACATACCGCGCGGATAAAACAACGTTATTATAATAACGATAATGTACAATAATAATATAATATACATGGTATTACAATATCATAGATGTGCATCGTGTGTGTGTGTTTATGATACAATAATAATATACTTAACATAAACGGTCATTTGTTTAAGAGTTGCACCAAAAACAAAATTCGATTTTTTTCAAAAACAGATTTTGCGTACAAATTCCCGTTTTTCCTTAATTTTTCTTTTGTTTTTCATGGCGCTTTTGAAAACTACTGAGAAATGTTTACGTTTGACCCCTCAAAGTACCAACTAGATTCATTTTCCTATCAGAAAAGATACTGTTGAAAAATATCCAAGCATTTTTACTGTCCTAAAAGGTGATGACAGACCCAAAAACAAAATAAAATAAAAAAAAACACATCATTAAAAAATCAATACATTCCGCTCATAACCTAAAATAGTATTAAGAATAACATTTTTTAAATGTCAACAATAATATTATATCTATAAATTATTATGTTGTTATAACTTAGTTTACTAAAAATAGACACAATTAACTAGCTTCAGTCTTTCATTAAAAGAAGACACCCAATGACGATACCTTACAGGACATTTGTATTTTTACTCATCGTAGTTTTAATAAATATCGGCCCCATTTATATTATGTTTTAATATTTTAGCCTGGAATCCTGTATATCTAAGCGCAAGGTTGACCGCCTGTCAAGCAATACCAGTGTAGTTTTATACGAACGGCTTCATCTGGTTTTTCTAATCCTCATATCTATGCTTTCTCTTAAGATGGACTTTTGGAACTTGAAACGATTAACGGATGGCCTTTAACCAATGCGGCAACTCTATAAATAAACTTAACAATTTTCTTTTTTCATAAGAATAAAAAAAAATGCGAGTGTAAGCCATCCTTTAGAAATCTATAGGGGTTGACAAAATAAGCTATATACACCCTCCAAGTCTCAAGGAATCTATTAATATAACTTGTATTTAAAATTCAAAACAACACCCATTCGTATTTATTTAGTTTTATATGATTGATTAGCAGCTATTAATTGATTTCAATGGTGTACAATTGAGTGTATACGAAACATTGAGTCCACACACTGGTGAAAAACTGTACGTAACAAATTACGTATGTAACAAATCGTTCATTAATTCTAACAGTAGAAGCAGTACAGCGTTATTTTGTTTATAAATATCTACGTATTAAGGTAATTGGGGCCTGTGACACGAATATTGCAGTATTTAAAATTGGATTAGCGCTACCATTTCTTGTAATTATGTGTACATATTATTATTTTTATCTGACATCAACTTTAGGATCAGTAAAAACTACAAATGTTTAATTCTTCAACTATGAGGTTGGTCTCTGCAGGAAGCAAATTATATCAAGTTGTAATATTAGGATAAGTGAAAACTAAAAAGTGCATAAAACACATGTATAAAAACCTTAAATAATTGCGATAAACTAACAAAAACCAAAGGAAGACAAGAATATTTATTGAATATCAGTTTCTGACAAAATACATTTTTACCTAAATTGCTACCCAATTTGTATGCGCCAGATGTTAGAATGCATGTACATAATCATTTGAAGTATGAATAATAGCAATTAGATTACATACGCACTTAATGAAACATATTAGTGACACTAATTTGTTAATAGTACTAAAACTGGCGCAAAATACCATCTCAAACAAATAGTAATCAAGTAGTTGTATGAAAAATAATGACATGTTAAATAAATTATTTACTGTTACTTGTTAGAGGCAAACTGACGACGCACCAGCAGAAAAATGGAGAAGAAACATTACCTGTACGACGTCTGTGACAAGTCGTTCAGCTAAAGTATCCATTTGTCAGCGCACGCACACTGGTGAAAACCATACACGTGCAATGTATGTGACAAGTCGTTCTTTGGAAGTAACAATTTGACGGTACATAAGCGAATGCACACTGGCAAAAAACCGTAAGCGTGCGATGTATACCACAAGTCGTTTATTGAAAGTGGTCATTTGACGATACATCGCGCACACACATTGGTGAAAAACCGTACGCATGTGATGTATGTAATAAATCATTCAGTGGAAGTGGCGATTTGACGAAACATCAACGCACACAGACTGGTGAAAAACCATACCGCATGCGATGGAATGTGACAAGTCATTCACTGAAAGTGGGCATTTTACGAGACGATGTCACACACACACACTGGTGAAAAACCATACACGTGCGATGTGTGTGACAAACCGTTCTGTTAAAGTAGCTATTCGACAAAACATCGACGCACACACTCTAGCGTAAAACCATATGATGTATGCGACAAGTCATTCTGTGTAAGTAGACATTTTACGGTACATGAGTGGGCGCACACATCACACTGATCGGAATGATTAAAGACCTATGACCCAAGAGCCATATTAAAATAGGATAAATCATATTAACATATTATTATGGTAGCACTGTGGAAGTGTTCATTTTGTGATGTACATAATTGTTTCTTAATACTAAATTGCTAATTTGCTATTTGAATAAATAAATACTACATTAAAATATTTATTTTCGTATGGTTTTCAATGTTTAAAAAGGTGGATAAGTGGATGTCGCTCTGCTGTACAGTAGGTTACAAGTGGGTCACTGTAATGGATGGTGTTAAATTTGAATTCAATGATATAATATCATTGTATAAGAAAAACGATTCTGAGCGAAAACGGTCAGTCAGCCTATGATATTACCAAGTATATTTGATGATATTATTGTGAATAAAGTAATTTATAAATAACCTATTTACGTGGAGCCTTGTTTTCAATTTTCAATCCTTAGCTATAAAAGTTGAACATTTTATAAATTTTTAACTACAAAATAATTATTAAATTATAAATTTGATAAATTCTGTCCAAATTTGATCTTTAAATGCTTATAAAAAAAAACTGTGCCTATGTATTTTCAATATTTTTCAACTGCTATTGTAAAAATATATCAGGAGTCTTGTATTAAATTTTTACACTTTTTGGCCCAACAGATAAAACTTTATTGATATTTATAGAAAAAAAAACTAAAAAAATTGAAAACTGAAAATGCCCGTAAACAGCTCAAAAAGTGTCAAAATATTTTCAAAATTGTATGGTGTATAGGAAATGCTAATATAAACATTCAGTGAAATTTTCATGTATCTACAGTTATTCGTTTTTGAATTACAAGAAAATAAGGAAATCGGTACATGAGAAATCGAGTGAATATCTAATGTTGTAAAAATATGAATTTAAAACGCTCATAAAAATTTAATTTGACTTTCTTGTAGAAATTTTTTTTTTGATAAAGTTAGACAAACTTATGAGGAATCTTGTATTAGATTTTAAAATCTTAGATTTAAAAAGAAAATTTTTTATGAATTTCTAACTCAAAATAATTTGCAAATTTTCGTGATTTTTCCGTATTTTTTCAAGATTTGAACTTTAAACGTGTATAAAAAAAAACTGTGACTAAGGATTTTTAATTTTTTTCATCTGCCTTTGAAACAATAACCTAGGAGCCTTCTATTAAATTTTCAAGCTTTTTTACCCAACAAATAAAATTTTATTGATATTTATAGAAAAAAAATTTAAAAAAACTGAAAACTGACAATGTCCGTAAACAGTTCAAAAAAAGTCAAATTATTTTCAAAATTGTATTGTGTATAGAAAATGCAAATATAAACAACCAGTGAAAATTTCATGCATCTACGGTCATTTGTTTTAGAGTTACACCAATAACCAAAATCGATTTTGTTAAAAATCGATTTTGCGTAAAAATTCCCGTTTTTCCTTAATTTTTCTTTTGTTTTTCACATCGCTTTTGAAAACTACTGGGAAATTAAAATTTTGACCTCCTCAATGCACCAACGATATTCACTTTCCCATCGAACAAGATACTGAAGTCGAAAATCGAAGCATTATTTCGACTACTTATCGTGTACACAGACACAAAAATAAAAAAATTAAAAAAAAAATAAAAAAAAAAAAATAAAAAAAAAAACACACATCATTGTAAAATCAATACATTCATCGTTTCACTCAGAATCTAAAAAAGTACAAGCTAAATAATAAATTATAAATAATATTAATAGATCTCTGTTAATTCAATTAATATTTAGAAAATTATTTTTTATTATTATCGATTCTGAGCGAAGTGATTAATAAATTATGTATGTTTTTTTTTGTTTTTTAATTATTTTTTTTTTGTTTCCATCATCACGGTTTGGCTTCGATTTTCTTCAACAGTATCTTGTAAAATTTTTAAATTCTCAATATTTTTTAAAGAACCGGGGAAAACAACATAAAAATTAAGGAAAAACGGGAATTTTTACGCAAAATCGATTTTGGTTTTTGGTGTAACTCTAAAACAAATGGTATTTTTTATACATGATAAATTTTCAAAATATTTTGATTTGTTTTGAACTGTTTACAGACATTTTCAATTTCCAATTTTTTTAGTTTTTTTTTCTATAAATGTCAATAAAATTTTTAGGGTAAAAAAGCGTGAACATTTATTACAAGGCTACTGATATATTGTTACTTTAGAACTTGAAAAATATTAAAAATGCATAGAAACAATTTTTTCTATAAGCATTTAAGGTTCGAATTTTGAAAAAATGTATAAAATGTTCAACTTTTATAACTAAGGATTGAACATTTAATACAAGGTAGTTTGAAATCCGTAAACATTTTTCTTTTTATATCTACGGTCTTAAAATATAATTTAGAATTATCATAGGTTATCTACGTATAATAAAAAAAAATATTTTACCTTCATGTCTTTTTAATTTTTAATTAGAGTTTGAAACTTTTACGTGTTTACCTCAAACAATTTTCTTATTTTGTTCTAATTCCAAAACGAATAACCATAGTTACTTGAAATCCTTACCAACTGTTTATATTATAATTTATTAAATTATTGTTATGTTTTTCAAAAATATTTGTACTATTTTGATCTGTTGATTGATATTTGATAATTTGGATTTAGTTTTTTTTTCTATAAAAAAATATTTTTCTGATTCAAAGAACTTGACAATTTAATACAAAGTTCATATTTTAAACAAAATAATTAGATAATAATATTATAATATATGGAATGTTTTCAGCAAAAATTAAATTAACCTTCCCACCATATAATACTAATGTCTTATAGTAATATAAATTATTTATGACAACACAAATATAATATTAAATATCCCAGGCTTACTCAAATATGGTGCAATATACTTACCTAGTAATATTGATTGACAGACTATCTCCGCTTAGAATATAGATAATAATATAGATATCATTGAATTTAAATTTAACACACGTCAATTACAGTGACCTATTCGACACCTACAACTATTGGTACCCACTTGCCAACATTTTTGCATAATAGTTTGCATTTTAACGGAAAGTGGTTGGAAATAAAGACTTTTGTATGAAATATATTCTGTTGAATGTAATAATAAAATTCTAAATATTATTTTTGAAATCGTTATAGTATGAAAATTAAAATACATCATATTTGATATTTATATGCAGGTTAAAATATTATGTAATCTAAGATTACTAACGTAAGTGGAAAATAAACTGGAAATTACCTGTGTGCCCAGCACAGAAAAACACATTCAAAGAGTCTATATGCAGATAATAATAATATGATAATGTTCAGCAATCTACATAATAACAAAATTGTACAATATTCTTTTAGTGGTACGTAACTATAGTTACAATTAATAAACAGTGACTATGGAGACCATTAGTACGTATATGTATACAAAAAGTTATTGTTATAAATACATGTATTCCATCGGATTTATCATAAATCATTTTTCGTTTCGTTTTATCAAAAGCAATTATTGCATGCGCTACTAAAACCCGTTAAAAATGTATACATACGAAAAAAAAAGGAGCGATTACGGCAAACAATGTCGATTCCACAACAACGGACCGACAGTGTTGCTAAATATGATGCCTAACCCCAGTCTGGAGGAAGATTGGATACAGAGGAATCCGGTTGACAAGTCCACCAACGAAACCAACAAGTGGTCGGAACACGAGGTATACATTTTTTCCGAGTAAAATAATACATTGTACTATATTATTTATTGACTAGTACACGGTGTGTATAGGCCAATACGATGCGAGTGAAGTATGTTGATCGAGGAATTTTACATAGGGAAGGCGGCTGGCCGGCCGACGTACACCTGGACGATCCGGAACAAGTGTCCAGATTCCGGAGGAAAGCGGAAAAGGACAAATTGTATTTACAATCGGTTAAGACAATGTCAGTTGTATGTAAATATATTTACAAAAATAATTGTATGAAATAGTTATGATTACGTGAATTTTATATTATAATCCCCTCGTCCTATTCACCGTATCTCTGTCACAAATCAAATATGCTTTGTTAATATAAATAGAAAAATCAGTCAAAGTACATCGCGTATATAGTATAAACTATAAATATTGTAATCACCTTTGATTTATGGTTTTAACCAAATATATAAACGAGAAAATATTTTCTTTTTTATTAATACGTGTGTAAAATATTGTTCAAAAATCTTATGGTTTTTTCAGCTCACCGAACACTTCATAAAACAAAATAATGCAATAGATATATTTCAACCGTACTTTACTGAACCGAAATGTCAAGATTTCCAAACACTTGTTCCGTCTTATCAGACAGTGGCGGTAATAGTAGACCCCTGCGTTCCAAAGAGACCGATCCAAAACATATCTTGGTCAACGGAACAGAGCTCTCTGATCGCGGTCAGTTACGCTGACAAGAAATTCCAGATGGCCAATCTAAAAAACAGTCCAAACTCCTACGTATTTGACACGGGTAAGGAAGTGCGCAGTTAACACTGTCTTACATGGTTTAATTATATAACTACCACACGGTTATTAGTTTATTACAAAGAAAAAGAAATTTGCCACTACCACATTTTCAATATTGGTACATAAGTTGTTCTGATAATAAAATAAGAAATACTAGAACCAGTTGTATCCTGTTAAAAGAAGGGTGTAAAATAATATGAAAAGAGGCATTTTTCTTCTAGGTTAATATATGATTACCGACAATATTTAACTATGTATTTTACCATATTACCAGCAGGGTCATACTGCAAAGTACACCTACTCACTCTACACACTTAACAGAAAATAACTAGTTGAAACACAATTTAATTTTTTGGAATCAAAAGCGACGGTTTTTAATTGATATAATTTTGGCCATCTGGTAAAAAATTATTAAACTAGATACAAGTAAATCAATATCTGTGTAATGAGTATATGAGTATATATTTCATTTTTAAATCCACAATACACATATAATATTAAATATTGTATTAAACTACTGAAGTTGGAACTTGTTGCTGACTTCAGCAACTCAAACAGAAACAAAAAAAGCGGGTAAGTAGATGTCACTCTGACGTACAGTAGGATAAAAGTGGGTCAATGTTTAATGGATTGTATTAAACTTGAATTCAATGATATAATATCATTGTAAATGAAATATGATTCTGAGCGGAGACGTTTTGTCAGTCTGAATTTTTTATATTGTTATTATTTATTATAGCCCTTAAGTTGAATTAATATTATAATATTATATTTTTTATTCGTTGCTATGGTGATAAACAAAGCGTTAGACAAAACATTAGCGGTTTTTCATAATTTGTTGGTAGTTTTTCAAGTGGCAATAAATAACTATTGAGGAAATTGAAATATTACCTCTCTAAAGTACCATCTTGATCCAATTTGCTAAAAGATATGGTACTATATGTTGAAATCGAAGCACTCCTTCTGGCAGAAATTTTTTATACAGGATAAAAAAAAAAAAAAAAAAACACCATTGTAAAACCACTTGGTTCTGAGTAGAGTCTCAAAAGACTCTCAGTTGAGCATACAAATAATTATTATTTTATTTTAAAGCTTCCGAAATGTATACGATTTAAAAAAAATTATTTGTATATTATATATAAATTATTTTAAATATATTTAACGGTGACAAATATAACTCTTAGTTTAACATTATATTTAGTAATTGTGGGGGGAAGGGCTCTTGAATATATAAATTACTTAAGAGCCTATAGCCTATAAGCTATTGTTAGGTACTACCTAAAAAAAATTAGATGCTAAGCGTGGAATTCCGAACCCTACCAAAATTATATATTATTTGACTAATGTATTTTTGATCAATAATGTATTCAATCATTTCAATCAATAGATATTTTCACGAACTTTCATTTTTGGTTAACTTTCTGAGCATACCTTGAATGATGTACGTATTTCCTAAATTTACAGAGATGTTTACCCTTCCATATTTTACACTGGAGTCACAATACCCGATCACCAGGGTCGAATTCCACCACAGGGACGGGCAACTGCTCGCGGGAGGCTTGCTGAACGGACAGGTCGCGTTGTGGGACATGCGAACAGGTTCCACAAACATCGGAATTAGCAATATAATAAATGGGCATCGTGACCTTATCCTTAGTCTCGAATGGATTCAATCAAAGACCAACTCAGAATTTTTGACAGGATCCAGTGATGGCCAAGTAGGTCCATGTTACATTATTATACGAATTCATATTTACCAGTATAAAAATATATTGTACAGAAGTATAAAAAAATTATGAATCGTTAATTTATATTATACAGTAAACGCCGTGGCACACTATCGTGCAGACATATCTATAATTAGAATAGCCATCATATTGTGATACCTTCCACAGATCATGTGGTGGGATACCAGAGACCTCTCAGAACCCACGGACGTATTGCTCTTAGATTTATTGAATGTCGAAGATGAGCCGGAATGGCTTCAGTGGGGCCGGTCCCACGGAGTCACTTGCATAGATTACCATTTTTCAATTCCAATACGCTTCATGGTACGTAAAAGTGTTCACGTATAATAGATGAATTCTACGAAAATATTAAAATACTTTGTTTATCATCAGTTAGTATCAGTCATCCTCTCCACTGACCCTACAAAAAAATTACTACTATAATAATGCAGACTATTTTTAATTGCGTAAAATGTAGTCTACGATAATATTAATATACACGTCACATGGTATTATTATTATTTGTTTATTATAATTAGAGATTGAAAGTTTAGAGCTCAATTAAAAGTAACAGTGACTAGAACTTCGCAAGAACAATGGAACAATTATTTGAATTTTGGGCACATTGGTCGTCAGTTGTATAAGGTGCGGTTAAGAATTTTAGATACGAAATCAACTATTTAAGTGTGTTAAGGAAAATATAGAGCAGTATATTTTAACTGGACAATGTTGTAGTGGTTTTATAAATAATTGTTATTTCGTAAACAACTTAATATAGAGAGTTTCCTCTAAACTTATTGATTGGAAAGCCATCTGTTTATTCATTTGAGTTGATGGAACTAGCGTTTGAAATTTTTATTCAAATACCATATATTTATTGCACAGTTTATACATTTTTTCTAAAAGTGAAAAACTAAACATTGTCTTATATTATTTGCAAGTAGATTGGCACAAGCACTGGACACGTGTTTGATGGAAACCGTAAGGGCAAAACGGTGTTAGAAAAAATACCATCCATTTATAAATGTCATTATGGCCCCTTATATTCAGTGCGTCGAAATCCGGCGTTTTTAAAAACCTTTTTAACTATTGGCGATTGGCAGGCAAAAATATGGTCAGAAGAGGCAAAGGAATCTCAGACAATGTGGACTAAGTACGTATCCATACTATAAATAGCAATATGAAAACGGTATGATAAAAAAACCACTATGGATTTAATTTTACACGTCATATTATATTATTATACTATTATAGGAATTACGATATGAGATTAACCGATGGCCAATGGAGCAATTCGAAGCCTTCAGTATTCTATACGTCCAGAGCCGATGGGTTCATGGACTGTTGGGATGTCTTACAGCAACAACTAAAACCGATACTTTCTATTAAGGTACCCAAAGATAGTAAATTAGAGATACAGATTAAACGAATGGAAATGCAATTTATTATTTCCGTAATCTTCTACTTAGGTGTCTGACAATAGGTTAAATTGTATTAGCTGCCATGGAGACGGAGCACTGTTAGCTGTCGGAGACGAAGGTGGTAATACACGCGTGATTGAAATGAACGATTGGTTTGTGACTCCCGGACCATTCGATAGAGCGCGGTTGACAGCTGTGAGTTGCGTAGTCATTATATTATCAATAAACATTAATGACAACTAAAGAGCACTTAGTTCACGCAACCACATTAAACAAGGGAGTTGCTTGAAGTTTAGACCTACGATAATCAAAAGGGCTTGGCTAGGTGTAGGGCGCTCTTACATTTATTTTTAAATGGATTTATCTACAGTCGATGTTTAAGTTTTCTGCATGACTCAAAATTCAAATAGTGTCATGTATTTTATAATATAATGTAATATTATGGCATTTAATACAATTAAGTTATCAACGTTATAAATTTACGTTTTACAATTATAATGGTTTTTTTTTGGCAGGAAATTTATAAGATTCAATTTTTTCTAGTATTTGTTTTGTGTGGTAATAATATTGGGATATTATACTGTATTTAAGTCAAAAATTGTTATTTTTTCTATGTGTATATTTTGACTTTTTGTCATATTTTTTTATTACTGATTATTGTATAATTTGATTATAATGTAGTCTAATTATTATATTTTCGTTTCTTTTATAAAAAAAAATTGTAACCACCAATATTTAATATTTGAATGTACAATGATTAGGTAGTGTATATTAGTTTAGAGTCTCAAAATCGTTGGATGTGCTAGGTGACAACGAGTTTTAGTTTACTATTATTTATCAATAGATGTTTGAGCGGGAAACTAAGCGAGAAAAATTAATAGAAGCTAAGAACCGTGAACATAGAACTAAAATGCAGACCAAATTGCCATATAAAGTTGATAATTCCAACGCAAAAGTTGAATTAGCGATCGAAGAAATTGAAAGAGAACTAGCTGAAGTCGTTGATAGAATGGTGAGTTATTGTGATTTTATCTTTTTTCAAAATCCAGTTGTGAGAAATACGAATTTACATACTTATAGGATTAATGTATTAGTATAGATCAAAATATATTTGGACGATTGATACCTAATAGAATAAATTATTTGTCTGTATTATTATTATAACAAATC
Source organism: Metopolophium dirhodum (assembly GCF_019925205.1). Classification (NCBI taxonomy): domain Eukaryota; kingdom Metazoa; phylum Arthropoda; class Insecta; order Hemiptera; family Aphididae; genus Metopolophium; species Metopolophium dirhodum. The sequence continues at coordinate 54,899,380 of NC_083560.1, read as the reverse complement.
GGATGTAGTATATTTGATAACAAAAATTGTTTTTTTCAGTGCAACAATCCCCTTGATGAAATGAATGAGAACGATATAATGGAAGAATTTAAAACTGAAGAATAAAGAATTGGATACTCATTTTTTTTTTTTTTGAATAATGATCAGACTATTAAATCTTGATTAACTTTAGATATACCTAACTGAATCAATTACAATATTATCACACTAACCTAACCTGAGACTAAGTAGGTACCTATATAGATTTATAAAAAATATTAATGAATAACTGTACTGTTTAATATATTATTTTATTGTTTCCAAATATAACTAAAACTAAAAACTGTCTCCAAGTCATCAAACTAAATTAGGTGTGTATACTTTATATTATGTGTTAATATGTTAAATTATTTATTTAGTAAATTCTTCATCTTTCTTCTTAATTTTGACATTATATTTAATTTATTCTAAAGTCTGATCAGTGAATCAAACATAAAATTCAACTATATGAAAATATGCCTACGCGGAATTAATATACGTATATACTCAAAAACTACTGGACTATTTTCAATAAAAGTTATATAAATAGACTTGAGACTTGAGACTTGGAGGACGTATATAGCTTATTTTTTCATTTCCTATAGATTGCTATAAGATAGGTAACACACGTATTCTTTTGTTTATTTATAGGGTTGATATTGGTAATAAGACCAATATAAATTATACCAATTTAATTGAACCACATACTTATATGACCATAAAATATGGTGCTATTATATGTGGTACACCGGTACCCAATGTTTATTTATAATAGTTTCACTAAATGCAACCGGGTTATTATTTTTTCATCATTATTATTATACTGAGACATTACTGCCACTAAATTTAACATCTCGTTTGAACCGCATCACTCTAAAGTCATTTAACCTGGGTGGGCTGATTCGGCACGGGCCACGTGCTCACAGGCTTTTAAATTATTAATTGCCTAGGTTTATCTAATGTATCATTTGGGGTAGTTAACCGAATACATTTATACATCATTATGTTGCATATAATAATATATACGCATACCTACCATATCGGGAACTTATTACTTAAACAAACACTTAAACATTATATTAAGTGTATAAATTATTATTTACGACAAGAGTACTATATTATTTATAATTATGTATTATTGACAGAATGAAATGTATATTATGAAATGTATTACTTAAACTCACTTATTTTTGAATTAAAAACCATATACCTACTATATGACATGTTTGGTTTTAGAAATTTAGACCGTATTTACTGATTTATCATACCTTTATCTTTTACAATATATTTATATACAGTATATATATATATAATATACTCCAATACTCATATTATATCATTTACGTAAATATGTTTCTAATATTTATAGGACTTTCCTACTTAGCAGGATTTTTCTTATATAAGTTCTTACTAGATATTATGTAGTTCAATGGTTCATATTCACAAATATTAGATATTAATATCACCCATTACGACTTCAGTATGTGAAATGCCTATATTATAATTAATTGGTGACTACCCATATACTATTTAGTAGTTTCAACGAAAAAAACCTCCTATGTACCAAATGTATGATTTCGAGGTTTTGGTATCTCTGGATTCAGAAAAAATGAAGCTGTTTATGGATAAAATTTTCTATGTGCTATCTGCATCGTAGAACTAATGAAAAACAATTGATAAATTATCTTATGTGTTACCTATAATAACATATTACAATAAATCGTTTATGAAATACCTCCTATGTGCTATTTCCAACGTAGAAAAATCCTCCAATCAATGTGTTACCAACTATAAATCGTTTATGAAACAATTTGTTTTTATTTGAAACGATTATTTTGTTTTCTGAAGATTCGGGTTTTTGCTGATGGGAGAGTTTTTTGTGTCAATTTGTTTTAAAAAAGTATATTATTTTTGAATGTCACATTTTTTTACTTTTTCGGAGGAAATATAATATAATTTTCGATTCTAAGTGGAGCAATATAAGTATTGATTTTATATTAACGTGCGATTTTTTTTTGGGGATTTCTGAAAGTAAAATTGACTCGGTACTTTGGGAGGGGGAGGGTTCAAAAGTATAAACTCCTTGTACTAGGTAGGTATTTAAGGTCATTTCTAAGAAATAAGAATATTTTGTTAAAAATATTTTTAAATTACCTAGTACCAAATTCATTTGTCTATTAGTAATTGGCTGAACTATGTTAATATAACTTATAGCTGTTACTAACTATTATAAGTCGGTACTAATTTACCGTAAAATAGTGTAAACATAAATTCGTATAGTATTTTAATAGATCAAATCAAATATAAATATTTTGAAAATTGGTTTATGTTAAATGTATAATAAAGTACTCCGCAGAAAAATTGTAAGTCCCAACAAATAATGTTTTTAAATTACATCAAAATGTTTTTATTAGCATTTTCTATACATGGTATAGTTTTTGATAGGTTTATACAATGTTCCATACAAGTTTTGCTTACAAGAATTTATAAAACAATTTTATGCGTAATTCCATGAATATTTTTATGAACCTCTGAAGATTAAATTATGACATAATTAAATAATTTCATGTAAATTATCGAATTCTATTAAAATCATTCTTTTTTTTTATTGTACCTAATTCAAAAATTATTTATCGTACAAACTTGATTCAACTTACTATTACTTGAATGATCAATATATAGGCTCAATAAAATTCTCCAATTATTGTCACCAAATTTGGCACATTTTATTATTAAGAATTTTGCAATTTTCAATATGTGTTAGTTAAAGTTGTTATGCTCATTCAAAGAGAAGCATTTTGACTGCTCCGGAGGTAAATATACTTTTTAAACATCATGTATTTAGCAAAGTTTTAACACAGACAAGCTCGCAAACGTTTTCAAAATTGTGTTTAAAAAAAACGTGGCCAAGCACAACCAATACATATTATTTTACGTAGTTCCTAGTCTGCAGCTGTATAAATTATATATTATAATAAAAGAAACTTTATTTGTTCAGAGTCAATGTGAATAATATTTATAATATTTAGGACTTCTACTTAGTATGCGCTACAGTTAAATGTCATGCACTACAATAATATACATATTCGTGTGTCATTACAGTAAATGTCTAGATTTCTCATCCAATGCACCTTTGTAGATCATAAATAATAATATGTATTCATATAGTACTTACATTTTGGGGCAACAATTGCCACGATCGTCGTAAACTTTTTATTACACCAAAAACCTAACAAATCATAATCCCTACCTACCACCACCGTATAATAATAACGATGGTAAATAGTATACATAGTTTATATTTTAAAAACGCACGGTAGAGTTACAAGTGCTTGTTGTGGTATGAACTCAAAACGGTATATTATAATATAGATACGTAAGTATCTACATAGTAAAGTTAAAAAAAAAAAAATCTAAAAATGCATATTGAACATAAAACGGAGGAGAAGTCTTTTGATTTATGCATAATACGACGCAATGAGCGCTGCCCATAATATTATGAAGGCATTATATCGAGTCGGTTTCAAAGGGAAAAACTCGAAAATTAACTACGTAATTTATTTTTCCGCACTCAAAGTGGTTGATTGTATTGTAATTACTATAATTATTAAAACACGGTTATAACTTTGTGTAGTGTAGGGGCGCGTCCCGTGAATATTAACCACATAATAATATTGTATAATATATTATTATGTAAATAACATAAAGTAGGGTGAAACGGTTTACAAAGGAACCTCGCTCGTACATCGGAAAAACTTCAAAGTCGATATTCGGTGGATTAGGTTTATGCACGATAAAATATTATATTATAAAGTGTTAACTGGGCTATATAGGTGCTTTAAGTATTCCGGAGTAGACCGCGGCCATAGTCAAGGACGATTCGTTTTCGCGCGTTGCATAATATAGGTTAATATTCGTTGTCGGCCGTACTGTATATAAATTATAACATTATATTATAATATTATTTAATAATATTTTCCTGCGTATAACAGCGGCAAAGTACGGATAAAATATATGGTTTAATTCGTTCTTTACAATCGCCACCCCCTGCTCCTTTAAACCCGCGGTATATTATTAAAATTGTTTAGTAAATTATCATCACTATTATTATATTTTATACTGCACAGCTAGTATTCGTACTCATTTAATGTGTACCTACCTATAATGCGTATTAAACCGAAGTACATGGGCGTGTCGGTACACGAGTAACAGACGCGTTCAACACCTCAGCAGCGCCGAATAACACAATATTTAAATAATAATATTCGTACGATCACGTCAACTGGGGGTATTTTTTTGATTTTTTTTAGACATTTTTCTCCGTTTATAATATGTGGGCAGTCGACTACAACTACTACAACACACGTTCGGACGATGTGCGTACCTTTTACTCTGTATTTTGACGTCCGTGGAAAATCACACATTAATATTACCCAAACCACACACAATAAAGAAAGACAAAATTATACGGGCTGCATACACGAGCACTGGCACTTAACGTCTCGTAGGCGTTCCGAAGAATGTTGTATAAACATTATTAAATGAATGTTAAGAAGCAGCGCGTCTGTCGGTCCACCCGTAATTACATACATTATTACAACACGCGTTACGTCTTGCGAGGCCTTAAGGGACAATATTTTTTATTAGGTGGGTATGGAGGTCGTAACTATATCGTATATTCGTACGGACAACGTAGTCTCTCCCCTATTGTAGGAAATAAAAGGAAAAACACAATAATTAAAAAACGAGAGGCTAAAAAATTCCGTACCGTCGATTTTTCGTTAAGTGGCAGTGTTGAACGAACTAATTCTCCGTTTGTTCCCAAATCCGTATGATACGTATAAACGTGTGCGGTGCTAGTGTGTGTGTGTGTGTATAATGTTTTACTTTATCGTATTTCACCGCCAGGCTGTAACAATACTGCTATAATTACCGGTCGAACGAGGAGGAATGGAAAAAAAAATAACCGTCGAAAACCCGGGCATACAGTCTGCATTCCTTGCGGACACGCGTTTTTTTTTCCGGCCTACGCATCGGTTAAATAAACAACACACTATTATTAATTGTGTCGTAGTTATACCTAAGCTACCGTGGTATATCCAAAACCGCGTTTTTTTCACCGCCCTATAATTGGCTATAGCATTTGCCTGTAATATATCGGCTAGCGAATTCAAACTTTTATCACACCGTATATGGGCTGTATATTATATGCACTTCTTTTGACGCTTCCGTTTAGATATCAAATGCTTTTAAATCATTGTCGTACATAACACCAAGTATGTTTATTGTTTATTATAAAAAAAATCAAGAGATAAGATGATGATGAGAGATCTACATAAGATGATCTTCATACAGATAAATGATACACTAATATCGTTATAGCTTCTAGTTTGGTGGACATATCAGTTTTCCTACATACATTAGAAGGTATGATTAAAGATAGGTTTACATAATTAAAATTATCAAATATGATTTTTGTAAATAAAAACTAATAAATTAGCAACAAAACGCATGTTGTAAATACACGTCATACTAATTATTATAGGTAGTTACAACTGTATAAGTTATTAGGTACTCTCATTCATTTAGGACGAAATTCTTCTATTTTTTTTTTTTTTTTAAAACATACCAAACAAAACTTGTTTTATACATTAAACATATCATAAGACTTAGAAATTAATAATTTATTGAGAAGATTTTTCGTACATTTTATAATAATCGATAAAATTGATAAAAATTTAGCTTAAATTAATCCCCTTTAAAAAGAAAAAAAAATTATTATTTATTTTGTTTCGTTATATTATTTGTATTAGGTAAGTATGTATAGTATACCAGAGAAAATCAGTGGCATCTTCACACGGTCTGACAAACATAATTTTTGTCATGTGCAGTCAGAAAAATATTATATTATAAATTATGGATTGGTATAGTTTTATATTATATTACTTGCATCACAACCAAAACACGGATAACAATATTATAGTTACAATATAAACAATCAATAAAAATGCAATGGATTTATTAACCAATTCTTTTAAAACCATGTTCAATAAAATATGTATGGACCTTTTTTATAAACTTTGTAATATTATATTGTATGCATTAAATTGTATTTGTGTAAATCATTTTTCTTGTGTTTAAGATAACTTAAAACCACGTCCTAGTTATTGCCCAAAAAAAATACAATCGGTAAAATACTGAAACCTATCTAATACTTATTTGTTATTAAATAATAATTTTAAAGTTTTTAGTCGCAGTTGTGCTAAATATGATGTGAGTGTATCTGTCGAGCGCCGATAAGAATTTAAATAAAGTTATTTTTCATTGCATACGTATACCTATCAATACGTATACCTAGGTACAGTATATACCTTATAACTAACTATAATAGTATAATATTTTTGTGCACATAGATTCATAAAATATTGATCACAGTAAAACGAGCATTTCTTCATTGCCAAAACAATGTTACGTATCTCCAAAAAAAATCAATAATTGAAAATGATGACAATATTGTTATTGTAAAGAATGATGTCAGATTAACCTAGATACGGTTAAAAAATTAAAATAATAAAGTAAATTGTTTTATTTTTGCAAAAAAACCTTTGCATATCGGAAATCGTCACATCGATATGCAGAGATGAATATATAAAAAAAAAACACGTCCATTATTGGGTTTGTGTCCGTAAATAGAATGAGTCCCACCGTAAATATACGAGCACGTGACCGCATTTTTACACAAATTGTGAATTGTTTTAAACATTTCATGCTGCATACCATTTACAACATAAACACAAAAACAGCAATATTTTAATCTTGTTTTAAGTACATTTGTTTCGAGCAATTAAAAACATGACGTGCAAAACAAACAAAAATCATATTTTATTTTTAAAAGCTGCTTTCATTTTTTTCACTACCGTATTTTTTTCCATACATTCATACTGACTGGCCGGTTCCTGGTTTGAACTCATCATTCTAGTATGATATTATAAAAATCAAAACTTTGATAAATAAGGGAGACTGGCTTTATATGACGTACCGTTTTGTAAATGGTATTATAAAGAACAGTATTATAAGTCAACACTTGAAAATATAATATCTGCATATTTGTAGGTACTAATACTATGCACATATTTCTACAGTCAAATAATACATTTATTAAATTACATAAAATTTGATTGACTTTTTAAAAAAAGATATGAATTGTCATTTTACCAGATGCTCAGGTAAAACGACCCACAAGTCATGTTTGTATAGGCGACCATATAGCAAAAAAAAGGAATTTTATATACTGTTATTGATTTCGTGATGAGTCATCGAATCGATGCAGTTTTAATTATTCAGTAGGTTGGTACCTACCTATTTTATTGTAGTAAGACAAGAGCGAGTAGAACAATTGCAAGAAGGATAGGTACCTTTTTTCCATTTACGGGGGGGGGGGGGGCGTTTATTATGTTCTTTTTTTCTTCGTATCATACCTGTTTAAAAAAACGTACACAATACGCATAGTCATCACTGGTAATACTAATTAATACTATAGAAAGATGATGCATTTTGTAAGTAAAAAATTGTTCAAATTATTGGTAATTTGCAGAAGAAGCGAAAATAATTTTGATTTTGAACTTGAATCAATTCAATTTTTTATTTTCGCTAGATCCCGAATGGGTGACCACCCGTGATTTTTAGATACAAATCCTTGCCACACATATAAACGTGTTTAAACCCACTGTTCCAACTGTTCCTCCTCGCTACAAACAAAAAGAAGCATATAATGGCCATAGTGGCCGGGCTTAAGCTCAATATAAAAAAAAATATATGTATATATTATAATATTTTTTTTCATCATCTTAAGTTACTCAAAAATATTTAAATATTTAAGATTTATTGTGTTTTTTAGCGTGTAAATGAAAATTAGTCAATTTTCCCAAATTTATATCTGTAAATAAAATATAGAAAGTTTCCGGGACAAAGTTCTCATACAAAATTGGAAACATCGTTGTAACACATACATGTATATTATAATTAATGGGGGGGGGGGGGGGGGGGCAACCATGTATGCCAGGTCCACTTCCGAAAGTGGCATCCGATCCGTGGGTCTCGTTTAGGGAGCGTAGCCTAGACAGGCACGCTTGGTATGACTCAACTGTTGACTTTAGGTTTCCTCGTGAAACGCAGGACGGGTTTAAAAGTTTACGAGGTTGGAATCGTCGATGTTTACTGCTTCGCCGAGTGTGGTACGGGCTTGACGCCCTACGCTTTGATTAATCCTGAGCGAGCGATGCACTTCAATACATTCACCGTTGGTCGTGGAGAATAGGCCGCCTGCAGCGGGAATGTTCACGGTAGTTCTTGCGTAGTCCCAGTTGGATCCGTGACTGGTGGTCAATGGCTCCAGCAGTAGACGTTCTTCGTGTGACTATACCGGCCTCTTCGTCGTTCGTTGCTGGATAACTGGAACTCGCTGTCGTCGACTGGTTCTGCTCGGCTATTGGTCATGATAAATCGTCGAGACATCTGAGTCTTGTTCCTTCAATTCAGTCTATTGTTTTTGATATGTTGTTGAAAGTTTGAAGGTAGAAAATAGAATGAATTATGTTGTCTGCTGTGCTTTGTCTAAGAACTCTTATCCAAGCTTTACGCTGCTTGCAGAGAGATGGTAGTGAAACATTAGGGTGATGAGTTTGGATTAGACTAGATAAGTATTAAGTATGTGGCTTTTAAAACAGTGTTGTTTTGGAGAAGTTGTTTTACTAATGTCAGAGATATTATTGGAGCTTGAAAATTTTATTTTTTGAGCGAGAGAGGATTTATTTTGTTCTAATGAGTTATTTAGTGATCACCATCTTGGATTTGTTTGTTACTGAACATGATCTTAAATGGGTTTATAGTAATTTCTGACTGGTGGAATCACTGAATTGTAATGTAAACTTGTGACTGCAAGATTTTGACTAAGCATGCACTATTTTTGATAGTTGCGTAAAAACATTGTTATTTGGAAGAAGTTGTTGTAATAATGTTAGAGATATTATTGGAGCTTGCATTTTGTATTTTTTGAGAAAGAAAGGATTCGTTTTGTTCTATGGAGCCATTTAGTGTCAGAATTTTTAATGAATATCTGTTGATATCGTTTAATACATACAAGTCCCATCCTGTGATTTGGCAAAGAGTAGTGGACTGTAGTGCCTCAAATTTTGATCAACTGGATTTTGATATGTAGGCATTCATGCAGGCTCTGCGTAAGTGATGATAGGAATGACGGAACTTTAAAGATGAATAATTTAGAACTGATTGATAAAGGGCTACGTTTGTGTACAAGTGGGAATAGAGAGACATTCTTGACGTGGGATGAAAAATTTAGATTTTTGTTTATAGTGACTCCCAGATATTTGAATTGGTTTCCCTATTTGATGGGGAGATCTCTCAATTTAAGACATTCACCATCTTGGATTTGTTTGCTCCTGATCATAATTGCTGTGGTCTTAAATGGGTTGATAGTAATTTCGAACTGGTGAAACTACTGAATTGTAATGTAAACTTGTGACTGCAAGATTTTGATTGAGCAGGAACTATTTTTGCTAGCTGCATAAAAAATTGTGCCATCCGCGAATAACGCTATTTTATAGCTCTTGATACTGTGGGCATGTCATTAACGTAAACAGAGTACAGTACGGGAAAGACAGAACCCACGAGGAACACCAGCTCTTACGTACCAAAGTGTTAATTTATAATCGCCAATTTGTATGCAGAATAGTCTGTCTTTGAGGAATGAATTGATGATGGAGACCATTTGATGAGATACTAGCATCTCTAAAAGTTGGAATAAGTGGCCCTCGTAACACACCTTATCAAAAGCATTTTCTTTGTCTAGACTCTAGAAGAGTCACAGCAGCTTAAAGTCATACGTTGTACCTAACTGTCCGTGAAATTGTTAATGAATTTGACTAGTTGGATTGTTGTGCTGTGTTAGGAGTGACACCCAAACTTTTCGGGCCTTATTTGTGCCATAATATGTGTTTACAGTCTGGAGAGTAGAAGTTTTTCAAAAAGTTTTCCAATTGTGTTTTGAAAGAAATGGGCTGGTGGTTTGTTGTAATTTTTTGATCTTTTTTCGATTTTGGAATCATTATGATGTCTGCGATTTTCATCTTTTGTCTTTTGCTTTGGAGTCGTCATAAAGTTTGCCTAGGTTATCTTTGAGTGTATTGGTTGGAGGCAATTTCCTGAGAAGACGTCTGTTCAGTTTATAAAGTTTGGACTATTGTTCTGGAGCGTGTTCAATTGAACCAAGAAAATTGGACCATTCTTCTTCGTGGTTTGAATGAAGGAGGTCACTAAACAAGCGAGTCTAGCGGTTGAGTAGGGTTTTGATGGCTGAGTAGTCCTTTGCCAGATGGATCTTAGTTTTGGTTTCTTAGTAATTTGGGATTGGATAACTGATTTTAGATCTGATTTTCTCTCTGGCGGTTTATGCGTTACAGAATTGGTCTTAACGTTGTCTAAATCGATGATTAGTTGGATAGTCAGTGATAAACAGTGTTTGTTCCCACAGTGTTCAAAATTACTTCAAAGTTTAGGTAAACAGTAATAATGGATAATAATTGTGCATAATCTACTCATAATATGTAAGAAATTTTGACTTCATTCATTTAATCAGTATAGGTAGGTTTACCCAGTCGCTTTTAACAAAATAATTTAAAAATTTTATTCCGCAGTACATAACGCCTTTAAATACAATTTTGTAACCCTTCAATTAACTATTGAAGTATAATCATTTTTAAATTGAAATCTTTTAAAATACATATTGAATAATATTTAAATTGCGTAAATAATAATACATTATAAATAATTGTCAATCATATATAAGTATTAGAATTTTTTGTTTTTTGCAGTAAACATTTTAATATAAAATTGGCCTTATATTTAATTTCTCACATCTTCAGTGTAATATCAGTTACAGGGTCATAGACACAAACACATACATACAAACATTATCACCGTAAATCTCTTGCACGCGCACAGCAACACAATTAGTTCTCACATTGAGTGAGTAGAAAGAAAAACAAGTCCGAATCCTTTACACATTGCACACGATGGTTTTATAACAAATGCGTAGGTTGCTAAGAACTGCGTCTGAGCTGCAGGTTTGGAGATATACTTAAATACTTCTAATAAGTTTAATATGTTTTGTGCCTATACTTGAGGTAGGTGACATTGAAAGATCACGTCTATATTTCACTGGAGTAAAATATTATTTGGTCTGCCTTTTAGGCATTTCAGAAAAATATGTGTTAAATATAATTAAAAACATCTACACATGCTAGATATTCATTATTAAATGCATTTTCAACAAATTTTAAGAGCCTTAAAACGGAGATTTTTTAATTTTAATTCTAGTGTCTTTACACAATATTTTTTGATACCCGTGTGCTATATTTAGGTATATTTATGTTGTACATATGTACATTATTCAGTACAAATAGTTTATTTATAGAACAAGGAAAATATAAGTATAGAACGCTAAATTAATTATAATATCCATTAAACTCACCATGATGTTATATTTTTGGAAATGGGATGTTATGACTTATGATACAATTCAGTAATTTAAATTATTAGAATTAGAATTAGAATTAGAATTTATTTTCAAACAAAACAATTAATACCCTTGAAAATATAATTATAATAGGTATCGTCTGCTCACCTTCTATAAGCTGTGCTTGTGTTGAAGGTGATGAGTTCTTAATATAGAAATTTAAATATTAAACTTAATTATAAATAGACTAAAACAGAAAAGAATAGGTTAATTTGAGAGAGAAAGAGAGAAAAAATAGTTATTTAATTATAATAAATGAAAACAATGCATGGATTTAATAATTATACATTAGAACTTAGAGTAGTGTTAATATGGTATATTTAAAATCATTACAATTATTGAATATATTAATATTAATTTTTAAGTCTTTACAAAGAGTAATAGTAGTATTTAATGTGCTTTTGAAGCCAAAAGATTTATAACATCTAGGAATATTTATATTTATATTTTTCTCAAATCTAGTATTCACATTATGCTTTTTTTAAACAGCTTATCAAAATTAAATACATTTATTTCCTTATATATAGTATCAGTACTTGTGTAGCTATGCAACTTTAATATAAATGTTATTAGTTTATTCATAGTTGTTTTTAATTTATTTAAATGAGTATCATAAGCACAACCCCAACACTCAATACCATACGTAATAACTAATTGAACGAGTGAGATATAAATTATTCTTAATTGTATTTTATCGAGTATAGATCTAAGATTACGAAAAATATAAAAGAATTTACGACTTAATGATATTAAATGTCCAATGTGATTTTTCCATTTTAAACGCGAATCAATATACAATTCTAGATATTTTATACATTTAACGTTTTCTATACATACACATGCACAGTTTTGGATCATATTCGCTAGGCACAGTGATGAATGTTCACAGATTTTTAAATTGTTCTGAATATCAATATTAATTACACTAAAAACAATTTTTTTTGGTTTTATTTAGATTCAGCTCAAAAAGATTGTTATTAAACCATGATTTAATAGTATTAAAAATAACATTTGCTTTAATATATAGTTCTTTTATATTTTTATCATGGATATGAATAACTGTGTCATCAGCAAAACACATAATCTCAGCTTCTGTGTTAATATTTAGTAAACTATTAATATAAAGAATAAAAAATATCGGACCCTAGACTGTTCCCTGTGGTGCACCATGCTTGACTGACCAAGATTGACTTAGTTTATCATTAATTTTGACTATTTGATGTCTATCACTTAGATATGAACTATATTATGAACTACGATATTTAACATTCATAATTATCCTAAATAAGTGTATTTATTTATCAATTATTTTAATTTTTTTAGAATGTTTCTACTATTTCTAAGTTATTTAAAATAGAAAATCGTTATAACTAAAAAAAAATGTGTAGTAGAATTAGTTGGTACGTTTTGAAAAATCATCACTTAATTATGTGTGGTACTTTTTTAATTAGGAAATATAATTTATTAACAACATAAGCGATGTATGCATGCTGTAATTTTAGGATACTATCGATTTATACTATGCCACGTAATATTATAATAAGACAGATTTGTTCAGGGGGAGGAGGAATGTGTTGAAATTAATGAGATTTAGTGCAGTTATTACAATTTAAAAACCTAGCCCCTATGGATAAATATTATTTAAATTTCTACAGGAACAATTTTCCCGTACATCCTTATGTGAACAAAAATATAACCGTACGTATAATGAATATAAAGTTAAATGTATTTACTTCTGTACCTGCCAGAATCTGTCTAGAATGCCTAACAATTTCGGAACTAAACAATATATGTCTTGGACCCCAGACAATTTAAAAAATAATTGTAGAATATTAAAATTTTTAGAGAAAACTGCAGTTATTATATCGGGAAATGTTGATGATAAAAAGATAGTATGAAAAATACATTTTGTTGGAATTCAGATGAACTATTTGACAGTACACAAGTGGAAGCACATGGCACACTTCTGACCCAAGGTCCATATTAAAATAGGATAAATATTGTTTACATATTATTATCGTAGCACTATTAAAATTTTAGGTTTGTAATTATAGTTGTTTTTTAATACAAAGTTACTTAATTGTCATAATATGATAATAATATAATAATAATAATAATATATAATATTATGCATGGTCTCGTCGTATATACTGTGTGCGCGCCGAAACATCTATTATCCAGCGTGTCATAGTGCACGCCAGTTGCCACTCAACAAAAACTCTTCATTCTTTTTCTACTTCTATTTATCTACTTCAGACTATGTCCAAGCCTTCACCAGTCATTACCTATTTGCTTTCAACAACTTCCACTGCTTCTAAGAAATGCACTTAAAATGATGACATCTTAAAAGCTATTGAGCGTATCCAATCCTCTCAAGATAAATTATTGGCTGGCCACAAATCCTTAGGTACTGATCTCAAAACGAATATCAACCCTCATACTTCGCGATTTGATTCTCTCTCACTCGAAATTTCTAAGCTCCGTACTAAAGTCGACCTCCTAGAATCTAAGATTCTAGCTCTAGAGTCAAACACATCAAATCCATCAATTGTCCCATACGTATATATGTCGTTATTGCCCTTACGTAAACTTGGCTCACTAATAGTTTTCACTCTTCTGAGCTTGGTCTCAATAATTACTGTTGAAGTACACAGATATACAGAAGTTAAAAGGTAAATAATAATATAATCGGATATATATAATATAATAATAAGTATAATGATACGATGTACAATAGTGTTACGAGGCGTAATATAAATCAACGACTAACTATGTATACCCGGCTACACTACGCAGGACATATAATATGCTGTAGTATATAAAAATGTATAGTCAGCGTCTGATGAACTACAGTGTGAATATATTACTTATACACTACATTATATAGGGTGTTTTGTTTATAATTCCAACACTTTCCCTTAAACAATATACCCTTATACATCAATATTTATAACTCCTAACATCTCCCTTAGCTCATTGAACCGCGTTCGCGGAGTTGGTTTTGTCATAATGTCCGCAATCTGCTCCTTGCTGGATATGTACTCCAATGAAAACAATCCCTCATTGAACTTTTCTCTTATATAGTGGTAGCGAACATCTATGTGCTTCGTTCTTCTATGAAACTCTGGATTTTTTACGAGTTTAATCGCACTTTGATTGTCTCCATACATTGTTGGCACCGTGTTTGCCTGGTCCAGCAATTCACCTAAAAACAATTTTAACCAAGTTAATTCTTGTACTGCTTGACTTAAAGCTATGTATTCTGATTCAGTTGTGCTAAGGCTAACACACTGTTGACGACGTGAACTCCATGCTATACTTCCAGATCCTAATGTAAATACTGACCCTGATGTTGATCTTCTTGTATCCAAGTCACCTGCATAGTCAGCATCACTGTATCCTTTTAACATGAGTTTTTGTCTAGAACTAAATACCAATCCAAAATTAATAGTTCCCTTTAAATATTTTAAAATTCGTTTCACTGCTGTCCAGTGTTGTTCCTTTGGATCCTCGATGTATCTACTAACTAGATTTACTGAAAAAGTTATGTCCGGTCTTGTAATCTGACTGAGATATAATAAGCTTCCGACTGCTTCACGATATGGGACTTTACTAGTTAAATTAGTATTTTGTTGCTTGTCATCTAATGAATGTTGAGGGTCTGCTGGTATTTGAACTGATTTTGCTTCAGTCATATTGAACTTCTCCAATACTCTTTTACAATACAACCCTTGGTGCATTACAATTGATCCATCAGATTTTCGCTCAATTTCTGTACCTAAAAATTGATTCAATTCTCCTTCGGTAATATTGAAATGTTGTCTCAAATATTCAATTAATGCATGTACATCTTGACTCGATGTAGCTGCAACTAGACCATCATCAACAAATATAGCGACGATTAATACTTTGTTATTTTCTCTATTAACAAAAACACAGGGATCTGCTTTTGTTTCTAATAGATTAAAGTTAAGAAGAAATGTTTTGAACTTTATGTTCCAACATCGTGGTGGCTTTAGGCCATATAAACTGCGTTGAAGTCTGCACACCATTTCGGTACCATCGTTGAACCCTTCTGGTTGTCTCATGTAAATTTCTTCGTCCAAATCTCCATATAGAAAGGCTGTTTGAACGTCAAATTGTCGAAGTTGTAATTGTTCTGCTGCTGATATAGCTAATATAGACCGAATTGAATCGAACTTTACTACAGGACTAAAGGTTTCATTAAAATCAATACCGAACATTTGACTATACCCTTTTGCTACTAGCCTAGCCTTGTATCGATCAACATGTCCATGAACATTATATTTTGTTTTATACAGCCAACCACAATTTACAATAGTTCTGTCCTTAGGTAAACTTACGAGCGACCATGTTCCGTTTTGTTCAAGAGATTCCATTTCATTGTTCATGGCTTCTATCCATTTTTCTGAATTTTGTGACTCCACAGCTTCCTTGAAATTCACTGGATCGGATTCGACTATGAAAAAGGCTGAATTATCATAACGTAATGGTTTCTTAATATTACTTCTGTCTCGCAAGTTGTACACGTTGACATTTGATCCATTTTCTTGTTCATGTTCTTGTTTTTCATTGTCATCTACACTTATTGACCCAAATTTATTTTCCATGACTTCATCTTCTTCTGATGTATTGCTGTGTTCTAAAGAGCCGTCTTTGTGTAAGCTAAGAACATCAATGTTATTACTATCATTTAAATTATTAGAACATTCTACACGTTGGTCATTTACAACACTTTCATCCTTGAAAATAACGTCTCTACTAAGTGACACCTCGTTATTTTCTTTAAACCAAATACGATACCCTTTTGAAGTTTCTGAATATCCAACAAAGTATCCTTTTCGACTTTTTGCATCCCACTTCTTTCGTCGTTGTTTTGGAACTAAACTATATGCATTTATTCCAAATTCTACAAACTTTTCTATTTTAGGAAGTTTATCAAACCATAACTCATATGGAGTTTTACATACTTTCCCTGAATTACCAGTATAATTGAATGAGAACACTACTGTATTGACTGCTTCTGCCCACAGTGATTTTGGAAAATTCTTGGCATATATCATTGTTCTGGCTGCCTCACAAATAGTCCTCATTGAACGTTCAGCTCTTCCATTTTGTTCAGGAGTATAAGGTACACTTGTTTCATGCTTTATTCCAAAAATATTTAGAATTGATTGAACTTCAGAATTCTTATATTCTAATCCACAGTCACTTCTAATAGTTTTAATAACATTTTTAGTTTGAGTTTTAACCATACTCAGAAAACAATTAAGTTTTTCTTTAACCTCAGATTTATGTTTCATAAAATAAACATAAGTATATTTAGAATAATCATCTTTAAAAATAATGAAATATCTTTTACCTCCTAATGAATTCTCTTCCATGGGTCCACATACGTCGCTGTGTATTATTTGCCCTGGTTCAATAGTTATTGTTTCGCTCTGAGTGAACGTCTCCTTATGCTGTTTGCCATAGATGCATGGTTCACAGAATAACTGTCCTTGTATATCTGTAAATTGTATTTGATTGTGTTTTAAATACTCACGAACATGTTTGACATTCTGATGACATAGTATTTTGTGCCAGTGTTCTAATGTTAATTTCTTAACTGCAACGTTAGCACAGTGTCCAATTTCCTGTGAAATATCTGTTTTGATTAGCATTGAAAACAATTTATTCTCACGAACACCGACTGCAATTACACGATTATCCATTTTAAATGTACAACCTTTACTGTCTGTCACCATTGTAATTCCTTTATCAAGGCATGCCCCACAAGAAAATAAATTTACTTTTATATCAGGTACATATAAAACATTTTTTAAGTAGCCTTTTATCCACTTATTGTTAACATAAGTATGAATATTTATGTTACCTTTTCCGACTGCCATAATGTGCTTACCATCTCCAATACGTACAGGCGAATGCACATCAAAATTTTTATAATCGACGAACCACTCTTTCCGATTTGTCATGTGGTCGCTCGCACCTGAGTCCACATACCATTTGTCTGAGTCGTCGATTTCTTCAATTTTTCTTTGTACACCAATAAGCGCCAAACCGGAAGTTGATTTCTTTTCTTCTTGTTCCCTTTTGAATATCCTGCAGTCCCTTTTCCAGTGTCCTGGTTTTTTACAGTGGTTGCATTTTCCTGGTTTTGTATTATCATTTTTGTTCCCGTATTTTTGACTTTTAATATACTTGCCTTTGTTTGCAGTCAAAGCAATACTTTCAGCACCATCGTTACGGACCTCCTGTCCTTGCACTTGTCGTGTTTCTTCCACCATCAATCGAGTGGTTAACTGTTCTAGCGTTCTATTTGTACTATTCATTGAGTCCCATGCACTGTAGAAGTGCCTATAGCTATCAGGTAATGTCATCAAAATTTTTGTAATCAACATTGATTCTGAGATAGGTTCTCCCAATTGTTTTAGTTGTCTACTTAGATTTTCTAGTTTCGAAATATGACCGGCTATATTGTCCTTAGGATCCATTGTATAACGATAGAATTTTTGTTGTACTATTGTTATGCTTGTGTCCGACATTTGTTCGTACACACTAAGTAATTTGTTCCACATACCATTTGCTGTGTCACAGTTCATAATGTATTGTAGAGGTTGTTCATCTAGCGAAGTGACGATACATTTTTGAGCCTTATTATCTGCCCTTTTCCATATTGAAAAATCAACACTATGCCTTTTTCTCGCTTCATCTTCAGTTTCATTACCGATTTTTGCTAAAATTGGTTTCTTTGATTTTCCTGTTACTACATCAAATATTTCAGCTGCATTCATGATAACCTTAATTTGAAATTTCCACATGTCCCAATTTGATGCATCTTTGAGTTTGTTGATTTTATATTGTTCGTTCTCCATATTTAAACAAAACGTAGATGTACACTATCTGCACACTAAGAAACGCACGCACACTACACTGCACTTACTTCGCGAATTATTATTGCTGTACACTGTCTGTACACAAAAAACACGCAATTCGTTAATCAATTATTATTTTACTAATTATTCACGACTTTATTATAAAGACCTTACTCTGGGCCCATAACCTGTTGAAGTACACAGATATACAGAAGTTAAAAGGTAAATAATAATATAATCGGATATATATAATATAATAATAAGTATAATGATACGATGTACAATAGTGTTACGAGGCGTAATATAAATCAACGACTAACTATGTATACCCGGCTACACTACGCAGGACATATAATATGCTGTAGTATATAAAAATGTATAGTCAGCGTCTGATGAACTACAGTGTGAATATATTACTTATACACTACATTATATAGGGTGTTTTGTTTATAATTCCAACAATTACAATATATTTAGATGTGACAGGTCTCCACAAAACCAGCTCCTGTAATCGCGGTGGTGGTGTGTTAGTAGCTGTGCGTAAGGACATGGCTTCTTCTCCCTTATTATACCTAATAATAGTGTTGAGCGATTATTTGTCCGCTTCTCTCATAACTCCTTAAATATTATTATTTGCAGTGTTTACTGTTTGTATATCACCTTCGTCGCCCTCTGAGCTTTATACTACTCATCTAAATACTATTGATTTCATTGCTCAAAAATACCCTAAACCATAGTCTTATCCTCACTGGTGATTATAATCTACCATTTATTTCATGGTCAAATGATACACATGGTCTGTGTTTCCTAACTCAAACAATCTCTGAATATACTTCCATTCCTGAAAGACTTGCCATCCACGGATTCTTCCAACATACGACATATTAAATTCTCACCACTCTCTTCTCGATCTCATATTCTCTAACCTAAGCTCCATAACTGTTAACCAAGCTCTTGACACAGCAGTGCCTGCCGACACTTATCATTCACCTCTCTTACTCTCTATAAATCTCCCCATTCATGCTCCTCAATCTGCTCCCCTAAAATAATTTTATAACTTTAGCAAATCAGATTACATACAGATCACTAAATTCTTCAACTATTTCAATTGGAAACGTACCGTTCTATCATACTCCCCCGATTATTCCATGTCTGTCTTCCTTGATGCTCTCAGCTATTCAATTTTATCTTTTGTTCCTAAAATCTCTTTTCGCCCTTCTACTTTTCTAAGTGTAGAGAATCATACAGGTTATTAAATTTAACATCCAATTCAATTATAATTATTAATAGGAGTTTTTTACATAATTATTTTATTTTGAGGTTATTACACTTTATACTCTTATAAAAAAAAGAAAAAATCGGGGGACGGAGTGGCCGAGCGAATTAAGGCGTCGGTTCGAATCCGACGTGGGTGGCATTTTTCTTCAGGCAAGTCACAGTGTCCGGAGAGAAGTGCGGCCATCCCGCACCTGAACATGGCATATACCTACGGGTCCACTTAAAAATCTGCCAAAACAAAACAAACGTGTTTACTAACCTACAATTTTTCCCCTACAAACAAAAACAAATAGCTAATAGCCATAGTTGCCGGGCTTCATAATCAATAAAAAAAAAAAAAAATCGTGTGTGTTTTACGTAGAGGAAATCCTATAGTGGTAAACGTTGGAAACGTTGATAACAGAGAAAATCGATCTGACTGCTTATCAAACAGTGATAAATATTACAAGCGCATTTTATGATCTTTCATTTTGTCTGTTCAGTTTCAATAACCAATATCTACCACGGTTGAGTTTGTTTTTACGCTTTCCGCTTTCTGCTTTTTACGCGAGTCTCACGGGCCCTATAGTTATTTATTATAATCAATAGATACTTACAATATAAAAAAGACACTGGTGAAAAACCGTATGCGTGCGATGTATGTGACAAGTCGTTCAGTGAAAATGGCGATTTGTCGAAACACTGACGCACACACACTGGTGAAAAACCGTACGTATGCGATGTGTGCGACAAGGCGTTTAATGTAAGTAGTACTTTGACGAATCATCATCGCACACACACTGGTGAAAACCCGTACGTGTGTGATATATGTGACAAGTCTTTCAATATAAGTAGCACTTTGGCGAAACATTGTCGCACACACACTGGTGAAAAACCGTATGCGTGCGATGTATGTGACAAGTCGTTCAGTGAAAATGGCGATTTGTCGAAACACCGACGCACGCACACTGGTGAAAAACCGTACGTATGCGATGTGTGCGACAAGGCGTTCAATGTAAGTAGTACTTTGACGATTCATCGTCGCACGCACACTGGTGAAAAACCTTACATGTGCGATTTATGTGACAAGTCGTTCAGCCAAAGTAACCATTTGTCAGTCCATCGACGCACGCACACTGGCGAAAAACCATACGAATGTGATGTTTGTTATAAATCGTTCAGTACTAGTAACAGTTTGACGGTTCACAAACGGACGCACATGCCACACTGACTGGACATAGTTGTTTCTTTACTAAATTGCTAATTTGAAATTCGAATAAATTAATACTTTTTTTTTTCCGGTTTAATCGAGAGCTGGAGAAGAAACTGTTGCTCACATTGCTTCTTCTCCGGCCCCCAATCTTCTCCGGCCCCCAGAATAAATTAATACTACATTAATATATTTATTTTCAAATGATTTTTAATATTAAAAAAAACAAAGTTATTTTAATTTTTCTTTCTAAAATATTGAATATAAAATTTGTTATTATGGACTTCAATAATATATTGAATGTGTTATCTTTGTTTGGGAAATGGTCATATTATAAACATTTTATAAAAATGTTAACGACATATAACTATGTTTATTTAGTTTTGAGTTATTTCAAAATAATAAAATTTATTTTATGTTAATGTTAATGTTCATCGAATTATTTTTTCAAAAACAATCATTCGAGCCATTTGAGACGTGTTGTCAATGGAGTATTTTTTGCTATCACTATAGTCTTTTAAAGATAATTTGTACCCGTTTTAGTATTTGTATGAACTAAACAGATAATATTTTGTGAAAAATTCAAAAAAAAATTTAACGGCTGTGAATATTGATTCAAATAATTTACACTTTTACAAATGATACTAACCATTGAACAACATTTCACAAACAAATGATAATTACAAGATAAAAAAACAATAACAAATTCCAATTACACATCAATGATTACGCTTATTGCACTTATTTCATTTAAACATTTATACAAGTTGAAATATGTGGCCAGTGAGTATTTTTATTATAAAAACACAAGACAATAATATATTTATAAACAAAACCTTAATTTTGAACTTATTGCACTTTATCAGTTACCGTGGACTACCATGGTATAAAGAATACTAAATTCTAATTTTAAACAGTTAAAAAAATAAATATTGTGACTATGTATTTTCAATAATATTTATTTGGTTTATGAACAAGTTATTAGGAACATTTTATTAGATTTTCAAATCTTTTGACAAAGGAAACAATTTTTATAGACAATTTTAAAAATGTAAATGTCTATAAATAGTTCAAAAAGAGTCAAAAAATGTTGAACATTTTATCTTGTGTGGAAAATGGTTATATTATAATAATTTTGTACAAATATCAACTACCCATCACTTCATTTATTTATTTTTGAAATATTAGATAAAAATAAAAACGATCTTGTCAAAAACTAGTTTTGCGCATAAATTCTAGTTTTTACTTAATTTTGTTTTGTTTTTCTCGACGCTTTTGAAGAACACTGGGAATATTCAATATTGACTAAACTGTATTCGATTTGCTACCAGATAATCGATAATTTTTTCACCACATTTCGTGTGCATTGACACACACAAGAAAACATCGTTGTAAAATCAATACATTCCTCACTCATCTTAGAATTTATATAATATATGGAAAAACATCAAATTTTACAAAAAACTAGTTTTTGAAATAATTGGTTTTGTTTTCTTTTAATAACGAATACAAAAAACCGTTGATACTTAAAACTGTCAACGAATATTGTGGCTTTATTCATGTATGGTTCCTTACTAAAATATATTTTTTATATTATATTATTGTTATTATGTAGTTTTAAAGTCAATATTGGCCTACCGTAGAATTGGGTGAATATAATATGTTAGTGAAATAACTACATACTCAGAATCTAAAATGTATTATTTTGTGTTATTCTCATATCTTTATATGCTTTTATAATCGTATGATTCACAACTATGAAAACGTGGAAACTATTGAAAGAATAACAGATTTGTATTTTCGTGCAAAATTATATAATATCTTTATTTTGGTGCATATTGACTACAGCTGCCCTCCAGAGATGTACAAATAATTGTTTTATTAGTGTAAAAAATATGGCTATTATTATTATATTATTCATTATCAGGCCATAAAGTTTTATTCTGTCTGTTTAAATCGTAGTATAGTTACATTGAACTTGATGTTATTGTTATACTTACTAACCTGTATCGTACTTAGATATATTAACAATCCGTACTATGACAATGTTGTAGGTACCCTGGCTGTCTAATAGTAATACGATCATACCATATCGAAATGCACTGAAACAATGTCATACTAATAATATGTAACACAGCAAAATTTATTGATCTTCACAGCAGTCATTTTTGTGTACCTAAATCGCCTGTCTAAAGCGCCGTGTTACCAAAATATCATGCAGAATACCTATTACACGCGAAATTATTCTGACGGCGATGACTTAGTACTTGATTATAAGTTTTCCCGTATGCTTGATGAGCGATTGCAGTGGCGTCGTAATGGAAATTCCGTGGGTTTGACAAATATTTCATATTGTATCGTTGGTATAGGTGCTGATTAGTCAGATAAGTACATTTTGAATTACTAATGGATAATTTATTATGTAATTAGAATCATTACGGTCACATTGTATTATGTTTTTTTAAATAAGTATTTTAATGACTTTGTGGATTTTTCAACTGTCCATAAGTTGACATAATTCATAACGTTATTATATTGGAATATACAATTTAAGACTTAATGGTTTCTTATACACAAAATAACTGTCCTTTTTTTATTGTAGGCTAATGGAATAAATTTGTCATGCCTCAAATCCGAAGTAGTCATCGTATAGGTAGCCATTTAATGACCGCTTTGCGTTTTATACTATTGTTTATTTAAAAATATACTGGACGCTACCTTTACTTTTTTTGCGTAGCCATAGCGTAGGATAGAGGTGCACCGTTTTTGTAAGACTTGCCCCTTAACCTAATACCTTACCTTAAGTTTAGTAAATATATACTTATCAGTTATCATATAGAGTGGACTTAAGCTACTTTTTTCGTCCACGTGACTTTCATTTTTTTCTTATTCTTCACCACTGTTACCGTTATAATACATTTAACTAATATTATAACTAAAAGTCTAAAAGTCTAACTAAAAATTAGCATCAGTGAAAATGTCATCTTTTACAACCATTTTTCAGAAAATCCCTACGATTGTAATGGTTTTGTATGTTTTTTCTCTTTTTGTTTCATGTACAACTTCATAATAATATTATTATAATATTTGTATACATCTCTTGAAAATTTCACCATTTACCGTCTCATATTGTAATTTAAAGGTAAGGGTTTTCAGAAAAAAAAATGCAATATGACATTTTAATATTATGCATTTTTGTAATTATATTCCACAATAACAGTATTAAAAATATAAATTCACACGAATATCAGCTGCGTGTAACGTTTGGTATCAAAATCAAAAATATGAAATACATAATAATAAAAATATAAAACAAAATATATAGGTTATATATTATATTGATTACAGTGAAACGTAGTTTATTTAGAAAACGAATCTTCTTTGGCGTGGTTTTGCGACCGACAACAACCGTAATAACTCTTATTGTGACGGAACACTTTTGTTAAATTCCTATCGTCAAAGTTTTCGTTCTGCCTGTCGAAGCAGCAGAGGCGTCTTTGAAGTTATCACCAACCGGTGATAATAGTTGTAGTAGCATTGGTGCTGGTGGCTGCACAATTACGCCAATACACATTGAAACATGAAAAACAAAAACAAACAAAATGTAAACGTAACAAATAAATGTACCTATATTATATTATATTCTATGATATCGATTGTCTCACAAAACTTTCCTCCCGCCCAAAATATACACTGAAAACGAGAAAATTGTTTCAATATACAATAAATTGTTTTTAGAAACCCCTTGATTCGATCACTTTAGTTTCTTTTAGTAATATAATTCATGTTACGTTTTATTGACAAACAGTAATAAAAACAATTTATTGAAAAAGATGATCAAAAAAAAAAAAAAATATAAAACCAGTGTGTTAATAATGAAAGGGCGTATACAAATGGACAGTGGGATACGTTTTATGAATTTATAACAGTTTTTGAAAAACATTTTAAAAAAATATATTTTTGCTCATATTTATAAAAATGATATGATAGAAATATTTATTTTATTAAGACACATACGTATTTCATACATTATAATTTATAAAACATAACGGAAATATAGGAACTGAGAAATATCAGGCGCGCACTCAGCATTTTTGTTTGGGGAAGGGGGATTAAAAATGTCTTGCTTTTCTTACACACAAGTAAGCAATTTTTACACATACGTATATGTACGTCCTTATCATGTACTAATTGAACTATTTTATGTAGGTTAGGTAACCTAACCTAACCTATCTACTATATTTGTGACGATATGCTATAATATAATATAATGCAATGTATAAAATATTTTTGTGGGGCTTCAGCCCCGAAGACATGTAATAATGTAATATAGTACAACAATCTATTTACTCTAAACTTTTTTCAATTGTTTTTAATAACATTTTATGTTTAAACATTTGTTTAAGGTTAAATTGGATAATACGCGACAAATTTCTATACAACACGATGATAGGTAGCATTCGATTCGTAGCAGTCAATAATCGTCTATAATATAATATTACTTAATTACTTGGGCAAATATTTGATTCTGTTTTTTTTGTATATTCTATACAGTATTTGATTTATTTGCCAAAGTTTATCCAGAACCGTGACGTGGAATAAATTAATACAGTAGGTACCTATACCTAAACATAAAAATATTGAAACTATATTGTAGGTAACGCAAACGAGAATATTGCTGGTTATAAAATTACATTTCATTACCTATATTCATTATTTGGCGAGCGATTTTGATTGGTTCGCGGAATCAAAACCGATCAGATTTTAATTGCGTTTGCATAAAGTCATAATATTAGGACCTCGTACAGCGATTTTCTGGAAACCGGACGGCTTCCGTCTTAATCCACACGCACTTCGGTGTACAAAAATATCATATAGGTGCCCGTATCGATTCGAAATGAAGCTTTCGGTCCCGTAAGTCTGATACGCGGGGGGGGAGGGGGGAACGAATTTCGTAGTTGTATTATGGAACGTGCGAATCACACCCGGCGGGGCTGCAAAACCCCATGCCACGCGCCACCCCTTTGACGGCACTCTGAACACAGCGTGTTCTGTCGGACGAATGTCAAATAATGCGAAAAGTTCTGAGACGTGAGCGTGCGATTTATCACATAGGTGTATACGGTGGCGTAACAAATTATACGATGTATGGAGGTATATATATAAATATAGGTAACATATATTATTATGTATAGATAGATAGTATTATAGTGGTACACTCGCAGGGTATTACGAATGTGCCGCGTGTGAGGTCGACGTCATTATCTGCAGTACAATATAAGCTGCTCGCTCAAATAATCCAGGTAAATAAAATCACACGTGTAAACAGCAAACTCCGCTCGTTTATGTTGTACCGATCGAAGAGGGTATAAGATATAATATTGTAATCTACACCTGTATTTATATTCATCGCTCAATGCATAAATATTAAAATATGTACGTGCTGATTTCGTAATTCGCTGAATGGGTGACGTTGATAAGACAAATAATACTTATCATTAAACAATAATAATAATA
The DNA here is from genome assembly GCF_019925205.1 of Metopolophium dirhodum. Classification (NCBI taxonomy): domain Eukaryota; kingdom Metazoa; phylum Arthropoda; class Insecta; order Hemiptera; family Aphididae; genus Metopolophium; species Metopolophium dirhodum. Next base: position 54,872,889 of record NC_083560.1, on the reverse strand, counting down.
ATAATATTATAAGGTATGAATATTTATTAATGTACACAATAATTTAATAAAACTACAAAAATGAATAATTTATGACTGTTGTAGAACTGTCAAGTTTTAATAATACAACATAAGCATCACCAAAATATTTCAAAAATGCTTTACGAAATTGCATAGAGCATCGTTACATATTTTTCACCTTTGATTAAAGTATTGGTATTTACAATTTTACAAGATTCAAAATTATCACTTTGTTCAGCCATCTAAACGTCGTCAATCATCACTGTTAAAAAAATTAAATGAAATATTATTATTGTAAATCATCTTTTTTAGAATTTCGTAGTAGATAATCTATTTGTCAATTTCGATAGATATAAACTATTACAAAACATCAAACGTATTATTATAATTTTCCAAAAATGTGTGGTTTAACCATTTTAAAAATGTTGTCTACATTTACAGAATATTATTGATTATTTGATACCAACGATAAACACGTGAGCGCAGATCACATAACATACCTTTTTTAACCGAAATAAAAAACCGGGTGCAGATTACATAAAAAAGGGTTTTTGTGTGCTCCGTTCAATTGCTGGTCGAGCTCACATAAACCGTCTGGCCGATGCAAAAGACAAGACTATTTCATTTTATTTTGCTTCTCTTGTAATTTAAGCACACCCAATATGTAAACGTATATGGAAGGCAATCAAATCGATAGTGATTGTTATGTAGGTACAAGGTACCCAAATATACTATACCCATTATATGGCCATGCTTGCGACGTGTATTCCAAATTCTGTTGGTATAACATGTAATGGCTACGTTTTATTTCAGGCTAGCTTAGAGAAATTAAAGTTTTCGAGATCTTTCCAACAGTTCTACAACAGGTAGGTAACAAACATTTAATAACGTGATAATAATAATATACAATGTTTGCTTTATAAATAATTTTTTATTTCTGCAAAATTTTAAAATGGTTTTATTGACAATTTAAACAATATTCAGCGTGATCTTTTCACTTCCGTCTTAACTATTATAGAGACTATATTTGGTTACTATAATCTACTCGGATAATGTTCAGATAACCCGTTTCGTACACGGTACACGTTTTTTTCTCCGGCGTAACGTCTGAAATTCGAAGATCGATCATCATATAATATACAGGTAATGTCGAGTCGACTTAGTGTAAAATCGATAATAAAAAAAAAACTTTACTTTACTTTATACAACATTATATATTTCGTATATTGCATTTACGCGTATGCGTATATGGTTGGAAAGGATTTGACATGGTTGATCACACTGCAAGCGCAAACACCTAATCCTCCTTCCACCCCACCCCCTCACCAACAGTATATACACTGCACGAATAGACTCGGGGGCCGCGGGGATTGTATTAATAGGAACCGGAAACGCACACCATCGGGATCACACTACGCACTTACACGGTATTAATATATTACAGTAATAAGATTATAACTGTCAGAGTGCAGCGACGACTACGCTCGGGGTGGCCCGCCGGAGACGTCAGCCCCCCTCTGTGAAGAAACCGGAGAAATTTCCCCATGAGTACACCACCCCTCCCTTCCATCAAAGCGCCAACCAAGACCCGAGATCGTCAGGCGTGACGCGAACTTGGTTAAGAGGAAACGACGTCGACGCCGTAAACATACTTCTACTCTCTACCTATATCGTATAATATGAGCATACTTGTTAAGACGTATTAAAATAAACATTTTTATCTTTGCGTTTCAAATAAGTACATTTTATTTTCATTTCAGAAAAAAAAGGTGGATGTCGCTTTGCTGTACAGTAGGTTACAAGTGGGTCACTGTATAATGGATGGTATTAAATTTGAATTCAAAGATATAATACCATTGTATACGAAAAACGATACTGAGAGCATGTGACGGTTTGTCAGTGTGGACATTTTATATTATATTTATATTGTTATTACTTATTATTAATACGGTAGCCGGTAAGTTGAATCAATATTATACAATTACAATCAAATAACTAAAATCGTTATTCTTGGTTATTTAATATGTAATTTCCTCCAATTTTGGACATAAAATAACTATAAAAAAATGTGTTTTTATATATTTGAGATTTTTTGGTTACAGAACTACTTACATGAACCTTCTTGTAAGTTTTTAATGTTTAGCTATAAAAGTTGAACATTTTATACATTTTAAATTTTGAAATTTGAAATTTGATAAATGTTGCCAAAAATCGAACTTTAAATGCTTGTAAATAAAATTGTGCCAATGTATTTTAATATTTTTCAACTGATATTGTAACAATATATCAAAAGCCTTGTATTACACTTTCATAAATAAATAAATACAATAAATTGTATCGACAATTATAGAAAAAAAAACCTATGGTGTACCAACAGCGCACAGTGGCACTTAATCAAATAATTAAAAAATTCTACCCATAAAATTAGATTGTTATGACAAAATATCTATACTGTTTGTATCTGCTTATCAGTATTGTAATTTGTAGATGACAGGACAGTTATGACGTATCACCTACTTAGACTTGAGAACGTTTTTGATTAGTGTAATAGTATTCTTGTAGCTAGGTAATAAAATATATGACCAGTAAATAATATATTGAAAATTGTATTAATGCTTTACCTGTACGTTAGATTTAATTAAAAAAAACTTTTTTTTTTATAAACTAGGCATTATATAAGTACCTACCTACATAATAATTAATTTTAATAATATTATTACTTTTAATACTTTGAACATTCATCAAACACCTTCAACGAAATTAACTAGCTTTGATCATTTACATGTAAAGTATATGATATGATTTCAAATGTATAAGATATAATGCGCGATATCACCAAATCTTTTATTTTTACGTTGTGTTACAATTGATTCTTTCTCTCAATTTTTTCCCCTGGTTTTTCTCATGAATTCAACTTGAACATTCAAAAGACTGACAACTTTGACAATCTGTATAAATAAGGCTCGGAGCTTCAATGCCCCGTAACCTCCTCAAATTCTGAATATAATATATTACGGTTAATGAACTTTCTACGGTGTCTCATCTTCTGTAATATAATATAAACGATATTCCGATGGCCGCGTAGAATGCCGTGTTTGTCATCGTACCTTTATAACAATATATGTCGTACCGTCCGAAAGCGATTTAATAAAGTCCGTCCCATGATGCGTGACGATAAGTTACGCAGCGAATTTCCTGATGAAGATAATGCGACTGAGTTCTGATTGTGTTCGGCGTGTAAATGTGCGCCTATATGTGCGTGCGCCACCCCGGTAAAATTGCCAATTTATCTCGTCCCGACAGTTTCGTGTATCCCAAACGCCCTAAAAACGTATACACCCACCTTACACAATATAAGTGAACAACCCCCGTCTCGACGCACAGGTATAATATACTTTCATAGGCACATAACGGCGACGGTGTCGGTACGAAATGGGTGACTTGGGTAGCTCTGCGTACACGGTATACCTACCCATAGAATTTATACGCGTACGCGTGAATACTGCTACTGTATATTGCGCGTATATTACAATGTGATATGTATACCTACGACTTGGTTAATGGTCATGTCATACGGTATACGTGACGGACGCCGATGACCATCCCGGCAGACGTTTCGAGCGATCGGTTTTCAAACGGTAACGAGAAATAATACAACGACGATTATAATAATAGGCTTATTACAATAGCTGTACCTATACAAAGGTTCATCCGGCATGTTATGTATATTATAGACAGTGCGTCATATATTCGCTTTTCGAGTCAGGTGTCCGTACTACAATACCGTAACGTTTTCTAAGTGTTATTAATCCCAGACTTAACTTTAGTACGGCCTGGAACTACATGCTGAAATACAATAATAGTGCATACAAATTCAGGGACTGGAACCGAACCTAAAACAGTTCTGGAACCCGAACCTTTAAAATATTAAGAACCGAAACAGAACAGGAATTTTTAAATTAAATAGGTTCTTTTAGGTTCAAAAATAAAACTATGTTATTTATCATGAGTTAGTGGTATTACTGTTTTGTGTATAAACTATGAATGATCATATGAGTTTTCTTATATTTCTCAAACCATTAAATGAACCCACATACCGGATAGGTATTTAAAATGATTATACTTTTCGGTACCTCAATTATCTGGAACTGGTACCGAAATTATTTGGAACCGGTACATTTAATTTTTTTATCAATAAACTAGAACCGAACCGGAACAGTTATTTTAGTTTTTTGAGAATCAGTACAGAAACCGATATCGATAAATTCAAAAGGTTCAAGTCACTGCATACGATACATAAGAAGAAAATCACTAATGGATAGTTCTGTATATAAACGAATCAAATCGTGTTCACGTTCAATTTTTTAAAATATGAGTTCATTGACATTCATACCCATTAATTTTAAAAATAAATCCGTCAATTCATATCGTTCATAAGTTACTTTTACAATTTCTTTTTAAAATTCAAAACCCAAAATAAATATTAACATATTCGCAAATAGGTAATAGTAATAAAGCAAATTTAGTTTAAATGTATACACTTTTGTTTTTAATGTTTTATACTTTTAGGAATGAATAAATTAAAATAATATTATTATTTGTATTAACTATAACAAATTTCTACCTACTAATTAGAAAAACATTTTTTTATTTTTAATTAAAAATTATAAATTAATATCAGATTCCATACTTGTATTTAGTTTTAGCCGTATTTAATTAATTTTCAAATAAATTATCAAAAGTTATATCTTTTTTTTTAGTCCTCACATCGACGGGCGTCGAACCAAATATTTACAAGGGCTATATGCACTGCAGAAAGGGAGACACGTGTTGAAGTGTAAATATTTATTAAATACTTTTTGGGACACTAATAAACAGTTATCAATTTTCTAAATTTACGTTTCTAGTACTTACCTAATCACCTAATTGTTCATCAGACTTAGGAGACGATTGGTATGGTTATTTAAAAAGAAATCTATTTCTCCTTCGTCTTGGTTCTGTCTATGCGGACTAAAACCACTGAAGTACCATAATAATATGTTCAAGGTTATCTACGCATCACAACTATACCTATTTATCTTTTGAATATTCTTTTTTGTGTATTGGTCAACTTGACTAATATAATCTAGTTTGCACTATCTAAACTATTGTTAGCCATTATCCAACCATACTTAACTAAAACTTAAAATATTTCGTTCAATATGATCTCAATTCTCCCTGGTATAAACAAGCGTAATAGGGTGCAATAGTAATGTCTTTTTGAGAAATAAGAAATTTCAGAAATTTTTACAAAATTATTTAAATATATACCTACATAATATACAAACTGTTAATAATTTTGAGTGACAAAAATTATGGAGATTATGTTGGCGTACGTGATCCTCAACACTTTTGTCATACAACATAATATACCGAAGTACCCTGTATATATTTAAATATTTAAATATTACGTTAAAACTGTTTATTTGGCCACTCAAAAGTTATTACGACCATTACGAGCACCCTTATGACCCTGTACAATATTATGTATATTAAATAGAATTAACAGGTAGTTACTTCGATAAATTCATAAAAATTTTGTTCATATCGATTTATATATTGTGAGGTATGTAATTATTATTATATATGTATATATGTATATATTATATATTAAGCATAATATTGTTATTGTACCGGTTTGTAATAATAATATTTCAGTTATTATGAAACAAAGTCAAGTGTATCCAGTAGAATAATTTATCAGAGAAATGTTTGACCTCTATATTATCTTAACAATTTATGAAAAAAACATTGTTTTTAGATTCTGAGCGAAGCAATGAATGTATTGATTTTACAATGATGTGTGTTTTTTTTTTTATTTATTTTTTATTTTTGTGTCTGTCATCACCTTTTAGGACAGTAAAAGTGCTTGGATTTTCTTCAATAGTAACTCTTCTGATAGGAAAGTGAATCTAGTTGGTACTTTGGGGGGTCAAAAGTAAAAATTTCCCAGTAGTTTTCACAAGCGACGTGAAAAACAAAAGAAAAATTAAGGAAAAACGGGAATTTTTACGCAAAATCTGTTTTTGAGAAAATCAATTTTGGTTTTTGGTGTAACTCTAAAACAAATGACCGTAGAGACATGAAATTTTGACTGAATGTTTATATTAGCATTTTCTACACACCATAAAATTTACAAAATATTTTGACTCTTTTTGAGCTGTTTACGGCCATTGTCAGTTTTTAATTTTTTTAGTTTTTTTTTCTATAAATATCAATAAAATTTTATCTGTTGAGTAAAAAAGCTTGAAAATTTAATAGAAGGCTCCTAGGTTATTGTTTCAAAGGCAGATGAAAAAAAATTAAAAATCCTTAGTCACAGTTTTTATTTATAAGCATTTAAAGTTCATATTCTTTTGACAAAATACGGAAAAATCAAGAAAAATAGCAAATTATTTTGAGTTGAGAGTTCATAAAAATTTTTCTTTTTAAATCTAAGATTTGAAAATGTAATATAAGATTACTCATAAGTTTGTCTACCTCTATCAAAACAAAAAATGTCTAGAAGAAACTTAAATTAAATTTTTATGAGCGTTTGAAATTCATATTTTTACAACATTTGATATTCACTCGATTTCTCATGTAACGATTTTCTTATTTTATTGTAATTAAAAAACGAATGACTGTAGATACTTGAAAATTTCACTGAATGTTTATATTAGCATTTTCTATACACCATAAAATTTTGAAAATATTTTGACTCTTTTTGAGCTGTTTACGGACATTGTCAGTTTTCAATTTTTTTAGTTTTTTTTTCTATAAATATCAATAAATTTTTATTTGTTGGATAAAAAAGCGTGAAAATTTAATATAAAGCTCCTGATATATCGTTCTAATAGCAGTTGAAAAATATTAAAAATACATAGGCACAATTTTTTTTTATAAGCATTTAAAGTTCAAATTTTGACAACATTTGACAAATTTATAATTTATTAATTATTTTGTGGTTTAAAATTTATAAATTTTTAACTTTTATGGCTAAGGATTGAAAATTTAAAACAAGGCTCCACGTAAATAGGTTATATATAAATTACTTTATTCCCAATAATATCATCAAATATACTTGGTAAAATCATAGGCTGACTGACTGTTTTCGCTCAGAATCGTTTTTCTTATACAATGATATTATATCATTGAATTCAAATTTAACACCATCCATTACAGTGACCCACTTGTAACCTACTGTACAGCAGAGCGACATCCACTTATCCACCTTTTTTAATATTTAAACTATCTAGAAATTTCAAAATTTCACCAATACCTTAATAAATTAGTATTCTCTAACTCTTGAATTATAAATGTAATGTACACTATTGACTGATCACTTTCAAACACGAATCATCGCCTACATAATAATATATTATACAAGGGTTAATTGTGTATACGAATCTGAGTGTTCGGATTAATGATCAAATTATTTGTCTAAGATAATTTTAACAAATATCGCTATAAATAGGTTATCAACATAAATTGGTGTTAAAATTAAATTGTTAATATTATTATTATTAATATCATGTAAAATCAAAATTGTACCAAGCTCCCTACCGTCCGAAGAAATAACGCCTAATCGTGGCTCGACTACATCGGATGAATAAGACAAAAAAAAATTAAAATAAATCACGTGATCAGAGTAATCCGATATGATGCACAGTACCTACATTATTATACATAATATTATTATGGAGAGTTGTATAATATTTTATTTATATTATTATTACGAAAGAGCTGGGTCGTTGTTACGAAAGTCTGCAGTATTCTCGCTCATGCATATACGTATATATATTGGTACAACCGGATACCCGTGTGTCGTCGATCTGTGGGTTTGTCATCTCGCTGTATTCTTTCGTATACTTCCCAACCTCTACCTAACAAAAAAAAAAAAAAAATAATACGGTTCCACGCTAGTATTTTTCAAAATATTCCCTGCATGACAATAAATTAATATATAATGACAATAAGTCACCGACACATAGATAGTATACAACAAAATTCTAAGCTAGTTTTCCAATTTTTCTTTCCGTAAAAACATTATTCGGAAAATAACAAACATGATAATAATAATATTTTAGCCAAATCGGTACAGCCATTTACAAGGTATGACCAACGAACAGCATTTTATTTTTATTTATAAATATTGTTTTATATGACGTAACCAATAGTAATCTGTAACCAACGAAAATCAGAAAAAAATAATAACCAATATTTCTACTAATCATAATATAAATATAAATATTACCGATGACAACCTTATAAAGTATAAATTAATAATAATAAAATGTATGATTGAGATAACCTATAAGGTTGAAAAATGCACTATCAAGACACTCAAGGAATAAAAAAAATCTTAAATATTATTAAAATATTATAATTAAATCTTTAATATTTTTAAATAGCTATATTAAAAACGTATGTGTTGTGAGCCTTTGACTAAAATATTTGAGTCATAAAACCTTTTACCTCGTATTAAATTTTTAATCTTTTTTACCGAATGAATAATTTTGTATCGATATTTATAGATAAAATTAAAATTAATCGAAAACGATCCAACATTTTGTACCTAACCAAGGTTACCTAACAATTATTTAATAATTATATTAAAAATTTAATACATTTTCGTATTTTTTTTTTGTTTTTCATGGTTATTTTAACAAGTAGGTACTGAAAGTTTTCAATTTTTACCTCCAAGAGTAGTGACTAGATCCAATTTTACTACTCGAAACCTCCATCAAAATTAATTACTAGAGCGTATTACTAGTAGGAAAAGTGTCTCTAAAACAAAGAAACCATAGCCTCGATATTTTTCCTCTTCAAGGAAACTCTATGAATCATAAATATGTTTTTATTAATAAGTAACCATGACGACAAAGATTTTACGGAAAATCGGTCAAAAACAATAAACTTGTGTCCAGCCCAAAAACATATTTTATGATAAAAAAAAAACATAAACATCATTGTAAAATCAATACATTCATCGCTCCACTAATAATCTTATCATAACATATATTATCCGAATAATATTGTGAGCATAACATGATAATACTAGTTATAACATGTCTTGATAAATTAGCTATTGGAGAACCTTTATTATCCTGGTTCCACTCGTACTTAACCGATAGATGGCAATTTGTCAATTTATTTTGTATTACATCCAAAAGGTTCAGAGTAACATCCGGGGTCCCCCAAGATGGGCATTTATCCCCCTTATTATTTAACATTTTTATTAATACAGTTTTTCTTAATTCTTTCCCTTGTCGTGTTTTACATTTCGCTGATGATGCTAAGCTCTTTGCTAGGATATATTCAACAAATGATTGCTATGTCCTTCAGGCATCATTAGATGGTTTTATAATCTGGTGTAAAACAGTTGGCCTGACTCTTAACAAAGACGAATGTAAAGTCATGTCCTTCTATAGATCTAAAACATTTATCGATTACAATTATACAACAAACGAGATACCTCTAAAACGAGTTCAAGAGATTAAAGATCTTGGATTTATATACACGCCGACTTTATCCTTTAGATCTCATATAGATTATATTTCCTGTAAGGCTTTAAAGATTTTAGGGTTTATTCGTCGACATTCCACTGAATTCAACTCAGCACCTTGCTTAGTCACTCTATAATGTTCCCTTGTTAGATTAATCTTGGATTATGGATCGATAGTTTGGAATCCATACCTTCAGGTCGAGATCAAACTTGTCGAAAGAGTTCAATCTCGCTTCCTTGGCCTTGCTGGTTTTTTACTAAAAATTGATTACTCCCAGCACGATTACACGCCAGTCATGAGAAAATTAAAACTCTGTTCGCTTGAAAATAGACGAGAAAGAGCTGACCAACTATTTTTGTTCAACTTGCTTCATGGTAAGGTGGATTCATCCAGACTCCTAGAGCGCATTAATTTACATGTACCAAGTGTTCAGACCAGATCACATGAGCTATTTCTCCTCCCCACATTAAGGTCTAACTTTTCAATGAACGACCCCTTAGTCAGAGCCATGTGCTCGTTAAACAATAATAATATTGATCTTTGGCCTTAATCAAACACGTTTTTTTTGTCAATCTTAATTATTACCTAACCCATGCATATCTTTTTGTTATAACCGATTATGTATACATTGTTATTTTTGTTTATACCTATGTAAAAAGCCGTTTGGCGTATATTTATAAAAATAAAATAACTAAAAATCAAAATTCGCAAACACATCATTACTGACCGTTGAGTAGGCGCTCCGGAACATTTTGGTCGTAGGGGGTGGGAAAGTCCGTTGGGCCCTAACAGCCAGCCTGTCTCTGGATCTCCATGGCCACGGGTATCAAGCTGAACAAGTGTCGGGACCGACTTTCGTTGGTCGGGTGCATGGACAGCAGCCATAACAGTTTAGGTCGGCTGTCTATCACAGCCATGGCGTCCCAGAACCGGTAGCCCTGCTTGACGTCCACGCACGCTTTGGCGGCCAGCTCCATTCCGACCCGATCGGCCTCAATCTCGCATGACCGGACGCACGGCAATACTACGCACAACATTAAGAAGGCTAACCAATACAGGTGTGCCAATATGTTCCAACCGAACGGCAGCAGGGCCCAGATTACCGGGATCACGGGAACCAGGCACAGTGCGGCGATCACGAACCTGATGCTGCTGAGCTGGTTGGCGTGCCTGAGCAAGCAGTGCGCCAACTCATGGCCGATGAGTATCGCCAGCTGATCGTCGTTGGCCATGGACGTCAGCCCGACGTACACCAGCACCAACCCATTGGGCTCGACGATGGCGTTGACGGTCGGGCCGTCCACCACCACCACGGTCCACTGGCGGTCACGGATCGCGTCCACCCCGGAGTTGGCGGCCAACAGCCGGGATGTCACGTCGGCCACGCGCATGTAAACGGGGTGCGCGGTGTCCAGCTGGCTCGAGCGCGTCAACTCCAGCAATTCCTGTGCCTCACGCTCTGCCTGTCTCATCAGCATCTGGCCATTGAACAGGAACAACCGCCGACTGCCTGTCCACGGCTCCAGTTCCGTGTGGTGCCACAGGAACGCCCCAAATATGCCCAGACAGCAAGCCACCGCCAGCCCGACGTACAGGCGGTTCTCCCAGACCACGGCCGAGTACAGTTGTCTGGTCTCGGCCGTCTGCTGCGTCCACCAGAACCGGGCCGTCATGCCAACGACCATACCAAAAATGGCCGCCAACTGCATGACGGCCGCTGTAGCCATGTAGTCCAACGACGAGCATGATTTGCACATGTCCGTCAAACTGTATATAGTAATCGCCAAAGTATAACGCGCCGATTATTATTATTGCAGTTTATCTGTAGTTGAAACACGCAGGCTTTAAAAAAATGTCATGAAATATATTTTTATTTTTGAAGCGTTAAAGGATGAAGGGGTGGGTCGTTTCTCCGACCCTAATTCGAATTGTTATACACATTACGTGTTTTGGGGTCACTTGAGTCTCAAATCAATACTATACAGTGTGGTATAAAATGACAAAATTAACTTACAATAGTAAATAGAAATACCAATATAATAAATATTATGTACCTAGGTTAGCACTGTACCTATAATATAATATTTAAAACTCTTGGTAACACGAATCGTTTACATTTAGTAACGGCTTCGAATGTTTCCATATTTTATAAGTATATTTAACATAATATTATAGTCACGCACCATATTATATCGACATATCGTAGATTACCTATCATAATTTTTCAACTGAAGTTCGGTCGTTTGGATTACTTTCACAGTTTTACCCCAAGATTCGATGTCTTAAGCGCCACACTATATATCCGACTAAACAATGATTTTATTCGAGAACCTTAAAGCTGAAATTGACAAGGGTGGAAGATTCCTAGAAATAAATGATGAAACATTATAGAAATTGAATATGCCGATAATAATTTTAATTAATTGATAGAATTTACCTAGATGGCAAATGTAACACTCAACTGCAACAAACAAAATTAAACGGCTCTCTTTGTAACGTAGGAAACGTTTATTTTTCGTATTTTTTGGGGATAAAAGTTGTAGCACACATTTCTTTCGTTTGAATAATAATAGTTGTTAAAAGTACATTTTATGTGAAACCTATTATATTATACTTATAATATATTATCAACCTTTTTGACCGAGAATACATTTTAATCAACATTTATAAAAATATAAAATGTAAATAATTTATAAAATTTCAAATTTCAAGTTAAGTAATGGGGAATGAATGTTTCCATTTTTTTTGATTGAAACCTTTTGACTTATGACAAAATAACAAAAATCGTTATTTTACGTTGGAATATTCAATGTCATCAAACGCTCGTAAAAAATAAATGTTGTTATAGGTATGTTGGACGGTATCCGGCCAAAATAGCGAAACAATTACCGCGAATGAAAAAATCGCGAATTAATAATAGCGTAAATAAAAATAGCGAATTGTAAAAAAGAGCGAAAATACATAATAGTGAAAAGAGAAACATCTGTCTGTCGGGTTGCTTATATGACACAGTGTAAAAATCAAACATATTTGTTACAATAAAAAATGGATAAAAATAGCTTATAAATGAGATTAATAAATTTAAAAAAGTAAAGCATACAATAAAATATGGAGTGATCATGGAATATAAATGAAAAATCATTATATTTAGTGTTTATTTGTCTCTTATATATTTTTTGAATACATTCATTATAATTATAATATCGTTAAGTTCTAATAATAAGTATTTATAGTAGCAATAATAATAATTTTAAATAAAATAATTATATTCAATTTAAATATAATTATATTTAGACATTCAGTGACAAATTATATGCTATACCTTTTATGAAGTTCTTATTCTCATTAGTATATGTATAAGTTAAATAATAATTAAGATAGCATATTGACGATATCAGTAGGTATAACGATATTATTGTGACCTACCTGCATAGGGTTTTGTCCTAAAATTATTTCCCTGCGAGATATTTAAAATGATATATAATTTTAAGTTTCGTTATTAAGCATTATCGCTTATTTCAAAATTCGCTGTTTTTATTTACGCTATTATCGATTCGCCATTTTTACATTCGCGGTTAATTGTTTCGCTATTTTGGCCTAGACCCATGTTGGACTGTTTTTAATTCAAGCAATAAGAATTTATGTGGAATCATGTACTACATTTTTATATCTTGATTGTTAAAATTAAAATTAACTGTACTATGCGGAGTGATGATACCACGCTGTTCCACTATCTGCCGCATTGAGGCGGTAAATAGTAAAACCGTATCTCAGGGTTATTTATTTTTGAATAATAACTAAAAAACAAAATTGCATTTATCAAAAACTGATGAGACTAAAATATTTACTGTTTGTTTTTTATTCGAGGATTTTTTATTTTGAAAACTATGAGGAAGAGTTTTTATTGAAGAATAAATACTAGATCCAATTCGCAATACCAGAAACTACCATTATCCCTCATAAATGGAGATCGAAACTTTTTTTAATTTAATATAAACAGTGCACTTTCTAACACATATATATAACATATGAATCGATATCAGGTAGAAATAGCATGCTTTTTTATGTAAATAATGTACCAGTTATGTATTATCAGTATCTAATAATGACTGGTGTATTATGTATGTGGCATTAAACTATAAAATCTGATTGAAACTTAATTTTCAAGCAAGTACTCATCCAGTATTCACAGGGTAAGTACAAAAAAATGTAGGTATGTACGGAACATTAATCAAAATTTAGCTCACATGGCTGGAACTTAAAACACATTAATTTGTCTAGTTCATGTCAGATCTCCTACCTATATACGCCAAATGATATAATATACATTTCTTTCCGGCTAAGTAAACTAAATTTTGATTTATGTATTTTTTTTTCAAGTAGTCTGTAATCTATGAATGTGTAGGGCTGTTACTTGTTGAACCAAATGTTAGAATTTGTAATTGGGCTCGTTTAGTGTTTACCATTTTATACTTTTAATTTCTCAGACAACAAATTTAATGTTTAATTAAAGAATAATATTATATTATGATATTTATTTTTCAAGAATTATAACTTTGATAGCCAAATGGGACCGAAAATACTTTTAGCATGTTCCTGGATGAAACAACTGACTAGAAATCCAAAATACAAGGGTGAAACTGGCCATAATCTTGTTTTAGACAAAACGTTTTGATCGATCACTGTACCACTTGCAGTGACAACTAACCTGATATTATTATTAAATTATGCTTATTTATTTATTTATTTTTCTATCTATTTATTTTTCTTCAAACTTACGTTGTCCCCAAAGTCGTTGCATATACGAATCTGTTTCTCTTCTGCACATGATTTATCCATTCGAGTTGGTTTTTTTTTTTTATATAACCATGAGTTGTCTAAAAAATCGTGCTACAAAATGGTCTAAAATCGTTCAGCAACATGAAGATATTTTTCAATGGATTTAACAAGGTAAAAAAATGTCAACTATTGTAAATGCAAATCATACAAAAAACGATTCAGAACGGAGTTTAAAAGTTTTGTACTATAATATTGGATTTTTTTAAAAAAAAAAAAATTTTCAATCTCTATCAAAATATTATGTACAATAATCAAATAGAATAAATACGATGGAGAATATTTACACGATAATATATTTATGGGGAGGAGGCTGTCCAGTGACAGAACCGTCAAGAATATTAGTTATACCATGATTATTATTTACTTCTTTTCATTATTATTTTAGCGTATTTAACGAATATGAATTAAATATTTAAAACAATGTACCTATTTCCAAATAAAAACAAGTATTTTTTCATGCAACTTGTTGAACATCAATATATTATTATACCTATAAAGAAAAACAATTGGAAAAAAAATTTCAATATAATACGGCTGGACGGCTCATTTGGTCTACTTGAAATATAATATTCATAATTTATGTAAGACAAAGGTGTATGGAATCAAAGATGGATTTTGGATAGTATTTTTGGGTCTCAACGTCGTAAAAATAGGTACCTACCTGAAAAGTTCTGATTTTCGATATACATGGACTATAATAACAAATACTACCGTAACTGTAGGGAAAAAAATAGCTAAGCTAGTCACATTATACCTATTATTATTTTGTAGTGAATCCTCGGACCGTATATTTTTATATAGGTATTTATATATTTTGGAATAGCTGTTATAATATACGGGTTCTGCCCAAAACAATAACGTCTCAGAAGATCATGTTACCGTAAAAGGTTTTTTTATCATCTATGCCATAAACTAGGTGGATTAAGCTTAAAACGTTTATAATACGCATGTATTCTCAGTGTTTTTTATTTCTGTTTATATTTAACCGCCCCAATATCGCTTCAGGGCTGTATATTTGTTTTTGTTTTTAATCATTACCTTCTCAAATTTCGTCAAAATAATAATAAACTGTATAAGTTATATATAATATACTGACATAGTAAACTTATATTTTGCTTGATCAATCTAAAGTTTTTAGTTTATAGTTTTAACACTGTTTGACGCATGTTAATCCCTACCGTATACCATATTATACACACTAAACAAACTATCATTTTAGCTATCTATTTAGTCAGACTTAGTATGGAAAACTGGAAAATATTGTAAACAGTACCTATAGAATACATACCTTTAAAAACAAAAATAGTACAACCTAGGTGTATTATAATTAAATAAATTGTTCATTACCAAATTAAAAACTTTTAGTTGGTTAGCTAAAATTATTAAATACTTATCAACAATCGATAGGACGTGTTCAAATTTGTCTTAAACATGGGTACACCTAACTATAATTACTTAACTACCTATATAAGCGATTTAGTAGGTGCTAGGTATTCATATTATAGTATTATTATAATTATTATACCTACTGTTGTTGATCGAGTTCTACACAATCTAAAATTCAAAAATTAAGGTAAGTATTAAGTATTACCTATTTCTGAATGAAAAACCATTTAGGTATTACCTAATTATAAATCAATGACTATAAAAGTAAAAAATGTGAAATTTAAATATGAAAAATATGTTTTTACTTGGTTGGTGGGACTAAAGTTAATATTTTACAATAATTTACTTATATGACAGGTATGTAAAACTATACAATTTAAATAATGTTTTTCAACAAATATCGAATTGTTGAAATATATTTAACAAAAACCATACGGACACAGTGTATGTGTAGCACAATAAGTAAATGTCATTCGTACGGTTCGACTGTAACACGGTATATACCGGGGAAGAACTTCTTAATGGCATAATGGTGTTATCTATAGAACAATTTTTCCTCTGTGCAATTTATAGGAATCTCTTTTCTCTTTTCCTAACGATACAAACGGAGAACGCATAAATAAAACATTATTACCTAGTAAATTTTTCGAAAATCAAATAAAAAGTAAAATATTATAGTACCGCTCGATCGAAACCGTTAGCTTAAAGTATTACACGTAATCATTTAAGGCGTATAATACACATTCTACAATACTATTGAACTCTAAAATGATCAGAGGAAATAAAATGAATTCGTACAACATCTTATATGTTATAACAGTCTGAGTAACACACCACAGAGGAATCAGTTATTGGTGTTCATTATAATACAGTGTTATATATTTTTTTACTCACTGCGAACTATTGTCTATACTCTATATAAAATATTGAGTTATTTTTTAATTATTACCGACTAAAAAGAACGATAAATATCTCTTCGTTTCATTGTTTGAGTTTTTTGTTGACTTTTAATTAAATAGTCTTGGCAAAAGCAAACACACGCAGTACTACCTGTAACCTTAAACTTTCAACTAAATTTATATGACATCAAATTCACTGAAAACTGAAGATTATTTGTGTTATTAAAAGCATTTATTATGAACAACTATCAATCTATTAGAAATTTAATATTTTTGGCATAATTTTTAACACATTTCAAGATAAATGTGTTAAGGACTAAATGTTTTTCACACAATTTTAATATTCTGAAATAGCCATTAAAATATGAATTATGATGAGTTGGTTTCAGTACCGATCAAATATCTATAAAAGCCATAAACTTATAAACTAACGTTCATTTGTTCAAGACTTGAATATACATTTAGAAAATGGTTCCGATTAAACAGAATTTAAACTAAATATTAATATATAATATTATATTATGATTTGTATTTCTTAAAATGTGAAGCTTACATGTTAATGCAGACTCCAGTTTCCATAACTAAATCAAACCAGTCATGCATAATAAATGACAAAAATGGATTCAAAACACTGTAACCCATTAATACTTATTAAAATTGATTTTATATGGACATTTTAAATTTATTGTATCAATCAACTTTGGGAGTTCCGTCAAACGATGGTTTTTCACCACTCGCCTATGAATCTTTTAATTAATTAATTTATCACTTAAACCTACTTATTAGTTACCTATAAATTTTAATACAACTTATAATTATGTGTGTAGATATTATAGATCGCATATTTATCGAAATGATAAAAACCATTAATGTATATGACTTTTTTTTAATTACCTGTACAGAATTTTATTTTAATGTATGACGATGACTCATAATAACACATACTTTTAGAAGTAATCTATATTCTTTACCTGAATTGGCTGAATTAGTAAAAATACGATGTTATACGCAATATGAAAAGTACATATTATAACAGATGTAGGTATACCTACATTTACCAGTACCTAATTAAATTCCAAATAAATCGCTTTCTCTCACAAATAATTATGTAAATAAATAATTTAAGTATAGTACCTAAATGGATTTTACATTGCCCTAAAGACAAACCGATCATCAGTATTAAGAGTCTATAATGATTCAAAACAAATAGGTAGCTTGAATAAAATACATTCGATAATAATTTTAAAACATGTGCAAACTACGTGACTTGTGTTAAAGTAACGATTTAAATATAAATAACAAAAACAAATAATTATTTAAATAATAAGTTCAGTATTTTTATTGTTTTATTATATTATATAATATTATCTTCAACAACAATTTAATTCCTCGAGGCCAACTATTTACTATTTAGGCTGTGCATTAACAAAATACAAATTAAAATAAGTAGAAACTCGTGTTTCTTATAAACTACCTACCTGTACATTTTATGAGTTACTTTTTATACGCCAGACGTTAATTTTGTGTCAAGTTATCTAAGCTAAGGTATAAATACTTATATTTCACTTATCCGATAAATGTAGGTACCTACCTATTTCTTTTTCAAACTTACTAAATAGCATTTTTAATTTAGCTTTGTTACTTGTTGAAAAACAAAGTAATGCCCATTTGCACGAAACTTTGCTGTTAAGAAAATAATATTATTTTAAGTATAATATAATGAACTACGTTACTCATTTTTAACGCTTATATAATGATATTTCTATTTTCTTGAGTGCGTTATTAGTCAACGAATATCACAATATGTTTTAGAATTATTAAACCTAACTAAAAGCTTATATTATAATATTGACTGGTTACAGTAGAACAACATAGCTGTTCAATAAGATTAATATTCCTCTGTTGGCGACAGCGCTATTTATTTGAATTGTTCTTCAAAATGTTTTTCGCATATTTGCTTTCAGCGTAAACAATAAAAGATTCCAAAAAAAAACAACAGGAGTTTTCGAAATCGTAAAATCATACCGTACAAGATGATTCACAAAGCTGGGGATTATGATATGTCTTGAACGCTCAGCCATGCGTTGATTTCCGGCAAATTATGTGGACAAAACTCACCCACATGCGGCCGTGCCCATTTGAAAATAATAATAATAATAATGAAACCAAACATTTACCAGCCCGAATGCGTTTCGGCCATAAATTTCGTCTGTTGATCCGCACTGGTGCGTGATGACGCCGTAAAAACGACTATTCCGTAGTACACACAATGTTTGTGTGCTTAGTATAATAATATTTAGGTAGGCACAGTGACGGTGTGTACATTAACATATCAACGAGAGTGAAAATTCTGGTTAACGATGAAACGTTACGATTTTGGAAAATCCAATGGGATTTCTATTTACTGCGAAAAATCTGCACATTTAGCATCACGCCTATACTTACGTTATTAAGTCGTACGAAGCCGTAATATTATTATGTATTATTATTATGCATAGTAAGAAAAAAATTTAATATCAATTTTCAGGCAAAAATTATGATAAAGAAATTTAAAAAAAAAAAGTAATCAATAAATAATTAAATTTATTTATTAATTTCCGTTGCCATTGTTTGCCATTTGAACTATGTATAAAAACCAGTACGATTCGTGTTAAAATAAAATTCAGATAAGTGATAAATAAATACGTACAATAATAGCTATCATATATACATTTTGTATTGTATTTTTTTTAAATAAATATGCCATTGAATTTCTACAAATATTCATCTTACTTGTTTGTTACCAACAATAATAATGGACAATGGTTATTCTGGTCGGGCACAAATTATTGTATGAGTGAATTCAATTTATTTTTAAAACGGACTGGTGTATTAATTATTATTATTGGGTACCTAGGTAGTGAACACTCGCAACTTTTTATTGAAAAAAATAAATATATATACGTACTTTTTGTCGGTAAACCTATTTTATATGAATACTTCTTCAGTTATTTTTTAATTAAAATTGTTTAAAGTCAATATAATGACGTTATATATTCATTGGAATGCAAACGATTATTCGAATGCACGTAGATCGCTTTCGAAGCAGTCTTCGAGTTCACATATTTTAATTTATGTGTATGTATTGTATAATCTATAATCTGATAACATAATGAAACAATACATATTTTCAAAAAACCGTTTTATATGACCTCGAAGGGACCAGAAATAATGGTACTATTAATTTAGTTATATAGTTATTGTGACCGATATCTCATAACAAGCGTAATCTAGCGTATGCTTATGCACCAGGATATTTTAATTGATCATCATAATATTACGTAAGCAACTAGTTGCACGTGATAACCGAAATCATATTATTATTATGACGTGTTTCCTTGACGTTTGCATAAACAAAACAACACAACAGTATGATATTATTTCGATTGAGGCTATAAGCCAAACACGAAAATATAATTTTTAAGCATAATAATCAATAAATTAATCAAAAATCATTAAAAAAAATATCAATTAATAATGGTATACGATAGTGGTCAGTGACTATACCTGTATAAATTGTTCTTATACTACCTATATAATGTAAAATACCATATAATATATTAGAATATCATAATAATATTATGATATCGCAGACTTATTTCTGATATGCATGTACTTAGCTCATACTGTGCTATGACATAACATTTTCTATGTTTTTATTCCTCTTTCTAGTCTCTGTCTCACCGTTTTTACCCCTAGTCCCCTCAGATGGAAGTTTTGCTTTACAATTTTCTATACGACTCTTAAACATTTCGTTTCTGATCCGACCAGACGTCTTATTGGCCGACCGCGTGTATTTGACGATGTCTTAGCACAGATCTGTGTAACGCATATATATGTACATAAACAACCATCAATAACCATAATATATCATGGGTGGTATTGTATAGTAATAATATATTCATATCAGTGTGACAAGGATAGCGTTTTATGCGAGTAGATGTTTACTTCTGAATAACTCGCACGGTCTGAGCCTACCCTCCTACAAACACTCGCTATTTCGAATAATACGAATTTCGTTTGAAACCTGACCAACCGTGTCGAAAAGCTATGTGGGGAAATTTTATTCGCCTCTTTTGAATACCGTTGGAGCGGAAAATCGAGCTGGTTAGATTTTATTTTTTATAAATTCATAATTCACAATACACAAATATATTGATGATAATCGAAAGTGATTGATCTCAAGCGATATCTATTCAACATAACATTATAATATATTATATAATATACATAATATAGTTTCACACTGTTCTCCAGATTTTTATTATTATTATTTTTACTTTTCATAGCAAAAACGCATTACAATTCAATATTGTATAATAATATCCGTTATATTACATTATCGTCTAAACCAATTAATATATCCGTCTAAATAGTATGTAGGTAAATTGTGTGAGTGGACTTCGCGCAACGTTTTATGAAAATATTTTAATTCGTTTAACTGCTAGTATAGATATATAATATACTAGCTGATCCTGTGCACTTCGTTGCCCGTTAAATGTACAAACTGCAGTTAAACATGTTTAATGAGTTATTTTATATTCGATGTATGATATTCTAGATTTATCTTAACTTTTCTGTTGCCCGGAATAAAAATTCTGACTATCAGGTAGGCAATCTACCTGCGGTAGATCGCGGACCCCGTGCTGTTTGTACATAAGTGTATAAATTAACTCTAAAGTATCAAAGTTATACCATGTTTGTCGTTTTTCCTTAACTCCACCTACGGTGGATTAATAATATAATCAATTAATACAAAATCCTAACCTAACCTAACCCTACTAAAATCCGATGAATAAAATAAAACCAAATTTAATCCTTTTTAAATCAGACAATCTTCTTCCCAGAGGTCTAATCTACATACAAACATTCATTTATATATAGCCTTAAAACTTTGGTTCTTCAATACCGGTGGGTAATAAAGAACCAGCCAAATGATAGACTTGACCTTGAACTTTAAATGTTGGCATGAAATTTCCATGTCTAATTTCTGTTGCACCAAACGATGTCATTTGAAAAGCCAAATTATAAGCACGTATCATGTAAAAAAAATGTTTTGAATTATTGTGAGAAAAATTTAAGAGACTTTTTAATGGTTCGGGTGGATCAGCAATGTCTTCCAAAACAACTTTTCCTCCTGAACAACAAAAACCTGCAGGCTCTTTGGACCATTTCAATGCACGACAATAATTACATTTTAAATTCATATTTCCAATGATAACGTGAGAATTATTTTTATAATCTATTAATTTATCATAAGTAAATGCCGACATTTCACGGCGACGCCATGGAACTTGTGGTTCATCTAAATTTTCGTTGTTATTAATATTGTTTTCATTAATACTACCAACACTATTGGTAACAGATATATTATTTATATTATCATCATTATTATCGCCGTTAATATTGCATTTATCTGGCGAGTTATTTTGACTTAATCTAAGTAAACGTTGACGTTTTATTATATTCGATGAACGACCTAAATTAATTTTCCTTTTCATTGTGATAAATTTTAATAATTAAAAGAAACGAATAAAAATTTAAAAATTATAGAAATTAAATTAAATTAAAAGTAAGTTATTATTAGTAATTTACTTATTATTAGTACTGTTTACTATTTAAATGCAGGCATCTTGAATATTCGACAATTCATCGATAGTCGATGCACAAACATTAAGCAGCGTTCCGACTTTTACGAAGCTTCTCTTAAAATGTCGGTCGGTCCGTCATTCGTTCACTATAATGCGGTGAATTTCTATAGAATATGCGAGAAATTGTGTTTTTTTTGTATTAACATAGATTATATTATTTTATATATTTAATCTATGGTATTGATTTAAGTTATAATATAATAATTAAATAATTATAATTATAGTTTTCCATTAGCAACGAATAACGATATGAACTATCACGTCGCGCAACGGTGATATGGAAGGGGAAGTTTGGGCGGCCACGTCTAGCCGCCGTCCGTTGCCGTACCGCGAACCTCACCCACCCAGTCAACGTAACTGGTCATTATTTATGATAATTGATAACTCCTTTGTTTTTAAAGTTAGAGAATCGATCAAAAGCCTTAAACCTTCTCCGCAATGAGCTTTTCAATTTAAAAAAAAAAACCATAACGATCGGTTCAGAAGTTTCGGAGAACATATCACTCAAAGGTTTTCATTTTCACATTTATATATTAGATTATATTTACATATTACGTGTGTTACAAATAGTAATAAGTAATAACAAATATATAATGCAAAGCATATTATTATAATTGCATTCGTATGAAAAACGCGTAATAGTGGACCCATTCGGCTACTCGCGACTTCCAAACTTATACAGCATTATAGTGTAATATATAATATTCAGTACAGAAAAACTAAAAATCGTAAAATCTTATCAAATTGACTGTTGAATGGAAAGCGTTCAACAGTCGACAAAATAATATTTCATTTTTCTTATCGTTAATGAGAAAAAATTTGTCATTTTTATTATAAAATTACGTTTTTAGACATAAAAACGAAATACACTTTTAATTTATGTGTGATCAAAGCGATTTCCAGAATATTTAAATATATATTTTTCTGAAATAGAATTCATTTGTATCAATTTTGTATTCTATATTTTTCCAACTTCAAATTATTCTTGTATAGACGCAATTATTTGTCAAAAATGTATCTATCCTACATATGAGTATTTATAATATATTTTTGTTCACAAAATACGAGTATAATATTATAAATCGTAAGTACCGTAAGACTTTAAGACTTTCTTGGACACTACAACGCTAAATAATAAGCATAATAATTATATTTTATATATTATAAATAACGTAAAAATCCATTGAACAAAAATAGTTGTAATAAGTTGTTTCAACAACCCAACATCTCTCCTACTAACGAAGGAAACACCGAATAAATCATCACATTTTTCCACACCATACATTTAAGCAAAAATTGTAAACAACTGTAAATATTTCAACTATTTCTTAGCCCGTTTTCACCTCTGTGTTTTAAATATAGTCTAATTACCAATGATGTTGAAGCGTTTACTTTAATTTAAAAAAAAAAAATTCTATTTAGTTGAAAACGTAACAATATAAGTGCAATTAATATATGTATAATACATGTGAATATATAATTTGGTAATATTCGTTAATTAATTATTTATAAAGTCTAATAACGATCAACTCACAGTTTATGATTTATAATCTTGGAATACATACAACTAAATCCCATCGTACTTTACATTCATAATTAACATTTTATAACTTATACATTCGTTCCTCTTCCATCGCTATGTCAAAACTAAACCGTTTAAGTCCGAGTTAAATCATTAAAAAAAACAAACAATGGTATGTACTATTATTATGTCAGTTCAGTTTATGCATACATAATTTACTTGTAACCGACAATAGTATAAAATTTAATGTATTAAACTTATGCATATTTTATAGTAAATAATACGCGTGTATGCTAACATAATTTTTCACTACCAAATTATGAATTTTTAACTAAAATATGACGTGTAAACCTAGTTGGGCAGTTCAAAACACGAAATATAATAATTATATGTTAGGTATCCTAGTCTGCATCAAAACGAGTCGGTTGTAACTCGTTCGTACATGCAACTGTCGTGCAACCGATTGTTATAGTATATTATTATTTATTATACATATTATATACTCGTACAAATCGTACAATGCTGTAATATACCTACAATAATATAATCGCCAGTCTTCACTATAGTCGAAGACTAATCGCCGGTAACTTTATTACATCAATAACTATTAACTAAATTATATGAATCACTAGATGAAGATCACCGATGCAGTGTTGAATATGCTCGTGCAGTCGTGCAACAGTCTGAACAGAGTTACGGTACGATGATAACACTGCGACCAAACAGAAAGTGGACATTCTCACAAGGAATCGATAAAACTTCGGAGCCAAATCGACTCGTTGGGTTTAACGTCAGCCTGTATTTTATTTTATTTTTTATTCTTCTGTCCGAGTTCAGAATCACACTGACGGGTCCAAATGGTGTGTTCGGAAAATGCCGAAAAACGGTCCGTATATCCTGCGCAAAACCTAGGATAGATTTTTGGCACCCAAAGCCATTCCATCTCTACCCGACTCTCCGGACTTCAATCTCTCGAGTACTGCTGCAGGTACATCTATATGCGTATACATATTATTATAAAATACCCGTACAGCATAGCAGTGTCCCGCGAACGCCCGTCGATTTTACCACACCCCCTCCACACCGTGGGTATTGCTCGAATAATATATTCGGGTGCCACGATAAATTAAACGATCTCGCGCGTGTTACTTTCCACATATGCACACACACGCGTGTACACAAAATATATGTACATATGTATAATATAAGTATACGACGAGGGGCGACAGAGGGATGTTGTGTGGGTCACCGGACTGCACGCCTACCCACCCTCGTCGCGATTTGATTCGACGCCAAAGTGTCCGGTCGGCAACGATTTATCGTCGCTGCCGTATATATACGAATTAGTTGATTAGACCGGTGGAATGGATTCGTTTTAACTGGGCCCAGTGCGACCAGAGATCAGTCGTCGGTTTATACATCCAACACATAATATGGGGTATTATATAGATACCTACACACACAATAGCGTATAATATATTAATTGTGTATGAAAGAGGGAGGGGACCAATGGAAAAATACCTAACCTTTGTTCAACGAAGAGGCGTTTTAAAGTAATTATAATACCATAAAAAAAGGTCAGAAGTGTAAAAAAAAATGTTGGGTAAGCCTCAAGCCCCCAAATGTATAAGACTAGTGACACCTATTTCTATATACAGTTATAGCTAATAACTATATATATTATTTGTCATGATTCCAACTATTACGTTGTAATCTATCATCATGTGAACCCAGCACATGGCAGCAGTGAAAACTTAAATATAACTGCGTAAACGCTAAACATGTGTACGCAAAACAAACGAAAAAGCATTAAAACGGGGTTTCAAAACAAAAACACTTATCATAGGTAAAATGTCTAAAGAATAATACTTTAGAAACAAACTCTTCAGGTTTTTGTATTATTCTTAAAATACCACTTATTATCAAAGACGTACAATCTAATATTATATTTTGAAGCTTTTTCTAAAAAAAAAAACATTATTTAGATATATTTTTTTTATTATTATTAAAAAAGACACGGGGATCTGACGATTGTTCAATTTTTCACGATGTATTACAAACTCAAACTCTCTCCTCGCAGTGCATTGAAGCTGGCCAACAGATCTATAGTTGATTTTTAAATGGGTCTCTGGATAATCGAGATCCTCCTGGAGATCTTTTAAAGTTCCCTCTTATTCTGTTTGCAGCCAGCTTTCTTTCTCGATCAGTAATAGTCACACCATTTTGTAAGATTGTACGTCCATAACCACCCAGTTCAATGCATGCTCATTCATGCTATTCCACTAAAAACTTGTACCTACTTTTGTATTTTTAGATTTTGTATTCTTATGTATTCTTCTTCTATGTTGTCTTAAGTCAAACTCTATTATACTTATTTAATATATTTACTACCGTTTGTAGTTAATATTTCAATAAATAACCTAATAAATATAAACTCAATGTTCTTGGTTTCACCTTTTTTTGTGGACACTTGTTTGTCTACATCATTATAGATCAAACACCAATCTGAATATTAGGCTCAATTGTTTTAATGGTCGAAATTATACTTATTTTTTTTAATTAATACATTTAAAACGTTTTTAAAAATATTTTTCATCAATATTTTCGAGATACTTACGTGTTAAGATACAGTTAACCTGCCATATTATATAAACTTAAAGTTAAATTTAATTTACGCTTTGTGAAACTAAACGTTATATCAAATAATCTTTGTGAAGTACCAACAAAATTAAACTTATAAGTACCATGTACGTATACATCGCTTTGTATTATCGATTCACATGATATTTAAAATATTGAATTTTCCCCTTGCAAGTACCTACTCTATAAAATATTTTCTACAAGACTTTTGAAAATTTAGCTCTTTATTCTATGGCATATAAAGTATAAACATTTTATCCGATGATAATAATAATAATAATAATAAGTTTTTGATTAATTCGTATATAAACATATTTTATAGTCTGAATACTTGTAAAGGATTTTAATTAATCGTTTGGTTACGGTATTTTAACAAAATATAGATACAATATGATATAGAAACCTCATAAGATTTATTAATTTAAATTTTCAGGTGAGTAAATAACACGTAAAACAACAGAAACTTGAAACAGTGGATTAATTGTTTTATTATAGGTACCAACGATAACTTTTTTTAAAACATACTCAACCATTGTACATTTTTAAAATCTTAAGATTTAAAACTATAACTATTAAATCATATCAAACATCGTTGGTCATCTTATACACAATAATATTAGTATAAAGGAGTTTATAAATCATTCAAAAGTATATCTGAATTATTATGAAGTTATATTATTAGAAGTATAATACCAATACACTATTTATATATCTTCATATTATTGTAGGCTATGTATTTCTCCTGTTTTTATATATGTCTCCAAGACTCCAAATCTTAAATCTAATAGGATCACATTTTCGAATGCCGTCTGTTCAAATAAAAATATTTTTAAGTATAAGTTATTTTAATATTTATGAATTTGAAAATGATCATAAAATAATAACAAAATATAATTGAATTAAGCTGATCAACTGCCGAACGTAAATAATAAGAATAATACCTACCTGTTACTTTTCAAAGGTGAGCAATTTAATGACAACGTTTTGATTAAATCGATGTTGTTAATTCATTTATTTTTATTCGAAATCATTATTGTGTATCTAAGTAGATAGTATTTTAGTAAATAAGTAATAAGTTAGTCGAAAATATCATGTTGATGCATATCTATATCTGTAGTTAAAAGTAAATTAATTATTTTTTTATCTGGCCACGCTATAGGTAATAGTTGGTAGTATTTGTTGGT
The DNA here is from genome assembly GCF_019925205.1 of Metopolophium dirhodum. Lineage (NCBI taxonomy): Eukaryota > Metazoa > Arthropoda > Insecta > Hemiptera > Aphididae > Metopolophium > Metopolophium dirhodum. The sequence continues at coordinate 54,845,202 of NC_083560.1, read as the reverse complement.
TTTATCCCAGTGTTCTACAGTTATAGAGGATTTCGAAACGGTTATCTAAAACGTTTACCCTTGGAAGGCCAGTGGCCAGTGGGAAATCATTTTCAGCATAGTATTTCTATCCAAGTGTATATAATATTTAAATATTTAATTTTTTAATTTTTATTTATTCTCCAACAAGATAAGAGGCTCCACTGAACACGTTCGTGTGAGGGCCCATGAGTTCACAATTTGAAATATAAATATTAAATTCATTAAATTAAATAATTAAAATTTGTAATATACATTTCTCACATAACTATAATATTAATATATAAGTAAATATATATTTTCTTCTCTTTGTTTATATAATATAATGTTATAATATAGTGTTATGTAAAAAATTGTGTAGTTAAATTAAACAATATAATATGGTAATATAAAACTAAAATTAACGATAGTTACTAAAGTCTTACAACTAATATGATAAATAATGCAGTAATCCTATATACCTATGTTTGTTATGAGTCTGTCTATATTTTGTTCTTGTAATAGCCAAAGTGTAATTTTTTTTTTTAGAATCTTAAAAAGTTGCTGTGTATAATTTCTAATGGTAGTATATTGTAAATTTTTGGACCAATATAAGAGTATGTGAATTGTGTTAGTTTTTTGTGCATAGTTTGTACTTTGATATAAGATATTTTTCTAGAATTATGACCGTGTTCAGTTTCAAAAGTAAGGTTATTCTTAACTATGTAAAGTACTGACGCTTTATAAAATATTTTTTTTTATTGGTAGTACATTTATATCATAGTATAAATATTTTGTGTGTTATCTTGAGTCTTTTTTTAGGATAATTTTAGTATTTTATTAAGTATTTTTTTTTAATGGATCTATAGTTGTATCATACGTACCTCCCCATATAGAAATACCATTAAGTTCTTAGATATCTGTCAATTTTTTAAATGTATACATAAGTTTTCTTAATTTATTTGTTAAACATTTTATGTGGTAATTTCATTTAAGATTATGACACATTTCTATACCTAAATATTCACAGTTTTTAACTATTTTTACAAAGGTCTGACATGTACATATATTTTGATTTAAACAGTCATTCTCATGTATACATAGATTTGTTTTATTTGGTTGATTCGAATTAACTATATAGTGTGGTAATATGTAGGTTTTTTCTAAGTTTAGGATTAAATTATTTTTCACATAGCCATTTTTGTATTTTACTTTTGTCGGATTGAACACTAGCAAATACTTCATCCCAAGATTGGCCTTCAGCAAAAAGTACTGTATCATCTGCGTAGCAAACTAGTTTTCTGTGTGTATTCAAGTAATTAATTTAGTTTATATGTATATTAAACAGTGTAGGCGATAGAGTTGTCCCTTGAGGTACACCACATATTATTGAAGTTTCTTCGCTTAATTCATTGTTTATTCGAACGTGTTGTTTTCTATTTTATAATATGAACTTAATAAATTCTGAGCCATTCCATTGATACCAAGTGTGTTAACATTTTGTAGTAATAGTTTATGATCAATAGTTTCAAATGCTTTTGCTAGATCCAAGTAAACAAGTGCATATTTTTTTATTTTCGAAAGAATTATAAATATAATAGCTTGATACTCTTGAAATTACGTCTTGTTCAGTACTTTTACCAGATCTAAAACCGAATTGGGTACACGATAGAAGGTTATTACTTTTAAGGTAATCATGGACTAATAATTTTTTAATAATTTTTCCAAAAGATTTGGCAATATTTGATATTTGTGAGATTGGGAGATAATTTTCAATGTTAGATTTGTCACTTTTTTTGTGTATTGGTGTTATTACTGAAATTCTAAAGCATTCCGGAATAGTAGATGTTGCTTTAGCTAAATTGAAAATGTGTGATAGTGGTTTAACCAATGAATGTATATTTAATTTGAGCATTCTTACTGAGATTCCATTTAATCCTGGAGAAGAATCATTTTTTAAAGCCTTTATTGCTTTTATAATTTCTTCATCATCAATTACGCCAAATATATTAAATAACATGTCTGTAGTATTTGAGGTTAGTTGTTCAGTATATGTACATTCTATGTTATGAATATTTTATCTCGTGAGTTTTATTTGGTTGTACATGTTTTGTGTTGCATTTGTAAAGTAGGTACTCATTAAAATAGTTCGATATTTTTTTTTTCTTTTCATTTATCTGCGGAGTGCAGTTTTTCACCAAATTTGTTATCAATAGTTTGAATAAAGGAATTTGTTTTAGAACGGTTTGTCTCGTTTTTAATAATTTTCCAATTTAGTTTTGAGTCATTTCTGGCTTTTTCTAGTTCAGTGTTACTTTGTTTTTTTTTTTTTAATTCATTATAACTACTTATAAACAGTACAAAATAATAATTTAATTGTTCGTAGACTCATAGTCTAGTGGACTAAGGCGTTGGCCGTTGGGTTAAGAGTTTGTTAAATTTAAATTTAGTGTAAGTAAGTATGTTAATGATACACCTGATGTAATGGTCAACTAGCCATGAGTATTAATAATCACTTTTAACTTTTGTAATGTGATCAAACTATTATCATCTGCTTATACATTATAGTATATATTTAACTTTTTTCTGGATTTTATTTTAGTTGTGATTTTACTGTTAACCTAACTATGTTGTATTATTTTTATTTTTATCCACAACAAACCAAAAGTAAATAAATAAAAAATGTACCATATATTTCAAAGTTAAAAAACAACCAATACGTCAACACCATCTTACATTGCAAAAACTTAGTCGATCAACTAGGTTAAAGTCGAACCAAAATATTTTCATCTTTAATTTGATAATTAATCAATATTGCTCACTTCATGGACACCAAAATAGCCAAATCAATTTTAAGCATAAAACCACAAAATAGATAAAACATTTATATTGGATGCCTTGTGAAACAACCTTTATCGGTTGTTCTTTTATTCAAGTGTAACGTGACAAAACAAGATCTAGTACATCTAGTAACGCAATGGAATAAGTTTATATATTTTATAATACTTTTCAAACAATATTTGGTTCTTTAACTTCTGTTCATCAATTAAAACGTATAAAATGGGACAATAATTTTTATTAAAACTTTTTAATAATACTGAAACAAGATGATACGAATTTACCCCATATATTTAATGATCATTCGTCTGAATATATGGATTTCTCAGAATTTTGGAAAATGTATGCTGTAATCACAGTGCTTATTGTCGATAAAATATGGAAAATTAATGAAGGAAGATATAGATGTGGTTTTCATACATTTATTAAAATAAAATAATTTGAAGTATATATATATAACGTAACGCTGTTCTTGTCTACATAGTGATATCAGGAATCATACGACACAGTTATATTGTATTTATAATTTACAATGAGTAAAGAAAAAGTATTGTTAGTGCCAAACGACACTATCAGATCATTTGTAAAAATCCTGACACTTGAAGACTTCATGAAACAAAACAAATCTCCTCTCACTCAATAAATTAAAAATTCAGGTTTCAATCATACTACTGAAATCAGTACAATGGCTTCTCCGAAAGAACACTTTCTTAGAAAACCACTGAGATAATAATTGCCTCATACCAACCCAAACTCATCATTCTCATTTTTCACTTCCATCTCTCTGAAAGAAGTATTAAGCTTGATACAGAGTTCTCTAACAAAGCAAAGCAAGCGGAGAATAATCACTTTAAGACCAATTTACTTCACAGACAAAATTTAAATGACAGGCCAAAAAATCCGGAAAACACCTCAAACGGGAAGAAAAAGGCAAAAGTCCGACATTAGGCCACAGGCCGTTATCCATAGCAATAGCAAAGCAATAATATATATTACAATAATCCAATTCACTTCCATTTCTTCAACAGTCTTGAACCACTCACTAAACAACGAACACCGAAGACCCGAAGGAACATTTGAAGCCGATAAAACATGCCAGTAACAAGCTACCAGAACGGGCCGGTACGATCCTGTGCGCAACTCATTTTGAGCATCGTCACAATCGATCTTACGGTCTAATCAACGACGCCGGACCACGGCATACCAGAGCTGAACCAACGATCATCAAACAGCGTCGACCGATACGATCCTGTGTGCGACTCCCAGAGTATCACCACTATTTTTCGTACAGATCTAATCAACACCTGAACTACGGCACAAGAGCCGAACCTCAGCGCCACCTGGGAACCGTATCACCAGACCAAGTAGTCTGCGTGGACGAATCGCCACGGGTTGCCTAACCTCATTTTGACATGAAGCTATATATATAGGTGGTAACCTCTTGTTATATCTGACGTCAAAGAATGGTGTAAGCCAGAACTCCGACGCGCTATCAATAGCACCGTGAGATATAAGGAGATAACCCGTTGATTCCGACTGTAAAAATGGTGAAACATTTTATATATATATCGTGGTGAAACATCTTCAAGACGCGGACAACCAACGACCGGAAACAAGAACCATTTCATTGGGACACAAATTCAATCAAAGAACACGATCCTGGACCACCAAATCCTGGGGTAAATATAAACTGTTCTCTTCAGGACAATAGATTACAAATCAAGTTCACCCCCACGCGCGCCTGATTAGGCCACTCTATTCCTGGACGGAGGTTGCGATCAGACGCCACTTATTTGAGCGGGTCTAACTCAATATTGAATCTACCTGTTCCATCCATCATTGTATTGAAATATTTGTGACATCATCCTTTTATAATGTACAAATATTTACGGAGGTCTTGTTGCCGGACCTCCAATATATGTTGCATCTGACGACATAACTCCTTCCCCAATTGTATGTAACAAAGAATAACTTTTATAAAAATAAAGAAATATTTTATATGCAGCGTATTCATACTTTTAACAAACAGAGGCATACTATCATTGCATGTACCGTTTCACTATTTCCGTGATGCATTTAAACCAATAATTGAGTTCACGTAGTGAACCAACTGGTGCCTACCTAATATACTTGTGTTATATAAAAAAAATAAAACTTTTTCAAGCCTAATATAGTATTTGTTCACCTGATCAAGGCAATTTATCTCACCCCTATTATTTTCATATAAACTGACATGGTAAAGTCAGGTATATTATACTTTTATAGTATATTTTATACTTCGTAATATTATACGAATCAGAATGTGATTGTCTTTCGAGTTTAAAAGGTATCTGCTGTAACTACAACTCACGGAGTGCATAAATTCCGTAAAAGCAAGCATATAGTCAAAGTAATAAGTAAATATCATGCTGCTATCGCTGCTGTGCTTTTAGAAAGCTACGAGCTCGTTTCCCGTTTGTGTGATATATATATTAGGTGTGGGTGTGGGTGTGTGTGTGTGTGTGTAGCTGACAAAACCTACAGACTGATTATTATAGTACGTTCAGGTATCCTGATTTTATAGAATTACGAACTAAAGTATATCAGAGGATGTTGTTATAACGGTCGCCAAGGATAATTTCTGGAGTAAATAGACAATGGGCCCCTCTGTGGATCCAATCACGTCCAGTCCGTTTATGTAAAAAACACGAAGACTGGAATCATGGATCATTGAAAAACTAGTTGACTCAATTATTGGAGAGACTAATCGCGTTGATGTTATGATTCTAGTAATAATATCATCAGGAAGGATATAAAATAATATTTCTAAGATATACATCTACAGCTACCTGTCTATAATTTTTAACTTAAACATACCACACACATGCATAATTATTAATTATTTTTAATATGTATGGCGATGGTACAAGTTTTCAGTGTGTAACAGAATTAACTAACTGCAGTGTAATGACATTTGCATTAATCAGTATTAGTTTTAAATATTATAATATTACAATCAACGGTTACCACATCTATCTAAATCTATATAATATTATAAATTAAAAATGGACGTTGGTCTGCCTGTCTGTAATTAATAGACTCATAAACTACCTAATGAATAATTGTCAATGAAATGTATATCAATAGATTCCTTGAGACTCGGATGGTGGTTATAGCTGATTTTTTTTAATTTCCATAGGTTGATTAAGGAATGGTTCACCATCACACGTGAATTCAGTTTTTGGCTCACGAAAAAAAATGTACATTATATTTTGTTTATTCATATCTGGGTTCCCGTTGGTTATACATATTATATAACTATTAATATAATTAGTAGCATATAGAAATATTAATAGCATATACATTTTTTTAGATTCTAAATGGAGCAAAGAAGCTAGTGGTTTTACAATAGTTTTAATTTTTTTTTTTTTATCCTGTATACAAACTTTCTACTAGAAGGAGTGCTTCGATATCTACCACATCTTCTAGAAAATTGGATCAAGATGGTACTTTAGAGAGATCATTTTTCGATTTTATCAATAGTTATTTAGTACCACAGGAAAAACCACTGAAAAATTACGAAAAACCGCTAAAAATGGTATTTTAATTTCTAACGCTTTGTTTTTCACCATAGAAACGAATAAAAATTATAATTTTATAAAATTAATTAAACTTACATGATATAATAAATAATAACAATATAATATATCCAGACTGACAAACCGTCTCCGCTCAGAATCGTTTTTCTTATACAATGATATTATATCATTGAATTCAAGTTTAATACAATCCATTATACAATGACCCACTTGTAATCTACTGTACAGCAGAACGACATCCATTTACCCGCATTTTCATAAACATATTTATGAGAAAAAACATTTTTGGCACAGCTATAGTACAAGTGTACAACTACTAATATACAAATTAAAAAAAAAATTCATTAAAAAATCTTTAAGATTAAATGATATGTATTAATAATATAACTATATTATATTCGGTCAATAATATTGTTATACTACATCCATCATTTGATTCTGTTACACACTATATTATGTATATGCATGTGCACCAAATATATATATATATAACATTATAAGGGCTCGCGACGAGCTATTCACGGGCAATACGGCATGGAGACGCGGCCAACTTTGCGACTCACCCCTAATATATATATATATAAATAAATATATATATATATGTTATTTGTATATTATGTACGTTTCCTATATTATTATGCTCTGATTGGAGTAAATACCTAGCCGGAGGACGCGTCGGCGGCTGGAATTTCATTAAATCCCTTTTCGGCGGCGAGCATAAAACGTTTCACTTTTGCATCGACCCGAGTAATAATCGTTGTGCGCCAGCCAGCTCGCAGCAACATTCCGCCGATGATGAGCTCAGAGAATTTTAATACGCCACCGACCACTCTTTGCCAGAGTGCCGTTTCGGCGGGGTACCAAAGGGTTTCGTTTCCGCCGTTCGGACGTATCCCGGCCACTTTTGGCCAGACGCAAATATATGACTTCGTCGTCGGACTCCGCCGAGGGTCAGGGCCCATCGTAATCATCGTTGTTTGTTACGCTAAAAACTTTTGTCGGAAACCGTTGTAAACCTACTTATTATAATATAAAATACGTATATGATGATTACACATATGCTATATGGGCACAACGTTCAAAAACCAACGTCCGACCGGAAATGTAAACATCGACAACATAATATTATTATTATTATTATTATTATTATTATTATTATTATTATTATGATTAGTACCTATTATATTATTATTTTCGTTTCATCAAAAACACGAAGAAATCTGTTTATATTTTGGTTGTGAATTTTAAGTCCGATATTTTAGGTAGACGCGCACCTTTTTACAAAATGATTATAATATATGACCATTGACCATTTTCCATACAAGATACAAGTTTCAAAATAATTTGAATCTTTTAGATTATGAGTGGAACGATGAATGTATTGATTTTACAATAATGTGTGTTTTTTTAGATTCTGAGCAAAACGATGAATGTATTGATTTTATAATGATGTGTGGTTTTTTTTTATTTTTTTATTTATGTGTCTGTCATCACCTTTTAGGACAGTAAAATTTCTTCAAAAGTAAACAATTCCCAGTAGTTTTCAAAAGCGACGCAAAAAACAAGAGAAAAAAAATAATATCAATAAAATTTTATTTGTTAGTTAAAAAAGTTTGAAAATTTAATAGAAGGCTCCTAGGTTATTGTTTCAAAGGCAGATAAAAAAAATTAGAAATCCATCGTCACAATTTTTTTTTATAAGCATTTAAAGTTTAAATATTGGCAAAATATGTAAAAATGACGAAACCTTGCAAATTATTTTGAGTTAGAAATTCATTAAAAATGTTCTTTTTAAATCTAAGGTATGAAAATTTAATACAAGATTCCTCATAAGTTTGTCTACCTTTATCAAAAAAAAATGTCTACAAGAAAGTCAAATTAAATTTTTATGAGCGTTTGAAATTCATATTTTTACAACATTTGATATTCGCTCGATTTCTCATGTAACGATTTTCTTATTTTGTTGTAATTAAAAAACGAATGACTGTAGATGCTTGAAAATTTCACTGAATGTTTATATTAGCATTTTCTATACACGATAAAATTTATAAAATAATTTGACTCTTTTTGAGCAGTTTATGGACAAAGTCAGTTTTAAATTTTTTTTAGATATTTTTTATAAATATAAATAAAATTGTATTTGTTGAAAAAGCGTGACAATTTAATGCAAGGCTCCTGATATAATGTTACAATAGCAGTTGAAAAATATTAAAAATACAAAAGCACAATTTTTTTTATAAGCATTTAAAGTTCAAATTTTGACAAAATTTAATAATTATTTTGTAGTTGAAAATTTATAAAATATTCAACTTTTATAGCTAAGGATTGAAAATTTAAAACAAAGATCCACATAAATAGGTTATATATAAATTATTTTATTCACAATAATATCATCAAATATACTTGGTAATATCATAGGCTGACTGATCGTTTTCGCTCAGAATCGTTTTTCTTATACAATGATATTATATCATTGAATTCAAATTTAACACCATCCATTACAGTGACCCACTTTTCACCCACTGTACAGCAGAGCGACATCCACTTACCTACCTTCTTTTTCTTGTATATGACAGATACAATTTGTATGCATGACAAAAGGTTTTTCCAACTTCTAACTTTACAATTTTAGATTCTGAGCGGAGCGCTGAATGTATTGATTTTACAATGATCTGTGTTTTTTTTTTGTGTCCGTCAGTAAAACTACTTTGACTTTCTTCGACAGTATCTTCTTCGATGGGAAAGTAAATCTAGTTGGTGCATTCGGGAGGTCAAATTTTAAAATGTTCAATAGTTTTCAAAAGCATCGGGAAAAACTACATAAAATTAAGGAAATACGGGAATTTTTACGCGAAATCGATTTTGGTTTTTGGTGTAACTCTAAAACAAATGAACATATATACATGACATTTTCACTGATTGTTTATATTTGCATTTTCAATACACAATAACATTTTCAAAATATTTTGATTTATTTTGAACTGTTTAGGAACATTTTCAGTTTTCAATTTTATTAGTCTTTTTTTATTGCTTTGTCAAAGAGTTTGAAAATTTAATACTATGTCTCTGATAACTTGTTCTTAAATCAATCAAAAAATAGTGAAAATACATAGTGGCAATCTTCTTTAGTACTCTTTGTACTGTGGTGTAGTATGCAAGTAAAAACCGATAAAGTGACAACACACTATTTTATCATAATTTCACTTACTCAGAAATAAGATTTAATTTATCAATAAATTATTGTCTTATAATTTTATGTTTGAAATACCTACCACCCACCTAGTTAATTTTTTGTGTATATAATAATAGTACCTATATAATTTATTGGTAATCATTTATGTGTAATTTATAATTTTTAATTGTTTTTATTTTCTAGTTATAAAATTGTTATTTATCTTAGAACTGTTGTTAAATGTAATTATGATGTTATTTGTAAAAAATGTGTAAATTATTTAAATTAATATTCACAACCAATACAATTATTTTTTTATTCATCACAAATATATTATTTGTTATAACATAGTTCATACAAATACTAAAACGAGTATAAATTAACCTTTAAAGTCTACTGATTTAAAAAAAAAACACTACCTTGATATCACGCTCAACTGACCATTTTTGAAACCATAATATTCGATAAACATTGACACGTTCATATTAGGTATACAGTCCCTAGTATGATGGATTACCAAATATTTTTAACTTGACAATATTTTTGAAGTCCAAAATACACAAGTTTTATATTAAATATTTTAAATAGAAAATTTAAAACTACTTTACGAAGATAAGTATTGTAATGTAATATTTATTAATTCAAATGAAAATTTATCAATTTAGTATTCAGAAATAGCTATGTACCTCACAAAATTAACACATCAACAGTGCTACCATAGCTTAATATGATTTATCCTATTTGAATATGGTCCTTGGGTCATAGGTCTTTGATCAATCCGGTCAGTGTGGCATGTGTGTCCGTTTGTGAACCGTCAAATTTCTACTATGACTGAAGGATTTATCACATACATCGCACGCGTATGGTCTTTTGCCAGTGTGTATGCGTCGATGTGTCGTCAAATGGCCACTTTCACTGAACGTCTTGTCGCACACATCGCAAGCGTACGGTTTTTCGCCAGTATGTGTACGTCGATGTGTCGTCAAATGCCCACTTTCACTGAACAACTTGTCGCACACATCGCACGCGTATGGTCTTTCGCCAGTGTGTATGCGTCGATGTGTCGTCAAATGGCCACTTTCACTGAACGTTTTGTCGCACACATCGCACGCGTATGGTCTTTCGCCAGTGTGTATGCGTCGATGTGTCGTCAAATGGCCACTTTCACTGAACGTTTTGTCGCACACATCGCAAGCGTACGGTTTTTCGCCAGTGTGTGTACGTCGATGTGTCATCTAATGGCCACTTTCACTGTACGACTTGTCACATACAACGCAAAGGTAAAGTTTCTTCTCCATTTTCCTCTAGTATGTTGACGGCTTGCTTCTATTGGTAAAGAATTGATTTATTACGTAATGGTTTTTCGTTCAATTATTTGGTTACTATAATGTTCTATTTATAATCGATTAGAATTGACTGACTTCATCTTATTTTAAGCCAGTATCTATTTATTTTATTACTTTTTAAACTTAAAATATAGCGTAATATTATATTATAATACAACAATTTTTATAAAATCATTTATCTATTTTAAATTTTAAAATAATAACATTTTACCCAGGAATGAACTCTTAGACTTTAATAATAAACCGTATGACTGCAAAGGCATAACCACTACCTGCCGGTAATCTGTTATATTATTTGGTGGCAGCACAGCCTCGGCGGACCGATTATCCATTTTTTTTTTTTTTTTGGAAGAATATACTAGATATAGTATAAATATCTTTTCGACTTATTTAAACTCATATAGCTTATTCCTCCTACTCACGATGTCGATAATATAATAATATTATAATATTATGTACAATGTACATCGTGCTCCTAATTTCTATACTCCTTTTTGTAGTCAGTACTGTGGTAGTTCTTAATATAGGATATTATGGTATTTTGGGCAAATTTTAGTACTTGTAATAAATTAGCGCAACTTATATAGGTACCTACATTAAAGTTTGTATGTAATTTGCACCACATCTAAATAGTATTTTTAGTAATCTACACCACATATTCATTTTTAATTATTGGAGTTTACCCTAAATATTAACCAAGCTCACATCAGTTATATCACATAAAACGAGAATTAAAAGGATGGGTTGCATAGTTTTATTGTCTCCGTCTTAGAAACGTAAGACATAGCAAATATTCAATCACTTGTTTTAATAGTGTGCCGTTAGTTTTTATATTAGAGTGAATTGTCCTATTATAATTATCATTTGTAAGAACATTATCTGTGCTTAAGCTTCTTTGATTTTTCAATATTTTTATTTTCAAGCAAGAGATGGGCATGTGAAATATCTCAAATTAAAAATGCTCATATCACGCTTAAAACATTTAAATATCGAATAAATGCCAACGCTTAAGCACATATAATATACTTACCTAAAAGTTTGATAATAGATTAATTTACTTAATTCAAAACAAACGACAAAAAAATCAAATAAAAACAATAATGCGCACTTTGTTAATTTTCATCGGTACAACCAATTAAGAAGTGATCTTTACGCTTAAATTTCATCAGAAAAAATATTAACGCATAAGTTATCGTATACAATTTTTAAACGCGGATATGATATATATGTTAAGGTGAATGACGACATTTGGTGAATGTTGACATTCACCGGTGAATGTTGACATTCACTGCTGTTTTTGGTGAATGTCAACATTTTGAATGGATATTAAAAATTTGCCAACAGTCACCGGTGAATGTTAACATTCGCAACGATTATCGGTGAGTGTTGACATTCACAATTGAGTTTTGGTGAATGTTAGACATTTTTAGTTAAAATTGGAGTATAGACGTTATCGTGTCATACGTTAAGATAGTAAATGTTTATAGATATGATATTGTTCACACAATATTTAATCGAACGGTGTTTAATGATCTATATAATATTATCCTAGACATTTAGGCATTTAACGTTACGGTATGTGTCTGTCTGCCTGTATCCACTACCTATCTATCTCTCTCTCAAACACACCAAGCTTATAGTTTAAGGGGAAAGTCTAACCTAACTTATGGTTAATTAATTTGTAAAAATTATTTTATCACTAGGTATTCATCTTTTTTTACAACATGTTAACATTCACCAAAAACAGATGGTGCATGTCAACATTCACCAGTGAATGTCTACATCTAAGAAAAAATTGACATTCACCAGAAATTTCGGTGAATGTGACATTCACCGGTGAATGTCAACATTCACCAAATGTCGTCATTCACCTTAACATATATAAAAAACATCCACTCCTCTTTTACATCAGACTAATTGTATATGATTTACATGAACTACTATGTACACAATACGCGAATAACCATAATAATATGTGCGAGGCTTCAAAACTGCAATACCGTGTTATAAATAGGGTTTGTTGTGAAGTTATTGGTTTACAGACTTGCCCATGAACTGAGGTACACTCAATCCGAAACACACAGATCGCTGATTTTATAACTGTTCATTTTTTCCCACTCGAAGTCGAGTACAATACTTTATACAGCTAATATAATATTATACACGATAATGTTATCATTAAACACATTATCAACACGTACAAATTGAATGTGTACTCAATATAAATTATTATAACCATGAACCCAAATAAAAATACAAATATAACACCTACGCAACAAAAATATATTAATAATAAATAAACATCAAACTACCGTTGAATGCAATTGTTTTGTTTCCACGTTACCTATTCTTTTTATCATTCCAAAGTCGTTAAATCGAATGTTTCGTGCACGACAAATTGAAATTTTCACGAACATTATATTATAATTGGGTGAATTTTCATGGTGTTTCCTATTGTAGTTCCATGTTTAATGTATAAGGAATAACAACTGCACTGCACTTTTAGAACAAGTTATATAAAATGTAGGTATTATATCGCGCATTAGCACCAATGGGACTGTCGTATAAATCTATAAAATGTGAATGACCTTGACATCACCTATTCCGAAATTGTTTCTAAAATTTTCCAATACAAGCTCCTATATTGTTGCACGTTGTTGTAGAAATTCTACAATTGTTTTCTAATAATTGACATTCAAATTACAAATATACTACATACGTATTGACTTTTAAACACATTATCACTAACAAAGTTAGTTTAAATTAACTTCCTCTTAAGTCATAAGCTAAAATGTATTGTACTAAAACCTGATGAGAATCTATACTTTTCGTGATATTTTTTTTACTAAACAAATGGACTTCTCTTTTATAATATATAATATAGATTATTCTTATACTAAAACTATGTGACAAAGTTAAATATTTAGATACCTCATCAAATATAAGATAATAAAGATAATATTTCTTTAGCATACTCCTATGTGGTACAAGCCACAAGGCAATTATAGGGGTTTGTGGTATCCAATTTAGTATTTGAACAAAACAGAGATCATTTTAAAAAAAAACAATTTTTCACTTAGCCCAAAAAATATTCCGCAGTTATAGATTGAGAACTAATATTACACAATTTATTACTAATTTATAATTTGCCATTGCGTGTATTTGAAAACATCATTTTACTTTTTTATAGTCACCGTAAAAATATTTTCGCCCCCTAACATAAGAAAGGGTGCGATATTTCCCTGCCGAACCACCCCTTAAAAACGGCTCTGTATACACGAATCTATTCATAGGTGGAACTTTGATCTTTTTACGCCTGGAAATAATGTTAAAATTACGTCCAATCATAGGCCAAGAAAACAGAAATACCCTCCCTACAATTGTTTTCTAATAATAAGCATAATTAGCACAATTAAATGTTTTTATTCAAATATTTAGTAAGTAGGTAATCATTGGCGAATATGTTGGTTACACCAAAAAATAATATTTTCAATTTTGTATCAACTTCCAATTATATTAAAATGCTGTATGGAATTTTATTTTAAAGTAAACCTATCACTTATTAAACTTCTTTGTAAACATAATACTTATATAGAAAAACGGTTTAATACCTAATTATCTGTGCACATAACTCAATATATAAAATTGGATCCCTATTTCCCTTGGTCATCGCATCACACGTGAACGGTTGGACCGATTTCGCTAATTATTTTTTTGTTGTGTTCGTAATTGTCAGGACAAGGTTCTTATGAAAGAACATTTTAGGAAAATTAGAAAAGGAGAAAAGTAGGAAATACGGATGCCAAAAATACAACAGTAGCTCCAGCTGTCCAGAAAAAAATAAACTAAATAATAAAAAATGTATTGTTTCAGATTAAAATTAAAACAATGTATTATATTATATTGGTTGCTATTGATTAATCGGGCATGTTTGTTGATTTGTTTTATTATTTTTCGTCAATAAATATATATACATGTATATATATAAATGAATGCTCGAGTGTAGATTAGACATCTGGGAAAAATATAGGCTAATTTAAAAAAGGTTAAATTTGGTTTTTTTTATTCATCGGATTTTAGTACGGTTAGGTTAGATTAGGATTTTGTATTAATTTATTATATTAATTCATCGTAGGTGGAATTAAGTAAAAACGACAAACTTGGTATAACTTTGATACTCTAGACTCTAGAAACTCTAAAAAGACAAAATACTACATTCATGATTTATCATTGTGGTAATTTCTACTATTTTCGCTATGTGATGTAGTAATTAATAAAATAATGACGATTATTGTTTCACGCTGTACCTATGTATGGTTTTATACTTTTTCTTTCCTTCAAATGTGGCGATCACCATATGATAAACAATTTATGTGAAACAAAAATAGTGTTCTAACTTCTAACACCAAACGCTAAAGACTAAACATAGACTGATAAAAAATTATGCCCAGTAATCACCCTACCTCCCCTAGTTCTACCTCTGATGTATTGTATTGTCATCACAGACATGAATATAAGATAATATAATATAATATAATATAAGCACGTATTTCCTATGTATATAATATAATGTAAGAAAGATTCAATTGATCGGATGATGAAATGTCTTTCATTCAAGTAATTATAATTGTCTACTCTAATATTATATTTGGCTTAAAACTGTATAATCTAGCTTATTGAGTATCTCAATGTCACTATTGTATATGTTATTTATTATGTCCTGTACATTGGGCTATTCCCGTTAAATAATATTATTTATACTGAGTATTTATTTTGTCCAAGTGGCAAAATCCGAACCATTTGTTATTTCTTAATGAACTACTTACTTATTGTGACCGTAAACTGTATAACCTATTCACCATTTCTCCTCCTGTTTTTTTGTATCATATGACTCGGTTCTTTAACAATCACTTCATAGTATATTATAGGCATTTAAAGAATGCCAAAGAATTTAAAAATACAATTTATTATATTATGGATTTAATGAATATACATTTTTCCAAGTCTTATGCCAATATACAACGTAATGCATATTAACAACATAACAAGGTAATAAAACTGTGAAGTGTGTTAACAGTGTATAGTGCACGGTATTAAATTTTTTATTTATTTATTATACACACAACACTGAACGCATTAACGTATAAGCGTGTATTATAATATATTGTGGGTAGGTGTACATTTGGGTAAATCTATTATATCATTACGTTTCCCGGGTACAGATACAGAGCTGATAATAAGGATTATAACCCTAATGAAAAAAGTCATAAGAATGTAATTTATAAAATACAATATATTAATGGACGCGCATAATTAAAGGGAAAAGTGCCTAACTATATAATATTATAAAAGCGGCGGGTGCGCTTTATCGGGCAGCAACGTGGGACACGGCTATATTATAACACACTTAGCAATGAGTTGTTTATGCGTGAAACTACTACCGGAATCAAGTATGTACCCGACGAACAATATTTTTGATGACATCAAGAGCTAATAATAATAAAGTATCAAGCATAGGACCTCGTAAATTTGTAACGCGATAATAGTTAATATTTTATGTAGGTATATTAAGGGTTATTCCGCCGTAGCTTATCACCGACGACGAAAAGCGAAAGAAAAAAATACAGTAGGTAATAATATTGAAAAGTCAGCTGTTTTATACTTTTATATATAGGACGCGTGTATAATGTCATTTTCTGATCGGAAAAATTGTCACTTGCGCTTTGATTTTTCGTAAAACTGAGTTGGTACAGTTAAATAAGACGACGAGCTCTATTGAAACGTAGACTTGAAATTCGCGCGATTCGGTCGATATTACATTTATAATACAGATATAGTTTTGGTGTTTTGAAAGGGCTTTGAACCGATTTGATTACCTGAAAATGCCTATCTGTTGGATGGGAATACCACAAACACTTCGGATGCCTTTGAAGATGTTTGTACGCATTATATACCTACCCCGCGAATCGTAATGCTGGTCGATGCGAAACAGACATTTTTACACTGAAGGTGTGCCGGCGTTAATATTTAATAATAATTAATTTTGCAGACTTAAATTTTGTCCTCGCGTACTACAAAGGTCATTCACATAACATTGGTCTCCTAAATATGTGATCACATAAACATAATATTATAATAAGTAGTACGCGAGGATGAGGTTACAACCAGTGAATTACTGTGTACCTTACATCCCTTAAGTGTAAGCTCACCGGTGAGAATATGCGAGTTCAGAAATCGCGGTAGTCATGGTTTCTTCCTTTGATCTTTAAATTCTAAGGAAATTGGATGATCGCTTTCTGACTTTATATTCACATATATGATATAAATATAAAAATTCACAGTATAATATATTATGTAGGTATGTAATACAATTTACAATATAATATTATCTTTGTATATAAGTCTATTGTCTGCAACTTGATGGAAATTTTCAAAGTACCGGAGATAGTACTATAACAACTGAATCGATTAAAAAAAGGTTTTAATAAATTTAGTAATATGCGTAATAAATATGGTGTTGTGAGGATCGAATAATAATAATGTATTATCAATTATGTATAATGAGCTATAAATATCTAGCTCCCTAAAAACTCCTGAAAAACCCTAAGACCTAAAGTATCTATTTCCCAACTTAACCTCGTAAGTATAATAAATTATGTTAATACGTGTTAATTTATATTTTCATACCCCAGATTTTTAACCAAATTTAAGCCTATAGAACTTAAATGTGATGGTTATAAAACTATTTGTAAGGCACAATTTTTAAATTTTTTTTTTTTTAATAATAATTTTTTACTTAAGTTAGTTTTACAAAATTTTGGATCGAATGCTTATTTTTACTCTGTTTAAGTTCTGAGCGGAGCGAAAGAATGTATTTATTTTACAATGATATGTGTATTTTTTTTCTGTTTGTCATCAACATTATGGGTAGTAAAAATGGCCTGATTTAAGAGATCAGCATCTTTTCGAATAGAAAAGTGAATCTAGTTGGTACTTTTGGGGGGTGAAAATTGAAAATTCCAAATGGTTTTAGAAAATGTCAAGAAAAACAAGAAAAGACTGAAAAAAGTGGTAGGTACTTAATTTTTATGCAACACTAATTTTTTTAAAAAAAAAAAAACTATTTTATTTTTTTGGTGTAACTCAAAATCTAACGACGGCTTTGAAATTTTATAAATGGAAATATTTTGACTCTTTTAAGCTAGTTAGAACCTTGATATTTTTTTGGGTATTTGTAAATTTTTTAAATTACTCTCGATAAAACCTTTTTTATTTAATAAAAAAGCTTGAAAGTGTAATGCAAGGTTCCTTTATAAGTTTCATTAATGTAAGTTCAAAAATATTAAAGATACATAAGCACGATTTTTTTTTATATGCTTTTAAAGTACAAACTATTTTTCAGTTATAAATTTCATAAAAGGTTCCAGGTTTAACTGGGTACTTACTAATTTGAATAATTATGAGTATTACCTACATCTTTTTGAACACTTCATTATAACTTTAACGTTCAACTAACAATGGAATACTAAGGAATTATGCAAAACAATGATAAGTTATAATTTTCATAGTAGCTATTGTTTTATAAGTGGGTGTTATAGTATCCTAACTGTTACCACATCATGTTATAACTCAATAAAAAAGATTTAATCTTATCTGTAGATAATATTTTAGGTACTTATGCAATTATTTGTAATTATTATTGCGGGTTGAAAAAATCTAGCATCCCAGGACTAACATTTTCATAATTAAAATTGGTAGGTAGTTTGTGGAAAAAATTTCAAAATATATAGATACTATAGGTAGGAAATTGTATACATTCTATGTACATCAAACACTATCTTTAAGTGCACTTAATAAAGTTTTAATATTCAATTATTATTGTTCTTAAGAGTAATTGTATTTATGGACGGACACTACGTGGTTTCCTAATATACCTAAGACACACTTCTTAAACATCATAGACGCTGTTGACCTATCACATATACAATAATAATGTTTCTCGCAGAAATACATTTAATCTTGAAATTTGTTTTTGATAAATTGATAATAATAATTTTTATTTGTATAGAAATTATTTTCAATAGTCATTGGTATTTAATATTGACTTAATAATAAATAGTAATTAGTAGGTGCAATAAAATTAAGTAGTTATTTATTCAATGGCCGACGGTTATTATTTTGGACATATTACCTACAAATGCTCAAACTTTAGCAAGGTACTATACAATTTTAATATTAAATACATGTCGACAGTTAAACACTTATACTATATCGTTGTCGCTTAGGTTAGTACAAAATTTCACAATTTTTTTTTTTAATTATTGCATTCTTTTGCGCTGATCACTGAACCAATATTTTCACATTGCATGTCCTCATGCTCTCAGACATCAACGATATCGTTGAGAAAATTTTTTTTTAAAATCGACAATCAATCAATTTGTTTACTGTATTATTTACTGTTAACACATAATTTTAGTCAATAGTCATATTACATGCCACAACGTACAAGGAAGGAACTTATGTAACAAAACGAACAACAAGATCTAAAATTTTAAATTGGTATTGCGTACAAATTTAAAACTTCTATTCGGCATTTCCTATAAAATTACTTAGTATATTTTTTCTCAGGCAGTGAACGTATACATGGTACATGACATGATAGATTAGATTTATATTATATTAAGTGGTATTCGAAATCGTCAAAACCATAAAATAACAAAATATAGATAGATACCTAGGTACCAGTTGCGTGATTACGGGGGGGGGGGGGCGTCGTATCCCCCATCATGGTTTTTTTTAACTGGCAAATCATATTTATGTACTTGTTTAACTATATAAATATTATTATTTATATGTTCCATTGTACTAATATAGTTATTTTATAGAAGCAACAAATAAAAACTACCTAATAAACACTAATCACTATTGCAATATTACACAATTAATATATTGAAAAAAATACAGTTAAGCTCGAGTTTTAGGTTTTTTTTCGGAAACCTAGGTATTATACGTATATTTAAACCATTTAAGCACAATGGTACGAACATAATTTGTCGGTCGGACTTAGTTCCAAAGTAATATAATTTTTAAGTTCGAGATTTAGAGTATATTACTTATACGCAGATTATTCCACGAATCTACTTACATAGAAGATGCCGTTTGGCTCATAAGCGATTTTTGGAAATTTCTATATTTTAATAGTTTTAGCACAATGGTGCTATCAGAAGTTGTCGGTTGGACTTAGTTCCAAGGTTATAAGCTTTTAAAATCACAACTCTACGAATCTACTCGAAAAAATACATTCTAAAACTTTATTAAATAGTATGTAATTAAATCTTTAAGGGTAAATGTTTCAAGCCCCCCCTCCCCCCCCCCACCAAATTATGCCACTGCTAAGTAATTAAACATAGTACCTATTTATAATAATATTATAATACAAGTATATAATATAATATATATAATATTATTATAACTTTTAATTATAATTGTTACCTATCTGATTTTTTAGTCCTAAGCATAATATTGTTCATACCTTGATTAGCGATATCTACTTACAAGTGAGTTTTAAATGAAATAAAGTACATATTCAGCTTTATTTTATCGATTGTTAAATTAATCCTAGGTAACTATACCCACTATTACTTAAAAGTCAAAAAATTAAATAGATAAAATCATATTAATATGAACATTATTCAACAGATGTTTTTAATAATATATTACTAATGAAATCGATAAACGAAGATGATAATACATTCATAGTTAATACATACATAATAATATATTCGATTCAATTGTAGTAATATTTTTATATGAATACATAATAATAATTTGGTGACTAAAATTATTTTCCGACGTAGGTACTATCTTAAATAAAAAAAAAATAAATAATAATGTTTAGAAAAACATTTATAAATATTTTATTTTAATTATTCCACTAAATAAAATGAGTGGGTAAAACTACAATAACACTACAAAAATTAACATCATTTTTCAGAAAAAAATAATAGATTTCACTATTTTAGGTAATTACGATATTATACTATTAAAATACAATACTGATACACGTAAGTAAGAGATGAATGGTGATTAAAATGGAAAATAGTGTACTGTATATAGGTATCCAATATTGTTTTAGTATAATTATTTGTCTATAAATAGAAACGATAAATTTAGGTTTGTCCATGTTTCTTTACGTGTTTTATTAGATTTGAATGTTTTGCAGTTTATATGAAACCATTGGACCCGTTCAAAATATGTATTACATTTGTATGGATCTAAGCATTCGATTCGACAAATATTATTTTTATCTTAACTCGTTTGTTCGTTTGCATTTGCATAATATCAATTTTGTGCAAAATGAGTTATTTACATTAAAAAATGCAGAAAAAACTACGTATATTGTGCCAAAAGATATAAGTAAATTTGTATTATTGAATGTATTATTTCAATGCGGGTTTAGTGTTAACTCCATCTTTATGTGCTACAAGAGTTATGTCACGAATAGGTAGGTACATATATCTTCTGACACCGAACTCTTTGTGGTGCACGAGGAGTTAAGTTTGACTTAAATCTTTATGCACAGAATAATGTTGATCACTGTCAAAGATAAGTCAGCTGTTTAAAATAATAATACCATTATTACTGCCTTTGGACATGGTTGAAGATATTATCTACAACCATGGCACTGCTAAAATATGTTTGGTTATTAAAATAATAAAATATAATAGATAATGTTATCATTGACAATAATTTAATTATGGCCTATAATAGTTTAATACATTAATATAGTCATGATTAGAGTGTGATTTTTTCTAGAAGTTTCAAATTTTTATATCCTATTAATTTTATTATTATTATAATAATGTAATAATAATAACCTGTGTTTAGATCAAGGAAAATAGTTGCTCTTGTAAAACCCTCAAATACTAAAGGTAAGTAAAATATTTAATTAAAATTCATTTCCTAATACAATAAAATTGGTTTTATAGGTAAGTATTATAACAATTTATTATTCATTGTAATTTTTATAGATAATGTGGAAAAGGCAGAGTATGATTCACAAAAAGGTACCTAGCTATAACTTAACATTCTAAACATTAACTAAATGTTAACAAGAGTTAATTTTTCTTTAATTTAAGTTCAAAATTTGTCCAACTTTGAATTTATTTATGTTAATATTCTACTCAAACTATTTAACTATTTATATAACATGTTTTCAAAAAATGAATTATTGTATTAACTATTTATGTTCAAAATTTGCCCAACTTTGAATATTCTACTGAAACTATTTAACTATTTATATAATAATATGTTTTCAAATAATGAATTATTGTATTAACTATTTATGTTGATTATCTTCATTTAGTTTTACACTTTTATCAACACAATACATATTACATAATATTAAAATATATGTTTCACTTTTTGAATGTAATAGAAAAATCAAAGTCATATGTTGAAGAGTGGTTAGAAAATCATACATTTACCAGTGGTGATAACTTTAATATTGATGATGTTTATGCTGATATAAATATTTCATCACCTCTTGTTGACTATGTTGGAATTAAAAGTAAATGTTTATTTTAATCTATTAAAAAAAAAAAAAAACCATCAAGTTATACCTACTGTTATCTTATATCTCATCCAACTTAATTTATATGCTTAAAATATATAAGTAAGACATGTCACACTATTAGATTCAATTCTATTTTTAGATTTTATGGGTTTTTTTTTATCAATTTAACAAACTAGTGTTGGGAAATATCTAGATCAATTTATCAAAATACAAAAAGATTTATATATTTATTACAAATTTATATATTTAATAAATTTATTTATTTACATATTTATTATAGTTATCTAAATAATTTATTTTAGTACATTAAACAAATTTTAATATTATAAAATTATAAATATTTTTTATATTTTTATTTTATTTTATGTTTATTTTAAAATGTTTTAAATTATGTATTTTTTTTTTACCTAATACCTGAATCACTAAATATTATGAAAATAAAACATGCAATTTTCTGGAATTTATCTATATAAAAATGTATTTATATTTGTATGTTTATCTAGATACAATTTAGTACAAATATTATCTTTATCTTATAGATAAATTATTAGTTTTTTATTCCCAACACTGTTGATCACTGAATATTTGAGTTCTAATTTTTTTTTATAGTAAATAAAATTTCTGTATTTTAGATGTAGATATTGAAAATTAAAATACTCAATATGTTAAAGACAGTGCAAATGCAGCTCCTACATACACTGTTTTTGAACGTAAATCAAATAATGACAATCCTAGTTGTACGAATGTATACAATCATTATTTTATAAAGCATCCAGCCACAACACATATAAACGTTTTAGGGAATAATATAGGATTACCAGAAGTTGTAGAAGAAGTTGTAGAAAATGTAAATGTAAATGAAGTAGGATTACCAGAAGTTGTAGAAAATGTAAATGTAAATGAAATAGGATTACCAGAAGTTATAGAAAATGTAAATGTAAATGAAATAGAATTGCAAAATGAGAATAGTTCAAACTCTCGTCAAAATAGAGGACAAAAACGAACATTTAAAGATACAAGAAAAATAAGACAAGAGAGACGGCTCAAAAAAATATCTGGCCAGTCATACATTAATACTACAGGCAAACTTATACCAGAGAAAACATTGTCACCATTAACCAAATGCCGTAAGATGTGTGCTAATATAATATCTTTTGAAAAACAAAAGGAAACGTTTGAAAACAATTGGTCAATTAAAAATATATCTCAGCGTGAAACATATATAAGCAGTTTAATTGATGTGAGCAATAAAAGTACTCAAAGACGTCGACTAATAACCAGTTCCAAAAATCGGAAAATAACTGCTTTTTATCACATAGTTCTGGAAGGAACTAGAATAAATATATGTAAACAATGTTTTCAGAAAATATTTTCAATAACCAACAAGTTTTTAGAAGTTATGATTAAGAAAAAAAAATAATGCTTTAGGACTAGCACCACTAGATAAGAGAGGCCTTTCTAGTCCAAAATCAAAAGTTACTGAAGATGTAAAAGAAGCAGTTAAAGCTAATTTATTGTCAATTCCTAGTTATGAAAGCCATTATACCCGAAAAAATTCTTCTAGGAAATACCTGCCATCTCATTAGTGTTTAACTGACTTATATATAGACTATACATTAAAAAATCCAAATATAAAAGCCAATAGAAAATTCTATGAAAAACAGTTCCATGACTTAAACTTGTCGATAAAACAGCTGAATAAAGATACATGTATGACGTGTGACAGATTGACAATGGCGAACAAAATCAATTTTCAAGAGAATATTTCCAATGAACTTAAAGAATATCATAATCAAGCTGATTTAGCTTATGCCATGAAATCCAAAGACAAAGAATTGTCAAAAAATGATGATAAGTTACATACAATAACCTTTGATATGCAGCAATGTTTGCCAACTCCAGTAATATCCAGTTCTTTAGCATTTTACAAGCGTCAACTCTGGACGTACAACTTGACAATTCACGATTGTGACAATGGCCAAGGACATGGTTTTTTGTGGAATGAAACAGTAGGAAATAGAGGTGCAAATGATGTAGGATCGTGTGTTTATAAGTATTTATTAAATTTACCTTCAAATATATACTTTGCATGTTGTTAAAAGTTAATATATTATTTTATACTTCAACATTCTGTTTTTGGTGACATAACCCTTTCATCACGTTTAATCACATCGTGAAATCAGTGCAAAAAGAGTTAAGTCAGTTTTTTTTAAGTTTGTACAATATTAGGACTTAAAACAAATTTTAAGCAATACAAAAGTTCATTTTGTAGTACAGAACTTATAGATTTTAATGGTGTCATGAACTACGTTAACTGTTGAATACCTGATCTTGCATATTTAATTTAACTTTGTTTTTGCTCTCCTGAAAAATTTGATTTTAATGACTTAACCCCTTTTTCACACGCAACCGCGAAGTGTTTTGCCATTAAGACAATTGTGTATGCAAATTATTGTTTGTATGGTTTTTTAATACATTTTTTAGATGCTGCGTGTATGACTTTCTTAAATCTGTATATTATATATGTCATATAATAGAAAGAACGGTCGAACTCCGGTTTTCTTGCAATATAAACGGCTCCTTTTATCTATCCCCGGATTGCACTATTTTTTTCCTTTTTCTCAAACTGTATTATATCCGACGAACCTTTCAAAACAAAATCGTTGTTTTTATTCCTTTTTTTTAGACTTTTTATTATTATTATTATTATTCCTCGTCGTATCTTTCATGTTCGTTTGGATTGATTTTACGTACGTAAAGGGGATACTATTCTATATACTATTTCGCGCTCGCCTCATCGCACAACTGATATTTCACCGTCCAACACACGGATAAAAAGTACATGCTTTTTGGTTTAACCGTACTTCCACACATATAATGTTACACTGTCGTCCTATACATCTTTGAAAACGATTTTCCAGTCCGGTGAATCCCGCTTAATTCTCTCGCCAGCTAGTCAAAGGCCAAAGGCGTCAGGTATATATAGTCGCATATACCGCAACGTCTGTGGCTATAACCTACAGCACTGACCGACCATAAATCGTATAGGTAAGGTAAGCGCGTGACAGCAGCCGTGAGGGCTGAACACTAATGATGATGATTAGGGGTGTCTTATTACTCAAACGTGATACAATGTCAATGTAAATATAATTATTACAGGGGATATCTTACATTATTATAATTATTTATGTCTACGACGTCAATGAGGAGCGATACACCATATTATAGTGAGTAACGGGTTAGGTTCTGGTTCTAAATATTTTGACAATTTATTGGCAAGAAAAAAAAATAGAAATCAAAATAGGGGAGTTATGTCAACGCAACCAATTATTATGAAATTTGAAATTCTATTTTAATAAGAAAGTATTAATTTAATAATATGGAATTTATTTTATTCATCATTAAAACTCAAAAAGAGCGTCGTGGTTTTTGTTCAGCACTCCAAAATTTTTTATTATCTTTCATAATCAATACATGTGTGTATTTTTGACTTCTGTACACATTTTAAGATTCGTTAAACAATTACAATCATAGTATTAATATTAGAAATTTGAAAGACGCATCCTCAACAGTGAAACATCAAAATAATCAATTCAATGTCGATCAAAAACTTTTTCCTACGATTCACACAGGTTGTGATGGGGTTTTAGGGTTTTCTGAAATGACTTCCTCAAAAAACCGTTGAAACCATCTAAATTTAAACATTTTATTTAATAGCCACTAATAATGAAATAGATAGATTGTAGTCATTTATTAGAAAGACTTAATTATATCAACCATGCGCGGGGGGTTTGTGGGGGTCTAATCCAACAAACACTAAGTTATTTTAAGAAAACTTACGTTTTAATTACTCAATCGACTCACCATGCAGCAAATATGCAAATGTCATAAGTAAATTATTCTGCTAATTTAAGTATATTAATTATATTAGACAAATATGTGGTTTGATTTTATTTTTTAATGTTCCCAAATTATATAGGTACTGTGTATTGTTATTATTGTTATTATTATTATTATTATTATTAATTATTCTATTTGCTTGTATTATATACAAATTTAATTTATATTTTATATTTTAAACATACCAGATTGCAACTTTCTTCTTATACTGTACACACACATTCATTAATTTATAATGTACCTACAACAGTTATATTTATACACGGTTGTTGTAATTGGAGTATCTTTTCTCCATAAATAAATAAATAAAACGACACTTGAATATAATTTTTATTAGAACTCATTAAAAAAAAATCACATTAATCATAATGTGTTACTGGAAAAATGGATTCAGTTCAACGGTAATACAAAACTAAATCGAAAACTCAAAGTACGATTTGAATATAAAATGCAAATATGCAAGGGATATTATTATGACAATTTAATATAATAATATGTATTAAAAAAAATGAATTATAATGCAACTTTTTGCAGAGCACCTAAAGAAAGCTAACTAAATCATATAACTTTTTTTTCTGGGTGTACATTTATTCAGCGGTCCCAAGTAATATGTATTTGTATATTCATTGTTTATAGGCTTTATTATTTTTTTTACTGTGGTAATCACACCACTTCCGAGTAGGAATGGCCCGCTCAAAGGACATCAAGTTTACCATATCACAGAAAGATTTAACAGTCGTTAACTTTCAATTTAAAATTTAAAAGTTTTTTTTCAGTAACTAATGCACTGTGAATTACTACATATGATTAACTAGTGAAGAAAAATTGATTAAATACCTAACTAGTAATTTTGTCCAAATTTGAACTTGAAATATCTAATAAAAAAACTATATTTATACAATTTTTATATTTTTAATTACAGTATGAAATATTTATGAAAAATCTTGTTTTAAATTGCAATAGCTTAAAAAATTTAACATTTTATACATTTTTAACTACAAAGTAATTTGCACATTTCCGTGATTTTGATGAATTTTGTCAAAGTTTGAACTTTGAATGCTCATACAAATAAAATCATACTTCTAGATTTTTAGAATTATCATACTGCTATTATTTAACTTTCGAGGAACCTAGCTATAAATTTTCAAAATTGTTAACAAACAAAATTTTTTTTAAATAATTATTTTTTTAATAGTTTAAAGAAATCTAATAAAATTATTTTGCCCATAAATATTTAATTGTATGGTGCGTAGAGAATTCCGATATAAATATTCGATGAATCATGACGTATCTACGGTTGTTTTCTTTTTTAAGCAATGAAACAAAAAAAAACTCATAGGTATATTGCGGATCACCAAAATTTAAACATTTTCCAAAATGGGTTGTACCATGAAAAGTTTGAGAACATCTGATTTAGAGTATGTATAATGCAACTAAAATAATTAAATAACAACTATACAAATACCTGAAATTTCCATTTAGAATTTTATTGTTTGAAGTTTATGAACTTCTTTGTAGTTAATTTAATTATATTAATTTGAATGTTAGGTAACATTTTGTTCAATTGAATTGGTAAAACTTAGTTAAACAATACGCTTTTAGAATCATATGTATATTCGCTTTTGACCTGCCCACAATAAAACATTGCAGCACGCAGGCACGCTATTACATATATTTACTGTTATCAAAATGCAATTAATTTAAACAAAAACAAAATGTCATACATTGACATAAATATATAATAGTCATTAGATAATAATAATAGCTTTTTCTGTTTTAATGTTCCAAAAAAAAAAAATTATTAACAATGGTGTGTAACATGTCTGTGATTCGAGTGTTCAAATTATATCGACATATAAATTCAAAAAATAATAAATAACCTAGCTTTAATACTTTTAAGTATAAAATGTTTTATACTTTAACAGTATTATAGTGTACTACAGTGCGCATAGAAACAATGTTAAATAACGATATAAATATCTAATATGAAAAAAAAAACGCAGTTCTTTGAATTACCATTTCAGTATCTAAAGATATCATTCAATGTATAAATTATAAACTTCATTGACTAAGACTTTTATTTTTTATTTATATAAAAGTTTACAAGCTTCCACTGTTAAGGTTATTAGCCAACATTTTAAAAGTTATACCCAACAGCACCATCGACAAAATATCATCCTATGATATTTTCACTAAGACTTTTATTGGAATAATGTAACAACGATATCAATAAACATTCATTTGTTTAAAATATACCTAGGGAGGTACCTATATTATACATATACCTACTGGTAAAATTATTTGAACAAATATTATAATTTATAATATTCTAAAGGTTTATTACCAGAAAAATCTGGTAGCAAATAGCCAGACCGATATTACTTCGTGAATATTATAAATGCTTTATTCGTAATTTAATGTGTTTTTTTTTTTTTATAGGGAATAAAAAAAATAATAATTTATTTCAAGTTAATTTCACAGAGCCGGACATTATGTCCATATGGTACAACAACAATAATAATAATAATAAATTATGCACACAATTCATTTATTATCTGATGCGCGTATAGGTACTTTCATTATTTGATCACCAGTAGGTGGTATTCGATGCGACTTCGCCGGTATCTATCTGTTATTTAAATCGATTCGATTATCGATGTTAATCCATGGGCTTTTTTTTTAATCTTCATGGGCATTCATGTAATATGAACCGTTTAACCGTTTATACAATTTTTGTTCGTGGGTTTTACTACCTACAACCTTCGCATTTTCTATATAAATAAGGCTCGATGTGAAAAGATCAAAGTAAATACTATTATCTCGATACCACATAAACAGTGGAAGAACTTTTAATGTTTAAAAAATAATAAGAAAATCGACGTATTTATTGTGTATTATGACTAGTGTATAATAGGTAGAATATTATTACTTTATCAATACAATTATAAAATTCCCATGATGTTGTAGGTACCTATATGCCTATACCTAAACTCAGCGTGATGGTAACATTACAAACGTAAATATTTAAACAGCCAATAGCACTTTATATTATCACCGATGCCTTGTTAATATAATATAATTATGTACTCGATAGTTGGATATTATGTTAATAAATCAGTGAAAAATATCGATATTCGACGGATACCTATTAGCTCCACCAAGTTATTGAGTTAGAAAGTGTCATGGATTTAATAGTTATTGTAATATTTATATACAAAAAGGGGACGGTTCATTGTTAATTTATCAACTACTTTACACCAACCATAAATATTTAGGTATACTTATTGGTATACTAGTTGTACCTACCATTTAATCAAAAGTTATTTTAATGCCTAAACCATTTTTACGTTGCCTGTTTACAACAATAAATTGTGAATAACACTCAGCTAAGACTTAAACTGTTTTTTTTTTTTTTTTAACAACAATATCAGTAGTTAGCGTTTTTTAATTACCTATATATTATTTATTAATGGTTTTATTATTATTGTCACTAGATATTTGTTTCTTTTGTACCACAAACTTAAAAAAATAATATGCATAATCAATATTGATTCCAAATATGACATAATTATAACACGCACAACAATTTAAATGGATATTTTTCACAATGTATATGATATAATAATAGTACCTATGTTGCATATTATTATAGCACTCATAACATCAAACGACGATTACTAGTCGATAATATATTATGTAAAAAAAAATTTAAATACCGACACGATCGGTTGAACGAGTACCTATTTCGATTGAAAAACATCATTGTAGTGTCGTGTTAAGTACCTATATAATACATGTCATATTATGACGTTGGTAAATCATTATTACTTATTATTGTAGCCTCCGCATATGTGTTATTATTATTATTAATACGAAATAATTTTGAGGCGTTTGGCGGAGTTAGTGACTATCTCCTGGTCACCACCGTTTTCCGTTGCAGATGTAGTTTGAATTTTCGTAATATTACTACAACAGCCCAGTGGCGTAATTAGGAATTTTTCATGGAGGGTCCAGCTAATTTTCTAAACACATTAAGTTGGGGGCTCCGCTACAGAATATATTATTAATATATACGTTAGATGTTTATAGATAGGTATTTACGGGGCCAATGGCTGAGGTCCGAACCCCATATACCCCCCCCCCCCGTAAATACGCCCCTGTGACAGCCGACGGACGATCGGAGTTGTTAGAAACATCATACACGCTGGTGGTTTTCGACTTCAATTGGTTATACAACCCGACACTAATTTTTATACTTCCAAACAATACTCACGTCTGGATATTGATAGTATATCATGAATGATTAAAGACGTATTGATTTGATTTTATCACATATCTTACAGATATATATTATATTTTAGTTGATTGAGAAAAAAAAATAATTTGAAAATGTAGAATCAAGGTATAATTGTTATTGGGGATAAGTGGAGGGAGGGGTGGAAACCACCGACATGCTTAATAAGCTGTGGTAAACTTCTACACACCCTGGGGTGAACTTCTGAATACCAGGGTATGATTGCCCAGTGCCACCTGTATGGATATTATTATATGCCTGCAGAGTTTTTCATCTGAAACTATTGGTAAATAATAACAAATTATCGTCGCATCACTCAACTACAATATAAACATAAATCGTAGGCGTTTCTTTTGTTGTATACAAAAATAACTCTCCATAATATCTGCATATGGTCGAACACGTGAAAAATACTCGAATATATTTCCCCATAATCATATTATTACAATATTACGTAACTATAATACGGTCATCTATGTAGATATATTTTACATTTTATACAACGCCTTATGAGTTATGATATATTATTCGGACGCAGCAGCCGTAAATCCGAGATTCGAGAACGAGAAGACCCGCTGGAGATGTTTCGCGTCGGGTCCAACAATAATTACAATGTATTATAATGTTATGCTGTTATATATAGAAGTACAACACTCGTTTATTATCATCATAACAATACTCGTATGTCAGATTTTCGCAATGTGACACATCGTAACTCGCACGTCCACGCTTCAACAACAGCCGTGGTGTTTGAATGTAAATTAATCGACGCGGGGAGGGCGCTACCGACGTCGTCTAATTCGGTAAGCACAGTATGATAAAATACGCGTGTAAACGTTTAAGTAAGGGTAACGTATATATCCGATCTGCAGTGAACGATTTTCGGAAAACTTCGTTCTCTAAGCATTGTGAGATCTATATATCTATCGGTCAGCGTTACTCAGCCTGTGGTCCGCGTACCACTAGTGGTATGCTCGGAAAGCTCATAGGTAGTACCCGAGGAAAATCTCACTTTATAAAAGAATGGAAGCGATCATTATTTAGATCAAACATTATTTGGGTTATTTGATATTATAATAAGAATATAAATAATAATTGTACATATTTAAATTGCTTTTTGTGCATTAAATCCTTATATTGTCATAATTTTGTAATTCCCAGTAAAACAAAATTACACGCGTGTAAAAATAACGTATACATTTTTGATAATAAAAAAAAATGTTATTTGGTCAAGTGGTGCATGACAATTTTCAAACTGCGTAGTTAATACGTGGATATAAAAAGTTTGAGAGCCGCTATATCTATAGGTACATTGTTATTTGCGCACACGATTATTTTACTACCCGAGATCAGGGGAGCCTTTTGGGACGATGAAAAGCCAGGAAGTCCTAATCACCCCTGTATTTTTCTACGTCTTATTGGCATGTAAACATTATACAAATGCGAGAATGGCCGATGAATAAAAGTTAAAATATACATATTATGAAAACCATAATATAGTTATCATTCCAATACTATAATATGTTTTATTTAATATTTTTTAATTTTTTTATTTAAATTATATATATTATTGGTATGTATGACAAAAGGTTTTTCCAACTTCTAACTTTACAATTTTTTAATTCATTAAAATTTAAAAAATATAAGCCTTCACTCTAAACACACATAAAATGAGTTTAATATGGTATAGTGAGAAAAAATTGGCCTGATTAAATTTTAGCGTCCCTATTCAAAAACTCAAATGGTACCACTGCTAGATCTATAGTGATTTAATAGCAAACAAAATATTTACAATAGACAATATAAATATATTACCAACTAGATCCAATTTTCTACCAGAAAGCAATCTATCAAAGTTAAAATCAAAGTTTTACTACTCCAAAAGGTAATGACAGATAAAATAAAATAAAAGACAAATCATTGTAAACCCAAAACATTCATCGCTCCACTCAGAATTAGAATTAATTTTATTTAGCCATATCACATGGTATTTCAGTATGACAGTATGCATATTTTTTCGTTTTTAAACATATATTAATATTATGGTTTTTTAAGTGCATAACCACTTGCGTATACATTAGGAATTTAGGTATATATTATTAGATATACTAAATTGTTTTCATCTTTGTCGCTTTGAAAATATACTGAGAAATAATAAATCTTAATATAATTACACACAAAGAAAATATTTTAAAAAAATTCACAAACGCCTACCTATTTATAAACTATTTTATATAGGTAAGAACCTTTGTTTTGTGACTTCAATCAGCGTTAAGTATAGTAAAGGGAAGTAAACTGAGGAAAATGGGTAGATACAAACGCCGTAGGTATTAATATTACATATTAATAATGTCAGCTCTCTTTTTTCACGTTCTACCTACTACGAGCAGTGAGCAATCACAATTAACAATAATTCCAATTAAGAGCAGTTATTGCTATAGATTTTCTGAACATTTTCCCAAGATAAAAAAAACGTCTATATGAGCAAACACAAGAACTGCACTAATTGGTGTAATGTAAGTATGTTAATTATACAAAGTACATATTTCTGCGCATTGTACAACAATAAATTATTCATTTTGAAATAATTAAATACTAACAATATAATTTGCTTTTTTAATAGATTACAAGAGCACTTGCTATCAATGTTTATGATAGTAATCAAAAATATATTCTACAGCCAACTCCGAGTACATTATATTACATTATTGAGCTCTCTATATTTATTTTAATCAAATCGTTCAACCATTGTATTATTAAAATTATCGATGAATATTATATTAAAGGAATTGAATGACACAATATTATACTTATTAATTTATTAATTATTAACAGTTACAAAAAAAAATCAATTTTTCTATATTTTTTAATGAAATTCGAGAAACATATATTAACATTATATTTATGATTACATTTCTGCATGCAAGTATGCAACAATAATAATAATTCATACTAAAATCGTCTTTGGACTTTAAATAGGTACTAATTTATACATATTGTCATATCTCAGCCCCATTTTTAGTGTACCTTAACATAAAGTGTATAGTATTATAGTCCAAAATTGGAAATGTGAAGTATGTATCTGAAAGTGTGTACTAGTAAACAAGTATACGTAGAAATTAGATACATACCCATATATGGGTATACCCATAATAAAATGTAGCTATAAAACGACATTGTTATGAACTAGAAGGTATTTTCCTATAGAAGCAAGTCCTAGCTGCAAGACCGATAGAGTTGTTCGCATTGATTTGTATTTAAGTCATGGATCAATTGATAAAATTTGTTCATTATTGTTTGTATTTCACAAGTATGTGTATTATGTGTACATATTTTCTGTGTTGGAATAATACAATAAAGTATTTACTAAACTGCTAATTGATAAAAAATGAAAAGATTTTAATATTCAGTAAAAAATTGTAGGCAATTTTTTCCCATTATAATAATATTTAAAAGTGGTATAATAGGACCTAATGTAATATTATATGGGCCACCATAATATATATTATAATCTCAACGTACAAAAATGAAGTAAGTATAAGAATATTTTCATATAAAAAAAAATAAATAAATAGTGGCTGACGTATACTGTGTATATAGACAACTAGTATAGGACCTGGCTGCTGCTGTAGATATTTTAAGCGTACCTGTAACTAGTGTTGGTGGTCGAAAAGACAGGTGTTAATCTTAATTCAATAAATAAAAGCCTGCAGGCGGGTATATCGAATACCTGCGATATATCAACCGTTTAGGAGGGAAAAGACCGTAAAATAATGATCTACTCCGACTTTTGACGTTATTTATTTATATTTATTCGTTTGTTTCCCGACCTCCCGGGTAAGTCGTTAATCGTCGTTTACCCATCGACCGTTACCTTCACATGTAGGTATACATACACACACACACACACATAGGTATTATATACACGTGTACCAGGGGAGAGGGGAGGGGGGGGGGGTAGTGTCCATGTATATAGGTAGTTTACACACACAGCGTGTTTGTATTTTCACGTCCTTTCTTTTAATTCGAGTATCGGTCCACCCACGCACCGTCGCACACACACACTCTCGCAGTGAAAACTTTTTTCTCTTTGCGGGAACGCGAGAAACAGCGGCGTAAAATATACTGCGGAGAACTTTGTGTCGGCCGCTCCAGTCGATCAGCACCGCGAATCGATCGGCGTGACACAATGCCGCCCGACAAAACTCATGTCGAAACGGTTTTTTGTTTTTTTTTTTTTTTTTTGAGAAGGCAGACGAAATTTTATCAGTCGGTCAGACGACGACGACGACGACGACGAATAATATTATACAAAACACAACGCACATCGCCTGCACAGGTACGAGGAGAGACGAAGGTATAGACGATGATAATACATCGGTAGAGCACGATTGCGCACTGTTTGCCCGAAAACCACGCAGCACTATAAATAAGCCACAAAAATATTTACGCACTTAGAAAATATCGGTTCCGAAAAATTCAAAGCAATAATATAACTTATTAAAAAAATGTAATTCAAAATCAAAAATAGGTAGGTATTTGGTTAAAATATTTTTTCTCACTTCTATAATCTTTTATCCGAAAATATATTCGACGATACCTTTTGGTGGTAAATTAAAAATGCTCCTTCCGATTAGATTTCTCTAAATTAGACATTATTATCAACCTAAATATACCCCAATCTATTGCATATAATGTCCTAATATTTTATTATGATAATTAATAAAGAAGGTAGGCAAGGTGGACAAGGTGGCGCTCTGCTGTACAGTAGGTTACAAGTGGGACGTGGGTCACTGTGATGGATGGTGTTAAATTTGAATTCAATGCTATAATACCATTGGATATGAAAAACGATACATAGCGAAGACTCAAATATTACTAAGTATATTTGATGATATTATTGTGAATAAACTGTATAGTATTTTATTTACCAATTTACGCGGAACCTTCTTTTTAATTGTCAATCCTTAGCTATAAAAGTTGAACATTTTATAAATTTTTAACTATTAGATCATTTGTAAATTTTAAATTTGATAAATTTGATCAAAATTCAAACTTTAAATTCTTATAAAAAAAATCGTGATTATGTATTTTTAATATTCAGTGAACATTTTATGTATCTGCGGTCATTTGTTTTAGAGTTACACAAAAAAATCAAAATCGAATTTGTCAAAAATCTATTTTATTTAAAAATTCCCATTTTTCCTTAATTTTGTTTTTTATTCTTTTTCCTCGCGCGTTTGAAGACGACAGGGAATTTTTTACTTTTGTCCCCCAAAGTACTTACTAGATTCCTGTCAAAAAATATGCTGTTGAAAAAAATCTAAGAGCATTTTTTCTGTCTTAAAAGGTGACGACAGACACAAATAAAAAAAATCACACACATTACAGTAAAACTAATACATTCATCGCTCCGCTCAGAATCTAAAATTGGAATTTTAAATATGCCTAATATATATACATATATATTAATATATAAGACTAAAAAGAGAGGGAAAGTAATTAACTCTGTTGTAGAGTTGGAGTCATGTGTACTTCACATTGAGTGGGTCACTGTAATATCATATGGATTTGTTAAATTTTAATTCAATTATAAATCTTTGCATACGAAAATCGATTCTGAGTGGATTCGGTCTGTCAGACTGTTATCAATATCAATATATTGTTATCATATTAATGATTAGGTGTAGTAATAATGTATTGAACTAAAAGTAATACGGTACCTATAAACTATAAATAGTATAATATCAATCTATAATAGTTTTGAAATTTACAGCTAATGGCCATAGTTGCCGAAGCTTAAGATCAATAAAAAAAAAAAAAAATAAATAGTTTTGAAAATTTCATTGTGAATATAAAATACTAGCTGATCCTGTGCACTTCGTTGCCCGTTAAATGTACCAACTCTATATGACTCAAACTTTGTTCAATTCGTTATTTAATATTCGGTGTACAGTGTTCAAAATTTATCTTAACTTTTCTGATGCCTGGAATAAAAATTCTGATTCGCAGCAGTATATTATCAGGTAGGCAATCTACCTGCGGTAGATTGCGGACCCAGTGCGGTTTACGTAAGTGTATGATTTAACTCTAAAGTATCAAAGTTATACCAAGTTTATTTTGATATAATACGGCAGATTAATGTGATCAATTAATACATAGTCCTAACCTAACCTAAACGTACTAAATTCCGACGAATAAAAACCAAATTTAACTCTTTTTAAATTAGCCTTTCTTCTTCACAGAGATCTGCACACAAACGTATATATTTTAATATAGGCTATAGCTGATCCTGCACACTTTGTGGCCCGTAAAAAATGACAACTCTTAAACAAATTGTGATTGTTCAACTCCTTTTTGGTGTAACTCACTGCAGTAAGTGCATGCTTGTACCTGATCTGCCCGATTAACCAATAGCAACCAATAATAAATAAATACTATTTCTATTAATTATTTCTCCTATAACCAATATCAATCATTTATAAACAAATATTTCTATCATAAATCTCAAAATCTCTGTTTGAGCACTTCTATTAATTGAATGTAGCGTGATTTTATATAGCCTATGACCTTCCTCAATGAATGGACTATCCAACAAAAAAATAATTTTTCAATTCGAACCAATATAGCCCCTTACAGCCCCTTTAAGCCCATTTCAGCCCCTTACAGCCCTTTTTTAGTAATACAAAGTAGCCTATGTTTTTTCTCAGTGTCTAAACTATCTATGTATCAAATTTCATTTAAATCGGTTCTGTAGTTCGGAGCCTATTCAATACAAACAATCAAATCTTTCCTCTTTATAATATTAGTATAGATAATAAAATAATTAAAAGTTTCAAATCCCCCAAAAAATATTTTCGAACTACATCAAAGTTATTACTAAAATCATTATCCTTTGTTTAAAAATCGAGTTTCGTCCAAATCGAACTTTAAATGTCTATAAAAAAAATAAAGTCTATATATTTTTTTAGATCTTATGGTTCCGAATGAACTACTTATAAGGAACATTTTATTAGCATTCCGTCTCTCAACCGCCATATCACACTCATCGGATATTCTGATATTATTAAATTATATTATATTGCGTACCAAATACCAATACAAAACGATGGCATTCTCCTAAAATGCTTAACCTATACAATACGTATCTTACCCTATAGTGGTTCCCAGTCACTGTATACGCACACAAAGTCTGAGTTGTGAATTTTCCGGCTGATTAATTCGCGAAATCGTGTAGGTATACAAGTTAGGTACTTTCAAATAATGTATATATATAATATTATAAAGTGCATTTTCACTGGAAACCCGACAGACCTAAGAGCAGACCGCCCTCGACCCCGGACGACGAACTAAGCGATTTGTTGGTAGACGAGAGAGGAATCAAACCTTAGGGTCATAAATCATTTCGTGACCACAGTTGTTTTAATATACTTATATATACCGTGGACCATCGTCATACGTATATGCCGACGTAGCAACTTTGTTGGGCACGCATCTGACGTCCGTTTACGAGTGGTGGAAGCCCAGATCGGGGGAGGAGGTGCGTCGTCGGTGTGAAAAGAGTGGTCACTGAGAGAAAAGAGTGGTCAAGTGAGGGGTGTGTACTGTGTAGAGGGTGTTTGAAGAGAGGACGGTTGAGAGAGAAAGAGAGAGAACGATAAGCAAGCAAAAATAATATTATATTATATTATGTGTTTATTACAACTTTGTATATATTATATGATACGTACTTTCTCGTAGACTACGAATAATATAATATATACGTGAGTAAGTGGTGTAGGAGGGGATGGCTTAGATGGATGAAAGTCTAACACATTGAAATTTAATAAAGACCGATTATGACACATAACTTGTGTTTTGTAAAAGTATAAAGGTGTAAGGTTTTAATGATTTTATAGTTCGTCTTTCTTCCCTCACTGAAATTTGGAGATTTTCTCCCCAATCAAAGCAATATAATAAAATATGGCCAAACTCGTAGAAGACATAGTAAGTATATAATAAATAAATCGAATTATATTATATGAAAGATTGATATTCTCTGATAAGTTCAAAAATATGTAAATTCTGTTCAAAAATATAATAATGTGCAATAGGTGTACGTCATGGTTTTCAAGGTCCAGAAGTGTCTCATTAAAAGATTAACTACCTACTGAAACTATAGGATTCTAAAATGTCCATTGACGATCGTATAATGAATAACGGATGTGCGTTTCACTAATTATTACTTGCTGTATGCATTTTTTAAGTAAAACATAAATTCATTATTTTGCGATTACTTTATCCACAGCACCATAATATACTGATAAAATGTTGATTAATACAAAAATCAAACAGTTAATTTTGTAATTAAATAATCAATAATTTATAAAATCAAATTAAAACGTCTGGTCTGACTCGAAGACATCACTTGTCAGTAATATAGTGTGGTAAAACTATGGTAAGTAAATTATTGATAGTTGTTAAAATATGACAGTTGCAAGTATATGTACCTACCTACCTATACCTACCTATTTAAATTCTCGATTGACATGACATTAATTTGATTGAACGGTCAATCGAGTTACATGGCGAAAGGTATTTACACTTGAGTTATAACCACATGCGCAGTGAATTGAAATGTATAACAAAAATCTACAAACATCGTTATTTCTCAACAACATTGTATATCAATAATTATCATATATTATTATTATTTTGTTTATTTTTTGATAAGTATCGACGCAATCTTATACTTAAAAAAGTATTTTTTTAAAGCTATATTAATATAATATAGCACATTATACTCGTTATTATTATTTATTAAAGTATTTACAAATTGGCAATAAATATATTATATAATATTATGTACATATTGATTATCTGCAACATTATAGTGACATGCATTTTTAAATCGATATCAATTTAGGCTGAATATAGCACACTAGTTAATCTAAACTCATACAAACATCAAAACCACGTATAGGTAATTAAATCTGTCTATAATTATTAGCTTCTCTTTTTTAATGGACACACTGACATCAGTACAATATTGACAATGTTTGCTACATTTTCCACATAATATCTCCTCTCTGACCTACGTAACCATCGATCTTATTAAATATATTATATATATATATTTATATATATATTTTTTTTAAGTATACAAAGTATTGTGTGTTGGGCACATAATACTACAGATAAAGGGAAAAATTTCCAACGTCATTATTTTTGACATAAAATAGTCAACAGACGAGGACACGGGTTTTGATTTAAGCGTCACACTAATTGCGGACCAGAAGTCAATATAAGTTATATTTTAATCGTTTTTTTTTTCGTTTGATATCGACAATTTATTCAGGCCGTTATTCGAAAACTGTTGCCAAAAATCTATTTATTATTATTTGTTAAAAATATTGTAAAAATGGTTTTCACCAACTACTAACTTAAGTACCTACCTACTGAGGATTAGGACTGCTTTTTTCCGCGAGCCGGTAATATTCTTGACCTAACCCATCAATTCAGTACAATTTAAGTACTACTCGGGCGGGTAGCTTAGCCCTGAAACAGCGGTGAAGACGTGCCCGCAATTCGCATGTCACATTATGTTGGTCACGTCCGCAACTCGCATGGTTTTCATTACCTACTCTGTCCTCGACTAGAAAACATGGTGTTCACTATTCGACGACGAGACTTCAAATCGGATCTATGCCGCAGACAATATGTCGTACAACCCCTAAACTACGTGTTTGCATTCCACTCAAACATGTCCTTTTATCCTATCCGAACGTCTTTGTAAGTGTGCAGTAATCTTACTTGAAAATCATCCAAATAATTTCCGAACGGTTTGATATTAATTAGTTTGGTGGATTCTAAACATACTTTGTTGTATGTAAGTACTGCATTGAACACTTTTTTACATACTTGTTTTTTTTTATATATATATAAATAACCATTAAATAGATAACGTGAATCGTTTTCTTTATTTAAAATTGTGTGCGTCGGTCGGTTTGTGTGAACTATATATCCGGGCCAAACTTAATCGAAGACTTCAGTTAATTTTTTTCGATGAATAATAATTTACGCAATTGATTGACCAACAGTGTTGTAGGCGGTCGATCTATACAAATTACCTAACGTAAAATAACCACTCGTTATGTGTTTTGATTTATTTATGTTTTCGCATTGAAGATGTATAAAAGTATAGGCAAAGATTATGGAAAAAAATACCATGATTTATTTATTTTTTTTTACATTGAAAACTTTTATTTTCAAACTTGTATTATAAAATAGCCATTCAAACGTATGACAGTCACTGTGAAGTTGACTTTTTAACTACAACCATGTCTTCCGCATACTCGTGTCGTCGTGTGTATCGTGTATAATAGCTCTTAACATGAATGACTGAATATTTTAGCTACAAGTAAGTACTATTGTGGTTGTGCGGTGGACGATGGTTGAAACACTAAAATATATTTTAAGAGTGGGAGGAGGAGATAGAGCGATAAAGTTGAACTGTTGAAGAAATATTTTATTTTGCTTTTATGCGGTTTCCGGCGACAATAATATTATCACCAAGAATGAGCGAAATACCTACTCGTTTTATGTGTTATTTATTGAATACTAGGCGGGCAGGTACCTACATTTAGTCGTGAAATATTAATATTACAATATTGTGATGACTCTCCAATTTTAGGAACTGCCTACGTATTTATTTTTTTATCGCTTTATACGCAATTCAAAAACATTTATTGTAATATAAAGTATAAGTGCCTATATTTATCATATTATTTGAATTTTTATCCAGACCGAACGATTGTTCGGATTCACACGTGATGTTGCGTCAAAGACCACAGTATATTATTTAATATTTATATGTCTAGGTTCTAACGCACATCATATTATTATGAAAGTGTGTGTCTATTATTGCGACTTTTGTTACCTACCAACACGGCCATAGTCAATTCAATAAAAATATTATTTAATTTTCGGCCAGCACCCTTGCACAACGTTTCACCAA
Organism: Metopolophium dirhodum; assembly: GCF_019925205.1. Classification (NCBI taxonomy): domain Eukaryota; kingdom Metazoa; phylum Arthropoda; class Insecta; order Hemiptera; family Aphididae; genus Metopolophium; species Metopolophium dirhodum. The sequence continues at coordinate 54,803,506 of NC_083560.1, read as the reverse complement.
TATCGTTGTTTTTAATACCATCATAATATATGTCATCATATGAAACAAAAAATAACATCGAATTCCTCCATCACTCAGTATTATAGGACAATATATGAGATAACCGAAAAGCAAGTACTAAAACTCATATTAAGAAATTATAGTATAGATCATTTATTGTAATAATATCAAACATGAATAATATCATAATATAATAATAATTGTAGGTATTAAATAGTATATAAAAAAAAAAACATTTTTAACTTTGATATATAAGTAAATAATTATCAGCCTACATTATATAAAAATAAAATAATAAAAAGTGGTCAAGTTATTAACCGCTCTGCTGTACAGTAGGTGGTATGGAACGGACCTCGTCATTGATTGGATCACTGCAATAGATATTTTTTTTTACACTCTGTAAACTCTCGAATTTTTTTCACCAAACCTCAATATATAACTGAAATAATATTTATTGTAATGACATTTTCATTCATTAATTGATAATTTGCTATCAAATCGATAAGAAAAATTAAATTACAGTGTTACAACCAACATGAATGGCAATGTGAATACAGTAAATATTATTTCAGTTTTGTACTAAGGTTTGGAGAAAAAAAATCGAGAGTTTACAGAGGATAAAAAAATTGTTTGCGTACACTGTAAAAATTATCGAGTAAAGCCGTAAGGGGCAAAACCCTTTCCAATCTCCCTGTAATTTTAAAATACGGTAAATATGTGTAAGGGACGAATTCGTGGACCAAAATCGTGAAATCTCCCTGATGATTAATGTAATAGGGTAAATATTTTCGTGTGAGGCATAAATAGGTGGACAACGACTGTGTAAATCTCCCTGTGATGTCTAATAAGGTAAACTCGGTGTCCTCTGAGCGGAACATTCCCCCTTGGACATGGTGTAATTACCGCGGAGAAAAAACGGATTGGCTCAGAATATACAAATATATTAAACTACTATCTGATTTATATGATAAACTCTAACATCCGGACATTTCAAACGAAGTTTTTCATTAGGGTATTAGCGGTGAAAACAAGAGTACCTATATAAAACTAGTTAGGTATAGGTATACATTTTGTACGTTCGATTGGCGCGAATATACCTACCATTTGATTATACGACTACACAACCGAATGGGTTTTACTGTTTGAGTTTGCCACTTTGGACGGAAGTTATTGAACTCGAAACTAAGAAAAGATAACCAAATTAATAACTGTATTATGAGTTTTTCTAATTCAGTTAAAAGTTTGAAGCCATCGACATAGTAACAATATGAAATTAATTAGTTTATGAAACAATTATCCAATGTCAATAAAGGTCAATAAATAACGTACCTAGTGCTGTGGAAAGTGGAGTTCATATTATATTCATTTAATCAAAATTAATTATTCTCATTTAGAAATATTATTATTTATTAATATATACACTCGCCACCAGGACTATACAACCCTAATGTTGTTTTTTAATATGATGAGGGACGTGTGGCCAGCAAGCTGAACCTACAGTGGCCCCTCAGAACATAACTGACCTCCGGGAAGCTGAGCGGCGCGTCTGTAAAAAACTCCAAAACAAAAATCAATTAATAAATTGTGTTTCAGTAGGTTAATGTAGTTCAAATCAATTTTGTGAATACGATTTGCACGGCTGAAACTCAATCCATACGTCTCTATAACCATTCACAAAATCACATCTGCTTAAACTATGCGCTCCTCGATCGACTGACAAAGCTGTTTCAAAACTATACATACGATACTCCAATTCTGATGACGAGAGACATAGACGCAACTAGACTGGAAGTGCTTAGCCTGCATAAATTATATTTTAACTCCTCCCCTCCCCCTCACAATGAAAATAGTAGAAAATAGAATCGTCGTGCCTGCGAAAAACTTAAGTTTAGGTAAGTAGTATAATTATTATCTGATTAAGAAAAAACAATTTTTTCAATATAACAGTTATATTACTATAGGTAGGTTAGGTACCTACTAAAGTTAATTCGTTCTAATGTTATATACCTATTCTTAAAATGTTATCATTAATTTTAAACTTTATAGGGTAAACATTTTAATAAATAAATATTATCTATTAACATTTGCCCAGATACAACCAAACATTGAACAATAGTTTAAGAATGATTTTCTGGCAATAAAAATAATATTAACCATTTGACCATAGAAATAGCGGTCGCTAAAAATTTTTTATACCTACGTGCGATCATTTTAACTGCAGGGTGGGCTAAATTATTATTCCTATACCTACTATAATTAACATTTTCAATAACAATACGCCCGTAAATTTATATCAACTTGTCAAAAGTAGCTTGGGTCTAGTAAAAAAAAAAGCAGCCTATCTTTCAACTATTTTGTTATGATACTTATAGTATGTATTATAATATTATGCTATTGTAATTAGTCCATTGTAAAAGCCCCGAATGATGTTAGCTATTGTGGTATCTCAAAATATACATAGCACAACATTTTGGAATAAGCGTATAATAATAGGTATTTAACATTAGAATAATATATAGTTTTAAAAAATATTTATTTTGAAATATGATGTGTGTAACGAAATTAAATTAAATTAAGGTAAGTACCATGTATTTATAATGGTCTATATTTCAGCCCGGTCACAAATAAAACTCCAGTAGCGCCTATGTCAAAAGCCGGCTATTATTAAAAAACGAAAAACAACTAAAGACTCAGAAACGTACAACCGTAAAAATCTGTTTACAAGCCACGGAGAGAGACAGAATTTTCAAATTTCGAACGCATCGACTATTACTGGAACGGAACAGTCTTCATTTTCCAAGTAATACACAGACTTTAGAATAAAAGTATATGTACAACACCGATGTCTTCCTTATTATTTGTAACCAATTAAGCGATAGTGACGCACAAAGGGACAAGCGTCTTATGATAATGAAATATTTTGTACGTCATTGTATAGTTTGTTGTACATTTACATTATAATGTCATTATATTCATGTTTTGTATAACAAAGTGGTTTTCTTACAAAATGTTTAGTATAATATGTACTATGTACCTATCTGTAGATGCGCAATAATAAGATATTATATTATAATTAATATGAAAGTCATAATGAGTTATATAGCTGCATTGAATATTGTAAATAATAAGTCATAATTTTTAAATTCTACAATGTAGAACAACGACGCACAGACACCAATAATAATGATACAGGTATAATAACTCGTAATTAATATGGGAGTATTTAAGGAGTCGGTTTATTTTCGAATTTTTAACAAAAATTAAATACCTTTACTATTTCATTGCAAGTTGAAGCAAATAAACTATATGAGATTGAAAAACCCTAGATACACCTATAGGTATAACCTATAAGTGAAATGTATTAAATACATACTAAATTTTAATCTCGTCAATATTTCGACAATAGTAATATTATTTTACGAAAAAAACAACGCTGAGACTAAAAGAACACTACTAAAGTGTTAATTAAATTGTCAAAAACATCAATGAGTACACTACTCGTGTATACGAAAACCGTAAAAGTTTATAAAAACGGTCGTTCCCGTAGCTTTCTCCTGCAAGACTCGCTGAGATTGGGTTAATTTTTTTTTTCTACTTGACCTTTGAGAATTGCACAACATTTTAAAAGCCTTTCATTTGAATAAGTTTTAAGTTTTGTTTCGGTCTCCGAGCAAAGTTTTAAGGTCGGTTTTGTAATGGCAGGGCGAGTGAGTTTAGCAGAAATCAGGGCAACGAAAAATTCTAAATACGGGCTTAATCGTAAAATAATCAGTATACGGGGATACGAGAATGGCTTATTATTGATAATAACTCCGAATGGTGAATATAATACCGACTAGGCGAGCGATGATTTCATCTCTGTCCCGAAAGAGGAACGTAAAAGATTATTATAACTTGTGTAAAACTATAAAAAAAAAACTCAAAATATGTCTTGGGCGTTTAAAATACGGCGACGATTGAATTTATCAAATTAATAATATTTTATAGGTACCAGATATAGTAGGTGTATACTATAATCTACTTTCTACACTCTACAGTATAAACCTAAATCTACGTCAATAATAATTCTTCTGAAATGCGACTTATTCTGACCTATGTATATCCTAACCTATGGGCAATAAAGTTGTCAATTCAAAATATATACCGTAATTCATATTTAAATATTAAACCAAAAGGCGTTTTAGATAGCGGAGTGCACGTCCTAAACTTAAACAGCTATTTTTCCGAGCATTTTAGATTTTAATATATTGGTGTTCACAATATGTTCAATCAGTATTTGTTTTAATTTTATTTATTTTTACTTATTGATAATCAACTTTTATACATACATAATATTGCAATATATTTCATATTCACGTTGATACCTATACTCACTATAAGAAAAGCTTGTGGCGGGAGCTGGGAGTCTGTTACATAGTTATTTATTACATTTAAACAAGCATTAACAAGTGTATACTTTATTTATTTTCCAACATGATAATAATGACTTTAACAATAAGAAGTATAATTTATAATAATAAGACACTAGTCAAACGACCGCATGAATATATTTTTTATCATTAATTTAAACTTATTAATATTATAAATTTGTTTAATATCAGCAGGCAAGTGATTAAATAATTTTATATTCCTATTTATATAATAATTTGCCATCAACGTATGGTATTTGGTTTAACTGATCTTAGGTTATCACTATTCTCTCCACGTGTATTATATGTATTTTGGTATTCATATTCAGTTTTATTCATTAACACTTTAGTGGTTGATAATTTGTCATACAATTGTTCTAATGTCAATATTTTTATTTTATTAAATAAATCATTTGTACTACAATTTTTATTAACATTGTCATTTTTCATTAGTACTCCTATTCTATGAGTTATATTTAATGGTTCCAATAAATTTTTATAAGTTGTTCCCCATACAATTAAACTATACATTAATATAGATTGTACTAATGCAAAATACACAATTTTTTTCTTATATTATTTCAATATGAGGTTTACACTTTAAATGCTCATCAAATATTACATTTAAGTATTTAGTTGAACTTACTCTGGATAAATACCTACAATTTAAGTTACATACATCAATTATATTATTTATTTTTTTACAGTTGTCATTATATAATTCTTACTAGTTCTGGTGTGTTAGCACTGGACAAGGCAAGTTCAGTACCTATACATTTTAATTAAGATACGAGTTTATTATAATATCATCACACAAACAGTATTTGAGTACCTACCTACATTAGGTATTTTACCTAATGTATCGAATTGAAAATTGACTTATAAGTTTTATTTTACTAAAATATGTAATAATATATATCAGCTAGGTAACTATATCGTCGGATTTACTCTATTACAATAAAAAAATTGAAAAGCTATCATTTTTCTATATTAAAATAATATATTATGTTCATAACGGCTATACGACAATAATATACCAATCGTGACTTGGCACGGCGCAGTGGCTGAAATTAATCACGCGACGTGATTAAGAGTAAGCAACGGCCGCTGCCACTCGTTCTCGGATGGGTGACCATCTGGGTTCGTTGTGCGCAAAAACCTTGTCACACATACACGTGTTCCTAACCGACCGTACCAACAGTCCCAACCCTACCAACCTTACAGGCTAATGACCTCAGTCGTTAAAGCCTTAAAATCTAATAAAAAAAAAAAAAAAAATATACCAATCCCGTAATTTTGGATTTTCATTACAGTTGTGTAGACGTATGTCTTGTGTTATTAATTATGCTGTTCTATACTACGCACAGGCGCACAGTCGAACACATGTTTATTACGTGTTTACCATTTCATTGATTCCTATTTAACGATCGGTTAAATTCAAATACTTTATAGGACAGACAATTTATTAATATAGTAATGCATTGTGCACATTTTACTCTATTACCCATAAAACATGTGATCGCAGTACACAATGAATTAAATCATTAAATACGCGTGATTTAACCGCTCGGTATCGTGCGGGGTACATAATATACCACCTATCTATACACATTATTAACGGTGTTGTTTTCATTTTCAATTCGATTGTAATAGCGACGCGTGTACCTATGTGTTCTGTAATTATTATACATTCATAATCCTCAATAATGGCCCCGGACTCCAAGACGTGGGTGGCCGACACACAAATAACATTACTGTGAAAACAGACAAATCATATTGAACGGGACATACACTGCGAGCGGTGTGACTTAATAAGTTACCATTGTCGCTTGACCGTGTTAAATTCCGTTTTTTTACGGTCGTTAACCGGTCGACTGTCGAATAAAACCGTTTCAATTACCTACCTGCCTAAATATACTAATTGCTATACAACATTAAACTCGGGTTTTGCGTTCGATTTTATACACGATTTATACGGTGATATTTTCACGTATATATTATTCTCGATGATAATATAATACGGCATATAAAATCGGACATAGACTCGTCATAAATAATCAACAAAATTAGATGTACAAATTCAACGAACGAACACTGCTGAACCGTATAACTAATTAAATCCAAATCGGTATACGTTTTATTGCGACGACTCTATAACGATATGAGTTAAGTGTTATTTTTAATTACCTACATTATTTGTCATTCTAAATTAAACTCATAAAGTAAACAGACACCTACCTATAATAGCAGTAGTCAGGTTAAAATTTAGTAGGCAAGTGTTGCAAAGTATTTGTGTAAAATTAATTAGTACATTATACCTAATATCTACGCATTTAACTATTGATATGTATTGAACACTTTATCTTATTATTTCGTAATTGTTCTGACGATCGTAATAACAAGTTTAAATTTAACAGAAAATGATCGTGTTAATGTGTAATTTATGATGTTGAAACAACGAAATGTAATTCCATAGAATTATTAGTTACCTACCTACCTATATTGTATTTACGAATATATAGCTAATATTATAGAGACGGTTCCTATATATACAGCTGTGTAGTTGCCCATAACATCATTAAATAAAATATATTGTTGCCTGTAAGATGATGGATGAACATTTCAAACAAATAAATATCGTAATTAAAAAAAATAAACATAATAAATTTGAATTTAATTCATTTTCAAATAGGTACGTTGTACTTACATAATATTATAATATATTGATCAAAATAGTATTCATCCAGTATTTTAATTACATTTTAAAATATATTTTACAACCTATATATTATGTTTGTTTTACGTATATTACGTATAATACGATTATAATAGTCTACACGAGTCACACCATCATATTCAAAGTCATAACTACAATGATATGACTTATGTCATATCAAATGTAAGTTGTAATTCATTGTGTCGTATGTATCATGTAAGTCGCATTAAAAATATTATAGCACAAGATACAACCGTCAACAAAATAATAAAATAGCGACTAGACAATTTATACTTGATTTAGGTACCTATCTTCTCGAATATTATTTTCATTAATTATGGCTTTTCAATGTTGTGAAAAATAATTTGTGGTAGGTAATAAAACTAATTGTAAAGAAATATTTACTCTCTCTGATACTGTTATTATAGTCTGTAATCACGATATACAAATACGTAATTATTCACATGACCTATTATTATTTATTATATTATTTTATTTTATTATGAAGTGCTATAATTCTATAACCTATAGGTTTAGAAAGGTCCAAAATAGGTGCCCAATATCATCAATGTTTACATTGTACCAATCAAAGTTTTTCTCTAGTCTACAGGACAGAACCGGTACTACCTACTGTACTTTTTTTAAGGTCTTACTACGTTATGATTTATAAAAGTTAAAATAAAAAAGATTGTACTACATATAATATACTATTACAAGTATAATTTATTTATATTTTGTATCACTTTAGCTGTATAGTTACGCTATATTCACGTTTACTCGTATTTCCTTAAAGTATACCTACTGCAGTGTTATTTAATAACATATTTTGCACCATGGCTAATTCTAAGTAAACCATTCGTGTATGTCTGGGTGACTGCGTATAATTTTGATGGGGATAAACTTGCTCAACAACTTTTTCTAGCGATCCATACGAAATACACTTAAAAATTTAGTCGTGCGCTAAATTATTTTCAATTAATTTATAACTAATTGCATGGTTATATTAAAAATAATCATAATTAAGTGCAATGTATGTCACATAAGTAACAATATTTAAAAAAAGTTTAAAAATTAAATAGGTACAATAAAAATCCATATTTTTTTATAGTTTGTATAGTAGGTAGTATTTAAAAAAAATATTAAACATAACTGTACAGTTTGTGTTAATAATGTATTATAATATGTATTGTATTATGTTATACTACAAATAATAAATAAATAATAAATAAAAATAATAATAATGACTACCTAGTACTAGTGTAGCAGTGCGTAGAGATATCAATACACAAATAATTAATATTCAAACCCATAAATGTGAATGGTTCGCTAAGCACAAATGTGTACCTACATAATTTAATAATAAGTTTATTAGTACTTAGTAGTATCGAATTAAATATTTGTATTTGTTTAAAATCTTTAGGTACATGTTTTTAAAATAAATTATATTTAAGTTATATGTTCAATATTGTTTATGTTGTAATTTATAACCTGCATTTACACAGAAAACGTGTTTAATCTGCTGTTCATAAAATAATATTATTTATTTATTTAGCTGTAATTAAATTTGAATGATACACAAAGTAAGTCAACAACTTAGTGAAAATCGTTTGCAAATAAGACAATATTTTATGAATCCTTATTTCGTAATTTAATATTTAATGGCATGATATTTGTTTGAAGAATGTTAGTGAGGAAACTTAAATAATATTCAAACGATAAATCTATATAATATTTTAAGTTTTTATATCTCTAGGTCATAAATAATAACATTTCTCTATTCCCGAACAACATATAGCTTAAATATTATTAGGTACCTTAAACATAGTGCATATATTGTTTGCAAATCAAAGTTTTGGAAACCAATGACATTAATATATAATAATAACAGGTAGCTAAACCTGGTACCTAACCTACCAATTAATACAAATTTTAAAAAGATAACCTATACATACAGTCTGTAAGGACAATTTTTATTTTTACCTGTACACTTGTTATAAGACTAATAGATTTTATTACTTAAGCTGCTTAACCGTGTGTATATTATGTATCAGGTATTTCGCAGAAGGTATTTATACCAATCGAAACAGTTTTCTAAATGGTTAATTTTACAGAACAAATACGTCATACTTTTTTGTAATGGTTTTTATAATATTTGGATATTTGTTATACGTATATAGGTACTATTGTCTATTTAGCTCCAATGAGTGCGACAATGCCCGTATATAGTCTTTATTCATACATTATATAAATATAGACCTATTGAAGTATAATTTATTACAAGTTCTGTTACTATCACCAAATATGTATAGGTATTAAGATTCTAAACTTTTTTCATCAACATTTTTATAATCATATATATATTTTATTAAAAAAACTTTTCAGATCAAAAACCAAACATAACGAGTTTCCTTATAATTGATTACAAGTTCAATGTGTTATAGTGTGTGGCTACCTATTACAAAATATCGTTCTATGATACAAAATGTATTATTATTATTATTATTATTATTATTATTATTATTATCATCATCATCATCGCCATTCATTGGCATTATATCAACGTTAGGTAATCGACTGTTTTATTGTTTGATATTTATGTGAAAAATAAAATTTAATCTAAACTCAAAACTTAGAACAAAAAAATACTTTTAATCGAACACTTTTAGGCAAATTGCTTTCACAAACTTTTAAACATTTACAGAGGCTATTAACATTTGCTATACCGTTGAAAAAATTAATTCCATTTCTATGTTTTTCCTCTAAAAATCAAATTTATATAATTATAAAGGATAAATACAACTTTTTTACCAGTGTAAGTAGGTACATGATATATAATATCAAGTGCACTCAAACCCGGTGTAAATGTAATTTCTTATAAACAAATTTCTAATAAGCTACGCACAGTTTGAATTTTACCCTACAATTAGCACGCTTTGCTCATTACATTGCATAGTAAAGATAGGACAAAATTACATAAAAAAAACGTATTAGAAGGATTTCTAAAAGGTTACTATATGCAGAAATAGTTTCAGAAATAAATGTTCCCAAATACTTTATACATTCATACAATACCTTACAACTCTTTCATTAATCAACGAGTATCTACCTATCAATACAAATAGGATAAACAAGTAATTATTTATTTTTAGATAAATTATGAATCAATTAACATAAAATGTCCATGTTATCTAATTAATACTGCTACGCGTGTGTGTGTTGCAGTAATAATGTCATGTGTAGTGCTTATACACTAAAAACTAAGAAGTATATTTTATACAAACTAAAAAGTATAAACTATTATATCAATAATCTACAGTGAAAATATTAAGTTAACATTATTTTATACCATCAACCCTACAGATTTTTCTATTGTATAGCAATTTATATCATTAATATGTCATCAAATAAATAATTTAATTAATTGTATATACATACTATAACGTTTTATAATACTATTTTTACGTATTTTATTTTAATTTGGCAATATTTCCGTATTTTCTATATGATAATTTCCAACTATCATTGCAATTTTTAATGACTGTTTCGACGACAATACGTCTTCTGAAAACTTTATTAGTAAAAACGATAATAATATAACAAAATACTCAAACGGCACATATTCTGAAATGTTCTTATGTTTTCACTTGAAAACTTAAAAAATATACACAAATACAACGATATAATACATATTATTATACAGGCGATAAAAGTTAACGAAACAATAAATTCTAAAAGCTTGGCATAACTTTGTCAATTTTATTATTCTATAAGGCGACTATATTCTATATACCTATTACTGTGTGAGATCCCGGAACATTACTCTTCCGACGAAAACGTGAGTTGAATAATATGGGAATCTATGTAATCAACCCATCTCGGGATAAAGGACGTGGATTAAAAAATAAATGAATAGATATTTACAAGAATAATAATTATTATTATTATCATTATCGGTTTAACTCGACTCCAGTGATCTCAACGAGAGCGTACCTATACCTATAATATATATTAAGTTCCCGCGTTTGATCGTATACATAATATTTTAATAGCGTCACCAACATAATAGATATTATTATACATACTGGAAGTTATAGAGATAGATGCCTATATACTTAAAGACAGCGGGGGGTACCATATCGAAAACAAACTTGTGATCGGCAATTATTAAGTATCTACCTATTCAAGTGCAACATTAACGGATTGACGTCATATTATATTATTATTTAGTGGTTCGTATAATATGATATTATTCTATAGGTAACAATAATTTTACGACCCTGCAGCAGCCGTTATGGACCGAACAACCAGCAGGATAACAACGCATACATACCTACAATATAAGTGGGCACATACAATCATTTAAACGCCACCGCGCGCAGTTATTTATCATTTTACGTGAAATGTATAATACACGCAATTTGTTCAGTTGTTCGTAAAATTGAAATACCCATGGCTGTGCATTACCATAATAATGGACGGATCGTTATTTCCATAATATAAGACTATTTATCTGCTTTGCATATTACATCCGATTATCCAAGACAATCAATATTTTCGATTCAGAACACGATAATATTAAAATAATATGATTAAGACATAATACTATCGTTCTATTGTTTGTACCTACATTTATAATACACTTATTATACCTACCTATATAATGATTACTGACCACCTATGTATCTATTTTGGTAGTCATAGAATTAATGTTAATTCAGTTTAGTACCCCTAATTAGGGGCTTCAATATTATATTTAAAACTTCCAATTTTTTCTTTTAACCACTATAGTTATTTAAGGTATGCTTATCACCATTTATGGTGCTAAATTACATTAAAAAGGGTACCTTATATTACCTACCTATAGAACTTACAAGTTATACAATATTCGTTCACGATTTCCTTAAAAAAAAAATTTATTCTTATAGGTACATCTCTAATAGGTAACTATATCATAATATTATATACCTAGCAAACTATGCCTACATTATAATTAACGCTTGAAGTTAAACATAGGTACATGGCTAGCCATTACATCTTATAAGTCAAGTTAAAATAAAAAGTTGGTTTGAATAGATTTCACTTAATTCGGTATTGTTTAGTTTTTTAGTGGTATCGACCTACCTATAATGGTAACATATTTTATTTGATGATTGATTTAAAAACTGTAAAATCAAATATAACATTACCTACAACGACAGTTGCACCCATTGATGTATTATAAAAATCATACATTTATGTCTACCTAAGTATCCTCATAGACTTAAAGTAGTTGAGTTTCACTCCTATTTTTTTAGTTTTTCTACACAGATAAAGATAACACTTATTTGACGATAAGACAATTTTCTATTTATTCAAAATTCAATACACTCATCGTTGACTTTAGATTAGGTATAGTTTAATTATAATATGTATACGAACTTAAAAATAGTATAGCCAATATTATGAAGTCCATAATAACAATTTGTTTTTTGTCGGACTGTTCATTCATTTTTATTCAATACCGACCTACCTAATACAACAAAGTGGAAACACCTAATCAAAATATAAATTCGTTTGAATAACGTCATTATGTGTCTATGTTGGAGAAGTGTTAGTATTATGCGAATGTTAATGCCAAATAATAATAATAATCGAAATAATATCAACTCGGAACTGTTGCCGAAAAATACTCAGCTCACGCACTGCTGCATACATTCAAACGCACCCCCAAAGTTCTATTCGAACCATATCGATCAAACGAGATTCGTGTGCGGACAGTGGTAGGGTGTGTGGATGGGATGGACTTTAAACTTGTTAAAACGCAACAACGAGAGATTGATTGACGGGATGGGCGGCGGCGAGTGTTTTTGAAAATAACCGATTATCTATCAATCGGCGGCGTTATACGTTTCCAACTTCAGAATATTATCCTCTGCGTATACAATAAACAACAACAAAGTAAATTTAAACTTTTTCGGCCACAGCTCTATTAAAAGTTTCGTCCTTTTTTTCCTCTCTGCTTTATCAAATCAGTTTATATTTAATTTTCGAGGAGGCAAGAAAAAAAAATCATTCGACTTCAGCTATATACGCATAATATGCTATTATACACTCACGCATTATTTATGTACACAGAGATTTCGCTCACAGCCTATATAATGTTTTTGTCGTGACAGTGAGTTACCGTTAACGTAAATTCTAAAACCTTTTAAATAGTATTATCAGCTGAGTAGACCTTAATCTCCAAATTGTTGACCGTAAAAATATCAAACTGTAAATTCACAAGTCTGGGATCGACACTATCTAAAAATCATAGACATTGAATTACCTTAGGTATAGGTACTACCCATACGTTTGGGTAAATAAATAAATATGTTTTTACTTTTTACCCTATAATATATAATAATAAAAAATATCGGTACCATCTACCGTGCCTAATATACCGGGCGCAATAATTTCCACTCGAACCACGCTTACACACACACACACACACACACACACACACACGATGCACATAACATGGCAGTAATGATAATAATATATTCATACCGTATTCGAGACGTTTTAAGAATATTATAGTGTGGTGTTTACCTATATTATAATATTATTATTATTATTACGTTTATGCACAAGCCAGGCTTACACTGCGTATTGATGAACGACGAATATCATTATTAAATTCCATTGTCGGATACCGAGGTAGAACCCGCCGAGTCGACATCGCGCATAATATATAATATGCACGGCTGTGTATTGTATAGATGTACAACAGATATGTTCTGCAAGACAACCACCGGGCGCAAACTATAAGAGCGCCAAAATCACGGGACTTGCACGTCAAAAGTTTCAAAATTAATCCGTATAACTAACCTAGAGCCCGTCACACGTGTTTATGCGCTCATGATACAATATGTAAGGCGCACATTGCACACACACACACACACAGACAGACTTGGGGTGTGTGTCGATATGATGGTGTATTGAATAAATCATTTATTGTAAATATGAATACCCCGCCGCAATGTCGGATTAATTTGCGCGTGTATAATTATCATATAATAATGCGTATAAAATACACGACTAAAACTATCTAATACACCATCGCGAACTTTCAATAGGTATACATCGCGCGCGCATCACACACGGTATTATCATAACATATTATAATTAACTGCGTTTTACAATTCATTACCTCTGCTGTGATCGGTACACGCGCAATATGTGCACTGTATATGCGAGCAAACTTTAAGACGCCATTCGTAATATTTCAATTCGTCCTTATTCTGCCTATTGTTGTTTAATGACACTGCACGACCCGCCGGGTTGTTACGTTATATCACCCAAAAAGTGATTAAATGAACGCGCGGGGTTTTAAAACTTTTAAAACGACGGTACGTTCCCGACATGATATATAATATACAATGAAACTTCATGGTATATAATATTATTGTTGTGTACAAACTCGTAAACCGTTTTTAACACAATGGTTTGGGAGTAGGAATAGTTTACATTTAATTTGTTTCCATAAATGCACTAAAATATGTAATAAATAGCGCATAAAAATGATTGGATAGTATGCGTAAAATAAAATAATACAACTGCACCTAACATGTACGTGTAGTTTAATTTATTATACTTTTATCTATATATTATTACACTATACACGCAAATGATGTAAAAAATAAAAAATATACGCACATTGGTGAATTACAAAAATATAAATAAATAGTTATAATATTATAATAATGAAATAGTGGAAAGAAAAGAAATATAATGAAGATAAAATAGTAATAAAAAGAAAAAATAATAATGTAATATGGATGCAACGTTAAAACATTTTTATGGATCTACAAAATATCAAAATGTTATTTTCATGATGTTGTTTTAACACAGAAAATGAACTAAGAGTAGAAGACTGAAGAATACACTAAAACGTTTCTTTGGTAGTGCTACTATACATTTCACGTGAAAATAAATTAATACGAGTATATACATTTTCAATAGTGGTCATACAAATAAGAGGATAATTTGAAAACTCGAATAAATAATGGAAGCAAAAATCCAAACAAGTGTAATGAAACTCAATACGAGATGGAAATGTAAAATACCTACTGAACAAAATTTAATAATAGGTTGGTAAATATTGCTAAATAATTACATAAATAAGTAAAAAAACTAATAAATTAATGAACTACAATACATATTATTATTCATGTATATACATAATGACGGCGCATAGCGTACATCAACAAGTGCAATAACACTAGCCATTTACCTATATAATATTTAATACTTGAAAACTTTTTGTGATCCGGACGATACGTTATGATTAATTTGTTTTGCTTACAATAAATGTAATAATATGACGATCTTTGTTCTATATTAATATTTTATCTCAACTATAAATAATAATAATATCAAATTAACACTAAAATATATACAATTTGAAAACTTTCTTTCAGTAAACCCAAATTATCCTGTAAGAACACTGCTATAATATAATGATAAAAAGTAAATGGTGATTTTTTTTTATAATCTATAATGTTACCATATATTTTTAATTCGACTCTTATAATAATATACTTATTTTAAATTTTAATCGTATCTATAAAAGTAACATAATATTAAACTTTGGTTTTAATACTCAATCCATAGCTATATATTATTTTACTCTCTCATTTCTCAATTATTACAATATAAAAATTAAACAATAATGATGATATGACGCCGGGACAGCATAACAATAAGTAATTTAAAATTAAAATCACAATATCCTATTTTTGAACATTATTTTACGTACCTGTTTAATATAAATATTTGTTAATAATAAATAAAACTACAGTATGACATACAAAACTGAAATATTATTATTCCCTGCAATTGTTACTACCTAGTTAAATTAGTTCATATAGTCATATTAATATAATAGTTAAATCCATATTTAAGCTCTACTTGTGCGGATAGTTATCAATGTTCAATTTTAATGTCGTTTAATCGCTTAGTTTTACTACCTACCACAGGCTACAGTAAAGACAAACAGTTACCTACGCCTAACATGACTTGGGACAAAGTAACAACACATGGTAATAAATTAGCTCCACAATATCAGATATCTCCTACCTATCAACTATCTAAGAGCCCATAGTCCTACAGCGAAACGATATGGATATAATAATATTATAATAAACGTATAATATAAATAATAATACACAAGATTACAAGTCAATATATATTTTAAGAAAAACAATTACTATTTTTTATAAATATTTTAAGACATATTTTATTTTGAAATACATAAAATATTTTGAATGATACTATTTAAAATGTAAGTACCAATCTCATATAATACACCAAATACAACCGCATGCTTATCACGATATTAGTTCACGACAATTTGCACGTTTACCAACGATATACGGCAATGATATTGTTTTTAAAATAAACGACATAAAAAAATAAATCAATATAATACGTTCGAGATACACTCGACCAGAGTGAACTTCAAACCCAATATATTATTATGTTAATTAATCTGGTATACACTACATAATATACCTAGTGTACATTTTTAAGATAATAATTGTTTGCCGTACGAGTCTCGCTGTAATTTATACATTTTCAAACTGATTGCATTAAAAGTGTACCGTTAGGTAGGTACTGAACAAAGTGCAAGCGCGCAAAGGTAAACATGCAAATTTGTCGTATAAATATTAATTGTTATCAAAACAGTTTTATAAAAGTTGTTGCCCTTACATTACACACCAAAGCATTGTACTTTCATCGATCGAAAAATAAACACTGGTGGTCGAACTTTTCGACCCCTGGGAATATTTTCTCCTCGCCAATCACTGTGAACTTTTAGATTAATCACATAGGTAATATTATAATGTATAGAACATAACAAAGTCACATTCTAAATTTGTATTTATTTTTTTAAATAAAATTAAAACAAACATCACTTGAACGAGACCTGTACAATGTCAAATAGGTAATTTCAGCATATTCGAAACACATAGGTACATCCTGCAGAAGTTTGTCACCAATAAAAGCCAAGTAAAACTGTACCTCTCTATATACAATATAAAGAGGTGTTTATAAGATGACACATTCATGATTATTCATCCAAGAACATTCTCCGCTTTGGCTTCTCTACTTCTAAGGTTTTGCTGAGAGTCAATTTAACGTATACGTATACTAAAAGCAATATATGTTTCTAGCATCAATTTTGACGAGGTCTGCAGGAAACGTTTAATTACGTGTGCAATCCTATAAAAACAAGTGAATTGGGACATTTTTTTTTCATAGTCTATTTTCATACAAATACATTTTATATACTTTCTACAAGTACATTACTATCATCAATATTATTATTTAAAAAATATATATATATATAATTTAGTATAATAAACCTCACGGAGCGTATGATTTTTTTAGTCACAAAAAACTTGATAAGCTGCGTCAATTTTCTAACTTTTAGACACATTGGTGGTTTATCAGATCGAACTAATCAGTATTCCGCATGTATTTTTTTTTATATCATAAATATTTGTCCACTTATCATGATTATAGACTTTCATAGAACAATTATTTTACCCCAGTCGTGATAAACATTGATGAGAATATATCTAAAACAAATTTAAAAAAACAAACATTTATAATCATTTATTGTCACTTGTATATCAAATCAGTGGCACCGAACTTTGAACCTGTACAATTTCAAAATACCTATTACATTTTGAATCTCTTTTAAAGTAAATAATAATTTATATAATGAACAGAAATAATACTTGTTTTATGGCAACATGTGTACCATTTATCGTTTTTCGTGGGATCTTCACTAAACCGTAGTAATTAAATTAAAAAATTAAGTTGTAATAGTCTAACATAAAAAATGATTGGTACTTTTATAAAATTATCATAATACTATGCTCCAAGTATCCAATAAATTATTTAAGTAATTTAATTTTAAATCTAAGGCAGAATTCGGCTCCACTGAAAATTATTATTATCTTAATAAAATAATTGTACTAAATATACGATATAAAACATTGCTAGTTATTTAACTAAAAACTAAACAATACATGCCAGTGTATTATATGAGTTGGTAATAATATTGATTGATTGTATGACTAGTATTACATAATTAATAATATGGTGTATTTCAATATTCATAAAATATCTTTTTTTTATAAAAAATAAACCTTAAGTACCTACTTATAAAATAGCTGATTTTTACTAATTGTCTAAAATGCGACGTCCTAAACGTATTCAATAACTGTGTAACGAATATCTAATTATCTAAGAACAAATATAAAATTGTAAATATCTAAATACATAGTAACGAATTAAATGTATTTTTAATATCAATTAAGAATAAATTCTATATATTATAATATCGGTGTCTCCATTTTTATATGTCATTGTAAATATTGTCATCGTTCTTAACGGACTTTAGGTATAACATTTCAGTGATTTCTAAGTAGTCACTATTTATAAACATCCCTAGTTTTTGTTTGTCGGTGAGATAAAAAAAAAACATTTTCCTTCAAAATCGAGACATTGCTTTTTGCACAAAAATAGTTCAATTTTAATTAAAAACTATAATCATTAAATTTAAACCTGTCTGATTGTTTGGAAAAAATATATTATTATTTTTTTTTTTCATTTATATTAATGAAAATTTAATATTTAAATACAATTTAATTTTTATCTCTTATATTAACTCTAATATAAAATACTTTTGTACGAACTTATTTTTGTATTTATTCTTTAAAAAATAATGTGAGCATATAATATCAATAAAAGTAGGTATTTAGTTTCAAAAAATATCATAATATTTTGCATACGTTCCCCATATTATATTAATCGAGTCTTATTCAACCATAAACTCGGTAATTGTTTTACACATTGTAACATATAAAATGTTAAACACAAAAATAAACAGTTAATATCTTATAATTTTCAGTACTTCCTACAAACTTCGTTATAGGTATTCATAATCATAATAATATTACGTGCCTACCTATAATATTGTTTTGATTTTTTTCAATTTGAAAAAAAAAGAATCCTGGCAGCGTGGCCATTGGGAATTGTTTCACCTAAATTGCACATTTTATTTTCTAAATCAAAATCAGTATTATATTATGTAACAACCATTTTTACCAGTTTTACTTATATACATCAGCAAGCATACAATATACTTATTATTTTATCAGTGAACGTAGTTCTGTAAAGAGAAACTCTAAATAATTATTTCAATTGAAAAATAGAATATTTAATAAAAAAAAAAAAATGTTTTAAACATTTCGTTAGATGGGCAATTAGCTTTGATATTTGTATTAGCTAGGTTATAACATTGTTTTTTAAATAAATATATAGTTTAAATGTTTTAAACTACTTTTTAGATTAATACAGATAGAATCTTTATTCACAAAACATATTTTAATATAGGCACTTACGTATTTTTTTTATCTAAAATTTCATTTGATTTATTTGTGTCGTTTTTTTGTTTGTTTATTAAAGAATTTATAAATTTTTTTTTTATAAGTTACATTATTTATAGTACATAATAACCTATTACAGGAAATTATAGTTTACTCATGTTATTTATATTATTTATGTTTTGTTTTTCGTAATTAAAAATAACTTTAATGCATGTTTCTATTAAATTTAAAATTTGAGTAGAAGTTAAATCTCTCATGCCAACTATTTTCAATTGTAATAATAATCCCTCTTTTTTTAATATTGTTGTGGTTGGAATTGTATTCAATAAATAAATGAATAAATAAAACTTAGTCTTTTATTATTAATATTTAAAACTACCTAACAATATACATAATATTTTGTAATCATAGTTAATTAATAGTAGTGTAAGGTATAATTGTATTTTGTATTACCCATCTAAAAACATTTTTTCATAAAAAAATATGCTGTGATCACGAACACAATATAATATAAACCATTGTTCCTTTGTTTATTGACGTGTCAGTCTTCCTTTGAATATATTATAATTATAAGGTAAGTACTAATAGACAATTTAAGTAAAGATTAAAATATATATATTTTATGTTTTATTTGTACACACCAATTATTTATACTTATTCGTCGAACGAGAGTGTCCAAATGATAAATATTTAGACGATCCATATATTTTTAATACGAACTAAATGAGACAATATTTTAATATCAATATTACCTAATATGGAGAAATATTATACTCTTAAAAGTTAAAAGAAGCATCGTTTTATATTTTGTACAGAACAATATTATTTATTTGCGTAACCTCTTTTATTTTGAATTCGTACATTTTTATCATCAGCACAAATCAATCGGTTCTGAGATGTTTTCGCTAAAAACGACGAAACGATTAGTACTGATTTACTTCCTACCTACATGATTATTGTGTGTATATAGTTAACATTTATGACGGAAAATAATATTCATATTAAGTCTATCAAAAAATCTATTAATCGATATCTTAATATAATATTACCTAGTTAACTAAATTAATTTAAAAATATGTACGATAACTTGAAAACAATAACGTGAATAATAAATTATTTTTTATTAATATTATTAATTTTAACTGTCTAAGTAACAAATAATCCATTTATAAATTTAAGCTTATATATTTGTATGGTATATCCTGCGTATCTATTATTTATATCACATGACCATTATTTTTAAATGTATACTAAATATTTAATATTTTTTACTGTCAATTTCGCTTTTATTTAAAGCAATTATATAAATAATTTCTGTCGTTTATAGTAATTTAGGTACATTAACAATTATATCGTGCATAGGTATCTACTATAAAAACTCAACTTTACAGTGTGATTTTTACTAGCGTAAACTCTAAACTTATAAATGTGTAATACCTATGTACCTACCAAATATACATAATTATAAAAAATATCTAACAATCAGTGATATTATGTAAAATCGATTTGATCCTCCTAGAAGTAATACCAATAACTATTATTACACTAATGTGATCATACTCTTGCCCTAATGTTCTGCTTATCACGTCTAAAATAGTCAACTTTTGTTATATATTATATATTTTAAATTATAGTACAATGTTTATTTGTAACATGTTCAAATTGTATGATTTATACCCAGTCATCATGACGTTTGTTAGATACGTATTTCTGCGTTAATATTTCTTATAGAAAATAACCATATTACTACAATATAATAATTGTAAATTATTTTTAAAAATTCAGTTCAATTTAAGTTAAGTCGATGATATAGCCTCGTGATCCAATCAAATAACATATTATAAACTATTTTTTAATAAATAAAATACATTTTGACGTATTGAGTCGGTCTTTTATATAGGTTTATAAAATGTAATATGTACCTACCATATAGCAGGAAATATGAATACCTAGGTATCTTAAAAAGTTAAAATCATATGAATTCTTTCATGTATTTAAATTAAATAGTTATGAATTACTTATGATTTATGAATTACAATATACGATTTATTTTTAAATCTTCAAAGTTAAATCACGAAGAGTCAAAAGGTGAGATACATTATAATATAAGTTGGTTTTGACTTATAGGTATAGGTAAAAGAACAATGAAAACCAAAATGATTAAACATATTTAAAATTGTTAGAAAAATACACCTCAGGTATTTTAGGTTACTTTAAACTTTTCTAAAAAAGATTCGAGAAAAAATAAATTAAAACATAAAACATTATAAAATTCTTAAAATTAAGGCTTATATTATTAAAAACTTTATAATAAACTATTATACGTGGGGTATATATTCTAAATTTCTAAAAACTATTAAATTAATGTTATAGAAGTTTTTTTTAATTAAATAATAATAATTGGCAGATTGTCAAAAATAATTAATATTTCGTCAAGTTAATTAATATCATACATCATTATATTTTACAAGTTATGTATAAAATACATAATAATTAAATACATACAGCTATAGCGCAAGATATCGCATCTCTAGCAAAAAGCTACCTACATTAATAAAGACCTTTTCAAATAACTATACTTGACAAAGTTTTCTCATTATCCCACGTCTATTCTGTGTGAGCGATGTTTTTGTATTTGTTTAATGTTTGATATTTTAACTTATATGGTAGGTAATACTAAGCTTTAATCTTTATGAATATATCTTTTATAAAATGTCTGGTATATTAAAGACAAAAACACACATTAATAATATAGTTTTTACATAAACATTTTATGGCAATTAGATTAATTGCAAAAACAAGCCTACCTACTTCACGTCAATTTAAGACAATATTTGCGTTTATAGATAAATCAAAAATTCAAATAAATCGATGTTTCATCACTTTCGACATTAATTAATTATAACTATAATCTATATGCACAATGTAAACACTAAACATTAACACAATAACTAATAATTTATAGGTCTAATAACATAAGGTCTTAACATATTATAATTAGATTTATATCTTGGGTATTTTTTTGTGCTTTAACTTATTCATTTTTTCATATTTAACAATACAAACATATTTCATTAAAAAATATTCAATCGACTTTCAACTAAGTATCTATAATATATATTATTATTTTTAATTTTATGGTTAGTCAAATCTACAATTCGTTACCAATTTATAGTACGACTTACGCCTTGTGTTACCAACTGCCATACTATTATAGGTAGTATATACCGTTAATTGGTACCTACTTACAATCATCACGGTATACTTCTATGACGTAATAAATAATAAGCATAAATCTTTCTCAAACCACAACTATTAAAACATTATCAAGCAACTACCTATTATGCAAAATCGTGTTCATTATCTTAGACATACAATATGCATTAAACGGTATCAAAATTATTACAAAGTAAAGAGTTGAGAATACCATAATATACGAAATAAGAAGTTTTCATATTAATTCTTATGCAATAATGATATCTGGTAACCTTCCTATACCAAACTGCATCTCGAAATAAATTAACTGCCTAAAATATTTATGAAGTGATACTATATAATAATTAATAGTGTACCTAGGTGGTGATGTCTACGTACAAGGAGTTGAAAAATTTAGACTCCGTTATTTTACGTTTTTATACTACCATTGATTCATTAAATTTTTTTCCGTAACATACCACGTCAGTTTCAGAAAAACTGTAGTAGAGTTAAATTAATAAAAACCATTTAATAGAAAGTTATAGTATTCAACAAAACATAAACTATAAAACTATTTAACGCCGCAAACAAATCTAAAACAGTACATCGAGACAAATATTTACCAGTGAAATTATTTAAACGAACAAATAATAATATATCAATAAGTTTGCTTTTTTAAGAACCAAAACTATTTCAATAATGATTATTTTGTGTTTTTTTTTCCTTTCCTAAAATGCAATTACTCAGCTAAGTAGGCGTAATGTGGACGTCATTCGACGGTCACAAGACTAACGGCGGTCCATTAAAAGGAAAGCGACAATTATTATTTAATAATGACGGCGGCCGTTTAATTTATGGTTATTGTTTTACAGAATCTTATACCACTGGTGGTCGCACGTGGTGTATAAAATAATAATTTTTGGTTGTTTTAAAATTCGTTTTGGTGTTCGGGAAACATTATACTTGCGTGGTAATACCGTCGTTTCAGGTGTTAAATTTATTAGACAGGATATAGTGAAATTCGACTGTCACGGTACACGCGTTTCAAGTGTACAAAGATGATAATACAAAACACTCTAAAGACCCAAAACGTACAAATATATCATACATCCGTGAATAAATTACAACTCTTATAGGTAATATTATTATTGGAATTAATTTTGAATCACATAAATCTACGCAAATTTTACCTATTTTAATCGATTACAGTAATGTAAAATAATAACTAAATCATTATTTAAGCACACTTATTACTAATAATGCTACATCATTCTCGAACCTATTATTAATTGTAAATAAATATAACTTTACATATCGTAGACTCCAATATTACATACTCCAAACACGCAAAACAGCGAATCAGCTAAACTAGTTATCTTTTAATCTTAGATTTTGTTATTTAAATCATATAAATATATTCCTACGCCATAAAATAGTCATCTCAAACTACAATTTTGTCAATTAAATATATTAACTATATTAATTATTTGATTAACAGTAATTAACTTTCAATGTGAAAAATACAAGCCATCCATCATTTTTATTATTTAATATTCGTTACAATTTATCAGTGTTTAAATTGTATTAAAAAATACAGGTATCAAAACTTAAATGTACCTACCAATTGCATATACGAACAAGACGGACATTCTTAAATGATTTGAAATAACGTTACACAATTATCGTTAAAAATGCATACCTATACGTACTATTGAAAACATATTTTCGTAATGGAACTTTTATCAAAAAAGTATTGGATAAATAAAAACCATAATACACAATAATAAACCTATAATATAGATAAATTAATAACTTAAAAGAAGTTCGTCTCTGTTGAAAGTCATTATTAACGTTTAGCTTACACAACAGCACACCAGAGAGGTGTTTAACAAATGTAAATATATATTTCCAGCCCGAGATCTATCTTCGTCTATCTTTCTCGAATGTTTCTTAATTTCGTGTGTAATTTAAATTCTCGCCCGGTACCAAGCCCTGACAAATGTCTGTCAGGGTCACAATGTGACGTTTTGGAGTAATAAAATACGGTTTATGTTAGAAAATACCTACCAGCATCTCATTACAACACACACTGACGAGCAGTACAAGCGGAATATCGCATGTTAATATGTTGTTTTGTAGTCCGTAAAAGGTTCAACGAAAAGTATACGGACCGAAATCGTTACCCAAGTGATTCTTATCCACCGCTAAGCGTTAATATAGACAAGTGAGCAAAAGCTCTAAAGTTACGTAATTCGGAGTTTTAAATTAAATTTGGCCAACATTAATTAACGTAATATTGCTAAAAAATAAAATAGTGAACTTGTCGAAACCACACAAGATAAATATGATATTATGTTACAAATTATGGCCGTTGTTAAACATACGAAATTATTGATTGAAGCAGTTTAACGTGGATGAAACAATGTAGTTACTTAACATAATAGTAGGTATATGAATTTGAGAATTTGGACCACAAAATATTGTTTTATAATATATTAATTTGATAAAACTGACAGTATCTTATTAATATGCAGTTAATATAATAGCAATAACAAAAATCACAATGTACACAAATAGACAAAACAGAGTTCAAAAATATATTCTTAACATATTATTACAAAAATGAAATACAAATTGAAATATTTACACTAAAAAAGCGAGTAAATGGATAACGCTATGCTGTACATTGGGTATCTAGAGATTCACTGTAGAATTTGAATTCAATAACCATTATCGTATACGAAAAACAATTTTGAACGAATACGGCATGTCAGCCTATAATATCATTAAGTAAATTGTATAATATTATTATGATCAAAGAAATTAATTTTACTATTAGGCAATAGTACTACCGTAGGTTAAATTATATTTTGCCAAAAGAATTTCATTTGAAAATTGTATCATTTGTATAATACTTTATACAATATAATAATGTACCTACTCTAAAAGTCTCAAGTACTTATGAATAATATTTTTATATAACAAAAAAAGAACTAAATCCGTTATTCTTGGTTTTAATATATAATTTCGTGCAAATTCTAACTTAAAATGTCTGTAAAAAATAACTGTGTTTATACATATTTTAGATTTTTTGATTACAGCATGAACTATTTAGTAATTTAATTTGTTTTTCCTGACGCTTTTGAAAACTATTGGGAATTTTTTACTTTTGGGTCAAAAGTAGGTACCAACTAGATACACTTTCCTACAGTCCTGTCAGAAAAGATGCTGTTGAAGAAAATTGAAGTGTTTTTAATTTCGCCAAAGGTGATGACAGACACAAAAAAATCAAAAACACACATACATTGTAAAATCAATAAGTGCATTCATCGCAGAGATTTGTAGAATTTAGAATAAGCCTAATCACCTAGAATTTTGTATCGTATACGATACAGAACATCCATGAAAAAGTGATCAATTGTAGGCCAAACATAAAAATAAAGTTTGATTCTATACTTTCAATGACATTGAACAGTAATAATATTTATCAGAGTATATTATTCAAATGTCAAAGAAATTTTAAAATTAGAAAAAACGATAATAAAACACAACACCCACTTTCATAGTTGTTCATAAATATTGCTGTTGCAATGTTTTTATTATTTTTTAACGACTTAGAACAAGCTAATAGTACCTATGCGAAGCGTACGTTTAACGCGTTGCTTACAAAATTTGGTGGGCATAATACTAGGATGCGAGCAGAATGAAATAAAAAGCATATAAATTTAACGAAAAAAAAATCGCTGAAAATAATAATAGTTGCTAGATGTGTTTCTAAAAACATGGTTCCCGTTGAGTATATTATTTCCTGTAACTTAAATAGAAACACTGCTAGTGACTATATAGTTGTAAACGGAGTTTCTCTAAACTAAAACTAATTAAAACATTTATGCCGTCAATTATGCGCAGCAGCTGTTCAACATAAAGTCAAATATAATATATTCCACTATATATCTATGTGGAGAACGATCGATGGGACTATGTGAATGCGTCGACCGATTTCTCAAGAGTTAGAAGACGCCGTTTTCGAATAAAAGAATGTCTGAGAGTTTATACAAAAAAAGCTAACAGAAAATCTAAAGCTGCAACTTTACGTTTGAGGAGCAATTAGAGACAACATATTACATTTATTTAACATTCCGTAGAACTATTCACACATACTGTTTAATACGATTAACGAGTAACGACGCAGTGAAGAGGACCTATAGTACTATTATACCAATGACGATAATATACCTACGGTTCGAATTGTGCTTATTTGGATAACGCGTTAATCCTTAATCAAAAAATGGCGATGAAGCAGTGCTATGCATGTGAAAGTGAAATCACATATAAACAAGCACAGTCTCATGAATTTCACAAACTCGATCATGGCGTACGTATACGACTTCAAACGTACATCAGAAATACTAGGAAAACACCATTTCAGAAACGAAAGCCATCAACAACACACTAAAATTAATCTACATATACCCAACCTGTTTGAACTTTTGCAAAAGTAAAATCATCATATTATGTTATATAATATAAACTGTTTCCCTACATATAAGTCCTTTATACGCCCGATTAAAACTCGAAGTGTCATGATTGTAACAACAATACAATATTAATTTCCTTATGTTACATTTTGTTTGTACACGTGACTACCTATACCTATATTTAATATTATATACCTACTTAATTTATATATTTTTATGATTGAATACGTTTTTATTTGTCTTATGTGTAAAATAATTTCTTGTCATAACAGTATATACTATATAATATTATAATATATTTTAAAATACGATCAAACTGAAAAAAATTAGAAATGTTGGCGGTCTTACATTTACACATCACTCCACGTCCGGCATGCGTGCCCCTGCAGTACTATACTACCAGGTCTCGCACAAGGTAAACATACAATTTTCTGGACAAATTAGTGACGGACAATTTTTAAATTAGTGCAGCTCTCGCTTTAATAAGTAATAGTGTAAGGGAAATATTCCGAATATTCTATTCGTGTCAGTCAAAACTTTCAAAAACCAACTAAGGGGAAAACGACAACTTAAACGTAGATACATACCGTCGTACCCGGTAGTCGTCTGCACACGCCACGAGCCGAACTTATAAGGATAAAATGATTTCGTAGTAATAATATTATTTACCTAAACCTACCAACATTGCACGCACGTGGCACGTGCATTGGTCGTACGCGGCAAATACGCTCTAGTACACAAATTTATCTTGTCGGAGAGTTTTAAGGTGATGGAATCGGATACATAACATGGATGTCGGTTGGCTAAGCACTTTTTAGACCTTCTTCGGTTATCTGAAGACTGAAACTAATCAAAACAGCCCGTGCAAAACCGACGTACTTACATAAACTGTAAGGCAGGTTTCTCGGTAAATATACGCTGTACACGGTGAAACTACCAATATTATGACTTACACCATCGTATACTATATAACGGGACGATACTGGTCTTGACCCAACGAGAACACCTACGCTGACCAAATATTGTACCTATAACATTTACAGCGTACACACAATATAATATTGTTTAATTTTATACATTTTTGTATGTAGAACCGACGCCAATACTATCGAAATGCCAATTGCACTTGTTCATATAAATTATTACAGTTACCTTCAACGCGGTTCTGAACGGGACACGTATAGCTTATTAGTAGGTGCAATACATTTTTATTTTATTTCACACGCTTTAATACGATTTTCCATATAGGTAATATCTTTGCACACATATTATTATGTAATTCAAACATCTTGCACGATATCACGATAATAGGTTTTAGTTAAGTTATAATGACAGGCGACAGCGTTTAGTTTTTAACTTAAAAGTAAAAAATAATTTTCTTAAAATATAAAACTTTCTTCTTAAAATATTTCCATTTCCATTTTATTTTATTTTCATACAACCAACTATTCAATTAAAAATCCGAATTATTATATTAACATTATGTTTTAGCAAATTTATGTAACTAGGTTGAATAACTGCAAGCTATATAGCTAATCGCATAATGATATGTTAACTTCAATTGTATGATTTAAAAAGTAAACTTAAAATACTGCTAAGTGTTAAGAACACATAAATATCAATCTACCGATAACCATATATAACCTAAATAGTACCTAACCTATATACAACAAGTTAAGAAAGCTCCCTCTGCGAGCATACTAAATTCCCGGTTTTTAAACGCATTTTAATACAACGCAATAAACTATAACTCCATATTATACAATTTAAAAATAATTATTTGGTAATATTTATATTTTGGTAACTATTTCCTAATATTGGCTACTGTGAATCTATATTAGTCATATTATTTTGATATTTTTTTAATACTGGCTATATAGAATAAATTTACTTTGAATAGAACCACGTCTATAAAATTTTGATATAAACAATAGTAACTAGGTATGTGCTTACTGCAGGTAAGTATGACGAATGTAGGACAAAGGGACGGACACAGCGGGAATATAAGGTTTTTCAAACTTATGTTTAGAAACCTAATAAACGATGAATTAATATATAAATAATAATAACGTTTTAGCATTAGTCGACCATATTTTAATCAATAGCGGTACCACTAATAGAGTCAGTCTAGAAATTAAATTATGAAATACGTTATAATTAATAGACTCACTAGACATTATTATATCTAAAATTTGAAATGAATACAAAACAAAATTATACTGACAAACGCAATAGTATCTATTTGAAACAAACAACTTAAAATCATAATTTTATTCATTCCTGCCTACTTAATAATTCAACAAACTTCGGGTGTACAAGATGTTTGAGATTCATAGAAAATTTCCAACGCACAAAATTTTATAATGTTATGTTAATATATTGTATTAGTATATTTTATAGACACTTATGGTTACAAAACTATTAGGTTAAGCCTATAAAAAATATACTACAAGTTGTGATTCTGTATAATATATACACTGAATTAATGGATAATAACAATTAACAATATTATGAATATAAAATATAGATGTAATTTACTGAACTTGACCGACTTGTTCAGTAAATAATAAATATGGTTTAATATAGTTTTACTAAATTTTTGTAAAATCATCAAGTTACTTTTATGTAAGTACGGTATTAACACAAAAAATGTCATTTAGTTATATACATAATATATATGTAATATATTTCGTGTGTGTGTGTGTATGAGTATTTGTATTAAAATCGCATAACTCTTGCAAGCTTTAATATTATTAACTGTCAAAACGTTTAAATAGGACAGATGTATAAATTAGTTAAATATTAATGTCATACTTTTAGTTAGGATTATGTATTATTGACTACCTATACTTGATGCCATCGACTCATGCCATTTAAATTTTTTATTTCCCTATTTTTGATATGGAAATTAATGTGCTAATGAACTACATTTCCTACATAACATATTAGTACCTATATTTTTGTACCTAAGTACCAAACTATCAGTCTATCAGAATTTATAGTATTACCAATTACCACTATAATATAAATGCCTTGTCGTGATAATGTAACAACGGCAATATAATATACAATCTCATATAGTTACAACTTACATACAACCACATTCAACTTTTTATTTTTCGATCAACATACTACAGATGAATATTCTAGCATTAATCATTGTTCACGTGGAATTATGTGAGTTGGTAAGTACTTAATACGACAATAAACCTTGCGTACATCTGATTAAATGCAAAACACGAATTCTGATGCAATAGGTGTTATACTATTATATTACGTACACAATATAATATTATAATCGTTCACGCAACAGTATTAATAAGTACCTATTATATATTAATGTATTTAAAGACTGCCATGCATAGACGCAGTGCTAAGTGGAGATTAAACCCCATCGAGCGGCAAATCTACCATATCAATATGACAATATTGTACAAATTGATGACAGGGTGATGTCGCGTACGATTAGTGACAGTAGTACAGTACTATATAATGATTACCAGCTATCATCACTGGATTTACCAAGCAATAAAAACGGCAATTAATTATTTTTATAATTATATATATTTTATCTTATAAGATGACCAACATTTTTTATGAACCAAATAAATAAAAATAATGCAATGCTACGTTAAGGAGATACCTATATAATATATGCGCCAAATTATACTGTAATTACAGACTATTATGCATCTAATAAATTTATACTAAAGTCATAAAGATAACAATCTTATTTTTATAATTTCTTATTCACTAAAATATTTTTTCCCTGAACAATTTCCGTAACACAATAAAACCAAAAGTCCAAAAGTTATATTATTTTTAAATAAACTGCACATAATATCATATTGTGAATAATTGTAAGAATTTAAGTCTGTAGATTTATTTATTTATTTATTTATTTATTTTAATTCCAATAAAATGATCAGTAGTTATAACGGTTTTAAAATATTTTAAACCACATTAAAATTCAATACCAATATGAATACGTTTTATACTAGGTACCATAATATATTATATAACAGTACATATATTTACGCTGACATGTGCCTAAATATTATTATAATATAATTAGGGTATTATAAACCTTGGTCGATTATACTAAAAAAATAATCAAAATAATTTTTAAAAAATATATAGTAATTAAAATAATTTAACCGGGACTCGGAAAGCAGAAAGTTATCAAAAAATGTATATACCTACTACTCAGTTAAAATTGTATACGACCTAATCATGGTTTAAAACTGGTACCTACAACAGGCAGCTATAATTCCCACACTGAAAACCATTAGCACAGTAACATTATTGTAGTATTATTGAGAAAATTAACATCAAATTATATTTTGATGGGACCGTTCTTCTGATTTATGGTAAATTCTATTCACCTGCTACAGTATTGCCATGTTTGGCTTAGGAAAACATTAATTTGCATTCGAATGGAAAGCGGGTACCAAACTCGTTTCATCGGGTTGTATATAACAAAACATAGAATTTCATTTACGTAATGCATATATATACCCACACAAATGAAGGGGAGTATGGCTAATAAATATTGAATAACCCAGCATGTACCTATCTATCTAAATCACAATGTTACAAATCATTTGAAATCTGAATATTACGTTATAATTCATTATAATTAATTAGGTAAAATTCTTTTAGTTATATTATCACTAATATGTCTAATATTGTTATGTCGATTTAAAAAGACAAAATGATTGATGGGACATTTTGCTACTCTTCATAACAATTAAATAGACGCAAATTGAATATATTCAGACAAAAATAAAAATTGTGTTTATTGAAATGCATATTATTATATTTAATGTTTATAGTAAAATCATTAAACAATACTAAATGTAATAAAACCAAAAGTAGAATATTATGGAAAATATAAAATATATAATATTGCGTATGTCTGAATATTATCACCTACACATTTAAACATTTGCTATTTAGTATTTATTGTTATGTAAACTTCTTTTATGCTTATGTATGTATCACTCAGTAGTATAAGAATATAACAAACATGAACAAATATGGTTTTTTGTGAATAGTAATTTATGCATAAAAATTGTTTTAATAAAAATAGTATTTAAATTTTGAAGTAACAGAACTAGTAATGAGAATTTTAGTTTAAATTATTAATAATTACCTTCGATCTCTACTATAATTTGCGGTCTTATTACAGTACTACCGATTATGAGGAGACGCAGTCGACTTAGTGATGACAAAGCCCAGTATAATTTGGCTAGTTATGCCTACCGCGTGCGTGTTTTTTGCGATGACAAGTTAAAAGACATTCCTGTCTTCTGGGAAACATTGAAACCAATGCCTTGAAACCAATTTATGAGGACAAACTTCCCATAAAAAAATCGAAGCATAAAGATTTACTTCATTTAAAACAATTCTTAATGAAAGAAGAATCACGCAAGTTCTACGAAAATCTGAAGACAGACGAAGATAATATTCAAGACAGTGAAGACGAATACATCGACAACATTCCTATGGATGAAGCTGAAGATTGAAAAAAAAAATTGTTTTAATAATTTAATGTTTTTGTATAACTTGAAATGAAATTGTATTATTAATGTATGTATAATATATTGTATTATTTTATATTCTTATTAACAATTATCCAGATTAACCGGTGAAAAAAGATTGAAGTCCATGCTTTTTATTTTGATATATTTTTTTTTAATAATAATCATTACAATTTTAAATTTATTTCAATAACTTTTCGAAGTTTATACATTTTAATAAAATATAAGTTCATAAGGCATATTTTTTGTTTAATAATTAGATAGGTAGAAGTCTGTAAACTTTGTTTTTGCTCTGCTGAAAAATTTATAGAAATGGACTACTACCGTTTTTGCCCTGTACCCTTCATATAGATATAATTGACTACATTTCTAAAAGTTGTAAATAAGTAATTTAACTCTATATTACGCTTTGATAGTTCAAACTGTTTAAATAAAACGTAATGTGAATATTTAATAATTACAAAGGAATCCTTTGTACGAAATATGTACCTAATGTATATCCAATATTGTTGTTATAGTTCAGTCTGCAATATGTTTTTGTAAGTATTGAATTAAATCAAATAAAGCGTTAAAAAAATATGGTTTTGAGAATTCCATCTACAGAATTTATAAAATTAATAATATAAGTTTAATAATAATTTAACATGTACTATCCATATAGCTAAGTAACTTATAAGTCAATTATACCGATTTACCATAAAAAAGTATAGTCTAAATGTTTTGAAAAATTTAACTGTAAATATTATAGAATATTAATGAACTTTTAGGTGAATAGCTTCAAGTATCTGTGATTAATATTTTTCAAAAATATAATAATAACTAAAATAATAAGATGAAAACTCTTATTTTTCATTTAAACATCCAATTTTCTAAAAATTAAAATTTTAAATGATTCAAAAAAAAAAATATTGCGGAACTATTTTTGGTACTTTTAAATAATTACAATAAGAAGACAATTGAGAAACTTTGTGTTACATTTTTAACCTTTTTGACAAAGCATTGCAAATTGTATCAACGTCAATAGATAAAACTAAAAATGTTTAAATATCTATAAATAGCTTAAAATTAGTACAAACATTTTAAAAACGTCATATGACTGTATAAAAAATAATAACATATGTTTGTGTGAAATATTTCGAGACTCTGCGACCAATGTTTTTTTAATTACAGGAAAATAAATAATAAGTTTGAAAAAAAATTGTTATTTTGTTTGAACTTTGAATACACAATTCGTTAACATTTTGGTTACAAACGATAATAAAAACAAAAAATAATGAATGGATTTTAATTTTTTTTTAATTGTACGAAACCTTCTACCTTGGGCTATATTTTTAAGCCTCGGAAATTAAAATTGAAAATGTTCTGCATTTTTAAGAGTAAAAAAACGTCAACATTTGATCTTCAAATAGGTTAAGTTACCCGATAAAAATCTAAAAAAAAATATTCCTTTTGTGTACTTGACAGCTAATGTATATGTGTGTACGGTAGGTAAGGTAAAATAACAACTACGTAACGTAAGTATGTGTTCAACACAGGCTTCGGATGATAAAATATATTTAGGGAGGAGGGGGCTAAAGTCCCATCATTATCAATTCTCAATGTGACGTTTCATGGCATTTTCATTTAAAAAAAAATCATGCCTATGTATTTAATATTTTTAGTTGCTATAATAAACTTATGAAGAACCTTTTACTAAATTGTTTAAGCCTTTTCAATCAACGAATAAAGTTGTATAAACAGTCATAGAATTAAACTAAATAAAATTGAAAATTGAAAATGTCTAAATGTATATATATAATATATATATATATATATATAAGGTATAAGGCTTATATAGCTCAAAAGGCGGCTAAATATTTTTTAAATATTAAGTACCATGTACGTATTGAAAATGCTAATAATATAATATAAGCATTTTGTGAAAATTTCAAGTATCTACGGTAATTCGTTTTTGAATTACAACAAAATATCAAAAATCGATCGATAGTTAATTTAAGGGTGAACATCCAATGTTAAAAAAACTTCAAATGCTTATAAAAAATTAATGTGATTTTCCGGTGAACTTTTTTTCACTGTAGGTAGAAAAACTTATGAGGAATCTTTTATTTAAATTGTAAATCTTAGATAATATATATAAAGAAAATTTTTTATAAATTTTTAACTCAAAATAATATGCAAATGTTCGTGATTTATGAATTTTGTAAAAATTCTAACTTTAAACGCTTATTAAAATATATTGTGACTTTGTATTTTCGATATTTTTAAATTGTATAGTATGAACAACTCATGAGCAACCATGTATTCAATTTTCCAACTTTTTGACCAAGCAAAAATATTGACATTAAAGTAAAAAAATCTACATAAAATTAAAAATGTCATAATATGTGTTTAAAATAGCTCAAGAAGCGTAAGAAAAATTTAGTGAAAATTTCAAGTATTGACTGTTATTTGTTTTCGAGTTACCTACATCAAAAAAACAATATCGATATTGTCAAAAACTAGTATGGCGTAAAAATCCTCTTTTTTCCATAGATTTTATTTATTTTTCCCGATTATTACTAAAAAAAAAATGCTGAGAGTTTTGAATTTTTACCTCTGACAAATTCCAATTCACTCTACTTAGAATCTAAAATTACATTGTTTATTATGTAGTTCTGATGTGAAACGCAATTATAATAAATAATTACAAAAGTGATAATATTAGTGGGTATTATATTGTCATTCAACACGTCAAGTTGAATATGATAAAACACAATATTATATTTACCTGAACGAAATAGACAACAATTATATTATTAGATACGCATATGGTATTCAAACACTTTCCCAAATAAACAAAGACATAATCCATGTACGAAGTATAACTATTAAGTTTATCAGCATAAATGCAGCAATGCATATAAACATTTTACACAAAGCCAGCTTTTAAATTTTAGATTTCACGAAAAAAATACATACTTGTTATTAGTTATTAGATACCAAACAGACATTTTTGACTCCACGTTTCTCGGTCAATAGTCTCGAGTACAGAGTTCTTACGCAAAACAAAACACAATTTTTGTGACAAATAGCGATTTTTCCAACTCTTCTGTCTTTTATGACAAATTTGTATTTTACAATTTTTTCTAAACATAAAGCAAGCCTAAGCGCATTTGTGTAGTATTCCGAGTCATCAAAGCCTGTCGATTTTTTTTTGACTATTTTCCTCGAGTTATGTGTTTATATTTATTATTACCTAACAAATTCGTTTAGATAATATTATATAATTGCAATAAAATTGATATCATAGTATACAACGTTATTTACAGTTGTGTTAGAATAACGAGCTTTTTTACAACAAAAACAGCTAACATTATGTAATGGACCAAAAAATCACAAGACACATCAATATTAATAAGTAAGTAATCTAGTCACAAATCAGTCCTGCCACATTTTATATTCAATAACTCAGGTGCATTTATATGATTTTAGTAAGTTTTCACTCAATTAATACCTATTTAAAATACTAAACCTTATTTTTATTTTAACATTATTAGTAAAAATAAAATAAAACTTAACTATTAAACATGTATTAGTTTAGAATTGAATAATAATTAGTAGTTTATTAAAATTAATTAAAATGTAAGTAACATGTAATAGCACCATGTTTTTAAACAACCTACATTCATATGAAATAAGTCTAAATGTTTAAATTGGTCATAATAACATTTATATAAATATAGCTATAAAACTATTTAAAATTTAAATGATATTTTCCAACACATATTTTACGATTTTTAAAAATGTTTTATGCTTTGTAATATTACCTACCTATTCGATTAAATAATACATTCCTATATATTTTTATTTTTGCTACATTATTTTTAGTACCTATATACGAGTAGTATTCTATGTTCATATTTTTTCTTATCATTAATAGTTTTAAGGAACGTTTACAAACAAATAGTCTAGTGACTGAATCCCTAGTGAATATCCGCTTAGGTCACTCAGTTTATCTTGTTTAACTTCATACAAGTATTATTACAATAACGTATTATTAATAAGTATACTACTCAAATACTCAATTTAATTTAACCTATACTCGAAAAAATTATTCTTATTTGTATACTGCAGGGATATTAATTTTATGAAGTGTTTTATAAAAATATTTATAGGTTATTTATGTTTATTTTTATTGTTATAATTATTAATTGACGTATTGCAATAATATAATTTCATGTCGATTTTGTTTACAAATATAAATGTGTTCATAGTTATAATTTTCATGATAAAACAATATAATAGACATTTGTGCCATACCACATAATTGACCTGATTTAAGTATTATTTACACTATAATATATAGGTACATTAAACCTATTGTTGTTAATGTTCCTAAAAGAAACCACAAAAACGAGCAAAAATTATAATTTATAAATTTTTAATTAACTATACATATTGTAACCTGTAGTATCCATAAAAGCATATGGACACTAATACATATAAATTAATTTAAAATAATAAACCAATATTAATAAGTACGCTAAATAAATGTCTTTATTTTATAATAATGTTTGGTTTGCTTTTTAACTGTGATTTTATCAATACACTTAATATGGTAAAAAACATATACTTATTTTAACTAGTAAGTAATTAGGAGGTGATTAACAAAGTATAAAAAATTTTAAATTAAGTAATACTAGGTATAGCTTACCTAAAATTTACTATAATTATTAGCAATTATTACGTTAAAAATTGGTACTATAATATCAAATGAATCGTGAATATAATATATTAGTATATACTTTAAATATATATATATTATATGTTTTAATTGTACAGCAATCTCTACTTGGACAACTTTCAAGTCAAACAATTCAAACATAGATACGATACAAGTCATAGAAACCCACAAATAATAATATGTTATCACACGTCATCTAAGGCAATACCTACATCAACAAATTGTTAACAAATTATATTGTCTTAGCTTTGAGTAAGAAGAAATTAAAATAGAATAAAAACCAAAAATATGCAGTTAGAAATTTAATCACGTATTACAAACCAAATAGTCAAATTATTTTTCATGTTCCCAAAGCTCAACTTTTTAATACTCACACATCGTTTAATGACGATAACACCACAAAGTTTAAATTGTACACAACTTAAATAATGTTATTTCACTTATTTTTAAACTAAATATTATACAGATTTCTATATACAAAATTAATACAACATTACCAGAAACAAATAACAACAAAAGCAAATACAGACACTAGGTCTTAGACTGATATATATTTTGAAATTGACACAGCAAGGAACAATTTGCGGACTCGAACTTAGCATCCTTAGGTACGCTATTATTATTTTTATATGTAAAATACTGTGGAGTCTAAAATATAAAGTATAGACTATAGAGTATAGACCATGACCTTATTCACCCCTGTCTTGGTTATGTAAGTTTTAACCATACCTCACATATTATTTCACTAATACAAATTCACAAAGTCAAAACAACATTTATTAATATTACAATTGCATTTGTTACGCACATTAATACAATTAATTCTTGTTATAAAATTAACATTAACATCAAATAAATTTAACAACAGAACACAATTTAGAAATACTATAGACTTCAATGATACTTTACTCTTCTATATATTATTATCTACCAATTACAATAAATGTTTTCAAAATCTTGAATTAATTAATTATTATTTTTATGAGAAACTAAAAAAAAAACGATAAATTGTACTATAGAGTAGACTATAATAATGATAAAGAACTCAAATCGGAAACATTTCCAAGTGATTGGTATCAATTCATCATTGCACTCATATTTGTAACAATAATACAGCTATAAAAATAAAACGAATACCAAACCTAGTCTCAGACTTGCTGTATCTATATTCAAAAATATTACCTAAACAACATTTTATCGAAACAAATAATCGACTTCAAAGATAAACTAAAAATCCTAAATTAAAAATAATAAAAATACTATTTTTATATTTTACATATTATTATAAAGTTATATCATCATCAAAAACTATATTTCGTTTTAAATTTTAATACCCGAGTTTAGTAGCTCAATAAAAGTCACATAATATATTACTTTCATTACCTATGGATAAATTATATTATTTACTTTTTTCATTTATATTCATGTATTATTTTAGCATTTAAATTATATTATTCAGAGAAAAATGTCTAGTGTGTATTACCACAATATACTTTTATATAGGTATTGTATACGAGGGTGTGGAGTATATACCAGCTATATGAGACTATATTATAATCTATTTCCACTATTATTTTTATCCACAAACACGCGTAAACATTTATTTTTCTTGTACCAACCAATTTTAAATTACATATACATCAATACTATTATTATTTATTAGTAAGTACCTACAAATGATTTTAAATTATGTCGTAATTAAAAATATACCTATACATTGTAGTGAATATCAACTTGAACTAATTTATTTAATACATTTTTACCATTGTAATTTTTTTTTATTAAATTTGTTTCCGTTTGCGTACAAATATCATTATTCACACTGATTACCTACTGAATACTTAATAAATAATAACTATTTATTTTTATCGTAAAAAATATGTACCTACCTCAAAATATATTAACATGTACACTATTCCTAATGAATTCCTTGAAAGAATAAAGAAATTAACTAACTAAAAATCACCAACAGAGTCCCAACAAATACAATAATACATCTTTTTTATTCAAAGTTCTATCAAATAAAGTTTAATTTTCGAACAAATAGACAGAAAACTTAATTATTAATACTGATGGAAAAAACCTGGTTAAATAAACCTACCTATGTACTAATTCAAACAAAATAATTACCGTTTTAGAAATCCCTACATTTTTAAAAATAATTTACACTACATTAACGTTTTAGTTTGGAGAATAAGGCTTTCTTTTTGACCAATTTTGTTATGCACGATATCAAAACACTCTACTTTTTCGCTCAACAAATGCATCTAGTAGCATAATTTTAAGTAAAAAACTAGTAGAGAGGAGAGACAAATTCATTTATAATCAATGGAGTAAATGAACACGTAAATTGATATTTGATAATATTCAATAGTTTTTCATTATTATTATTTGAGAATCACCTACAGAATTATTAGCTTATATTACAAACATTACCATACCTACCTAGTAGATACCTGATTTTCATCGAAATTTATCAAATCTTCCATACTATCTTTACATTTATTTAATTTTTTCACCACCTATAATAATTATACCACCTAAATTTTCTATTTATTTAAGAATTAACTGTATACACTAAATATAAATATTACACCATATTACACATTTATAACACCTATACAGTAAGTACCTGTTTCTATAGACAAAATATGTCTTTTAATTAATTTTAATTAACTTGAAAAAAATCCTTTCGTATGCTAATTACTATAATAACTATACATGTATAAATCATAATATTATTTGGTATTCTATTTCTATTCAAGACAATTCAAATAACTTTGACAATTTAACTATAGACGTAATAGTACTTACGTCTATAAAAGTAACATAACGAGTGGTAAATTTATTTAAGGTATAATTGAATCATTAATCTCAAGACTTTTACAGTTATTTAAATAAATATATTATTTTATAAAAGTAATATCCGTTAGAACCTAAGTAGATTCTAAGATTACTTAAAGGTAAAACTAGTTCAGAGTTTCATACATTCGGGGCAACACATTCTAAGGGGGTGGAGAAAATGGATAGTTTTGTCTCTAAAAGTAAAATATCTGAGGAGAAAATGCCTTGCTCCCCCCTTGCCCATCAAAACGACATAACTCTGGGTTAGATTATAAGTTAGGTATAAATTTAACCCTGGCAAGCAGTTGACATTTTGAATATACATAATTTAAATCATCAACTAAATCTTAGAAGAAACCAAATGTTTAAAGTAAACTATTCCGATTTAACTTAAAAAGCTATTAATCACTAGTTGTACTACAGTAGAACCTCGATAAGTCTAAAACCTTAATAAGTCGAAATAAATGCTGTTCCCTTCTAATCTAACCTTAGTAAGTCGAAAACCTCAGTAGTTTATTATGACTTTTATAGATTTTTAAATACAGCGTACCTACATAACTTAGATCTTACAAATTATTAAATCTTCATAATCTTCCTAAATTCAATCAAATGCCTCAATAAGAAAAAGTCACAAGACAGTAAATTTCATAGATTGTTATCATTTCAATAAAAATAAAGTACCTACGAGTACATTTTAAAATATAATTATAATAATCAAATAAGAGGTACTTTTAAAACAATAACCTAACCTCAATCATATTTTAATGATACCTAAATTTTTTTAAACAAGGCACGATTTTTATGAAAAAAAATATGATTAACGTTGTTATTTAATTCAGTTGCAAAATATCACTCGGCATATAATAGCTACCTATGTAGATATTCACATTTAAATCATAAACTCATAATATTTAACATAGTTACTGATACAATTTATATACCTAACAGAACTTTAAACAAAATAGACTCATTATATTTAAGTTAGCCAAAATAATTTTCCGAATAAAGAACAATAATATTTACACTTAAAAAAGGTTTTGTTATGATGGTTTTATTTTTAAATATTTAATAATCAATAATATATGTGTACGATACGTTATTTTTGGTTAGCCTAAATTTGGTAAAAGACTTAAATATAAAAAAGATCATCAAAATTACAATTTAATTATTAAAAATAATTATTATTAATATTAAAAAGTTATTAAATACCTACTAAGATTTTACAACAAATTATAAAAATAATAGGAAACTAAATGAAACCACTTAATTCCAATGCAATGCACGGTACACACTACACACAAACAGTAGCAACGTTTTTTATATTAATTAATATTTTACGATAAATGACTATAAATTGATAATAGACATAATATTCCGATTATTAGATATCGTAAATCACATCAAAAGTCTATAGGTACTTATCGCAATAAACCAGTGGGTAACACTAATCACATTATAAAATGGTAAGGTTCAATAATTAAGAATACTGGGGAAATAACAATGTTTACTATATACCCAGGTTATGTTAGTCAATATTTCAAGTTACACCAGTGAACTTTTTTTGTATATTTTTAGTTTTTTATGAGCTTTTATGATGACAATTAATGAAATGAAAAATACAAACAAATAAATTATAAAGTATTTAGTCCAAATAGGATGACAATTCTTTTTAAACGTCTACCAAAGTATTATAGAGTAAAAGTTAACGAGCCAATGTAACATATCAAATTTCTGGATTAAAAAGCACTTACACAGAACACGTATCGGCACGTCAAATCGACATATTTATTTACTATAAGCGGAAAGAAGCTTATACCTCTAACAATATAGGTGGGTTACCTTGATTACTTATGTCTGTTGTTAATAATACTGAAATATGTACCTACATGACAGTTGAAAAGATTTTTGATAAAATATTCATACGACTCATTTCATTGTTGGACAGTGGACAGAATAAATGTGTTCTGAATTAAAAACCTAGTAACACTTGAAACTATATTATAATATACTTGAAACTTATTGTTCTCATTGTTAGAAAAAATTCTCTGGATCGAAAAAGAAGTTTAATTTCAAAGCATAAGTATACACATGGAATTGCAAATAGATATGGTCAATATGTAATCGATGATAATGTTTCAATGATTATCATTTTATTTTAGTATCAAAATCATTCGACAAGTTCGTAATATTAAGACTTTTTTTGTTTTATCGACGACACTGTTGGAACTACTAACGTATTACTTCAAAACATACTGTTAAAAACCAAACGTACAGAGTATATAACATTCACCTTAGATACCTACTTGAAATGTACAAATTATTTGGTGCGTTACCACTTTGGTAATTTTTCACTCGAATAATGGCCCTAAATTTGTTAATTCAATTATAGATAAGAGAACTTTGTACCACGTGGAATGATATAAAAATACAATATGGAAAACCTATGTCTAGTAAAAGCCAAGGGTTTATGAAGCAAGTTGACTTGTGGAGCACATGCTAAGAATTTAGATATCTGAAATAAGTTTTAACTTCATCGTCTGGTTTGAATTTTATTAAATTTCAAAATAATAAATCACTTTATTCCGATATATTTTATAGAATTAACTCAAAAACAATAATAATAATAATATTTTTAGGTACCTACCTATCTATTAAGAGACCACCATATAAGAACCATGTTTGGTTGTATAGCTGAAAGAAATGGAAGATCGACAGTGGGGGAAGGGTCCATCACAACAAACTGTCTGATTTAAATATATACCCAGTTAACTTTCAAACAACCAAATGAACATGAAGAATGTATAACTTGGAGGAAGATAAGTTTGGTGAAATTGAGAACTGAAAAGTAGTAGGTACATGAACAATTAGATAAGTTTGATAATTAATGCACCAAATCTAATTTAATTTAATATTATTGTTTTAATATGTAGATGTTTCTATTCGAAATTGTGTGAAGTATTTTCAACAGTTAAGCATAATTAATAATGAAGACCAGTACCTGATTCCACTGCACTCGATGAGTACCTACAACAAATAAAGGATCTAACACGAAAGGAGACGAAAAATTGTCTTGAAATACAATCAAAAAAAATATTAATAAATTTGAATCAGATATTTGAACCATTTCCAAAAAAAAAATAACAATCAGGACGTCTATTCCTAATGTTGATAGAGCCAGAGGATCTCCATGCAATTTATTAGCAGTATGATTATTGCAGTTGACGATGATTTGTGCAAACTAAATATTATTTATTCAAAGGTAATAATTTTTCATAATTATTAAATATTGATGTAGGTACAGGAAATCACATACTAAATCACAAGTATACAAAAACACAAATATTTCCATGCCAAGAGGAACTTATTCCTATGGAAAACTTTGATAAAACCAAGGAAATTATGTCAAAGAAGACAGCGGGAGATGGTAGTATTGCAGCGCATCAAGATTACCAACGGTGTCAGTATAAAACCAAAGCTAAACCAAAAATAAGCTGAGAAATTGTGCAACTCTAAATGCCATGCTAGTTTAGTCTGACAGAATAAATAATAATCAACAATAATAAAGGCAAATTAATAATCACATTTGGAAATTGTTATTAATATCCAAGTCACATTGTTGATAATGTAAATCATCGCCCCCCTCCATTAGTACCTGGAAAGTGCACTGAATAATTGCATTATACACACCTAACCTAAGTATTTACTTAAAATCAGCATAACACCTTTTGTATAGCCACTCTTGCTACAGGAGCAGGACAATATTTAAAGGGGTCTGTTGAAGGATCTCACCAGAAAGTATTCTCAGTCGGACTTAACAAATGTTTTAGATGGTGTTCTAGCTGTGAAAATAAGCCAGACACTTTAAAAATAGGTCGGAACACCACTCATATAGCTCTTGGTTATGGTTTGAAGGCTGGTCGTAAGACCATTCAAAAATCCTAAAAACCATTAAGGTTTTAAATTGTGCAATTATTATTAAGTTTAATAAATAGGTATAGGTAACTAAATTACACTAGTCTTTAGGTTCATGACAGTCAAATGCCAGTTTTCATATCACGGTCCACGAAATAATATATGTGTATCATAATTTATAACAAACAACCAGTGTTCATATAAATTATAAACCAATAGGTACATAAAAATCAATTTCTAAATCTTGAAATGTTTACATTATTTAGTATAATATCTATTAGACAAAATTATAAAAAACAGTAAAAATAATGTAATATAGGTATCTGATATATTTATATCATATATAAATAAATATATATGATGTACCTAAAATACACAATTCTTATCATTAAAATATCTCAAAATAGGATTTCCGTTCATTATAATAACCTATATGATAGGTATCTATGAACTTAACTGTAACTGCAATACGTTTCATTATCAACTACCAAACAGAAACTTTAAAATAAATTAGGAACATACCTACAACTGTATAATCGTAAAAATTAAAAATATG
The DNA here is from genome assembly GCF_019925205.1 of Metopolophium dirhodum. NCBI lineage: Eukaryota > Metazoa > Arthropoda > Insecta > Hemiptera > Aphididae > Metopolophium > Metopolophium dirhodum. The sequence goes on along the minus strand of NC_083560.1, from coordinate 54,758,708 downwards.
ACTTAACATTTTTCTAACTAGGTACGTTTATATACGCATATAATATATTTCATTAACCGCGGTACTTAACGTACCTACAACACATAAACTAGTTTACCTAAATAACTTATATCATAAAATCATTATTTTCTTTGTTTGCCCTTTTGAATTAAAAATAATAAATGTTAAGCCATAGAAGGCTAAATTGGATGTAAAGATAATGTGGACACCTACACGTTTAAAGTCATAATAACAATACAAACAAATAACTTACTATACTTACCTACAAATACGTTAACAATAACCTGACAGATAGGTACAACTTAAATACCTACACAAAAGAACACCTAGTGATATTAAACTATCAAATAGTTACCACGAATTAACCATAAATAATATAATATAACGACTACAATATAAAGATAACTGGGTAACAACTTACTAATTACCTTCAGAAATTTTAGCAATGTGGTTACTGGCTAAGCTCAACCACAAAACTTGAAGTTTCGTGAGTGAACCTTATCAAATAACACTATATTCAAATTTTATAATTCTTATTTCTTATATATACACTACCTATAGTATTTGTGCCATTGATATATCATAGTTTTAATGTTATATTAGTTTATATTTATACTTTGAAACTTCAATCGTTTATCAATATGCTTAAGATGTATTTTACATATTATACCATTTATATTTCACTTCTTATTTATTACTATTATAAGTACCTATTCACTTGAAAAAGCCAAAACCAATGTAATTAAGTATTACTTAAAAACTATTTAATAGGTGTACTCTCGGCATACTTAAGGATCTGTGCATTTTAAGTAGGTACACTAAATAATATTTTTTTAATAATATGATAATATACTTCTATAGATACTAGTGTATTACTATCACTTTACAATAGGATACAAAGTTTAAATGAGTCCATATAGATCAGTACAAGTCATTCTTATAAGTACAATAGTATTTATTGTTTACTAAGCAATTTGTATTATCCCTATAAAAACTAATTAAACAAACATTAAGCCACACAGCTTACCTATATATTTTATGAAAACTAAAAATCATGACATTTTGATAAAAAAAACCTATAATAACCTAATAAAGCCTTGTAATTACCTACTAATAATACACAACTAACCAAGAATATTGACAGCATATACACTTCAAATTACCTAAAATACCAAATTTAAATAGGTAGGTATGGATAAAAAATATATTCTTTTAAATAGACAAACTTATTTATACGTATTCCAAAGCCAGCCTTATAAAAAATAGGAAATTTGAATCAATAAAATAAATGACAAGTCATATTTCGTTTGGCATTTTCAAAAGAATTACTTAAATTGAAGTATGTTGTATTACTGTCATAAAATTGATTTTAAGCTTAAAGACTACAAACATTTTTTTGACCATTACGTTAAAATAAATATACCTACTAATGTGCACTATTTAGAAAAACATCAAGGTTTACAAGTGGAAATCCGATTGGAGCAGTCTCTCGACACGTATATGCATTATAGGTTTTGACATAGACCAGATTCATTTATAAATGACTTTGACAAACTTTAATAAAAACTACTTCTAAGGTTCGAATACTCAGTAAGTTTCACCGAATATACTGTCAATGGCACGTGCGAAATAACCGTTTCCCGGCATTATAAGACGCCAGTTACTTGGATGTAAAGTACATCAAACTAGTACAAACGCGTACGTTATTACGCGATCAAACACCACTGCCTCCCCAACCGGGATTTAGGCTCTAAGAAAGAGTAAAGACGCCAACTCACTACTATTGCGGTTAAAAAATATTTACCAGCGACGAACATCAGTTACATCGTTTTCGTGTGTATAATCACAAAATGATCCGATAGATGAACATTTACATAAAGTCTATATGTATATATGCTTGGTGTAAATAGATATGGTTTTTATTGTTGCGACTTGTAAAAACTAAGTGTAATATAAAATTTAAACAAACGACAGCGTTCTTACTTCTTACATTTTTAATGAAGTCTTTCAGTTAAAAAAAAAATGTAGAACTCTACGACAAAAAAGCTAAATTCATATGGGCGTATTACACAAACCAGAGGTTGCGGCATTTCACTAATTAAATTACAATTTTCATTTTTCAAAAATATGTTAAAAATAATTTACCAATATAGGTGTTATAGCAATTAGCGGGTATTACATATGACGATATAACAGCAGTGCATAATATAATATCAAATAATATTAGGTACCTAAGTGGTACGTGGGTACCTATACCTACTTAATTTATAATTTGTTTATTTTATGTAAGTGTACGAAAAAAAGACGCAATTTTCTAAATTACAGCAATGACAGCGAGTTTAGCGACACCTTCTCATTAATAAGAAACGACGAAAAACAACTATAACATCACAGTGACACAGACACACAGTACTTACGTCCTACCTATATAGTATCTACCTACTATCCAGCAACGTATGAGGTTGTATAGGTTAGGTTAGGTAAGGTATTATATTATATATATGGTCGTGCCAATATCGATATAACATCTTCTATTATTATTCACTTAAATCATATACTAATAATATATAAGCTTTGCGCTCACCGCTAAAGTAGAACAACTTTTTGATTACCTATAGGTATATAGGTATATATATATATAAATAAATGTTACATATTAAAATGTAAAATGCCGTTTTAATTAGTTACAAGCCTAATATAACTAAAGCCAATAGCTTATATAAGATGCACAAGCATAATAAATGTACTACCAAAACAAATTTTAATACCTACCTAATAATAAAAATGTCGATTCGATGAAATTAAATGAAGTTAAATATAATTCTAACATCTAAATAATTCAACATTAATATAAATGTATAATATTAATTATATAAAAGTTGCAAAAGAAACGATTTAAAGAACTTTTATTACAAAAATATAAGTTCAACAAGAGTTTGTGTATTACCTAAATAAATAATGATAAAAACAAGAAATTTAAATGATTTACCTATTACTTGTATCCGCTTATTAATTTTGGTTTGACAAGAACGACACAAACATAATTATAATAAGAATAATTATAATAAATATAATATAGTGCCTACCTATATATTAGTATAGCCAGTTATAGGTATTTCTATCAATGTTAAAATATATTTCATTCATTATTACAGACTTCATATAAACTATCCATTAATATTTTCACTGCAGATCAATTAAGTACCTATCTACACGAAATTGAAAAACTTTTTGTTTGTTAAAAATATATTTATTTGGTTTGACTACCAAAGATTAAGTTAAATAATTGTTAAACCTTTTTAATGCGTTAAAATGTTACAATAACATAAAATAAATACAAACATAATTTTCTACTTTTCTACTTTAAGTAAATAAAAATGAATTTCGACATTTGGTTTTCAATAATACTTTGTAAGAACATAAACAATTATTGTAATTTGATATTTATGAAGCAAAGGGTTTTCGCTTTGTCACTTTAGTCAACACCATTTAACAAATAAATTCTTATATTATATTATATACTTTTAAAATAATTAAAAATAAAAATATGTCAATCTTAGAAACTTTTTAGCATAAAAAAAACCTATAGGTAAATACCTACAAGAAAAAATTAAGAATTAGCGAATCAATTAAAATTATTTATGGCCTAAGGCCCACTAAAGCCAGGATTATATACAATAGCATGTTTTTATATAATTAACCTAGACTAATTCTGATTACTGATTAGAAATCTAGAAAATTCAAAACGGATATATTGCATATTCATTGCATAAGTTGGATATTTTTTTAAATATTAAACAAAATAATTGAAATTTTTAAAAGTTATTGGCTGGTACCTACTGTTTTTTTAACAATCGTTAGTTGATCCTAAATTAACTAGGTAGGTACCTATCTGCCTAATGCCAAATAATGTTTAATATCTAAAAATAAAACTATGATCGAAACGTTTAAATTTTAGATATAGGTACTTGTAAAATACGTCACAAATATGTGTATAATTTTTATTTAGCCGTAAATTTCGATTAGAAAACACAGAATTTAGTATATACTCTAAACTTATTATAGTTGTTAATTATTATATAACATTATAATTTACCTAGGTAACTAAATTTTAACTTGTCACGTAACCTAACTTTATACAACTTATTTTTAATGAAACTGTATTGCCATGGATTCGTGTTAGGTGATAATTGATAAATAAAATAACAACAATATAATATAATTATAATACCTGATTAGAGCGTATTATTATAAAGTTTAATTTGGTGACGATTTCCAACGATGGATATGACGGTACCAAATACGCAATGAAAAGAACGTTGCATAATTCAAAATAATTTAAAATTTTGCCAATTTAGATACTTAAAAAATGTAGATAAATAGTATTAAATACCTAATCATTTTCGGACTACCTACTAACAAAAGTTATTGAGACGTGTAGTTATGAACAGTGATCGAGTTGTTGATCAGACAATCTAATAGACCGATGTTATATTATTATTATACTATTAATCACGATATTTACTAACACAAAATTATTTCAAGATAAATTATGAGAGCACATTTAAACGAAAATCCTAAAATTATCTATACATGAATTAAAACAAATTAACACGCCACAAGTTAGGGCAAAAATTGATGTAGTCGTGACTTGGTATATGAAGTGAACGAATTCACTTCAGATTAAAAAATACATTATGCATTAGCCACTATTATTTATTTATTTTTATATGAATACCTGGAAATGTGGGTTAACTACTTTAAAAATTGTAACTATTGTTAGAAAAAATTGTGCGAAAATAAATATTGTCTTTAAGATAAATGTGCCCTAAGTGTTTGTAGCAAAGTTTAGCACTATATATGAATGACTAAAAGTGCAGTTCACTTAACGAATATGAGCAATAATAATATGTCCTTTTCATTTCAAACATTATCATAGTCCCACACTAGACATCCAAATATTGTATCAAAATAATATGGAATATATTTTTGTTCAATTTTAAAACTACCTACCTCAACCTACAACCCTTTAGCAGATTATCAAACATGAATATTGTATTCAACATCCTATTTTTGCTGCAGGCAACGGAGAAATATCCTTAGAATATGCGGCCTGTGATGAGGTATTAGATACAGTATAGTGTGAACCAAATATGTACTTAACTAATACATACCTATATACAGGACACGCGTGTTAATGAATCGGTTACGAACGCACACACGCAATTATCAAGAAACAGTATAATTGTTTAATATTATATTATCGCCCTCACCCTGCGCGACGGTGAATTGAACGCGCGCTCACACGGACTACAAAACGTTCCTAAGCCCGACACAAACCCGGCCCGAGCCGCCGACCTATTATACACGCGGCTGTATACCACCTATATTATACCACCAAGGAATTGGAGTTGTGGTGGACCACCCTGCCGCCTTTTGTCACTTTTAATTAATCGATGGCGATAGATTGATGGATCGATCGATTAAACAGCATTATTATATTATATCAAAGAAAAACTATAATGTGCACCGCCGCCGTTTGAACAAACATAATTAATTACGCGTCCCGTAGACGCGCGTTCGTTGGCTGACTCGAAATCAAGAAACTTATATAAAAAACCATACCTACCAAACCTTTAGACAACGAATTCCTATTCAACGGCTGCTTATTCATTTAAAACACGCTGTGTTACAAACACTTATAGTGCAGCATTGCTGTAAGTTTTACTTATTTTATTTGCGTTCCCCTCTACCATTTGCATTTACAGTCGACTACAATAATATAAATCAAATTCAACAGATATATGTTTTATAACGGACAGTGGTAATTAAAATAATTGTTATTATTACAAGTTATCGCCCTTGATTGTAAATATTAATATTTTAATTCCATTTTATTATATAAAATAATTATATATAATTTTTTTAAATCTCATAACTATCAGTTTTAAAATTTTTATTTTTTTGGGTTGATTCTTATGATAATTATCTTTACTATATACAATTTTTATATAATAGAGAGATTATAATATTATATAAGGTACCTATTACGTACAATTAATATATACCTATAAATACATAACTACATAACATATTATAATTTTTTTATGCCAAACTTTTATCATTTTCTGACGAGCTAAATTGCATTATGACTATGACTATAACTTATCCTAATACGTTCTTAATATATTATAATGTATAATTATTTTTAGTAAGGGTCTCGTGACTCGTGTGATTAAAGATGATAGATATAAAATATAAATACATTTGTCCTCGCCAAAACACAAAATAATGTTGAGTATAATAATTATATTTTACTTTATTTTCTTATTTTATATTATACTTTACTTATTTACTTATATATATTTCATTAAAAATTTAAAATAATATATCATTATATTTGACTTATATAAGTTTATATCTGTGAGACTGCATATTTAATAAGCATATTTTCATTCAAGTTTAAACACTCATAACTAATTTAAATAAATACAATAATTTCATACTAAAATAATTTTCAAAAAATGAGTTTGACAAAAAGTTATTGTTGCAAACAAAATAATGGATGAATATTACATATTTAAAAACCAGTAGACTATGAACGCTAAACAAGTCCAACCCATTTTTAATAATTACAATTTTAATGATAGGTAATGACTTAAATGTTAAAGGATTCAAATTTAAATGAGGAAGAAATCTCTAATAATTTTTAAAAGGTTACCCAAAATAAGAAACAATATAGATTCTATAGTCAAATTTACAAGCCTAACAGTTTTGTATAGATTCTAATCACAGATCTATCATAAAAAATGAAGTGATCCAATAATGTATCACTGGTCAATATTTTTAGTTACCATATCTAATATATTATTTATTTTATCCAATATTATCGATATACTATACTATACTACCGTAAGTACATATTAAAAGTCAATCTCCACGGAAATTATTATTTTCACCATAACATAGTACCTAATAAACTATTCCCAATGAATCAAAATATATTTTTACTTAGTAGTTCAAAATTATGTTAACAATATTATAATAATAGCAAATTTGAACAAAAAGATTACCTACTAGTTTTATTTTTTTATTTCATTTGAAATTAAGGCTTCGACAACTGAGGTCATAAAACTGTACTAGATTTATATGTATTCCTTTTATTTAGGTCATTTATTTATTATAATTATTATCAATTTATAATAGGAATTCGGTATAATATGAAATATCATATTCTAATAATGAGTAACTTTGTTGACCTTAAAATTGACATGTCGACGTGATGATAACCTCAAAAAGTACGTTAATTTATCAAAAAATCACAGCTAAACCTAACTTTTTTTTAAATACTAGGTAATGATTCTGTCCACACATAAACCAATCTACAACACCATGTTCAGTTTAAAAGTTACGACATAATATCCATATTCCTACCTAATAAAATTAAAATAATTGATTCAATAAATGCACAAAATAAAAAAAATGGTCCCGGCCACGTCAATTAATATAGAAGGTAGATAATAAAAAACCAGATAAATCTATATGAAAATAAATACAGAAAAAATTATTATACAAACAAACGCTAATATAAAAACGGATAAATAATATTCCTGCGTATTAGAATGGGACAAATTGTAACAAAAACCCTGGAAGAACTGTGAGAAATTAAAAGAACCATCTACAATCGCCCTATAAATTACAATAGAAAATGTGAAACGTTAATTAAAACCGATTGAAAATTGGCCACAACAAGCCAATGTATGACAAAGTACCTACTGAGGAAACATTAGATACAACCTACCAAACTAATAAACATAGGACCACAAATCGAAGCGACAAACAAAATAATAGGTAGGTGGTACTTAAAAAAAACTAATTTGTATGAATAAATCTATACATAAAGAACAACTTTTGCAAAAAAAATGTAAGTATAGTAATTACAGCATCACTGAAATTGTGTGTATTGCGTACCTACAAGTTCAAATGTAATAAATAGCGTTAATAGATGTAATTAATAACCTAAAGCTATTGATCCGGTTGCTGAAGCAAAATAAAAATAAACACAATTTTTGATGAGATCGGAATCAAAAAAAAAAAAAAAAAGCGGTACCTATATAAACTTTACCGGTGCACACACCTAGGAATATGTATAAATGTATTATGTATATATAATTATAAAATGATACATTATAGGTCGATATTTAATTTATTATAGATCATTGAGCCATTAAGATTGAACAATTTTACATAACCAGCAACCATATTACTTGCAAAAAATACCTACAGATCTCAGAATAATATGAAACATATAACGATAGATTGTAAATATTTGTTTAGTAAACATAAAATTGTATACTTTTAAATTTGTATACCCTCATTTTTTATTATACCGAAGTATCTATATTTTTAATCTTTAAATAAGATCTTCAAGGAAAATACGGTATATTTAGGAACTTAAATTTTAATGCATTTAAATCTTGGAATTTTGAAGAAAACATGGTCTCGAGTTATGAAAGTACCTATGTACCTACCGAGTTATGAGAGATACAGTTCTATCACAAATAATAACGAATCAAATCACAAATGGAAATAATAAATATGTAGGTAGGTATACTAGAACGTGATTTTTTTCCATCATAAAAAATAAATACCTACTAATATTTACTTATTTTGGGATAAAGGCATAAAAATCATAATAAAGTACCTATCTTTGTTGATTCTACGATATTAGCAAAAAGCATGAGAAATAATATTTATAAGGCGAGAGCATCTTTCGTTTCTTTTTAGAGAAGCGTACGTACTTCAAGTCAAATTTTATTTGTTACATATAGGTAGCTAGGTACACACAAATGCTATTTTTATGTTAAAAACGAACCTCGGACCTTTCAAACCACTTGAACAGACACAACACTATTTAGTATTTACATTACAATTTCGTTATACTCATACACGAACCATCAATTCAACTTGGTGTTTTCTTAATAGAAAGCTATAAATGAATTATCTCTATTATCTATACTTCCTTCTTTATAAAAGTGGAAGGAATTTTTGGTCCCTGAAATAACAATTTTATCGGTCGTTCTAGTTCACATATAAATTGAATTGTAGCCGAAACTTGAAAATAACTTTTTGTGTACAGCCTTTCAGTGTATTTTACACGCACTAAATGCTCAAAAAATAGTAAAAAGATTCTGAACGAAAATTAGATTGTCACGAAAGATGTATGGAACCTGCAGTTACGTCGAACCTTAATCCAAATGTTAGGTACTGCCGAAACGTATGTTTTAGGTGAGTGGTGGTGATATCCGTGGAAAGCACATTAATTAATAATTTATTTTTGTTTTTCAATTTGATACTTTCAGGAGGTAATGAATGTTGGTATAAGACGAGTATACTAGTTAGCATTTTGTAATGATAATATTATAATAGTGTTATAATAACGTTATACTAATATTATTCGTTATTATAATGTTATAATAATATTATTAAAAAAAAAAATTGCTGTCTGTCTTTATGATTATAAAGCGTAATGTATAATAACCATTAATAGATAGTAATACTATAAACAAGATAGTACCTACCTACCCTGTTTATACAGAGATAGTTTAGGTTAGTAGTAGGTATGTACCTACCTACTATTTTCTGAGTAATACTCTGCAGTATATAGGTGAGCCTTAGTTACAAAATATAGGTTATAGGTACCAGGTATGCAGTCTTAGTGGTACCTATGTCTATTCTCAAATATTACGCTACGGACAACAAATAAATGTTTAACTAAATATATTAAAATACATTTATTTAAACTAATTATTTTCAAATATTTTTATTTTTTTACCAATTCCATTTTCCTACTTATTGAATTCTAACAAATCAAAACAATTCAATCCAACTCATATATTAGTCTACATTTTAGTTTTTCCGTAAATAATGTACCTATCCAATTAGACTAAATAATAATTTAATTTAACTTAGATATTAATATAGTATTCAACTAATGTAAAACCTAATCAAAACAAGATAGTATTGTAAGTTTTTAGTGCTATAAAATCCCCATGTAAGCCCCTACTAGCAAGAGCTATTCGTTGCCCTAAATTGTTGTTGACCGATCCGAACTAAAACTCAATTAAAACCATGACACAACCGATAGCTTCTGAAACAAAACCAGCCAAACCAAAATGTCGGTATAATAAAGACGTCAGTTCTAAGAAGTTAAATTTAAGACCGAATCATCGAATCGGATCCAGCGCATTATTTTTAATAGGACCCACCCCCAAATGGACAGAACCAGACAGCTAGGACTATTATTAAGTGAATTTAACAGAAACCATTTTAAGCTGAACGACAGGGCAGAATGAAAAATCTAGTGTATAAGTAGGTAATTTATTAAACATATTATACTTATCATTCCTAACAATAAAACATTTCAAATTTTCTACATATCCCTATCAGTAGCAATAATATATTAATGTACAAGTACACGATCATAAACTTATAACATTATATAAAACACAAATATGAGAGCCTTAGAAATAATCGATAAATATATTGACTTTGTATGACTATTGGACAGCGTTTGTATATAATATTTGGTAAATATATAAATCAATACTTTAATACCTATGTCCTATTTACCTACTACAGGTAAGAAATTAGTAGAAGACATATTATTATTATATTCGTTACCCAATTTTATTAAGAAAACTGATTCGCACTAGCTAATATTTTAGATTCTGAGCGAAGCGATGAATGTATTGATTTTACAATGATGTGTGTTTTTTTTAAATTTTTTTTTGTGTCTGTCATCACCATTTAGGACAGTAAAAGTGCTTGGATTTTCTTCAAAAGTAACTTTTCTGATAGGAAAGTGAATCTAGTTGGTACTTTAAAAGTGGTCAAAAGTAAAAATTTCTCAGTAATTTTCAAACGCGACGTGAAAAACAAAAGAAAAATTAAGGGAAAACGGGAATTTTTACGCAAAATCTGTTTTTGAGAAAATCGATTTTGGTTTTTGTTGCAACTCTAAAACAAATGTTCGTAGGTACATGAAATTTTGACTGAATGTTTATATTAGCATTTTCTATACACCATAACATTTGCCAAATATTTTGAGCTGTTTACGGACATTTTCAGTTTCCATTTTTTTTAGGTTTTTTTCTATGAATATCAATAAAATTTTATCTGTTGGGTAAAAAAGCTTGAAAATTTAATAGAAGGCTCCTAGGTTATTGTTTCAAAGGCAGATGAAAAAAATTAAAAATCCTTAGTCCCAGTTTTTATTTATAAGCATTTAAAGTTCAAATATTGACAAAATACAGAAAAATCACGAAAATTAGCAAATTATTTTGAGTTGAGCATTCATAAAAATATTTCTTTTTAAATCTAAGATTTGAAAATTTAATACAAGATTATCCATAAGTTTGCCTACCTTTATCAAAAAAAAATTGTCTACAAGAAAGTCAAATTAAATTTTTATGAGCGTCTGAAATTTATATTTTTACAATATTTGATATTCACTCGATTTCTCATGTAACAATTTTCTTATTTTGTTTTAATTAAAACACGTATGACTGTAGATACTTTAAAATTTCACCGAATGTTTGTATTAGCATTTTCTACACACGATAAGATTTTGAAAATAATTTGAGTCTTTTTTAACTGTTTACGGACATTGTCAGTTTTCAATTTTTTCAGGTTTTTTTTCTATAAATATCAATAAAATTTTATTTGTTGGGTAAAAAAAGCGTGAAAAATTAATATAAGGCTCCTGATATATTGTTCTAATATAGCAGTTAAGAAATATTAAAAATACATAGGCACAATTTTTTTTTTTATAAGCATTTAAAGTTCAAACTTTGACAAAATTTATCTAATTTATAATTTAATAATCATTTTGTAGTTAAAAATTTATAAAATGTTCAACTTTTATAGCTAAGGATTGAAAATTGAAAACAAGGCTCTACGTAAATAGGTTATAATATATAAATTACTTTATTCATAATAATATCATCAAACTTGGTAATATCATAGGCTGACTGACCGTTTTCGCTCAGAATCGTTTCTCTTATACAATGATATTATATCATTGAATTCAAATTTAACACCATCCATTACAGTGACCCACTTGTAACCTACTGTACAGCAGAGCGACATTCACTTACCAACCTTTTTACATTTAAATTCAACTCACGACTTACTTTGACCATATTACCTACGTTTCCAATACCAAACAATTAATGTTTGTATCCTAACCAATAATTGGTTAAAAAAAAGTCAATTTATTGTTGATCAACCGTTCCCGGATATGCCACTTTTTGGATTAAATGGCAAAATATTTAATTTAAAAACAACCGATACCTCTTTCAATCGAGAACTAGTTATAAACCACACACACTCACACCACTATAGTGGATCATAAATCATGATTATTGATTAGGTACCTATACCTAAGTATACTGATGGGAATTTTAGTAGGTGGATACTTATTTGAAACACGTACAGTAAGCCTGTAGTAAGCCTAATTTTCCAAAAAAAATACATTAATATTATACATGTATACAGTTAAATCGAAAAATCCTATTTTGAGTTTCAACGTAATACTAATTTTAGTACGTATATGGTATATATATTATAATATAATATAGGTACCTATTGCATATAATATTTACAGAAGTACCAAAACAAATACGATGACCTGCAGCTTATATCTACATAAGTCATAGGTAGATATTATTATCTTTTGTTATTTGCATTTTATAATAGCTGTTAAGTATAGCTGTTCAACATAACAATCGGCAAGCGGTTTTTTTTATAAAATAATTGTATATTTTTACCTACCTGAGTTAAATAATAATCGAAGCCCAAAGCAGGGTACACCAATAAATACTGGCTAATTTAGCTGCCGATTTTTTTTTAATAATAAACCTTCCTAATAAACGAACGAGTAGGGGCTTTAAAAACCCAATATAATATTTTATGGATATATCTACCTAACATGATACTATTTTAATTATCGTTATATAAATCCCTGTGCCTACAAATGTATTCATCAATCATCATCCTTACAAGTAGTATAATATTATAGTTATTATTTTGTATTTGCTTTGGTGCATAAAAGTAGGTAACTTAAAATATACAAATTATAAATTATCCGACGTGTGGACATTACAAAATAGGTACCTAGATAAGATGCACTAGCAACGTCTTAAGTTTTTGGCCATTTTATCATTGTGCTATACCGTTGCACAGTTCGGTACCTACCTATACCTACAGATATTTTCTACATAAAACAACACACACAAAAGTCTTTGTAAAAAGAAAACTGTGTATGATTTCGAACGTAGAGATCGGTTTTTTATATAAATACCTACTTTCTGGCATACCTACCTAACATAACTACCTACGAATTTGTGTTCATGCTGTAGCTAAACAAAATTAAGCTTACCTACCTATGGCCAAGTCCATAGACACTTATTTGAATAACCTTATACCAAAATAAAAACAAAATTAAGCTTACCTACCTATGGCCAAGTCCATAGACACTTATTTGTATAACCTTATACCAAAATAAAAACAAATCGTATCTAAATACAGATCTGTTGACCGGATTTCAAATAATTAAAATGGACTGAACCTCGAATAATTTTTGCCTGTTTAAAATTGACAAACCTGAAACTATTAACATCTATTGAATATTTTACTCAACGCTCAAATAAGCCATACGTATTTATTATACAGTAACCCAGGCTATTGATTAACTTCGTGAAGTACCTACATGATACTTATCGATTTACTTCGTAATATTTCAACCTAACTAGCGATGTTTATTTAATTTAAAACGACTAGTAAACTATGGAAGAGGTAATAAACAAACTTCAGTAGGTATTTACTTGTTCAAGATTTAGATGTATAGGTACCTAGTCAAACAAATAAATATTATAAATACCTTTAATAACTATTAACTATTAACGTATTAATTATACTAGAAACTCACTAAAGCACAACTTTTATTACATAACTTATTTAACATATTCATTTTTACTACAACACATACGTAATACATTACTATGTTTAGCATAATGGTAATAAGTAACGACTAAAATATATAAAATGTTGGGTACTGTTTTAGAGTTTTTATTGTTTTACATTTTGTCAACCATTCGAAATAGGTACATGATAATATTATTCTGCTTTTTCTATTAATATAACTGATAGTAATAATTATTAATAAGTAATAACAATGATATTCATATATTACAATGTAGGTATTTTCAATCAGTAACATAAAGTTATGTCATTCACGTCAAAAATAATCCAAAACCCTGCTATCTAGTTGTAACTGAATTCTTTTGAAAAAAAAACTGAAGGCACGTTGTTTAAGTTGGCACGTTGTAATTATTAAAATTAAAATAAGTTTTACTGGTTAGTTATATTATTGAAAAAGACTTAAATTTCCCAATTACACAAAAACATATCATTAGGTACATTTTGTTTAGAACTAAAACCATTTTATTAAATACCTATATTATCTAATAAATAATTAGTACCTATTGTATTATTGTATTTTTAAAAATTTTGCAAATATTTTGGTCTATTGAGTAATGATTGCGTTTGACTCATAAAACTACTAAAAAAATACAAATAGGTTATACCTGGCCTTTCATGCCTTTCGTATTATTACGTGTTTTTGTTATTTGCAGCAAACATGTGTAATGTAGGTAAAATTTAGATTAGCATACAATCCATTTCAAAGCATAAAGTAAAAAAAAAATAAATAAATTGCTTATAGGTACCTACTTGATAATGCATATAAGACATGTATTAAGTGTATAAAAACAACAATATTCTTCAGTATATCAAAAATCACAGGCGCAAAATACCAGCTTGATTACAAATGCGATTCAATTTAATTAAAACCATGTAATATATTTTTATTTATCAATACACATTTTATTATTTTGATAATTTTAATAATTAAAATATTATTATGTAGGTATTTAGTATTATTTATGAAATTCAAATTAATTATATTTGATATAAGTGCACTGACAATATAAAAAAATTAGGTAGGTTACCTCCTTTATATATTATCATCTTTTAAAAAGTACCTATTTTTAAGCTCATTTCAGTACCATTTAATGCTTATGCCTAGTATAAATAAAAATATAAATGCATGCCTAATATGAGAAATCTATAAAAATTCACACATTTAGAGTGCCAGCCTAGTATATAATTAGATATATATAATTTCAAGGTTAGTAAAATGTATTTCTAAAATTATACTGAAATTATATTGTTATCAACAGAATTAATATTCTAACCCAAAAAATTAAGACTACCTATACTCTAACATAGATATACCTAACTAAATAATGTATTTTTTTATCATCATTATTACTACCTATTGTTATTATTAATACAAAAAATTACAATAACAAAATGGAAAATGTGGAAGGACCTATTAGTGCGCTATCTGTTTGATTAAACTAAATGTTAAAACTGGAAATTATCAGAAATTAAGTGTTTCCAAATTCAGATATTAAACTTTTAAGAGTTGTGTAAAAGGGTTAATACGCTAATGTATACCTACTTAAAAGCACAAGTCGTTCACAATCAATATAATTCCCCGTTCATGCAAAACACACTAAGTCCAAAAATCGGGTTTTCCGGTTTATTGTCATATAAAATTCAGTTTAAAAATATCTACAATATGCTGTATTCAACTAAGTCCCAATATTATTTAAAGATGTTTAATATACAATTCAAAATGTTAACTAAGTCCATTCGATATTTTCCTTAATACGCAGAACACACTAAGTCCACACGTGGACTTAATGCGTTGTGCATGACTGCATGAGTTGATTCATAGAATATAGTTACTAACATGCAAAATTAATTAAGTCCATTTTTAATCTATAAATTATTAATATTATTATTTTTTTTATCATTATTGAGTAGTTAGAATCACGATTTAAAGTATTTAATCGTGGTTAGTGGTTAGTGGTTACAATTCAATTGATTATAAATATTTATTATAAATACTTATTTTATATTTATTGAAGTTTATAAATAGTTATTTCTCGCGAAGATTAGAATATTATTTTGATAAGAACTATTAGTTAAATAGTTAAACTACTTAAACTTAAAAATTAAATTTAATAAAAACACTGAGATATGACAAAGAATATCCAAATCATTTGCTATATCGATATGATTATTCTGATGAGTTTTCTAAAATAAACATAAAATTAGTCAAAAGAAGGTCAACTGCACGAACTGAGTTTGTACCTAAAGAAGCTGATCAACTTAAAAAAGCCTATACAAGTATGTTACCAATATCAACAGCTAAGTACAATGATTTGCAAAAGTTATGCAAGCAAAATGTTATTCCTTCTCAATACCATGCTTGGTATGCTTCTCTCCCATCCACATTAAGAGTGTTAGATTTAAATCCTATACTAGAAAGTGATTATGATGAGACTTCAGAATAAAAAATATGTATTCTGTATTTCTATTAATTTTTTTTTTTTATTTAAAATCATTCTGTTAATTACATTTTAAAAGTGAAAGTTTTTTTAATTTATATTTTATATTTGTTTATGCATTTTATTTTATTTTGAGAATTAAATTTAAATTCAGGACTTGAAAGAAATTCTGATAAGATTTCAGAATAAAAAAGTTATTACATAATATTTTTTTAAAGTTTTTTATTTTATTTTAAAGTATATTGCTTATGTTAATTTCTAAAATGTTATTTTAATTGTTATTCTTTAAAATGTTAAAGTTTATGCATTTTTTATACCTATAAATATCATTATAATATTATGAAAAAATATGAAATGTTTCCTATTGATTATAAAAAAATAAAAAGAATTAAATTGTATTAAAATGAGTTTTTATATTATATTATTTAGATTCTGCAGGTCAACAATTAGATACTTGCAATACACACTAAGTCCATGTAAACTATGCAAAAGTCACTAAGTCCAACTTAGTAAATTGTATTTTAACTATAATAAGAATAATACAATTCACAGTGTAATATTGTTTACAGCTATTTATAAATGACTACTTTACTTAAGAGAAAATCAATTAAAACAAGCAAAAAAAAAATTTGGTTACATAATATTATGGAATTAAAGGTTGGAAAAATTGCAAAAGCTCATACTCAAAAATCGTGTTTTTGGACTTGGTGTGTTTTGCATGAACGGGGACGATATAGGATGATGATATGAAAACATTTTTATAAGCATGGAGTATGAATAGTAGCTAAACAAAAACTTAGTACCTATTAATAAACTTAAGTTATATCATAATGCTTTATAGAAATAATCTAGTATGTACCTATATAAACACTTTATTTTACTGAATAGTTCATATTTACTTTACTTTAAACTTTATTCCAAATTAGTAGATGATTTCTGTAATTAAACAGAGTTCTTAATTCACAATTTTATTCTAAAATAATATATTAAATAGAAACATTTATTCACTTTTTTTTGTCAAATAAATATAGACACAAGACAACTCTAGGCTCCTATTTAAATGTTGTATTATTTTAGTAAGTATATTAAACTTAAGCGCATCTCCTTAAACAAATACCTTTAAAAGCATTTTGTATGCATATTTCTTTGCTTTTTAGTGCTAATCAACAACTGTCAAGGACATATGAAAAGTTATTAGAATATATTTAATATTAAGCTACTACAAGTGTATTAGGAACTTACCAGTGTTTGTAAATATATGGGATTTTCTAATTTAAGACAAAAACGTGCAATTAAATGTACATATTTTGAAATGTATAGCAACAGTTTGTATTATGTTAAATCTTGTTCGACAAACTATATTTCAAACACAAAAAGCCAAAACATATGTCAAAATGAAAATATAAATGAATAAAGAAAGTAGAAGCGTCCCCATCAGGTATATAATACCAATAACTCATTCATAAATAAATATTAAGTAAAAACTTTACACCTAAATTTAATGAAAAAATAAAGTAAATTCAAACAATCAAACATTACAACCAAGATGATAGTTTAGACTTTAAGAGTAATACACACATAAGAATATAATTATTACGAATTATACAACTTGCATTAATATTTAATATTTACACATTATTTAGGTGATCATATATTCATATTATTCTGATTTATATATTTATTTAATTTTTGATTTGAATACCTTAAGATATCGTAATCATAAAAATAAAAGTTATATTTATAAAGAGTACCACCTACCTACCCACAAATTATATTTATAAGTTTTTAATTTAAATGTATTACCTGTATCTTAATTTTTCAACAGTGTAAATAAAAATAAAATTATACAATATATTCCAATAGCATAAAAAATAAATAAAATTCTATTTTAATCTAAATGCAAATTTAAACTTAGGCTATTTCCGTTGTTTAACATTAGACAGAACAATTAAGTATTGATACTAAGCCTAAACTTATAGTTGAATAACCATTGAAACATCTCCACTAGAATACTAGATCATTAATAATATTAAATCAATAAATTATAGGCAATAACTAAAATGATTAAAATAAAGTTTTCTGATTGCCTTAGTAGGTTTTTTTAATTAATTTTATTTAATAGACACATAGGTATGAACATATTTATCAGATACTTAGTATCTATATCAAAGTTTAGCAACATACCTATATTAATTAATCAAATTTCATAGGTTTTGATTGTTTGTAATAATTCATTATAATATGTTCAAGCATGTGATTAAAAATGTGGTTAGGTAGGCAATGACCCATGAATTATTTAAGACTTACATTTTCTACAAAAACATAATATAAATGGTTTCTTGTAAGCTATATTCAAGAATACCCAAAAAGGAAGAACAGATAGGTAGATATATATATGGACCGTCCGAAAAAAAAAAATTAATGATTTGGATTTTTCAAATAATTGTTGTTCCTTCTTTGTTAATTTCTATGATAATAACCAAAGTACTGAAAATGTCATGCAAGGATGAAAACACAATCTATATTTATAAATACCTGAATTAAAAATTTAGTACTATAAAATATTATAGTAAATGCATTTATCTGAAAACGTTAAACAATGCATAACAAAAGTTCAAACATTTTAACAGTCTGATGATTCAAACGTTGTAATTAAAAAGCTTCGTTCACAACAAGCAAACAATAATGCATTTCCAACAAATATACAGTCCTACTTAAATCAGTAAAATAATGTTTTATTCCATTAAATAGTAACACATAATTTTTAAAAAAAAACTTCATAAGTGTATAGGTTCTAAATTATATGTGTGTGTGGGGGGGAGGGGGCCTAGGCAAGTCTTATAATAAAGCAAAAAGTATTTTTCACCTAATGAGCTGATTGAGTGCGGGTATATTAAGGCGTTAACTTTGAATAGTGAATACACTATATATATGTATACATTTTCAATCAGTGGTATCCTCCCTCCAAACCATCAGTCTTTCATAAAATAAACATAGGTCATGGGTATTATCTCAATAAAATGGTTTTAATATATTAGTATTTAATTACTATGAATTAAATAAGTCCTTATTATACACAAAGCTATCGGTAGTTATTAATTTAGTATTTTTGAGTAGTGGCATATCCTGTGACATAAAGATTTTAGTTTATTTGTTGTGTTAAATAATTACAAGAAAAAACAAAGAGTTAATTCAATTCATTATATAGTGTTCCTATATACCATATAGGTAAGTACGGTCAATTTTATATTTATTTAGTTTATTTTCCGTAGGTATAGTTTTTGATGAATAGAAGTAGAAATAGTTGTAATTTAAATTAACAATGCTATTTTACATGTGGAAAAAATATTGTTTTCATAAACTTTAAATTAAATTTTTATATACCTAGGTAATAATGATGGTGAAGGAATATTATACTCAGTTTCTATGCGAAAGTTATACAACAAATTAAGTACAAACCTACATTGATTTTTCTTTAATGTCTACTAGTTTATACTGATGTACCATTGTACCTAGTCGAATAGTTCGTGAAAAATTCTAGTCCAACCAAACATTTTTAATCCTTTGATTTGGTCCCAAATAATTGACCACTCAAAGAAACTGTTTAAATTATATCATTAAAATTTAAAGATTAATTGTATACTATTTTAATATTTCTATGGTTCAAGGAATTATCCCTTTTATAAAATAACCTTTAATACCAATCGATTCACCATTAAAAATTGAATTACTTTTATAGAATAGACAAGAATACAGAATAACTAACTAAGAATAAATATAAAGTAATATAAACTGTTAAGTAAAATATTTTGTAAAAACAAACATCACTAGAGAAGACAAAAAAAAGTAACTCTCTCCTTAAAAGTATACATTTAGATTGCAATATTAATTGCCTAATACACTTGATACCATTTTCTAGCATCAGTCATGCACTTAAACAGATGCGGACATCATATATATTTTTATTTAATGATTTTATGAAATATGACAACTTTAAAATTAAAACGGGGAAAAATAACAGAAAGAATGCTTAAAACCGACAATATATAATCCTTCTGAATTTATACAGGTGACAATATAAGACTAAGCCCATACAGTGTCAATTTCTCATCCATAGGTTTATTATTTTCTAATGCAGCCTTAGCACAGCGCCTTTCTTGGACAGTTGACACTGAAATCTACCACTTTGGAATTTTATTTCCATCAAAACAAGAATGGCACAAGATAGAATTTTAACAACCCTAATTATCAACTATATAACAACATAAATTATAATAGAAAAAAAATATCAGCGAAAATCCCAGTTAGCGCCAACAATGATGCATCTGAACAATTAGTCATAAACTTAGGTAAGTACCTAATTTCAAATAGATACTGCAGAAAAAAACAATCTGAAAATGCAAAATAATTATAAACCAAAAGTGTCATGATGGAATCACAAAATCAAAACAGTAAGTAATATAAAGCTTAAAATAGCACATTAAATCATTACAAAAAACTAAAAATAGCAATGATTAAATTATTAAAAAAAACATATTTGATATAGCCAAAACCAAGTAGGTATCTAATTAAAAATAGCAAAAAAAATCCTTGGCACAAATTCACTTGAAGTTAAAACTTAAAGTGGACCCACCTTGTCACCTTAAGTCTAGAATAAACTAAAAGTACTAAAGCTCAACAACCAAATAAATAGGTATACTAAACAATGAAATCAATGCTATTATCCCACAACAAGAAGCAGCGAAACAACTAGGCAAATACTTCCAAAAAAAAAACAGTAGCAATTTAAGTTATAGTGCTAGATTTAGAAAAATTTAAAGCTCAATCCAAAAATTCACCAATTCACTGCAAAGTAAATCCAAAAAATACCCAACAAATTAAAATTTCAACTTAATGGAGAAAATATGTCTATCAAAACCCTATCCATTATGCAAGTGCAAAAGCTTAATCTCCGGTCAGAATTGAATAATAGGTAGGTACCATATTCTTTTAGCCATCAAATGGTAGGTTAGGTTAACTTTTTCTATGTCAATTTTTTTATGAGATCTGGAAAAATAACCTCCTTCCCAATAATTGGAAATTGTACAATGATTTCTCTACCGAAACCAAATAAAAATGAATTTCAAGTTAATAGATGGCTACAGAAATAATAAACAATTTGAGAAAACTACTAGAAAAAATAGAACACTTGAAGCTAATACTTCTGAAAAATTAAAATACCTATCAAATTTCCAAAACCGATTCCGTAAAAATAAATATAAGTACTATCGACAACTTAGCTTAGGTTTAAACCGAAATTAACAAAACATTTTTCGAAAATTAGGGATGCAAATTAATGTCTTGACATAGAAAAATTTTACAATTGCACTATAATATTAATCTATGAGAACCTAGGTGCGTATTATATCATGAATTTTCTACAAACTAGATCATTCCAATATTTTCCAAGTTAACTAAAGCAACATAATTTCTTAGTTATTTTACGAGAAAATGGAATCCCGTAAGGGTTAAGTTTATCTACAACACCATTTTTGGTTACCATAAATTTTATTTCCAATACAATCGCTAACCCCGTAAATTATCATACCTTGGTACTCTATACGACTTAAATATTTTTAATAGACGCAAACAAGTACAATACAAAATCTTTATACAGATATGTACCTACTATTAACATCGCAAAATGGTCTCAAGAAACCGGCTTTGAATTTTCACCAAATAAATCGCAAAACATATTTTTTTTCAAAAAAAACGCGGACCATAACATCAAATATTGACTTCATTAAAATTTTAGACATAAGGTACTTACTTTAGAATATTATAGACACGAAACTATTATAGGTACCACATTATATTGAAGACATAAAAAAATAAACGTTCCAAAGATTAAACATCATTAAAATAGCTATTAGCACTTACAACTTTCAAAAAGTAAATTACATAAAGCACTAATCAGATAAAAATTAGATACCATGCAGAAATAAATCATCGGCCAAAAACACGGCGTTAAAAATTCAATAGGTAGCTCATCACATCTTCCTATGTCTTTTTAGCTAATGGCGATTTTAAATCTAGCCCAATTGAAAGCATATATATTGTAGATAGTGAACCCCTCCTCTCAGTGTCCAAACTCCAGATAATTCAAATGATCTACATTTTTACTCATGATTTATAAGAAATAATATTGAAACATAAATACAACATTACATTCAAGTATTAAACAGATAATCAGTATATACAAGTTAAATTAAATTTTTTTATAAAATATAGGAAGATACCAATACGAATGTTAAAAGTCCCCCGTGGGCCCCTCGTTAATCAAATTAACATTAATACTGAACTTGCTGCCAACAAAAAAATCAAAACTATTCTAGACATTTTCAAATTCTATTTTATGAACTCACAACAACTTTAAAACCAGGATATATATACGGATGCCTCCAAAATTCAACAAGGTGCAGGTGCGTATAATCAAAAACAAAAAAAAACACATACCTAGCCTGCAAAACAAATGCTCAATCTATACAACTAAATCCATCATCGCCATGACTGCCTTTAAACACATTGAAAACTATCCCAATCAAAGTTATAACTTATAATTTATTCACCGACAACAACACATAAGTTGCTACCTATACCAGTACCTACCAGAGAACCTATGAAAAATTGGCAAACCATAAAACGTTATCTAATTTTTTTTTTGAAGGACATTAGTACATAAATATATTAAATACAAATAGTTATGTTACTATTATTGTTATATTTTTTTTTTGTAAAGCACAGTTTATTCAAGATCCGTTATACTATAGGTACAGTTGAAGCTATTTAAGATTAATGAAAAAAAAATTGTTATATCTATCTAGATAGTATAATGAATTAATAGTTTATTCGAAACGTTCACGTTTGTAACAAAATGTATACATAATTGTCTTTATTATAAATTATAACGTCATACTCACAGCTCACGGCTCAGAAGAATTTTCTAGTTATTAGCCACCCAAGATTAAAATGTGAGAAACCTACCTACATAAAAATTAATGATCGTGAAAAATTAATTTTTAAACTTCGAAAAAAAACATGAATCAGTACCTAATTAATATTGAATATCCTAACTAATGTGTAGATACCTTAAAATTAAAAAAAAATAGAAATGTTATTGGCTTAAGTATAGGTAGGTAGGTACTTAGCATGATAAAAATTGACTAGTGACCAAAATAAAACAAAACAGTCTAAACATAAATATCATATTATTATTTAAATGTGTTATTATCGATATTGATTTTGATTAAATTAAATAACGACTGTGCAACTATAAAAAAAAGATAATTTGTAATTACATTAACATTATACCTACTATACCTACTATACCTCCTTAAAATTAACTTAAGTTCTGCAGTAATAAAATCACGTTTAGTAAAATTTACCTACGGTATACCTATACAATTGTATGTTATGAAAATATCGTACCTAATTAGTTGCGGAATAAATTAAACCACAATATTACCAAAAGATAATTGATAAACAAAATATAAATAGAATACAGGAAT
This sequence comes from Metopolophium dirhodum, assembly GCF_019925205.1. Classification (NCBI taxonomy): domain Eukaryota; kingdom Metazoa; phylum Arthropoda; class Insecta; order Hemiptera; family Aphididae; genus Metopolophium; species Metopolophium dirhodum. The sequence continues at coordinate 54,734,680 of NC_083560.1, read as the reverse complement.
ACAAAATTGAATTAAAGACATTAAACTAATAGTAAGTACCTATATTGTTTATACATTTTCAAAATATAAAATAATAGTTTATCATTAATAGTAAAAATCTACTTTAAAAATTTATAATTTTTACAAAGTTAAAATAAAAAAAAAATACTAGTGTTATCTTATAGGTAGGTACAATCAAAATAAAAAGCTGTTCGTTGTAACCACAGACATACAAAATCGAGAATGGCTGAACCTCATTTGGCTAATTTTTTTTTTAGTGTTCGTAATATTCGAATGCGGTCTTTACGAAAAAAGAATTGGAAAAGTTGCTTGGGAAATTGGAAAATTTGGGAAAAACTGAAAGGCTGTTTTTCAATTGGATCTTTATATACGTATAAATGGTTGCAATTGGTGGCATGATATTGTAACAATACATAGTAATATTACCTATAAATATTATCAAATTAGTAGAAATTAGTATTTTTTTCTATAAAGAAATATGTTTATGCCTATTGTAATATTTTTTAAATATATAAGTCATACAGATGGAATATACTTTCAAAATGCTACGTCTTATCTATCACTATAAAATTTTGGATTCATATTGTTAACGGAAGTAGCGGTCAAAATACTGTCATTATCTTTGCCAATATTATATATCTATCCTATATTGTTTAATGATCTAACTAAACGTATTGAAATGCGGAAAAGGTAAAAATTCTAGGTGATTGGGGTTGTTTTTATAAATCACAGAGAAGACGCAAAGTTTACCAATATTTTTAATCGACCAGTTTCTAAAGCAAATATATGTTAAAAAGGTTAGGTAAAGAAGACAGAAGCATGTTAATAAATGGCATTCAAAAATAACCGTTGTGATGACAATTTTAAGCTTTTGAACTGACATTTTATCATTTGCTAATACATTTTTTTAGGTTAATTTTTATTACATATAATAAATTATGTTTATGCACCAATACATACAATTAAATTACTTTACATTATGTTTCTTCAAAAACTGGAGACCAATCACCAATGGATTCTATATTGAGTATATAGCCTATATATTATATATTAAATTAAAATCTGGCTTGGTTAAAATTGTTGGGTTATCGTTTATTAGATCAATTTTGCTACGCCAATGTATATAGGTAATAAACTAATGCATATAAATCATATAAACCACTAATACAACGAGAAACATTTCATTAGATACCTATTATATTATACTACCTATTATACGAATATATAATTTCTGTACCTACCTATACATTTTAATTAGTGTAGGTACCTACTTCCTACTTATATTATTATCAATTTCATAATATAATTATAATTTCGATATTTACGAATATTAAAAATATATACCTTTGTACTATGGACGTATACACTACCAGACTAGGACACTAGGTACCTACATATTATTAACAACGATACCATTATTCATGATAATTTTAATAAAAACATGATTAAATAAATTGCATAACATTTATATGGTAATAACTATTAAGTATAATAACCAGGTAACCTACCTATGTATAAAGTAACAGAAGAACGATTTATCAACTACCTAATATTTATAACTATTAAATTTACTTAATCTACTGAACATTCAGGATAATCATTAGTCAGTACCTACCTATAAATATAAGTAGTAAGTATTAGCTTTAGCACCTTCCTAGATAGTAGCTGATAAACATATTTTACGGGTAAAAACTTATTTTATTCTAATGGAATATATTTTGGTAAACATTGTGTATGATATATTAGATAAACAAAAAATAAAAGACTAGATTTGAAAAACGCTAATAAGCCAATTAGGGTTATAAACAATATATTATTATACTAAGTATATGGCATATACCTAGGTAATCAAAACATATACCGTCGGCATTTAAACTTTGAAAAACGAATTGTACCTACGTCAATAAGCCACCACCGCCCACGATGCACGCCGGCCATAAAGTCCTGCTTCTATTGCCAACAACGAAAACACATAATGTAGTAATAATGTGTACCTACTTATTATTATTATTATCTACCGACTAAACTGTGGTAGGAAAGAATACGAGTTCACCACGGGGTCAAATAATTATTTTTACATGCCTCACACATATCTATACTCGCGTGTCGTATGTACTCTTCTAACTTCTTTTGTCCACCTTAGACAACCCTTTCTATTGCCACAAAAGACTATTGTGTTGTAAAATATACATCTAACAATCCAACTACATTGGTACAATACACAGCGGCGGCTATTAAAGTCTCCGAAGAGATTGGACACGGTCCCGACCCGTGAAAATCCACCCGTGAGAATTAGCCTTCGGGGACGTTTGTCTCCGTTTATATAGAGGGTAACCATAGCCATATGCCTCGTATATACGTGACGGTTGGAACATTTCGATTCTAACTACGTAGATACATTTAAAACGCCTGATGGGTATTTAGTATTTAATACATAGGTCATAATATATTAACTAAAAGAAACATACCTACACTTCAGCGCGTTACCCGAAGAACGTCGGACACAACATGGGTATATGCCCCTACTCTCCGTATATTGTACAAGAGTAAAGCCACGGCGGTTCGCAATAATTTAATATTATTTGGTTCGTAAATAAAATCAAAACAACTTACCAAACGTCCAAACAAGTAGACCTATATTAATATTTCGGTATGATATATACGCAATGTCAATAATATGTTAAATTCCTAACAAAAATAAAATATCTAAAATTGTATTTTAAGTAACCACTAAATAGATATCATAACAATGCGCAGTATGTTCATCAGAGAGAAAAACTTTTTAAGACACAATCTTATGTTTTTTTTTTTAACAATATGCATTGTCTTGAGATATTTACCAGTGGAATTGTGGAATTGTGGAAATATTATGATTTATGATTAAAGACAGTACCTACCTATCCAACAGTACCAACTGTTGTAGTAATAATAAACATTTATATATTTTAATATTTCTTATTTTTGGATAATTTTGTATTTCGTTTACTATTTTGTATTGTTGCATACCTAGGTACCAACTCGTTTCAACTTTTACATAGTACCTATGCATTCCTATATACAAATTATAAATGAACACTTGTGGAAACCCTTAGACTTAGGTACCACAAAAATTATCAAATAAATATAGGCAATATATTATATATATATTATATCAAATAAGACAACTTAAGTATAAAATTATTCAAAAATATGTACTAGGTATTAATTATATAGTACTATACACACAGAAGTACAAAACCACAAATACCCAAATGTCAGTAAAAACCGTAGAGGAAATTCAAAAACCATTGGATACCTATAAATAAGTAAAAACATAGAATCTCATTTTCTAATACAATTTGGATAATCAGAATAAACATACCTACTTACATATTTACTTTAACTCAATAATGAATGTATCAATATGTTCTACAAACCAATAATATAATATAATACCTATTAGGTACCTACCTGCATTTTAAATACAGTACATAATATTTTTTATTTAATGTTTAATGTTATAGTTTCAAAATATTTTACATTTCTGTCATTTGTAATATAATGTGTACTCTTAATCTGCTGAAATTCTAAAACACCTATAAAATATATAAAAATTGTATTCAGTAAATATAAAATTAAATTTAGAACTACATGTATGTTGGCTTAATGTTTACTGGCAGGCTATAAAATACATAGTCGCGTATCATTTTCATTATATCATCAAATTTCTATTAGATATTAAAATTATTTAACTAATTTTAAAAACCAAGTATACTTTTATGTATTTTACTTATGCTTTTTGTTTTTATACACAATAATACATACTCAACTCAACTAATCTTATATTATAACAATAATTTTCAAAACAATAGAGCAAATAATACAACATTAATAATACCTATAAATAAATGTTTGCTTAAAAATTCAAAATTATTATTCAAATATATGTCAAAAACCAAAAATATACTCCCTAGATTTCATAATAGTAGGGAATCCATCCCTATGTCTAGTGACTAGTTGTAAGTACTATGTTGTAAATCTAAAAGGAATTAATTGTTATTATTAGTTTAATGAAATAATTCATAAATTATTCATGTAAATAGTTGAAATACCGTTGTAAAAAGAAAATTATATTGCAAAACCATAATAATAATATAAATTATACTATGACTTACCTACCCCAGGAATAATTAAATTTGAAATAAATATCTAAAATCTAAGAATTAGGTGCCTGTCTAATTGGTATAAAAATAAATACTCTAATCAAGAACAAATAAAGCTAATAAATGATTATATACCTATTAAATTTATTTGGCTTACATTTAATAACTCATTTGAAAAAAATGAAATAATGGTCTCACAATAAATAGGGGTAAAATATAGCTTGTTTTTCAATTCCTAATTTTGTCTAGAACGATATAACAATTTTTCAAAACTATCGATTTTTAAACGACCTATGTATCCAGATAATAAAAAAGTAATGTTCTATAACTTCTCTGGATTTATACTTGTGATCCTACTTTAATGGAGGTCGAAACAATTCACACTCTTAAATAATATAAATTACAAAAAACTTTATGAGTTATACAATACAATAATAGTACATACTAGACATTGTCAGAATGTTTTATTTCATAATGAAAAACACAATTTTTATTTCCAATAATTTTACAAAATATATTTCATACTTGTTTTTTTAATTTAAATTTATTAAATTTTTAAATTATGTCGGCTATATGCTTTAAAACTTCTATACTCTATACTATAATACTTCTAGTTCTACTATTAGTTAGTTGTTCTACCTCAGGATTTCTCAATTAAAGCTTACAAATATAAGTAGGTAATAGCCAATAGGTATACACCATTATTATTATTATTATTATTATTAATATTATCTTGTTTTTTTTTTTTTGTTTTTTGTAACTAATAAAATAAAATAAATTTTTCATTATATATCCATATGCTAATAAAATAATAATTATTTAATAGTCAAGAGAATAAATAAAATTAGTACCTAGGTACCTATATTTATTTTGCTAATTTATAAACACTTGACCTCTTAGAACCTTCTTAGATCCTACTCAATAAGTTCTGTAACCGACAAACCTAAACAGACTAATCCATTACTTTAATCTTGCATATAATTGTTTATTTAAAATAAAAATGTAAACGTCAAAGTAAAATTAATAAATGAACTACCTACTAAATACTACAATGAGATTCATTAGAACTTTATAGTTTATACCTTACTATTCCTTACTAATTCTATTGAAAACTGGCTTAATTATTCCAAAATTAAATATACAAAATCTACTTGGAAAATCTGAAGAAATATATAATAAACAATTAAAATATATGTATTAATTTATATTTTCATAAATCTTAACATTATTCATAGTAGATTAGATTAGATCTAATATGTAGACCACGAAAATTAGATCTAATATCTAGATCTATTTATTTGTTAATTTGTCATGATTATGTTTCCCTTTTAGATGAGCCTAATACATCATAAATTTATCACTAATCAGTCAACAAATATAAAGACTATTGTTTATTATATACATATTGTCCATACTGTAGGTAGCAATATGTCTGGTAATAGATTTTAAAATAAACAAGGGAAGTTCATAAATAATTTTTATAAAATCCTTATTACACAAATTGAGTATCTCAAATTATAAGTACCTACCTACATAGGTTAATCAATCAAAATTAAAATATCTATTTTTATTTATAGTTATTGGTACCAGATTTATACGTTGAAATATCTTTTAACGTGTTGCATAATATTTACAAAAAAATAAACATAACTTTCCAACTTTTAAGAATTATAATTCTCATATAAATCATAACTGATTTCTCTTTACTATATTCAATATTCATTAATTTATATCTTTGTTTTTTACCTATGATTTTAATACCTAATGATAAAGAAAAGCCTGAAAAAAATATAAGAATCAGTAAAATAAATATCAAGTAATAACATTAAATATTAACTATAGAAAATTTTAATGGATATCACGTTTTATTTATGTAAGTAACATTCATTATTTATTATTATTTATTATTGTTTATTATTTTTTAGTTTTTACCACAAAACTAATTTATTTACTTTATAATAAAATATAATTCAAACTCTTACAGACACAATTAATGCAACCATTTCCATTTACCGCTTCAACAATACCACCAACCATTATCGATAATCCATAGTAAATCACAAATAAAATGCTGACAAATATTTAAATCTGTAAAGTTGGTATTCTATTAAACAAAAAGACGTTAAAAAAATTTTTTAATTAATTTGTATAGAAATATTATACATATAATATAATATAATTCTGTATTTCAGGAGTACAAAATACAACTTATAATATATAATAATTATGGCATATATTATATATTGCGTGTATACTATCGAACTCTGTAAAAGTTTAGAAACCTCATAATGAAATACAGTATTTTATCAAATTAATGTATCATAATTTTGATTAATTTAATCAATTTATGTAAAAAACAGAATTTATAATAAAAAACTTTATTCACAATTTGTATATTAGGCTAATTGACTAATGGTGATCAGGAGGGATTAAGGAGGCTTAGTCCTGCCAAAATAGTTTATTTAAAGTTAAAATCACACTAAAAATTATAAAATAAGCAATATCGTACTTTAGTACAAATTACATAATTTATTGTGAATTAATATTTGCAGTACCTATAATTTTTTTTTTTTTATTATACCTAATACCTATTCATATATTATTGTGAAAACTATGTGATATTCATTATTTTAAGATAAAATTGAGCGATTACCGACCAATACCCAATGTCACAGTATACAATATCAAATATTTTAATTGTGTTTAAATAATTATTGTACATTTATGATTTGTACCTATTGTATCATTATATCAATAAAATTATAAAGGTGAAGTAAGACGTAAAATGGGACAATCCCATTTTGTCCACACTTGTATTTTATACAATTACTTTTCTGGTATTTTTAATCTCAATTTTTCATCATTAAATATTCTATGTACCCAATTTAAACACGTTCAATAAAAAGTGTAATAGATTAATAAAATTATCTTAAAATTTTTAATTGTATTTCATTACTTTCTTTTTTTATGTCCATATCTATTATAAATATTATGATAACGAGAAACATTTATTACTACATTCTAATATTCTATATAGACAATAAAATATGTTTGTGTTACATACATGTAACAGTTAGTTTGATAGGGATCTAGGGATCTGTTTGCAACCAAATATACCTAATACCATTCGAAAAATTGAATAGGTGCAATAGGTACAAAATACTATAATTTTAAATTGCATAATAAAAAGATAATATTTTCCATCATCAGAAATAATATTTATAGGTATCTACCTAACAAAAATAAATCACATAATGAATGTAGTTTTATATCTACAAGATATTATATACCTATATATATTTTTTTTTTTATAAGCCTATTCCTGTTTCTTTATATTCTGTGAATAAACTATTGACCTTAAAAATATCGCAAATTAAATTTTAATGTCTTTAAACGATGTTTAAATAAATTAATTAATAGGTACCAACTTTTAAAATTTTAATAGATATAAAAATAATAATTATGTTCAGATGAATTAATTTATTATAAAAGAAATACATTACACCTGTGTGCAAGAAATGTTTGGACTTAAAGTTTAGATATTATATAAAGTTGAATAAAATCAAATTGTATTAATTCCCTTGAAAAACATTGTGTATTGTGTAGTTAATAGTTTTAGATTTAGAACAATTTAATATTTTAAAAATGTTTAAAATGTTTGTTATTAATTATTTAAATAAAAAAAACCAGCAAAAAATTATGCTTTTTACCGTTTATCATCAAAAATTAGTTATTTCAGGGAATGGTTAAATTAATCAACATTTTGTTTTTATTTTGGTTTAGTATTGCATGATCACAAGCATGAAATTAATATAAAAAAACTCTTACGGTCCTACATCTTATACCTACAACTTAAATAATCCATACATTTTTATTACATATTTAAATATTTACCAATTAAGGTACCTAATTTGAGGTCTATTAGTATTTTATAAATCAAATAGAATTGTCATTCTTTTATTAGTTCAAGAAGTCTTAACTGAACAAAATATATTTAGATAAAAAAAACAACCCACCAGGTAAATAAACAAAATGTTATTAATTTATATAAATGGTATAATTTAGTTATTTTTAGTATTTAATTATAACAGATCTCGAATTGATCAAACAAAAAATGTAAATGTGTAGTTTATCTTGAAAAAATAAAGGGCGTTAATTTGAAGTGCTCAACTCATCATTATACAAAATATAACATATAGAAGAATGAGACCTAATAAAAAAACTTAATAAAAAAAAAAAACAGATGAAATCTACCAAGCAGTAACTAGTTCCCCAACGATTGTATGTCACAAAATTATTTATTTTTTAGTCCTATATAATTTATTTTATGTTTTCTTATCTATTTCAGTACAAAACTTTAGATTATTTATTATAGTTTTTTACTTGAGTATATACTTTGTTTTTGCTACAGACATTATTTTTACTCAGCGCCTAAAGTTAAAAGTTACAAAATATTTTTTTCACACTCCTCACTAAGGTTTAATGGGACAACTTCTTTACTTTATCTTATTTTTTTTAGGATTCCAAATGTAGATAATATAGTTTATGAGATACCTATAATTTATAATATACACAGACTATTTCCTGTTATTACAACATTAGGTACTTCCTAAATTATATAGTATGATCAACATATATTCTTAATACATTAACTAAATAATTTATATTTATAAGATAATTAAAATTTTTAAACTATAAGTTATATAGTAATAAAAAAAAATTTAAAATTTAGGTATATTTATTATTATGAATTTGGTGTAAATCTGTAAAAGTATTAACTGTTTTTAAATTAATATTCCAATAAATATTCTTATTTATAATTCTTTTTATATAATGTATAATTAAATTTCAATATTCAATATGCTACTGTTATATATGTAATTTTAAGTTTGTAACATGTAACACTCTTACTAACAACAAGAGATCTGCTTAAAGCTCTGCTCATCGGTAACAATGTTTTTTGTATAAATAAAAAAAAAATATATATATGTAATTATAAAAATAACGAGTGGATACATTTTAATATTAATATTTTAATCATTTAATATATATTTTTAAAAAAATATTGGGGTTTGAACTTTAACTTCTATTGAATTTAATAAAAAAAATTGTTAATTTTGTTTTAAAATCTAAGTCCACATTGTAATTTTTGATTTAATTAAATGGTCATGAATTATTTATTTATTTTAAATTATTTTACATTGTTAAAACCGTTATGAATCATTATGACACATATATAAGTTATAAGTCATGAAAACCTATCTTTCCATAAACACTCAAATTCAAATTATGGTTTAAATAAAAGTTATAAGGTTAAGTATAGAGTTTAAATAGGTATGTACTTAAATGTTGAGTTCCACTTATAAAATAATCTCAAATGATAACTCATAATTAAAGTAGATGGATACTAAATAAAAATGGTCACCTTGATCTTACAAAATATATTTGTATATAACTAAATGTTAAGTAGGTATCTAAATGGTTACATATTTAAAACTAAGTGTATGAGGTAAGTACTAAGGCTAGTAGCTACTATATTTGACTAATATTTAATCCTCAACTTTAAACCATATATAATGATTAAAGTTACATTTTTCCTGCCTAAAAAAAAAGTCAATAAATATAAGAGTATGTTATAATTCTTTGTTTTAACAACACACTAATCAGTTATCACTAGATTAGAATGTGTAAAACAATATTCTCTCTACCTCGTAAAAAAAATGTATTAAAACTAAACTATAAACATAATATTATATAGTATGAGTATTATCATCTGCATTTAAATAATGACTTATCTTTAATGATTATCAAAAGGAACTCTCAACAATTAAATACACCTATTTTAAACTCAATAATCAACGTACAACAATTTATTGGCCAAACATTAAGTTGGAAAAAACATAACAAAACAATTTATAAGTAATATGAGAACTGACCAAAATAGTAACGTGTAAGTACATATTATTAATGAATTTTAATTTAAAATAGAATGATTATAAATAATAATAATTATTAAATTTAATAATATATAATTTAGTGTATAAGTTTCAACAATAAAACTGTATTAAGTTATTTAAAGTTTTTCATTTATTATTTATTATTATAAAATACATTATTTCTTTTTAATATTATGGGTCAGGGTAAATATTTTCAATTCAAGCAAATTTGATGAAAATATTGAATCTACCGCAATCTTCAGTTTTATTTCATAGACACCAAAATATAAACATAAGAAATCTATCTAAAAGACAAGACTTAAAAATCAATTTAGTACCCCTAATAATAAACCTGTGCAAATAAAATAAACCGTAATAATTCTGTATCCTATTTTTTTAATTCTCGTAATCACTAATAAATATGATTGATGACCAATTAGCTATTATAAATCATAAATTAAAATTTAGTATGCCTAAAATACAAATTATTTATACACACTGTCAATGGAAAATATCAAAATATGGTATATTATATACCTACCTACGTCTAATAACAAACGTTTATTTATATATTAAATGATTTCCTTCAATTTTAAACTATTTCAACATTTGTAAAAGTGAAACACCATATATTTTTAGTTCAGATTTAAATAAAATACAGTCAACATTTAAAAACAAAGAATTTCCTACTAATAATAATATTACATCAATGTAAACAACTGTTTTAAAATACCTAGTACCTACTAAACAAATTAGACACAAAATTTAAAATTACAATACTAGCATCAAATCAGACAATTGTCAAGTACAATTTGTTTATAAAGATTAATTATTATTGATCTCAAAAACATCACTTCACTATAATGATTGATTGGCAAAAAACCTTCATGCGCTGTTATAATTGATACTTGAAAACTGTTAAGATTTACTAATGGTGAGTAACAACCATTTAAGTTGTACAATAAACATTCATAATTGTCAAAATCCCTACTTTGATAACTCTTATGAGTGAAAACATTTTACGTTTTTGAATTGATTTGTGAACACGTTTCTTGAAATACAAAGCAATTTATTTCATAACTCAATTTGACAACTTATAATATTGTGTTATACACTATTTATTCTTCAAAATTATAGCACTTTAACAAAATGTGTATACTATATCAATACCAGGGATTATATTTTTATTAACAACATAATATAATGTTAAGTGCCACCACCAGGGCAGCATAATGCTTATAGGTACACAAGATTCTAATAATCACCAATTAAATGAGATAAAATAAATATATTATTTAATATATGTGTATATAAAAGAATGTACACACTTCAAATATTTGATATTTTTAATAGGATACATTTTTTGTTGCAAGCAAAATTCTTTTTAAACATTAATTGAAAACCAATTGTGAATAATGCATATTATAATTTAAAAAAATATATTAAAATTAATTCATTGAAGATTTCTATGGTCCATACGTTTTAATATAAACATATTATATATTAGATTTTTACCAAGAGTTAAACAAAAATTCAAACAATTGATACAAACGTTATTTTTTTAATTTGGCATGTATAAATAATAATTTTTATTTAATCAATAAATTGATATACAAATACCGGATAATGATTTTTGTTTTTAGTTTCAATTACCTGATAAAAATAGATACAACTATTTTAATACTAGGCAATAATTTATTTTTTTTCATCCAAACTGAACAATCAAACTTTGAATACTAATACTATTTAATTAACAGCATTAAATTATGTTTTAAGATATTATTTATAAGTTATTCTAATATAATAAGGAAATAATTTAAAATCATTAATTTTGAGTAAGAAACATTTAATGTTTAAAATATGTAGACAACCATTTTTTTGTTACCCTAGGTTTCTAAAAAATATTAAAATTTATTCAACCCATAAATCATTTATACTAAACATTTATATAAAACAATAGGTTATGTTAATGTTAAAATAAATATAGATGTATTAAAATATGTATATAAAATACAAAGTTTACAAATACAACTCCTCATATTAATACTTCTAACTTCTATCAATACATGTATTTCAACAATGATAATAACGCAATGTAAATATTATGGTATATATTATTTTTTTAGAATTGAAGATAGGTAGATAACAGAACTAAGATAGCATCTTAATTATGTCTTAAGACAACATTATAGATATATTGATACATAATATAGTATAAAGTCAAATAGTTGTGTATTTATTGATTACTTTCAAGTTATGTTAGTTTACAAATTATTTTCTATTATTTTCAAAATAAATACATTTAGGGTTTGAAAAGAAACCGAAGGCACTCATGTTAGATAAACACTAGGCAAACAGATTTAAAATTGTGTTGAAAATAAAATGTTACATAAAAAAAATTGACAACTTCAAGCCCATAGGGCTCTAGACTAAAAGAACCAAAGTCATAGTTTGTAGTATAATTTGTTTTTCACTAGTTAACTTCATGTCTGAGTCTACAGCAACTTAGATGGGGTTGATTAGGGGTTGGTCATCAGTCACTCCACCAACCTCTTTGCTAACACAAAGTAATAGATACAAAAATATCCAGCTGTGTCTAAATGTCTTAACACATTTCCAATTTTAAACACTTCATCTTAAGGACCATCCATTAGATATTAACTCCAACTTCTAATATATGAGGTTTGGAAAATCTAAAACACATTAGATGCACATAGAACTAAAAATAAAATTATTTTATAATGTTGCTTCATTAAAACAAAGTTGTTCGTTGATAAGAATACCTTAGAAACTCTTGACAAGCGAAGATTTAGTCAACATATAAATAGTTAAGCGTTGAAGTAGTATAATCTTCAACACTGGTCAGGTCATGGCTAATAATTATGGCGATGGATAAGCAATAACCTTTTAATAAACCCTAGAATTAACAACCTAACTCAGGGTTTAACTGTGGAGTAAGTTTTCCAACCTTTGTGTAATGACGGTTGAATAATAATAATGACGTGATGTTGGATTCACAATACTATATACCAATCCAATTGGTCAAATAATTGTGTAATGAAAACCCACTCCTCTATCTTTACTGAAAATAGTGTATCTTATAAAATCCAAATCTTGTATAAAAATAAAGTAATGGTAGTACTTACCTTAAATTAAGCATAAGATCCTTACTTACAACATAGATAGCCATATTATAGACGGTATACATATACTCAAAATTCACCTGTACAACAAAACCAACTTAAATTAGTTAATTGATATTTATTTTTAAGCAAAACATTTTGAGTAAATTAATCAAAATATCAATGAAAATTAACAATAGATGTGTATTAATGTAAATATTGTATTCAAAAAATGAATCACATATTTATTAAAGCAAAGAAACTTACAATAAATCATGTATTGTTTTTTACTTACGGAATGAAATATGAGAATATTTTTATTAGGTAATATTAGTATACCTAGTTTTATCTACCAAAAATAACCTCTACCTAGGTATTATGCAGATACATTTTTTTTAAATTATCACTACCTATTTACTTTACAATATGACATCAATTTATGCAGAGTTTTGTAAATATTATGGTAAACTATATTGGTCAAACCACAACATTAATACAATTTGTTATGAATTTTCACATTTTATTCAATCTAGTTTTAAATACTTTTAAATTATGTAACTAAAATACTTTTAATATCTTCTACTTATAATTTAAGTTGGATATTAATCCAGTTTTGTGTAAGATGTTTCATGAATTAATAAAAAAAAATTGAATGAGAACACATTTTTTTTTATCAATTTTCATCAAGTGGGTTAGTCATTGCTGTTTAAAACATTTAAAAATTATATTATAAAAGTAGGTATTATAATTTATTTTATTTTTCAAAAATATTACCTTGCGGAGTATGTATTTTCTCTGATATTTTTAAAGTCAAATGATCATAATTTTAGATCTTTGATCACTGTAGGCACGTCTGTTTTGATATTTCTTTCTGTTTAAGAGGTTTCAATACCATTTGAAATTATCATACTGAAAGTAAAGAATTCATTTTATTATATTGAGTAACCTATAAATTTATTTTATAATAGTTATAATAATTTAATGTCTATACCTAATATTGAACTATCGATATGATATAAATCTACAATTTTAGTCATTTTTATAACTTTACTGACATATTCATATTTAAATTAGTTTCAAGTGAAATTAAGTTTTGATGAAAATGTATACTAAATGTATGGTGGAAGTGTGTGAATGTTTGTTTACATAACAACTATGGTCACTAAGGTGCCTTAAACCTTTTTTTACTCGTATAATATCATTAAGTGGTCAAAACATATTTGTTTAGAATTTATATTATTTCTGTAACACATATTGTACAGTTCTTAGTTGTAAAATAGGTTTCTATTTTGTTTTTATTTAATGGAATTTATTTTTAATAACTTATTAAAACTCCAAAATAGTCACTCGTAAGACATCTTTTAATAATTTAAGATTTTGCAGCCTTATATTATGTAGTTTTATACTGTACATTGAGTAGGTAACAAAGGAATTTTCCCCTTACACAAGGACACATTTTGCTCAGTTTATCAATTTTATATTAATTTCAAACTAAATAGGTAGGTATATAATTATTATTCTTTAAATTGTTTAAACACATAATTAATAATGAGTTGATTCTATTAAACATTTAATTAATTTGTCATGAAAACATTCAACAATTTTTCAACTTTTATGTTTAATTTATTATAGGAACATTTAAAAGTTCACTAAGACAAATATTGTAACATTCAAAAATTAAAGGTAACTATTGAAAGTTGAGGAAGATGGATTAATATCTGGTAAATTAGATACATATTTAATTTATATTACTATCTTAAATTTATGAAGATTTAAACTATTTTTAAGTTAAAACCATTTTTTTTAGGAAATTATTGCCTAAATAATAATTAATTTTTTAAATATGAACAAACAAAAATACATAATATAGAATAGTTACTCAACTATGCACTCTCTTCCAGTTAAGGAACATAGTCGGCGACCGACTTGTGCGCAGGGGCGTGGCAATACTATACGGCAGGTATACAGATAATTAACAAGGTGGGAGTAACAAACGGGTGTTGCCTGACTGCGGCCTGACAAAAACTAGATGTCACTGGCTACATTATTCAACTTGAACAGAATATATTTATAATATTATTGAAATTAATACAAGTTAAAAGTGCTTAAAAATTTGATGTACCTTAGGTAACTGTAGGATTTTTAAAAAAATGTTAAGGCTTAGATAAGTGTATAAAATGGCAAGGGCTATATTATAGCAAAGGTTGTAATCCACTACTTAATTCATTAAATTATTATAATGATGAAAATGGTAAAAGTACTTTAACCAACTAGATACGCAAAAACATTTCTTTCAAAATCACAAAAATTGACAGCCATTTTTCAATGAATTGCCCTGTAGAAGCATTTGGCATTTACCACATACTTATAAAACTACAATTAAGTGTGGCCTCATGTAGAGGTACAGTCGTATAGACACAAATATAAATATAGATGCATAATTTAATGTGAAATATAAATATGAAATACGCCTATTGGGTGATAAGATTATAATAACCTTTTTAGTTTCATTTAAAGTCTAAAATAAAGTTTGAATGCCATAGTAATTTAAATTTTGGGAGAGTGTAAGGACTAAGCTATAAAGTATTAATTATTGTTTATTACTATTTATTCAGTATTTTAAAATGTTATTATTTTTTAAATAATTTTAGTAGTTTTTAGAATGGAAAGATAATACAATTTATAAATAATTGTCTTAATATTAATAAATTGTATAATTATATCTTGAGTATAAGACATACACGAGTATAATATAATTTATGTATATTATGTTGCACCATATTATGTTTAATTTGTTGTGTGAATGGTAATGTTAATTTATTGTTTAAGAATTTATTAATACATGCTCAGTATTAATATTTATTCATAAGATAACCTTACACTAACTAATGATTACTCTGAGTTAGGAATTAGGAAATATGGTAAAACCAATAACTCAAGAAATAAGCTCAGAATAAGAAATTAGTAGACTATTGTACATGCATTCGTTTGATAATTGATTACTATCTAATAGTGTTGAAAGCATGACTAAATGTATTTAGTCATGGTTGAAAGTGTACAACATACCTAACAACAAGTAATAATTATATAACTTAAGTAGGTAACGTGAAAAAAAAATAATATATAATTGACTTCAAAAAGTCTTGAATGATTATTTAAGAAATAATAAACCTAAAGAAAATATTAAATAGGTAATTAAACAATAACCAAAACTTTCTTACTACGTCCCTAGCCAAAATTCCACATAATATACAGATAATATTTTATTATAATTAATTTTTTCATTATTAAAGCCTAACACCTATCAAGTTGATCCAATGTTGGCAAATAAAATGAAATAAAACACAAGGTCGATTAATAATAAACAATTTTTTATGGTTTAAAATGAATGGTGTTTTTTTTACATTGTGAGTCATGGCCTTGGTCTTTTATCGATTGGCTCGAGACCTTGTATGCAAAACAAAATTATTATTAAAAACGCTTTGGATAAAAAAAAAACTTTACTTAAAAGTGAGCATAATATTATTATTATGTTGTGGTTAAAATAGTGTGGGCGTAGACACCAGACAGATTAGTCATGTTCTAATAAAGCATTGGGTGTGACCGATTTCACCAAAAAAATCGCAAAGATATACGGAGTGTATCGCGAATATCAGACGTGTGCAAAATATGCAATTGGATATTTTGGACCTTTTTGATACACTCTGTATAAACGTAAAAAAAATGACACGTAGTCATGGTAGCTCGACCTCGGGTGGTGAAAGGGAGGAAGGAAGGAAGGAAGGGGGATCGATATCGCTTCGCTGCAGTGCGCAGTGCGCACCGACCGCGACGTTGCCAAGTCAGACGACCTACACTGGTGTAGTGGTGGGGCGTGTCCTTTGTGTTCGGCGCAAGCCCAACTCGAAAGTTTCGAATGATCAATATTTGGGAAAAGTTACAACCACCACATTCAGAATAAGCGGGGGGGGGGGGATAAAACACAATACATTATTTCATAAACATTTAAATTCAATAGACATTTATAAGAATGAATATTAATACCTAACCAATAATTACTAATTTATTACAACGTATATTATGTAGGTATAATACAATACAATAATAGGTATAAGTTCTAAATTATAATATGTTATAATAATATATAGGTAGGTAGGTAATTAATTAATTAATTAATGACAAAGCGGTGTCTTATTATAATATAATTTACATTTCATTCGTATGGTTATTATAACATAATAAATTATACTTACGAAAATCGAGTGAGTCCGTTGGTCAGCCGCCAGGCGTGGCAAAGCAAAAGCTCCGTGGCCAGTGACCTGCACCCGCACCGAGTGATGGCCGGGCGGATGTCGTTTTCGGCTTTTGGACGTCCATTTCTGTAACAAAACTTTGTAAGGCGTGTGCACAATGCGAATAAAATGTATAAAATACATCGTAAAGATATATGTATATAATAATATAATATTATAATACGACGTGTACGCAAACACGATTGGTAATATTATAATATTACAATATTCCGTTTATTACGCTTACCGTCCGCCATATTTGTTCTTGGAGCACCAGCAGGAAAACGGTGAAACAAAGCACCGTCAGCCTTTGAGTGCGGACCGCAAATGAAGCCCACTACGGGCGGTAGCGTAAAGCGTTAGCCGTCAGCGACGATGAGTGGGCTGTGAGGCGGCGGTGGCGGCGGCTTTCGTGAGTGTGCGCAAAGTAGAGGGGCCGCCGTCGTAGTATAGAATGTTCTAGAAGAACGTATAGAAGGACAAAGTCGATAAAAAAAAAACTGCTGCAGCTGTGGTTCCGTTTCGTCAGTTCACGTGTTACAGTCATGGCTATAGTCATGTAATATTATAATATTAATGTATTTCAGCGGCTGCGCATGAAATGGTTTTTTTGCTTGTCGATTTCTAAACTTGGTGTAGCGGTGTAGCGGGGTACTGGGGTAGTGCGCACTGCGCAAAACCATTATTCTATTCTGTGGCAAAACCGCCGCTAACATTCATACGACGGCACGTTATTATTGCAAATAATATTGCTATAAATTATAATATTATGACGCCAACGTACTATATAATATAAAAAAATAAAATATGACCACAGGCTCAATCGTTCAAACAGCAGACTTTTTGGTGGAACTGTAGTCACCCTTATGGCCATATGCCCATATTATATAGATACAAAAAAAAATATATGGGTATAATATGTCATGATGCTCCACCTTATGGCCCACACCACCACTATCCATGGGTATTCATCGAAAAAAATAATATGTTTATAATAAATAAATATATTATAGTATTATACCTAACTAAATATCTTTTTTATTTAACTACCTACAACACTACATTTTCTATAGCAAATAAAACAATATTCGCAATTAATAATTAATATTGGTTTCAATTTAGTACCTAGTCTGCGGATCCTGTGTCATAGAGTATAGGCTCGACGCAGGGCCGTTAATTAATAGGGCCTAGGGGCAATGATACAATTTTACCCCAGGCCCCATTTTAAGAAAACCTTTAAGGAGACGCCTTATTGCCTTAATGCAAGTACAGTCACAGCCTCACAGGCGTCCTTAGAAAATCCCTGAAAAATTTAATGAGCCATACAACATTAAGATTAAGTTTTACTGCTTGTCTCCCTATCATTTAAGTCAGGTCAGTTAAGTCAGGCTTAACAGGTCAGTAACTGTCTGGTCTCTGCAAAAAATCTTATATTATTTTGTATTTCTGTGTTCTGACTTATCAAGCGTTTATTATTATAAGTACTAAGTACTAAGTAGGCATAATATCCCAGTCTATTATCGGTAGTTGTCTTAAAGGACATCACAACACTAAAAACAAGTTTGATTAGATTTAAAGCATATCATTATCTAAGAAATATGGTGTGGGTCTTACATCACGTCACTAATTGTATTATTTAATGAAATACAGGCGTTTGAAAATATGCATTATGACTTCATAGAGCCGAAGTCGGAAAGCGGCGTATGTTTTACTTACAAAAGTGTCTAGATTAACAAAACGATTTCAATCGTTAAATATAATACCTATTTTTAAACAATTTTTTATATACCTTATGTGTTTTTTTTTTGTGTTTATGACACTAGTGTGATTATAATTTTGAAATACTTTCTAGTTTTTTTCTAGTAAATAAAATTATTATAGTGAATTTTGTAAAATTTGGTTTAAACATTATACGGCAATACAACGCGAGTCGATAACTCAATAACATTTTACTAAATTATAATTTTTAATGATATGTACCTATGCAACAACAAGATACATTAAAATTTAAATTACACCGTCGTCTTAAGCATATCAATATACTTAGAAATTAGTATCATGAAAAAAAAAATCTGAAATAGGTAGGTACTATTTAAATTATTAAAATCATTGAGTAAATCAAATTACTTTTACACGTGAAACGTAGGCGGCTGCTCAGTCGTCGGCTATATGACGTCACGCAGCTGGCTATCCGTCAACTCTCATTAGTCATTGTTTCGTTGAATAATCATTTTTTTAACTTCGGATATTTATCAAAACGTTATTCATTATGTTGACTACAATAATACGCCAATAAACTTAAAATAAAAAATTTAGTTTTGTGACTTGAGATGTCCTTTAAGATAATCATTAGTCAATCGCCAAATTTTACAATCCACATTAATCGTGTGTAAAATATGCACGCACAATAATATAATATAAGCATTATACAAGAGGAGAAAATGTATTTCATATGAAGTTATGACTAAAAAAAATGGTCGGGGAGAAAATGTCCATCTATAGTATCTAATATCTATAGTATCTATATACTATCTATATACTATCTATCTATCCTAGATTCTATCTACCCATAATCTGGATACTAAAATGATTTTGTTTTTGAATTACCAAAATCATCGGTAATAAAAAATAAAATCCCTAGTCTTTACCTCAGCTAACCGTTGCCAATGCCCAGTGCGCAGAGAGTATTTGTTTTTAATAGGTACCTACTGAAAAGTGAAGACTAAAGGTTATATTAATTTAACACCAATATATTATCAAACCTCATATCAGTATAAATTTTAAATAAACTTTAAATTTTATATGGAGTGATTAAAATTGAAATTAGAAGGTTAAAAAAAAATACTCAGTTCCTTATACAAATTATTATAAATAGAATAATAAGTTGTGGCTAATTTTACAATTACAATATTTATTAAGTTATGATTTTATAAAACTATACAGAATAAAAAAATAACTAAATAGTCACCTATCAAAAAACTTTTTGGAAGATGATATAGGTTTATAAAAACTTTTTGTTAAAATATATTCACAGATATTATGTACTAGGTAGATACGAATTATCAAAGGTGGCTCGAAGTTAGAACTCTTCGAATTTCGAACTTTCAAAGTCCTAAAAATTGTGGATGGTTCGAGTAATACCTACATTGCTCAAAGATGCTATTAAAAATGTTATAATGCAGACATGCAGTAGATGAATCAGTTTGGTTGGTTAAGGTTTAAAAAACTTAATAGGTATACTAAATAAAATTGTTGCTAATTTCTATGAGCGTTTTTTTATATTATCTAACCATGTCCCCCACAATATGGCGCATTCATTTTCCCCAGACTTCTAACTTACTATGGAACGGGATTGTATGCTCTGTTTAACTTTATATAATTATATTACTTAACATTAGGGCAGAGGACTTATAGCCATAAAGAGTCACAAAATATGCATTTGAATACTTAAAATACCTATGCATTTATATGCAAAATAAAAAATTTACCTAAAATATGCATTTTAAAAATAAAATTGAATGTCGGAAATATGACATCACATTGTAAACAATTATCTATCTATTAATACAATTAATATACGGCAAATTAATCTTATCGTTTTATCTATCTTCAAGTGTTTCAAGGAAAAACGTGCGCCGCGGATAATTTAAAACCATATTATTCGACAAAAATTAAAAATATTTATGCTTTGGTACCTAGTATACTTGTATTAATTATAACAAAAACGTCAGTGGATTGATAACATTATTAATTAAGTTAAAATATACCTCCAAAAGTATAAAATGGAAGAAATATGCTCTAAAAACAAAAAAAACTCAAAATATACTTTTATAATATGCAAAATAAAATTTCAAAACTAGCTTTGTAAAAGCATGAAACGTATTTGTTTCGTATGCTGCTATATTTGTGACTGTGCAAAACAAATATGCAAATGCTACAAGTCCTCTGCCCAGTCTGCCCTACTTATCATACATACAGTTTTACAAAAACATAATTTAAAAATATGTATAGGTAACTAACTTATTCCAAAAAAATTATATTTTAAAAACTGTATTGGGTAACCTACTTATTGTCTTATTTTTGAAATGCAGATTATAAAAATAATAAATAAAGTAGACGTACCTATATACTATTTACTATATACTATATATACTTGATGAGGACTTGCCTTGGGGGAGTAAGTCCCTATTGGCCCCATACCCTCCTCCTTATTTGTGGTAATATACAGGGGCGTAATTAAGGGGGGGATGAGGGGGATAGATCCCCCTCCAGAGCCATCATAATATTATATATTATATTATATACTCACAATGTACTTGAAAATTTAATATTTTGTGTGTAAAAAAAATGTATGTCCCCCCCCTCCCAGGACAAATTCCTAATTACGCCACTGGTAATATATATTATATTTATCAATATGATAATGTATGTTGGTTGGTATAAATATTATTTACTTTAATAAAATATTATATGTTTCTACGCAGTGTCATTATGACTTACGTAAGACAAATATTGCATAATAGGTACTATTATCTACCTATTGTCGTCACGCGCGTGCACTGTACAAGTGTACTGCATGTATAGCGATGTATATTATTCTAATCTATCATTTATTTGCTTGAAATATGATAATATTCATGTTGTATGTAAACATAGGTCGTCCAAATTTCGCATTACAATAATCAATACCTACTTAATACAACGGAGTACGGAGATCACATTAAAGATACATGCAGGTATCAACCATAGAGTAATAATATCAACATTTGTGTGGGGTGTAGGTAGAGAGCCTAGATAATAAATATATATTATATATAAAGGTTCTCTAGGTGTAGCCATGTAGGTATACCAATTTCATATTTAAATCACCCGAATTCGTTTTCTACATATTAATATACCTAATACATTAGGTAATATGTTATACTTATATATATGAATGCAATGTATAGGTTTCTACTAGAATTTGATCGAAAATATAATTTTATGAAACTCAATATACAATTGTAATAGGTAGGTTGTACCATTGTACGTACGTATAATATATAGGTAATAGATATGTTTACCGTATACATAGCCAAGGGTGGTGTTTTGGGTGTCTGGACACCCCCCCCCCCCATTTGAACTTGATTTACACAATATTTTTTATACATTTAAAAATAGATTTTGAGAAACCATTATATACCTACATCACTGGCGGACACCGACACCCTCCTTGAAAAAATCCTGGTTGTACCACTAACCGTATACACTATATCTAGCTACGATCTTCTACCTACACTACAGCCTACAGTATAATATTATATAGATGATTTTTTTTCACTTTGAAGTAAGTTTAACAGGTACAGGTAATACACTAATACAGTATGCATATGAAGTAAAATTGGAGTCAGTAGTTTCTGAATTGTTAAGCTTTATGAACACTAAGGCTAATAGTCCATGCCACATGGAACATATTATAATAATAGGTTTGAAGTTGTGGAGGCTAAGAAGATTTAGTAAAGTAGGTACTACAATATAGGTAATAATATATAATTAATAAATATTAAAGTATGGCTAAATACTCACTATATTTACATTTTATATAATATTTATATATTATTACAATAAAAAATACTCATCTGCTTGCTATGATAAAAAAAAACATAGGTATAGGTACCTAACATATTAAATTGTAGTTTAGTATTATTTAGTTCTAAATATAGGATGGTAATTAAGTTCTTGTAGTTCAATATTATTATCATTATTTATTGCTGCCTGCCGGTCAGTTGTTTCGAAATGTGCTTCTATAGTTTCATGCTTTTTCCAGCTATTAGCGTAATGGAAATGTCGTGAAAACGATCTAAATATCTGAAAAAAAATGTACTAAATATAGCCAAAATAATTATAGGCATATACCTAGGTATGTACTGTATTATAATATACACGGATACCCGTGTTCCTTATTAAAAACAAATTAATGTCTAATAATTAGGGCCAAGGACTTATACCCGTAAAAAGTCACCAAATATGCATTTGAATACCCAAAATATGCATTTTAAAAATAAAATTGAATGCCGGCATAATGACATCACATTATAAACAATTATCTATCTAAAATAAAGTTAATATACGGGAAATTAATCTTATCGTTTTATCTATCTTCAAGCGTTTCTAGGAAAAACGTGCCGCCCGCGGATAATTTAAAACCATATAATTCGACAAAAATTAAAAATATTTATGCTTTGGTTGTATAATACAGCTTGTATTATTTAAAATAAAAACGTCAGTGGAGTAAAAAATTGATAAAATTATAAAATTATTAATTAAGTTAAAATATACCTCTAAAAGTATAAAATGGAAGAAATAAGCCCTAAAAACAAAAAAACTCAAAATAAAATTTTATAAATAGCTTTGTAAAAGCATGAACTGTATTTGTTTCGTATTTTGCTATTTTGTGACTGTGCAAAACAAATATGCAAATGCTACAAGTCTTCTGCCCTACTAATAATTAATACACATATTATAATTCATTTTTTAACCAATTTCAGTATTATTGCTATTTCTTCGTAAGTAGGTACTATTTAAGGACTTAAAGTACCTAATTACAAGCCACGGTATACCTACATGGCTGCATTATAATTTATAATCACATCAACTGAGACACTAAATAGGTAGGTACTTACTATATAGCATGGCCGTACTTAGTACAAATGGTTATTTTTTTGGGTAAGGAGGTTGGGAAGTATTATTTAAAAAAAACTTATGTTAAATTTACGTTAAGTTACGTCATTAATAATATCATTATAAATAATTATACCAAATTACCCTTCAATGATTAATGACATTTCCAACTGGTTGTATGTTAACTGTATGTACCTTTGAACAACAACCAAATGTTGCAAAACATAAGATTGTGATATGTGGAAAAGCTAACATCATCCAATAAATAAAAAAATTTATCGGTCGTGAAAAATCGCCGAACATGTATTTAAATAAATTGCTAACTGGAAGCAGAAGTATTATAATGGCCAACCCTTGAAAAAGTAAAAATGTAAAACCAATCCATGTAACTTTTTCACAGTGTTCCAGTATTTCCTAAAATAACAATTATAATTAATATTTAATTTTTTTTTACTTAGGTCTTTGTGTTGCCACTGTTGTAAATCAAAATAATTTTATAAAAATATAAAATAAGTTTTTAATGAGATTTGAATTGATTACCTACTAATTAATTTAAAAACTGTGATAGTTTTAATTAGGCACCTATCCATTAAGACTAGGCTAGGCTCTAACTCAAGTAATAATGTAATATATCAGTCTTATCAAATGTATAAAAAATTAATGTATAAGATATTAATACTGAATTGTATAAATTACTATTCAAGCAAAATATTAATTATTTTTTGAACGAAAAAGATAAAAACTAGGTACGTAACTATTATATTATCAGAAAATATTTATTACCTACCTACTATATTTCTTAATTAGGTCTTACCTTCACTGAAAATAATTTTTTCTATCTTAAAAATTGACATACTGAGGTCCATAGGCGCATTTAGGGACATTTTTCTGGGGGGCTAAAACCCTGATAGTTAGTATTTTAAAGTAAAATATGATTAAAAACATGAGAATATGAGAACGTGTTAAAGTTTCAATTTATGCATGTTGAATTTATCTTATTTTTTAAAAATGTATCTGTTGTTTACAATGTTCCGTGTAGTTTTATATATATATATATATTTTGAAAACTCAGGTGTAATTTCTTAAGTAAAGCACATTTATATTATTTTTACCAAATTATTAACAAAAAGGGGTAATACAAATTAGATTATAACCTATATTACCAATAAAGCTATAAACAAATAAGTAAATAAGTAAATTTTTAAGATAAATTTTTATAAAACTTTATAAGTCAAAATTGCTTAACAAATTCAAATAATTCAAACTCAAAAATAGTGTACAATAATAATTCGAAAAAATAAATAGTTTGTTTCCTTTCTCGTTGAACACACTGTATAGCTCAGTACTCAGTACTCACTAGTTATTATAGTTACTTTAGTTTAAACAATTATTTAAATCTACTATAAATTCTTAGTCTTAAAACTAAAAATCAATTTGTGGATCAAGTTTTTTTTATACACACAGCTTACATTTACAGTGCATCAGGGCGACTTTTATGATGAGAGTCTTTCATTAAATGGATCACTCCGTACATAATATATTTTTGAAGTTGTTAACCTATAACCTAACCTAATAAAATAATCTTAAAAAAACATATTTTTTTTTTAAAATTTATAAATCTATCAATCTAATCTATAATATAAGTATAGACTATATAGGTACCTACTATAATATATTAATACGTTCTCGTCAGAGATTTACTTTTTTTAAATGAAAATAATAAAAATTCAAAAAATTTTATTAGATAATTTATATAATTTATATATTATTAAAACGTAACTTTTTAATCATTTCATTCTGTTTACAACCTTGACATAACAAATATAATGTTTATTAAACCGAAATAATTTGAATGCATAAATAAATGTTGCACACTTACCACTTGGACGTAAACACATTTGATGATCGTGATAATCATAATAACGGGGAGCGTAGAAATTAATTCCACTATCCAAGCACACGTGAAATACCATGGGTCTAAGAAACTGTCACCCAAAATGACGATACACACATAATATTGAAATGTGCCAAGCAACAGCCAACCAAATGGTATGCCAATTAAATACGGCAAAGGCATTGTAGATTGTTTGCTATACCACTCGGCAAATTGCTATCCATATAATATAGTAGAATTATTTATTTTTCAGTAATATTATATAGTAAGATAAGATTATACGAGAATATTAAAATAATCAGTAAGCTGTATTATATATTATATAAACTATTATAAATGTATAAAATGTATTATATATATACTTGTATATTATATATATGTAATATGTATATAGTACATTGCATATTATTACCTACAGGTTACGGGAAAATTAGGGAAATTTGGGAAATATAAAAATGATAACTTTATAGTACATTGTTTTCTTCAATGTCCGGGAAAATTATACTGCTTAGTTTATGATTGTAAGAATGCAAAGTACCTGCCCAAAGTCCCAAAATCATGTGACAATGTGAGTTTAATCAATTTATAATTGTTTTTGTCGAACATTTGCACGTGGCACGGTTAAATATTATTATAATACTTTCTATGGAAATTTTCAAATTTGCGTGGCCGAGGACAAATGTACATGGGCGGATAGGAACTTTTTTACCAAGATATATTTATTAGAGCCATATAATATGTAAAATATTAGTCTAAAATTATATATAATTATATATCCAATTGGTGCAACTAGAATAACTGTTTTCTTTTTTGTAATCATTTTGGCAACTCTGTACACAAATAAAATAATATTCGTTTTTCATGAGTCCTCTTTAGAATGTAAAATTAAAAAAATTGTTTTCGGGGTGCACATTATTGGGTATAGGATCATATATTATGTACTAATGTACTATGAGTGCGATCGACTAGGGTTTGGATCGCTTACACTTATACATACAGTGTCGTATTTTCAAACTTTTTAGGGGGATCTAAAAAGTAAGTACCTAAGTGTATAATACTATAAAAATACATATGAATTATGAATTAATATTTATTTTATTCCAAATTATTCCATTCTGGGGGGGTCAAGAATAGGGACCTCGAAAATACGCCACTACTAACATGCGAAAATATTGTTTTTTTTAATAATATACCTATATAGATTTAGAAATTCATCTAATGTTTAGTATTCAATGAATATCTAAGGTTTGAAAAATTAATACAAGGGTACATGTAGGTTTTGATTACAAAAATCATAAATACAATTAGATTTTAATAGAACAAATATTTTTTATGAATATGAATCGTCTGAAATTAAAAACTCGACGAACTTTAAAGGATATTTATGCGCAAAATAATGATTTCTCATCAAACGATTTAAGAATTTTTAATATAATTTAAAGAGTATATTATATAGTAAATTTAAACCAACCTTAGGTCAACTTAGGCTAAAAATCTGTGCTGTTGAGTACCTAATATTCTAACTAATAAAAAAAAAAATACAACAGTTTGATTACCTACTAGTCCACATTTTTTTATTCTAATATCGGTAATATCCTTGTATAATTTATTGTATTAAAATAAAATAATAATATGCCTACTTAATTTATTAAGTTGAAACAATAAAAATATTTCTTTGGACTATTTAAAATTTAAATTAAAGTTACCTAAAACATTTATATTAACAGTGGCGTAGCCAGGGGGTTTGGGTATTTAATCCTCCCACCACCCATTGTCCTTTTCCCCTAATAAATGTATTATTTATATACGAAAACTGTAATAAACCAAGTTTATATTATACTTAAACCCCCTCTCCCTTTCATAATACTGGCTAGTATTAACCTAACCTAATCTAACTTAGCTAGGCTATAACTGTAGGTATATTATAATATAAATATAATACCTATATCGGCTATATCATTATAAATTAAAATTAAAATACGATGAACCATGTATGGTTCGTAGTTGGTATGAATCAGGGACTGGAGCCTTTTGAATTTATCGGTATCGGTTCCGGTACTGGTTCTCCGTTCTCCAATAATAAAATAACTGTTCCCTTTCAGTTCTGGTTTAAAAAAGTAAAGGTACCATCGGTTCCAAATAATTTCGGTACCGGTTCCAGATAATTTAGATACCGAAAAGTATAATAATTTTAAATACCTATCTGGAATGCGGGTTTAATTAATAGTATGAGAAATATTAGAAAACTCATGTGATCATAGTTTATACACATAACAGTAATACCATTAAATTATGATAAATAAAATAATTTTATTTTTGAACCTAAAAGAATCTATTTAACCTATCGGTTCCCGTACTTTATTTAGGTTACGGTTCTAGTCCCTGGTATGAATACTATTTAATATGTATGGGATTATATATATTTAGTAGCTTAATAATTAATATATATATTAGCATAAATCCAACTCACCTCCTCCCCTCCAAAAAAATATTGAAAAATATTCTGAAAAATAATAAATCTCAGAATTTTGTGTTTGGTACAAGCCTCCCCTCCAAATGTAAGCTCTAAATGCACCAATGTTGGTACATTAATTTTAGGAATTTCGAACATATTTTGTAATAAAGAGACAATTAAAACAAAACATCGTATGAAGCCCATAAGGGCAAAACATATAGATACATGATACATCGCGCAGAGATGTTAGCGGCTAAGTAAAATGTTTAATGGGTGACCAGTAAGTTGAAAGACTTGAAAGTATATTAGTAATATAAAACTAATGTAATATAATATTACATAATGTAGGTTTACCTACCCACCTTAATTTTTAAAATGGTTCTATTCATTAGATACGTACATTAAAAACCTAGGCAATAGTAGGCATGATATTTATTTTATTATATTGCATATTTGTACAACTGTATATATATCGTATTTTTGTATTAAAATTTAGTTAGTAGTAACTTAGAAAAATATTACAGTACCTATAACAATAACACTCACTTGTATTATTCCTCGATTGACCGCCATGCTTCTCAATAAAACATTTTCTTCTATTCGCAGAGGAACTGATGAACATTCACACATTTCCAGATTTGCAGCTTCGGAATCATCTTCCCTATAAGTCGTTGTACTGCGACATCGGTTAACATTTATTGTCAACGATTTTGGTTTTCTGGTCTCCAATAAATCATCTTTTGAGTGATTTTTGGTAACTGGCATTCTAAGCTAAAAACATTATTTTTGGAAACAAAATTATTGATTATTACCCATAAATACAATTAATATAATATATTACATTATATTATAGACTATAGTACTTATATATAACTGGTTTTTTATCAGTAATATTATCAATATAGATTTTTACAATGTGTTATATTTTACATTATATCTAATAAGATTTACAATGGCTTAACTATTTAAAGTATGATTTAAAGTGTAAACAAAATATTATTTGTTAAATTGTTTTCCCTTGTACAGTTATACCTATTATAGCAATATATTGCTTTAGGCACATTTTTATTCATGAGTAGGTAAAAGAAAAATGCGTACCTATTATTTTACTTGAATAAAAATGTATTATAGAATATAGAAACGTTTCAATATGCTCCTTGTACAAGGATGTGTAGCCATGTAAGTGCCCTATTTATAGTTTAATCCCGTGTAAAATTTATTAAAAACAACATTTCTAAATATATGAATATATATGATATATCTATGTATATTGTATAATATTTACTATACCTAATTTAGATGCATGTATATGCATGCAATATATCATACATATATAATATTAAATTAAACTCGTTACCTACCTATAGAAACTATTATAACTTAATTATATCTATATCATGGGTATCTACCTAGGTACCTACGTTACATCATTAATCAGTATTATACCTACAAATTATTAAAGTTGCCAATTTATTATACTTAGGTACTTAGCTGTTCAGTAATCACCTCTGAAATTTTTGAAACTGCTATATTATGCGGATCGATAGACTGATAGTTGTATACAAAACAGATTACAGACCATCTGACTCTCGAAATAATATAGAGTGACTGGACCACAGTTGACATCTACATCAATACTGCAATATCTACATAATATATAGTGATAGCATATTGTCCATTGAGCTATAATGTGACACCAAAATGTCAAAATACCTACATTTATTATTATTATGCAATTTTGAACAATATGTTTATTGTTATTATACATTAGCAATCTTATAAAAACATAACTATGAATTTTCATATCTAACATAAACAAAACAGGAACAAAACAGGAAATCATATATTGATGTTTAACTAGTTACTAGTAGGTATACCTACTTACCTAAATGTTAACTTAATCTATATATTACAATGGCACTTAAACACACAATACAAAGGTCACTTAAAATGTATTTATATTACTTAAATAAAACATTAAGTAATTTTAACTTACCTTTAAAAAATGTTTGAAATGGGAATTATTAAAAAAAAATCAGCGTACCTAATTTCATAAATATTTTATACGAGTGCCTGAAGATTAAATTTTGACGAAATATATTATGGAAATTTTTAAGTTTTTTCTAAAATGTTAAAAAAAAAATAGTTTTGCGGTAAATATTATGTACAAAGAAAAGACGGGGTATGGGACATCAATTAATGACCGGTTCAAAAAATATCGACTCTCCCGAAAAAAAAAAAAATAATTGGTGCTGCAACTAAAATAGCATCAGCAGATAACTGTTCAAAAAACATATGACTTCAAAAGTAAGTAGGATAGGTTAGTTTTAATTTTAACTATCAAAGTCAATTAATCATAAATAATTACTTTTTTACAAAAAGAATCACTGGTTGCTAAACTAGAATATTATGCCCAGTAAAGTTACATATCTGTTGTTAAGTAGTTATTTGCAGATGCTATTTCAGCAGCGGTATTCATAATCAATGCTACTACCTATCTGTTATTGTAGGTGTAGGTTGTAGCTGTATAGCCTTTGTATATTGTGTAGCCGTCGGAACCCCATAAATATTATGAAAATATAAATATTTGACATTTC
Source organism: Metopolophium dirhodum (assembly GCF_019925205.1). Classification (NCBI taxonomy): domain Eukaryota; kingdom Metazoa; phylum Arthropoda; class Insecta; order Hemiptera; family Aphididae; genus Metopolophium; species Metopolophium dirhodum. The sequence continues at coordinate 54,703,582 of NC_083560.1, read as the reverse complement.
GGCGGCTACAATGCAATTGTTAGAAGGATTTGAAGTCATATTTGTACTCGACACGTCCATTAACCGAGTTTTGACCGTAATAATAAATACCTAGGTATGTCTAAATACAAAAATGACGAATAAAGTTGTTTTGTTATAGGTATATGTATTGTGTTCGTTTTTTATAATTTTAATTATCTAGTAGATACTTTAGTTTACCCCTTAGATCATATTATGGTATAAATGTATAATAATACATACCTACCTGGCTACCTATTATGTATAATATTATATTCTTTACTCTATGATAAACAGTGCCGCATTAAGCCAAATTGCCGCCCCGGGCAATATAAAATTTGCCGCCTCTATATATTTAAAAAAAATATCATATGATTTTCACCACTCTTTTTTCGCTATCATAAACACTGTGAGTTGATCTCGTGTTGTTACATCAGGAGTCGATTCTACTATAAGTGAAAAATATTTAAATAATTTTTAGTTTTTTTTTCTATAAATATCAATACAATTTTATCTGTTGAGTAAAAAAGCTTGAAAATTTAATAGAAGGCGCCTAGGTTATTGTTTCAAAGGCAGATGAAAAAAATTAAAAATCTTTAGTCACAGTTTTTATTTATAAGCATTTAAAGTTCAAATTTTGACAAAATACGGAAAAATCAAGAAAATTAGCAAATAATTTTGAGTTGAGAATTCATAAAAATTTTTTTTTTTAAATCTAAGATTTGAAAATGTAATATAAGATTATTCATAAGTTTGTCTACCTATATCAAAAAAAAAATGTCTACAAGAAACTTAAATTAAATTTTTATGAGCGTCTGAAATTTATATTTTTACAACATTTGATATTTTCTCGATTTCTCATGTAACAATTTTCTTATTTTATTGTAATTAAAAAACGAATGACTGTAGATACTTGAAAAATTCATTGAATGTTTATATTAGCATTTTCTATACACCATAAAATTTTAAAAATATTTTGACTCTTTTTGAGCTGTTTACAGACATTGTCAGTTTTCAATTTTTTTAGTTTTTTTTTCTATAAATATCAATAAAATTTTATTTGTTGGGTAAAAAAGTGTGAATATTTAATATAAAGCTCCTGATATATCGTTCTAATAACAGTTGAAAAATATTAAAAATACATAGGCAACATTTTTTTTATAAGCATTTAAAGTTCAAATTTTGACAACATTTATCAAATTTATAATTTATTAACTATTTTGTAGTTAAAAATGTATAAAATGTTTAACTTTTATGGCTAAGGATTGAAAATTTAAAACAAGGCTCCACGTAAATAGGTTATATATAAATTACTTTATTCACAATAATATCTTCAAATATACTTGGTAATATCATAGGCTGACTGACCGTTTTCGCTCAGAATCGTTTTTCTTATACAATGATATTATATCATTGAATTCAAATTTAACACCATCCATTACAGTGACCCACTTGTAACCTACTGTACAGCAGAGCGACTTCCACTTATCCACCTTTTTTCTTTTGCTGCTTTTTGGTAAGCTGCACCACTTAATTTAATTCGCTTACCAGACATAGTATAGTATAGTATTCAATAACATAAATTTAACAAACACAACACTGTTGTCTACCGAAATTGCGTCGAGACTGTGGTCGTCAACAGACGACAGTCGATGATAAGATTACTAAAATGATCGTCAAATACGTATTTTTGCGATTATTATTATATCATACAGCCCGCATTGCCCGCAACTGCAAACAGGCGACAGCTCTTCGATGTGATTGAGTCACTCGCCGAAAATTAAAAGCTATAAATAACACAGACACACAACTGTGATGCATTTAGTTATTATTGAATCGTTGATAGATAAAATTATTGTTGGTATTAATATTTTTAATATAATAATAATTATTTTAATAATTTAATACGAAATTCGTAACGGAGAACGTATAATATTATAATATGATATATTTTCTAAAAATCTGCCGCCCCTCAAATCACCTTAAAATTGCCGCCCCGGGGCAATTGCCCCCCCTTGCCCCCCGTTAAATGCGGCTCTGATGATAAATGACAATATTATACCTACATCATGCAAAGGCACAAATAGGGGGGAGGCTTTAGCCCCCCTTAGAGTTTCTATAGCCCCCAAAAACTAATGATTTCACTACTATAATTTAAAAGCATCATATAAGTTTCAAGTGTAGACCTGAGCCACCCAAATTTCAAACTCGATTTACTCCAATGACATCATGTAATATAATATGATCTAAGCACAGATATATAAATTTGTATTTTTATATATCTGTGGATCTAAGATACTATGATCCATGTACTATGATCCAATATCAATCCACATTGGATTCACGGCTTAAGATAGACCGTGCTTGGATTTAAGGTTTACCCCGGTCCCGCGGCTATCGGGACCGGCTGATAGTGTTATCATTTTTATCACATGGGCAGTTTGAAAAAAAAAAAATATAAAGCTGAACGACAAGCAAGCAACTAGTAACTACTACAGCCGCCACTGAATTGTCGTACGTAGGACGTGGGGTACATTACACTAGTACACACTACACAGATCCTCACCGATTTTTTGTCGATCCATTATGTGTGAGAGGTAGTCCATTCAATTCCTCTAGAACATCACTATGGGTATCGTCAGTGGCTTTACGTTGATTCTCCTATTTGTCGTTTTAAAATTTGATGGAATACATTCCGTTAACACTACAATTTGGGGACCCGGTCTCAACCCATTAATTGTTTTACCAGCTCGTTACTTTTACGTCCAGTACGACCAAGATAAGTAAGTCACTTTTCACAAGATCTTACATGATGTTCGTACATGTAGTCACAACACAACAAACTTAATATTCATTAAGTTCTGTAATTTAGTAAATTACTTGTATTGACAATTAAAATATAATCAGGAATATTATTTACACAAAAAATTGGAAAAGGGAGTTTTAGAGGAACTGTTTCCTTTCAAAACTCCATCAAGTCATCTCAAATTAGGTCCTTGTCATGTACCTACTGTATATTTTAATTTGTCTGCAACTTAGATAGTGAACACAAAACATAATATACAAAGCTGGTTAATGTTGTAAATTTATTCGCAGAAAAAGTATGCCTTATTTTATTAAAATAGAAATTTATTAGATCGTCAAGATTATTTTCTCACCAAAAAATGTGGGCTATTTGTGCCTATTAAGTAGATTATAGTTAAAATTAATTTTAGTTTTGAAATAATATATGAAGGGAGACTGGCTCTAGGACATTTATACTATAGGATATTAATATACTATGTTTATTCATTATAAATAATGTTTCATGCTAAGAATACAGTATTTACCTACATAATATAATATTATTGTTATTAAAAATGTTTCAGATTTAATATTGCAGACTTTAATGTGTTAATAAGTGGTAAAACAAAAAATGGTAATAGTTGTCGCATTTGGACAAATATCTTGGATAGAAAAGATGCATCATTTATAGTACGATACAAATTATATGAAGTTTGCTATGAATTCAACATATTAGTTGAAAATAAAATTACATTAAAAAAGTACTGGGATCATTTTGACCAAGGTAATTTAAATTTAAAATAGTTTAGCGGTATCCAACATAATTTTTTTTACATCAAATAGGTATACACGGACAGATATATTAGTTTGATTTCACTATTGGCTACTAGTATATGGATAAAATAACTTATTTTCTTGATAGTTAAGACACCAACAAATTATAAATACATTTAAAAATTATCATATTATTTTTAATTTTATTGATTATAAATTTTCTTACAAATAAAAATCATCCCTTTATGGGGAATCAAATACTGTAATATTTAAGTATTTATAATGTTTTTAAACTTTGAAAATAAGTACCTATGTTTTTAATAATATTGTGATATAATACAGGGCCAATTTATCCAGACGAATGTGACTGCTCAAAAGTATCAATAGATACATGGCTATCAAATACTAAATGCAGAACTAATATCGAACAAATTAATAATGATCTCAATCAATTTAAAAATGTAAATTTTAAAACCGTATTTGGGAAAATGGCTAAATTGTATAGTCAACACCCACACAGCACTAGCGTATGTCATTATGTTGTCAAGAATAATTTAGTAAGTACTTTTCAGAATAAAGAATTAATATAATTAAAATTATTATTGTAAAGATAAATGCATAAGGTACTTTCAAATTATATTTCCAGATATTCCGAAAATGCTATGGAGAATATACAGGATTTAAGATGTTTATGGATAATTTATTACTGTCATTAAATCGAAAGGTAAAATAATTTCCAATATCTATTTGAATAAATGTATTATATTATTTAAATTGGATATTGATCATAGGTTTTTTATTTAACTAAATTTTAGCATATATGCAACGTAAGATCATTACATACAAATGGAAAAAAAAAATGATATTATATTCAAGCAGTGTTTGTTACTTTTAAAAAGTAATTAAGTTACGTTACTTGTTATAAAATTAAAAGGCAACTAGATTACGATTTTGTTACCAAAATTGTGTAAAAATACTTTTTAACTCAAAAGGAGAAGTTTAATATGATACTTTCAACACTTAATTTAAAACTAAATACGTAAAACTAAAAATAACATTAAATTACAAAACTTTAAACGTAATTTATACATGTTAATATTTTTCTTTATTTAATTTTAATGTTATATGTTAGTGTGTCTCTTTATTGTGATTGTTTTTTTGTGAAAATGGCATGTCATTAAAAGGCATTCTATAGAAGCGCTTGAAAGGAGTGAAGATACATTAGTACAGTCATGGTTTAAATATATAAGGTTATAGCAATAGTACCACCATTATATCATTTTATTTTGTTTGATAACAAAATAGGCTATGTGCAATAACTTTGTATATTTAAGCCATGAGTATAATCATTAGAAAACCTTTTAATATTTTGAAACTGCCTAAATAAAGATTATATCAAAAATGCTGAATTTCAGCTCATTTACGTATTACCTAACATTTTTTATTTTAGATAATTTAATTTAAAAGTATTATTATTTTACAGAACTTATAAAAATTTAACAGAGTTTCTTATAAATTAATTAACGTAGTTACTTTTTTTTTATTTCAATACATATATAACAAAGTTACCGTACTGTATGTTACTCAATAAAGTAACTATGTTACTACCAAACACTGTTTTCAAGATAACTTTATGTTGCTTTGTGGCAGAAACTTTCAAAATTATAATTCAATACCCTAGTAAATGTTATATCTTCCATTTTATAACTGCCTCGTGAGTTTAGTAAAATAAATTATTTATAGGTGTTTTTACCAGATCTGGAGTTTTTTGTTAACTTGGGAGACTGGCCTTTATCATCACCCAAAGAACAATTTCCTTTATTTTCTTGGTGTGGATCAAACTATTCTGTTGATATTGTGATGCCTACCTATGATATTACAGAATCGGCACTTGAAAATATGGGACGGTAAGTGTACTTGTTTTTAATTTTTTTTTTTTTTTAATTTTATTAATTTATTTGTTAATATTTAAATTGATATTATGTTCTTTGTAGGGTGACCTTAGATATGTTGTCAGTTCAAGGTAACATTGAAAAACCATGGTCGCAAAAAATTGAAAAAGGTTTTTGGATGGGTCGTGACTCCAGCAAACATCGGTTGAATCTAGTGGAACTTAGTAAAATAAATCCAGACATTCTCAATGCTTCAATAACAAATTTCTTCTTTTACAAAGAATTAAAAGAAAAATATGGTCCAGGAAAAAAGCCCATTTCTTTCTTTAAATTTTTTGATGTATGATTCCTATGACTTATTATATTAAACCATTTAATGCGATTCTAATTATATATATTTTTTTTAGTACAAATACCAATTAAATATTGATGGTACTGTAGCTGCTTATCGATTTCCATATCTATTAGTGGGCGATTCATTGGTTTTCAAACAAGAATCCGAGTACTACGAACATTTTTACAATGAACTGATACCATGGGTTCATTATGTCCCAATAAAAAGACATTTAGATGATTTGCTAGATTTGATAGATATTATGATGAGCGATGACAAGACAGCAAGAAAGATATCATTAAATGGTCAAAAATATGCAAGAGAACATTTAGCGCCTCATAACATATTGGGATATTACCTACTATTATTTCAAGTAAGTTTAAGCAGACATTCACATCCGCATGTATATTCTCCGCCTTACAATAACAAACATATAAAAAATAGTAAATTGGCATTCAGCAGAAATAATGATGTATTGTTAGATTAAATATTAGTGTGAATTGATTCATCCAACTTAAATGTATAAATATTATGTGTGTTTGTTCATCAGTTTTCTACGATATTTTAATTTTAAAGCAAATGTTATGGTTATGTAAAATATTGCAATTTAAAAATGCACATTTAAAAAACTAAAATGGGTATTTTAAAAAATATATGTGAACACAGTTAATGTTCTTACTTTTATATCTAATAATAAATCAATTCACTTAAATATATAAGCTAATAAAACACCATTGGTTCTGTCGAATTCCAAATTTACTATGTCATGTTTCTAAAAAGAAGATAAAACTTAAAGGTATGCTGTTCTCTTATATATTTGGAATTTAAAGGAGATTTTGAGCATATTTTCTAATTTTTATTCATGTTCAGAATTTTCAAATTTGTCTTAGGTAAAATAATTTCATAATGAATTTGAAATTTAACACTGAAGTAGTTGAAAATATTCAACTATTTAATATATTATGGTAACGTATTATTAACTACACAAATTATACCGAACATGGTGATAAAGTCCGTAATATTATTCAAGAGATGTATAGCAAATTTAAACATAACTAGATTATTAAAAATTTTTAGATTGTTCAATTTTGTTAAGTTTAGATTGTCTGTTGTTTTATATTATTATAATATTAGTATATTACTAATTTATTAGTGATTAAAAAGAATATCACTCATTTATTAATTATAATTATATTTTGTATGGATTGTAGTTGTACATTATAAATATTTTATGAATTATGGTGAAAATGTATTTTTACTTTCTAGAACTACAGCAAATTTTTGACCTCAGTAGAAGTCCGTCCCAATATGGATGCAGTGATAAGTACTCACAACAGTCCTAACAAAATAGCTTGTGAATGTGAACCTGAACCTGATCCTTCCATGACAAATTTTAAGATGGAGCTTTAAATTTAAGTCATAATTAATCATTAATTTCTTTACAGTAAAAAAATATTGATGTATAATTTGTTTTTTTATCCATTTTAAAAACAATGTTTGGAAATGGATTATATTTGTCTTATTTAATATGTATATCAGATAACCATATTAGGAACTAAATGTTTGATGAATAATTCTGTTTGAATGTGTGATCGTAGTTTATAGTTTTATTATGTATCTCAATTTATTAATAATCAGTCTCCTAAATTTATTATATTGATTCTCATTAAATATTTATTCTTGCCTACTTATTAAAAGAGTTTATTATGGTTTGTAAGGAATCAGTATAGGTTATTATTTTTTTTAATTTTATATTATACTATAGGTACTGAATTATTTATTAAGTTTAATTAATCAAGAGATACTTTATTTAATAACTCTAATTTTAGTTTCATTATATAAATGTAATGATTTAATTTTGTATTCTTGCCTACTTAATTATTTAATTTATTGGAAAGTGATAAGATTTTACTATTATTTATTCTATATGACTATTGTATACCATAATATACTATATGACTTTTGTACACTATACTATACTATACTATACTATATTAGTATATTACTACCAAGGCTGGGCATTAAAGAGTTATAAATAATAAAGTTGAGTTGTTTTTAACTAAGTTACCTACCTTTTTAAAATAACTATTAACTTGACAAGTAATTTATTTTTTTTCATCATTATTTTGTAGTTTATGATCAGTTAAATCATTTTATAGTAATTTTAAGTTAATATTTTACTAAAATGAACCCCATATAATATATATTTAAAATATATTTGTTTTGTACAAATTAAAACCTAATCAGAATTATTATTTATAAATTCTAATATTATATTATTATGTATTGTAAATACAAAACTGTAGACTGTCAAAGTCTTGAATGTGTATAATATAAACACAACATAATTTAAACTTTTGTAGAAATTTACAATATCTCACTCAAATACATTAATTTCAAATATCTTAGCTATTATACTGCCAAGTTACAGATAACCAAATTTGACGTAAAATTTATTTTAACTTAAGTAAACAGTCTTTAATCTTAATGAACCTGTCGGGAATACTGGTTTGACGTAATACTGTGTTGAACTTGAACAGTATTATTATAAAGTTGGTTTACACCGATATGTGTAATGTATACATTGTTTTGCATAATTTTGAAATTGTGAATGTTAATTGTAAAATAATGTATTATTATTAAACTCATTTATTTGAATATCAAAAGATATTAAAGCTACACCAGCTATATTGCATTGTTGTGTCAAGAGAGGGGTTTAATTCAATTTTTAGTTTTAATCAATAATTTAAGTTAGATAACTTATTATTTACATTTCAACAAAAAGGTTTTTTAATCTATAAAAAAAACTAACTTCTACTCTAACTTAAGTTACTGTTTTCACCTAATTAACTTCTAACTAAGTCAGAAATTTGGACAGTTTCAGAAACTAACTTATATTCTAACTTTTGTTTTTTTTATTAAAGTAACTTAACTTAAACTAGTTAAAAAAAAATGACTAACTTGCCCAGTTTTGGCTGTCTTATTATTTATTGTAATTTCGGTGTTTTGATTTTTGTAGAGGTTATAATATATAATCCTGTCTTTAAAATCGAAATCCAATTCCTTTATTATTGAAAACATAATTTGCCAATCAATGTTATTGAAAGATTTTTTGATATCTATAAATGGTAAGTAAGTTATTTTATTTCGAGATATTTGTTTTCTATTAAAATCCTAAGTCCTAATATCGCCTCTCTAGTTCCCTGGATCAAGTTCTAGTAGCATTTCAAGAATTGGATAGTTGGTAGACAAAGTATTCAGTTGGTAATTATGCGTTGTGGGCGCTATGATTGAATTGTACAAAACTGAGCAGTTTTCTCCAAGTGCTGATGCTGAAATCCGTCTCTCTAGATCCAGTGCTATAATCATAAGCGTGCTCACGGGGGGAGGGGGGTGGGCCGCAGCCCCTGGCATTTTCTTTAATAAATACTTAGATATCTATGCTAGACTAGATAGTGAACATTTTTACATTTTACATGAAAAAGTGAAGCCAGTTTGAATCTCATAGTATAGATATCTGTGAATAAAGGTAATAAAGTTATTAATATATCAGTTATCATCGACCAAATGATTTATTATTATCACAGAATACTCTAAGTCTCTACTATCCACTATATTAGCTAGTAGACTATTTTTTTCTATCAACTACTTAATTTATATACTTACGTTATTTCACGGTTGTAACTTGTAGATAATATTACATACCACATAGGTTAGTTAAAATAGTAATTACAAATAACGAATATTCTTATTTAGTAGGGATCTACATTAAACTTTTACATATTATACCTAACTAGTAAATAAAATACTATTATAATGAGTGAAAAGAAGATCATACAGCAGAAGAATAATCATTAAGGTCATTAAAGTTCACACTGTTTTTAAAAGTTGAATTTTGTCCGGACTGACCCGTAAAATAGGGTGACTTCGGACACGTAGGTAGGTAGATTTCATTAAAAACTGATGTTATAATAATTACAATGGGTGGCTTCGGACAATATAGATATTTTTAAAAAAAAAATGTATTGTATTGAAATAAAAAACCCCATACATTTATCGCAAATACAATATAATTTATTAAATATTCTAAAAAAAAAATTATTCACTTTTCTATAAACATGTCAACTTAAAATTTATTTTTACTTATTGTGTTGTCATTTTTTTTATAACTAACACATTTTAAATATCATTAGGATTATAATTCTTATATACGTACATTGTTGACATAATATGATCTGGGCATAGTTTATGTGTTGTCCGAAGTCACCCACGTTTGGTAATAATTAAGACGATTTAACACTACAGTGTGATATCAAGTTACTTAACAATTTGCACATATAGGTACCAATTACCATTGATTTTATAGTATATTATAAAATCAATGCAATTACCAATTAACACAGACAAGTTAACGGGTATAGGTACCCGAAAACCGCAATCAAATAATTATAATTGCTGTTGTGTTACAGTAGTCAATGTAGTTATGAAATTTAAAAATACAAAAATATAATATTTTGTATTTACCTCCATAACATGTACTATGACACCGTTATGTCATCAATAAATATTATTTTCTATGGAGGTTATAATAGATATTAACGTAGAGTATCAGTTTTCAACTTTTAATAAACGCGTTTAATAAAAGTTAATACACGTTTTAATCCACGCGTGTATTCTAAAATTATAAGATAACTAAAAAACATGGTGTTGTCCGAAGTCACCCCTTTTTACGGTAGTCATTAGTACAAGAATCTTTGATTCGGACATTTTTAAGGCCACTCCCTGCGGACAAAGTCTGCGCACGCCTATGGCTATAAGCCTATAATATAACAATTATAGAAAATGTATGTCAGAATACAAATTCTTGGGTCACATGTCTAAGGCTGATGGAGATAATGTTAAGTTGAGAATGGTAAACTCACCAATTACGAAAAAACAACGGGAAATGCCTTCAAAATCGAAGAAAATAAAGCGTTTAAAAAAACACACACACATCAGTGTAAAATCAATACATTAGAAATAATCCTAAAAAATGTTTAAACAAAAATAATTTTTATTATTCAACTTTCGTCTATAGATAAAATAAATGTACATAACAAAAACCTAATTCTATAAAAACTGAATTTCATTTGAATTTAATATGATTGGGTGGTATTTATTACACAATCAAATAGGACTACAGTCTAAGGTTATAACTTATAACTAATATGTACATTATATAATTTTAGTCGATTAGGTAATACTCGCTATCCGCTTATTACAAAAGCATTCTGGAATAGAAATATTTTCATTGCTATTAAACAGTTGAAGGAGAAGCAATACAATCATTAATGTAAAGTATACGCAACAACAACGCCAGACAGAGAGCATTGAAGCTACTACACAACGGGCGATCGTCGTCGACAGAGTGGTTTTGCTTATGCCCAAGCATATAGGTATTTAAACGTTTACGATGAAGTGATACTGTGATAGCGTTTTCTAAGTCGAGAACCCTTACTGCAATGAATGATGATTGGACGTTTTCATACATAATTTGATGTTTATAGTTTATTTTTCTTGAGTAATGGGTCATACAACAATAATAGTAACGAATTTAAAAACATTTGGTATGAACACTTAGTGTATGTCTTTTACAGTTACCGCTTGATGTAAACTTTTTTTCACAATGACCGCACTTGAATGGTCTTTCGCCGGTGTGCGTTCTATTATGTTTAGCCAAAGTTGACCCTAGAGAAAATGATCGGCCACAAACGTTGCAGGCATATGGTTTCTCACCGGTGTGCGTTCTATTATGTGTGACCAAACTTGACCTTTGCGCAAATGATCGGCCACAAACGTTGCACGCATATGGTTTCTCACCGGTGTGCGTTCTATTATGTGAAACCAAATTTGACCTTTGAAAAAATGATCGGCCACAAACGTTGCACGCATATGGTTTCTCACCGGTGTGCGTTCTAGTATGTGTAACCAAAATTGACCTTTGCGCAAATGATCGGCCACAAACGTTGCACGCATATGGTTTCTCACCGGTGTGCGTTCTATTATGTGTGACCAAACTTGACCTTTGCGCAAATGATCGGCCACAAACGTTGCACGCATATGGTTTCTCACCGGTGTGCATTCTTTTATGTCTAGCCAAAGTTGACCCTTGCGAAAATGATCGGCCACAAAAGTTGCACGCATATGGTTTCTCACCGGTGTGCATTATTTGATGTCTAGCCAAAATGGATCTATAGGTAAACGTTTTAAAGCAAACGTTGCACTGGAGAGGAGTGTTTCCAGTGAGAACATTTTTGTGACCATGTACACCGTAGGCGTTGTTAGCCGTTTGATTAGAATATTGGCCAAAATACATACCTGTGTCGGCCATGGTGCAATATTCCGACGTCTGATCGTCCAAAGAATCAAAAAATTCTAATTTCTTAGTCCCGCCTTCGACATTATAATTATTACCAACATATGTCTCCACATTCGTATCCACTGATTGAAGGGGATCGTTTTTCGAATATTCTTTATCAGGCGTCCGTCGTTTACGTTTTTTCGGTGACATTACTTCTTTACTATTTACAACCTATTAAATATTAATTCAAAATATTCATTAGATAATCTCAAATTGCATACATGGTATAGTTAAGAAAACTTCCTAAACTGCTGTGAAAATTTGAATTCAATAATATAATATCATTGTATAAGAAAAACGATCCTGAGCGAAGACAGTCAGTCGTCAGACAACCTATGATATTACTAAGTATATTTGATGATATTATTGTGATTAAAGTATTTAAATTTGGAACATTGTTTTAAAATTTCAATCCTTAGCTATAAGAGTTGAACATTTTATAATTTTTTTTATAACACAATTAATTTTAAATTTTAGATTTGATACATTTTGTCAAAATTTAAACTAAAAATGTTTAAAAAAAAAATTGTGCATATGTATTTTTAATATGTGTGAACTGTTATTGTGACAATATATCAGGAGCCTCGTACTAAATTTTCACGCTTTTTTACCTCAGCAAATCAATTTTATTAACTATAGAAAAAAATAAAAAAAAAATTTTAATTTGAAATTTCCTACAAACAGCTCAAAACGAAGCAAAATATTTTGAAAATTATACCAAGTATAGAAATTGGAAAATAAAGATATGGTGTAAATTATACAGCATCTACAGTTATTCGTTTTTGAATTACAACAAAATCGCTACATGAGAAATCGAGAGAATATCCTGTTATAAAAACACACATAAAAATGTAATTTCACTTTCCGGTAGAAATTTTTTTTTTATATATATATATATGGACAAGCTTATGAGGAATTTTTTAATAAATTTTCAAATCAAAAATTTTTTTTATGAATTTTATTATGAGTTCAAAATAATTGGCACTTTTTCGTGATTTTTATGTATTTCACAAAAATTCTAAATGTAAATTCTTATAAAAAATATTGTGTATATGTTTTTTTAAATATTTTTCGACTGCCATCGTAACAATATATTAGGAATTTTGTATTAAATTTTAAAACTTTTTGACCCAACAATTAAATTTGGTTGACATTTAAAAAAAAAAAATAATTTGGAAACTTAAATGTCCGTAGCAGTTTAAAACAAGTCAAAATATTTTGTATCCACGGTAATTTGTGTTAAGAGTTACACAAAATCAAATTTATTGAAAACCGGTTGTACGTAAAAATTCCCATTTAGGCCTAAGGTACCAATTAGCTTCACTATCCTATCAGAAAAGATAATTTAAAAAAGGTGGGCAAGTGGGTGTCACTCTGCTGTACAGTAGGTTACAAGTGGGTCAGTGTAATGAATGGTGTTAAATTTGAATTCAATGATATTATAACATTGTATAAGAAAAACGATTCTGAGCGAAGACGGTGAGTCAGCCTATTACTAATATTACTAAGTATATATTTAATGATATTATTTTGAATAAAGTAATTTATATATAACCTATTTACACGGAACCTTGTTTTTAAATTTTCAATCCTTAGATATAAGAATAGAACATTTTTAACTACAAGATAATTATTAAATTTTAAATTTAATAAATTTTGTCAAAATTTGAACTTTAAATGCTTGTACAAAAAATTGTGCCTATGTATTTTTAATATTTTTCAACTGCTATTAGAACGATATATCAGGAGCCTTATATTAAATTTTCACGCTTTTTTACCCAACAAATAAAATTTTATTGATATTTATAAAAAAAAAACTAAAAAAATTGAAAACAGACAATGTCCGCAAACAGCTCAAAAAGAGTCAAATTATTTTCAAAATGTTATCGTGTATAGAAAATGCACATACAAACATTCGGTGAAATGTTCAAGTATCTACAGTCATACGTTTTTTAATTACAACAAAATAAGAAAATTGTTACATGAGATATCGAGTGAATATCAAATATTGTAAAAATATGAATTTCAAACGCTCATAATAATTTTATTTTATTTTCTTGTAGACTTTTTTTTGATAAAGGAAGACAAACTTATGAGTAACTTAAAGAAAAATGTTTAAGAATTCTCAACTCAAAATAATTTGCTAATTTTCGTGATTTTTCCGTATTTTGTCAAAATTTGAACTTTAAATGCTTATAAAAAAAATTGTGACTGTACTTTTAATTTTTTTATCTGCCTTTGAAACAATACAGTAGGAGACGTCTATAAAAATGTTCAAGTTTTTTTAACCAAGAAATAAAATTGTATTGATATTTAAAGAAAAAAAACTAAAAATAATGGAAACTGAAAATTCCTGTAAACAGCTCAAAATAAATCAAAATATTTGGAAAATGGGATGGTGTATAGAAAATGCTAATATAAACATTCCGTCAATATTTCATGTACCTACGGTCATTTTTTATAGAGTTACACCAAAAACCAAAATCGATTTTCTCGAAAACAGATTTTGCGTAAAAATTCCAGTTTTTCCTTAATTTTTCTTTTGTTTTTCACGTTGCTTTTGAAAACTGCTGGGAAATTTTTACTTAAGTTACTAAAGTTTTTATTGAAGAAAATCCAAGCACTTTTACTGTCCTAAAAGGTGATGACAGACACAAAAATAAAATAATAAAAAAAAAAACACACATCATTGTAACATCAATACATTCATCTCTTCGCTCAAAATCTAAAAGCACATCATTGTAAAACCAATATTCATCACTCTACTCAGAATCTAAAATATTAAAAAACAAATGCAAACCTTAATAGATTTTTTCGTAACTTTCCTTTTTTTTTCCAATAATTTTTGAAATCTACAATAGAATAAAATAATTATTTTTTTCACTGCAACACAATTTCGTAATAAATAGAACTATAAGTATATCATACACAACATGTAAATTTTATTTACATAAATTATAATTTATTACAGACTAAAATTATGACCTGATTTTACTCATTTTCTTACTCACAATTCAGGGTACTGTTCATGGACTTTTGAAATTCTTGAATTGTATGGAGTGTAAATCATAGCAGAACCTATTAAATTAAAATAATGCATATAGAACGTTTCAATACAACACAATACAATTATATTTAATATAAATTAAATTAAATAACTTTACTTTAATGTTTACCATTATTCTCTCTACTACTCTCTCAAATGTGATTTATTAAACTAATTAGATAGTATTAGTAGACAAGAAGTCTTAAATATACAACCCAGACGATTAAAAAATATTTTTAACAGTTGTCCTACATTTCACAATTTAATTTGAAGAAATACAATAGCTAGAGGTATGTCTATTTGTCAAATATGTGATCATATTGATAACAAAAATTTAATTTTGTTAAGAATACAACAAATATTGAAATATATGTCAGAAAATAAATATAATTTATCAATATATATCTTAAAAATTAAAACGTACTGTAAGAATTTAAGTTACATTTTCTGTTCCCTTCGCCATAATTTGTTAATAAAAAATACATAATATGATTTTGATAGCCATGATATAATATGCGATAAAATAAAACACTAAAAGCATCCCTAAAGTGCCTCTTGTTAATAACTATGTATCAAATTTACTCATTTTACTAATTTGTATTGTATAGATTGTAAATGAAATGTTTAATAAATATAAATAAAAAAGTATTTATAAATTATAAAATAAATAGAGATAAATACATTTATGCAATTATGCACTAATACAATGTTGATTCTATTTTTAGTAAAATCCTAGTTCCATATAATTTGGACTAGTGAGATCCAATATGTTCATTACTTTTAATATGTTTTAAACAAAATTTTGCACTCACAACACAAAAATTATTTTTGTAGACGGCATAATATTATACAATTTGATCATAGATATTTAAAATATAAAATTATTAAACTTCCAATATCACTTGATATCTTCTGGGACTTTTGTTGTGCTAAATGTGAGTAGCATAAATTACAAAACATTGTCTTCGAAAAATATATATTTAAAATGACAATATTACCATTGTAAATCTCATTTGGCTGTTCTTCAGTTATAACTTTATTCAGGTATTCCATATTTTTAAGAAATGTTTGTATAGATTCATATTTTGACGATTCAGTATATTCTTTTATTGCAATCTAAAATTAAATGTTTAAGAATATAATTATAAATTATAGAATTGTTCTTTTGCAAAAATGGCCAACAACTTTCAAAGTCTACCTTATCAGCATTAGACTAATATATCTTAAAATTCAAATAAATTACAAAAATAAATTAATTAAAAAATTAAATACCTTAGAATTTGTCTTCTTTTTTAAAGGAGTTTTTAACCTAAAACAAATAGACAGTTATTCATTAAATATTAAAGTAAAATAATAAACATATGTTTCAATATTCTAATATTTACAAGGTATTGAAACAGAAGAAAATACAAAATTTGAAATTTGTCACAAATAAATATATCTCAACTAATTTATAACACTGTATATGTTTTAATGGTCTATTTATAAGCATTAATTGAAAGTTGATAACCCAAAATTATATAACCTTTTAATATTATACTTACAAAACATTAACATATTCTATATCTGATAAGGCGGACGAATCTAAAAAACAAATGTAATTAACTCTCATTATCCATATAATAAATTGGTAAAATACTAAAAACTAATAATATAGAAAAAAAATATATAATGATAATAAATATATTTATACATACATAGATAACAAATATATTAATAATATTCTAATAATAACATCATAGCAATAATAAAAAGAAACAGACCTTTGTATAAATTAGAATCCTCTGTTTCGTCTTTATCCAAATGTTTGTAATTGTCATGAACAGTCTCATCAAAATACTTTCCTACATTCAATGTAGCTTTACTGTTTGTCGAATCTTTATCATTTTGTACCTAAAGAAAACAAACAGTCTTTTAGGTATCTAATATTTTCTAATTTTAATGTCAAAACTAACCATTTTTTTATCTCCTTTATTTTTCTTCTTCTTTTTTTTAAATCTACAATTAGACACAATAAAATACAGTACCGAACAATAAATTATTTTAATATACAGGTTATACAAATTTAATTTAATTATTTATCATTAACTGTACAATAAATAAAAAATGAGTATATAAAGCAATTTTAACTTTCATAGGTACTTACAAAAAGTCACTTTCCGAAGCATTGGCAATAGGAATCCTTGTCAATTCATCTAAATATATAAACCAATACATTAAATAATAATCTAATAATAACATCATAGCAACAATAAAAAGAAACGGACCTTTGTTTAGATTAGAATCCCTTGTTTCGTCTTTATCCAAATGTTTGTAATTGTCATGAACGGTCTCATCAAAATACTTTCCTACATTCAATGTAGCTTTACTGTTTGTCGAATCTTTATCATTTTGTACCTAAAGAAAACAAACAGTCTTTTAGGTATCTAATATTTTCTAATTTTAATGTCAAAACTAACCATTTTTCTATCTGATTTCTTTTTCTTCTTCTTTTTTTTAAATCTACAATTGGTCACAATAAAATACAATACCACACATTAAATTATTTTAATATACAACTTATACAAATTTAATTTAATTATTTATCATTAACTGTACAATAAATAAAAAATGAGTATATAAAGCAATTTTAACTTTCATAGGTACTTACAAAAAGTCACTTTCCGAAGCATTGGCAATAGGAATCCTTGTCAATTCATCTAAATATATAAACCAATACATTAAATAATAATCTAATAATAACATCATAGCAACAATAAAAAGAAACGGACCTTTGTTTAGATTAGAATCCCTTGTTTCGTCTTTATCCAAATGTTTGTAATTGTCATGAACGGTCTCATCAAAATACTTTCCTACATTCAATGTAGCTTTACTGTTTGTCGAATCTTTATCATTTTGTACCTAAAGAAAACAAACAGTCTTTTAGGTATCTAATATTTTCTAATTTTAATGTCAAAACTAACCATTTTTCTATCTGATTTCTTTTTCTTCTTCTTTTTTTTAAATCTACAATTAGACACAATAAAATACAGTACCACACAATAAATTATTTTAATATACAGGTTATACAAATTTAATTTAATTATTTATCATTAACTGTACAATAAATAAAAAATGAGTATATAAAGCAATTTTAACTTTCATAGGTACTTACAAAAAGTCACTTTCCGAAGCATTGGCAATAGGAATCCTTGTCAATTCATCTAAATATATAAACCAATACATTAAATAATAATCTAATAATAACATCATAGCAACAATAAAAAGAAACGGACCTTTGTTTAGATTAGAATCCCTTGTTTCGTCTTTATCCAAATGTTTGTAATTGTCATGAACGGTCTCATCAAAATACTTTCCTACATTCAATGTAGCTTTACTGTTTGTCGAATCTTTATCATTTTGTACCTAAAGAAAACAAACAGTCTTTTAGGTATCTAATATTTTCTAATTTTAATGTCAAAACTAACCATTTTTCTATCTGATTTCTTTTTCTTCTTCTTTTTTTTAAATCTACAATTGGTCACAATAAAATACAATACCACACATTAAATTATTTTAATATACAACTTATACAAATTTAATTTAATTATTTATCATTAACTGTACAATAAATAAAAAATGAGTATATAAAGCAATTTTAACTTTCATAGGTACTTACAAAAAGTCACTTTCCGAAGCATTGGCAATAGGAATCCTTGTCAATTCATCTAAATATATAAACCAATACATTAAATAATAATCTAATAATAACATCATAGCAACAATAAAAAGAAACGGACCTTTGTTTAGATTAGAATCCCTTGTTTCGTCTTTATCCAAATGTTTGTAATTGTCATGAACGGTCTCATCAAAATACTTTCCTACATTCAATGTAGCTTTACTGTTTGTCGAATCTTTATCATTTTGTACCTAAAGAAAACAAACAGTCTTTTAGGTATCTAATATTTTCTAATTTTAATGTCAAAACTAACCATTTTTCTATCTGATTTCTTTTTCTTCTTCTTTTTTTTAAATCTACAATTAGACACAATAAAATACAGTACCACACAATAAATTATTTTAATATACAGGTTATACAAATTTAATTTAATTATTTATCATTAACTGTACAATAAATAAAAAATGAGTATATAAAGCAATTTTAACTTTCATAGGTACTTACAAAAAGTCACTTTCCGAAGCATTGGCAATAGGAATCCTTGTCAATTCATCTAAATATATAAACCAATACATTAAATAATAATCTAATAATAACATCATAGCAACAATAAAAAGAAACGAACCTTTGTTTAGATTAGAATCCCTTGTTTCGTCTTTATCCAAATGTTTGTAATTGTCATGAACGGTCTCATCAAAATACTTTCCTACATTCAATGTAGCTTTACTGTTTGTCGAATCTTTATCATTTTGTACCTAAAGAAAACAAACAGTCTTTTAGGTATCTAATATTTTCTAATTTTAATGTCAAAACTAACCATTTTTCTATCTGATTTCTTTTTCTTCTTCTTTTTTTTAAATCTACAATTGGCCACAATAAAATACAATACCACACATTAAATTATTTTAATATACAACTTATACAAATTTAATTTAATTATTTATCATTAACTGTACGATAAATAAAAAATGATTATATAAAGCAATTTTAACTTTCATAGGTTCTTACAAAAAGTCACTTTCCGAAGCATTGGCAATAGGAATCCTTGTCAATTCATCTAAATATATAAACCAATACATTAAATAATAATCTAATAATAACATCATAGCAACAATAAAAAGAAACGGACCTTTGTTTAGATTAGAATCCCTTGTTTCGTCTTTATCCAAATGTTTGTAATTGTCATGAACGGTCTCATCAAAATACTTTCCTACATTCAATGTAGCTTTATTGTTTGTCGAATCTTTATCATTTTGTACCTAAAGAAAACAAACAGTCTTTTAGGTATCTAATATTTTCTAATTTTAATGTCAAAACTAACCATTTTTCTATCTGATTTCTTTTTCTTCTTCTTTTTTTTAAATCTACAATTAGACACAATAAAATACAGTACCACACAATAAATTATTTTAATATACAGGTTATACAAATGTAATTTAATTATTTATCATTAACTGTACAATAAATAAAAAATGAGTATATAAAGCAATTTTAACTTTCATAGGTACTTACAAAAAGTCACTTTCCGAAGCATTGGCAATAGGAATCCTTGTCAATTCATCTAAATATATAAACCAATACATTAAATAATAATCTAATAATAACATCATAGCAACAATAAAAAGAAACGAACCTTTGTTTAGATTAGAATCCCTTGTTTCGTCTTTATCCAAATGTTTGTAATTGTCATGAACGGTCTCATCAAAATACTTTCCTACATTCAATGTAGCTTTACTGTTTGTCGAATCTTTATCATTTTGTACCTAAAGAAAACAAACAGTCTTTTAGGTATCTAATATTTTCTAATTTTAATGTCAAAACTAACCATTTTTCTATCTGATTTCTTTTTCTTCTTCTTTTTTTTAAATCTACAATTAGACACAATAAAATACAGTACCACACAATAAATTATTTTAATATACAGGTTATACAAATGTAATTTAATTATTTATCATTAACTGTACAATAAATAAAAAATGAGTATATAAAGCAATTTTAACTTTCATAGGTACTTACAAAAAGTCACTTTCCGAAGCATTGGCAATAGGAATCCTTGTCAATTCATCTAAATATATAAACCAATACATTAAATAATAATCTAATAATAACATCATAGCAACAATAAAAAGAAACGAACCTTTGTTTAGATTAGAATCCCTTGTTTCGTCTTTATCCAAATGTTTGTAATTGTCATGAACGGTCTCATCAAAATACTTTCCTACATTCAATGTAGCTTTACTGTTTGTCGAATCTTTATCATTTTGTACCTAAAGAAAACAAACAGTCTTTTAGGTATCTAATATTTTCTAATTTTAATGTCAAAACTAACCATTTTTCTATCTGATTTCTTTTTCTTCTTCTTTTTTTTAAATCTACAATTAGACACAATAAAATACAGTACCACACAATAAATTATTTTAATATACAGGTTATACAAATGTAATTTAATTATTTATCATTAACTGTACAATAAATAAAAAATGAGTATATAAAGCAATTTTAACTTTCATAGGTACTTACAAAAAGTCACTTTCCGAAGCATTGGCAATAGGAATCCTTGTCAATTCATCTAAATATATAAACCAATACATTAAATAATAATCTAATAATAACATCATAGCAACAATAAAAAGAAACGAACCTTTGTTTAGATTAGAATCCCTTGTTTCGTCTTTATCCAAATGTTTGTAATTGTCATGAACGGTCTCATCAAAATACTTTCCTACATTCAATGTAGCTTTACTGTTTGTCGAATCTTTATCATTTTGTACCTAAAGAAAACAAACAGTCTTTTAGGTATCTAATATTTTCTAATTTTAATGTCAAAACTAACCATTTTTCTATCTGATTTCTTTTTCTTCTTCTTTTTTTTAAATCTACAATTAGACACAATAAAATACAGTACCACACAATAAATTATTTTAATATACAGGTTATACAAATGTAATTTAATTATTTATCATTAACTGTACAATAAATAAAAAATGAGTATATAAAGCAATTTTAACTTTCATAGGTACTTACAAAAAGTCACTTTCCGAAGCATTGGCAATAGGAATCCTTGTCAATTCATCTAAATATATAAACCAATACATTAAATAATAATCTAATAATAACATCATAGCAACAATAAAAAGAAACGAACCTTTGTTTAGATTAGAATCCCTTGTTTCGTCTTTATCCAAATGTTTGTAATTGTCATGAACGGTCTCATCAAAATACTTTCCTACATTCAATGTAGCTTTACTGTTTGTCGAATCTTTATCATTTTGTACCTAAAGAAAACAAACAGTCTTTTAGGTATCTAATATTTTCTAATTTTAATGTCAAAACTAACCATTTTTCTATCTGATTTCTTTTTCTTCTTCTTTTTTTTAAATCTACAATTGGTCACAATAAAATACAATACCACACATTAAATTATTTTAATATACAACTTATACAAATTTAATTTAATTATTTATCATTAACTGTACAATAAATAAAAAATGAGTATATAAAGCAATTTTAACTTTCATAGGTACTTACAAAAAGTCACTTTCCGAAGCATTGGCAATAGGAATCCTTGTCAATTCATCTAAATATATAAACCAATACATTAAATAATAATCTAATAATAACATCATAGTAAAAAAAAAAAAAACAGAAATTCACCTTTGTTTAAATTAGAATCAACTGTTTTTTCCATATTCAAATCTGTGTCATTGTCATCAATGGTCTCAGTATACAACTTACTGGTCTTCAACATAGTTTTATCGGTTTTTAAATTTTCATTATTTTGTACCTAATGAAGATAATTTATTATTTTATATATAATTTTATTTGTTTTATGAAGATTACAAACCTGTTTTTTGTCTCTTTTCCTTTTTTTATTTTTTTTTAATCTAAAGAGAACATAACAATAAAATACAGTTTCAGACTAATTGCCTTTTTAAATCAATAAGATCGATAATTATACAAATGCACTCAAGCCATATAAACATAATTCTATATATCTCAATAATTTTAGTATGTAATTTTGTTTAGACTTAAAATAAAACCACAATACAATAATAAAATAGAATAATTATTTCTAAAAACCTTATAACACTATACTCTGTTCCATCTGCTTTCGCGCACGCCAACTGAGTCGCCTAACAATGCCTGACCCTTTTTGCGATGGCTATGAGTTCTGTAAGTGGCGGACAGTCATTGCCGGCCGTCGTCGGTGGTCTATGTTAACGTTCTCACCAATGTCTGGATTGTAGCGAGGATGCGCGGAAAAAACATGTTTTGGTCATCCAAGTGGTCCACTCTTAGATGGAACAGAGTATAATGTTTATCATTATTATATTAATATATATAACCTATAATAAATATATTATGTGTATATAAACTTAATATATTTTATAATAATGGTATATTATGTTTATTATGAATTATGATAAATACATAAATTCATCTATTTGCATGGTAGGTATATTTCATTTAAATTAATGAAGCTCTACTTAATTCTACATGGAGGGCAACTCAAATATAATTTTGAACTACCTGATCAACGGTGGCAATTTGTATATTTAAGTATGCACCGTAAAAATAATACTATGAATTAATTTAAACGTGCACAAAGTCAATATTATTTTGAAAATCGTTTTACAATATAATTATATATTCACCTTCAAGAATGTAATGAGGCCAATTAAAAAGTCATTAGTTGTTATAAACACAGGGAGGATTTAAAGATTTTCCATATATTTAATGACTTTTTGCAACTTATCAGGGATGGAAATTGCGGTTGACTTATCCATAACAGAATTTGGAGAAAAAAATGTACTTTCCATATTAAAGCATATTTTGGAATTATATTGGAAGTTGTGTAATTGTTTCATATGTGACCGAATTCAAATAATTTATCAAAGAAAATGTTTGTAATAATTATGTTTAAGTAAATAGTAAATATAAACATAAACATACAAATAAATTATTTGAAGTAAAAACACATATTTTCAGTATATTTAACAAGTTTAAGTGAACATTTTAACGTTTTTTTAGAGCATATTAGAATCATATTTTAAACTTTTAAGAACCTAGAAATATGGTCTTGTGTTATAAATAATAGTAAAACAATTTTTAATGTTAAATGGAATTTAATGATGAGCTTATGCACTTCATTGTAATTTTATTTTATAATTGACAATAATGAACAGTAATTAAAACAGGTATTCAAATGTTTGTAAAAGACATACTTAACTAAATCTCTACACAACTAATAGTGTATACCGGAAGAGTTATTTTTATATTTAAAATAAATACTAAATTATTTCATTAGGAAAATAATTATAAAATGATTACACAACACAATTATAAAAAAAATGATAATTAAGATATTTATTAATTATCATTATTCTTACAATAATATATATGAAGATAATATTTATTTCATATTAATATTCATAGATACTTACATTGTCAGTTCTTTTTCATTTTCTGAAGCATTAGAATAAAGAATACATTTTATCAATGCATCTAAACATCAAGATAAACTTATTAGATAATTTATTAATTGCTTAATAATTATATAGCAACAAAAACAACATACTTTTGTTTAAATTAGCCTCTGTTTTGTCTTTGTCATCACATATCGTAGTATAAAGCTTCTTTGCCTTCTTATCATGTAATATGGTGGTTAACTGAGTTGATGTCTATATTTATAATTTAAAATTTAGAATGTAGAGACAATGCCTAAAATACATTTCTGTACATATTATTTTAAGAATTCAATATAATAAACATACATTCCATTTCCCTGTATATTCTTCAAGATAAGTAGATGAAATTATATTTCTAGTTGATAGCTAAAGTAAAATAGATATATATATACATGAATATTAGTTTTAAGAATATACTTTATTTATTATTTAAGCACCTTATTTTTTTTCTTCATTTTTTTTTCAATCTTTATCTACAAAATAAAAACATTTATTAATTACAAAATTGAAATAGTATTTATTGTGAAATAATTATTCTATATTATACGAGCGTAATAAATTATTTATTAAAAACTCTATAGGGATTACTTATTAGTTAACTTTTTATACAATAACAAGTAATTTATTATACAACTATAAGAAAAATACTTTAATTTTACACATTATGTAACAACACTTAATATTATATAAGTAATCACATATGCATCCAACGCATTTGTTTTAATTTTTAGTCACCAAACTAAGGAAACGGAATCCACTGATTCAAGTTTGCCTTATTGTAGACCTGATTCACAAACCTTATAATATATTTATATCTAATAATAATCATTATTATGAAAAGGAATAATGTTGTATTAAGCATTTAATACAAGTAGAAGTTGACAGGATGTAGTAATAAGAAATGTTGGTAGGTATGTAAAAACTAGGTTAAAAAAACAATTATAAGTAACAAAACAAGGAGAATACCACAACAATCCAAATATTATAAATATTAAATATATTACATGTAACTAGGTTAAGACAACAATAATGTAATATAATAACAATTTAGTATAATTTAACCATAGGACAATCAATATTATTTGATAGTTATTCGATTTTAAGCTTAAGATATAAAGAACATGTCAGAACAGAAAAGGGGTCAGCGAGTGGTGATCGTGTGACTCGATCGCCACTGGACATTAAAGTTTAATAAAAGTGCTTATTATAATTAGAAGGTTCGTTTATTTGTGTACGTCTGTGATCGGGGTATACGACAATAAATATAGTAGAAATTAGAATAGTATTCATTATAATACCACTACACTAGGCACCAACAATCACAACTACATATAAAAACAATTAATAGGTCAAAAAATTAATTTCTTCCTTTAGGTTATTTTTTGTTTCTTATGTTTGCGGATTTCATGTCTTATAATATTTTATATTGTAACAAATAACAAAATCGTTTGTTATTGAGGCAATTCATCATCAATCTATATATTATAACCACAAATTAAATGACATAATTTAGGTGGACTAGTAGATACTTCTAAATTATGAATTACCTACATTATGAGGTACCTACATGAACAACAAATATATATAATATTTAATACATTTTTGTTTACCCAGGTCATTATAATTTGTAATCAGCCGGCATTAATTTGATTTTTGTCACTATATAACGAATGTAAAAGAAACTATAAATTACAAAAAAAATATATATATTTGTAATATACAATTCTAAACTTGTATATTTCTACACAGTACACGATATAACAATTAAATTAATTTTGTAAAACTAATATCACAGATAAAACGTCATAATTAAATGATAGCCATTGCCCATTGGGAATTTGGGAAATATTTGGAGCCAAATTTTAAAAATATTATATTGTTTAATTGTTATCACATACTACTGATTAACTCCATGTTATCTCTTTGATATACCGGGCAAGACTTGTTCTATGATAAGACCGGGGATTTTAGCACAGAATAGATTAAACTAGATTTTAGTACAATGTCTTATTCTGTGGTACAATCAAGGTGTATTGATAAGGTGTCGTCATTTGTTTGAAAACTTGATTGAAAATTTTACTACAGATAGTCGTCACCACCGGGAGTCGACCTAAAGAGGCCGATGAACGAACACTTTAGTGCACCAAAGCCATAGAAAATTGAAAATAAATTATGATTTAAGGAATAAAATTCAAAATTTTTCATTGCATAATGACTTCTATATCCTAAATTATTTACATGTATTTAAATACTTTCTTTTTATCAAATACAATTATTAATATTATTAAATATTGTCATTTTTATATTTCCTATTACAAAAAAATATATGAAAAATGTAAGAGTTAATTCCGGTGCACCGTAACTCCGCGCGGATCGTCGCCATTTTATAATATATCACCTTAACTCCGCATACAAGTTTTTTTTTCGAAACCTTAACTCCGCATACAGGATTTTTTTTTAACACCCTAACTCCGCACACGGTATAAAATATATCGTATTTATTATTGTATTAATTTATTTATTTCAAATACAATATATTATGTTATTAAAATGAAATAAAAATAATATTTTAGAATAAAAAGGTTCATGCATATCAATTATTATATAAGATAAATCTAAATAGTATAAAAATAATAATAATAAAGACATTGTCGTCGTCGGTAAAATAAAATAAAATATAAAATATTTAATGTAAATTAAAATTAAATTGCATTAAATGAAGCTAAACTCTTTACAAAATCAATTTGGTTGTCGTTATACAATTCTATTTTTTTATTTATAAATTGTATATAATGACATTTTTCACGAAGTATTTCCCAAATAGCTGTATATGTATCTTTATTTTTATTTGGAAGGCAGACAGAACACAACTGGTACCTACAAATACGTCATTACGATATGTGTGAATACTGGATAATTGGTGAAAAAATTTCGTACAGTATTTAAATATACCATCAACATATAAGGTCTGAGAATCACACATAAAATTTAAATTTAAATCACATGAAAATATTATTATATGATCTAATGGGTCATTTGTTATAACAAAATATTCGTCTTTCACCGTTATCGGCTTGGTGTTATTAATATAATCATGTACTTCAGAAATTGATTTTGGAAGTGTCGGAAAATTTCGTATGCGTTCACGAGAAAATATGCTATCTCTAATTAATTTTGTGTCTTTACATGTTTAAGTCGACGCTGCTTCTACATTATTAGCTATTTCAAGTTTTATTAACTTGGAAGGACGATCAGTAATATAATCAAGTCCCTTTCGTTTTATCCCGTTTCTAATCTTTTGTCGAATAATAATATTGGTGTCGATACTTTTATGTAGATGTGTCCCTGATTCCCGCGAAAAATTATAATCAACGCCAATCGTGTATAATTTTTCTGAACACGTTTTTTGTGAATGCGGTTGAATGCGGAGATACGGTTTGTACTTTTGTAGTGCGTTCGTGTTTTCGATACCTATGGTGCATGCGGAGTTACGGATTCACAAAATATTTTTATTCATGCGGAGCTGTGGTGCGTCCGTTAATTCACTTAATTATGATACATAATGTTTTCAAAGTATTACAATTAACAAATAATAATTAATTAATTAATTAATACATTGATTTTAAGTACAGTTCATAATATGTTGAATTTGAATTTAATGCTAGTATTCATATTACCTATGTGTTACCAAAATGCATATATTTTGAATACCTTTTTATAAGCATTTATTACTCAGTTTTACCTATCACCATTGATTTTATAATATATTATAGTATTCATAGTATTTTAGTATTTATAGTATATTATAAAATCAATGCTATTATCTATATATATTATTATATATTAACCGAGATCCTGAGGATAGAAACATATCTATATGCTAAATGGTTGATAGATTTATATGGTCATCCTAGATCAGAGCTTATTTTCTTTAGACTTTAAGCGTTTATGGAAAAAGTTTTAATACTTAAATTTTAATACTATTATTAATATTTTTCAAAAGTATATTAAAACATTAATTTACTTTACATTTTAATAATTTATCTGTGTGAAATAGTACATGTAATTTTAGTATATACCTAATCTAGAAAAAACAATTAATAATTTTGATTAACAGGGCCTCGACAGTTTTCATTAAATTTAGGGAGCCTTTTGACAAAAAATTTTGAGAAGCACTGTACTAGATTTCACTGTAAAATATGTAACTGGCTGTCCCGGTAAACGATTATGTTTTTTAATGTTGCATTTCAATTAAAAAACTTCGTATTATACATTTTTCACTTTTTATTTTTCTAACATAATTTGTAGTTATTGAAGAAATATATTATATACATAATTGACAAAAGTTGGTTGCTTAATACACAGTCAAATATTAACCAGAAGGCAATTGAAGTGAGGGATTACTTTGCCGACTATTTTATGGGACCCGGTGCCGTAGATTTTCAGTATAAAGTCTTATTAGCTGCTTATTTAAAAAAATACTTATTACTTCATTGTTTTATTATTTGTACATTAATAATAATTAACATTATTAATAATAAATTAATAACTGTAATAGGTTTAGTCTTTATAGTTGTGTACCTAATTAAAAATAATTACTAATAAATAATAATATATTATATTAATATTCCGACAGAAGAAAAGTAATAAATATAACATAAAATGTACCTATATACAAAAATATTTTTTTTGTGGTTTATAATTAACTAGCTGTCCCGCTCGACGTTGTACAGGAAAAAAATTTATATTTTTAATAAATATATTTGTACAAAATGTTTATACCATATTTCTTCTAATTATAATATTAATATAATATGTAACGAATTGCAACCATTTAGATTGACAAAAAAAAATTTCTGTGTCATGTGTGACCTACCCTTTATACCTATCTACAGCAGTTCAGCCTTTATGAGTTGAAAAATCGGGTAAAACACGAATGCGTACGTTTGTTTTTGGTGACACCTTTTAAGCTATACGATTGCGTATGATTTTACCTGATTTTCAACTACACGATTGCGTACGAACTATTTAGCGTTGTTGCCAATTTTCATTCTAGTATATAGGTAACACATGATTACACTAAAAGTAATTTATAAATACATTGCTTTTTTAATAATTATTTAGTTTTTATTACCAACGCTCATTGTTAATGATATCTGAATCGGCACATTTTATTTTTTAATAATTCATACACTGAATGCCTTATTTAATTTTGTTGGTTTTTATTTAAATGATTTATTTTAACATAATTTTACAAGCTTAAGAGTTTACATCGAAAGCAGACCGTAAACTGAAAATAACGCGACCCGGTGCGGCGACACCGACCGATATTTAAACAATTTATTGCTATTATTATTAAATTAAATATGGTATCGAACAATATCAAATAGGTATTCGATAGATATCGAAATCTCGTTATTTACGATTTATTTTTAAAAACCAACTAACTTTTATATTGATTATTAGAAAAGTCTACATGTACTGGATATTTTATTTGGTATATTGTAAAATTAATAAATTTGACAACGTTGCATACAATTCCATACGCAATAGTGTTTATTTTTTTTTCTTAAAGGTATTTGCTACCCATCTTCAAACATACGCAATCGTGTTGTCAAAAAGGACAAACGAACGCAATCGTGTTCTACCCGAAAAATAAAGCTGTAAACACTCGCCAATTTTCAATTTCCTATATTTCTCCTATAATCAATAGCAACCATTTATAAACAAAAATCTCTATCGAAAATTTCAAAATACCTGTTTGAGCACCTCTCCGGGATAAACCAACTGGGTCTAATTGTGAATTTAAACAATTAAAAAAAACCATTTCAGGAAAATTATTAGTAAAAACGTATTAAAATAAGTAGAGTTCTTTTCAAGATATGCTCGTACATAAAAGGGGCAGTGTTTCTCTACTATATTATGCATGTTATATACATATAAACCTTCCTCTTGAATCACTCTATCAATTAAAAAAAACCGCATTAAAATCCGTTGCGTAGTTCTAAAGATCTAAGCATACACACAGACAGCTACGGGACTTTGTTAAGATTAAAATGTATTATTATTTTTTTTTAATTTGAATATTTTCTATTTGTTTGTGTCCATAGCAACCATTAATAAATAAAAATGTCTATCGTAAATCACAAAATTCCTGTTTGAGGACCTCCCGGGGTTTTTTTTGTTTATGTAACATACATCAGCAAATCTGGAAATTGTATGATTTTATGTATTTTTATAACACATACAATTTTTTTTGAAGTGTAATATTTTATTTTGAAAGATTCAAGATTAAACATTTGACAAACTTATATGTAATATTCAACGTACTGATGACCCATGTACTGATTTTCCAATCTTTTAGATTCTAAGCGAAACGATGAATGTATTGATTTTACAATGATGTGTGTTTTTTTATTATTTTTATTTTTTTTTTGTGTCTGTCATCACTCATCACCTTTTAGGACAGTAAAAGTGCTTGGATTTTCTTCAACAGTAACTTTTCTGATAGGAAAGTGAATCTAGTTGGTACTTTGGGGGGGTCAAAAGTAAAAACCTAACCTAACGTGACGTGAAAAACAAAAGAAAAATTAAGGAAAAACTGGAATTTTTACGCAAAATCTGTTTTTGAGAAAATCGATTTTGGTTTTTGGTACAACTTTAAAACAAATAACCGTAGGTACATGAAATTTTGACTGAATGTTTATATTAGCATTTTCTATACACCATAACATTTCCCAAATATTTTGACTTATTTAGTCCACAGTGTTGATATACAGTTAAACATTTACATTCAACTTTAGGAAATTTAATTTAATTAATTTAAATAAAAAATTGTGTTTATCTGAAATCTGAATTATTAAAACAAAATCAAGGAATTTATTATTCATTAAATCACCAATATTATAAGAATTCCAGAAATATGTAATTTTATGACGTATATTCAACCATTTGTTGTATATCCATAACAGTATAAATAAAAAAATTATTTTATTGCTGCACAATTGTTGTTATTAATATTATTTGTTAATTAATAATTATTACTAAACTTGATACTACAATACAAAAGTGATACTCCTACCTAATTAAGTGATAAAAACTGTGTTCCTCTGCCTTAGTACCAACAGTTTTGTTCATTTTAGGTTTATTGCACAATAAGGACTAAGCATGGCATATTTGAGATCTGAAATGTTATAACTTTTCACCAATTTAAAAAAAAAAATAATCAATTTTATAAGTTAAAATTTTAGTTACAATAAAATACCTAGATGACTGTGTAAATGTAACGTAATTATTAAAGTTAGTGTGTGTGTAAAAAGTTAATTAAGAAATTAACAAGAATTTGGTCAACAATGATTATGTGTTATATTTCATATTTTATGAATACAAATCAATTTATAAATTGAGTATTTTATACCCACATAATATAGTAATATTAATATATTATTATCTTGATATTAAATTACATAATATACATTAGGAGCTTAATCTTGAATTTATGAGCTAAAAAAAAGATTGCAGCTTAGCCATGTAATGATTTTTTAGGCCAAAAGATGAAAAGTGCACAAGTATACAATCAATATTTAGTTTGTAGTTAAAAATGTTGAATCTATTAAATGATAAACCATATTTTAACTTTATAAGTTTAAAAACAATTTAAAAAAAAAAAATTATAAATATTTAGTTAATAGTTATTAATTGTTTTTTAGTATTGCAAACAACAATTTTGTGTGAAATCCCTTAATCCATATTAACTTTGAATGCTTATAAAATAAATGAAACTATTAATTAAAAAAAGCAATATATTATTATATATTATTATAAATAATACATCTTAAACATAATACCATTGAGTACAATATATTGCATAGACAAGCAATGTATTATAAAATATATTTTTAGTTCTTGGGGAGGATGCTAATTGATGGAGCAGGAGCATGGAAAAATTAGTCGCCGAGGCGAAAAGAGTTTAGTAATTCTACTTATTAATAATTATTATAGACAATCGCCAGTGTCAAATTAATCATTAAAGTAATTACTTATAACCTAGCATTTTCGATAAAGTAGTAAAATGAATTATTATGATATTATATAATTTCATTTCACCTATTAAAAAATAAAATAACTATGTTAGTGACTCGCGAGCTCTGTTATCAGCGTCAAACATATTTTCTCTTTACAATATAATATACTCAATGATATTACATTTTTTTTTAAACCACAAAACTTAAATAAACAACTAGTTAATATAATTAAAATCTGACACAAATAGTATTATTTAAGGGCAAAGTAAAATATTTTTAAAGAGAATTTAGTACATTTTCTAACGTATTGCCCCAACGGGTAAAATATTTTTACTAACTTGTGTCTTGAAATGAATATACAATTTTAATCGAATAGGTTTACATTATCTCATTTAATAAAATTGATACATACATTTTGTTAAAATAAAGTTCGATATTAATAGTTAATAATATAATATATATATTTTTTTTTTGTACAGTTGCAATAAAAAAAAAGTAAGAATATAATATTTTATTAACTTTGGAATTGTATTATAATGATGGTTAATCCACTATTAAACTTGAGATTAAAATTAAAAAAATTAAGAAAAAGAAACAATACATTTCAAATTAGTTTAACAAATATTCAATTAATGTATTAGTAGTAGTTGACATACTAGGTAAACCAGAGATACTTCTATCATTGTTTATACCAAACAAATTAGATCCAAACATTTCAGGTTCATGTTTTGGCTTAGTAATATATTCAAATGGTACATATTCAATATTCCCATTTGACCAACCCTAAAAAAGATCAACGAATATAAAGATAATTATGGACTTCAAATGTAACATTTTATGTTCATACATACAATTGTTAACAAAGACCCTTTTTCGTAAGTTGGTTGGAATGCAATAGCAGAAGGTTCCTCATCAAGCCGTCCCTGAATAATACAACTAAAACCGACATAGTCAAAGATTTATCAAAAACATTTTAGAACAACAAAATTAGATACTTACAATGGAATACAATCAACAACAGCTTCACTTATAGCAGTTTGAAATACAACTAAAGACCCACTATTTTTAAAAGTTATAGCTAAACGTTGAGCGTTTTGATCCCAGCACATATCAGAAAGTGTTCCACCAATTCTAAATAATAAACAATTGTAAGAAATAAATTTAAATCATATTGTTAGGTAGCAAACAAGTTTGGAACAGAAAATTTATATAATTCTCTACAACAAACAATTCTTAATTAACAGTATATACTTGTTATTCTTACAATAATTTGTTACATAACATCTAACCATCTAGGATTGTTTGATTATTAAACTAATTAACCAGAATTAATAATAATTTTGTCACTGTAATAGAGGAGTTAAATTAAATTCAAAGATAAATTATTGCAGAAGAAAATTGATGTACCCACCTCTATTTCTGAGAATATTCTATAATTCATTTATATTAAGGGGACGTTCTACCCGCATATTGTGTTGTCTCCGTCTTACACACATAAGACATAATCAATTTTCGTTCACCAGTTTCAATAGTAAATATAAATAAATAAATATATTTATTGGCAAAAAAAAAAAATTACAAATAAGAAGAAAATATAAAGCAGTTGAATGGCCTATCGCACCACTGAGGATAACCTTTTATCGGTGAAATAGTGAGCTGTTAGTTTTGATATTAGATTAAATTGACCTATTATACAATTTAAAGGTACAATTATTATCTAGAACACGAGATAGGCTTTTTTTGATATTATTATTGTTAAGTACGTTATGATCATTTTAAAATGTACAGTTTCAAAAAGGTCATAATATACTTAAGAATAATAATATCATAATATATCGTGCCCTAGATAATAATAATAATCTTACCTTTAAATTTTATAATAGGTTAATTCACTCTAGTATCAAAACTAAAAGCACACTATTAAAACTGGTGAACAAAAATGCCGTACATATGTAAGACGGAGACAACACACGTGGGCAACAACGTCCTCTTAAAACAAATTATTTTTCTATAAGTATAAAATACACTAATATGGTATGTTAAGCTAATATTGTATACATTATATTATGCAGTATTATTATTAATTTACAAATCAATACTAATGTACAATAGAACTGAGTAGAGTTAGGCATGTTATTATAAAAAATGTATTGTACAAAGAAAATAATAATAGATGTTATGCCAAAAACTTTTAAGATTAATATAACCCTCAAAACGATTAAATAACTAAAATTGTTATGGGAAAGATCGTTATAACTCCTTTAAATTTCTAATTTTGTCAAATTTTGAACTTCAGATATTTATATAGAAAAAAAATTATGCAGTGTATGTATTTTAAGATATTTTTAAACTACTTGAAATATTTGAACAACTTATGATGGATGTTATACATAATGTATTCAATTTTCAAGCTATTTGAGTAAGGAAAAATGTGATCATTACAAATTGAAAAAAAACTAAAAAAAGTACAACATTTCTAAATAGCCGAAATATTTTGAAAATTATATCATATCAAATAATCATGTAAAGAAAATCCTAATACAGTTGAGTCTCGATAACTCGAAAACCTCAATAACTCAAATTTTTTTTTGTCCCTTGACATTCGAGTTATTGAGACTCGACTGTATAAATAATTTATGCTGTGGCTGGCGGTATTTAAAATGTTGATATGTTATTTGTGTACTAATGGTATCAGCGGTATTCATGGGTATACTGATGTGCGTCTTAAACAGTCTTTCCAACTCAAAATTTTTTAATATTTATTAAAAAATCATGTTTGTAATAAATTATTGTTTCAATAATAGGTCATTTAAAATTTTTAATAAGTATTTATTAGCAAAAAATTCGGGTTTTTTTTTGAGTAATTCACTTGATTTACAATTCTTTTTTTTCTTTTCTTTATTTGTAATACACAATCTGTACACAATCGGCACAATAAGAGTATGAGCTGAGACACAATAAAAAACATGAAATTATGAGCTAAGAAGCCACCCACCGATGACACTTATGTTTTTTTAAATTATTTGTTTTAACTTCATTATTATTATTATTTTTTTTTTTTTTGTTAGGGATTAAGTAGGTCTCTACACCATTTACGCTTAAGGCGACGAGGAGGATTACCAGGAATGGTTAATGAAGCCAGATTTTTTACAAGTTCGTTTGGATGAGAGTTAAGGCGTAGGTGGAATCGTTTGTAATAATTTTTAGCTTCTTCCTGAACTGTTTTCATATGTAGGTCTTTATGCAGGGAGTGATTTGAGACATATAGTGGAGAGTTGGTAATTTTTCTTAGTATTTTATTTTGGAATCGTTGAATTTTATTTAGATTTGATATTTTTGCGTTACCCCATAGCTGTAAGCCGTACGTCCAAATTGGCTTTAAAAGAGATTTGTAAAGAAGTAGTTTAATATTTAATTTAGAGTGTTTGTTGTTGACTATTAGGGTTTTGATTATTTGTAAGCGGGAATTTAATTGTGAAGTTTTGGCTTTGATGTGGTGAGCCCAGGTTAGACGGCGGTCAAGAGTTAGGCCGAGATATTTAACGTTTGGGGATGGGGGGATCTGAGTACCAAAAAGCGATACCTCTGGACATGGTGCTAATCTAAGTGTAAATGTAGTATATACTGATTTGGTTTGATTTATTTTAAAACGCCACTTTTTATACCAATCTTCCATTAATGAAAGATGGTTTTGTAGGTTAGTGGAGGCTATAATAGGATCTGGACTGGATGATATTATGACTTTATCGTCCGCATAGTCTGCTACTAGTGTGTTGGGCGTGGTCGGTTAGTCAGATGTATAAATATTGTATAGCATTGGGGAGAGGATACCACCTTGTGGAACTCCAGCCGCAATAACTGCTATATTAGAGTCTGAAGAACCATAATGGACCTGGAAGTGTCGGTCTGCGAGATATGATTTAAGTATAATGTAGTATGTTGGGTGTAGGAATTGTTTTAATTTGTAAAGTAAACCTTCATGCCACACTCTATCGAAGGCCTGCGATACGTCAAGGAATGCGCAGGTGCAGTAACCTTTTTTTTTCGAGGGCAAAAGAGACAGCGTCAACCACTCTATGGACTAGGTGAATAGTCGAGTGTTTAGCACGATTTACAACTCAAAGCACATTCTTTGAATCAACGAAATCCAACATAATTTTTGTTGTTGGTAAGGTTATTTTATAAATTAATTGTGTTCTGGAAATCCAAAAAAAAATTAAATATTTGTGTGCTGACCAGATCAAGTAACTGCGTTCACCAGACTATTAAAGCTCTACTGTATATTATTCAAAACATTGCACAATTTATTAATTTACCACTTACACTTTATCATTTATACATTCACTTTTGATGTCAACTATAGGCCATGCAACTTTTTTGTAATTCCTTGATCCATTGAACACATCTGATTTCCGAAAGTCAATAGCATTTATAATTGAACAAGAATCTGTTGCAAATAATAAAATTAAACTGCAAGGTGACCAACATGCGCATTGCACTCTAGACCGATTATTCAATGACCACTTATCTGAAGTCCAGTTATCAGTTGACCAAATTCTGAAAAGAAAAAAAAATGATATAGTAAAAAGAAAAAAGAAAAATTAACCAGCATTACCTAAATGTTTCACTAGTTGAACAGGAAAACACTTTAGTATTATCAGGCGACCAATGTACGAAATTTAATGTGTCAGAACTAATGCTGCGCAATGGAACACAGGTTTCTAAAGGATAATTCCAAACATACATTGTTTTAGATGTCACTGCACTGGATATCAAAAGATCACCCTAAATAAAAAAGTATGAAATTGTATGTTTTGTTATTACTTGTTTATAATAACTATATAAATAGACAATGTATTAATTATGTAACAAATATTTAAATAAATATAAAAAGGATTTAATGCAGAAAATAAATTTTAAAATGTTTGTGAGATTTGTTGGTTTATCAAAACAATTTGGTAATTTAAAATATACATGTTAAGTTACAGTTGGTTACATAATGGTATACAAAAGAGCTTTTATAGAAGTTACCATTTTATTCCATGATAATCCAGTAATATATCTATGATCATCTCTGACAAATTTGCAAACATTATTTACAGTTGGTCTTACATGTATGTTGCTAAACTCAATCGTCCAGATGAAAATACCTTTTTCACATCCCACTGCTAAAGTACCAACACTCAATGGTCTAAAATGTGAAAAATTAAATATTACACGTAAAAAAAAAAAGTTAATTATAAGTACTTCACCTCCAAGCTAATGATAAAATGGCACTTTGATATTTCCTTTTTATTTTAGCTTCAGAACCTTTTCGATTGAACACATAAACAATATCATGGGAAGAAACAATAGCAAGTTTAGTTACTTGTGGGTGCCATGCCATACAACGTACCACACTTGATGACCACAATTTTGTTCTACTTATATCTGTCAACACCAAATTTTCAGAGCCCTAAAAGAATAATACAGTATTTAAAAATAATCTTTAATTAATGTTTTGGTTACAAAATTATAACATTTCGCACATTTCTTTAAAATTTGAAAACAGGAATTTTATTGAAGAAAAAATTATACATATTTATTACGATATAAATTATATACAAATTATTCCACTTAGATATTTATTCTTAAGTGCATATTTATGTTATATTCTGGAATGATTTCAATTAGGTTGAAAAATATTTCTGCATTTATATTTGCATATTTTTTTGACAAGAAGCTTCTATTACATTGTTGAAGTATTAGATACTATTTACATTTTGTATAATTTTATTATATGAATATATTTAATTTATTGTACTAATTATATTAACAATTAGTATAAATTAAAAATTATATTAAGATTATAAAAGACATTTTGTAGTATTTGTAGATTACAAGTTAAGTATTTATGCAATATATTACCTTCAAACTTGCACGAGGAGAAAATCTCATAATTACTCCTAACGGATACATAAGAACTGATAAATTACTTGGATTTCTTTTAAAATATTTTGCTAGTTCGTCACACGCAGTCCAGAATTTTTCCTCAGAACTGTACAAACATAACAAAGCAGATATGAAAAATGAATGTTATTTTCTATTACTTATCACAAATGGCTAATCAAATATATTAAGAAAAAATAAAAACTATCCTTTAATTATTTAAAACATTTTAATAATGTACTTACAATTTACTTAAAATTTGTTGTAGTGTTGTTAGTCTTGAAGTTGGTAAAAATAATGGTTCAGGATTTTGATCTCCTTTCAACTGGATCACGATATTTGGGTAATCAATTGCCTATAAAATATAAAATTAGTGAATGTTTTTCAAATATAGGTACACTGGATAAATAATAACGGATTCCATTTTTTCTAATACTTTAATTTTCAACATGCATGCTGTTACTAATAAGATTAAATAATTATCCAGAATAACTGTCATCAGAATGGTTGGGACTACAGAGCCTATTAATATAAATAATATAATATATTATAATTAATTATCTAGACTCTCTAGTTGGGACTATATAACACTCAAAAAGTCAAAACTATACAAAAAATGAATTACCAACCTCAGGTTTCACTCTTTTAATGACCAATGCCATGGATACGTTCTTATCTGTGAGACTGCAATCCCGTAGTTCAGGAAAATCTCTCAAAGAACACATATTAAATTGTATGTTTTCGGTACGTGAAATTAAATAAAGGATATTAAGTCCACAAATTAAAATACTGGCATTTATACTTATACAACTAGCACAACAAACTTACAGTACAGTCATTCACGAGTTTCCTTATCAAAATTCAAAACAACTGAGAAATATTTATTTACCGAACGCCATTAAATAAAGACAATTAATGAAAAAAATCACTTTATTCAGGAAACGTTTAGATTAAGCACTACAATTGATTTCTTTAACTACAGATCAAGTTGGACATGCGTCGTCTTGTGGTTATAACATTTTCACTGTACTGTTTAAACTCGTAGAGTCGTAACGACCGTGATATAACAAGTCGACAGCTTATCACAAAAATACGACGTTTGGTCACGATCTGTAATCATGGTTTAGGTACTGCTGGTTAGAGCCATAGATATAAATTATAATAACTTGATAGCCGACAACATTATTGAATTATGATGCCCAACGCCATTTGTCACTCGGGCAATTTTTACAAATTCTAATCGTTTTGATTGGCATCGGGCTTGTTTTATATGAAATAATATTGTTATTTATTATCATATTACCCTTCTAACGATTAGTAAACATCACGGACTAAGATATACAGAATACGAAACGGAAAGGTCTTATCAATGTTTTTCTGAATCCGCCGCTTCTCACGCTGCGGCTAGACTACTAGCGCTTTATAGAATTGTTATGTTCGGGAAAATAATGAGTTTGAAAAAAAACTATTAGTTTCTTATTCTCCCGGTTAACACTGAACAATCCTATAAAGCGCTAGTAGTCTAGCCACAACGTGTGAAGGTGCGGATTTCACTTATCACAAGTTCGTTTCGTATCCTTTATATCTTAATTCGTGGTCCGTGCTAAACATTGTCCAAGTGGCAAGTTGTACGCATAGATAATAAAGAATGGATAGGCCATAACCCCTTATCATATGTTCTCAAATAATTTATTAATGTAGGTGCTTTTTTTCTAATCCATTATTTTTTTCTATTGTATTTCTCTCTAAAATATTTTTGAACATTTTATTTAAATAGTAAAATATTTAAGAGTGGATAGTGGATATAAAGTTCAATTTAATTTATATAGTTCTCACTTTCTCAGGTTTTTGATGAATAGTGGCGGACTAAAATATTAGATTTTCAATAAGTGGTAACATAAGTTGAGATAACAGGCACCTTTGTGAGACAGAAGATATCTGCTCTCTAGGAATGCGGCACCTTAATATGTTAAAAGCATAGGCGTGGCTTATCCATTCTTTATTATCTATGGTTGTACGTGGCTACCAGCGTCATTGATAAGAATAAGTCGGCTATCTAGTTATTATATATATCTGTGGTTAGGGCCTACCGAGTGCCGTTTTCGTTGTCATTATGACTAATTAGTTATTACTTAAAAACTGAAAACATGTCTTTTCGCTAACTAATTGACAATTGTGTTAAAATTGTTATTTTGTTTATTTAGCCATGCCGCAAACGAGTAACGACTGTACGAGTGTGAGTGCACGACATACCACCGGGCACAAAGTTACAAACCTTAAATATTATAGGACAATGAGTATTAGTTGTCCTATGGAAAATATCCACTAGTCCACTATCACTACAATCTGAAATCCAAATTTAAGGTGATACAATTTTTAGTCTGTAACATGCAAAGAATACAATCATTACCGGGTCATTCTTTTGTAACAATTTTATAATTATATCATTAGTTTTACAAAATATACATGCAATGTTTAGTGTTCTGTGTTATAGACGCTAGGTGTACAAGTTTCATAATACCAAGTTTTTTAGTATTTGGATTTCAAACTGAATTTTGTGTATTTAACCTTATAGACTTCATTATTAGTAAAACTTTATATTTAATAGATATTTAAATTTTAATAAAAATAGTTCCACATTTTTAATGATTTTAGTATTGTAATTCAAAGAATATTAATCTTAAAAACTTGAAACATTTCACTGTTCTCTGTTACTCAATACAATTTTCAAATGTATTTATTATTGTTTTATTTTAATTATACATAACAATTGTTATGCTCAGTTAAATAGATTAAAAATGTAACACAAGCTTTGGCCCAAGTAGCTCTTACCTACCTAATTAAAAATATTTTAAGTATGTTAGTCATGTTTTTTCTAACCTTAAACTATGGAAGTTCACTTTAAATGTACCTATTTATATTTGCATTATAATTTGTTGACGTATTGTACCGAAATTTTCTTCTCACAATATACTTTTTATTTTGTCATTAACTGTAGAAACTTTAAACATTAACTATTAGGGACTTAAAATATTATTATTTTTTAAATACTACATAACACTGAGTAATTTTAAGCTATTAATAATATTATTTAACATTTGTCTCATGTGTTGAAAAATTCTTAGGCTTGGTCAAAAAGCTTATCAATTAATATAATATTCCATGTATTAAGTTGTGCTTACTGCTTATAGTAATTTAAAGGTATTAAAAATAAATAGGTACATTTTGTTGTATTTTAGACATTTCAATATTTTTATAAACAAATATATATATATTAGTTGTTCTGTTGTAATTCAACAAAATAGTTTTTAAAGAGACTAAGCTTTACTACGTTATTATTTCCATTGATTATACTAGTATTTATGATCAATAATATTACATACACAATCTGTAAATGTCAATCAGACAATATTATATTCAGTGGCGTTGGCAGGAATTTTCATTGAGTGGAGGATAAATATTCATAAGTGTTAAGATAAATCACAATGTATTGCCCCCGTACTAATATTCATGTATATATTTTAAGCCTGGGGGTCATTCAATAAATTTGGTGCGACACGGAGAATGTTACATTGACGTCATTGTGTTGAGGCTAGGAGCCTAAATTATTATTGTATTTTTCTGACCGTTTGCACATTACAGTTGTTATGACAACCAAATAACAACAAAGATGAAATTCATGTTATAAAGTTCCTTAGGTTGCCTCATACTTTTTTAGATGAATG
Source organism: Metopolophium dirhodum (assembly GCF_019925205.1). Lineage (NCBI taxonomy): Eukaryota > Metazoa > Arthropoda > Insecta > Hemiptera > Aphididae > Metopolophium > Metopolophium dirhodum. Next base: position 54,661,552 of record NC_083560.1, on the reverse strand, counting down.
TATTAAATTTACAAAACATTTGCATGTATAGATGACATATAGATGTATCTACATGTACTCCTTTGTTTTATAGGGAATTTTTTATACGGAGTAACATTAAATAACAAAATCGATTTTTTAGAAAACTAGTTTTGAGTAAGAATCTCAGTTTTTTCCGAATATTGGAAACTACTGAGAATTTTTCAATCTTGTTAAACTTTTCCCCAAATACCAACTAGATTCATTTTCATTGGGGGGGGGGGACTTGGAATGGCTTAAGCCCCCCCCCCCCTGAATGTAACATACCTCACTAGATTTCAAAATAAATTGTGTATTTTAATATACCTATTTATACTTGCCTCTGTTAGAATAAAGTAGGAGTACTGAGTAACCACTAGTTAGAAGGTTGAAGGGTTTAAAAATGTATGTTTACGCTAATGGATAAGATAAAAATGTTAAGCCCCCCACGGATGTAACCAAATATCCGCCTATGTTCATTTTCCTACATGAAATACTATGGAAGCGATTCAATTATATTCACTAATTTTGTAGTGGTGTGAAATTTACATAATAAGTATTCTTATATATTATATTTATGAGTTATGCATAATATTATTATTGTTGATATTAAGATAATATTATAATGATTGTATTTATTTTATTTTTCATTTTGCATAGGAATGACTACGATGTAGTTAAAAAAAACAAAAGTTGTATTCCGGTACCGGGAATCGAACCCGAGCCTCCTGGGTGAAAGCCAGGTATCCTAGCCACTAGACCATACCGGAGACGTGAGTATGATTTTTCAAAAAACGCCAGATAAATTTGACTAAGCATCCATAAAAAAATGTATTATCCAATTCAATCTGAGTATCAAAAAGTACTTCATTATACAAATATACAGGAATACAGAATAGTTTAGGTTTTACGTAAGACTCATTGATTATTATTATTTCTTACGTTTTTTTTTTTAGATTCTGAGCGGAGCGATGAATGTATTGATTTTACAATGATATTATAAGGACTACGCTAACCGCTCAGAATCGTTTTTCGTGTACAATGGTTTATCATTGTATTAAAAAAAAACACATCCATTACAACTACTGTACAGCAGAGCGGTACAAACTTGTCCACATTTGCAGTGAAACTTATTTCTTTAGGTGTGGGTGGAAAAAAATTTGTAACAAAAAAAATGAAACGACACATTTCTTTATTTATTTATTTTGCAAGTTATGCAAGGCGGCAGCGGCATGCATGTTTATTTTTACCGTATTGATTCTTTCCACTCTCCCTAATTCACCTATAATTTCATGGGCCCCAATACTTATGACAGAAGTTATACTTCCCCAGAGTATAATGGTGGGCTCACACACTAGTTTTTTTTATTTGTGTGTGTACACGATAAGTAGTCGAAATAATGATTCAATTTTCAACTTTAGTATCTTGTTTGATGGGAAAGAGAATAGTTGGTGTATTGGAGAGGTCAAAATTTGAAATAAGTAATCATTTTTAAAAGCGCCGGGAAAAACAAAAAAAAAAAATCAAGGAAAAACGGGAATTTTCACGCAAAATCGGTTTTTGACAAAATCTGATACGGACTTACACTATATACGGACATTTACAGTTTCCATTTTTTTTTTAGTTTTTTTTCCTATAAATGTCAATAAAATTATATTTGTTGGGTAAAAAAGCTTGAACATTAATACAAGGCTCTTAATGTATTGTTACTATGAAATTTGAAAAATATTAAAAATCCATAGTTACAATTTTTTTTATAAGCATTCAAAGTTCAAATGTTGACAAAACACGTAAAAATCACGAAAATGTGCAAATAATTTTGAGTTAGAAATTCATAAAAATTTTTCTTTTTAAATCTAAGATTTAAAAATGTAATACAAGATTTCTTATATGTTTGTCTAGCTTTATCAACAAAAAAATTTCTACCGGAAGGTCAAATGAAATTTTTTTGAGTGTTTAAAGATAATATTTTTGCAACATTGGATATTTACTCGATTTATCATGTAGCGATTTTGTTATTTTGTTGTAATTCAAAAACAAATAACTGTATATACATTAAAATTTGACTGAATGTTTTTTCTATACATATGTGTATATGTGTCAAAGATTTGTCACTAAAAACCCGGGTGGTCTCCGGGAACTAGTGAAACCGCCCGGTGCTTGCACTAAGAACATGTTTTTTGACTGAATGCAACCACCAAGCCACTATTCTTACGTTTTTGAAAAATAATAAATGATTATATTATAATTAAGTACCTGGTACTTAACTTAAAAATAATTATTTTGCATTATTATATTTTTTTAATATGGAATATGAATAACTTATAAGGAACCATGCATTACATTTTCAAGCTTTATCATCTAAAAAGTATATGATAAATAAATAAAAAAAAGTCAAACGGTTTTGTGAATTAGTTTATGTCTATTCTCTAAATGTTGATTTGAATATTTGAATGAACATTTGAAGTCGCTAGTAGATATTAATTTTTGAGGTTCTATAAAATAACAAAATTGATTTTTTCCAAACTGGTTTTGCATAAAAAATTCCTCGCTTTTATTAATTTTAGATTCTCGTGATGGCTAATGCTCTTAATAATGTTGTAATTGGTCAGTTTTTATGTAAAAAGGCAATAGTAAATTGTTGTTGGTTTTCAGTAGACGAGAAAAATATTAAAACTATTATTAATAAAAAAAATTTAAAGAAAAACAAGATTTTTTACGCAAAATCGATTTTGGTTTGTGGTGTAACTACAAAAATAACAATATATATTATATACATCTTATATTTTTCTCCAAATGTTAGTATTTTCTTTATAACATACAATTTTCAAAATTTTTAACTTGATTTGAGCTATTTATATGTATAAAAATATTAATTTTTTAAAAATTATAGTCGATAAAAATATTTTTGCTCGGTTAAAAAACTCGAAAGTTTAATAAAAGGTTCCATATTTTTTATTCTTTGTGGAAATTACAGAAAAAAGTCGAGTGTAAAATCACAATAATTTTTTATGAACGTCTGAAGTTAGTATTATGACAAAAATAATCAGTCACGATTCACGAGAATTCGCAAATAAATTTGTGATTAAAATTTATAATAAATTCAATTTTCATACCTAAATATTGAACATTTAAAACAACGTTTCTCATAATTATTTGATACTGTAACCAAAATATCTAAAAATTACATAAACTACGTGACTACGCTAACCGATCAGAATTGATTTTCGTATACAATGGTTTATCATTGTATTCAAATTTAACACATCCATTACAACTACTGTACAGCAGATCGGTACCAACATGTCCACATTTTGAAGTCAAACTTATTATTATTATTTTTTATTTGAAACGACACGAAAAAATTGACACGTTTGTTTATTTATTTATTTTGCAAGTCATGCGCGGCGGCGGCGGCGTGCACGTTTATTTATATTGTATTGATTTTTCCCACTCTTTCCCTAATTCACTTATAATTTCACGGGCCCTAATACGTATGAAAAAAGTTTTACTTCCCCAGAGTGTAATGGTGGACTCACACGCTCTCGTCATTTTTTTTAAATTGTACACAATAAGTAGTTGAAATAATGTTTCGATTTTGAACTTCAGTATCTTGTTCTATGGTAAAGTGAATCTAATGACTAGTTGATGCATTGGGGAAGCTAACATTCGCAGTAGTTTTCAAAAGCACCGATAAAAACAAAAAAAAAATTAAAGGAAACCGGGTTTTTACACAATATTGATTTTCAAAAAAAAATTTTTTTTGGTTTAATTATAAAACAAATGACCGTACATGAAATTGTCACTGAATGTTTATACTAGCATTTTCTATACATGGTAACATTTTCAAAATATTTTGACTTGTTTTCGACTGTTTACGGACATGTTTTTTTATACATTATAATAACAAAACCATAATAAACATAATAATATATTGATGCAAAAACAAGTTAATGGTATTCATATATCCGGTACAATAACCTTTAAAATAATATTTTTATATAATAAGATATAATATAAGGTAATGTAAAAATTACAAAATAATTTAATGAGCCTAATTACTTATAAGTTAATAAAAATATATGTAAATTTTTTTGTATACCACATTGAATATCGCTATATGTAATTGATCAATTACCATAAATTTCAAAATGGATTCTTGTCGGAAAATCCTGTACCCGTTTTTACAATTGAGTGTGAAATTCTGATTGAGTATATGATAAGTATTCTGAATTGTACTACATGATTGCATAAAAATGTTGACTTAATATTTTTATAAAGTTTCCATAAAAATGTTTTGTAAATGTTTTTTATAAATATTTTCAAAAGTATGAACTTCTTGGCTTAAGAATGTAACTAAAATATTTCCTAATTATTTACACATTTTTTTAAATTATTTTGATAACTATTTTATTTTTCTGAAAATAGTTAGGATATATTTTTATGCTTTGTAGATGCCATACCGTGAATGTGAATCTTCAAACAAATAGTGGCTATTTAAATATGGATTAACTAATATATTGCATTATAGTTTTAGATGACCGTAAAATTGAACTAGAATTTGGGATTGTTAGAAGCTGAATAACAAAACAAATATCTGTTCTACACACATCAAACCCAACATTTATGAAGATTCAAGAAAAATAATCAACTTAATTTTAAACAAAACAAGTAATAATAAATAAATATATAGCTTATATAGATTCAAAAGTATTTAAAATATGTATTTGAGTACTTAAAAAGTATTTAAAGACTCCAGTACCTACCTACTTAACAAAACTGGGCTGCTCAATCACTTGTCAAATGCTACATATATTCATCATATACATGTATCAATGTGTCAAACAACATCCATTGATTAAATTGGTTTTCATCGTTTACTTTCGTTTCCAATAATTGGAATTCGGCTGTCCAAAAAATTGATTTTCTGTATCAATTCTATCAAAATTCAAGCTAGGTTGTTAAAATAATAAAGTGACATTCTCGGGAGCAAAGCATGTGTTTGTCACACCCATTTCTTTGAAATTACTCTTATTTGAGACATAGTATATATTACACCATTACCTATATACATTTACATTTTTATATTTATATATTTTAATTAAAATCATATGACACATTTATTTGCAGTAATAAGACTATTAAAAATTAAATTAAACCATGATATCCAATATTGGTTGATGCAGTTGGTAAAAAATACAGCATGGAAAACAACAATTCTACTGGTAAAAATGTTACTGTTCATAATTGTGTTACTATCTCCTTGTAAAACTTCTTCAAAAATGATTTTCTTACACAACTCATTAATTGGTTCTCAATAATTTGGCGTTTTCACGTATGCCAAAATTAAACTGTAGCGATTTTGATGATTGATGAATACAATTAATTATTTAACTTTTATTAATTATAAACCGTTCTACGCTGTTCCTTTTTATGTCTCTATATGTTTGAGTAATTATATGAAAAATGAGCTTATTAGGCGTTTAATGTTAATGGCCGATGAGGATCCCTCAATTGATCTTTAATTATGCCATATATATGTTAATTTGTTATTATTAATCTAGCTTAATGATTTAATTTTTCCATATTTATCACATTTTAAAAATGTTTTATTCAATTTACTAATTCTATACGAATATTATTGTAGTTACTGTAATTATGATATTATTTGTAAAATAAACATTATATGCAAATAAATAGATATTAGAAAATATCTTGAATTATTTTAATTAATTCATTAAAATTAACTTTAAGTGCTGTACATTATCTATAAATTCTTTTTATTTTTGAAATTGGGTGGTTCTATTGATTTTGGATAATTTCACATTGTAAATCATCTTAAAGAATAAACAGATTGATTGTTATACCCAACATGTAGAGAACACTCCATTGATGATTAGGTAAAGAAATATTATTTTTAATCTTTAAAAGGATTTGTATCCCTAAATATTTTTATTAAGTAATAAAATAAACCATATCAACATCGGAAAATATTTTTTCTTTTATAAAATATCAAGGATATTTAGGTTTTTAATTACTATACTCTGGCTCACGTGAGAACATGTAGAACTGGAAAAACAATATAATCCATTATTATTTTACTAGATGGCTTTTTATAACAAATTAATAGTACATAAATAATATTGCATTATAATATTACGTTTAGGTATGTTTAATATGAATGAAAACCACTTTATTACTTCTACTGGTATGATGTTTGAAAATAAAAAACAGTTAACTCAAATTGATTCTGATGCAGATAAGATATGTATGTTGAAATAATAATTATTGAGCTGATAAATTACTAAAATCCTGTCACTAATTATATAATTTAAATACTATTTTTAAAGCTGAGTCAGCAAACTGTGTCACAACTCAATTACAAGTTATACAAATGGTGGTACTAATAAATATGGTGGTATGGAAAATTCACAAATTATTAGTATATCAGATGTGATGAACAATATTCATCACTTAGGCCATGTTCTTATGAATGGTAATTATTTGATTATACATTTTCATATCTACAAAAATGTAATATAAAAATATTTATAACTTACCTGACATCATATTTTTAATTAAGTTTCTAGAAATAATATGTCAAATATACAGAAAGGGATGGATATTATTAAAGTCGATGTCAATAAAAATCAAGAAACACAAATGGAAATAGTAAATAAAATTAGAATTCAACAATCAAACCACAAGTTCAAATGCATATGATTTTTCACTACTCAAAGTGCCCGTGGAAAATTTGGTGGAGTTGAATAAACTCAAGGAGGATGCAGGACAAATAAAAATATTAGTTGAGTCACTATTTATTTAAGAAAATATATGTTAACTAATAAGTGTACTTTTTTTATAGGGGTATATGTTACGTAGACACGGAAAATCATTTGATGCTAAACATGATACGTACCTTATGATGAAGTTGACTGTAGATAATAGAATAGCAGAAATAATCAATATGGAGGGAAGAAGAGGAGATAAATTGGCTTTTGGTCGTCTAGAAATTTCTAAAATTTTAATTGGTAAATGAAACAAAATTGAATTCTATTTTACATTCAATATGAAATACAGTATGTCCCGATTTAAATGTACCACTAAATATCTCAGCCCGATAATCTTAGAATGAAATACGGTTTGCTGCAATAGCTAAGGTGTACTGAAGTACACATTCAAGGGCAAATTTCAAATTTTTAACTCTTGTAGTATGCGCATGCGCAATACAAATTTTTTTTTAAAATTGCAACACCTATTTTTTTCACCGGATATGGATAGATTATTTTATTCTAAGTAATTTTGATCCATTGACCATAGTTGTAAACCTAAAATTGAATGAGTTACAGCTTTTGGAAATTTTAAAATAATTAAATTTTTTCGATGTTACCTAAAACATTACACGCTTGAATTTCATACAAAAGTAAATCATTTTTGAACTAAAATGAAATGCATTTAAATAATTTAATACCAAATAACCTAAAAAAAAATGTATAGCTAATTTAAATTGTAATTAATTTAAAAATAAATTTACCAACTAAATTGAGAATGGCGTTGTAATTTGCGTTATTATTGTGCGATGTTATCTTTGATAATAGTACTAAGAATAAAATTAGAAATAATGTACTATTATCAAAGTACTAATAATAAAACTGGAAATAATTCAATAACTTTTATCGCACAATAATAACGCAAATTACAACGTCATTCTCAATTTAGTTGGTAAATTTATTTTTAAATTAATTACAATTTAAATTAGCTATACATTTTTTTTTAGGTTATTTGGTATTAAATTATTTAAATGCATTTCATTTTAGTTCAAAAATGATTTACTTTTGTATGAAATTCAAGCGTGTAATGTTTTAGGTAAAATCGAAAAAATTTAATTATTTTAAAATTTCTAAAAGCTGTAACTCATTCAATTTTAGGTTTAGAACTATGGTCAATGGATCAAAATTACTTAGAATAAAATAGTCTATCCATATCCGGTGAAAAAAATAGGTGTTGCAATTAAAAAAAAAAAATTTGTATTGCGCATGCGCATACTACAAGAGTTAAAAATTTGAAATTTGCCCTTAAGTGTACTTCAGTACCCCTTAGCTATTGCAGCAAACCGTATTTCAATCTAAGATTATTGGGCTGAGATATTTAGTGGTACATTGAAAACGGAACACACTGTATACCATTTATTATTAAAATATTTTTAGTAAAATTAAAACCCTTTAAAAATAGTATTTTAGTGACTAAAACTGTTGTGATAGATAGCTACAACTCGATAAAAGTGTTATAATATTATTGTTCAAAATGAGTTCAAAATGAGTGATATTTATTTTAAAACTAGTATAATTAACTAATTATTTTAATTTTTTTTTACAGAAGCCGTTAAAGGAATGTTTCCTGATGAGTCCATATTAGCAATCAAAAGTTATATCAGTGATTGGCTAGAAACAAGCCCCTAAATTAAATTAGATTTATATATAGTTTTACAATTAAATTATTTAATATAATACATTTGATATTGTAACAGTATAAAAGTCTATCTTATTTAATCTTTAGCTAGTAGATTAGATAATGCACTATAAATTTAAGAAACATTGCTTATAAATATTAAATATGAAATATTTATTGATTCTTGAAATAAACAAAACACTATTGTTAGAAATCTATACCTAGGTAGATTATGCACAACTACATTAATCAATTAACATTAATTATACGAAAAGTCCAAATATGTATGAAGACTATTCTGTTGACAGGTTTTTAGATGAACTAATATTAATTTAATGTACTATAATACTACTATGTTAGTAACTTAATATATAAAATATCAATCCTGCTCTAAATATATACGAAGCTTACACAAAAAATATTCATTCAACATGCTACATTTATACAGATGATAATTATCCTTGTGGAGTGGTGTTTGCGTTCAGTTAAGAAACCCGTTCTGAGTGTACGCACTGGCCGGTGTCATTAGCTCCCGGATAGGTGACCACCCATGATTTTTTGTGACAAATCCTTGCCACACATACACACGTGTTAAAAAAACCTATAGTACCCCAGGTTAATGACCTCAGTTGTTAAAGCCTTAACCACAATACAAAAAAAAAATTATCATATTATACTCAAAATATATTATATATACTACATTTATTTGATAAATATCCATTCTATTCTTCAAAAATATACGAACTTGAAACAAAAAATATCCACTGCATACTCTAAACATATACTAATATATAAACATATTTTGTTATTTTTATTGCATATTTTTATCGTATATTTGGATTTTTTTGGTGTTCATTTAATAAACTATTAATGTATAAATGACCGTTTTTTTTTTTTGTATATTTTATTGTTTTTATTGCATATTTAACGATATTTATGGTAATATTATAGCGCATATTAATTAAAAAATTTTAACTATTGCTTATTACTAATTAGTTATGGATTTTGTGAGTTATATAGATGGCTATAATTTTAATCTAGATGAAAATTAGATGTCATTTTTATTTTTTATTTAAGTAAGTTATTAGATAAGAAGATTTTAGTATAAAAATAACCTATCTAGATAAATTTAGCTAAAGCACAAACACTGCGGATAAGAAAATTCTTGGATAATCCACTAAATTCAAATTAAAACGAAAATTCAATAATTAAATTATTAAAAAATTATAATTATGTAAATCTTGTAATGTTATGTAATATGTAGTATGAAATTTAAGGAAAATTGATCATTCTGCGGAAGACCACGGATAATCAAGAGTACACTTTATAATATATAACCATAGACAAGTTAAGACAATCAAGTGTATCAGGAGCGTACCCAATAAAAGGGGTGTCGGGTTTGGACCCCCCCCCCAATTATTGACATATAATTTAAAATTCTTAAGGTGTAAACCATTGATTGTATACTTTTTACATGTTAAAAAAATTTGGACCCCCCCCCCCCTTGAAATTTTTTTGGGTATGCCCCTGAAGTGTATACAACCAATACCATCACAGAGTGCAGCACAAAGTCAGTGTTGTCTCTGAATCCTCGTTGGTACAATAAAAAGTTTGAATATTATATTATAACTTGATATTAATAAAATGACTACACTGTTAAATAGTATGTTTTAAAAACACCCAGAGCGCTAATCATCATTTTTTATTGGTGCTGTTGGCAATACTTCGCTTACTGCTTAATGCTTATTAAGCAGGGCTTATTCACTTCAGTTGGAAACTAACTTTTGTTGAGCACTGGTGTCTAGTTCAATCAAAGAAAAGTAAGCGAGTGTAATCGTAGTATAGGTATTCTTTAATTGTGTGGATTACTTACCCGAATTATTATAATTATTAATAGTATAAAAGATCGATGAATGTAAGAAAAATTACTAGAAAAAGTTTTTTTTTTAATTAATCGTTTCAATATAAAGCTACCAAACGTGTTATTTTTATACTTTTGATATAATTAATCGTAATTAATATATTTGGTACTTAAACAGTTAATTAAACTTTAATTTGTGAATTCGACATGGGCAACTTGAGGTAAGATTTATTTTAAATATAAGCAAATAAAATATGGGAACTTTTTTTTATTACTTAAAAATGTTGCTAACAATTAGTCAATTTTATAAAATTAAATAAAAACCAATATCTAATAGGTACCTATCTGATTCAATAACTGGTGAATTAATACCACAATTTATTGGATTACTAAATAATGTTGTATAACATGTTGTTTGTTATTATTTAAATACAGAATATTTAATTTAAAAAAAATGAATCAACAATTGTTATAGACTAAATTATTATGCAAGTATTGGTTATTGGTACTATTTATAAAAATAAATGGTTTGTTTTAAACGTGTATATGTTTACTTAATCGGAGAACGGGGTTCTCCAGCCCCACCCACCAGTTCTGCCGTTCTTAAAAATATTAAAGTATTCACATATAGTGAATAATTTGTAACACCTAAATTATCTGTGTTCTCGTGTTGATGTATGCAAATTATGAGTAGCTAGGTATTAATATTTAAAAATGCTCATAACTCTCTTAAAATTAAAATATAGTAAAAAAACCAACAAGAGAACAGAGATAATGTTCTTGCCTAAGTTCGATGATAATTTAATTCACTCTAATAATTACTTTATCAACACTACATTGGAAACAACACATGCGGCTATGCGGGTAATGACGTACTCTTATAAATAGCCAATAGCTAAAAATGAATCTAAATATTTTTGAAAATGTCATTGTATATTTGTATGATTGTAAATATTAAATAATAATATTGGCATTAACGAAAAGTCTTACGACGCAACAAACAATTTTTTTTCAATCAAAACAAATTAGTAAAAATTATTATTTTTCGTTTAAATAAGTATCCAATTTTATTGAATTTGTCATTTAAACTTATAAAAATGTCTATACAAAAAAATCGTGCATATGTATTTTTGAGATTTTTAGATTTCTGCAATGACCTTAAAAAAACTTTTTATTAAATTGTCAATCCTTGACTATGAATGTGTACATTTTTAACTTCAGATCAAATAAAAAAAAATTCGTGATTTTGTCGATTTTTATCAAAATGTAACTTCTATAACGAGTATAAAAAAAAACTTGTGTCCATGTTTTTAATATTCTTAAGCTGCTGTGAGAACAAATTATCTGGGTTCTTGTTTTAATTGTTCAAGCTTTTTGGCCAAAATATTTATATACCATCTAGTAACTACCAGGTAACCCAATGTAGCTAGTTTTTGAAAAAAATAATATCCTTAATTGGATTTAAAATATTAATATCTAATTTTCTGTCAATGTTCTATAACATTCTTCTTATGGAACGCCATTCGTCGTTATAACCGACATTTAACATACATACGTATTGACAGACTACTGGACCCCCCAAAAAATAAAGGAAAACTATTATAATTCTAAAATATATGCAGACCCGGGGATTTATTTAAGCACGCGCGGACACGGTTTTTTCCCGTGAACAAAATATTTAAGTATATGAAAATATAATATACAGTTTAAAATTAGCTCGAACAGTCGAAAACTTATCATGCGCCGATTGTAATTTGTATGTATTACCCATAGACCTTATACTTAGTATAATGCCTATGGTATTACCACACTATAAATACCTGTATTAAATGAAAATCAATAATTCTCGGAACAGTCGAAACATTCTTATCGCGTGAAATTGACGACGCACACTTAAATTATTACTAGGTACGTTTAGTAGGTATTGATTTATTTGAATTTTTGTTTCGTAAAAATAGGTTTGGCTGTTCAGTAAACGACAGTCATTAATACACAGCTATTGTTATTTCTAATCAAATCAAAACTTAAATTAGGTATGTGTAAGTTTTTACAGAGTAAAATAGATATTTTATTATTGATATGTAAAACAATTATTTTTTATTATTATGAATTTTGATATACAAAATACCGGTTATCAAAAATAAAATGTTTTAATCACAACTGAAGGCGTTCACTAATAATTAGATATTTACAGATTATCATAAAAAATTCAGCGTTCCAATTTTTGATTAAAACATGCGATTCGTATTTTACTAGGCAGTGGCGGACTGGAAGTACTTCGGCCCAGCCGGAGAAGATTATAGCGGTTCAAAAGAACGCTAAATATATTTGGCAATGCTGAGTAACATAACTTTTATTCTTAGAAATTCAAAATCTAACTTTGTCGATTTTCATTAAATTTTAATATTTAATTTAATTTATTATATTAAATATAAATATATCTTGGCTATCTTGAAAATTTAAAAACTTAATTGTCTAAAAAAAAGGTGGTACCTATAATTAAAAAACTTAATCTAAGTTACTAAAAACTTACCTAATTTTTGAAAAAAAAATCGAATCTTATGCCATTCAACCAGAATTTCCATACTTATTACTGTAAAAAAAAACCGCATTTAAATGTATTGATTTTCCAATAGATTCCATTTTCCTGTACAATAAATTAAGTATTTAAAAATTCAATAAAATTTGACGCCTCGTGCGGTCGCATAGCTCTCAGTTCCATAAATCCGCCACTGGTATACACTATACAGTATACTATAATGTATAATGTATATTATACACAAACTACATCAGTAACTATATATCATGTCGGAATTATTGGATCCCCCCCCCCCCCACAGAAAAAATTGAAAATACGCCACTGTACGTAATAGTAGGTAGACGTCCACCTACTATTATATATTAGTATAATTATATCGATTATTATAGATATATTTCGGTTTTAGAATACGTTAGGTCTCGGACAAATCGACATCGGTGATGTGAACTAAATCGACCGAGATGGATCGACTTGTTATATTTTTGAATTCGATTCATACTACTCTCTAAACTTTCCTCAAATCTCAGAAATTTTCATCAAAATCGTCGACTTGTTTTTGAGTCTATAAGCTACAAACATAAGGACATTTATTATACATTTAAAAAACAAATTATTATTTTATTTTATTTAAAAAAATATACCATACTAACACATGGTGGGTCGGATACTCGGATGGTCTATACCAGTGGTTTTCAACTTTTTTTAAACACGACACGCTGCGACCTTCACAATATTTCACGTCACATCTCTCAGACTCTCAACCATGAACGTTTTCTTTATTAAAGACTATTTTTTTAGGTCATTATTTAATTTTGTATACCGAATTAGATAAACAAAATTGTGCCTACTTTATTAATATTGTAAATATTATTAATATTGTAAATATTATAAATATTATAAAATATTGGTATAATTATTATAAAAAAAAATTACAAAATCTCACGGCACGCCTAGAGAATGTTTAAGGCTCACCTGTGTGTCATGACTCACGGCATATCGGTTGAAAACCACTGGTCTATTTTTTTGTAACCAGTGGCAGCCATACATATAAGCAAACAATTGTTCGACTTCTGTGAGCCAAAACGAAATTCATGCGTGCGTGCACCTATTGCAGTAAGCCATCCTATAGCAACCTATAGGGGTTTAAATAAGAACCTAAAATCATCCATTATAAGTCTCAATGAATCTTCTTTTGTCATTATTTAAATGGTAATAAAAACTTTTTCTATGCCTACATTTTCGATATTTCAAGTATAATATGTATTGTAACAATAGTTAAGACCAAATTGCGAACACCCAATTTTCCAAAAATAAAAATTGTAAAGCTAAACATTACATTCACTTGAATCTAAAACATTGCATCTATTATGCCTATGCATTTTCAAATAAATATAATCAAAACGGCCATCGGGCCATATACAAAGTACCTACATTTGGTTTTTGCTTGCTTTGTAAATATATAATAGGTACTGTTAATTGGAAGATAAGAAGCCGGTTCTACATTATTATATTATCAACAGTATATACTATATAATATATTATAGATATTAAATAGGTACCTATATATAATATACAATAAGCATTCTATGGGAGCAATGAACTGAATTTTGACCAAATGTCAAATGCGTCTGTTACGATACCTATGAACGATGAACAATGAATACCTATAACCTATATTGGACTATACTCATTTCCCACGTAGGTACTGTCTGTTTATAACATACAAATAATTATATCATCTCTAGAAAATTGTGAACGTTCACTTTGTACAGACACTACCTAGTAAACATTTTCATTTCAGAACACGGACACTTTGTACAATTATATACATGAAGTATATATCTAAATATAAATATATTGTGTATAATATTATGTTATGCTTAAAGTTTGATGAGATTTAAACAATATTTTATTTATTTTATATTAAGAAATTAATTAAAATTTCATAAATAGTACTTACCTATATAAACAAGCTAAAATAATCAAAGTTTTTTTAAATTTATAGGATAGGTAACAACTAAATATTTCTTGGTGCTATAATATGTGTATCAATTATAATTATATTACCAAATATTATATGCCAAAATGTATTTAAACTTCATACAATTTATCATTTTTAATATATCTAGGTAATATAAATATTGGTCATGCTCATGACTTTACACATGTTTAAATAAGGTATATAATGTATTTTAGTAAAAAGTATATTCGCGTTTTGAAGTGAACGTTTTTACTCCACCGTACAAAGTATCCACGTTTAATGTTCGGCCTTACAAATAGAACCCTATATAGACAACGCTATTATATAAAATATTGGTCTATAGCAGGGGTCGGCACCCTTTTTAACCATGCAGGCCATATTTTTTTTTCAAATTTTCATCAAGGACCGCGTTAATAAAAAATAATTGTACATATCATATAATACTAATAATTTTATTCCTATTATATTTAGTTATTTTATATGGAAATATAAGTATGAAAAAATTTAATTAAAATATATATATAAAATTTAGTTGCTAGTGTGATTTTTGAGGTTGAATTTTTCCCACTAGTTCATATTGGATGTTGATATTCTTAAAACTGCATCCACGTGTTCGTCGCTTAATCGTGAATAATATTTATTTTTTCAAAATTTAAGTATTGAAAATGTCTGCTCACAAATATAAGTGCTACCAAAAGCAGTAATCATTTTTTCAGCAAAACTTTTAAATTTTAATGCGTTTAAAATCTATTTTAGAAAGACTTGAATAACATATTATAAGTATTATATTTAATATATTAAGTACCTATTTGTCGTAATCGACGATATATACATTATATACGATTAGATTACGACCTAGATTACGTTCTCCCTCATACCTTATCTCACTCTAATAGTCATGATTCGATTTTATTTATTACAATTTAAGATATAAAATTAAAATTTTAAACACCATGAAATATATTTGAAGGGTCACAGAAAAAAGTTCCGAGGGCCGCTGCCATTTTAAGATTTGAAAATGTAACAAGTAAAAGATTGCTCATATGAATACCAATTTTTATATTTTCCAATGTGCCTTTGAAAGATCATATATTTTGCCTCCCCACCATCACATTACCGACCATTACTAAAAAAATAAAAACCTGCTACCTATACATATAGTAAATAAATGTACTTATAGATAGTATAATAAAGATACTTCATCGCTGCTTGGACAAAATATTGGTGTTGGGTGGAGATTTTTATGATTTTTATATAAAATATAATTTAATTACATATTTTAAAATGTTGACACCGGGGGAAAGTTCTTCCTATGCCTCCCGTTAAACATGCCTCTGGATATACATGTTGGTATATATTTATCAATGTCATCAATATTTAATGCGGTATTGCTGTCTTACCGTTATGGCGTAATAGGTATATGGTCAGGATTATGATGTTTAAATCGTTATTGACGTTATTATGGTGTACGTGTACTGGTATTACAGTATAGATACCGCAGGTATTCATTATTACAGTATTCCGATATGTATCTATTTTACGGTATTCCAGTTAGTACTTAGTATATAGACCTGCAAGGGCCGTACATTTTCGGTCCAGTCCGGTCCATCAATTTTATCCTCAAGTCTAGTCCAAAACATTTTGTGAAAAAAAAGTCAGGCCCAGCCCGGAAATAATGCTAAGCTCATAAAAAGCCCGGTCCAGTTCAACAATTATTTCCCCCCCCCCCCCCCCCCCCCTAAATAGATATCGGGTAATAGATTAGTGGAAAAGTCTTATAATTGAGATTTGAGGTGGAAACTAAAATATAAAATTTAATTTTCAAATTTTATAGAATTGTGGAATATTTGAAAAACTGGCACCGGGACCCTTAAACGCGGCTCGACCAGGTCCAAAACACTGAAAAAAAACCCAGGCCCGGGTAATGCCGCAGATAGCTAAATATTATTTTCGTAGTGTGTTGTTGTTTTATTTTGTATTGACATAATATTATTATGGTATATAAATAGCTTTATTTTACCCACTAATCAAGATAGGTAGGTATTGTTATATTCATTGTGATTGTATCTATTTGTACTAACGTCTGTTCTATCATTGGTATTTATTATTTTAAATTATAATTATTTATTGTCGAAGAAAAATCCTTTAAAAGCCCGGTCCAACCCTTTGTTTTATTATAAAGGCCCGGGGCCGGGCTTTTTGAGGATCGACTGGATCGAGTCGGACCGGTCCGGCCCTTGCAGCTCTTTAGTACCTAACCTACCTATGATAGAGATTACTACTCACTTTATATCACTTAATATTAAATTATTATTATTATTTTTTTTTTGTTGTCTTTATTTTATAAACCATATTGAAACTTTATAAAATGTTTACAGGATAATTAATTCTATTGGTAAAAAAAAAAATGGCTGTAGAAGTACTTATAAGAAAGGATATTGTACAATACTAGAAGTGGAAAAGACAAAAAGTGGTAAACTTAAAATATTTAATGGTGAACTCGGTAATGGCAATGCAGGATGTTCAATACTAGGAGTGGAAAAGACAATAAGTGGTAAGCTCAAATATCTAGTTCAATGGAAATTCAAGAACATGCCAGAACAAAACTACTTAATTGATTCATACATTATAAGTAAAGTATATCCTGATAAGGTCATAGAGTTCTATGAGAAAATAACTACATGGAATTAATAAAATCGACGAGATTTGGAACAGGACTAAATAATTATTTCTAAAATTGAATCATGTTTTATGATTTTTTATGAGTACCTATTTTACCAATTGACAACTTTATGTATTATTATTTTTAGTTTTGTATTCTTGTAAGATGTTATAAACATTTAAATTAAACTCAAGTTATGTATTCATTTTTTTAAAGTTTTTTTTTTGTTCAATTTGATTATTTAATATCGTAGATGTTTAAACATATTAGGTATTTTATATTTAATTTGTCAATGATCATTCATTTTTTCCCTTAGTCACTAAGTTGATGATAAATATATTGCAGTAAAAAGATAAATTCAGAATTAGCTCTGATTTAACAAAACTAGCTGTTCTATTATTATAGTAAATTTAAATGTGTATAATTTTTTCGTCTTAATAAAATTGACAACAACTATAGATGTGTTCAAATTACTACAAACGGCTGAACTTTGTTACTTTACCTGAAACCATTCTTTAACTTAAGTAGTACAAAATACCAGTAATACAAAGTGGAATTATACTATCATTGGATGGTTTCAATTTTTTTTTCTTTAAACCTTTGTCAAAATTATATTTTCATAAATTGTTTATAATAGTAAGTTAAGTGCTAATGTAAATTTGTTATGTTGTACATTTGTAAGATAGAGAAAGCATATGCGAGTGAAACATCCTCAAACACATTTTTTTTCATATTTGAAGTAGGTAAAAGTAGAGTTTTTCAGAACGAAGATGTTTAAAAAAATATGTAATTTATTGGTTTTCAATGTAGTTTAAAAATTAATTATAGTATAATGAAATAAATCAATTAACAAAAATAAATAAGTAAAGTCATTGCAAATATTACACTAAGACATATGACATAATTTTTTTTTTAATTTACTATTATAATACAAAATAAATAATTCTGTACAATTTATACACACAGATTAGTATCTAAATTCCCTATAAAAAAAACATGCTGTAGTTGTAACATTGTTTACAACTAATCAAGTAGGATCAATTCAGGTTTGGATTTTTTATTAACATTTTTTTCAGATTTTGTAATAGTCAAACTATTACTGAGGTGCTGAAACTGTTCAAAATTAAAATTTTGTGTAATTGTTGGGATGTTTTGAACATGACGTGATGCCAATGATGTTTCATTTGCCTTGCGGTTATCATTTGCGTTCACGACCGGCGTTATACTTAAACCTGGGCAAGAAGATAGCAACATGGCAGGACTCAACGAGACAGTAGCAGTTTTTTTAATTTCTGGACTTTTATTCTGGAGAATTGTAGATTTTAAACGGGCCTGTTCAGCAGCAGAATCTAGGTCTATGTATACCGATTTTGGATTACGTGAGTTTGGTGGCTTCATCATTATAGTCGGTTTTGACTTGTCTACAGTTAAAAGTGTCGTGGCCATTGCTTGTTTAACAGCTTTCTGTTTGACTGAAGACAAATTGTTGGGCTTTAGCTTTTGTGACTGGCCTATGTTATTAGGTAGTTTGTTGATTTCTACAATTGAATCCAAGTTGTGTGATGGTTTTAATTCATTATGTGCATTGTGTGGAATATTCAAGGATTTACATAGTTCCAAACGATTAGTTTTTGCTTTTTTTGTGGGTTTATTGTTGGATAACTTAGAGTTTTGCACAATTTTTGATTCAATACTGACTTTAATACTAGAACTTTTTTTTTGTTTACCATTTGGCAGTCGATGGACATCTGATTTGTCAGTTTTGGAAATGGTAGAACGTTTTGATTCCGTTTTTGGCTTATTACTGGTTTTTTTTAGTTTCTGTTTCGTTGCTTGCAACTTTTGTTGCAATGTGTAGTTATAACTTGTCTCTTGTGTCATTGGGAACAATGGGGATTGTGTATAGGGAGCAAACATAGACATAATTTGATTGGATAACTGTGTATTCATTGGTAGTGGATGTGAGACTTGTGGGGAATAAAGCCGTTTTTGATTTTCAAGTGACATCTGAGTTGACAAAGCTTGCGACGAATTCAATATACTTGTAGATTTAGAATTGGCAATTGGCGATGTAAGATCCTAAAAAAAAACATTCAGTTATTAAAAACATTTTAAAAATAGATAAACAAAAACCAATTTAAGATAATTTAGATAATTGCTAAAAATGCAACCCTAATATAAGTTACTTATATTAAAAAGGTCATCCGTGATGATTTTTCTGGGCTTAAGTGAAGTTATTAAAATTATAGGTAATTGATAATAGTGATCTGAGAATAGATTTTCAACCATTTCAGTTATTAAGAAAGCTGTGTAATGTGTATTAACATAACTGTCATTAAAACAAAATAAACCAAACACTAATAATATATTATACTTTGTATACAGTATAATTCTTGACTGGGAAACCCGGTAATTTTTTATTTGATTTATCAAAACAATGAATAGGGAAAACATTAATTTATTTTTATGTAAGTACTAGCTGCTGCTGGTGTACTTTGGTGTAAGTGAACCTTCTTTTGTCAAGAGTACCCTTGGTTGGGAATATACCTAATTGAGAGTTGATAAAGGTAAAGGGGAGCCTTTAAATAGGGATTTCCCAGTTCACCTCTTTTTATTTAAATTCATGTTTAACACGTTCACTGCGGATAACGCCAAATTACGTCATTTTACATAGTTTGCATATGCTAATTGGCGTCATGTACCTTACTAT
The DNA here is from genome assembly GCF_019925205.1 of Metopolophium dirhodum. Taxonomy (NCBI): domain Eukaryota; kingdom Metazoa; phylum Arthropoda; class Insecta; order Hemiptera; family Aphididae; genus Metopolophium; species Metopolophium dirhodum. The sequence continues at coordinate 54,641,354 of NC_083560.1, read as the reverse complement.
TTAATGGACTATAATTTGGTCAGCGTTACAATTTAACTATTTGTTTTTTGTCAGCGTCTTCTATAGCCATTGTTTCATAATAAAGTGTAAACCGTATACTGATATTTTAATTTTTCAATTTTTAGGAAATTTTTTTTTAAAACCAATTTTTTTTGTTTCTTGACAAGTATATACAAATATGATCTGCAGTGAACGTGTTAAACATATCTATAGCTGTAATTACAATTAATAAATTAATTTTTTTAATTACGCTTTATGCAATGGTTGAATGATTTAAATTAAAAATAAACAAAATATATATTAATAATTTAGCTGGTGCAAATGTGTAATTGATTAAGTCACCATAACTAGTTTGCAATAAGTAGAAATAGTATAGATGCATTTTTAACAAAATACTGAGTTATAATTTAAAAAAAATGAAAAGATACACAATCTTTTTAATATGTGTGGCCCAGATGATAATTTAAAAAAAATAATTAACTACTTTTCAACTGAATTGAGTTAATATTTTTCTCCATATTAACATTAATTATTTAAAGTAAAATATATTGTTTTTAACTATTAGCTTAGCATTATTAACAATAAATTAACTTAACTAACTCAAGTTTATTATTTTTATTAATTTGTGATACTATATAATCATGGTACGATAAGTTCATAAACTATGATTGTATTATTGTTTATTATTTTATTATATTGTTATATTACTATGCTATGAAGTTGTTGGCAAATTAGGATTTTTTTTAGTACAATTAAGTTGTTTTTTGTTGGTAAACTGGGCATATACTCTACAAATATCTTGCATTAAAACTAGTGATGGGAATAATTGAATCATTTGATTATTTCAAACATCGATTCAATTCGATTATTCTAAAATCATTCGATTAATCAAAACCATTCGAATCAACTTGATTTTTTAAAAACCATTTGATTAATCATAATCACAATCATTCAAATGATAAAATAATCGAATGAACATAAATATATTATTAAAAAATGATCTCTATTCTCTATTAGGTATTTAATATTTATAGGTAGATAGTAGATACTACATAGTACATAGTATCTTAAACTTTTAAAATTCAATACTTTATTGATTATTCATTAATATAGATTAACAATAGAATATAAATTACTAATAAGTAAAAACTAATTATTTACATCAATATTATATAAGCGTTATAATCGGTTCTAGGAATGTAAATTGTAAATGTTAATAATAATTCATTTGAATGAAATTGTTAGGTTATTAGTTTATTACTCATTTGATTATTCAATTTTTTTTCGACTACTAATCATTTGATTATTCGATTATTTTTTTTTTCGATTACTAATCGTTCGATTATTCCCATTACTAATTAAAACCAATTGTGTACAATTCATGTATATTAATATAGTTATATAGTTATATTTAATTTTATTGTATACAGTTAGAGATATAACATTTATTATATACAGTTTCAATTAAAAATTAAAAATTATTAACATTTGCTTTCGGTTTATTCAATTGTTTCTGGATTTTTATTTATATACTTACATTTTCATTAATTGCAATATTGCTTTTGTACTCAATTTCTTTTTCCTTTGTTTGAAGCTTTTGACAATACTTTATTATGATATCATTAGATACATCGTCCTATAATATTAAGACAAAAAACATTAATTTTAACTAATATAAATCAATTCTTATTATTAGTAAAGAATACTTTATTCTAAAATTCCTACTAGGGTACAGTTTTAAGAACATCTTCTTAGCTCGGTGTACTGCCAATTACTTTCAGCACACGTTAATTGAGAGTGGTAATTATAGCGGACAACAATTCAGCGCATACAGCATCTTGGTGCGCGTAAAATTAGCGCAACAAATATTAGATTAAAAAATATATTTCTATCTAATCAAAAGAATTTCCATGTTATCGGTACAGCAGTAGTTATTACCTATTAGTACCTAAATAATCAAGATAATCTTATATAGGTAACTAGTATAAAACAATTTAATGCAATATCAATTGTGGTTGGTATACAAAGTCTTTCAACATAATTCTGTAGAACTATATTATAGTATATAAATCATATTTTTTTAAACAAGTGATTATTTTTACAATATATAATAAGTCAATGAGAAAAACAATTATTAGTATACAAAAATTATAGTCATAGCACAGAATATAATAGACAGGACAGATAAAATAAAAATAAAATAATTTGGAGGTGCAATGAAAATCAAAATTGATCAGATAGTAAGTTCTTACCAGTTTTGACATTTAAATAAGAGTTGAACCTAACCAGACTTGTTAATAATACTTGTAATAGTGTCATAAATACAAATAAATGTCTCATCACAAAATTATTTAAAGCAATCAAGAAAACATTATGTGGAGGACAGTTTCTTTTTTTCCATATGGAAAAATTTAGATCTTTTAGCATATTCAAAACACTAGTTTGCTGACGGTACACTTTTATCATATCCCAATTTAATTTACCAATTATATATAAATACATACAATTACATACAATTCAGTTTTCTAGTGTCATACCGTTGGCATATATTTTGTAACCGGACAAAAAAGAAAGAACTTCTACTACAATGTTCCATAATTTGAAATTAATAAAACCAGATTTAAATCCAACTTTTGATTGGCTTAAAAAAAGCAGCAATGAATTCTATTAAAACTTAATTTCTACAAACAAAAATTTAAAGCAGTTTTTTCCACTTGGGTCAAGCCATATGGAGGCATATTCAAGAATATGGTTTATGAACTCAATATTGTAATGATCCTGTATTTGTTCTGGAGTTGAAAAAATTTGCTGCTCTTGCCTTCGTTCCAATAGAAAAGGTGACAGAATACTTTAAAGGTATTTTAGAAAATTAATTTTATATAAAAAATGAAGAACTGTCATCACAAATTTCATACTTCAAATTTACTTGGATTGGAAGTTTAGACAGAAGAGGAAAACAAAGATCTTCCTTATTTGCAATTAATATTTGGAATTGTTTCAATCGTTTGAAATATGATCTTCCAAAAACCAATAACAATATTGAAGCTTGGCATTATGGGTTTTTTGCTATTTGGCTATCGAACAGCTTATTGCTGGAGATATACCACTAACTAGTGGCGCCAATCTATATTTCATATTATGGGGAAAAAATTCTGGTGTTAGACCCACCTACTTAAAAAAAAATGTTTAGTTACTCTCGAACCGTGCATTATAATCGCAATATACTGCCTGGTGACCTGCCTTACTCATACTATTATTGTCTATTCTCTACACTTACCATTATTGTTAAATTATGATGATATTTAAAAATTAAATACCTCTAATTACTGATCACTTATTATCACCCACCCACTCACCTGACCCAACCATAAATAGTTCTGGGAAATTTTCCCCAGTTGATACCCGTGTTCATTTTATTATATTTGTTATCTCTAACTAGTTTTGTATATTTTATTAAGCATGATGCGTTGACTTGTCTTGCTCGCTAATGTTGTATGCGCTAAAATGTTGCGGTTTCCTCTCTTCTAACATTATGAGGTTGGTCACCCTAAGACACCTTTACAGGGCTCTGTTAATCCATCTATCCTTTGCTCACATCAGCTAATTCCAAGTCATCCTCTATTCTATCAATCCACCCTTTCTTCAATCTTCTTCTCCTTCTCTTTCCATATACATATATTTCCATAACTCAACTGTCTTTAAGTCACCACTTTTCATTATGTTACCGTATCATCTAAACCTATTCTTTTCAACTTATTCCTCAATTTTTTTACAATTTATGCCACTCCTAGACTATCTTTAATGAATTAATTTCTTATTCTATCCTCCCTAGTCACTCCACAAATCCATTTTACCATTCTCATCTCCATAACGTTACATACGGCCAACCGATTTTTTTCTAGAAATGGTAACCTTTTAAATTATGTTCTGTATTTGAGTATCACAATTTAGTGTTTATTATTTGTGCCAGTAGTAGTGATAATTTGATTTTTAAGAATAATAACTATCTTACTTTTGTTCCAACAATGTTTTGATAGACATTCAATAATAGCATTGATAAAGTGTTATCTTTATGTTGCCAACACTTGAACACACGTTTATAACTTTTGTAAACTTGAATAAGAAGAAGTTCATTTTTGGAGCGGTTATTAGTTTTAGCATATTCTGATTTCATTCTCCTTAATATTTGAACACTAAGGAACAGTGCTTCTTTTGAAATACCTTCTCGTTCGTTATCACGTAAATATTTCCTAAAAACCATAATTCATTATTACTTGCAAATACTATAATTATTTAAAAATTAAAATTTTTACTAGGAAATATGCTAAACAAAAATGTCTGTATTAATATTTATACTTCATCACATACTTATCAAGATCAGGTATGTATTTCAACTGTATAGCCAAATCAAGTAGCATTTTGTGGTCACCAGTTTCTTTTAGAAAATCTAACAATAGATGTATACAGCGACTCATGTGGTACGCAAATGAACCAGGGCGGTCTATTTCACTAACTGGTATCCTCCAAACACCCTAAATTAGAACCACATAAGTAAAATTGTCTAGAAAATATATATAAAAATCATTAAATTACGTGAAAAAAGTTATTAGGCCTTTGCCCAACAAATAAACCTCGTTCACCAAAAATTAAATCTTTGAATTTATTAAAATCTTTATGAGATGGCGAACGGAAATAGAAATGGGCCAACCGATAATATGATTTGTAATGTTGAGGAAATCTTTTGATGCAATCTTCTAAAGCTTCTAGGCACCTTTGAATTAATGTCCATCGAACTATGAAAATACAATTACAAGGCTATCATTTTTGCGAAATTAATAAATATATATTTGTGTAAAACTTACAATCACTTGTGTCTTGAATAGCTGAAACTAACTTCATCTTTTTGACCGGCATGTTTGAATTGTCCTTGAGCATACATTTTAAAATAAACATACAATTTAATATTTTATCAGCAATATACTTAATACTTACATTAGAATTTTTGGTAATAAATTCACGTTGATAACTAACTTTGGAATTATCAACATCTTTTTCAGATGTCATCACATGATTTATGATATTATTTAAAGTCTGTTTTACTGTCGAGTTTATATCCTAGAAAAGAAATACTTTAACATTTAAAACTTAAGCAATAAATCAAAATATTTGTGAATAAATGTATTATTAATTACTATATAATAAATTAGACTCAATTTAATTTTCTTGAAAAACCTTTATAAAGAACAAAAATACATAGTTGGACTAATTTATATATAACTTCTTTAAAATGGTGCATTGGTAACAAAAAAAAGATAATATAACCGAGTCTTGCTATTTATTTAAATTTTATAACATACCTTTTTTATTATATCCTTACAATTCACCACATCAAATGTGGACATGTTACTGGGTTTCCTACAAATATTAAACAGATAAATGTTGGTTAATATTAATAGTCTTGACTAATATTAGATTTTGAGCGGAGCAATGATGTAAATGTATTGATTTTACAATAATGTGTTTTTTATTTTTTTTTTTTTATTTGTGTCTGTTCTGTTTGGGACAGTAAAAATGCTTCAATTTTCAGCATCTTTTCTGGTTGGAAACTGAATCTAGTTAAAACATTTTTCAATTCCCAAAAGTTTTCAAAAGTGTCAGGAAAAACAAATAAAAAATTAAGGAAAAATACGATTTTTACGCAGAATCTGTTTTTGAAAAAATTGATATTGTTTTTTAGTGTAACTATAAAAAAAATAGCCATAGATACATGAATTAAATGAAATTTTACTCAATATTTGTATAAGTAATTTCTATGAACCATAAACTGTTTGAAATATCGTGACTCTTTTGTAAGCAACTTATCCTAAGACAATTTAGATTTTTATTAGTTTTTTTACAATTATTGACGATAAGAAATCGATAATAAATATAATTGAAAATCTAATACAACGTTCCTCATTAGTTGATGTTAGTGGAAATAAAAAAAAAAGTTAAACCACAATAACTTTTTATGAGCTTCTGAAGTTAAAATGTTGACAAAATACATCAAAATCACGAAAATAGGCAAATTATTTCTTGATAGAAATTCATAAACATTTATCTATTTATATCTAGGATTTGAAAATTTAATACAAGATTCCTTTAAAGTTTTCCTATATTTAACAAAAATAACTGTGTGTGTAACGAGTACGCGCGTATGAAGTGACACTTCTTTCAATCATTCAACTGATAGAATATTAGGGTTATATTGGAATAAAATAAAATAAATACAAAAATCCATTAAATTATTAAAAATATTAATTATTATTAAATTTATTAACCTAGCTAAATTAAACGAAACATATCAAACCATCTTTTTTGTTGTTTGATTCAACTAAGTTAATAAATATAATAAGAATTAATATTTTTAATAATATAATAGATTATTGGGCGTCACGGTTGTCGGCAAATACACAAAAACGAAAAAAAGCAAAAAAATTGTTCATAGACCGGAATTGAACCCGCTCTATACCGTGGTTAGTAGCTTCATGAACTGACCACTACGTTTTCTCAATGTGACAGCCGACAGTGGATGCGCAATGATAATTTTTTTTTGTACCGTCTGTAAAGAAGTTTCACTTCAAAAAAGTTTACTAGAAAGTCAAATTACTTTTTTGCGGGCGTTTGAAGTTATATATAGGGATAGGATATTCACCCGTAAATAATCATAAAACAATTTTCTTATTTTCTTATTTAAGTATAAATGTCAATAACATTCTATAAAAAAGGTTTAAAATGTAATATAAGGTTCCTCTTAACTGATAAGTAGTTATAATAGCAGTTGATAAATATTAAAGATCCACGAGCTCGATTTTTTTTTATAAGTATTCAAAGTTTAGATTTTGACAAAATGTATCAATGTTTCGATTTCATATAATTTAAAACAATGATTCTCATAAATAGAGTCCATACTGTAACCAAACAATCTAAAAAAAAATGGGTAAGTGGATGTCGCTCTGCTGTACAGTAGGTTACAAGTGGGTCACTGTAATGGATGGTGTTAAATTCGAATTCAATGATATAATATCATTGTATTAGAAAAACGATTCTGAGCGAAAACATTCAGTCAGCCTATAGTGTTACAAATATATTTTATGATATTATTGTGAATAAAGTAATTTATATATAACCTATTTACGTGGAACCTTGTTTTAAATTTTCAATCCTTAGCTATAAAATTTGAACATTTTATAAATTTTTAACTACAAAATAATTAATAAATTTTAAATTTTGTCAAAATTTAAACTTTAAATCCTTATAAAAAAAAATTGTGCCTATGTATTTTTAATAATTTTCAACTGCTATTGTAAAAATATATCAGGAACCTGGCATTAAATTTTCACGCTTTTTTACCCAACAAATAAAATGTTATTAATATTTATAGGAAAAAAAAAAAAAAATTGAAAACTGACAATGTCCATAAGCAGCTCAAAAAAAGTCAAAATATTTTTAAAATGTTATGGTGTATACCAAATAAAAATATAAACATTCAGTAAAATTTTCATGTATCTACAGTTATTCGTTTTTGAATAACAATAAAATAACAAAACCGCTACATGAGAAATCGAGTGAATATCCAATATTGTGAGTGGGTGTATGAAACTTTTAGATTATATTATTATATTTATACATACAGACAAAATGACATTCACAAATGTTTTTTTTTTGGCAAAATAAAATGTAACCTATTGTAGAGTGTAGTACTAATAGTAAAATTAATTATTTTAATCACAATATCATCAAATATACTTGGTCATATTATCGGCTGATAGACTGTCTTCGCTCAGGATCGTTTTTTGTATACAATGATTTTATATCATGGATTCAAAATTTAACACATACATTATAGTATCTCTCACACTTAATGTACAGCACAGCGTTACCCACTAACCCGTTTTTATATTAATCTTACTTATTTTTATCAGCAATAGGGGACATATCAGATATTTCATCTAATGCTATTTTAATTTTACTATATAATTCTTCATTTAATGATTGGTTATCATGTTTTTCTAACAACTTTAACGCTCCAGCGTGGATTCTGTAATAAATCTGAAATCAAAATTAATTTGCTTATGTTATTAAAAATATTACAGATACATTAATGATCAGATGAAACATTTTATATTATTTAATATTTATTCAATTAATGTAGATAGCAGGGCCGTATTAAGGGACAATGTATGGAGTGCAGACATAAATATGACACTCCTAATTCAGTTACTCAGTTTTTTACGATTAAATAACCAAAAAAAAACTATTGTTACTTATACAAAAAACTATATGCTTACTCATCTGTCATCTAGTCTTGCTACTAGGGTTGACGGTTTTTTCGGTATACCAGTTTTTGTTCAAATACCGCTGCAACGGTATACTATAATACCGGTACATACCGTGATACCGTAATACCAGTACATATTGTAATAACGTTGGCGGCGGTTTTTTAGTACACCTACCGGTTTGTGCCGGTATTACGGTATACCATTTCATACCGGTACCGAATCTAATACCGCACTACCGGTTTCCGATTTTAATACCATCAACCCTATGCTACACATATTATCTTTACAGTACATATCTATATTCTATATACATTATATAAATACATGAACCGGATCACGGACTAAGATATACTGGACTGGTATCGATAAATCGATTACCTATCGGTGGCTCTCAAATGTTTCGTAAGCCGCAGTAAGTTACAAGTAGGGCCCAAAAGCGCCATCTTACATAGTTACATGTGCTATATAAAACACAATGATAATAATAATTGATCTATGTTAATTATACTATGAACTAAGATAGTAGAATAGTAGATAGTTAACTATCTTAGTTCATGATTATACCTATTAACAATATCAGTTGCGTTATCTGTTACTAGGAGCGCTTTTACCCCTACTTGAACCTAACGGTGGCCTATTAAGACGAATGAGTGGCGGTGTCGAAACATTTGAGCATCGTTCCTCAACTATCCCCCCCCCCCCCCCCCCCCAAGAACCCCCAACCCTGTCGATACCAGTCCAGTATATCTTAGTTCGTGACCAGATACAGTGTACAAGTTTACAATACTACTCATTGGTTGGATTGGTCACTACCCCACCAATATTATTATAACACGATAACAACAAAAATAAATGCTTAAGGCTGTTCAAAGCGGGTAGTGTTTTCGTGCATTTAGACCAATAAGCGGAAGACAAATATATATACTTCCAGAAGTCCAATTTTCATTTTGAAAAATATTTGAATTCCTTATTCTTTTTTCTAGGTTAGGTATGTTAGAAATGAATTATCGATTTTTTAATAACACTAACAAAAATGCGAATTTTGAAAAAAAAAAGAAGATCGAAATCCATTTCTTACATCACTTATAAAAGAGAATAAGGAATTCAAATATTTTCAAAATTAAAACCAGGTTTTTTTGGTACAGGTTGAATTTTTTCTTCTGCTTTTTGAGACTTATATGTTAAAACTGTTTTGATCGCAAAATGTGTGACGTGTGACTGCGCGTATGTACGTTACAGTTGTTACAGATTTCCATGAATCTTAGATGTAGTTTATCTTTAATTACATAAAGCGTTTGGGGTACTCCCGCTAAGACTCAGCTAATCACAGCGCTAAATTTTTTTTCGGATTTCACGGTTCAAGCTGGATTTATTTTGAAACCAATAAGGTTACCAGTTGTAACCATAGCCTTGCTACCACACCTTCACACGACACGACCACCAATTAAGACATTATACAGTATACGAAACGATGTGCCTTCTCAGCACGGATTAAGATAGAATCATAGACCTTATACTAATACTTAACATTATAGACAAGAAGTGATTGCACACCAAGTGTGGAAATATAGAGGGAACTTTTCGGTGACTGAGTGACTTATATGAAGCCATGTAGGTAGTACGGGGTAAGATGTACGGTAAGTTATATATATAAATATTATTGTATTTTGTAGTCATGTAGGCCTACTTTGATATGTTTACACGCCGATCGTAATGCTGTTGTTATACACAGTTCTTGTTTATTAGTGTAAGGTCTATGGATTGAATAAACTGGAAACCATGAACTAAGAATACTCTATCTTCTTAGTTCATGCTGGAAACGAAAGTGTAATCAGTGACCGCTTAAGGTTATGAGTAGGCTTGTACGGGAGGAAATCAAAGTCATGGAGGAAATGTGCCAAGTGCGAATCTAGCGCTACCTATATTCGTCATCTAGTTTCTACACTGAACTCTATACATGGAAGGCGCATTATACATAGGAGGTACTTCCAAAATTCAACAATGATGGAAACGCTGTTTGGTGGTTGTTGGATACCGAAATATCTAGATTGCATTGAATTACGGAACATAATAGTGTGATTGCAACATTGTTGCCATGTTATCATTTTTTCAATATTGATAATATGGATAGTATATTTTAATACATTTCGGCCAGAAATTTCGCTTTATAAAAAAAGTGTCTGTTTATTTGAAAAGTGTCCCTATATCGAGGGCCGGCATTTCGATTCCGTTAGTGTTTCTATCAATAATTTTTCATGGTGGAATTATTTCATTAGCTTATCTTCTACCAAATATCAGTGATATACCAGTGCTATCCCATACATAATAAAGATTTTTATTTACCAACGTAAAACAACAAATTTTAAGTTCTCTCTCAATTTTGTATTTTTTTTTTTTAAATTGGTGTGAATTGACCCTGTAAAATTCAAAGACAAGATAATTTAGGGCATTTTACAGGTTTTTATTAATAGTTTATATTATTATTAAAATAACCCTATTTTTGTCTCATTCTTAAATTTAAATTTCCATATTTTAGTTATATAAATTATGATCATTACTTTTTCAAAAATCCATTAATTGTTTTAAGTGTGTTACCATTTTTATGGATCTAAATTAGGCTAAAAAAGTTGAAAAGCACGGCTCTAGGTAATAATCTTATCCTTAAATTTTATAATAAGTCAATTCACTTTAATTTTAAAAATAACAGGATAATTTATTACTGTGAAAGTACAATTTGGTATGTTGTATACAGTATAGGTTTGTAGGCCGGAGACAATATATCGCTAGGATATATATAAATCGCGGGTATGGTGTTCTCTTAAGAAATATATATAAATAATATAAGTGTCATCTGATACTTGTATGATAAAAACATAATTCTTTACCTCGAGCACTTCAATTGAATAATACTGAGGAGCAGTGTATATAATATGCTCTGGAAACTTAGCTCCATAGGAATTTAAATACTGAGCCGCTTTTAAATAATGATCCATAAATACTGTTGAGTTATCATCATTTTTCTCAGTTATTTTCCCGAGCACATAATGATGCATCCAGCGTTCATCCTGGGAATCACAATCAGTGTATTCCCAAACCTAATGATATATAATAACATAATTTAAATTAAAAAATAATAAATAAATATATCTAAGTTAAGATTAGTAAAAGTTACATTGTTGGCAGTTTCAAAACATTTTCTAGCGATTTTGATCATTTTTTCTTTTTCTTCTTCAAGCTCTCCAAACATTTGTAAGCTCATATTAGAGGTTTCCTATATAGATATGCAAATAAAGTAATAATAATAAACTTATTTGTTATACTTAAAATTCCAATTTACTTTTGTTTATCAAAAACTTAACCTATATATTATTTTACACAAAATAAAATAAAATGTAATACAAACTTTTGATTTATAAATAACTACTTATTTAAATAAACTTGACTTAATATTTAAATTTATTTACTGCATGTAGGTATATTGATTGGTTACAAAAAATAAACTATTATTATTATTATTATTATTATTACTGTAATGTTTTAAAAGTTCAACAGAATGAAATAAGAATATAAACGTGGAAAAATAATAATAATACATTTATATTTACTATTCATACTACTTCTTTTTAATATTTATTACTTCTAAGAAAAAATTTTATACAACAATAATTATTATATTAAAAGGGGGCTACACTTGCATGCGTTCTCTCTGTTACACGAACGCATAACACAGCAAATTGTACAATCAGCAGATCACATTCAGGTCTGTTAGTTTAAAAATTAGAGTGAATAGACTTTTTATAAAATTTAAAGATAATATTCTTACTTCTAAATTTTATAAGAAGTTAATTCACTCTAGTTTTTAAACTAACAGAGCTAAACGTGATTTGCTGAGCGTACAATTTGCCATGCGTTTGTAAGACAGTGAGAATGCATGTGGATGTATGGCCATCTTAATTATTTACTATTCATACATGACTCGGCATGTACAATAATATAGAGTAATCTGGTTGGAGTACGGTGAGTTATTACCTATCACAGTTGCAGTGGGGATTGACGTGGACTCAAGTACCAAGTCACCAACTCAACATTAAATTATAGGGAACATTTTAGTTTACAATTTATTACACTAAATTTAATTTAATTTAAAATTAAAATTCTTGGAGCTGTTTTTTTTATTAAGATGAGTGTTATTTATAATAATATTTTAATAAAACGTCATAAATACTAATCTAATTACTAGAGCTCGGATGTTAATTATCAACAATTCATTAAAATATCAAAATATACAATTATATGCCTTAAAATATTTAAAATACCTTTCAATAAAAAGGGCTAATATTAATTTAAAAAAAATTATATACTCTTTTGAATGAGTATTTAAAATCAATTTACTACGAAATACACAGCTAAAATATGAACAATTTTTTTAATTAGTTGCCGATTTATTAAAGTTATATTTTCTACACAGTATAACAATTATTTTGCTGATATTTCAAAACTTGAAAAACCTTTGATGATATGACGGTATGTTTAAATGTTTTTATAAATATATTATAATCTTCAAATTTTCTATGGGTCTTACCCATAAACACAATTAATGATGATGATTTATAATGATAAGAACAATTTTTAATATTATATTTATAATTAATAAAATATATGCTACTTAGTCTAGAAATAATCAACATAATAAATACACTTATATGCTCAAAAATATCAATGTGTAAAAATATGAGAAATAAGTTTGTATATTTGTAATCTTTATTTTATAAATTGTAGAATTCTGGTTGCACAAAAAAAATATCCAGTTATAAGCATCTGAACTCTACTAATTATGTATGATGAATCTGTGGTTTAAAACAAACAATATCATATTTTGATACAACATTTTTGTTTTGGTTTTTTGACAAGTAAATATTTAATTCAATTGTATTTATTTTGAGAGTATTCGACATACATTTTTATTTTTTAGTCAATAATTAAAGCATTTTGCAACTTTTACATTATTGTAATTGTTCTAGTGTAAAAGTCAAAAAGCTGAGATTGTCTATATACTTCATGTGTTAAAGGTTGGTGACTAATAAAGTAATAAATAATAATGCTCTTAGTTCATTAAAGACACTACTTGAACAGTCAATGTTGAATAAATTGTAGAGTCGTACTCTAACTTGTATAGATAACCATAAAATAAAGTAATGCAATTTGATCACTTAAAAGTACTAAAAACTATAAATAATTTAAATACACACCTGTTTCAATAAACGTGAGCAAAAGGAATGAATACTATAGGTAAATGTTCCATATTCAATAAGAAGAGTTGTATTTTCAGGACTTATTTTAAGAGAGTGCTTATAGCATCGACCAGTCATATGAGCTCTTCTAATTATGTCAGCTTCATTTTTTATTGACTCACACTAAAAAAATATATTTTTATTACTATTTTTTTTAATTTGTTTACACAAATAATGAAAACGATTTTGTATGGACTCGAACATTTCTCATATCTTCTTCTATAGAATTCTATATGTAATCACTATTTTTACTAATTAATACATTATTTATATCAATATAGATCAAGTGATTATTAAACAAATTCAAAAATATTTTCATCTTAAAACAAATATCAGTAAATGTTGACTTACTGAATTTAATTTTGTTTCTATTTGACTCCCCCTAGCTAAAGCCATGGCAGCCCAAGAATCAAAACGGTCTAAGTTATTGCAAAGATCAAGTAAATAATATCGAATAGCTTTACTCTGAAATATAGTATTATATTAATAATAAATATATTACTAACAATAGTTTTATTTATATTTATAAATTCTAAGAATTCTTAAATAAAATCTTAAGAATTTACCCAAGTCTTGTTTTTAAAATTAAAATCAGCCATTAAATAAAAAATATCTTTTACATCGTTAGGTAAAGGATTATCATTTATAGGCAACTGGTCTGTTTCCCCTTTGATGTACATCATTAAATTATCCATCAATCGATCTGGAATATAAAAATAAATGAATAATGATTTATTTACAATAATGTATTATTTATACACATCTTAATTAACTTTACTTGGTTTTATTTCTTCAGGTATGAGAGCTATGATTTTTTTAAGCATAGCTTCTGTATCAGAATTTACAGTAAATGTTTTTGATATACCATCGTAACTAGGTAATTCTTGAGGTTGATAAAAATGCATCAATTGTCTAGCTCGTGGCCATGTAAGTGCTAATCCCATGGAATGATGATCCTAGATAAATAAAAATTATTATTATAAAAAAAATAATTTATTAACAAATATTGTTATTATTTTAATTTTTAATTACCTGTACATGGCGTGGTCTATTACGTTTGATTAAATGTGTATACAAACAATAAAATATTTGATCAACTTGATGCACTAATGATATGTTATACAAATCCGTATGAATAAAAGGTTCTATTTCTGATAATGTTAGGAATAGAAGAATACCATCTTCAAAACAACACCATGACCTCCTACACAAGTTTTAATAAATAATATGTAAATTAAAATAGAACTATATTAGGAAACACATTAATTAAATACTTACTTTCCTAAATATTCATGACCCAGGAAGAGTAATGATAAAGATTGTGGGATATTAGTAGTTTGAGAAGAAAAGGAATTATCAGTTTTAGATTCCTCACTGGAAATACAAAAGATAATCAAGACATTAGTCATTACAATAAATATTAGTAAAGTGTTATAAATACATGATAAACAGGTGCTAAAGTTAACTAAAGAAAATATTGTAATTTAAAATGTTAGCAATTTAATAAGAATAAATAAAATACTGGTCAATGAATTGTATTACAAATAATCGAACCGAACCAAATACCTAATAGTTTTTTTCGATAATCGAACCAGAGAAATAAAAATAAAAGTCAATTCCATAAGGTTTCTTTAGGTATCACTAATCTAAAATCTTTAGTCAATAATTCTGTGGTATGGTGACTAAATGATAAATAATTATTAAATATTAAATAAAATAATATCCAATTTTGACTATTTTAATGTTCGGTTTGAGTTCGATAAAATATTTGAAGAGTTCGGTTTGGTGGTTCGGGTTTGATTAAAAGTGTGTAAGTTCGGATCTGTTTGGGTTCGTTAAAAAAAAGTTTATCCACCCGAATAAAATCATAAAACATTGTCAGAATTAAAATCATCATAATAATTATAATAGAAATATAAAACAATATAAATAATGCTCACAATAGTTAAGCATGAAAAAACTTACTATTTTACCAAATTATAAATTAACAACCACGGAGATACAGCATCAATTTCTGGATTTCCATCAGGAGTTTCTATTAGATATGATAAAAGATTTATGACTGATTGTATAAGTTTTGATTTAGATCCTTGTGACACATTATCAACTAATAAAACATCAAGTTAATAATGGAATCTTTTACTGATTGCAATTTTGCTACTTACAAACATCTAAGCCCTCTATTTTAATTGATTCTAACATAGCGTAAAATATATTATTAATAAATTTGGCCTGATTAGTTTTTTGGTTTTGATCACAATCTTCTATAAGACTTTTACGATGTTGTAAAATAGCTTCATACAAGCACGGCTCACACCATTTAAACAATTCCTTAAAAAAAAAAAAAATTATAAAATAAAACATTAAAATTCAATTACATATCCTTACATAGTAGTTTTTTAACTCTAAAAATGAATTTAGCATAAATATGTATTGGTTCATTCGTGTCATAGTTTGATAACTTGGTATCTCCATGTAAGTAAATTGGGGTTTTAAAGTTTCTTTTAAAATATTCACAACACTTAGATATTCTTTTGACTCGTACAGACTTTTTACTGTGCTTAATAAATTATTCCTGGAAATAAATATGTTTTAAAAATACATATATGAATAAAAACACATTGATAACAAACCTTTTTAATGTGATTATAAGTTTCTCTGCTATCCTTGTATTTATTCGGTAAAAATATTCTAAATTAGGTAGGACAATTTCATAATCATCCAGACCGCAAATGAAATTCAATAACTAAAAACATTATGTTAATATGTTAATAGTTTGTACTAGAATCAATTCAATATTTTAATGTACATAATACATCAATTTATTTTATTAAATGTTTTTAAAATATTTTAGTTTTTAAAAATAAATTGTTATTTACGACAAGTTTTCTTCAAAACAATGTTAAGTATAAAATTATTTATAAGATTATGTGATTTATAATAATATTATAGATCAAGTGTAATAGAATAGCATACATAACTCATGATTATATTAAGTTTAAATAGAAAACATTAAACATATATGAACATTTCAATTATAATATGGAGCTTGGTTGGCAATTAATTGATAAAATAACATTATCAATGTTTATATTAGTTCTTCATTTATAGTGTTATTTTATTTTGGCATATTATGGCACTATGACCCAAAGGTTGCTCATAGCTTTTTTGACAAATTTTTTTTAAATATTTTAAGTATTGACAAAAAAATTAAGGCATTTAAATTCTAGATCCACTATTGGTTTTAGTTCAAAAATACACAACAAACAAAAATATTAAAAATTTAGAACATAAATATAATATTTTAAAATAGATAAATCATTATGATAACTGAGTAAATTGTATGCGTATTTCACACATGATTGTGTGGTGCCCGGCCTCATGACATTACATAGCTATTAAAAATGTTTAGTATGTCTTTCTGCAATAATATAACTTTAAATGAAAATTTGCAGAAAAAAATGTATTAGTGATCCATTGATTCATGTCAATATACTTCAACTCTATAAATTATAATATTAATTTTTGATAGGAGTTTACAATAAATAAAAACAATGTAGCTAAAAATAAATTAAATTAGGTAAAATAAAAACTTAGATTACCATATCAAGTACATCACATGTAAGCCTGGTTTCTTTATCTTGCAAGTTAAATAATGCTCTTAACCATAGAAATCGAACATTTATCACCATATGATTATCTTTCAAATCTAATATTGAGAGTGCATCATTTATACTACCGATCCACAGAGAACAAAAGTCTCCTCCAATAATACTATAAAATTAATTTACATAAGATTATTTAATAATAAATATCAATAAAAATAAAAATTAGTATTTTAATGCATTAATACCTTCCTTCTAATGGCTTATGGCTAATTTTTAATTGAAAATAAAGATCACATAATAGTTCTCCATAAGTAAGAATAGATAAAATTTCATCTTTCACTTGTTTAATTTGTTCATCGTTTAAGGAATCAAAATTTGAGTCAGAAATATAAGTAATATGTTGTTTTTCTGTATGAATCCTAATTAAACATCAAATGTAAGTATTGAAAAGTTATCAAATAGATTTAGATTACTTACCATACTCTTTTGAAAACATCTATATATACTTGAACCATGTTGGTAGGCCAAGTATTTGTCCATTTGTTTGCAATAATAATTAAATAAATTTCTAGTAAATCGGAAATTGACTTTTTGTTATTAAGTTCGATAAAATTATTCAAATCATTTGCTTCATGATCAGACCCAAAATAATTTTCATCATGTATTTGTCTAATAATAATACAAATATAAAATAATTTAAAATTGTAATAAATATATTTTTTATTATACATACTTAAGGCGTTCATCTTCAGAAATATTATTTTTCAGTAAATTTTCAATAAGACCATCACTCAATATATCTGAGAATTCAAATAACCTATACAAATCCATTGTATCCATAGAATCGTCCGACCATTTAATTGGATTACATTTATTATTGCCATCTTTGCTAAGCCTTAAACCAATACAATAATATAAACATAATCATACAATAATTAATAAGTAATAAGTTATTTAGTTTAGAAATAAACTATACAATAAATGTTGGGGCATAGTATTCCATATTGATTTGACCAGTGTTGACTCATTGACTTTTGAATTTGCTTTATTTCGAGCTGATCGCCGACTTAATTTTAGTTGATCTGCAAGTGATGGTGAACTTTTTCTTCGTTTTGTTGCAGGGACTATCATTATCAATAACAAAATAATAAAATAAAATTAATTAATTATTAAATATTAATAATAAAAATATATTTTTATAATATCTACCATCAACTTTAAATGAAAGCTTTTCAAAATCGTTTTCAATACATTTTTCATCTACCATAATTTGGCTTTCTGTTGTGTTTAGAGTTAAAGATTCATGATTGAATTGTATAGGTTCGTAAAGAAGCTGAAAAATTTGAAATAAATTTATATTAATATTTGATTACACAATTTATGTAACTCAGATTTATTGATAAACTAAACAAAAAAATAATTATTTTATATTTATAAAATTTTTATCTAGTATTATTTATTTATTTCTCGAAAAAAAGAATACTGGGCCCCACTGAGACACTTGTGTGGGCCCCTATAATTAACCCCTTTAATTTCTATTGTTATGTATCTTTGCCTTAAGATTACTATCTGGAGTTTGTATTGGGCTTATCCCGTTTCATAATATAAAAAATAAATATACATTTTTTAATTTCTATAAAAGCAATTTATGAGGAATTTTATTTTATATTATTGAGCTTTTTGAAGTAACAAATAATTTTTATCAACATTTATATAAAAAAAAAATTAAGATGGTCTTAACTCTTAGGTAACCAAGTTTATCAAATAGTTATATTAATAATATAATAAATTTAATATATGTTTATATTTTTTTTTGTTTTTCCTAATTATTTTAAAAACCAATAAGAACTTAAAACTTCATTATCTTCTATAGTACCAACTAGATCTGATTTGTTACCAGAAGCCTCTATCAAAGTTGATGACCAGATCATTTTTTTACTAGAAAAAGTATGGCACAAAAAATACACACACATCATTGTGAAATGGTTACATTCATCATATCGTTTAGAATCCAAAATCATTAAAAAATATTATTCTTATGTTCTATGTTCAAGATTTATGAAAAAATTCCATCAACTATTTTTAAAAATGAAATAAATTATATTAATTACAATATTATCTGGTTTCAAAAGAAAAATTATTTTTAAACAGTATATTTGTATATTTGATGTATTAGATAATAAATTAATAGTAATAATTTTATTTCTGTAACATATTTTTTTTATTTTAATAATGGTTAAAAATCAAAAAGTTTCCAAAATGACCTAAAAATTTAAAATATGTGAAGATCAAAATGAAAAAAAAACGTGTACACAACCATTAATTCTGGTAACATATTTTCTTCTTACAGAAATCATATTATAAAAGAAAAAAGATGAAAATGGACAGTCCTATAGTCATTTATCATTCACTTTTAACATTTATCAATAACTATCCCTACCCAGTACTAATAAAACTTTGTAAATTTTTTTTTAGAAATAATTTACTTAGTAACAAAATAGCAAAAAACATTTTTTAAATTAAATAAACTATAATTACCGAATGTTCATAACTTTCAAACATATGATCATAAATTGTTAATAACCATTTTCCAAGTTGATCCCAACTTTTAAACACTAAAGGCCTAGCAAACAATTTTGGATTGCATTCCATATTTTTGGATGATTTTCCTAAACATAAAGTAGGATCATTTTTCTTGATATCTTCAATTTCATCTAATATCTTTTGCTGTATATTGGTATCTATTATTTCAGCACACGCAACATCTAAACCACTATAAGTATATACAACATTTTTTTTTAAAATTATACATTGTTTTAAATTGAAATATTTTAACCTATATTTTACTTACCCGTCTGAGCAATAACTTTTAAAATAAGATATTAATGATGGAAATTTTTTGAATATAATTTCTTTGATAAAATGTCCTTTTAAATATCCAGAATCTAAATTAAGTGATATGCTTATATGATATAAACAACACACATATTCGTTGCTTGCATATAATAAAGTTATTAATTTATCCAAAGTAGGCCAATGATTAGGATTACATTTAATACCCTGAAAAATAATGTTTTATTATTTAATTGTTATTGTTGTAAGCAAGACCTACAGCAGTAAAATACGCTGTACTTAAATATAAATTATTCAAATTAACTTACTATACTATGATATAAAACAAATAGGTCACCACAAAAATTTTATTAAATATTAGTCTAATATACATAATACATATATAATTCTGCTGTGTGTCTTTTGTGATTTTGTAACTTCTGAATGACTTGAAAGATTGAGGTGAAAGTTAAATGAATAGATTCCTTGATACTCGGGGGGGTATAGCTTATTATAACTTTTTTTCAACCCTTACAGTGAGCTATAGGGTGACTCACATTTGAATTTCAATAATATATGATATTTTCCATAACTATATATATTTGATTTAGTTATAGTACATTATATATCTACGCAGTTAAATATCTTCAAGTTTACTAGACTTGTATGCTTTATTTGGCCAAAATATGTAACAACTAAACATATTAAAAATACTAAAATGCATTGAGTACTGTTATTGTCAGAATAATGAAAGTTGTTTTAAATTTGATCTATTGGTGAAATACCTTTAGCAAAAAGACAAAAATTAAAATTAAAATTAATAAAACAGAGTATTTAAGTATACAGTATATTATACCTCTATACTTATTACTTGGCACCCATCTTAGTATTTTACATGTGTATAGTAGGTTTATAGTTTTACTATAATAACAAATAAATGTGCAATGAAGTATTTTCAGTATCTATAATACCAGATATTGTTATATCGATACAAAGATTCTCGGTGTAAATTATAAATAAAGGAAAATGTAGTTATTAAATATTTAAAAAAAAAAAACAGGAAAATCGCACAGAAAATTAATTTTTTAAATCCATTGATTGTTAAAAAAACATGAAATTGTCTACCCGGAAAGGTAAATTATACTCAATTGTGCCTTATTACTTACATTTGGGATATACCTCGTACATGACCATATTGTTTAGATGATAATAATCAAGTGGTTTTGTTATTTATTAGTTACCTCTAAAAACGCTGATATTGCTTGATCAGTTTGATATAACTTGCTATGAGTAAGTCCTATTCGGTACCATAGATTCAAGTCAGTATTGTCCATTTTTAAAGCCTAAATAATAGATAATAAATTTATGTAATCAATATTATTACGTTTAAAATACATTATTCAATAAAATTCACCTCTTGATAGTGAATTAAGGCTTCATGGTAGTTGGATTTTTTTAACAAAATATTTCCTAAATTAGTAAGACAACAATATTTTAAATGAGCTAATAAAGATTGAGATTTATCTTTTTGGTTCAATGTAGTATTTAGCTAAAAAAAAAATATATACATATATAATTAATAAAAGTTAGAAATTATTTAAAACTTAAAGATAGACATTTTTTAAACATACAGATTTAATAATTTCTTTTTCCAATAAATTTGATAGTTGTTTCTCTGCTTCATCTAATTGATCTCTTGCTAAACACTGTAATGCTTGGCTATATTGTAGTTCTGCTTTCGTTTCCTGAAATAAAATATTTTATTAGTTGTAATGAAATGAAAAAATATTTTATACAATTAATTTAAACAATGCTTAAGTAAAAATAAATATTATAATTTAAGCTGATAATTAGTACTATAACTTTAAGGCAGTGGCACCAATCACTTAGCTTATTTATGACATATGAAGCATTTAGGCTCATATGTCATATTAGATACTTTAGATTAGGGCTCACCGTAAGGTACTGCATCCAGCATTGAAGTTAGCATAGCAAAAACAAATTAAATTGATTTGCATCTGATGATTACATTTAAAAAAATGGGAGAAGGGGGGTTGTGTATGATGTACGATGTCATTGTATATTTTAAGCAATTCAGTGCCACTGCTTTAATGTATAAGTATGATTGGAATATAAGTAATATGCATATCATTGAACCAAAACATTTTAGTTTTAGGTGATACTTAAAGTAAAATATGAGGATGACAAGATTTTACAAATATATTTTAGTTAATGATAAAGTAAAATAAAAAAGAAGAATCTGTAATTGGGAAGGTATAATATTATAGTAATTTAATTCTCGATTATATAAATAAAAGATTAACTATAAATAAAAAACCACTCTACAATAAAAATAAAAATATAATATTGTAATTTATTCTATAGTAAGGTAGTGTTAATAATGTCAATATCCAGTTAATTTTGATAAGAATAAATGCAATTTTTTTTGTTCAATACATATCATGTAGTAATAAGACAATCAATTGTTAGAACATTTGGTATTTTTTCTGAGCAAGTAATTGAAAAACACCTACCAACGCTTCTTTAGTAATTTTAACTGGCACATCATCGTTGTTGCTACTTTCATCAGTAGAACAATCATTTAACGCCCTGAGCTTCGTTGGTAACATAATATAGTCTAAAAGATAAAACCACCGAAGCACATCAACGTATTCGAGTAGACACGCTAATGCTCGTCACACGAAATCTGCAAACAATTGCCACCGGTTCGGGCTGAATGGCTGACCGTCGACAACGTCTCTGTGAGCCGATTTCGATCAGTCGAGGCAAGCAAGAGAGGAACTGTGTTTCGAACACATTTCATATAAATACGGAATTATAATTGAATTTAAGTATAAATATAAGAATATTGTGCGATGTGTATAATTACAAAAAATAAACCGAATGCTTGTGGACGCTGATAAAACAATAATAAGTAATAATGCTCTCAGGCTCAGTCAATAATTATTATCTGATAACAAACTATGTTAGACAACCAACCGTTTCCACGGTAAATCGGCTGCGTTCGTCAGTTATCTGAGTATTATTGTTCTATGGTCTGGGTGGGGTGAAAAAGTAAATATTATAATTAATGAACGCAGCTGCTGGTTTTGATAGGGTATTTAATTATGTAAGCACCAAACGTTATCAAAACGTTTCACAAGGACGTAATCAGTTGGAAAATGATATTGTGAAAAAAAAAATGTCGACGAAAATGCCCGTGTGTGGAAACATTTACCGGCATTTCTTAATTTTTATTTCGAGGTGTTAGTGCTATTCGATATAATATGCTAATGCGATGTTTGATCGGTTTTTCACACGAAGTAATCTTAATTGTTAGTGGTTTTTGGGTATAAATTGTTATCAGTGATTTTTTTGTTTTGTTTTTTCTTGTTCGTTTGGTCTTCAGTTTTAACACTTGTAATGGTTAAAGGATCTATGATTTATGAGTTTAAAGTGTGTAAGAAACTTCAAACTACTTAATTAATTTTTTTATTCGTTTAGTTTTCTTCAGTCACATGTATTATTGTTTATAATAAATGAACTGGCACGAGTCATACATACATTTTTCGTTTGACGCTATCCGGTGATATCAGTTTCAGTCTTCAGATAACCCGTACAACTGCAACTATAAAAATATGGCAATTCAAAGGAAATATCTTTTCAGCTACATTTCATTCATAAATTATGTACTGAAGTCGTGTTTTAATAGAACCAAATCTCTAGTCATAAGGTCGACAATGCTTCGTGATCTCAGAGTCAACATCCTTTTTGGATCTGAAATACAATTTAAATGTGTTCCTGACAATATATTGGAAAAGCTTGTAACACATTATTATGACAATATAACAATTCTAAAACACAATTTAGAAATTCACAATTGTATATTTGTCAGCCAAGAAACATTAAACAAATTAAAATTGAACAACATGCAATGGGTACTAGTCAACGTTAAAACTACGGGTTCCCACAGTTTACCTTTGTCACGCTACAACAGAATAATAGTGTTGAACTCTTATAAAGAATCTGAGTGCATTCTAACTTCGACAAATTTATTTAATCTAACTGATTGCAATCATACATGTGAAGTTTGTATGTTGAGAATTATCAAACCATTAAAAGACTTTGAGCCAAAAATAACACCAAAAGTATCAATATCTGTTATGAAACCTTTGATATTTAATGCAGAAACACAAAAACTACTGGACATAACACTTAACAATTATTTTTCTTTACCAAAATGTGTATCAGTAGGAGATATAATAAAATTGGATTTAAAAAAGTCTTACCCAGAAACAGAATATCTATTAGAACCTACTAGTATTTCAATTTATTACATTAAAATTGTTGAGGTGGAAGAAAGAAGTGTAAAAATAAATTTATACAACTGTAAAAATAAATTTTATATATCTAGTTTACATACTAAATTAAATGAAGTTCAATATTCAACCAACACATATTTACCTATGGAAAAAGAATTTGCTATAAATAATTTAAAAAATGTAAACATAATTAATTTCAATGATTTTATTTTGAACATATTTCCTGGTGGAATGAATGATGAAGGGGAATTAATTGTGTCAATGATCAAACCATTTATTCAACAAAGTCTTACAGGTGATAAATTCATGATTTTCTTATTATTCTTTACATCTAATTAAGTAGTTAAAATATTTAAAATAACATTAGCTTATTAACTTATAAAAATGAGAGTACAGTAGAACATCGATCATCTAAACTAAATGGTACCTAGTTCAGAAACGCGAAAGTTTAGATACTGCAAATTTTTTTATACTGTATAATATATACTACCTACTGTACTTGCAACATTCATAAGTATATTGATATTGATATATAATATATTAAATATGCTTATACATATCAGGAAAAAACACATTTCCAGATATATTTATACTTACCTACTCATTATTATTATAAATATATAATTATTAGGTGGATACCTATACACATTTATTATTAAATTAACATAGAATTATTATAATATATACTTAATTACAAGTATGAGCACTACAACCAACAAATATTGATGTTCGAATATGTTAATTTCCGGTCGGATAATCGAGGTTCTGGTGTATTTTAACCATTTTATTTTAATCATTTATTTATTTAGATTTTTTTTTTTTAGATTTTCAATCCTTAAAACCAATTTTTTTAGTTTATGGAGTTAATGGATGTGGCAAAGAATTATTAATTGAATCGGTGTCTAAATACCTTGGAATACAATACATATCTCAATGCTGTTTTAATTGGCCTACAAACAATATTGCCCAATTTAAAAAAAGAATAGAATACTTTTTTGATGATATTAGAAAAATGACACCATGTTTATTACACTTGGAAAATATTGAAGTGAATATAATTTATTTTTTAAATGAATTATTAAAGTACCTAATGAATTATCTCATCAATTTATAGGCTTTTTGTTTATCTTCTACAAAAGATTTAGAACAAGAAATTTTGGATATATTTATCAGACAAATAAATGTCAAAACCAATAATCCTATAATAATTATTGCTACTGCAAACTCCAGAGAAGAACTAAGTCCTGTTTTTTTAAGACTATTTTTGCAAAGTCAAGAAGTCGGAAATTTAAGTAAAATAAATCGAGAACAATTATTGAAATGGATTTTGAAAAGAGATTCTGTTGCATTAGACAACATAATGATTAAAACAATTGTAGACCATACTTCTGGTTTCAATTATACAAATTACATGACACTGCTGTTATTAGCTGTAAAGTAAATTTAGAAATGAAGCTGTTTATGTTTAAAATATAAATAGATATGCCTTTATTTATTTGTATATTTATATAAATATTTTTTTGTTAAGGAATCATATGTCTGTACATAATATTAAATCTACTGATGTCGTACTGGAAAAATCTGATATAATGGTTTCAATAGGTTTGTAAATTATAATTTAAAAGTTTATATACTATTGTATTATATTAAACTATGTTAATTAATTAGACTAAAATATAAAATCATTGTTTGATTCATTTTTATAGAAAAAATAAATTTGGTGTTCACAAAATCAATTGGGGCACCATCAGTACAAGTCGTAAAATGGGACGATGTTGGTGGCTTAATAAATGTGAAAGAAGAAATTATGTCTGCATTGAAACCATCAACATTTAATATGAGGAGATCAGGTAATACATTTTAATAATTATAGTTAGGTCTTGAAAACATTAGTTCTTTGCACTTCACTGTGTTCCATGATTAGTCTATTACATAGTGAACCATTAAATTAATAAATTTTTTATGCAACTCAATATAATGTATTTAAATTTATAGATAATAGTCTATAATCTATATAATATCTTAAACCATTTTTTAAAGATAATTTAATGGTTTTAATTTTTTACATAGGAATATTATTATATGGCCCACCTGGGACTGGAAAAACATTATTAGCAAAAGCTGTGGCAACTGAATGTAAATACAACTTTTTATCAATTAAAGGTCCTGAATTACTCAATATGTATATAGGACAAAGTGAAGCTAACGTAAGAGAAGGTAAATATTTAATTATGCACCATACACCATTCCACGAGAAAAAGGTACACGTTTTGCACAACCGCCTGACACCAATAATAGCACAGTGGTAAAAGAAAACGTGGATCTTCTCTCCTGGAACGGAGTATAATATAATGTCTTGTTTAAAGTTATGCTAGTAAAATATATCTAATATAAGAAGGTATATGAAAAATGTATAATAATAAGTTACATACTTATAATATGTAAAATTATGATGTCCTTAACTCCTTACTAATATTTAAAAATATGTTTTAGTGTTTAACAAGGCTCGTTCAGCTGTACCGTGTATTTTGTTTTTTGATGAACTTGATTCGTTAGCTCCAAAACGAGGTCAAAATGGAGATTCTGGAGGTGTTGGAGATAGGTATGAATTTTTTTTTATTCTTTAATTAAATTATATTTGCATACTTTATATATTTATAGAGTTGTATCACAATTGCTTACTGAAATGGATGGAATGACATCAGAAAATCAACAAATATTTGTATTGGGTGCTACAAATCGACCAGATCTCATAGATTCTGCACTTTTACGCCCAGGAAGGTATTTTATTAAAATATCATTAATTGTAATATGCTTTAATGAAAATAATTATTTATTTTAGACTTGATAAAAGTGTTTATGTTGGTGGTTGTAATGATAAAGAATCAAAACTGCATGTCTTAAGAGCATTAACTAAAAAGTATGTATAGTTTTATTCTAATATATTAAAGGATATTAATTTGTATCTTATATTTAAATCTATACATTGAATAGTGAACATTGGCATGTTTGGCGTATGTATTGTACAGTTAATAATTAACTTAATTTCAATATTTAAAATATAATTTGTACACAATATAATATTATATAATTTTTCAAATATTTTATAAATTTCATCAACTTGCATATTATGATGATATTTTTAAAAATATTCTAAAAACTTTTAATTTTTTAGATTTAACTTAAATTCAAATTTTCATCTAGAAGATTTAATAGACTACTTACCAGACCAAGTAACAGGGGCTGAATTGTATGGTATGTGTCATAATGCATGGCTGAACTGTGCTAGAAGAATCATCCAAAAACGACTAACACATATTAATGGTAAACCTTTTTTTATGTTTTAATATAAATGCATATATATTTTATAATTTTTTTAATATTTTAACTTATTTTAGACGAACAATGTGCATCTAATGAAAATTTATTGGTAACCAAAGAGGATTTTATGAAAGCAATGAGTGAAAGTTTTATTCTAAAATAACAGTTTTACATATCTAAAAATCAAAAAATAAAATAAAATAAAAAGACTGATTTTTTTTATGATTTATTATATTATTATTTATACATATAATTTTTTTAAACCTGAAGGCTTGTTTGTTATAACGATCAATGATCTTTAATGAAACATTTCAAAGGTGTATAAATATTAAATAAATAAATGTTTTGGGTTGATATAATCTACAAAATATGTTTAGGTTATCACTCCCAGTGGAGAGGCTCTGGGCTTAGTCTAATATTTTATACTAAACTCTGTCTAGCGAGAGAATGCGCCGATTCTGTGAATCCACCCGTGTCACCCTGCTATCAAAACTGGTTCTCCTATGGCAGAGTTTTGTTCAGAAAAACCAATTTTGGTCGGCCCACATCGCGTTCTCTTGCTGGACCCGACAGAGTATATGTCATAAACCTTGAGAGTTATCGGGTAGTTAGATTAGTGTGTTGATTCAGTCTTATCTCGTATTTGCGAGCAAATTTAGTAATCTCATCCTAGAAGGATGTAAAGAAGAAAAGGTGATAACACTCCGCGAAAAAAGTGGCACAATTTTTGACGGCAAAAATTTAGTTAACATGAATACCGCTAGGCACTGCTACATTACTCGAAGGCCGGTTATATTAATTATTTGCTATTATGGTGTATTAAATATAGACCAAACTAATGTATTGTATACATATATTCACGAATTCAATAAAATAAACATATAGAATTAGACTTCCAGTCATAACAAATAGTATTTAAAATATAAATCTCTTCCCAATATTGTTCAAAATTTATTAGAATTATTGTAAGAACTATGACTGTCCATTTAAATGTCTACTATTAAATGTTTAGTTACCGAACAATAAATATTATATTAAGTTTTAAAATATTAGTTTAAAAGTTTAATAGGTAAATTAAATAATTAAATGCTATATCCTATGTACCAGGCTGTAAGACAAGATACACTAGTGGAAGTGAAGGAAAAAATATTTCATTGCTTAGAGCTCCAAAGATACTGTGACTTTATTAAAGACAAAAAAATAATTACATGATTTTTTATAAACTTTAAGTAGATAATTACCAAATAGCATTACTCCACAATAATATAATGATTATATAGAGTATTATTATTATTTGGTACCTAATAATAATTTATACACTACATAAATTATTTGTACATAAAATCATATTAAATAATTTTCAAGATCCGGATACTCATACTTTAAATTTAAATATTATAATTTAATATGATAATTATTAGATAATAAACAATATTTTTATAACTTTTATCTTGATGTAAGATAAACTATAATTAATAAATAACTATTAGGTACATATTAAGTAAATCAAATTTTAACCTTTTGTAAAAATGTATTATATATTAATTTATCTTTATTACAATATTCCTATAGGCTATAACTGGAGCGCGGATTTCTATGCAATTGCATATTTTTTTCCTTTTAATATTTTTGGATTGTTGTCAGTTATCTCCACGAATCATCATAATTTGAAGCTAATGGAGAAATTTTTTTTTGCATATTTCTGCATATTTAAAGGTTATTGCATATTTTTGCATATTTTGGCAAAATTCAAAATTTATTGCATATTGAAGCGAAAATTTAAAAAAATGTATAAAATAATATTTTGTCAAGTAGAAAAATTAAAACTAAATTTCATAGTCACTAAATAATAATGTATATATATATTTATTTAAACCTTTATAAGATAAATAATCGATTACGACGTAAAATTAATCGCTCTTGCTGTGTCAGTCGGTTATCGACATACCGCGAAAACGTTCAGCTCGAAGATCTTTATGAAGACCCGACAATACTAAGTAGCTTCAAATATTCCCCAATAACTTCGGTTGACGTCGAACGTTCGTTCTCAGTTTTTAAAAATATGTTAACCAATAAACGATACAGCTTCACAGAAGAAAAACTTGAAATGCACATGATTATTAATTTTAATAATAAATACAATTTTAAAATAAATTAAGTTTTTCAGAAAATTCCCTAAATTTTTTTTTATGAAGTACCTATTTAAGTAATTAATTATTATAAGTTGTATTGTACATTTTAAATAAATAAAACATTTTTACATATTTTTATGATTTTGACTCCATATTTTTTACATATTTTCATGATTTTTACTGCATATTTTTTGTATATTTTCATGATTTTTACTGCATATTATATGGCATATTTCAATACTTTTAAGTGCATACAAATCCGCGCTCTAGCTATAACATATTTAATTTTAAGTTATTTGTTTTTATAATCTGATTGGGATATAATTATAATTTTAATTAAATAACACATTTGTTTATTTTAGTAAATCTAGATTACTATTTATATTAACATAATTTGTAAAATATACTACCCAAATCAGGATATTATCTATAAGTCACAACACAGAACATTCAGGGGTTAAAGTGGGGGGGGGGATGCAGGAGGAATCAGTCAACCCTACCTCTGATGATGGTTAAAATATGTCCCATTTAACAAATTAGGATTTTATACATTAGGCATTATACATAAAATTATAAATTGAACGCTTAAAAGTTAAAACTATATGGAGACATTAGTCCCCTCTGGAATTTTTCCCACTTTAAACCCTGAGAAAACGAAAAAATTTGTCAAAACAGTCCCAGTTGTAACTACATCTTTAATATTATGTGATAACTACTTACTTATATGTATACTATTTTATGTATTATACTTATACAATAGTGTTTTAGATATATTTAAATATTTTTAAGAGAAGGTACCAAATACCAATATTAGGTAAATATTGAATTAAAAGTAAATATAAAGAAGTAAGTATATATAAATAGATTTGAGTTACTTATAATATATAGAAATTATTAAATTTGTAATGGTCTGTATTCTGTTATCTGCAATTTTGCTATAATTTTCAATTGTAAACTTCTAGGCAGTTGAATAAAGTATATCATAAGGCAATAAATGATTTGCAATATGAATACCATACGTTTAAATTATCTTATTGAAATACCAATAAATAAATGCAGGTACACACAGGTATTCTCCATCATAAATACAATATTTTTGATTCATTGCAATAAAACACAATACACATGTGTCTAAAATATATTGTCAAAATATAGTGTTTAGCTCCCGGGTGGATATTATTTAAACTACAAATTTGCCGTCGAAAACAAAGCCACTTTTTTTCTCCTGGCCAAACCGAGTGTTACCGCCTTCTCTTCTCTACATCGTGGATGCAATCATCAAAATATCTCGGTGGATAATGTCATATCTGTCGTACCAACATGCTGCAACAATACTGGAGAGCAATATTGGCAGCATTGAATAGTCTCGATGTTGGACTTACTGGTACAACCCCATAGATATACTACAAGATATATCTTAATTCGTGCCCACGATTATATCTTAAATCGTGTTCGTGTCCCACAGTTGTATTCTATTGGTCTATATTGGTTTAATCGCCACAAACAATAGACTTGTGAGGCCAAATTTGGAGTGCCCTCCAACCAGCTAATAAAAATATTGATTTAAGTTGTATATTCTTGAATGGTTTAGAAACTAAATTATGACTGTCTTGTTGTTTGAATATAAATATTGTATTATATTATTTTCTATTTTAATTCTTAAATTCTTATCTGTACTGCTGTTATCTTTTTTGATTTATATACCCATACGATTATAATAATAACAACAATAATGGCTGTGGTAATATTTATTTTATTCATTTTAAAAAAGTACATTTTTTTATTTCTTTCAAGAACCACATAATTCATTAGATGAGTAGCCTTAGTAATTCATTGTACAAGACGTCATTATCTCTTAAAACCGGTACAAAAATATGCTAATACCATTTTTTTGAAATTATGCTTAGAATAAATGTATTTTTTTTTGTACCTGTATTCATATAACACTAGCTTGTTTTAAATTATAGTCAAGTTTACATGAGCAAGCCATTTCCTGCTATTCATCATTCACCAATAGCTGTAATTTATAAATTATAATTCAACAATGAAAAAATTACATGTATTAAATTGTTTATTCTAAGTTACATTTTAATGCGTGATGCATAACTTATAATAGAATAATAGTAATAATGTATTTAAAAATATTACAAAAAATCATTGAACTTCTTTATCATTTAAATCACTCCGTATTTTTTTGACAAAACTTAAATAGCATATTATTATAATTATAATTGTATTCATAGTAAATTAAACAATTATACACAAAATGTTATAAGAACTAATAAACAATAGTTAATACATTAAAGAAAAATAGTTGTATATAATAATAATCAAAAATTAAAATAAATATAGAGATCTTTAAATCAATGAACTAGTATAGTAACTATGTACAAATTTTATTTGTGGACCCGATGCCTGATTATTTATCATGTAAGAAAATATAAGCAATTGTACGTATTGCATGTTAATTTACATATTCCAATTGGGTATTCAAGCTATATGAGTGACAAGTATAGATGTTAGTATTTACTAGTTTTTTATAGGATGAAATTAGGTAACTCTCGTTAAACTTTCAAACAAACAAAAAACCATGAAACTAGTAGTTTTTGAAGACAAATTAGTGTGATCATTTTTTCAAATAACACTAAATTTCTCAACCCGAGTACAATGGAATGAATCAGGAAATTTATGACAATCCATAGGTTCCTAGATATATATACATTATAACTATTTTAAACGTTTTACTCTCCCAAAATAAGTATTTACAGTAAGACTTAAATTTTATAAGTTATATTAAATAATATAAATGTATATTTTTATTAATGTGGATATAACATCCTATTAAGTATTTAATGTAATTTGGCCTTGCATTGTAATATTAACTGAAAAAATAATTGCATGTTTGATGTAACTTACAGTTCTTAAGAATAGTTTAAATCCAAAAAAATATTTCATGGTTTGTTTTACAAATAATGGTCATATTATATTTAGCACGCAGAACTTTGAATGTAAATTGTACAAGCATTGGGTCTTGACAAAATATTTTTGGGGCTAAGTAAACCTCCAGATTTTGAAACTAGGTAAAATTTAAAATTTTTACTAATTTTACAGGGAAAATAAAACATATAATAACAATGTAGTACCTAGTATAAATTGAGACAATATAAAGGTATAACATTATGAAGGGAAAGAAATTAGAATACTGTAAGATAAAATTGATGCAATGATAAATTTATTAATAAAATTTGCCATCGTTAACATACAGTTCACTGAGTCATTTTTTTTTCAGGTGTCCATAATTTTATTAAGTCATTAGATCCTCCATAAACACAAAATCGTTTACTATCATAAGTAGCACAGTTCATCGGTAGAGGTATATCATTAGAAAAAGGTAAATGTTCACCACTTTCAATATCAAATATTCTCATTCCTCTTTTTGATGGCAAAAACACAATGTCTTCTTTCAAATTTTCAGTAACAGCAAATTGATAATCTTTAAAAATATGATTCTTGTTAAGGTCACACAATGCTACAGATTCATAGTGGTTAGGACGTAGATGACCTGTACTAACTTCCCTGCAATAAATAAATTACCATTAGCTGCTTCTAATTAACGTTTTTAAAAATATTTTAATACAGTATTTCCAAGAATTGAAAAGTTGCTATATTTTAGGTAGAGAAATGTATGTATTTTTTTGATTTTTATTTTCAACCTTATAACATAAATTTCATAAGAAAAATTAAATTAACTATCCAATATTTGAAGGTCAATATGACATCCAAATGTATTAATAAACTAAATAATAAATACTGGCACTAATTTTCCATTAATTAACAATTGAACAGTAATATAATATATATAAAAAATCCAAATACAATTTTAATAGTTAATAAATAATAATTATTACCAAGTTTTGATGCCTCCCTTGTTATCAACAGATATAACACTATTTCCGTCATTATAAAACCGTAACCCAATAACTGGATTAGTATGGCTTGTTGATACAGAGAAGGAATCTTCATTTTTGAATTTGAAAACAAAATCTCTTTGAAAACGAATATCCCACAGGTAAATATTTCCATTGTCATTGCCAGTAACATATTGTAATTCATTTGTTGGATGCCAATGGATAGCTCTTATAGGGTTTTTTTCAATATTTCTCATAGTCATTACAACAATACCATGCATCATATCAATCATGAATACGTGTCCTTCTATTCCTGTCACTAGAAATAAAATGTTTTTCTTATTTTTAAAGTTAATTAATCTCAAATTTAAATTATGTAGTACCTGCAACATATTTGTTAATACTATATTTTTTCGCAGCCATCACATGGTTCAAAACTTTTGTACGCATTTTCACAGTTTCAATTATCTTACAAGTAAATGAATCCCAAAAGTGTACAGAATCCATAGTGCAAACTGTAAATACTGTACCATCCCAAAGCCAATGTGCTGAATTTGGTGATCCATTATTATCAATAGGGTCATGTGGAATTGTCATTCGCTTTATTTGATCAAAAATTTGAACATTTTGTGAAACGTTGTAAATAGCTACACTGTTGTATCTGGATATGACTAGTAAACTAAAAAATAAAATATTATTTTAATTTATATATTTTAAATTTAAAATTATAATTTTCTAATATAAGTCCATTACTTTATATTAGTCAAGTAGATTATTAAGTTAACGAAAAAAAAAATTAAAATTAATACTTCAACATTTCAAACCTTATCTTTACTTTATTACAAAAGTACAAACCATTTGAAAGTAGCATAATATGGAATAATTACTTTTTAAATTATAACATAGATTTTTTTTTAGAATTAAAACATAAAATATTAATTACTATAATATTATCTGTAAAACTTTCTGAAGATCTTATAAAATTAAATTTTATAACACCTAACTTCACTTTAAAAGATATGCATCATATCTAACGACAATATACTCTTAATGCGTATTGATATGGAAGCAATAACAACTTTTAAAATTTCCTATTACAACCCAGAATATTAAATTTTACATTATAAAATAAACATACCATTTACTTTCTTTTGGATCAACTTCCATACCTAAAATATCATCTTGCACATAATTTGGAGCGCCTGTACTCATTGGATTAATGTAAATTGCTGGCAAAGATGTTTTATGAAGTGCATACGCGACATTATTAATCTCATTAATAATTATACGACGTTTATATTCCGTGATAGATATAGCTCCAATGGAGCGTTTTATTTCCAGATCAATAATACGATTTGGTTTTCTCCTCTGTTAAAAGTACCAAAAACAATTAAAATTATATTGTCCATAGCAATATTATATTAACAAATAATAATTAGGTAATTTCAATTATAAATTTAACAAAAACTAACAAATAAGCAGTCAAATAATATAAAATATCTGAAAAAAGTTTATTAAATTATAAACTTTGGGAAGTAGCATAGGTATCTAACAAGTGAAATAATTATAAAGAATAGTATAATATGAGGCTGTACCCTTTAATAATGGTTGTTATATATCAGTAAAGAAACATAATAATTCATGGTAAATAATCTAAATGAGCCATTTAAGGTATTGTATACAGTGCGTTTATTTTAGCCGTATCATATTGATATATTGGCTTGCCTTAGTTTTATGCTACTGCAAGTACAGCCAAAATTAAAGTATTTCATGTAATAAAATAAATATCAAACATTTTATTGGTAAAGTATTGAGCATTTGTAGGTTCTTTTAAAATTATATTTTTCTTTGTGGGCATTTTTGATACGAATACAAAAAACAAAATAGCGTGTCGACAACTGTCATAATTGAAAACTGGAAGAAGTGAAAGATTTAATTAAGGTAAACTTTTAGAAATGCTTATTTTGTATACCATAGATAAATCAGTATGATTACACCACTGAAATTGATCATGTTAGGTACTGTCATTTCTGTGGCCTGGTAGAAGAAAATATTAAACCCGTCTCAACATTTGGCAGTCCGTAACTAGATTACGGTACATCTGCGTTAATCGACAATCATTGTTTCGATGGCGATGTACATATTTTACAAAGTTGGTGACCAAGACACGTAATATTTACCTTGGGACCTTGTCCGCTGGACGGTGCTCGTTCCATGTCGACAGGATACGTTTGTACGTACAACAGAGCAGAACCCGAACGGAGCAGCAGTCTATGTGCACTTATGGGGGGCACTTGCAATAGTTGCAAAACACCGTCAGTGCGTCGATCGTCACTTCGTCAGCTAGTCGACACGAATCCAACGGAATGACTACGTAGTTAGGTGTATCAAAAGATCAGTAGACGATGTGCAGCTCGAGACGCGACAGCGCGGTGACGGCTGCTATGGATACCGCAGGGTGGGCCCGGCGGGATGAGGTGGTCGGGATTCCGGCGCACCGAGGGGACTCGGTCCAATCCACTCACGCCACCCGTTTCGAGTGAACGGCCGATCCGCCCGCCGACGAAGGCTGGCACAACGGGTAAGTCCGCCACTTGTAAATAATATTATTTGTGTGTCGTTTATAAGTCGAGACTGCGCGCCAATATGAGAGGCGAGAGCCCATTTAATTTTATGAGACGCTATCAAAAATGTTCTGATAATATTGCCCACGATCAACGACACAATAAAATATTATTTTAAATTGTGGCGGCAACGAAGTACCCACGCTTGATAATATGATTCAAGGCGGCAATATTATTTTGTTGCTTGTACCTACGAGCATAATAATATTGGAATATTAGAATAATCGAGTTACTATGCCTACGGGCTTACTCATTACGTTTTACGTGTCATCGTGTGTTCAAATTATTTGTTTTTTTTCACAGATAATGAGATAACCATTATAGATAATCAACAAACGTGTTATCTATGGTTTTCGCCAAGCGACCAAAAGTGGGAACGCGTAAAATGTCGTAACATTTTTTTGTCTCCGACATATTTTATTCAAAAAATGTTTTCATCAAAAATAATAAAACAAAAAATATTTCATAAAATTGTATTCTATCCGAAAAATATATTATAAACAGAAAATATAAAATTATAAGTGAAGACAACTATTAATTTATCCCAACAGTAATTTAGTCAAAAATATTTCATCCGAATATTTATGAGATAAATAAAAATACACCTGGATCCGAACGGTGTTTTATCCGAAAAATATTTTAGTCTAAAATATTTCATCAATCTAATATAAATATATAATATAGACACAAGTAGTCGAAACCGTAAAATGGCTCAACGGGTAAGGTGTTCCAATGATTGACTGGGAGCCTGTAAAATTTCGGAACGTATAAATACAAAACAAAAAAGTATAGTCCCGGACAGTAAAAATCTGGAATATAACATTCTTTAAACCAAATTATGATGGACCGTATAATCCCGAAATAAATATACGAACTGTATTTTCATGGACCATAAAAGATATTATTTTCGTTTTTAAAGAATTCGTTTTCCTAAAAAATAAAAATTACCGATGGGGGGGGGGAAATGCCCCAAACTTTAATTTCTATACAAAAACCAAGAATAAAAAACTATTGAAAAAATCTAATATGGTAATAAAAAAATCTGTATATAATATAAATGTAATAAAAAACTTTATTTAATAAAAAAAATTCTATCAAGATTTGTGTGATTTTTTTAATTTATCAAGTTTCTTCATTGTATTGTATAATCTATATTTATTAAAAAAATCTATATTCAATAAAAAAATACCTTGATTGAATAAAACAAATCTTAATAGAAAATAAAAAAATGTTGATAAAAAATATATATTTAATCAAAAAGTATATTCAACAGAAAAAAAGCAATCGTAATTTCACTTTATAAAAACGGAATTCAAAATTAAGTGAATAATTAGAGACCCATCTCTATGCTGTGCAATTTTTCGAAAACTCTAGAAAAAATTATAAAAACTCGACTAATAACATATTTAGAAACAAACTACTATCAAAAAATCAATTTGATTTTAGACCAACATTAAGTCCTAAAGATGCACTCTATAATGTAACAAAATATATAAGTAATGCTCTTGACAAAAAAAAAAAGCCTTAGCAATATTTTTAGACCTAACTAAAGCGTTTGACACAGTCAACCACGACAAACAATCTTACTCAGTTTTGGAATTAAATTTAACAGCCTGAAATGGATAATGAGTTATTTAAAGAACACAAATAGTAAATATAAATGGTACCCTAGGAGACAAAAAAAAAATGTATGTGGAGTAAGTACCCCAGGGCAGTGTTCTTGGACCAATTTTTTTTATTTTATATACCTATAAACAGTATTTGCAATATGACTATAGACGGGACAATTATAACATATGCAGATGATACATGTCTGCTATTTTCAGACTAATCGTGGGACTCTGTACTTTATAAAGCAATAATTGAAACAAAAAAAGTAGTTTGTTATCTAAATAAACGAAACTTTTCTCTTAAAACCAAAAAAACTTTTTTTATGACTTTTACCATAAACAACACACACATTTCAATTGATGATTTAACTTTCTGTAAAAACCAAAACGAATTAATTGTAAACAAATTTCCAGAGTACAAAGAATTCGTTATTTGGGTATAATATTTGACGAACACTGAAGATGGAACTTACATATAAGCAAAGCTGGGCAAGTTAGTAATTTTTTTTTAACTAGTTGAAGATATTAGATAAGTTACTTTAGTAAAAATTTAGTTAGTTAGAAGTTAGTTTGGTGAAAACAGTAACTTAAGTTAGAGTTAGTTTTTTTATAGATTAAAAACCTTTTTGTTGAAATGTAAATAATAGGTTATCTAACTTATATTATAGATTAAAACTAAAAATTGAATTAAGCCTCTCTAGTAATTTGATCAAAATGTTCTGATAAGGTAAATAATAATTTCAATTATTTGGAAATTAATTGCTATACCACTTATCAGTTATTAGAATATAAAGGGTGAAACAAAATAAAAAAAATACATAACAGTATGGCAACTTAAATATTAGTATTAAATAATAATACATAATATAATCTATATGATATTGTGATATTATAATATAGTTATTAAATCTTAAATATAGGTAATACTGTAATAGTTAAATAGTAATATAGATAAACGGGTAAACGTAAACCACCGATAACACTACCACGAAAATTCGGCATCGTGTCTACACTAATTGGTTAAGCCACCCATATGAATACTATTTATATCTAGTAGATATCAACATTCTATAGCCGTGGTTCCTATGCGTGCATTATTATAAATATTAATAATTAATAATATATAATATGAGCAAATATAATCTATAATATAGATTATAGGCATGTATAGTCTGTCATATATAGCCATAATGTCATGATTGAGGCACAGCTTTTGGAATTTTGGAATAAAATAAATAATAATAATAATAACTAGTTAGTTTTTTTCTAACGAGTTAGATTAGACTATTTTACACATTAAATTCAACTAGTTAAGTTACAAAGTTAATATGTATTAAAACTAACTAGTTAGTGCCCAGTTTTGCATATTAGTAATCTATAGTAATGCGATTACGCACAACAGTACATCATTTTCTTTCTCTAAAATCAATTTTACCAATGGTAATTATTAGAACTGTATATTTGTCTCTTTATCAAGCTGTATTCCAGTATGGTATTATAATATGAGGTGTCTTCACAGAAAATAATCAACAAAACAAAATAATAATAATTTGCCTATACAATCATAGTTTTGACGGTTCTACACAAAAAAATGTATGTAGAAGTCGGAGTTTTGCCAGTAAAACTAGTGCAAGCAAAATTCGCAATTTTATGGGTAAAAAAAAACATTATTAATACTTGGTTTTCTACAGACCAGATAGGAAATAAAAGAGAATGTAGAGCATACAATATGACTGTAAATTATGTAAATACAACTTTTGGTCAAAGATCCTTGGCTATCTTGTTCCGGTCTGTTTCAATAAAATGGACCTAGAAACCAAAAAAAATGTATGCTCTAAATCTTATGACACTGCTAAACAATATATAAAAAAATGGCTTTTCTAAAACTTAGAAAATAATTACTCTAATTAAATTACCTATACCTGTCTCACAGCAACCTCTTATTTTATTAAATATCTGTATATTTTTTTCTCGTGTGCTTTACTTTAAGTCTCATATATAGCTTGTAATGATGTAAAATAATAAAAAAAATATATTACCTTATTTTTATTCCAAATTGTAATTTATTATTATTTACGATATTGTTTTTGTTTTTGTTTATTATTTTCACCTTATTTATGACATCTCTGTTTTTTGTCTTAATTTGCATGTAAATATTATCATTGAGTATATATTGTATAAGTATAGTATATATCTATACTCAATGATAATATCTCAACTCTCTATTAATACCATTTTTTTTTACCACGAATGGAAATTCGATATTGAGAAACATTTTGATCCATACGATCAACACCACCCATATTTTGGTTATATAAATGTATAAGTTGTGGTTGCGGTAATCGTATACTTCTTTTATCTGAAACAGACCATCTTTTTGCGGCTGTGACTGGCTCAACTCCAATATTATTGGATGCTATGGTAACAATGCTATTGTCCTTCCATGCACATACCAAAATATACCCGAATCAGAAACATAACTTTCGTACGAACCTCTTTCTTTTTTTTTCATTGCAGCCAAGTTTATTGGGCATTTCTTTGTTCTATTTGAACGTATTGTCCCTGTTCCATATAAACCCATTTCACTCAACTTTTCTAATAAAGGCAAACCAGTAAAAAAATTATCAAATACCAAATGATATGGAGCTATACGATGTGCCAATAAATTATTTGCATATGATATGGTAACTGACGCACCCAGACCATACTCAGTATTTTGAAGATCACCACTTTTTCCTTGATAGGGAGATATCCAGACTACATAGCCTAATCTCAGTGTCCCAACCCAAATTTTGAAACCAAATCGAATAGGCTTGCCCCTTATAAACTGTTTGCAGCCATGTCTGCCGAAGTATGGAACCATTGATTCATCTATACTATGAAATTGTTGATGTGGTGTGTGTATCAAAAATCTTGAATTTAGCATGGAAATTAGTGGTCTTATTTTGGAAAATTTGTCATGCTCGTCAAGCTTGCTATTATCACAGAAATGAATACATGAAAAAATTTACTCAAAACGATTTCGTCGCATAGCACCTGACACCAAGTCGTTATGGGTATCTGGTGATTTTTCCCAGTACATACGTCTTCGTGATAATTCATTATAACCTGATAATAACAAGATACCTAAAAAACACTTTAGTTCGTTTACATCAATTTGAAGTGATTGGTTTTTATTAGATGCATAATTATTTGAATAATCAACAATCATTTTCAACACTTGTTGGTCGAAAAATAGCTCAAACAGTTCATATGGTTGTAACGTATTATAAAATAAATTAGGTTTTTTATCATCAACAAAAATATTTGGAGTTTCGAGATCTCCCTGACGCCATAATACAGTTAGTTGAGTATCTTGGTTTTGTTTTGTTATTTTATTTTTTGGCCGAGATGAAATGTTTTGTTTTATTTTCTTTCGTATTTTTTTACCACTTACTTTGCGTTTGCTTGCTACTTCTGAGTTCTCTGTATCAGGATCATGTATAACTATATATGCGTTTAGTAAGCTAGCCGGCATGTGAATTATATCACCTATCGGTCCATCATCATCGCTGTCTTCATCAGTGATGTCATTATTCACATTTACTGGTGGCTCCATAAACATGTCAGTAACATCGTCCAAAATATCATCGATATCCCCTTGTTCTAATAATTCGGTTACTTCGTGAACAGTTAGTTGTCTATACAATTAAAAAAAAGTTATATATTGTATTTATAACTAATAAAAATATATTTTATCATATTTATGTATGGTAATATAATTTTAGTAACTGATGTACCCAGTGTCCTTCATTTAGGACACTATGTTTGGTATGCTAATAAATAACTAAATATAAATAAAATGTGTACCTACCCCAGTTTGTAAAATATGTTTACCATACACTACTTAATAGTTTTTGCAAATGTGTGTGCAAATTATAGATAAACAAAATAGTTTTTACTTACTTTGAAAATGACGCCATGGTGACTGAAAAATACACTGCTGTACATAAATTGTTTTATAATAAAACTATCAGTTCTTATGAACAAAATAAGTTTTGTTATAATAAATACACTTTCAGGTAGTAGATAAAAACAGATTGGGGAAAATAATTCTAAAAATAGATTAGATAACGATGCGATAAACCGGTGTACTACA
Source organism: Metopolophium dirhodum (assembly GCF_019925205.1). Classification (NCBI taxonomy): domain Eukaryota; kingdom Metazoa; phylum Arthropoda; class Insecta; order Hemiptera; family Aphididae; genus Metopolophium; species Metopolophium dirhodum. The sequence goes on along the minus strand of NC_083560.1, from coordinate 54,599,247 downwards.
TATAGGTCACTGGACATGGATGACGTGTGTGTTAGACAAAAACAGAAAATCACGGCATCAAATTCCCTTAATGGAGATAGATAAATCACTGGAATTCTTACACATACATTTAATTATATTGTACACCTTGTGTTTTAATAAATGTAATTCCATAAAAAAAAAAAATCTTGATAAATTAAAAGAAAATTATACAAATCTTGATAGAAATTTTTTATTAAATATAGATTTTTTGATATATTTAAATTTTTTATTAAAAACAGATATTTTTAAATTTTTAATTGGATATTAATTTTTTTTAGAAAATATAGATTTTTCATAATTTGTATTTCAATACCAAAAAGCCAAGAATAAAAAACTATTGAAAAATCAATTTAATACAAGGCTCTTAATATATTTAAAAATCCAGTCTCAATTTTTTTTCATAAGCATTTTAAGTTTGAATTTTGACAAAAAGTATAAAAATCAAAGAAAATGTACAAATTATTTTGAATAAAAAATTCCTAAAAATTTTTCTGAAATACAAAATTCCTTATAAGGTTATCTAGGTACCTTTATAAAAAAAAAATTAGATAAGAAATTTAAATTAAATTGTTATGGGGTTTACATAAATTTCTTCAACATTCGATATTCACTCGATTTCTCACGTAGTGATTTTCTTAGTTTGTTGAACAAACTTTGTTCTAATTCAAAAACGAAGAATCGTAGACTATTGAGATTTATATCATATTATATTTATTGGCTGATAAGTCACCAGAAGTGGGCGAGAAGTCATCACTCACCAGTTTTGGCAGAGAAGTCACCACTCCCGAAGATACGGTTCGTCTGAATGGACGACCTGTATCGTAAATAAATAATAACAATCATTTTATTATTATCACGTATGGTTATTTCTATGACTTCTATAAGTTCTATATATATATATTTACAAAACTTGAGGCTAGTCAGCGTCAATTTGCGTCAACCGGACTTAAATAAGTAAGTCAACACAATCGGGGGCGTTTGTAATTAGTCGGGTGCGTACCAGACTCTATTTACAATATGACATTATATTCGGCATATATTAGTTTGTACAAATAATAGGGAGGGAACCAGCCGTCTTCGGTACAAGCTGAGTTAAGTGGTACCCCAACGGTGAACCTGGTTCGGAGAGGACAACTTAAATAAGTGCCGTGTCGGAGTGAAGTGGTGACCCTGAAAAGGGCCATTTTCAGTTGTCGTCGCCGGGCGTTTAGTCGTTCCAAATCTGCATCGGTTTCTTTCCGCTGGCTGTCGGTTCGACGGTTTTGGTTCCCAGACGACAACGGCTACGTGATTTAAATTTCTGTGTTCGCGAAACCGTGATCGGCGTAGATTTCGGTGTCGGTACAGTTGGTCCTGGCAAACACAGTTTTCAATTCGTACTAAAGGTACGTGTAACGCTGTGTGAAAGTGCCGAGTAGGCAACTTGATTGCGCGTCAGGTCACTGTTCGTCGTTGAACACGTCGGCCGTGGTCTTGGTGTCGCTGGCGGACGGTGGTGCTAGTGGTTGTCAGCATAGTCGTAGTTCTACAGGCCTCTTGTTTTCGATGAATCAGGTTTTCGGGCTGGTAACAGATGCTTACAAGATCGTCGTAGTTGAGCTCTTGTTTGCTGTATCTTCTTGGTCACCGTAGAATTTGGTCTGGAGTCTAGTGCTGTCTTGGCTTGATTGTGTATTCGCTGTTGACAGGTTGAAGGTTTGAAATGGACTGACTTGTTACTTTGCTTTGGGAGGGGTGGCTATGCCGTTTACTATTCCAGGCTTGTGCCTCTACTAGTGGATGGATTTTGGGGTTGATTGGTAGGTTCAGTTATGTTAGTCAGTCCAATTTAATGGGTATGGTTTGAGTAAACGTTTGGTGGTTGGAGGGGAGTGGGTTTTACCTAAGAGGCGGATATGATCGTATTCGGAAAAAGAGTTTTTGTAGAACATTGTTTTTGATTGAGAGCAAATGGAATTTTGGATAGATTTGATGTTGGCTGATTTTAAAAGGGCCGAGTTTCTAATGATAGTGGGCATACCGGTTATCGTGCGTATGCCGATGTTTTGGACGGATTCAATACGTCTCCAATGGGAGGGGCCGATAAAGGGTGCCCAGGAAGAGCCAGCATATGTAAGTATAGGGGTCACGTAGAGTTTAAGTATGTTAAGTTTTGTTTTCAGCGGAACGGGACTAGTACGGTTAAGTAAGGGGTAAAGCATACCACGGACGCGGGTAGCTTTTTTGGTTACGTCTTGAATGTGTTGGTTGAATGTAAGTTTACGTCCAATCGTGACGCCTAAGTATTTGGCCTGTTTTGACCAGTTAACGGGTTGGTTATCGATGGTTAGAGGTGGAATGTGGGTTGTATTAGAACGCCCGAAGAGGACGCCTACTGTTTTGGTCGGGTTTATTTTGATTCGCCACCTGTGGAACCAGTTGGACGCGAGGTTGAGTTGGTGTTGTAGTTGAATAGTTGCACGTTTGGGGTTTTTATTACTAGTAAAGAACATCGTGTCGTCAGCGAAGAGTGAGAGGTTGGCTTTAGGAGTCGTTGGAATGTCGTTAATGTACGTCAAGTATAGCGTCGGTGAGAGACAGGAGCCCTGAGGGACTCCTGCGAGTACGTGTCTGGTAGTAGAGAAGGAGTGTTCGATTTTAGTGGTAAAAGTACGGTCGGTGAGAAAGGATTGGATGATTTTTACGATTTCTAACGAGATGTTGAGTTTGGAGAGTTTGTAGAGTAGGCCTTCGTGCCAGACGCGGTCGAAGGCTTTCTCCACGTCGAGGAAGACGGAAGCAGTGTTTAAGTCGTTGTTAAAGTTTTCGCTCAGTTGGTGGGTGAGTTTGGTCAGTTGTAGTGTGGTCGAGTGTTCGGGTCTGAAGGCGAACTGTTCGGGACGGATTTTGTTTTTGAGTTTGTCTTGTAGGTGGGTGAGGATGAGTCGTTCGTAAATTTTGGACAGGGAGGAGAGGAGGGCGATTGGTCTATAGTTTTCGGGTTGTTTATGGTCTTTGCCAGGTTTGGGAATGGAGATGATGACTGCTTTTTTCCAGGCAAGGGGAAAGTAGCAGATTCTGAAGGCGCTGTTGATGATCCGAGTAAGGGACAGTATAACGTTGTTCGGTAGGAATTTAAGAGCCGTGTTGGTGATGAGGTCGTCACCTGGGGCTTTCTTTTTGCGAAGGTTGCGAATTATGTCTTGTATCTGGCCGGAGTGGTAAAGAGGTTAGATCGGGTGATGTCAAGGCCTTGTAGGTACTGGGAGTGAGCGGTTACGTCTGGTAAGTCGGGGCCGGGGTTTGTTTGAAATTGACGTTCGAGCGAGTCGGCAATCAGCTCTGCTCGTTCGTTGGCCGGAAAAACTAGGCCGTTGGGGCCGGTTAGTGGGTGAGATGCTGGACGTTTGTGTAAGAGACATTTGTTGAGTTTGTATATTGAACCGTCTTGGTGGTTAAGTGAGTTAAGAAAGATGTCCCATTGGTCAGTATTGTGCGTTGCGAGTAAGGTACGTATGAGAGATATTTTGGCGTTTAGTTGTCGTTTAATTGTCGGGTCGCGGTTTATTTGCCATTCGCGGCGTATACGGTTTTTGTCTTGTATTTCCAGTTTAATGTAGTCTGGTACTACAGTGGACGGGTGTTTGCGTGTCGGTACATATACGCTGGATTCAACCGCTTGTTGGATATGTTTTGTGAGGTTTTCGATTGCCAGGTCGATAGACTCACGGTCGTTGGTCGGTTGAGTGGTTGAGTTCGGTAAGTTCGCGAGAGTTGTCGTGTATTTTTTCCAGTTAATAAACCGATTCGTAACCGGTGGAGAAGAAGAGATCGGAGTGCAGAGTGTATCTAGAAGAATGGGGTTGTGGTCAGAAGATAGTTCGTTGAGGTTAATGATTTGGGTTTGATAGGGTAGTCGTACGAGGGCGATGTCGAGTATGTCAGGTCTGTATCGTGTGCATGTCGGGAAATGTGTGGGAGAAGAGGGAGCAGTTATAGAGTAGCCCGATTGTTGTGCGTGGTCAAAGAGGACACGGCCGGCAGCGTTATTAGTGTGGCTATACCACAGCGGATGTTTGGCGTTGAAGTCGCCTGCCGAAATTTGCCATTCGGCACTCTTTGTCAAAAGGTCGAGGTCGTTTGTCGTTAGTAGGGTTCCGGGTGGTTTGTATACGGCTGAAATAAGTACTTCGTGGCCGTTGAGTTGTACGAGGATGGAAGAGGTTTGGATGGTTGTGTTTAGGGTAACTGGTTGGTGGACGATACGTCGGTTGACGAGAACGGCCGTGCCTCCGTGGGCGGACGAGCCCCGCACGGGTGGCAGGTCGTTCCTGTACGTAAAAAAGTTAGGAATGTGAAGTCTGGCAGAGGGTTTTAGGTGGGTTTCGTTAAGTAGGATTATGTCGGTTTTCAGTTTTAGTGCTAAAGAGCGCAGTTCGTCAAGTTTGTGGTTAATGCCGTTTGAGTTCCAAAATAGAATTTTTAAGTTATCCATTTTGGGGGGTTAAGAATGATTGTATTGCTGTTTGTATCAGGGTTTTGGGGTCCTGGTTGTTTACTATGGCTGTTAAGAGGTTGGTCAGGAGGTTTAAAATGAGGGACAGGTTAATTTGTGGGGCTTCGGGACCGGTCGGTTTTGGTGGTGGTGGTGGTGGGGGCGCTTGGCCGGTGGTGGCTGCAGCGTACGAGCGGGTTTGGGGTTTTATTGTAGTTGTTGGTGGGGGCGGGGGTGGTGTAAAAGATTGAGTTGTCGGCGGCAGGGTTTGAGGTTTGGTTGTTGGTGGTGCGATTTTGGGTTTTATCGTCAAGAGATGTGGGCATCCGCGGAAATTAGCCGTATGAGGCCCGCCGCAATTGCAGCATGTCGGGGTTTGCTCGGGAGTTTTTTGGCATTCAGATGCCAAGTGATTTCCTGCGCACTTGACGCATCTGGGTAGGTGGCCACAGTTACGGGAACCGTGTCCAAAACGTTGGCACGAAAAACATTGTGCCGGGCCGGAAGGTTTAAGGGCTTCTACCGAAATTGTAAGATAAAATAGGGAGTTGAGAAGGAAGATATCCTTGGCGTTCAGGGTTGCCGCAATGTGTACGAGGCACATGGGCATCGGTTTTTCGGGAGTACCGAAACGGCGAATGCATTTTGTTTGGAAGTTTAGGGTTTCTAGTTCGGATTTTAGATCGTCAATGGTGATGTCGATCGGTATGCCCTTTAGAACGACCTTAAGGGAACGATCTTCAGGGAGGCTGAAGGTATGGAATTCAGTTTTGCTGTCAACTAGGACTTTCTGAATTTGTCGGAAGTGGGTGGGGTCGGTAGTTTGGACAGTTATTTGTCCATTGGATGTGGTTTTGGCTGTAATTGCCGATGGAGTGAAGTTCGGAAGTTTGTAGATGGTTGGTGCGATTTTTCGCCAGGACGCAGAGTTTAAGATTAAGGGGGGTGGCCTGATTTGCTTGGGTTTGGCTGATGTCGGGGTTTGTTGTTCGGATGTTTTGGCTGGTGGAGGTTTAGTAGTCGGGGCGGAGTGTTGGGCGGATTTGTTTGACTCGGTGTCGGAAGAGGAGCAGTTTGACGACATTGTTATTGATGAGTCGGTCGACGGAGTTGGAGAGGGGGGGAATCCCTCTGTGGACCTTTTAGGAAGGTGGACGGTGGGGATGGTGAGGCACGTGGACGTCCCTTCTTGGAACTCCCGGGTGTATGCGCGGGGCCCTTCCACTTGTTAGCTGTTTTGCCCATGGCAAGACCGTAACAAACTCAGGGTTTAACACTGTAGCTCTGAAAAGAGCGATTTTCTGGCGGTGTGACGGGTGGGTTTAGGGGGGTTTGGTTTGGTCAGGGATGGGATTCTGCGGCAATGAGAGGGCGCGGCCCCTCGACAGATAAACGGTGGGAGGTGGATACCCGTCGCTTTCGCGACGGCTTACCTTGGGCGCTGGTGCCCTGTCGGAGTAGCGGTGAAAACGGCTGTTGATTTGGACTACGACGTCGCTTCCGCGGCGGCTTAGGTGGGCGCTGTTGCCCTGTTGAAGCAGTGAGAACGGCTGTTTTGTGGTTGAAGATTCGTGGTGTGAACCGTGGGCGCTGTTGCCCTGTTGAAGCGTTGAGAATGGCTGGCTGTAGAGTAGTTGGCAGAGGACGTCTTGCTCGGATGTGAACTGAACGTTGACTGATGATGATGAATGGTGACTAAGTCTGACTTGTTAGTGAAAGTGCACCAGTATATATACCCTCCGAGCTATCTATACCGGTGCTGACTGGTTGACGCTTTGTTATTTTGTCGGATAAAACCACACCGTTGTCTGGTTGTTTCCCTTTAGTTGGTGTGCTTTTCATCCGCCATAACGCTGAGGCATTATTGTTTAAAACACACTTTTGTAAGTGTGTTCCTTAGTCATCTGTGTTGCACTTGTTTGTCATACTGTTCGATTTGTTGGTCTTGAGAAAGACTTTTTTTGGTGTTGTATTGATTTGTTCCGTAACAACCAGTTTTGGCAGAGAAGTCACCAGTTTCGGCAGAGAAGTAACCAGGTTTGGGCGAGTAGTCACCAGGTTTAACCGAGAAGCCACCAAGTTTAGTTCAAAAAGTCACCAGGTTTGGCTGAGAAGTTAAGCTTGACGGACTAATGACTTAAGTATTTATATAAATGAATAATAACACGATAATATGATTATGTATATTGTATAAGTATTTAGTATAATATATAATAACGTACAAATGGACTATTAACTGTGACTGTAAATACACACACCGTATACGCACTGTACGACAATACCTATGCAAGAGAGTATTACATACTTCAAAGGTCCTATATATATCCATCATGTTACATCCGTATAGAGAGTGAGTCTTATACTCGTATAGCTAGATACTAGCACTATACAGGGTGTTGCGTAGCTGATAAATTTCAGTGGCATGGTAGAATGAATTACGTCAACCTCGATGGTGGCATGGAAACTGAATCTGTTGCCTCGGGCGTTGGGATGGTTGGGTCTTCCAACCTCGGTCGTGGTGGGGGGGGGGGGGGTACTACATCGTTTACCGACGAGGAAACCACACCAGTGATGTGTGTTAAACGAAAAGCCATACCCCCCCCCCCCTTTTGACTCTACAGCGGAGGTCTGCGAGAATTAGATCGAGGCAGGCCTGGCATACATAAAATCCTCGCTGAAATCAGCTATGAATCAATCGAAATTAGAGGGAGAGAAATTGGGGTCGAACCGCAAACTGCAGATGCAACGGAGGACAAGGACACGAACTAAAACTTTGTACGGTGGACAAAGACCGATGCGTTGCATGCGAGAGAGCGATGGTGATGGCGATTTGACCATAAGCCAGTTTCAGGTGTATGCAAAGCTAGGAAGCAGGCTCTCAAGACTTCAGTCGGGTGCATTCAGCAGGTTGCCAGTGGCGATGAACCACGCACACTGCAATGATTCGCTGCTTGCAAATCAATCTCCACACTGACCGGGCTGCACAACAGCTACTGTCGCAAACTGTGTCTAACATGGATATCGGCCTCCTCATTCTCACCGAGCACAACAGATCCCCCTGTAACCATCCAGCTTGGGCATCCAGATCGGATGGAAGGTGCTCAGTAGCACTGGCTACCATTGCAGCCATTATGGTGGAGGAGCCTGGCTCTGGCTTGGGCTTCGCTTTAAAAGCGTCAGAGTATTCCGCTGTTATTGGACCCGTAATGGGGATTCAGCAGCGGCCCGACTGGAGGCCTTTATGGGATTTCTGGATGGTCTTGAACACGCTATATGTCAGGGGGAAAGAGAGCATGAAACTCTCCTGGTTTCAGGTGATTTCAACACTAAATTCACATACTGGGGATCGAGCATAAATTGCGTTAATGAGAAGCACTTGAGGCCTATGCTGCAAGCCTTGGTCTCGGAACTAACGACGTTGGTAATTACCCTACATTTAAGAGACGGGCGTCCACTTCGGTTATTGACGTAGTTTTCTCCAGCCCTGGTCCATACGAGGTTGTGGATTTGGAGGTCCTCGACTACTCTCTGATAGCGATCACAATTACATCGCGTTCAACCTCATTCCATACTCCCGAGCCTTCAGCGATGCCGCTTCCATGGGATAAGGCGACCATCTTGGAAAGGCTTCACGTAAGCTTGAACATGCTGCACTCCCTCGCAAGTTGGATGAGGGACCGCCACTCTCGGATGAGTCCGTCCGCGGAGGTTCTAAATGACTACCGGTTCATTGCCTGTGATGCCTGTATGCCCAGAAGAGTCTACGGAGTCCACATACAAAAACTGGTGGAATCAGGAGATTGCCAACTTAACAGCCGAACGCATCAGGAGTAAGCGAATTTATCTAATGGTGGTGAAGAGACAAGGGCCGGATGGCAGCACAGCTGAAAGAACTGCCTTCAGGGAAGTGGTAAGGCATTACGGGGACTCAATCAGCAAATCCCAAAAGCTAAGTTGGGTTGCGCTTTGCTGTCAGTTGATAACGATCCATGGGGTATGCCTTATAGAATTGTTTTAGGGCGGCTGGGCGGACAGCCTCTAACTACAGCGGCTATAGGACATATGACGTAAAAAAGATATTGCGGATCACCTTTTTCTCCTTAGGCCAATCATTGATTGGCAATGCATGCCGTTAGACGGTCTAATAGATCCCATCTACGCACTTGCTATCGCTAATAACTATAACATAAATCCTGACAATGAGTGCCCCCTTATCTCCACCCAGGAGATTATGATATCAGTTTCCCGACCGTCAAGGGGTAAAGCGAAGGTAAAATTAGTTTCCTTGATTTTCCTGTAACTAAATAAAATATTTCAGCTGCATTCATGATTACCTTAATTTGAAATTTCCACATGTCCCAATTTGATGCATCTTTGAGTTTGATGATTTTATATTTTTCGTTTTCCATATTTAAAAAACGTAAATGTACACTATCTGCACACTAAGAAACGCACACTACACTGCACTTACTTTGTGAATTATTATTTCTGTACACTGTCTGTACACAAAAACACGCAATTCGTTATTCAATATTATTTTACTAACTATTCACGACTTTATTATAAAGACCTTACTACTGGGCCCATAACCTGTTGAAGTAGACAGATGTACAGAAATTAAAGGTAAATAATAATAAGAACGGATATATATAATATAATAATAAGTATAATTATACGATGTACAATAGTGTTACTAGTCGTAATATAAATCATTGACTAACTATGTATACCCGGCTACATTACACAAGACATATATGCTGTAATATTATAAAAAATGTATAGTCAGCGTCTGCTGAACTACAGTGTGAATATATAACTTATACACTACATTATATAGGGTGTTTTTTTTATAAATCCAACACGACCTATGCTGGTTTCGTCAATGGACGCTCCACACCGAATCTGGGTAGGCTATCGTGCGAGTCGTTACATAATATTCTATAGATCAATTATCCGTCCAGTCATAACAATGTTATCGCGTTTACGAAGACATCTAAAAATATAATATAGTTGTTTTTATTTAATAAAAGTACACTTTTTCCCACCTCCCCTATATACGTTCCTGGTCATTGTATATTAAGTTTTTTTACATAATATGAAACTATGAAATTAGTGCATACTCAGTATTTATACATTTTTTTTATTTAAGTAATCTCAACTGGATTGTATATTTGTACATACCCGGTTTCCCACGGGTGACATCCAACCAAATGTTGTCCTAATGCGTTGCATTTTTACACATTTCGTTAGACGTTAGATAAATCAAAGAGTTAAAAAATTTTTAGAACTATTTCGATCAATCATTCTTCTTCTTCGGCTGAAAAATTCAATAACCCATTTCATTAGTAATATAAGTATTTGTAATATAAGCATTTCTTTGACATATATATGTAACCATGTATCCACTGTAGGAACGAGCACGGCCGGTGTATATGGAATTCCGCTGCATGCGCACTTTTGAGCCACAGCGGGCCCGCCCGACCGCGCTCGTCCCCAAGGTGACTCAGTCGTTGTCAGTCCAACAGAGCCTCCACAAATCCGTGTATTTTTGTATTAACATGGTGTTCAAATAAAGTATAGTGGTTAACTACCTCACTGCGTGTTTCATTTATTTAGTTGTGTAGATGTATATAACACCATATCGACGAACGCGACAGTCGCGATACACTGGCGGTATGCTCTCGGACCAGTTGTGTCGCCGGTCGCGACGAAAAAGTTCTGTCGTGCTCCAAGTGTCGTGCGTTGGAAACCAGTCATTAGGAATTACATATTGTTAAGTATTAAGGTTGGCTAGTCTGCTTTGTAAGGTAATCATTAGTTTTGCACAAGAGCAGTCAGTCATTATGAGTATGCGCCACTTATTGGCTAGTGATATTATGATAAAGATTATGTTGTAATAGTAATTAAATAAAGAGTTTAAGTACAGTATACTCAGGGGTATGAAACTTCGTGAATTGGCCGAATCGGGCGATTGTGGCCTTGAACACGGTGTCCAGGGGGGCGTGGCATACGTGAAATAGGGAATGGTAAACAAGCCGACCCCGCGTAGCGTATCCCGCCATAGTCTTGGAATCGTTTTCATAATATTGAAAAACATGGGTCTAACATCATATTGGTGCGTGGAACCGTTTTCATGTTTTTCATAGGTTCAGACTTCAGATCATAGGTAACCAAGACCCCAATCAGCCCAATCAGCTGATCAAGTTTCGCTTCTATATTGTTCTATGGTATACTAGAATTGATGAATTGTGCATTTTGGTATTGTTGTGTTTTTAATAAATCTCAATGAGATAATAGAGATACTGAAGAAGCCTGAAGACACGAGAAACAAGTAGGAAAAGGCTCAATCACGAGGATTTGAACTGCAAGGTCAATCACTATATAAAGTTGCTATGAGGACATAGCTAGGTCAGAAAAGTCGATTGTTAAGTATCAGATAGGGTTGGCTAGCCTGCTTTGTAATGAACTCACTAGTGTTGCACCAGATCAGTCAGTCAGTAGTCATTATGAGTATGCGCCACTCGGTGGCTAGTAATATTATGTTTAAGATTATGTTGTAATAGTTATTAAATAAAGAGTTAAGGTACAGTATATTCGAGTTGATGAATTGTGCATTTTGATATTGTTGTGTTTTTAATAATATTAACAATCGTACGGCGACCGTCACAAGGACTGGTCGCGCCGCGCATTGGAAACCATATCTTAATGGGCACCTAGTCGGAAAATCTAAAGTGTCACCGGCGAAGAAAACGTAAATTCCTCGGCTTAAGCTTTGTGGTGCACTATTATTAGTACGTGTGATTGAGTATCTCTATTCTAATCTCGAGTCATTACAGATTGGCAGCTTCTACCGACTCTACCGTGGCTCTCGCCAGATCAATACGCCGTCAACTAATCTTAAAACAAAATTTGTTGGCAATCAGGTCCCCAAGATCCAAGAACTCACTTCACAAAGGTATGTTCCATCAACACAGAACCCCGTAGATTGCGCTTCAATGGTCTGACACCCAGCGAGATTGTTGATCATCCTCTGAGGTGGAATGGACCGACATTTCTGCAATAACCATTGGATAATTGGCCACAACAAGCTAATATGTCAGATCAGTGGCGTATAGAGGGGGGGGGAAGTGGTTAGCAGGTTGTACTTTTTTGGGTCTGGGACTTGCGCCTTTTTAACGGTTGGATTAATATTATCCTAAGTTTATTTATTTATTGTAGGTATGTAATATTATTGTAGGTACCTACCTACCAAATTAAAATGGTTCTAATTCGGTATGCGCTCTACCAACAAGTTTCTGAGTGCTCTACAGTCTATATGCGTCATTTTAACTGGGTTTTATTTTATATTCATGCATTCACGAGCTGAATGTCTTCTAACATGGCGAGAAAAAGGTCCGGACTGTCTTGAAGGTTAAGTCGTCATGAATGGTGATTAAGATGGGACTGAAAATAATTAAGAGGAACACCCATAATTTTCTTCAATAATTTAATTTTTGCGTCCAACCATGACATCTCAATATTTTGAGAGTGGGCTCCTGTATTTGCATCGACATATGGCATTTGATGATTTACCATCTTGTGTACAAAACCTCGACTCGTGAGACACCAATATGCAGCCCATTCGTCATAATGAATTTCTGATTCTGCCTGGCTGCGTCGCATCCACGTTCTACTATCGGTAGAAGTGTTTCTCGATCACGTTGATGAACATAAAAATAACGGCAATCGTTTCCATTTTTTAAACCAAATACTTAGGGGCCATCTACTCGTGCACCGTGATTTCGGTTATTAATTACTTCAGCATTTATATTTGTCTAGGAGGGAGAAGCGTATCTCATTTGGCACTGATGTACCTAGTATAAAACTCACTAAACATCATCACAGCCATCCCAATTAATAAACAATACACAATATATAAAAATATATAGTAGATACTTGTAACAATCAACCTACGTGAGCGTTAAGTAACTGAAAACCGCAAAGTGACAACTGTAATAAATGTTAAACCAACAGTAATACAATTTAAGGTAAAGATAATTATAGATGATCAAAGATAAGATAATACAGTCGAAAGAAATACCCAACATATTATTTAAAAACGAGGCAGTCATTGTCATACAGTCGTTGTCCAATAACCGCGTACCGAACGTAGACCGAGTATAGAACGGAAAAACCGGTAGACCGAATTAGCACCATGAAAATTACCTATGGAAAATATTATGGAATACCTACATAAATGGAAGCTATGGTAGTTTTAGTATAGTGACTAAAAAGTAAATGAAATTAGATAGTTATGTAAGAGCACATTTACAGAACATTAATTGGAACATCTCAAATGACTGATGTCAAAGGTTTGATCTTGTAGTCAATATTTATTTTGAATTATAATATTTACTAATAGATTAGTAGTTAGTCAGTATTGAATCGCCGAATAACTATTGTCTATTTAGACGGGCGCACAGGACAATTTAGCCACGGTCCCCATTATAGGACATTTTACAGGGGCCCCCTAAAAATTGTAAATTGACTTGCGTGTTAGTCGGATGATAATATTTATGATTAGGATTACTTGGTGTTACCCATTACGACCTACTATTGCTAAAATCTTTTTCTCTATGAAATTTAAATAATACAATTTCATTTAATTTCTTTAGTTTGTAATTATATTACATAAACAGGCTACATTTTCATTTATCTTAAAATATTATAAATGTAATTTATAATAAAAGCAGAGCCTGGGTGTAATGATTAATAATAAAAATAAATTCTTCGTAGAAATTTGTTATTGAAAGTATCAACATGGCATATAGCAGTCGGGCGGTGACCATAGTAATAACTTATTACTTATTAGTGTTTTTATTTTAATGCTGAAGACTGTGAAAATTTTAAGTTGCATTAACATTGAACACTAAAATCATGAGTTTGTACAACATGGTTGTTCAAATTTGGTAACATTTTGCAAATCTCAGAATATTTTTTTATCTTATCATATATAACATATATACTGTAAAATATTGGCTCCCAGTAGTCAGCCAGTACTAACATTTTGGAATGATTCAGGTTATGGGTATGTCTATGCATATATCTCCGATTGTTAATCAAATGATCACAAAATAGTAGAGACTATCTAAACGTGAGTACTTAAATATTGTTCTTGGGATTTGTTAGTTATTGGATATTATTTAGGTAACTTAATGGAACAACAAAGTACAACCTACTAAAAATACACACAGCCAAATTTATTATAAATTATAATGACAATAATACAATACAATAAAATATACATTTTTACATAAACATTATTTTTTTTTAACAATAAAAATTAACAATATAGACTTTTAATCATAATACCTATATATATTTAAATTTTATATACATAGGCGGTATGTACAAATTACAATCACAAAAATAACTATTGCACAAAAACAATTATTGAAATCAAAATATTACAGTGTGACTATTAATTATCTTTGGTGAAAACAAATTAAGTGTAAAACTGAAGATTGTCAATTTTAACACTTGGACCATGAAAAATAGTATATAAAATAAAAACCAAAAGATCTTAAACATAAATCAACATAATAAAACAAACTCAATTTAGTTGAACTCAATAGAAAAAAAATCAATATAAATGAGTTTACATTGAAATTTATAAGTATAACATTTACAAATTTATATGTAACATTCTAACTATGAGATACAATTTATAATAAAGGAAAATGGCAGGTACAATTATACATAAAATAGTTAAACATAATAAAATACTCGAATATATATCTATATAGTTGTTTTAATTATAATATTTTAACTGTTAAGTTCTAAATATTTAAATATACTAAGGCCGTAAGTACAAAATAAAAAATTATAAACGTATAACTGTGCATTATATCTACCTAAATAATCAATGGCCCTTGTAAAATTAATAATATATAATAATTTAAAATTATGTGGTAAATGGTAATCACTCTACCACTTAATATTAGTAAAGCATAATGAGACACGCTGTCACTATACATAATAATATAACTTGATTTTTAAAATTTGTATATAATATAAATATATGTATCTGATTAATATTTACCCTTTTATGTTAGAAAAGTAAGATGTATAAGAAATATTTTTAAATATATAATATATCTAATTGTTTAAATCTAATTACAAAACAACAAAAATTGCACAAAAACTTAAAATTACTAAATTTTTGATATCAACAAATCTATAAGGATTTTATAAGTGCATATAAAAGGTATACAGTGACAAACAATATTAAATTATGTATAATTATGAAATAAATATGGGTAACGACACATTATTAAAAATAATGTTTTTTAAGATTCAATTTAAAATGTAAATTGAAGTAAAAAACAAATAATAAAAATAATAACTAAAATTATAATATAAATAAAATGAGAATCATTGGGTGATTAAAATATAATATTATTTTAATTGTTGAATCCATAAATGCTACAAAAGTCGTTTTAAAGAAAAACATTATTATTTTGTTTCTTATGTGAAAATATTATTTATACTCA
The DNA here is from genome assembly GCF_019925205.1 of Metopolophium dirhodum. Classification (NCBI taxonomy): domain Eukaryota; kingdom Metazoa; phylum Arthropoda; class Insecta; order Hemiptera; family Aphididae; genus Metopolophium; species Metopolophium dirhodum. The sequence goes on along the minus strand of NC_083560.1, from coordinate 54,584,220 downwards.
TACATATTTTTAAAATAGTTTTATAATTTTTGTAAAATTATCAAATCTATTTAAAGCAACATTTTAGAATTATATATAAATATAAAATTTAAATCAGTTATGTATTAAAAAGAACCAATTCTACACAATTTAGTTTATATTTGTGACTTAAATAACCTAACAATACATTTTATTTTTTGAAAAGCAAAATATTTATTTTAAAACTTTCTAATTAGTTTCAGTATTGAATTAATCATAAACTATTTATATATACCACACAGTTGTTTTTCAATTATTGAACGTAAGTTACTGAGACAGATGAACTATCTGAAGTTGATACTTCTCGTCGATGGTTTGGCACTTTGAACAATTGTATTTTTACTCGATAAAACTTCATTCCTTTTTTAACTTTATATCTGTTGTCCTCCTGTAGAAAAATTGAATTAAAATTGTTTGTATACTATTTCTATTAATAAAAACTACTATCTCAAAAGTTTTTAAAAAACTTATAGCTTTTTAACTTTGTGAAGAATCTAAAACATTGATACATATAAATATTTTAATTCAATTACCTTCACTGCTTGGCAGTATTCTTTTTGTATTACTTCTGCAGAAAAGTGCTGTAATTTTGGTGTTTCATCTACAAATAAAATAATATATTGTTATACATTTTAAGGTATGCGTATTAAAATATTAGCCTTGAATTAGCTACATAATTATAGTGTTTTAAAAATATGTGGTATAAAATGCCAACATCTTTCAGTTGTAATCCCACACGCAATACAATTTATGTTTAAGAGTATTTAAAAATTTTAGTTTATAATATTTCATTTAATTAATTGTTTTATATGTCTTTAATTAAATATTAATAATCGTAAAAACAATTGGATATGTTTAATTAAATGTGTGGTAGGTAACGCTGTCTAACATTTTTTTTTTAGTATGGATACTAGACACATAATTTTTACGTTCAAAATATAATTCCTTGTTCTCATTTTTATTGCTTTAACGAAAAATTTAAATTATTCTTAAAACAATAGTCAATAAACAATTAAAATGTAAAATGTTAGCTAAAATGTTTCTACTTTTAAAAATTCAGGGCAAAAAACGGCGAGGGGGGGGGGGGGGGTTTCTCCCCTGAATTTTTTTAAAGTAAAAACATATGTATATCACTATTTTTTAAATGATAAAATTGTATTTTAAATATAATAATAATAATAGTTTATTGGCCATAAGTAGTTACATAATATTAGTTGATAAAACAAAATTGTTGAGTATAATGGTCCAACTCACCACTGAGGAAAGCCTCTTAATGGTAAAAAAATTTAATAAAAAATGATACCGCCAGATAGAGAATCAAAAAATTAGAAAATCAATTTTTAACCAAATTTCAATAGAAAAAAAGAACAGGTCCAATTAGATGAAATTGATCAATTATTACTTTTTAGAAGTTTTTGATGGCTGTGCATTAAAGAAAATATTATTCATAATATTTCAACTTTTGTAAACATTCCAATATCACTAGTAACACATAGTTCAAGTCTGTATTTCAGTCTATTTTATTGGTTTTCGATGGATATTCATCAAAAAATATGTAATTTGTTGTTTCTAAAATGTTTTATTTGTATTTTATCTTTATCAGAAAGTTTATTTATAATTTAATAAAAATATTTTCGAGTTATAAATTTATAAATATTTATGTATTAAAACTGAGTAAAAAAAATCTTTTTGATTGTGATTATTTTTATGAAGTACTTGCCAATATATTGTGTAAGATACATACTTAAAATATGTAAGATATCCGATCAAGGCAATGTTTCTTCTAAGATACAACCCAGAATATTGAACTTAAAGGCTCATAACAACTTTTGATTTTATTTTTGTATTCAGCATACTATTGGAAAAACTTCACATAACTCATTGTATATTTGCTAATTTAAGGTTTATAAATGTCATAATTAGAGCGCGGATCTTTAGGTTTTTACATATTTTTATTGGCTTTATGCAGCCTTTACGAGGATGTAAAATGTGGACGATTTATACATCATAGAGTTTGTAGGAAAAATTTTATTTTTGCATATTTTAGCATATTTTGGACATTGTAGAATATTTAGCATAATTGTCATATTTTAGAATATACTCAATTATTGTTCATATAAAAGGGTATTTTATTAATTTCTCAAGTTGTGATTTTTCTAGGAAAAAAAATAATTTGATTTAAGAATGTTAAAAATTAAAAATTATTGAATTATCAACATGGTTATAATTAAATTGGTAATGTTGGTCATATACTGTTATTCTCAGACCGTGATTGTATCATAGATTATCGAATTTGACAACTGGTAATGTTGTGAGAATGATTTTATAATAAATAAATAAATATAATAATTTATCTTTTACTAAAAAATGGTGCATACCAGTGGCAGATCCAGGGCATAATTTATTTTTTGGAGGGGGGAAGCAAATGCCCCTTCTGCCCCCCTCTGGATCCGATACTGGTGCATACAAGTTGTTCATTGTTTTTATTTAACACGTTGACTGCGTACTGACGCCAATTGGCGTCCAATATATATTAAAAGTATATGGTGTATTACTCACTACGCGTGGCTGAATGTTATTTTATTATTATTTAGCGTGATTAAACGCATATTTTTAAATATGTATTCGTACGCCGTTTGGACGTATGACCATATAGGAGCAGTTCCTTTATGTTATTTTTAGAATACTATTGTTTTTTACTTTGATCGATCTTATTGAAGACTTGGAGACATCTTTATCAATTTTTTTTTTTTTAATGCGTATCTCTACACAACGAAACACATAATATTATTATTGACATGACGTGTATTATAATTCTCGACTTTATCGACAAATAAACATCGTATAAATATTATTATTTTCAATTTGTTTATCGTCAGTGGTGGACGTCGCCTGCTATTCTGGTAAGTTTTTTTCTTATTTCTCGCTATAGGATATGTCAAACAGAAGGTGTGAAATTGATTTTTCTTTTTGGTAGGTATAATATTGTTACTTATCATGGATAGAGATCAGGCTGGTCCACTGAGACCTAAAAGGGCTTGTGTTGGTAAATTCCCCAATGAACGCGAAATTCAATTACTATTGGACTCCGATGAAAAAGACAATGTATTTGATTTTGATGATTCTGGTAGCGAATGTAGTGTAGGTATTTTATGTGACGAAAACTCATCTGAAAGCGAAGATGAAGATAAAGTTGTAGTGCCTAGTTTCGATGATGTTTCTAACTTTGTTACTCAACCCCTTCAAATTGTTTGGCAAGATAATCCAAATTTGCAACAATTTACATTTACTAAACAAAAACAGCTTCTTGTGCCTATACCAGGAGAAGGAAATCCGTATGATTTTTTCAGATTTCTTTTGGATGACACATTTTTGAATTTATTGGTGAATGAAACTAATAAATATACTGAGTATGGATTTCTTAGGCTTGCTGCGAATCCAAGAAGTCGTATATCACTATGGAAACCAGTGACTTTAGAAGAAATGTTAACATTTATTGGTCTCATTATACATACAGGAACAATACAATTAAGTCGAATAAATGACTATTGGAAAAAACATCATCTTTTTAATCTCACTTGTTTTTCAAACCATATGAGTCGGGACCGTTATTTACTCATTATGCGAAATCTACATTTTTCTGATTACTCTGCAAATTTAAATGATTCAGATCGACTTTTTAAAATAAGACCTTTGATTAATTATTTTAATGATAAAATGAGTAATGTTTATTACCCCGGTAAAGAGCTCTCTTTAGACGAGTCGATGATACTATGGCGAGGACGCCTTTTATTCAGGCAGTTTATCCAGAATAAACGTCATAAGTACGGCATTAAATTATACATGCTTACTGAGCCTAATGGTATTATATTAAAATTTGCAGTATATACTGGGGCTACTGATGATTTGGGTGGAAAAGGGCATGCAGCAAATGTTGTTTTACATCTGATGGAAGAAAAACTAAACACAGGTCACTCGATTTTCATGGACAATTTTTACAATAGTTATGATTTGGCGCAAAAACTGCTCAAAAAACATACTTGTTGTACTGGCACGTTGAGGGCCAAAAAAAAAAAGGGTAAATACTCCAAAAGATGTCATAAATGCTAAACTGAAAGTTGCGGAAACAGTTTCAAAATATTCTAACAATGTTACGATAGGAAAGTGGAAAGACAAAAGGTGACGTACATTTCATCGGAGTTTCAGAACGATATGGTGCCAACGACTAACCGTAAAGGTAGAGAAACTCTCAAACCATTATCAATTAAACATTATAATAAGTTTATGAGTGGAATCGACAGACAGGACCAGATGATTAGCTATTACCCTTTCACGAGAAAAACAATCAGGTGGTACAAAAAGCTAGGTATACATATTATACAAATGCTACTTTTGAATTCATACAATTTATATAATCAATATAATATCGGTACAACATTGAGTTTATATAATTTTTGCATTATTGTCCTAAGTAACCTATTACCTAAGCAGGAAATCATAAGTATCGAAAATCATTTACCATCTACGCATGGAATGGGTGAAAATGGGAGAAACTTGCGAAAAAGATGTCAGCTGTGCTACAAAAATGGTATCAGGAAAGATAGTACATACTACTGTGACGCTTGCCCTAAAAAAGTTTGTGTATTAAAACGTGTTTTAAAAAATTTCATACGCAATAAATTGTATTTTTATTAATTAAGTTTTCACACAACTAATAAGTAGTAATAAACAAAAATTAATTTTATTCATATTTTTTTTTATCGTTTTATACATAATATATTGTATTTTTTTTAAATTTTTTATTTCTATATAATAATAAAAATAAATTTTATTTATAATTTTTGTAATACTTGTATATTTTTAATTTAATTTTATATACTTCCGTTGCATTTCTAAAAAAATTCAATGAAAATAACCAAGACGCCAATTGGCATCAATGCGCACTGTTGAAAAAAAAATTCAGTGACGCTAACGACGCCAATTGGCGTCATAAAAGTTCATAAGCTGAAAGTTGAAAAAAATGATTGATATGTGTTATTGAACACATATAAAAACTTTTTTCCTAGTACCAAAATTAAATTTGACGTAAAAAGTAACATACGAATTGAAGCGGGAACTGAAAAAAGACATACGCAGTCAACGTGTTAACTATTTTGTTTTTTATATATAATTTTATTATATTTATATTCCTATGTATAAACTGTTTTAAATTTTTTATATTTTATCTGTTACCAAAGGAATGGCCCATAACAGTTATTTATTGTTTTTATTGAACTATTTAAGAAAAAAAAAATCATATTATCTGCACATTTACAAGTTTAAGGAATATCTAGAGAATATTTAAAGGTTTTTTAGATCATATTATCTGCATATTTACAAGTTTAAGGAATATTTAGAGATTATTTTAGGGTTTTTTCGAGCATATAAGCATCATATTTTAAGTTTTTAAGAACCTAAAATTCTGCGCTTTAGTTATAATAATCATCATAAAATTATAAATTATTTTTAATTATCTTTGCTGGATGCTATTAACTGATAAAGGTAAAGAATAATGATCATCAACACATAATATTTTAATTTAGTTCTGAAGAAATAAATATACCATATTAAGCATACTACTAAAATACTTACCAGAACCAAGTTTTAAAAATAAGTTGTCTATGCTGTCAGGATGTAAAAATACCAGATTTCTTTTATTTTCTTGATATACGACATAGTTTCTATGACTAGAGTTCCATACAACCAAAACGTAATCTCCAACATTGAAACTAAATAATTAAATGATTATTAGTACATTAATAATAATGAATTCTATTATATATTTTTGTATATTTGTATGTATATAATATACTCACGAGCTGACAGAAATTTTTCCTTCATCAGATTCAGAACTTGAACTTTTATTCTATATAATAAAAATCAAACAATGTTAAGGATTTGTAATAAAAAAAAATAGAATTAGAATTTACCAAATCCACAAAAACGCTGCTTGATGCTGAACTAGAATCTATATCCCTATATATAATACATAAAAATATGATATTACTATAAGTATAATTTATATAAATACAGATATTAAAAAATACAGAGCCTAACGTTGGTCTTATTAAATTTCATTGGGCATATTTTCAAATGTTAACAAATTATATTGAATAATTAATTTTAAAATTTATTGCACGAATACGTTTTGCAAATTAATATAAAAATGTATTACTTAACACATTTAAGAGGACACCACACAGGTATTTTTGTCTCCGTCTTACAAACGTACAACATGGAAAATTGTACGTTCACAATAACACATTTTACTCTGTAGTTTCTAAAATTAGAGTGAATTTACCACTTTGTAATATTTACATATATATACAAATATATGTATATTTATAAAATAAATCGCATTATGTGATTTGTAATCATTGGTTTTAAGTGTAGGTATAGTGTACTTAGTCTGTGTGCAGTGGGCATAACTCACAGATTGTTATATCTATATAAATTATAAATTTTAGACATAAGTAAAAAAATAAAAATATATGGCCAGCTGATAATTTGAGTTTGAGACCACTGCCCTAGATAATATTCTTACCTTTAAATTTTATAAAAGGTGGTAAATTCACTCTAATTTTAGAAATTACAGAGTAAAATGTATTATTGTGAACATAAAATTTGCCATGTTGTACATTGTCAGTGAGACAACAAATTCCCCAGTAGCAAAGTAACAAATAAAATATATCAATGCATTCATTAATTTCTTAAAATTGTAAGTAAAAAAAATTTGTTGACTGTAAATGTCTAAATAGGAAAAAAGATCAAGACACAATGATACACATAGATATATTATAACTATGTGAATATATATTTCCAACTTACCATTCTGATACAGCAAAGCTATTTGATCTTGGTTTTGAAACATATGTACTTAACCTTAGTTCATTTGCACTTTTCTCTTTTAAATATTTAAAAGACTTGTTTTTATCATCTGTATTTCTCTTGCTGTCACCCCAAAAGCACTAAAATAAAAATTTTAATTTAATTAACTAACATACAATTTTATTAATAATTTTGCATAACTAATGCACTGGTTATATAAATAAATACTTAATACTGGTTTTAAGTTTATTAGTACAACTTATTATTAATAAAAATATTATAATAGAAAGACCACTTAGATCCCAGATGTCTAATTATAGAATAAAAAAAAAAATATGAGTGCATTTGCAACATAATAGTGTTTTAGATTTTGTATTTATTAGTAATAGGTTATACACCTATAGTGAATGGAAATTGTTAATTTTAGGAATTTAATTAACTAAAAACCCAATTTATATGTATATAAAATTAAATTTTACTATAAAATATCATTTAATTTAAAAAACAAATTATACATAATACTTAGTTTCAAACTACTGACAATTACTTGATCATCCTTTTTTTCGTCACATTTCAGTTGTCGTTCCTGAGCTATTTTTTGTTCACACTGCTTTCGTTCTTCCTGTATAGCTTGCTCTTTTTCCAATAACAAGTCTTCTTTAAGCTGGGCCATCATTGCTTCATGATTAACAAGTTCAATAACATCACATCTCTATTCAAAATCAATAAGTAATACAATAACAGATAAGTTTATAGTCATGAAAAATAAAGTATAAGTTTACAAAAATAAGTTAAAGATTTCAGAAGATTTGAAATATAGTATGAGTATAAATTTAAAAAAATAACATTCTATCCAGCCCAAAAAAACATATTATCTATCTTAATAATTCATGATCTGTTTAATAAATTCTAATAAATATTACCTTATTCTTTTCTAAGCTTTGTTCACTTGAACTACGTTCCATATTAGTTGCTTGAGTGACTAATTTAAAACGCACATGCATCATTTCTAGATCTTTTTTATGAGACATTGTTAACTGATTAGTTATTTCTTTCCGTGCATGCTCTAATCCTTGTTGTAACCACTCATCTCTTTCACTCTCCATTCTTAAACGTAGCTGACGTTCGTGTTCTTCGCTTTTTATGTGCATTTCTACAAGCGATTCTAGCTCATTTATTCTTATTCTCATACGATCCAATTCACGTTTACTTTCTTCGACATACTGAAATAAATTAACATAACTATTAGTAAAAATAAAACCTAAATTATTTTTTTTAACACATTCTTCAATATTTTAATTTAAAATAAAACTTACTTGAATAAGCTGTTGTATATGAGAAGTTTGAATGTCATATTTTGATTGTAAATCATTAGTAAACATATTAATTTCTAAATTTTGTTGAAGTATAAATTGTTTAAATATGTTTAAATCTGATCGCAATTTATTAATTGAGATATTAGCTACATTTTCTAATGAATATAGACTCTTCTTCAATAACTTTACTGTATGCTAAACAAAACATCATAATAATAAAATATATAAAATATAATTTTTAAGTATTTATATGAATAAATGTAGTACTTCTTGATGGCTTCCAATATACTTGTGTGGTAATAAAAAGCTATCTGGATTATAGCTGTCATTTTCCCTGAAAGCAAAATATTAGGTATTTTTTTAAATTCAATTGATTAATATTAAAATAATACTCCATACTAAAATAAAATATATTAATTGATTATAATATGTATGAAAATAATAATGTTATACATAAATGCAAACTTAGTTGGGTTGTCAGTTGCCTACTAAGTTACACCAAGCAAAACTTTTTAATTTACTCAACTTGAATAAGTTTCTAAGACTGTAATTAATGAAATAACTATAAACTATTATTATTATTAATTTATTTCTCAAGATAAAAATATTTATTGTATGTATAATAATTTTACTCAATTATTAACTAGCTAAATACTATTTTTTTTAAAGTAATAAAATGATGGTTTTAATAAAATATTTTGTAATACCAGCAAATCAACATTTTGTAAAATAGCCACAAATCATTTAATGTACTTACATTATGGTTTATTTTAATATAAGCTATACAATTTTTTGGTCTGGAAACAAAAAGTTCTATGTTATGATTTTGAAATGTCATTAAAAGCTTCTTTAACTTTAAAATTAAATTAAAAGTAAATACATAGAAACCTCAAATAAATGAGCTTAAAGTTTTATGAATAAATGAAAGCTAATAAAATCAACATATTTAATACTCGTAATCCATTTTAATAACTAAAATACTTTAAAACTTTTTGATAACATATTTTCAACTAATGAAACGGAATAGAATTTTACATTTTAATTATTCTTTACCCATATCCCTAGGTACCTACCAACCAAAATAAATGTTGAGCCCCGAGGGTTCTAGAAATTAGAATAAATGTTTTTAGAAATTTTGCTTCCAAACCAGCAACTTGCATAATAATATAATATGTATATTATATACTGTATTATTAAAGAAAAACAATTCAGGTTCTAGAGCCCGAAACAAATGAGTGCACAATCAACAAAATTGAACCTCAATTATACTTTAAAAATATAATCAAACTGATCTTAATAATAATTGATCCTAATTATAATTTATAATACGACATATCTGAGTATAAATATATACAAATTTACATACATTTTAAAACCAGCAAAATATTAACTAAAAAGTGCTTGTATATCCTAATGTATGTATTAAAAAGTTTTTATTTAATATACCTACCTTCTAAAAGGCTACAAATCAAGAACTGGAACTTTACCAAAAAGAACTGGTTTTGGAATCTTAAACATTTGAATATTGGGAACCCAAAAACTCACCCGAAACCCTTATTTAAATTAATTTTAAATACCGGAACCTTACTGGAACCAATACTTTTACTTTACAAATTTTTTTCATAAGTATAAAACCAAAACAGGTATGTATCAAATTTTTAATTTTTTAAGAACCAAAAAGAAACCGAAACCTAAATTTTAGTTTTTCTGGGAACCGAACTGAACCGGAACAGAAACCAAAATTTTAGATTTTCTGGGAACCGAACAGGAACTGTAAAAATCATCAAGGTTCTAGTCCCTGCTGCAAGTACAAAAAAACTGATATAACATCTAAAATCAATTTGATTCGATTACATTTCTTATCTAAAGAGTTTTATGTTTTTCAACAATAAGTCACTATTAGTCGAGTAGAATAAAATAAATTTAAGTGGAACTGATACTTTAGTACAACTGATGGTATATAATAACTACGAGGTATATCACTTTGACCATAAATATTTCAAGTTAAAATACGCGTACACATCAAAAATGTTGACAAAATATATTACAATTTTTATTTTTTAAAAAGTAAAATATAAAATCGAAAATTAGGTACATACTAATTTAATTTCTCTTAACTCTGTTGATAAATGTTAAACAAATTTTATTAAAACTAATGTTTATTAAAAGACACTAAGAAATTACCGTATTTTTTTATCACGTCATGAAACGTACCTATAAAGTTCTCACTCGGCATATATCATATATTTATACTAATCAACCGCAAAAATAAACAAATATTTATTAATCATTGTTCTCTTTTCTGTATAATTTACAGAATAGTATTTATTAATAGTTCCGAAATTAAAGCTATTAAAAAAAGTATTTAACTAAATAAAATATAAGTTTTTTTTTCTATTAGAAATAAAGAATCTATACAATTTATGCACAATAAGTTTATGTGGTTAAAGTAATAACAAAGACGTGAAATTTTAAGTATGAAACCACCCATTTACGACACTTAGCTTTTTGAGACACAAACAATTTTTATTTGACCTAATGGCCAATAAAGGTAATTTGTAGATTTTATAGCTTTAGGTTATACATCTTTATTGATTTAGGTAGAACAACTGTAATGGGGTAGGTTAATAGAACTCAAGACATTCTTCGTCAATTGAATAAAGCTTAATACTAACGATAAGTGTCTAAGAAATTAACTAAATACGCCGTTTAGCGTTATTATTATAAACTCATTTGTAAAGGTATAGGTAATTAGTTATCTGTTAGCTGATACTATCAATGTTCAAAACGAAACTACGTCAGTATATTAAATACCACTTCAGTAGTCAGTACGGTGACGCATAGAACAGAAGTATAATGTGTTATGTATAAAGGGTAAAGGTAAATTTAAAACTTTTTTATTTTATATAATTAGTTAAAGAAACAATTTAAATCGAATTGCTTTGTTTTGAAAAATGCATGTTTCAGACAATATATCGGCGGAGTTATCAATTAAATCAAAGAGAGCGGTTTAGATAAACGTATTCGATTCGTTTAGTTTCGTTTTTAAAGTAGGTATGTAGAATTTAATTTTATAAATTAAATAGTATTTCTTTATCAAGTAAACTTTGTAAAATGATTAATATTTTAACCAATAAACGCACCAACATATTTTCATCAATAGTATAAATTGAAATGTCTTACAAGTGACAATCTATACAATTATTTACAAATTAATAGATAAGAAATAATCTAAAAAGATTATTATCTAAGCGAGTTATGAGTATTTTAAGCATGGCTAAATATATATATATATTTAGCCATGATTTTAAGATGTACAAACAATTTACATTTTAAAAAAACTCATAACTATCGCTTTAAAATTAAAATACAAAAAAAGTCTATGTCATTGCTTAGAAAATAATCTTACGAGAGGTCAATTCACTCTAATTTTTAAACTAATGGAGATAAACGTGTTTTTTTGGAGCGTAAAATTTGCTATGATACGCAATTGTAAGACGGAGACAACAAATGTCACTGTAACGTCTTAATATGGCTCGCTTAATATTCCTAATACCAATCGTGAACCACTAAATCATGTTTATTAGCTCACTATTCATTAAATGTTTAATGATTGTTCGTGCAACCCGGCATAAGAATATTATTGTTGCCATGTTGGGTTCTAAGACATTTTTAGCCGGCTTAGTATTCCTAAAATTAATGTTCATCAGATTCTAGGTATATAATTTGATTAAACATTTGTTATTAAATACAAAAACTGCAGTAAAATAAAAAATGAAGTTTGAATTTCACCCAAATGTATTTTTGTTTCGATTTAAGAGCTGTCAGCTGAATTACGTAGTTATAACACAAGGTCAAACATATCATTATATCTTAACTTAAACTAAAACATTTTATAAACTATAATTATTTACAAGTTCCAGTTATTTTTTCGAACACTTTTAATATGAAAATCGATAAATATAAAATAAAAACAGAAATGATAACACATTAACCTCTATAACCCACCAAAATTTGTAATCTTTTGAACCCGCGAAGAAAAACTACTTTCCTATCTTAATTATTTGTATATACTACTATTTACTAATAAACAAAATAGCAATATAAATATTTTTTTTTTATCGATTATATTTTATATATTTTTATCAAAATATCAAAAAATTACAAGGGTACCTAGGTATATATCGATATAATATGATATATTATACCGGGTGATTCATTAAACGCAGGATACTCATTATTCAAAATGTATTAATGTATTTCATAATTCTTTTTCGTTGCTTCAAGTCTTTACAAAACAATGTTTTTATTAAAAAAAATATACTTTTGAATATTTTGTATCCGTATAATTTTTAATTTTTCTTTTTTGAATCACAACTTACAGTTTCAATTTCATCTTCAAAAGCAGAATATTTTTCTTAGTATTTCAATTTTTATGTAACAAAATACTTAAAAAAAAATTTGCTTTGGAAAACTGTATGTTCTCATTTAAAAAAATAAAAAACTTAAAAATGTTAAGAGGACATGATACCCGCATGTGTTGTCTCCGTCTTACAAGTGCGTAACATTCAAATTTTACGCTCAGTAGAACACGTGTAGCTCCTTTAGTTTAAAAATTAGAGCGAATTGACCTTTTATAAAATCTAAAGGTAAGATTATTATATCTAGGCAACCTCATGAGCTAAGCTTATTATTATATTTTAATTTTGAAGCTAGTTATGAGTATTTTAAAAATGTAAATTGTTTGTACCTACATCTTAAAATACTCATAACTCGCTTTAAAATGAAAATATAATTAAAAAGCCCTTTAGATTTTATAAGAGGTAAATTCATTCTAATTTGTAAATTAACCATTAACGGAGCTACACGTGTTCTACTGAGCGAAAATTTTACTATGTTACGCCTTACGCAGTTAGACGGAGACAACACATGCGGGTGTCGCGTCCTAAAAAATATTTTAAAAATATATTGTTTTTAAATGTTGGTTTTTAACGACTAGAAACTATATAAACATTTACCTAGAATACTCAATAATTTTTTTATAAATGTATATTGGGTACAAAAAATAATGTTCAACTTTTATTTACGACACACTGTGGATTTATACTGTACCTACTGTTATAAGATTAGAATGTTATTTTCTTATATTTGTTTTTGTAACCAAGTAACTGAATGATTAAAATTTTTTATTTTAAATATTTGAAGTATCTAATTCTGCACAATTAAATCTAATAAATAGGTAAATAATTTGCTTTGTTTCAAAGTAGTATAAGAGGTAGATGGATAATTATAATAATTATTGATAAACACAAAAAGTGTTATTTAGGTATATATTAAATTCGAGTTAGGTAAGAATAGAATAAATTAATAAATGTACAACACTTATCAGTTATCATTAACAGCATTAAGTATATCATCAAACATGACTTCAACGAAGTCTATATTATAATGAGTAATGACCTTTATTATCGGTGATAATACAATATCTAAACATTCAACATAGTAACAATTATGTTCTATAGTATAAAACTATTTACTATGTACCTACTTAGGTACCCATCATAAATTGAAATACCATTCTTAATTATAAGGAATTTTGTTATAATTTAAATTTACTTTTTTAGACGAAGATCATCGAAATATTTAAAAACCTATCTTTATAATAGTAAATTAAAAATTACACTAATATATTTCTCATCATCACTAATATAGTAGTATATAGTAATATAACATGTTTCAACTATACTTTTAAAAAAAGTTTCATGGTCCATAAGTCATATTCAATTTATCGATTTATAAATAAATATTAAGGACTAAATGGCTCATGATATTTCAAATATTGGGTATTCCTGTTTTCCTACCAGTATCTGGTATTTATTTGTTACCGGTATCAACGGTTATACACTTATACGATATTGTCAGTGAGCCTTGATCTAGGGATCTAGCGATAACAATTTACCGGAAATACCACCAGCCCTATACAAGCTTAGTGATTCGAGTTGTAACTCTAAATTATTTACTGTAGTTCACTGTTTTCCAACCTGGGAGGCTTGTACACATTGCCGGGGAAGCGCAAGCAGTCATCATGAAGTAAAATTTGTGTTTTTATTTTACAATGCAGGGAAAAACTTATAAATTAATAACGTCCGGTTATCGGGTATTGATAAGAATTTCGAATGTTTAGCCGCTAAACACTCATTATCTTCGACGGGATACTTAATCGGTTTATGCCGCCACGATGTCCGTAAATTAACTTTTTTCAATTTATAGGATGTGACGCGAGACTTTTGAAAATCTACAAAGGGCGAAGAATAGAAGAGGTTGCGAATTACTGTTATAGTTCATTTAAACTAATAAATAGGTATGTGATTTACTATTATGATCGTTGATAATATTTTTGTATTCGTTATAATATGAATTATTTAAAATAAAGTTAGCATAAAGATATTACATACAGTGTAACCTGTATAGTGTATAATGTATATAAACGTATGAAAACTGTATAATCGGACTTTCACTTAAACAGAATCCTGTCTTGTGCGCAAAACTATTTCGGTTTCGGAAAAATTCCTATAGAACCTTTGATAAAATGGAATTGCTTAACATGAAAGAGTAATACTTTGAATAATAAGACTATAATAATTAACTATTATAATATATTATTATAACACAAACAAATGTGGGCATTAGTTTACTTTAGTTGCCACTTTTTGAGTTTTACAACCGGGGCCAAAGTATGTTAAAATAAAGTATATATTATAATTATAAATTTTATATCTCTATTATTCTACAACAGGTACTATTATTATGGGAATACTTAATATGCCAATTCTTTCAGACCATTGCTTCCATGAACAATAGAGAAATATATTATTAACTGATACCACTAACGGGTATCAAAAGGGGCTTTTCCTACTCTAATAATATTTTAAATTCTGAGTGGAACAATGATGTGTGTTTATTTTTTGTTGTGTCTGTCATCACGGTTTGAGGCAGTAAAACTGCTTCGATTTTCTTCAACAGTATCTTGTTCGATGAGAAAGTGAATCTAATTGGTGCATTCGGGAAGTCAAATTTAAAATTCCCAATAGTTTAAGCGCCGGGACAAACAACATAAAAATTAAGGAAAAACGAGAATTTTTACGCAAAATTGGTTTTTCACAAAATCAATATTGTGTAAAATAGGTAATCAATGGTGTAACTCTAAAACAAATGAAGTACATACATGCAATTTTCACTGGTCGTTTGTATTTGCATTTTCTAAACAAGATAAAATTTTCAAAATATTTTGATTTGTTTTGAACTGTTTAGGAATATTTTCTGTTTCTAATTTTATTAGTCTTTTTTTCTATAAATGTCAATAAAACTCTATTTGTTGGGTAAAAAAGCTTGAAATTTTAATACAAGGCTCCTACTATATTGTTACAATGACATTTGAAAAATATTAAAAATCCTTAGTCACAGTTTTTATTTATAAGCATTTAAAGTTCAAATCTTGACAAAATATTAAAAAATCACGAAAATTAGCAAATTATTTTGAGTTGAGAATTCATAAAAATTTTTCTTTTTAAATCTAAAATTTGAAAATGTAATACAAGATTCCTCATAAGTTTGCCTACCTTAAACCTTTATCAAAAGAAAAATGTCAACAAGCAAATCAAATTAAATTTTATGAGTTTGAAGTTCATATTTTTACAAAATTTGATATTCACTCGATTTATCATGTAACGATTTTCTTATTTTATTGTAATTAAAAAACGAATGACTGTAGATTTTTTAAAATTTCCCTTAATGTTTATATTAGCATTTTCTATACAACATACAATTTTGAAAATAATTTGACTCTTTTTGAGCTGTTTAGGAATATTTTCTGTTTTCAATTTTCTTAGTTTTTTTTTCTATACATATTAATACAATTTTATTTGTTGGGTAAAAAAGCGTGAAAATTTAATGCAAGGCTCCTGATATATTGTTACAATAGCAGTTGAAAAATATTAAAAATACATAGGCAAAATTTTTTTTTTAAGCATTTAAAGTTCAAATTTTGACAACATTTTTCAAATTTAAAGTTTAATAATTATTTTGTAGTTAAAAATTTATAAAATGTTCAACTTTTATAGCTAAGGATTGAAAATTTAAAACAAGGTTCCACGTAAATAGGTATTTATATAAATTATTTTACTCACAATAATATCACCAAATATACTTAGTAATATCATAGGCTGACTGACTGTTTTTTCTCAGAATCGTTTTCCTCATACAATGATATTATATTATTGAATTCAAATTTAACACCATTCATTACAGTGGCCCACTTGTAACTCACTGTACAGGAGAGCGACATCCACTTACCCACCATTTTTTAGGAATGAATGTCTAATTATTGATATTAAATAGAGTAAGATAAATACCATAATTTGTTTGTATTGTTGATAATGTAATCTGAAATTTGACCCACAAAATGTCGAACATTTCGCCCTTCTCGTAGCTATAGGATAAATCACTTTCTCGTAACTTTAAAAATTATAATTTATAACAAATAACATATAGGTACCTAATTAAAAATTTGTTTTTTTTATCATATATTTTGCTTTATCTAATTAGTTAATTACCTATTTTCTTTCCAAATAGTCTTGAAGCAACATCAAAACTATTTTTCACAAACATTTTTATTTTATTGTTAAGATATGATTTTAAAATTGCGATTTTTGTTGGAACGGCAGAATGTTGAGAATGTATGATTGTGACCTTTTTTATATGATACTTCAGTTATAGATATATTCGTTTTTAGACTACCAGAGCAGTTTTACTATTAATGTTTGACGTATCAAGTATAAGTTTTTGACCACCACATATATATTTCCAAAAAATGTCCATCTCTATTCAATAAATTTAAATACTAATGCTACGTGTCAATAATATACCCACATACAATTTACTATGCATTAAAACATAGTGGTCAATGTACGGAATTTGTGGAAAAGAACCAACCGACGCGAGTTTCCAATACGGGATTGTAAATGAAGTATCGTATTCTATACTAACAACTGTAAATCTAGTCTACAGAGTACAATCGCCGTACTATAGAGTACCAATATATTAATGCGAGTACATTATTTTTTTCGTGCTGCTATACTAAAGGTAACTTTTGTAATTTAATGAAGAACTGCCAACTTAGGATGAGTTTATCAAACAATTAAGAAGACGTTACTGATCATGAATTACTGAACTGTGGAAAAAGATGTACAATCTGGTACCTATATACTAAGTCGTGACTACACCGCGTATTCGTTTACTTGCATGATAAAATACGAATGTGTCACTGTTTAAAACTGGGTGAAACAGAAAAGAAGAAAATTAATGCTGTGCATTGGGCAACAACTACTAAGTTTCAGTACATGAGAAAACCATGTACAAGCGAAAAAATGTTTGGATTTATTCAAGTGGATGAAGAATGAAAGAAACGGTTTGTAAGCAGAACTAAGTTTAATGTTAAGATAGCTGGTACCTACAGCCAAAAAAGTCAACCATAACTTTAAGCCTACATCAGAACCTATAACGAACACGAGCTAACCTAAACTGAAAATTCTGTTCTTCGTTATTTTAACTGTCATGTGAACACATGTCACAAGTTTTTTCAACACTGAATCATTTGGAGGCTTTGTATGGTTCAAAATGATTTTCTACTTAGGATTTGGCCTTCAGATTTCTAAGATCACCGTTAAATTAATAATATTTGTTTGTGAACAAAGGAAGAAGCATTTCAGACGTTAAAGATAAGTTAACCAAAAGTCATGTAATAGGATTATTTAATTCAGCGAGTAAGACAAAACTGCATTGTAAAGCAAGTATTTTCGGAAAAAGCGGATTGTTATTGCAACATAATTCATGCAGTATCAAAAAATTCTACGGTAGTAGAAAAATAACCATTCAAGTAAAATGGAACTCGTAGCAGTAGTGTGGATTATTACACGATAAAGGGCCCGAATTACAATAGTTAAATTAAGGTTAAACCGCAAAATACGGCCGGTAAAATCAGTGAGTTAAGCGTAATCAACTATTGTAATACGGGCCCTAAGACCGTATCTAATAAAAATTAAGTTTAAGTATACTGAAATAACTGACTGCCGGGTGTTGGTTCATTTGAACACCAAGAAGACATAAAGTTCACAGATATCTTGATGGGCAACGTTCTTAATTTAATACGATTTTGAAATAAGGCATCAATCCGGGCAGAAGATAACTCATATTGATGCACAGAATAGAGCAGCCACTTAAAACCCAACAGATCCAGAAAAATAAAAATTAATTAATTGGTAACAGTCTGGTCTGACTGATGAGGAGTATGTTATAACTATGTACCTAGTTAAGTGACCACAGACCAACGACTGAAAGAATTAAGAGATACTCTCAATAAAACAACTAGTTCAGAAAGTCAACGAAAATTGAAAGACTGAACTAAGGAACGGATTCTATACGGGAGGTTCAAATAAAATATACCATAATTACAGATAGTTCCAAATACTTTGAGGAAAGTAAGTTTTAAAATTCCATGATCAAATGGAACATTTTGCCATAGATGCATTGGAAACAATAATGTAACAGTATTAATTCCTTCTATTTTACGGTATGTCACAAATCATATTAACCGTTGTCCAAAGTGTGTACTAAACTCAAGTACCACAAGGTGTCCAGAAATTTAGTATTCCAGACATATTTTAAGAGATATGCAATAATATGTATGAAAAGTCAAATAAGGACTTGGAAAAAGGAAAGCCAAGAGTTAACTATTTTTTAGGCCAGGTAGAGTGAAGTTTATCTAGTATTGGACACCACCGTGAGTGTCATTATTATTATATGTTTTCCTTTAAGGAGACGTTACAGTGTCATTTGTTGTCTCTGTCTTACAAGACATAACAATATAACAACTTTCAACATAACAACTTTTATACTCAGCAGCACATATTTATCTCCGTTAGTTTAAAAATTAGAGCGAATTGAGCTCTTATAAAATTTAATGGTAAGATTATCTATACAATCACATAGGCTTTTTATTTTATTTTAATTTTAAAGCGAGTTATGTGTATTTTAAAATTTTTAACTGTTTGTACATCTTAAAATACTCATAACTCGCTCTAAAATAAAAATATAATTAAAAGCCTAAGTCATTATCTAGATAATAATCTTACCTTTACATTTTGTAAGAGGTCAATTCGCTCTAATTTTTTAACTAACAAAGATAAACGTGTTCTGCTGAGCGTAAAATTTGCAATGTTATGCACTTGTAAGACGGAGACAACAAATGTCACTGAAACATCTCCTTGAGAATAAAGTTATTTTGTTTTCAATTAATCAAATGTTCTTATAACTCATATAAGTATCTGAAAATTAAATTAAATACAGTTTCTTAGCGAAAAAATGTTGAAAAATTCAAGGTGAAACCTCAAAAAATGTGTATATAATTTCCCTTGTCCTTTGATATAAATTCTATTGATAAGTGATATACATGGCTATGCAGAAATATTCAGTTATAAGTGTAATAACTTAAAGTACAGAATAACAACCACGATTCAAAAATAAGTAGTTATTAACTGAGTTTACCAAAAACTGAAAGAAAATTATAATAAAATATTCTAGAGTGTAGTCGCTAACTAATCAAAACAAGTTCATTATCTTATTTTCAAAATTAGTGCGTTTGTTGACTATGTTTATGAAGATCGATTTTATTACTTAATACTTCTATAAACAAACACATTAAATTTAACATACTACATTGTACACATAAATAGCATACTTTCAATGTTCAGGATGTCTTAAAATATTACATTATACTATCATAAACATTAAAAATAGGAGGTGATAATTTTAAAATTCTTATGTATGAAAAATAATGTTAACACGTTTACCGCGGATCATATTTGAGTTTTGGGTATACTTAATGTAGCACTGAACAAGTTGGAATATTAAAAAAAATTCTTAAAAATTTAAATATCATTCTAGGTATTTACTTATGATATGCCATGTACTTATGATATATTACTTATACAAAACGCTAAAAAAACACAAATAGTTTAATCATAACACTAACCAAATTGTAGTGCACTTAATAACAATGTCATGTCCTCACATGACACATAATATTAGAATGATGTTAAATTATGCTTTTTGGCGTTATATGCAGTAAACGTGTTAAGATGACAAATTGAATAATGAATAATGAATTTACTATTCATACATACATTTCTGAATGTGTTCTTTTAATGACATCTGATTCCAGCTGCATATCAATCTTACAAGATCCAAGACCAACTGCTGTCATTACTTCATTAAGTTTCTCTTCTATTGTATTCATATCTCCTAACATTAGATTACTTGTATCCATTGCTACAGATCTACGATCATTATTACATTCAATAGCTAGTGTGCCATCTTCTTGTATGGATTTTGATAAAAAGAACTGAGTTATTGCATTAAAATTAGGTACTGATGTTACACGGGCTATTTCAGGTAATTGTTTGATTAAGATATCTAAATCTTCTAAACAAAGCTGAAAATAAAAAAAAAAACATATTTTTAACACATGTATAAGAAAAACTATTAATCCACTGAAAAAATGTATTGGTATTACTTTTGGTAAGTTATAATCAAATATTGGAGGTGCTTGTGTCGCAAATGCTGGTGGCATATCTTCTAATCCAGGAAATAGTGGGCTTAAGAAGTGACCTTCAAATTGAGACTGAAAATTTTTACGTTTAGCGATTTCATCTGAATGACGTGCCATCATATGACAAGCAAGATCACTAGACCACTAAAATTGGAAACATAATATTTAACGCATATAAGTATAGGTGACTATTGCTCATGGGTAACTTAATAATTTTTTTTAGACAACAAATTCAAGAACTTTACTTACAATAAGTAATGCTTGAGAAAATATGCGTCTTCTAACAACTTCAGCAACTGCATTAAAATAAAGTGTTGGTGTATTATGTAACTGTTCAACAACATCCAAATATTCACGAGTCAATTTTATGCTGTCACTATATAACAGCATAATAGCTTCAACATCACTAACTTTATTTTCTATAACAATTAACCACCTAAAAATAAAAAAATATTAATATAATACATATTAAACAACGTAATTATATTTTTTTTCGTCAAAAATATTAATTTATTGTACATAAAATGCCACTATTTTCCTTTTATTTTTTCATATAAATATTGAAATAGAAAATTATGGTGCCCCATTCTGTATACATTATTAGAAGAACTATAAAAATGAATAGCAATAAATACATATTATAAATTAAATTATATTAATTTTCATTAAAATCTTAAAATAACAATAAAAGAATAAACTAATCAGTAGCATTTTTAAATAATAAATTTCCCAATAATGTTTACAAGTTTTATAATATTATTACAGCATTATTATTTTTATTTATCTTTGTTATTAAATTCAATAATGTAGCCGATTCAGTTTCAATGAGGCTTAAATATTTCCAAATTACTAATAATATATTGTTAGATTGTAAATTATCGGAATTTGTTATTGATTTTAATACAATGATGATTTAAGTTTTAGCTGTCTATAGATCATTAAAAATAATATTAAATTAGTTTTGAAAAAACTTAATATCTATTTTAAAAGCTTAAATATTTATAATATTTTAGTGTAGTGTTTAATAATATGAACAATGCATTTAATCTTATCACTATGTGTTTATGTATGTATTAAATATTAATTAAATATTGTATTGTAGTTTGGATTAGTTCCTTGTATTAATAATTACTTAAGAACAATTAATAAATTTGAATCTAGTTGTTTGGTATTTTTTCATATAAATATGGTTAAACAGACTATTTTAGTCTTCAAATTTCTAGACATTTTTAATAACTTATATTACAATTTGCAACTGCATATAAATTTAAAAATACTGTTTATCTATACAATCATATTATATGCACAAGACATATAAGGTTTAAACTTAAAATATAAATCATAGATTCTAAGTATAACAATACGTTTAGGCAATAATGACTTACTTAAGTCGTGGGTGTAGATTATTGCAAAGTTCTTGTTTTGCTAAAATACTTCTATTTCTAATATCACACAACCGCAAATTATTTTTATTCATCATTTCTAATTGCTTATCATGAGATGCTAACAACACACTAATAACTGATACATCACCTTCATTAGCAGCTTTTGCATGATTCATTTTTATATTCTAAAAACAGATATTGAATATAATAACAAAATGGTATCCAGAAAAATAATTATAATTTTAAATAAATTTAAAAAAGCTCTCAATATTTACATCGGCAAGATTATATTGTTCTGTTGCTAATCGTTTACTTTCATCCATCATTTGGGATAGTTTAAATAACCTATGTTCCAGTCCTTTAATTTCAGAACAATCACTTCGACTAGAGCATTCATTCATGGCAGATACTTCTTGTAAAACTGCGTTTAACATTCCTTCGTCAAACTTATAACAGATCAAATATTTATGGCAATAAATAACAATCTAAATTTATGAATAACCCTAATCCATAATACCTGTTTTAAACTATTTTCACAATGTTCAACTATATGTTCCAAATTTGATAGTCCTTGTCGGGCTGTTACCCATTCAAGTAATGACTGATGAACTATATTTTTTATATCAACTGTTGAATTATCCATTCGTGATCGTTCTTCAGAATTATTTTCTAAAAGAGCTGGGAGCATAGGAATTTTTGAAATTTCTATCAAAATATCATTAAAACTGAAAAAAAAAATATTAAACAATTTTAAATGTATACTTCCAAAAAAATCAATAGTAGGGCATTATTTGACAATGTACATTTTTGAACAAACAAGACTGAATTTAAATTATTTTTATAATAAGCAACTGGGTATTTATTTATAAATTAAATTAGCTTCATTATAGCATGAACCTTATTTTAATGTATTTCTTAAGCATAATTAATACTTCTCATAACTATCAACTAATAATATATCTAATAACTCTAAAAAAATGTTGCCTTTTAAATCATATTATAATTGTTAATAAGATATAAATTGAATCAATGTCTTAACTAAAGTGTGATATCTTGCATACATTTCAAATGCAGTCATGTTAACAATTATAAGTTTTACCAAACACCGTAATACAGTAATGAAACTATTATTAAACTTAATAGTATTGAGTTTTTTTTATTTTTTTTTTTACTGAAAATGTTATTTAAAAATATATATGTATCTAAAGAAATACATTTCAAATACATTAAGAAAGAAGCTGATAAAAAATAAGTAGGTATAGTTTAGTTAAACAAAATTATCATGGGAGAAAATCAAGTAAATGGATTTGAAAGCTGCCTGTCTACAACAAATAATATGATTTTTATATTTTATTGTGTAAAATAATTATATCTCCATTCTTTTAAATAGGTTTTTCTCCTAAACTTAACTGTACATCACAACATACTTGTTAAGTAAATTAATACTGTCTTCTCGTCCATTGAGATATCGTTTAAAATCATTTTCAAATATATCAGCTTTAAATTTAAACTTTTCTACTGTATCAAGCATATTTGCAACAGCTGCTGACCAACCTTTAAATAATTTTAAAATAAAAAAATTATGATGACAATTTTTCAAATCACTTATTTATACTCAGTACAAGTTAAGAAACACAGTCAGCAGGCGACCAGTTTTTGTCGGCAGCAGTTAGGACACACCTGTTTGTCAACTCCCACCGAGTCATCCATATATGTACCTACCACATAGTATTGACACCCCCCTGATCATAAGTTCACCGCTGAATGTGTTTCTTAACTTTAGTAGAGTAGTGCCTACAATTTTTGTAACATGAAATTTGAAAGATTCTTAAAAATTAAAAAAATTAAAAAAACTATTTAATAAAACCTTGATGCATCATATGTTGATCATTGATAAGGATATCTATACAATTTAAATTATATTGAGCATTTTCACTATATTGTTGTGCTAGAGAAACTCTAACATTTAATGCTTCTATTGTAGGTGGCATTCCTTGAGTCCTATGGTGTTCTCTTGTAAAGTCTGTATCTGAAACATAAATTTAAGAAACAAAATTAATAAATTGACATGACTATGCATAAACTGTCTTTAAATAGATAAGCAAAACATGATTTTAATATAATAAATAAAATGTTAATATGTAACTTCATATTGTACATATTAATAGCCCCGGTTAAAAAGAGGGAACGTTCCGAGAGCCATTGTATGTAAAATTGTAGTAAGTGGTAATTTGTACTTTTTATAGTAAAAAATATTACATAATAACTTTTATGACAAAGTAAAAATAAAAATTAAGATACTTTATTATGTTCAAGTGAAAACATTATATAATATATACCAGCCATTACAAGGATGTGTTTTGTACTATTATCTATTTTTACTTATTAAAATAATTTTACATACAAAAATAATTTAAAAGTTGTTATTGAATTGAATATTTGTATCATTGATATAACTTTGGCCATTCTATCAAAATTAATTAAATCAGCTAGGTACACATTAATGCTTATAAAAGTAAATACTATATTACAAAATAATAAATATTATATACCAACAGAAAAGTCAGAAAAAAAAAGCCCTTTAGTAGAAAATAACTAAAAAAAAATTTTAAATATTAAAATATCTATAAAAATCACAAAAAGGTCAATTTTGTACAAAACTAGTTTTGCATAAAAATTCCAACTTTTCTCTAACCTACTTTAGATTCCAAGCAGAGCAATGAATGTATTGATTTTACAATGTATTTTTTTTTTTGTGGTTCGTCATATTTTGGGGCAGTAAAAACGCTTTAATTTTTTACTTTAGAATCTTTAATGGTAGGAATCTAGTAGTTCCTCATAGATTATAATAACAGGAGTTAAATGGTTTTAGAAGCATTTAAAGTAATAACTTTGACAACATTTGTCAAAATGTCAAAGTTTGCAAATTTTTTTGTAGTTAAAAATGTATAAAGCTGAGGATATAGCTAAGGATTGGCAATTTAAAATAAGGTTTCCCAAGAGTAGTTCATATTGTAACCAAAAAATCTAAATCTATATGAGCACAGATTTTTTTATAGAAATTTTAAGTTCAAATTTGGACAAAATTAGATTTATAAATGAAGAATAATTATTTTAGTTATTTAGTTGTAATTTAAAAATATTATTTGTTTGTACTTAAAACCTTTAAAATGTAGGTACTATTATATTTTATTTTTTTACACAATAACATTTTAAAATTCAATTATTTCATCAAAAATCAATTTAACCTATTAAATTAAGTACTAATACTAATATAATTCTTTAAATATCAATGTCATTAAATATATTTAGAAATATAAGCTGGATGATTGTCTTCCCTTAAGAATCGTTTTTCGTATACAATAATTTTATATCAGTAAATTCAAATTTAACACATCCATTGCGAGACCTATCGACATCTAATATTCATCAGAGTGGTTCCTACTTTCCCAACTATTTTTTTGTTTTTGTTTTTACCAGTTATTTTATAAAGTACTAGGAATTTTCAATTTTGACCTCATAAAGGTATCAACTAGATTTAAGTTTCTACCTGAAACCACCCTTAAAGTTTAAAATGTAAGCATTTTTACTGGCCCATAGGTGATAACAAGCAGAAAAAAACAAATAGCGTTGTAAAAACAATACATTCATCACTCCGCTCAGAATATAAAAATAATGTTGTAAAACAGATAAACATTGGATTGCCTAATTTTATTACTCTAAAACAGCGGTTCTAACCTGTAATCCGCGGCCCCCGGCAGCCTTTACACATAACATACGTCAATAAGTGACATTTTTACAATATTGTTGGATTATTATTTTTTTTTTTCATATATAGTATGTAGATTTTATACCAAATAATTGTATTATTAATATTTATTAAGTATCAGTTTTTACTGTTCATATTAAATGTACATGCATACAGCACTGTAATCTCGGCAGTCGTATATTTACTGCCACTAAGTGCAGTTGATCAATTATAGTTTTATATTACATTTTTATAAAAAAAATAATTATAAATGTGTTTGTTTTGTTATGTCTACTTATGTAGTTTGTAATATAAAATAATTATTATAATTTTGGGTACGATAACATGAGATGTTTTGTAAAAAAAAGGTATTAAAAAAAATTTGGTAAGGGGGCCACGATTTCTAAAAATCTTTCATCAAAGGTCCGTGATCTACAAAAGGTTAAGAACCGCTGCTCTAAAACAATAACAAAATGGCCAGCAGATACAAGTCCATAAATACTAAAAGTAATTTATTCAAATGCAAACATGACAATTGCAATATACATATTGCTTTATAATTAATTTATAAGGGTATTTAACAGTTCCGAAACAGTAGTTGTTCAACTATGTATTAATAATAAAGTATAACATTTTTTATGATATAACAAATAATGGAGATACAAATTTAAAATACAGTCAAGTCACATTAACTCAAAATTGTTTATATGTCTCATTTTGTATTGTCCTTTGAAGCTATATAATTCGAAAAATAAAAAAGTCAAATTTACTTTTTATTCCCCTTGAAATTCAAGTTATAAAGACTCAACAGTAATAAAATGTATCATGATGGTATATTGGTATATATATATAATATATAATAATATAAGAATAGTATTATGTAATAAGTCTATTTTTACATAGTATAATTTTAATTCAAAATTAAGAACTACTCAACATAAATAGTTATCTATTGTTCTAATTATTGGACTTTGTCTGGTTATATATTTTTTACTGGTATAGTTTTGCCAGTAATAAATTATTTAACCTTAACTTTATTGTTAATTTCTTTTTTTTATGCTAACAAGAATTTCCATATGCTTGGATAATATTTTTTTTTTGTATACAATTAACATGACAATACAATTATGGTATCCTTCCACTGAATTATTTGTGAGGCAAGTTTTTTAAAACAAGTGATTAACAATCCCAAATTTAAATATTACATTTTGGTGACCTTTGAAGCCTGTCTTATCTTTCTTAATTCAAATCCTGTATATAATAATACGCAATATAATGGATTAACAAAAAAGATCAATTTATATTATCCACCAGATGAATTAACAGCACAGTAAATTGGAGGACATCATAATATAAGTTTTAATAAGAGTTAATTTGTTTATAAATTATAAAATTAACCAACTATATATGTATATAATTGTATTTAAATTCAACTAATTTTAACTGAACATTTACAATAGTATAAAAAACTTATAGTTAAATTCGTTAATCACCAATAATTATGAAACTACTAGTAGATAAATTTGTTTTTAGTTTTTAATGTCCCAACCACTACTAAATACTAAGTATTAGTTATTTAGTACAAATAGCCAAATTAGAATATATTTTTAACATGATACCTTATGAATAAATATAAAAAATGCTTTGTTCATTTTTTGTATATATTTATAAATTTAAGTCTGTATACATAATATAATAGCATAATTATACCAATGCATAAAATATATATTCACTAATCACTAATGCTACATTCTATTTAAGTATAAGTAATAAGTATGCTCGCTTCCCAGACAGCATTTTGTAATGATAATATTATAATAGTATTTTAATAATGTTATACTAATATTATTCGTTATTACAATGTTATAATAATATTATTAATCAAAAAATTGCTGTCTGAGTTGAGACAAGAATAGATAAGAGTATACAAACATTGTGTTAGAAGTTATAACTAAATATTATAAAATATAATACAAGATTATGAACAATTTGGATTAATTTTCAAATGTTTTTATCAATGTATCATCAGATAATAATTAAATATTGTGTTAAAAATATTAAAATTGTCCATTCTCAGTTATCTTTTATGAAGTCATAAAGTTTAAACTTGCAAAATAATACATAAAATATTATACTTTTAGTTTTAAATTTATGTGTATATTTACTGTTTAAGAACATTTGAGAGGTCAAAATTGAAGATTCCAAGTAAATTTGAAAGCGTTTTTGCTAACATTTTCGAAATATTTTGATTTTTTCTGAGCTCGTTATACCCTTAAGAAATTTTTCAATTTTTTTTAATTTTTTAATTTTTGTTTAAAATTATTCTCGATAAAAACATTTTTACTAAGCAAAAAATCTTAAAAGTTTTTTTCCTATCATAGTTATATTTTATGAGCGTTTGAATTAAAACATCTTACTATATTGGATTTTCATCAGTAAATTAACAAATATTCATCTATACATTTTTGATATTTTGTTGTAATTAAAAAAAAATAATCCTAGATACGAAATTTTCACCAAATGTTAAAATGACCATTTTCCATACATGGTAACATTTTCAAACAATTTTGAATCTTTTTGAACTATTTATAGCCATGAGAAATTTTTTAAATTTTGTAAATTAGTTTTCAGTTAGAAATTCATAAAAGATTTTCTTTTCATAGCTAACATTAGACATTTTAATAGAAGGTTCCAAACAAGTTTTTCTACCTCTATCAAAAAGAATATTAGAGTGGAATTGACCTATTATC
The DNA here is from genome assembly GCF_019925205.1 of Metopolophium dirhodum. Taxonomy (NCBI): domain Eukaryota; kingdom Metazoa; phylum Arthropoda; class Insecta; order Hemiptera; family Aphididae; genus Metopolophium; species Metopolophium dirhodum. Next base: position 54,555,472 of record NC_083560.1, on the reverse strand, counting down.
AAATTTAAAAGTAAGAATATTATCTAGTCATTTTAAGTCAATGACAGGTTCTTTGTTTATATTTTAGTATATATTATAAGCTTTTTAAAATGTACAAACAATTTGCTATTTTAAAATGCTAATAATTCGCTTTAAAATTAAAATATCGTAAAAAACCAACCAGAGAACACAGATAGTTGTGTTACCTAAAAGTTTAATGATAGGTCACTCTAATATCAAAACTAACAGCATATGATTGAAACTGGCAAAGGAAAATTTGGTATGTCTTCCGTGTATAAGATGGAGACAACACATGCAGGTGAGACGTTCTTATAAATGAGTTATTCAGAACGTACTATTTGGTATGATATTATGTATTTGTAAGACGGAGACAAGGCAAGTAGGTATAACATCCTCTTAAGAAAATACTATTTCTGATGTTATTTTTTTTTGTAATATTTTCAAGTATATAAATATTCAAAATTTTTTTTTATATAAGTAATTTGTAATAATGGGAAATTACTTTTTATTATTTCTTAGACAAAGTACAAAAGCTTACCTGGTCGAGTGTCAAAATAAGCAGAAGGTGGTTCAGGATGATCAATTAGTCTTTTGCTAAACAAAAAAAATGGGCTTGTATCAGTACCGGCACAATAACATGAAACAGCCTTGAATGGGTCTAGATGGCCTCCACCACTAACTAGCAAAACTTGCTTGTTCACCGGGATGTCAGTCTTTTTTTCAATTTGTAACTTTAATTCAGATACTCTATAACGTTTTTTGAAAAATAATTATCATACTAATAGATAAATTAGGTACATTGAAGAAAGACATTTTTACGTTTTATTGAGCATGCTAAAGTCACATGTAATCCATCTTCCGATGTCAACATGGTAAACTAAAAGGTTTTCCATAATAAAAGATGATATGTTTATTTAGAAAACAGATCTATTCATGTAATATCTTCCTGTTACCACAACTTCTGTAGTCAAATATGTTGTCATAAGTACATTGTTATATTTTATATATTGCACTTTGCAATAACACACGAGTTGTTTAGCATGAAAACGGTTGATTTAAAATCTGAAACAAATAAAACAAGTTAATATTTTATTAAACAAGGTTAAATTACATTAAATAAGATAATTACGAGGATAATTATATTCTCGAGAAAGATGAATATAACAATGACTAGAAGCTAATTTTTAGGAAAAAATAATATTTAATATATTTCAATTGTTGAGTAAATATGACTCATCAATATTTGTCAAAATAAAAATCAATCAATTTAATAACTATTATTACCTATGAATTTAAAGTCATTAAAAATATGAACATTTAAATTTAGGGCAACTTAATCATTAAAAGAAGTATAATTATAATTAATATATAATACACTTCTGACTGTGAATGTTGCCATACAAAAATAGTATATTTTATTACTTACGCAAAGTTAAAAAGATATATATGTAATTAATTAAGTAGGTATAATATTATATATTATTTACTAATAGGTAAATACATTTATAACTCCAATTATATTCATCAATCATATCAATTTATTTGTCGGAATTAATTTCTAACTTATTTCAAACACTTAATACACTTAGTAAAATAATTTTCAAATATCAAGCCACAATAATAAGTTTTAATAGTAAATAAATAAATCTGTATTAGTAAATAGTGATAATCTTTATAAAAATAAAAAATGAATTTTAAGACAAAATGTATTTCAAGAATAACTATAAGTTTACATTTAAGTAAAATAAATAATTAAAATAATAATTAAATGTTACATTATTTTGTACTTGCATTCAAATTAAAAAAAATAAATATGAAAACTAAAAATATTAATTAGGTACCTATGTATTAGAACTAGGGAATAGTTTAATGTATTTTTACTAAAAATAGGCTTTCAGGGCCACAATATAAATACCTAATTGTTTGATTTTCATATATACACCACCTATAGATAGTTTTAATAAAAATTAAATACATTTCTTAACTTGTTTATAATAATGTAAGAAGTAATAATATAATAAATGAGTTTTTAATTAATTTTTTATGGAATGGTACCTTACTTAAATACTATGACTCAACATAATACAAAAATAGGCATCCCGAAATTTAATCAAAATTTACTAGGTAGTTGAGAATTGAAACTGGGTACAAAACACTCAAAATACTTTTTTTATCTGCATTAAGTAGGTAAGTGCATGTCAAAGAAATAAGCTCAAGAAATGTTAACATCAACAATGATGTAATAATTTCATCATGTAAGTCCCTATTATGAATCTGTGAAATTAAAAAATAACAAACCATTTTTATTGGCGCCCGCCGGACGGCAACGCACCAGCGTGTATGAATTCCATCGTGACGGCTTTACATGTCTAGTTTTTGAATGAGAATGGCCTGCGTTCGCGAATGAAAATTGCAAAACAATGCGCAAAAAGTGGAAAACCGAAGATAAGGAACACAATGGTGAAACAAAATTGCACAGAATACACTCCTCAGCTGTTATGGTTACGATTATAATTTATGATGGACAAAACGTTAGTGCACGCAATAGAACGACGACGGAATGAAACTGGGCTAAGTCTACATTAATAGTGCGTTTAAAAAACAAAACTAATAATAATGCAACAACTCGTCGCATAGTATATATACATAACAGTATTCTTTAACATGCAAACTATTTATTATTTAATACTTTAATTTATTTATTTCACATTTTTAATCACTGCAATAATAACAACAATAATAATAAAGGAAATAATCGGGGACTCGTTATCATCTGTGCTGGTTGGTCCATATGATCGGCTGGCCGTCGGAACAGCTGACGGATTGTGTGGGATGGAAGGCTTTTGCACGATATTATTTCGCGGCTATCAACACCGCGAATTGCAATCTCCGCATTACATATTATTATTATTATTATTATAGTGTTTTGCACGACGTGTTTGCCCAAGGTCATGTCCCAGAATAATAATATTATTATTATTATTTATTTTTATTATAATTATTGTAACGAGTAATACGTAAGTAGTTTAATTGGATTATACGAGTGTATATTATGGTAATAACGAAAATACACATTATTATTTATTAGGTACCTATAATACTACTGTCTACTACTAGTATATAACATAATAAGAAATAACCTGAATACTGATGGCATATATATGGGTACTTTATTCAGACGGAAATTACACTAATTTTCCAATGTTTACGGTCAATGTTTAATTTTTATTACAAAATGCCTTAACATCATAATAATATATAGATATAATAGCTGTAAATTGGTAGGTCGTAGGTTGTAGGTATTAAATTATGTTATTATTGAATTCCATAAGTGAGCTAATTATATTTAAATAAATTGATTGAATTAAAGAAGGTTATTTTTCTAGGTACTTATCTATTTTTAACAACTTTATTATGTAAATGTAAATATTAGATAATTATTAATACTTTATAATCTTAAAATATATATTTTTTATACTGAGTCAACATATTTATTTATTTCGTTGCAATTCAATTTTTTTCCATTACGTTTCGTATATTATTGAAACGAAGTTTTTTATGGCACACATAATTTATAATATATTAAACAGTTATTTTAGCCAAAACATCCAATTTTTATTCCATCATACTGATTGATCTAGTTATGCGATAATACTTTTTAAAACTGATTTGAATTCGTTATTATGTCTACTTGAGATTGGCCAGTTCACTTTTTCCAATTTCACCCCCCCTCCCCAACATCTATACATTTAGCTTGAATATTTTGAAATTTCGCAATTTTCAAACGTTGATTATTTGGGATTTATTTGGAATTTAAATTAGAAATCTTAAAATGTGGACTGACAGATCTCAAATAGATATTCTAACGAATTCAGATCAATTTTATGAAATATTGCATTATAAGATCGATCGGTAGGATGGAACAAAAAAAAAAACGGGTGCGGTAAGTTGTAGTGACGGTTGTAGATTGATTATATATATCTTGTGTATATTGATAATATTATATCACTACACTACGTATATTATGCATTTATAATTATTTTCAGGTATGCAAACGCGTTATAATAACGTTAGCCGTTAGGATTATAACGTTATATTTGACCAAAAACGATTGGAATTTGCAAACGTTATTTTAACGGAAAGCGATAACCAAAAATAATTAAATATCGCAAAACAAAACATAACAATTAATAAAATATAATACATATATATCATTAAACAAAACATAACGCAAAACGTCATTTATAGAATATCATTAAACGAAAAATAACGCAAAACGTAATTTATAAAATATCATTGAACAAAAAATCGTTAAACGAAATATTTTAAAATAATATTTTTTGTCACGCCTCTGAATTCTTCGATCACAGCAAAGGTAATGCAGGGATCTATGCAACAACTAGACCATAATTCTGCGACAACAATATTTCATGAAATTTCTTTCGGTTTGGTTTTATTTATTTTAAGCATCACGTATGGACGCATTTGAATATAAGATGTAGCCAAAAGCTTATGTTTTGTAAGGACCGTGGCATACATTTCAGTGTCTGGTTGTGCATGGACTTGCTCGCCCAGCACTTTTGAGGATTTCCACTTTTTCGTCCGGCACTATTCCCACTTTAACTGAAGGTTTATATTAGCATTTTCTATACACCATAAAATTTACAAAATATTTTGACTCTTTTTGAGCTGTTTACGGCCATTGTCAGTTTTCAATTTTTTTAGTTTTTTTTTCTATAAATATCAATAAAATTTTATCTGTTGAGTAAAAAAGCTTGAAAATTTAATAGAAGGCTCCTAGGTTATTGTTTCAAAGGCATATGAAAAAAATTAAAAATCCTTAGTCACAGTTTTTATTTATAAGCATTTAAAGTTAGGTAAAAAATTTTAACAAAATACTGAAAAATCGCGAAAATTAGCAAATTATTTTCAGTTGAGAATTCATAAAAATTTTTCTTTTTAAATCTAAGATTTGAAAATGTAATATAAGATTACTCATAAGTTTGTCTACCTTTATCAAAAAAAAAAATATCTACAAGAAACTTAAATTAAATTTTTATGAGCGTCTGAAATTTATATTTTTACAACGTTTGATATTCACTCGATTTCTCATGTAACAATTTTTTTATTTTATTGTAATTAAAAAACAAATGACAGTAGATACTTGAAAATTTCACTGAATGTTTATACATATTAGCATTTTCTATACACCATAAAATTTTGAAAATATTTTGACTCTTTTTGAGCCTTTTACGGGCATTGTCAGTTTTCAATTTTTTTAGTTTTTTTTTTCTATAAATATCAATAAAATTTTATCTGTTGAGTAAAAAAGCTTGAAAATTTAATAGAAGGCTCCTAGGTTATTGTTTCAAAGGCAGATGAAAAAAATTAAAAATCCTAAGTCACAGTTTTTATTTATATGCAAAGCGACATCCACTTATCCACCTTTTTTAATTTTAAATTTGATAAATGTTAAAAATCAAACTTTAAATGCTTATAAAAAAAAGGCTTTCCAAGTTAGGGATCGGCATGTAAATTTTCTTGATTTTTAATTTTTAGACATTTATTAACTGATATCACACCCAAGTGGTATAACAATTTGAATCCAGAAAAATGTCGGTGTGAACAGCCCCACAAAAAATCATTTTAATTTTCATTTAGTGAGATAAATCTTCGAAATCGGATTTTCAAAGCGTATTTCATTGTTTGGGGTCTTGTTAGATTCACATTGGTTAGGAGAAGTGCAGTGAAGATTTTCAGAACTTTATCTTTAATAGTTAATTCACTACAGAACATTAAACAAATTAAAGCAAATTTTATTGGGCGTTTTTTAATGTTTTTCAGCTTTACAGCTATGTAGTAAACTAACGATAAGAGATAAAAATTTTATTATTATCTTAACTTGCCACAGTTAATAATTTTCATTAACTTGCCCACTTATTAACATCTTACTTACTTACTACCATCCATATTACTTTTATGCTTTAAAGCACATCAATATAGTAGGTATAATTTAATAATATCGTATTAATAATTAATTAATTATTATAAGCATAATTATTACATAATATTATTATTTAGATTATAAAAACATAATATAATATTATACTAATCGTACTATTTTTTATATTATCACTATTCGTTACATTTATTGACATGTCATAGCCTCTGGGGCAACGAGCTGCCCGCATACAATATTGCCATGTACCATTGTAAATACTATGCAGTTAGTACTGCCACTCTGTTGCTTGTTGTTCGATTATAATATTCAATATTGCTTAAACTTTTATTGTCCATTCAAATTTTGGATTTTTTAGTAGTTTAACTAATGTAGATTATTTAAAACTACGTAAGAAGGCATTGCATACTGTAAATATATAAAATCAAGTCTCAAGACGTAGACATATCTATTGAAGAAATAGTCCAATTTAAAAAAATTGCCATTTCATTTTCGATAGAAGATTTAATAATAAACGGATTATTCAATTCCCCTTTGGCATTAACTTATCCTAATGTTTTAATTGTCTTAAGGATATATGCATGTATGCCTTGCTCCAACGTTGGTATCTCTGTCCTCAGAAGAATTAAAAATTACCTTCGATCAACACATTCACAAGACAAAACTTTTTGACGCTATTATGCATTGAAAATGATGTTCTCAGAAATATAGACTGGTCTGGTATAATTCACAAATTGTTATCAGTAAAAATACGCAAGAAAAACTTTAAATAAAGCTAAATAATAATAATAATTAAAAGACATGATGTATTTATTTGTGTGTTTTAATTTCCTATCTATTATTGTATCTATACTATTTATTTATATAAGAAATAACAAAAGTTTTGAACTTTGTCAATTTTTAGGATAATGTTATTGTTATAGAATATTTAAAATTTTAAACATATAGTATACATATTAGGACATTTTAGGAAAGGGTCTAGGACATTTCGCCACGACCGTTTCGCCCCGCAGACCATTTCGCCGCAGACAGTTTCGCCGCCACACCGTTTCGCCGCGGACTGTTTCGCCGCCGTACCATTTCGCCGCCAGACATTTCGCCGCGACCGTTTATATAATATATATGGAATACTCCTCGCGTAACAGTGTACCTACCTATAATTTAATACCTGCAACATATAACATAGGTAAGTGTACGAGTGTACCTATCTATGATTTAATTGGTGACCCATTCACCATCATTGTATCAAATATCTAATATACGCATTATACAATGTTCATAATATAACACTCTGTAATGATTTTTGTATTTTATCTGTCTCAACAACTCAAAACATAAGAAATGTAAAAAACTGTAAAAGTTAGTGGCTAACAATAAAATAATCGTATCGAAGTATCAAACTATTATAATATAACAGGAACTAGTGTTTTTATGAATTCTCAACTCAAAATAATTTACTAATTTTTGTGATTTCTCTGTATTTAATCAATATTTGAACTTTAAATGCTTACAAATAAAAACTGTGACTAAGAATTTTTAATATTTTTCAAATATCATTGTAACAATATAGTAGAAGCCTTGTATTAAACTTTCAAGCTTTTTTACCCAACAAATAAAATTTTATTGATATTTATAGAAAAAAAACTAAAAAAAATGGAAACCGAAAATGTCGAAAAAAAACACTAGTTCCTGTTATATTATAATAGTTTAATACTTCGATACGATTATTTTATTGTTAGCCACTAACTTTTACAGTTTTTTACATTTTTTTTAATTTGTTAAAATGTTTTTTAGTCTTAGTTATTTAAATAGTTAATAGTGCCTTTTCTTACATGGTATGTATTATGTTAGAAATATGAATTAAGTTCAATTTTGGATTTGAACGTGGCCCGTGGGAATTACATAGGAGGTTATCAAATATCTGTAGTGCCAAACAAAGTAATACAGGCTAAATATTACGAACTAATAATTACATTAAACGGTTAGGTTAGGTTAGGTACAAAATATACCTACAAAATATGTTGTTATTTTTTCTTTCTAAAAAGTATTGTTTTGTGGGACTTTGTTCATATTATTATTTATCATGAATTCTAAAATAAAAACATTTGCCCCCGGCCTAACAGAGTACAAGCACTGAAAGCGCATGGCTCCACACCCGTGCGCATGTCTATGAGCTGCACATTTATGCACAAACGGAAATTAAAGCTGCGAATTTCAGTAGGAGGGGTGATAAAATGTATCTGATTTGCATTGAGGAATATATCTAAATTTATGTTTCAAAATGATGAGGTGGGGAGGTTAACCCTTCGCGGCGAAACGGTCGCGGCGAAATGTCTGGCGGCGAAAAAGTCCGCGGCGAAATGGTACGGCGGCGAAACAGTCCGCGGCGAAACGGTGTGGCGGCGAAACTGTCTGCGGCGAAATGATCTGCGGGGCGAAACGGTCGTGGCGAAATGTCCTAGACCCTTTCCTAAAATGTCCTAATATGTATACTATATGTTTAAAATTTTAAATATTCTATAACAATAACATTATCCTAAAAATTGACAAAGTTCAAAACTTTTGTTATTTCTTATATAAATAAATAGTATAGATACAATAATAGATAGGAAATTAAAACACACAAATAAATACATCCTGTCTTTTAATTATTATTATTATTTAGCTTTATTTAAAGTTTTTCTTGCGTATTTTTACTGATAACAATTTGTGAATTATACCAGACCAGTCTATATTTCTGAGAACATCATTTTCAATGCATAATAGCGTCAAGAAGTTTTGTCTTGTGAAAGTGTTGATCGAAGGTAATTTTTAATTAAGCTCAAAAAGAGTCAAATTATTTTCAAAATTTTATCGTGTATAGAAAATGCTAATTTAAACATTCAGTTAAATTCTTAAGTATCTACAGTCATACATTTTTTAATTACAACAAAATAAGAAAATCGTTACATGAGAAATCGAGTGAATATCAAATGTTGTAAAAAAATGTATTTCAAACGCTCATAAAAATTTAATTTGAGTTTCTTTAAGACATTTTTTTATGGATAATCTTGTATTACATTTTCAAAACTTAGATTGAAAAAGAAAAATTTTTATGAATTCTCAACTCAAAATAATTTGCTAAATTTTCGTATTTTGTCAATATTTGAACATGAAATGCTTATAAATAAAAACTGTGACTAATGATTTTTAATATTTTTCAAATGTCATTGTAACATCTTGTATTAAATTTTCAAGCTTTTTTACTCAACAAATAAAATTTTGTTGATAATTGTAGAAAAAAAACTAAAAAAAATGGAAACTGAAAATAAACTGGAAACTGTTCGTAAACAGCTCAAAAAAAGTCAAAATATTTGGAAAATGTTATGGTGTATAGAAAATGCAATTATATAAACATTCAGTCAACATTTCATGTACCTGCGACCATTTGTTTTAGAGTTGCACCAAAAACCAAAATCGATTTTCTCAAAAACAGATTTTGCGTAAAATTTCCCGTTTTTCCTTAATTTTCTTTTGTTTTTCACGTCGCTTTTGAAAACTACTGAGAAATTTTTACTTTTGACCCCCCAAAGTACCAATTAGTACCAACACTTTCAGAAAAGATGCTGTTGAAAAAAATCAAGCATTTTCAGTCCCAAAAGATAATGACACACAAAAAAAAATTTTTAATTTAAAAAAAAAACACATCATTATAAAATCAATACATTCATCGCTTCGCTAAGAATCTAAAACAAAATAAATTAACTTAACTTACTTCTTAAAATGAAAAATTAATTCGTTAATTTCACGTTAATTAAAAAATAAAATTAGTAAGTTGAAAGTTAAGTTAATAAAAAGCCAAAAGTAACTAGTTAAGTCAAAAAGTTAAAATCTAACTAACTTTTTAACTCTTTAATGTCCAGCCTTGCAAAATACTCATTCGTATTGATAAAATATATTGAACTAAATCAAAGTGCATATTCTGCCTTACTGGTGTGGACGTGTACTCGTGTGGATGATGTGTCTTAAAATATTTACTATTAGATTATAAGATATTGTCACAACAAACAGCGCAGTAGATTTGGTTTATTTCTTATACAGAATACTTTTAGTCAAGGCTCATAAGCGCAAATATGGGAAGGCTTTAGTTGCTAAGTCCTCCAAAAATATCCATAGCCTCCCAAACATTTCTTAAATTTTGTTTTAAGCTTATTGAATATTATCAAAGTAAGGCTTTACTCCCCCCCCCTCCCAATCCCAAACGTTATAGTTAATGCTAGCCATTAACGGGTTAAAAATTTAAAGTTAAGTAACTTCTAACTAAACGAGTTACATTTTTTTCCATGTAATTCACTAACTTATGATTTAATTTGTTTTATTGTCATGTTAAGTTAATTTTATTCCTAAGCCACAGATTAAAAATATATTCAATTTTTTAAAAATACATTTTATAAAAATAAATTATTATAATCCGAAAAATTAAATATATTAATTAATAATTAATAAAAGTTTAAAGTAATAATAATTTGTATAGAATATTGAGTATTGAATTTGATAGTTTATTTTAGTATCTAACAATGCAATATAACAAGTTTCTTTGATTAATACTATACATAAATATGACTATTTGAGTTTAAATATTTTATGGTTTTTATATAATATAAAAATATTGTGATTGATGTATTTTCGATTTGACCCGATCTGATAAAATTAAAAAAATACTTTGACTGTTTTCAAGCTGTATTTACGGACATTTTCAATTTTTAATATGTTTAGATTCTTTCTATGAATGACAACTAAATTTTATTCGTTGGGTCAAAAAGTGTGAAATTTATAATAAGACTCCTGATATATTTTTACAATAACAGTTGAAAAATATTAAAAATTCATAGGCAAACATTTTTTCATAAGCATTTTAAGTTAACATTTTGACATTAATAATAAGTAACAACAATATAAATATAATAAAAATATCCATACTGACAAACCGTCTCTTCTCAGAATAATCGTTTTTACTTTTTCGTATACATTGATATTTATAATATAACATTGAAATATTGAATTCAAATTTAATATCATCCATTATACAGTGACTCACTTGTAACATACTGTACGGCAGAGTGACAACCACTTACCCGCTTTTTAATATTGGTATCTATATGAACAATTTATGAGGAACTAATACCATTGAATTTCCATGTTTTTTTTACCCAAAAGACAAGTAGTTGCGTATACGTCTTATATCATAAATGTAAATAAATCAAACAAAAATTATTATAAGTCGAAAGATTAAAATATCTATGATTCATGTACCATTGTACCTATAGTATGAATATTTAGTACATTTTAAAATTTCCATTTCAAAAGTTGTTCATTATTGAGTTACATAAAAAAATAATAATAATAATAGTCAATTGATTTTGTCATCAAAATCAGAGTAAACTTAAAATTCGTTTCGTATTTTAGAATTAAAAGTTAAAATTTCTGAAATTAAAATTTAATTTTACATTTTTACCTGTTGATCTTCTAAAATAAGTCATATTTTATGAAATAACATTTTAATAAACGGGTTTTTGATTATTGTCTAATTTTAAAAGAAAATATAAATTAAGTAAATAGATTGACGCGAACAGCGACATTCATAATTTCGTATTATAATTTGGTTCTTTTTTGAACTTTTGTTATTGATATACCGATTTTGATGGGCCACATTATTTCATAATTTACAGCTATTTAATAAGTGTTTAAAGCGTTTTAAAGTACACTGTACAGTTGACTCATGTAGCAGGAGTGGCTCCAGACACATTGTTAGGGGACCCCCTCCAAGTCATAATTTTCAGACAATTTCGATGATTTTTTTTTGTAATTTTGTTTTTAACAGTATAAAATTGTTTAGAAATACAGCTTAGGGGACGTGGCCCCTAGGCTAGTAGGCTCCCCCCTGGAACCACCCCTGTCCTATAATCCAGTAGTCGTAGTAGTGTACTACCTACCAGTTGTGTTTTTGGTTGAACACGTCTTGAACGTGTTATGGCTGTTATTTATTCTTTGTCGGGTCTTAACTTGTACAGTTGTAATTTGTAGGTACCTAACCTATAACTTTGAAAATGTCAATTCGATTTTCAAATGCTAATTTACAAGCCTGGTTCGTATTTACGTTCTGTACTTGACTATACAATAATCTAGCACTCGGTGATGCCAAATCCACGTATAGTCCGGAGTATAATTTCTGTTCCGTTTTATACACGAGTTTGGTACTTCAGCGTTTGTCGTCATATACATGGTATAAAATAATATGTAGGTACCTAAAATATACAATTAGTGTATAACGGCGTACATTATAAAATAATATGTTCACATTTTTATAAATCAGCTTAAATATATAATAATAAAATAATGTTAGTGCTAGTAATTAAGTTTTTAATAGGTATTAATAAAATTGTTTTTTAGCACTTTAAGTTATAAAATATGTACTATAATAAATATAATTAGTGTTTGTTTACTGTACTGAGTACCTATGTGGCTATGTCATCAATGTGATTTTGCATTTTCTGGCCAACAGGGGAGGCACAGAAGGCAAACTGTAACACCGGCGGGTCAACACCAGCGACCAGAGAGGGCCAACATCGCCCTTCAGCCACCGACGACAGACCGAAGGCTCGAAGCGAAGACAACCGGGAAGCGGGGACCAAACGGTCAGACCATCCAGCGCCTCAGTACCATCATCTGAAACTGCCCCACAGCGGCAGGCGTGCCCCGGGGCATTAGCAGGACACCCACAGCACGGCTAGTCACCGTCCGGGTGATCGCGATTGATCCGAAAGGGCGCTCGGGCCGAACGCCTCAAGTCTCCACTCTCCGCTGACCGGGCACTCAACGCACCGAGCAGCACGCAGCAAGACCAGACACGGAGGAAACAGAAGGAAAACTGTATAAAATCCAAACACCGGCAGTCAACAACAGACTACACAGGGCAAACATCGCTTCACCGATAGAACATCAGCCGAAGACGGAACTCCGGGAGACTAGCAGCAAGCGGCACCACACCGCCACCCATCCGCACCTCCAATCACCTCATCCGAAACTGTTCCACAGCGGTTGTAGTGCCCCGGGACATTATTAGGACACCCACAGCTTGGTTGGTCACCGTCCGGGTGATCACGATTGAGCGTGGAGGGGCCGCGGATGCGGCGCCAGGAGGTGCCACGGACCGCAAAGCTCCCGGAACGACGAGTACAACAACCACGGTCAGAAGGAAAACTAGGAAACGAACAATGGCGATACGCACACTCCACAACATCGGAAGGAGAAGACGCGATGAACGAGATTAGAGGCCGGCTGGCTATCCAGCAGGGCCGATAAAACAACAACAGAACGAAAAGACAAGAGTGGCGAGCAGCGAAGCCGGGTCGAGAATTGTACAAATGCAAACTGCAGGCTTTCAGCCAACAATGTATCTTTTATCTTTTATAACATGTAAGATTAATTTAAATGTGCACCCTTAGAAGACACCCCCCCCCCCAAAAAAAAAAAAAAAATATAGGTGTTAAACATTATGCATAAATTGTATTTCATTTTAATGTATAATAAACGATGGCGGCGTCGCGGCAGTAACGCGAAAACAATTCCCGCGGCGCCGTCGGTTATAAACTGAAAAAAAAAAGTTACCTACATGGCTATATTTGCCAATAAATAGACTAAAATTTTAGTAATTAGTATTTACAGGTAATGCTGGCTGAGTGTGCATGAAAATAATAAACACAATAATAGTGGGTAGAGGTATTGACAAACAATTCGTGCCATTCGAACTGAAAAATACATTTTATTATTAATCAATGTTTCCGGATAATACAAATTAAAAACCTATTGTTTTTATCCACAATTTATGTTGATGATGACTTTTCGCGACTTCCGTAATCTATTATTCATTAATTCTATATAATATTTTTAGTGACTACGGTTGTACCACCTTGTTTGTAACGTAGCCGTATTTTTTTTGTCCATAGTCCTTGGAGGTATTAGTATACCTCCACGGCTCCACGCCATACTCGTCGCTCAGAGATATTCTACATACGTCGTTATCTATGATGCATTTATTAAATTTCAATCGTCCCAGAGATAACCTTCAACCTTATCTTCATGAAGACATTAAAGCCTTGAGGTTGATTTTCTGCGAGTGATTTCAGACAAATTTTTTTTGCTAACGCCCGTAAGAGCGTCGTCATTTTTTTCAAGTTAAATTACATTAAAACTTACACCATGTTTGGTTCAAAAGCCGTACAAGCGTTGAGGCAATTCTCAACTACTACGGTCAGAAGAGGACACGCGTATGAAGGTCCCGGGCATGTAAGTTGAACAAAAAAACGTGACTTCTACAAATTGTTTTGGGGTTATCTTATGATTTTCTGGACGGTCGTGGGGTTTTTAAAACATAGGCACCTCTTCAAATGTTATATTAAACGTTTCTGTTTGTTCTGTAACGGAATATCAAATGTTCCGTTTGAAACTCGTGCTATATAGAAATGGATTACTCCTGTTTTTAATGTAACAATTTTAGTTAAATATTAGGTAGTGTATTAAAATGGCTTTAACTCTTAAAAGATATAAACTCCCGAATTCATAGCTTCTACAGTAGTAAATGGTGTCAAACTCTAATGAGTTACGAGGACGTAGGTATAAAAGGTTTTATCTGAACTTTAATGTGGGCTAACTACTTAATTATTCTTGTGTTATTTCTATTAATTTGATTTACTGATGATGTCTTACTAGTGTCGGGCATTTGACAACTATAATCGTTATTATGTATTTTTTGTACATGTTTTTGATATTAATATTCTATCAGCATTATCAATTTACAAAAAATAGTATTGATTCATTTTTACCTAAGTTCAAGAAAATAAATAATATATAAATTAAAAAGTATTTAATTTACTTTAAATTGTACCTATAAGTTATTTTAACATAAATATTATGTTTTTGGGCAGACGTTTTTTTATTTCTGATCAATGTTTCGTAAGGTTTTTGTTGTCATGGTTTTAGTTTTATTTTAATATCAAGATACATTATTGAAAAATATATACCATAAAACAACTCTAAGCAGTAAATTATAGTATAAGTATATAAAATTAACTAAATCTTATATTTATTTTAATATATTTATCATTTTTATTATATTTATTACATCAATGACATACAAGGTTCAAAAGAGCTGTCTTAATATGGCTTTTAAAAGACATTATTTATATATTATAAAATATAAAAGCCGTACTTTATGGAAAGTTATGATTGTATCATATAAATATCTGATTAGTATTTTGTTAATAATTTAATTTGTTTTGTTAAGTTTATAATTTACAAGATTCTTAAGGATGACATTTGTGTGTATCAATACATATTGGATCATAATAAATTGTTTAAGAAGTTACATAATATATGATATACCAGCAATATGTAACAATTCAGACCTTGAAATGAGTTGGTACATAACTACTATGTGTAGAAATGTATACAAATATAAACAATTTTTTGAAATTCTTGATAGCATGTTGAAATAAATGTTAGGTATAATAATATCATAAATTGAAATAAATTTCATGTTAATTATAATTATTCTTCTCAAGTATGTTTGGTTTGATATATACATATTTAATGAAAATAAAAATGCTTAGTGTATTATTTTAATACTAATTCAAAGTAACTTATAAGTGTTATTTAGATATTTAACAACAAAAAATGTTGTTAAGATCGGACATATACTATTATACTTACACCAATATTCTTATATCATTGACAAAAGTGTTTGTTATTGTGTGATAGTTATTATTTTATTAAATAGTTATATGCCATGAGCTCCAAAACAATTTAAATAATTCAATTTAAAACCACAGAAGAGTCCAAAACAAAAATAGGAAAATATTAACAATATTCTCACAATCCCGATTTTGCTACATTGAAATATGCCATTGCCATGGAAGAATATATTATAATTCAAAACAAACTATTTTGATATTTTCTCCTAAGTTTATGCAAAGTGACCAAACAAAATAACACACATAACAATTAGGTCAATAAACATTTTAATATTAAACACTGGCATTCAAATAAAAATTTGAAAAAAATTAAGAAAGACTGAACTAAGAATTGATTAAGAAAATCTAATATGTTAAGTTTTACAATTTAAAACAAATCTGTAATGATTACCTTTATTTTGTTAATGTTGTATCAAAGTTATAGATAAAGAACCGAATTACCAAATAATCACCATTAAAATATGAGAATTTTTACTTTGCAATAAAGTTTTTATTTTTTTTTATAACTTGTTATCCAAATTTGAAATATATAAAAATAATCAACTTTTTTGGTATTAGTGATTAATAAAATTAAAACTATTACACTGAAAATTTTTTTCTTTTTGTTTTATAAATTTAAATAAAAATTACTATAGACCTTTTGTGGTTATTGTGTATGTAAATAGTATTAAAAGGATTTCGTACCCACATGTGTTGTCTCTGTCTTACTAACGCAAAACATTTCAATATGTACGTCCAGTAGTTTACATTTTGTGTTGTTACGTTAAATATTAGTGAATATTAGACCCAATATGAAACTTAAATTTAAGAATATTATCTGTGTGTCTCGTCGGTTTTTATAATATTTTAATTTTTAAGTGAATTATGAGATGATCAGATAATGTTCTTACATTTAAGTTTACAAGTTTGACTATAGGTCAATTCACTATAATATTTAAGCTATCAATACAAAATTTAAACTGCTAAATGTACATTTTAATATATTATGCATTAGTGAGGCAGAGACAACATAGCGGGTACAACGTCCTCTTAAACAAATAATTGATGTGCGTGTCCTCTTAAAGTAATAAGTATTCATTATTATACTACTTAAATTTCAAACCTGAGTTGGAAAATAAGCCAATTTTTTTTAACTCTTATGACATGTTTGCTGAGACATGAGAATTATTATTTATACTATATTACGCAATATACATTTTTCCTTTAAATTTAAATCTATTTAC
Source organism: Metopolophium dirhodum (assembly GCF_019925205.1). Taxonomy (NCBI): domain Eukaryota; kingdom Metazoa; phylum Arthropoda; class Insecta; order Hemiptera; family Aphididae; genus Metopolophium; species Metopolophium dirhodum. The sequence continues at coordinate 54,538,502 of NC_083560.1, read as the reverse complement.
TTGCTTTATATATAATATTATGTGTTTATTTGTAAACTAAATATTATTGCATCTAAGATAATTTTTCTGTTTCAGAATTTGCCATTTGATGTGTTCAGCAAGTACAAGTTTACTTTTTACACAGCAGTTTTCTTTAGCACCGGTTTTGGTCTTCCATTCTTAATGGTCAGATACGTTAGGAAGAGGAGTGGATAAAATATTGTCATCAATTTTTTATGGTAATGAAATATTAATCTGTTATATTCTTTAATAATATTATTTTTAATGTTAAATTTTTTTGTTTTTTAGTTGACTTAAAACGCAATCATTCCACAACACATTCAATTTCTTATGATTATTATAAAAAAAATTTTTAAGCTTAGTACAATGGTTGATTAATATTTTTCTGTAAAATGCAATAAATAAATTTCAAAATTATATATATTGTTTATTGTTTCAATGTTGTATTATAATTTAATAAAACCATGATTAAAAGTCATGAAGACTAAGTACTTAATTATGCAAAAGTTCTGTTTTCAGTTTTTTTTTTAAGTAAAACTTCTTTCTTGAGGTGTGGGTGGAAAAAAAATTGTAATGAAAAATGAAACGACATGTTTGTTTATTTATTTATTTTCTAAGTCATGCATGGCGGCGGCGGCTTTCACGTTTATTTTTATTGTATTGATTTTTCTCACTCTCCCAAATTCACTTATAATTTCACTAGCCCCAATACTTATGAAAGAAGTTTTACTGTCCCAGACTGTAATGGTGAGCTCTCACACACTCGTATTTTTTTTTTAATTATTTAAATACAACTTTGTCTATTGACATTTTAAATTGGCAACTTACACTATATCCCAGTAAAATTCATCCTACCAATTATAATGTAATTTATAATAGTTGTAAACTCACCTAAAAATAATTTGATACTAAATTGTAGGTTACATACATCATTTCATACCAGAACCATTTAGCATTACCCAAGTACTATAATACAAATAGTAAGGTTACAAAATATATTAGAGAAGTTAACACGTTTGTAATTCAATAGTATTTTTAGAATAATTTACTATTTTACTTTTTAAATTCCTACACAAACAAAAATATGCCTATAATTAATAAGTTACCTTATATTTTAGGAAATTTTACATGTTCTTATCTACTATTAAATTATAAGTTCTATCTTTTTGGATTTAAAAATATTCCATTAATCTAGGGTTCTTGATTGACTGTACGTACATGTAGATACCACAAATTTTTCCAAGCTGAATTTTCGTCACCTCTAATAATTTATATGTCTACCTTATTAACCCATTAGCGCCGGAGTTTTTTATTTACAATTTTAACCAAAATTTTGTTAAAAATTTACATGATTGTAAAAAATCTAAGTTGCCACATGGCAACGTACGGCGTTAATGAGTTAATCATGCTATTGTATTTTTTCTTACCGGCACTCGAGGCTGAGCATTAACGAGTTAATAAGTTAGAAGTTAAGTTAATTTTCAAAAAAATCAACTCATCTTTCTTTATTTTCCAAATTAAGTTAATTTTGACTATTCCTATTTTCAGAAAAATATTTTGTTTATTATGGGTTTTCAGTTCATAATAATTATTATAAGTTTGCAGAATATAGAAAATATTATCAGATAAAAACTAATATATTGTATTAATAGGTTACTTATAAATGTTAATATTTGGGTAACATTAGTCGCCCTTATGAAGACATCAGTAGCACACGATGCGACAAATTATATTCATAAATCATATAGTACCTATTCATTACTCATAAGTTATTAATTATTTTTTATTAGTACAGTAATGATTATCATAGATTGTTTGAATAGTAATATACCTATGAATAATGATTACTATTCAAGTGATTATTACTTATTTCATTAAATAATACCTCATAAATGCAATTTTTTTTTCATTAACTTAACTTTTTAATTGAAGTTACGTTAATGCAGTATTTGTCAACCTAATTTTAAACTAAATTTATGTATTAAAAATGTTTATTAACTTAATTTTTAATTTTATTGAAAAAATAATAATGAACTTAACTTAACTGAGTTAAAAAATATCATAAACTTGCCGGCACTGATTTAACTATTTATAGATGCAATAAAACCTAGGTGACCTATTATTTTCTCTAAACAGTCAAGTTGAAAAATCACCCTTTGTTATTAATTGCTATGGCTCAATTATACAATTTGTTAAGTGTTTTTACTGTTCTGTTTATGTAAGACAAATGAGACAATGATATTAAAAAAACATGTTATATTTATTGATATATTGGGGACACTACAATGGAGACATATACATAATATAAAAACAATAATTATTGATTGGTAATATACATGACTACTGACTAGTGTGCTACTTCCGATCAATAAAAATAAAAAAAAATTACGCGATGGTTTTTACGATTGATAATATTAACACTGAATAAAACAAATACATATTTTTAAAATTCTGATTTGCATTGTTTAGAGCTAATGGACCTAATTCCCCGATATCCATACACTGTCCTTTTTTCATTTGTCTCTCATTACCAAAACTATCTTTTGGTATTATACACAAGTTTGTTGAATCCTAAAACAGTTAAAATAATTTAATTATATGTTAAAATGTATTAATTACTAACTATTATGTTATAAATTGTTCTTTACTTTAATGAAAGCTGCTTTAATAGTTTGAGATCGTAAATTATAAGGAACTAATCTAGAAGAACTCCTTTCTTCTAATTTATTACCACCAGTGAATATTACAAAATCAGCAATGTCTTCTTTGTTTTGAAGCACAAACCAATCAATTTTTATGTAACTACTTCCAGTCCTAAAAACATGTTTAAATAAATATAAACAATATGATAAATTATTAGATATAAATACTAATTCTTTATAGACCTTATACTAGTAGACAGAGTATGGATGTAGTTTTGTTGGTCAGACGTGACTGCGCTGTTCGGGTGTTACCGAATTACACGGCACATGCACACTAGATGATACAATAAACTGTGTATAACTGTATATAGTGTATATATATATTTATCATCATAACGCAAATTGCCAAGGACTGCTCTAATTAACATCGCCGTCCTTATATGCTCCGTCTACTAGTATAAGGTCAATGATTAGCTATAATATAACTCATTTGCACCAAAAATTGATATTGGTCCTTTTTGACCCAAGCATTTAAAATCTACAGTATAATTTTAATCCCAAAAGACTACATTTATTTTTGATTATTTACATTTATAAATGCCCAATACCTACAAACAATAACAAATTATTTGATTTGTAATTTATAAAGATAATATTATATAATATGTATGCATGCCATATGATAATTAGTATTAAATATTTCAAAATTAAGGGTATTTTATTAATTAAGCATTTTTATATTTGTTAAAAAAAATTAATAATAATAACACTATAATTTAATCTGTTTGTATAAATATTATTTATTGGGTGTACCATACATTTATAAATTATATTATATTTTATAGTAAATACAAAAACATTTCTGCTAAATTGTTTACTTTTTTCTATTTTTAAATTTTAAATGATGTTCAAATTATAGTTTCAAATTATTTTATCCATAAATATAACATAAAAATCAGTTCCGAGAAAATATTAATGCTTTATGGAAACAATCCAACCCTAGTATTAAGTTTGGTTATGACTTATAAGCACCTATATTATTTATTGATAAAAATACTAAAATATATAATGAATATTTAAAAATTCCATGGCTAATAATTTACCTTTTTATCTGCCTAAACTTTACATCTGGTGTTACGATAAATGTATCATCTTCGTCTTCTATAGGAATATCACAAATCAATTCACTCTCGCTTAAATTGTCCACGTAAGACACTTCTGATGTTAATAACTGCACACATGTTATATTTTCCCATTGTGGATCTGGATTAAGCCTGGAGTTCAGCATTCTTTTGATGGGAATCAATGAACAATCGCATTCAATGGGATTGCCTAATGATTCATATAATTTATTGATTATTGAATATATATTATAGTAGGTACATGATAACTGGTAAGATAAATTTATTGATATAAGGTACCACTAGAGATATTACCTTTAAATGAAATTGAAGATCCTTTATTTACAATTTTAGCCAATTCAGGTGGAAAATTATTAAATAAGTTATTCTCTACATTAAATTGTTTTAATTTTGGGACAAAGCTTATGATTTCTTTTGAAAGTTTTGTTAATTTATTGTTAGACATCAATAAAATAGACATATTTTTAGGCATATTGCCAACTTTTTTCATTGTTTCCAAATTATTGAATGATAAATCCAATACGTTTAACGATGTTAAGTTTCCGAGTACACCTAAAATGTATAATATATTATGTTAATAATTAATACATGGATAGATAGGTACCTAATACCTATACACTAATAAGTAGGTACCTATTAATTTATATGAGTTATATAGGTATTTTATTATGTGTGAAAAATGTTAATCTTATTGTTGAAGAGATTATATTTTATAAAATGTATATGTTACCTGGACGAATCTCATCGATAGAATTATGACTTAAGTTAAGATATTTAACTTTGTGCGTTCCAACCGTAATATCATGTGTTATTATTGGTATTTCATTATAGCTCATATCAATTGATTCTAAGTAACTGGGAGTGTACATATGGTTTGGAAATGATTTTTTGGTGAAAAATGAAAATTGATTATGACTTAAATTCAACTGTAAATATATTCATTTATCAAGTATTACTGTTGTAGGTGAGGTGTTGAAATAAAATTATATTAATTACTTACATATTTAAGAGAAAGGCAGTCATCCAATAAGCTATTTGTTTTGTTGTCCAAAGAATTTAGTTGATTATATGACACATCCAAAGTTGTCAATGATACCAAACCTACATTTTATAAAATCAAATAACAATAGGTAAACATTAGTATACAGTGTACTAAGTGGCCTTATTTAACCAAAATATCAGTGTCCCATCGGGTATGCCCCAGTGCCTCGGTGGTCTAGTTCAGCCCTGAGTATATTAAATGAAAGGATATTCTATTTAGTTGAAAACATTTTCATTAAGGATTAGGTACCTATATAGTTTCTTAAATTAGGATTCCTAGGTATAGGTATTTTTTATCCTTAATTTAAATAAAACTAATAATAATTGAATATTTTTATATACCTATAAATAGCAACATGGGTCAAACATTTTTGAAAATTAAACGGTGTATAGAAAATGCCAATATAAACATTCAGTGAAAATGTCATGTATCTGTGGTAATTTTTTTTTAGTTACCTACACCAAGAACCAAAATCGATTTTGTCGAAAACTTTTCCGTAAAAATGCCCATTTTCCTTAATTTTTTTTTTGTTTTTCCTGACACTTTTGAAAACTTCTAGGAAAGTTTAAATTTTTACCACCCAAATGCATCAATTAATAGGTTTACTTCCCCTTCGGGAAAGATACTGAAGTTGAAAAGTGAAAGATTATATTGACTAGGGTCTAGGACTCAGTGGCGTGGTGAACTAAAAATTTTCCAGAGGCAAGTTACAAATATTGAAATATCCCAAGTATTGATGCATAATAGTGTATTAATATAATATACCTAACTAATTATATTTCAGATCGTTATGGACTTACTATTGAGTATATCATATTACATTTAAGAAAAATCTCAGAGACAATTGCCCCTGAAATTGTCACGCCACTCGACTAGGTACTTGACGCGTACACATACTCAAAAAATTAAAAATTAAAAAAAAACGTCATTTTTAAATCAGAATCTTGATGAATATGAGAACTTTCACGTAAAACTAGTTTTTGACAAAATCAATTAACCTAACTTAAATGCAAATATCCCGCGTATATAGGTACTTGAAATGTTCACGCCTTCCTACTCCCCCCCCCCTTTTAAATTTAATTTAATTTTGTATCCAAATTAAATATCTATAAATTATAATTGATTATTTAGTTTTTTTATTTTATTTATTAAATAACAAATTATTTTATAAATAATATACTGACCTTTAAATGCACCATTGGGTATTTCAGTTAAACTATTTTCAGTCAGATTCAATAATTGCAATTGTAATAGCCCTTCAAAAGCCTGAGATTCTACTTGAGTGATATTATTTTGCGACAGATCCAGATAAAACACTACAGGCAATATTCCAAAAGCCTTAGAACTAAGATGTGTAATACTATTTCCCTAAAAAAAGTTACCATGTAAAATACATATGTGTTAATACCTTTTAATAGGTACTTAATCAAAATAGAGCGTTCAATGTAATATTACTCTTAATGATAGATGTCTTGTTGAAACTAATGGGCTCACTGCTTGAGCAGGCGGTATTGTGATAGAATTATAATCCAAAATTAGACTTTGCAAAGACAACAGTTTCGAAAACGACCCACTATCCAAACTATCGCCTAACAAGTTGTTACTCAAATCCAGCGAGAGGAGTGCATTCATTGATGGCCAAGCTCGGTCGGGTCCAATATCTTTGATCTTATTATGACTTACCGCCAGACTTGACAGTGATATTGGTATGGTCGGTATTTGCGTGATGTTGTTATACCTCAAATCCAAGTGACTCAACGATGACATTTTAACAAACGTCGCAGCATTAATTTTTTTTATGGCATTCTTATTCAAATACAATTCGAGTACAGTTGGTAGAGTGCCAAATGTCGTAGACTTCAAGTCTTCCAACGCATTGTGGCTGAGGTTGACGGACCGCAAACTGAGAAGAGACTGGAACACGGAGGGACTTATAGATTTTATACGGTTGTGGCTGAAGTCCAATGTATGTAGCTCGTAGAGCTTTGGAAATGTTCCTTTTGGTATCGACTTAATGTTGTTGTATGTCACGTTCAAGATTTTGATGCCCGCCATGTTGGTAACTGGTACCTGTAATAGTTTTATATTATTATTTATTATATATTCAGAGTGTATTACTTTTTACTCATCACTCACGATTTGTAAGGAAAATGAAAATGGTTAATAGGTTTTCTAGGTATTCGAAAACTCGGGTATTACATTTAAAGTTAGTTACACATATAATAAATTACCTATTATAATTTTGTATAAATAATACATTTATTATCATGCACTTATCGGTGGCATATTAAAATTAAACTGTTAAATAAAACAATTTATTCAACATTACCTGAGACATATCCGTCAAGTTGTTGTAAGACAATTGCCATACTGTTGCATATGTATTATTATCAAACGCTGTGCTCGGTATATTTGATATTGAATTGTACGACATGTCTAACATCGTAATGTTGGCACAATTTTCGAAAGCTCCGCTATCGATTTCCGATATATTGTTTTTTGACAAATTTATATGAACCAAATAAAGATTTTTGAATGACAGTTTTTCAACTTTTGTGATTTGGTTTTCAGATACATCGATGATCTAGAACATTACATTATTGTCCATATTTACTCGAAATACAATTTATTTAATACAAATTAAAATATATACACTTCAGATAAACTAATATAGGTACATTTCATCAACATACTTCAACATAATTTTGTCCAGAAAACATCTGATAGTCGATAATTTTCATACGATTTCTAGCCAAATCGATGGTACCTATTCTTGTCATTGACGCAAACGTCCCTCGGTCCACTTGAGAAATTTCATTGTCACTAAGATATAATCTTCGGAGAAAACGCATACCACGAAATAACTCAGAGTCTAATCTTGTCAGTTTGTTGCGACTCAAGTTTAAAATCCGTAGTAATGTATTTCTAGCGAATGCTCCTCTTTAAAAATAAATAAAAAGGAATAGGTACTTAAGTAGAGTTAAAATTTTTTATTGTATGTATTATTGCTAAAATGAATTATAGTAAAACCTTGTTACAGATGGTAATGAATTATTAGCCAAGTTGATCGACACAAGCTTCGTTAAATCACCAAAATGGGAAGAGTCGATTTTACTAATATTATTGTTAGATATATCCAATGTTTCTAAGTCTCTCAACCCTTTGAACTGATTCTTTTGAAGCGTCCCCAATTCATTGCCTTGAAGATCAAGATATTTTAACTTTTTACAGGGACTTAATGAGTCGGGAGACAGAGACGTTAATTTTCCATTTGTTATGTATAATTTTTCCAAACGGGTCGGCAATTGACTAGAAGTAAATGCGTTGGTTGGTATATTAAATATTGAATGCTTGTCCAGGTTCAGTACTTTTAAATTGCTCAATATCTGTAATACAAATTTAATAAAATTGCATAAGTTTTTTGTTGGAAAATATAACTAGTATTAATAAAAATGTTTTGCTTACTTTTAATGAACCAGAAGGAAATTCAGCCAATTTAGAGTTCACAATGTGTAATTCGGAAAGTGTGTGATTAATTCCAAAAAATAAATCATCGTCCAGTAATATTAATGGTGTATCTTGTATGATCAGCCTGTTTACAGGAGTCGAGTAAAATATGTCTCCAAATAAACGACCTTTGCAAAGATATTACGTAAATATACACATTATGCTCCCTCCAGTGAGAGAATACACGCCACGACCAGATGAAAATTGGTTCTTCTACGCATCCCCACGTGACAACCTGTCATAGTAGAACACTGGTCTCGATAGCAGGGTGTGACGTGGGGATGAACAGATATTGGCGTGTTCTCTCACTGGACAACAGAGTATACAATAGTAGATGCTAATATTATGCTATTTATAACAAGACACGTATATTGCATATAATATAATTTTAATATAATACTATAATTAGTATTACCAATGTTGCACGATGATATAGTCAAATTGTCAACGACTACGTCGCCAAGTGAAGCAATGTTGGAAAGACCGACGGAGAGTGAGGCCAAGTTGCTGTTCTCGCAGTGTACCGCTAATCCGTTATCGGAATCTGCAACGCAACGACAGGGGTGCAAAGCCAGTTCAGGCAAACTGCCTATTTTCGGACACCCATACTTAGGTCCTGGTTCGTTGTATTCGCCATCGACGCAGCAAAAGTAGAGAATAAACACTAGGAATATGTGAATCGCCATATCTTTGAATGAATAGAAAAGAATATTTCATCGGATTTTAGTACGGTTGCGTTAGGCTTTTGTATTAATTGATTATGTTAATCCTATATAGGTGGAATTAAGTAAAAATGACAAACTTGGTATAATTTTGATACTTTAGAGTTAAATCATACACTTACATACAAACAGCTTGGGGTCCGCGATCTAGATTGCCTACCTGATAATATACTGCTGAAAATCAGACTTTTTATTCCGGGCAACAGAAAAGTTAAGATACATTTTGAACACCATATACCTACCATACACCGAATATTAAATAACGAATTGAACAAAGTTTGAATCATTTAGAATTGATACATTTAACAGGCAACGAAGTGCCAGCGGGATCAGCTAGTATTTTGAATAACTCGTTGAAAAATGTTCTTGTATACACTGAATTTTTATATTTTTTACATTGATATTTAGTACTTCCTGTTTTTCCCCACTGACTACCTATATACCTATATAAATGTTAATTATGCTTTAGAATTTAGATCCGTAGATATAATATAATTTATTATATAATACGTATAATGTAAATACCTACAAAATAATAAGATTATAATAAAAGTGTAGGTTGCTATATTTTTAATTTTCCTTCCCGAAAGCGAACTGTACTATAAAGAATCGAATAATTACTCAGGTAGAGACGTGTTACGAGCTTTTACACCCTATATAAAGCTAGCTTTGATGCCAAGGCCAACCCTGTCAACTCCTTTAAAATACAAACCACCCCAGCAATTTTATTTGGGTACAAACATTTTACAACAACTTAAAAACACTTAACATTTGACACATATTATGGCAAATATTCAGGTTTCTTTGTTATAAATTTAGCTTGTTTATTTTTGTTTAATTTACACACAGAAATAAGTGAAGAAAATGATTGACTTAATATTTTTTTTTCTTTTACAAAACAATCCTCGTCTTCCACAAACCACTATAGTGAAACCTGTGAAAATAAAAAAAATCTACCTATCTGTGTGTGACTGCATTAAATATTTCCGACGTCCCGGAAAACACGAATACAATGAAAATGTATGACTATTATTATTAATATATAATACTGCCATAGTGCCATTATATAATAAGTGGGTAGGAACTATAAATGGCAATTTATGAAAACATATTATTAGTACCTACTATTATTTGTTTAGTGTTAATAATCATTAAACATTACAAATCTATAACAGGTAACCGCAGTGGCGTAGCCAGGAATTTTGTAGGGGGAGGGGGGCTAAGTATTCATATACAATATGTCTTTTATTTACACTTTATATTTTTTTTTATTAATCTTGATAAAATTCTAAGGTCAACACAGTCAATGGCGGGGGCTATAGCCCCCTTAGCCCCCCCAGAAACGCCACTGGGTAGCCGGTAGGTATACATAAGTACATAACCATATAACCATGGTAACTTCCAATATTGTTCATCATTATACAATTGTTTATATATTTAGATACATAATCTAATAAAGAAAGTTATAATAATTTAATATATAGCTAAATTTTAAATCAGTAGCATTTTTTGGAAAATAATACTAAACTAAAAAGTAATAATATTTCTGAACTAGGAAACTGAATTATATATTACTTTCATTATAGACCATAGTTCACAATCTTCAATGAGTTATTCAATTCTAGCAAGTAGATAAGTACATAAATTGCTATATTTCAATTCAAACCTATGGTTGCCTTTAAGTAATTTATATATATATATTGTGACGTAGGTATAGGTTAGAAAGGAATAACTATAAATATTAGAGCAGTAGACAGGTGCATATTATTATGTTATAATATATGAATCCATTTACGCTTAATTCCTGTGCATTGTCATATTACCTATGTAGATACCTAGGTATTTATGTTTGTCGTAACTTAACTCATATAGCCATATATTATACCTATCTAATTTATAAATACAAATATATTTTATAATATAATACACCTAGATACTATAATCATATCTCATAATACTGACCTGTATTATTTCATTAAACATGGACTACGATATCCGTCATTTCTTCGTTCGTGGGATTACAAATACAATATGCTTTCCTCTCTACGGTTCTTCATTGTCATCTGTGAAATTTGTTAACAACTTTATTATGAACACGACGTGTATTCGTTGCTTAAACGCGCTTGACTACTACAGTTTTAGTGTATTACTACAACTAACTGCGGTTAACACGATGACTATATGCATAGTAGGGGTAATGTCCTCGGAAGAAGGAGAGAAAACTACTATAGAATTTGGTGCGTTCAATTCCCTTTCACTCGGTGTGCCATGAATCATAATAAATACAACACGCTACAACACCGCAGACATAATATTAATTAACTGGTGATTATTAGAATTAGTCATTAGATATGGCAAAAGTTTATACCTATAGGTACCTATTATACAGAATTAAGATTACAAAATGTTGTGACTATTTCCACAAATAATATAGGTAATAATTAAAATCATGGAACTCGCTCTGATGCAGTATAGTAGGTGTCGAGTGTGCCTATTCATTGATTATGGGACATAGGCCACAATGTAATGGCTGTGTTAAATTTTAATTCAATGATACATACGAAGAAAAACGATTCTGAGCAAAGATGGCCTGCCAGCCTATATTTCTAACCTCTCTAAGGATGTTTTACTATTATTAATGCAATATCTAGGTTAAATTAATTTTTTCTAAAAACAAATCTCACATATTAACTTATAAATTATAAGTTATAGATAGGCCAAGTGGACAAGTAGACGCTCTGCTGTTCAGTAGTTGTCAACTGTCAAGTATGACGTTGTAATATATGTGTTATATTTCAACTCAATGACAAATTATTCTGAAAAAACGATTCTGAGCGGAGACGTTGTGTCAGCCTAGCATACTTGTATAAATAATCAAATATAATAGTTAACAAAAAAATTAATAAAAATTGAAAATATCTCATGGCAATAATTAGCGTAACTTTCCAGTGAACTTTTTCTTTTTGATAGAGGTAGTAAAACCTGTTGGGAACCCTCTATTAACATTTTTCGCTGCGCTTTTGTAAACTATTGTGAAATTTTTACTTTTGACCCCCCGAAGTACCAAATAGTACCAACACTTTCAGAAAAGATGCTGTTGAAAAAATTCAAGCATTATTACAGTCCCAAAAGATGATGGCACACAAAAAAATTTTAAAAAAGCCCATATTATTGTAAAATCAAATCATTCATCGCTCCGCTTAGAATCTAAAACTAAAAGTTTAAAATTCAAAATGTCTATAAGTAACTCATAAAATATACATCTGCTGAAAATTTCTAGTAGGTAGGTATACAGTTATTCGTTTTTGAATTACAACAAAATATGAAAATCGTTAATTTACGTGTAGTATGAGAAAATCTGTCGTAAAAAAATTGAACAAATTCTTCAAATGTTCATAAACAATGTATGCGACTTAACGTTAAACTTTTGTTCATGAGTCAAAGGATTTATAAAATTAAACTTATAATAACAATAATATTAAAATACCCGATTCATTTCTATAATATAGGTTTTTATCGAAAATTATCCAATTACTAGGTAGGTACCTAATAGAAAAATACATAAGTAAGTAATGTGTATAGTACTATAGTGCGTACCTATACGGGCTATACGGCTATACGCTATACTATTTAAATTATTAAAAAGCTTTAAAGTATATTTTATAGATTTTGAGGTAAATTTGAAATTGTCATGTCAAATTTAGTTCACATTGCCAACAAGCAGTTTTGTAAAGTACTTGGGTATTAAGGCGCCCGGTGCCAATATAATTTTGTACACAAAAATACGCTCTACAGAAATAATGATCTTCTTCTGTAAAATCAACCAAATTTAATAATTTTTACAGGTAATATTTCACAGGCTACATCGAACTCTATTTTTCAATATTTTAATCTCAAACTTTATAATAAGTCTTCAAAAATAATACAAATTTAAGCGTTTTTTTTTATAAATTATATTATTAAAATAAAATAAAAATCGGAGTTCAATGCAACCAATAGAAAGTCTTATTCTTTTAGATAAAAAAAATAGTTATCAATATCTTTCTACAAGGCCTGAGAATAATTCCCGTGAAGTCAATTTTTTTGATATAATACATGCCATCCAACTCTCCTCCGCCCTTAAATAGGTATTACGTAGTAGATTAGTTGAAAAGTATTATAATTAAGATGGAAATTAAAATATAAAATTTAATTTTCAAATTTTATAGAATTGCGGAACATTTGAAAAACTAGCACCATGACCCTTAAGATACATTTTAAGGACTCAAAAATGTATTTTAAATATAACTTACACACACACATGCAAACATTGCTTTTTATTAATATAGATAAATATAATACTTTAAACAATAAAATATTGATGTAGGTAATGCCATATTATATATTTGTATTTGAACGTGAACATAGTTTGTAGTAAAATAAATAGTGGACTTGTTACTTCTGTTGTACGCTTTGCAAATTATATTCCTTTGTTGATGACTTGGAATGATTAAATATATTGAACAATCAGAACTACATCAATTAGATATTGATGCAGTTGTAGATTGATGCTCCAATAATGAAATGAATTTAAACATACCAAAATGTAATATCTTTCAACCTTAAAAAAAACTAATAGTCTTCTCGTATCATATTAGTAAAAATATTTAGTAAATGTAATCATTAAGTGGTATATTATTGTACATTATAATTTTATATTTATATTGCTATTAGAATTTACGTCTGTAAGAATTAAATAAATCATTTTGGTTTAACTTAATTGCAGCTATTATATAGCATTTAACATTATTCTAATTCTCTAGTTATTTTTGACAATATTTTTAATGTTTACATTACATAATCTATGTTTATCACTAGGGCTCGGATGTTGTTGCACTAAAAATGTTATAAAATTGATTGCATTATTGCTGTGAAAAAAACCCAAAATTGCAGTTAAAAATTGCAATAAAAAAATATTTTGTACCTAAAAAATTAAAAAAATATATTAACAAATTATTTTATGAAATGGATTAAGTCATTTTATTAAGTAATATTATAAAGTTTTATTAGGTAGGTTTTAAACGAGTAGATAATAAAAAAGATTCAAATTCAAATTCTCGTCAGTTGTCATTAAAAATCTGGTAAATTGTCCGGTCTTCTTATTTTTTCAGAAACCTACAAATAATTTTATCAAAATTTAAAACTTTTTATTTAAACAATTTTTTATTTTTTTTTTTAAAAAACTTTACCTTACCTTAAAAATTATTGCACTGTACTATAAACGACTTCTTCAGGTTCTCAAACTGAGATGACCGCGATATCTACTATATTAAATGGTTTTTCCAGTTACCGCCGACAACGACGGTCAAATAAGCCGTCACGAGTCACAACCAACAAAGCCCGACATAACCATAGATTAAACCTGTATAATCTAACAAAAAAAAGTGAAAACACAAAAAAATACATAAAATTGTATTGAAAATGACGACAATCAACAAAATTGCAATAAAATTGAAAAAAGGTCAAAAATTGCAAAAAGTTGCACTTAAAATTTTTATATATTAATTGGTACCCATTTGAAACAAATTTATAACCTACTTAGCAACGAATCCGAACAATAGAAAAAAAGTTGCAAATGCAACAACATCCGAGCCCTATTTATCACAATGTATTTACCATTTTAAATAATTTATTTTGTATTGTAAAATATTGTTTTAAATTAAAAATTCAAAAATTAAGTCTGGGAATTTATTCTCCCCCTTCCATGTTATATTTAAATTTTATGCCATCTGTTTTACCACAACACTTTAAACTTGTGCAACTACATTATAATAATATAATGAATGAAGATTATGACAAATTAAATAGGTATGTCAGCAACTCGTGATATGAATGTCTGTGACGTAAGCATTTATCCAACTGGTTGAGCGGTGAAGTGGTGGTGGAGCCTTTGATGGACCATTGAGAAACGAAGAAATGCCTACGTCACAGAATAAGGCTGGGTGGAGGGTGGATGCGCGAATTGTTTCAAAACTGGTATATTGCTGACATACCTATTTAATTTGTCAAGATGAAAAGACAAGAGTAACGCAATATTGAAATAAGCAAAATACACAAATTATCTACATGTGTTTGTCATTTTTGTTAGTTTATAAATTTGAACAGTCCACTAGTAATAAATTATACGATTATGATTATATATATATATATACTACATATAGGTATTATAAATAGATAAAAAAAAATGTCAAGTAGGTACCTTATTTTTATTTAATTATAATATTCCATAATTTTATTTTTATATTAATAATTAAAAATTATAAATTATTTCTATTTTTTTTATACAGAATTTTTTAAGGTTTTTTTTATAACATACATTTTATGTATTATATATTTTCAGATAGGTTTTGAATATTTTATGATAACATAAAATGTTAGTTTATACCATTATTATAATAAGTGGCTTAACATGTACTAATTACTCGTGTTAATAAACAAATTGTTGAGAATTTTATAGGACAAAAAATATTTAATTCAAAATTGTGTTAATAACAATTATCTCAACTTAACATAGTGTTTAATTCTTAAAGTATCATGTGTTGTTTAACATGATAAATTGTATTAAAAATTATGTTAATAGAAATATACATTATAACTTATTATTTATTTATTAGGTGTGATAGTATAATAATTCCTTAAATATATCCTTTAGTGTTTTTCAAAATTAATTTATTAACTAATTCTTGATAAGTTGTTTTGTTTTTACATAAGGCAGTCAAAGTAGGTTCACCACCAAGATCTCTCAACTCAGTTAATCGTTCCTATAAATTAAATATAAATGTAAATTAATTTATTGTTAAATCATTTTAACAAGTATTTAAAATCTGACCTGTAGAGTAGAAATACTGTGAGTAAATACACGAGGAGTACTCAGTATATGTGAAGATCTATATCCTTCTTTGAGAAGAAAATCTAATATTTCTTTCAATTTAGTAGGACTAACTCTCAATGTTGTAGGATATTTTGAACTAATATAGCGAATAGTTTTTTCTGGTACTTTCAGTCTTTTAGCTAAATATTGTGCAGTAGAGTCTTTATTGAGAACAACTCTATTTTCTTGTTTAATCTCTATAGTCCTAAAAAATAATTATATTAGATTAACTAAATTCTATATAAATCAATGTTAATTAATACCTTTCATATACTTCAGTTTTACACCGTAACATCCAGGGCTTAATCGTTAAATGTGCTGATTTAGTAAGAGAAATTCTGTGTTTAATTTGATCAATGCTGTACATAAATATCCAAGTATCTTTCCAAATATCATTCTTATCAACATTATTTTCTTAAAAAAATATATTATTTAATTAAAACCAGGAATTTAATTACAAAATAAAAAATAAAATATAATATTTTTAAATTGCTATGATTTTTAATAGTTAAGTAGGTACTTATATTTTTGATTAAAAATATCAACACTTCTAATTACATCATAATCTATATAAGTTAATATATTAAAAAGCATAGTTTATTATTTTATTTTTATTTTTTATAGAATAAAATAAATAAATTACCAATTAAAATTTCATAGATGTGGTGAAGAGTTGTAAAGTTCCGTGTGAATAAAAATTTGTAATGCATCAAGTGGTAACATACTTCTTGGGGATTTTTCTAAAAATACAGATTAGTGTTAATAACTGATTTTTAGTTATTATAAAATATAATTCTGATTATATTTACTATTCATATACACTATACATTTAAAATAGAGGTTAGGTATTTGTTTTGTTCAAATTTAAAAAGTATAAAAAGAAAATTAATTAAATTTTTACTTTAATTAAAATACAAAAAATAATAAATATGACCGTATTTTTTTAAAATTGTATTATAGTAAATAATATTTAGTATCGTACCACCATAAGACACTTATTATGAGCTTTCAAGACTTGGCCATAAAAATTTTTGATTAAGACAAATGTTCACAAAATTCTAACTATAACAAGCTTATAAAAAAATATTGAGCTTATGCATTTTTGATATATCAATTGGTATTTAAACAATTTATGAGGAATCTTGTATATATTTTCAAGGATTTTCACCAAGCAAAAATATTTATTGGCATTTATAAGAAAAAAAACATTTAATGTCTATATATTTTGTCATAAACTGGTTTTTTGAGTAAAAACTCCCATATTTTTATTTTTTATTTTCGCCGATTATATTTAAGAATACTGGAATGTACTTTTTAATCACAAAAGTATAAACTAGATCTAAATTGCTACATGAAAACACCCTCAATGTTAAAATTATAAGCATTTTTTACTTTAAAAAAGTGTCTTCAGGTACAAAAATAAAACACCGTTGTAAAATCAATACATTCATTGCTCGGCTCAGACCCAAAAAGTAAAACTAAATTCTCTTGCAAATTTATAATATAGGTAGTGTAGTATAAATATGAATTATAAATCAGAATAAAATGTATACATTCCAACCTCAAAAGTAGAGGCAAAATAATAGACTCTATTTCCATGTGGCACAATTGTTGATTCTAAATGGGTTTTTTTTGTAAGATATACAAGTTTTGTCATAGGCATTTGAAGAAGTACAAACAAATCATCCATTTTTTTAGGATTCCATCTTTTGAGTAATTTTAGTCCATTATTTAAATTATCTGAAAAAAAAAATTAAAATCATTAAAAACATTTTAATTTTAATTAAACATATTGTTTTTATAATAATATTGAATTATGTACAGTTTAGATACACACAACATTAACATTACTTGAATATTTATCAAATAACCAAACTACCCAATGGCCAGAAGTGTATTTTCACCTTCAAATTTGAATTGTTGTAAAAGCCCCACCAATGTCTTCCGTACCATGAATATATTTTAAACCAATACTTAAAATTATAATATGTAATACTTATGTTTCATATTAATTAAGATATTGCTCCACCATAATTTACCACCAACCCTGTTTTCAGGAGAGGACCGCCTCCTACCTATATGGACCGACCCATTAAATGTTCCACTACTTTTGACGCCGATAATACCTGTACTTAATTTGTACATGTATACATTATATTATACATGTGTTAGTCTAAATAATGTTAAACTAAAAATGTAATAATAGCAGGGTTTGAATATGGTGATTTTCTGTTCTTATCTAACATACATGCAACATAAGATTTAATAAATGTTCAATTTACAATGTATTAATTGATTTAGTGAAGCAATAAGAACTATTAAAACAGATTTAAATTTCAAGTCTTTTTGAGATTGAATTTCTCACATTTTAGATTTTATCCCCCTTAAGCAAGGGCGCCATTTGGGGGAGAGCAGCGTATACTTTGACTCCACTATTTTTTTCTGTGTTTTATTGGCCTGGATTAAAATTTAGAATGCGCCGACAGCCGTTCCAAGCCCAATTTCTCCCACTCTCGCACTCGATCGTGCATGACGGTCGCCGATTAAAACTGTCCAACAAGTATATACCAAATTCAAATAAATTGTACGTAAACACGTATATTATAGTGGTGCTAATTGGAACTGGCTGTATATTATAGTTCACAACGGACTGACGGCACTGCACGCACGTCGCGCACCGGCAGTTGTTGGGGGGGGGGGGGGGGGGGTTACCAGAATAAACAATATCTGTATTTACTTTTTTTTTTAAAGTAGCCTGACAAAAAAAAAATTGGCCTGCTTAAATTTTGGCACTCCTATTATAAAACTGAAATGGCGCCACTGCCCCAAGGCCTAAATCAAATAAATGCTGGACTAATGAAAACAAATTATAATACACTAATTTTTCATAGTTTTACTTACCGATATTCATTTTGAAAATCCATTCATTACTAAGAACTGCATTAGAAGTGAGTCCATTTGTAATACAACAGTTGAATTTCTCAGAATGGTTTGAATTACAATTAATTTTAAATTGAACTTCATCTTGTTTTCTATCAATTATTGTACTTAGATATTTTCGTAATCTAATAACATTTGAATATTTTAATGTCTTAAATAAATTTGAGACAAACATTTTGTTGCACTGTATTCAATGATAATTGAACATTAAAATAAATTATAACTTGAGTATCGTCAAAATAGAAACTACCTAAGTATTTTTAAATTTTACAAAATATAACAATATGAAGTTACAAGAACACGGAAAATTGGAAATATATGTTCAAAACCAAATAGATGAGTCTCGTACTCTCGTTATCATAGTCGTATCATAAAAATCATGATAACAATATAAATATCATATCCACGGACAAGATAAAGAATAAAGATAAGTTTTTTTTAAATAAAAATCATAACTATTATAAATTACCATGGTATAAAAGATAATGGATTGAAAACCTAGACTAGACCACTTAATACTTTATACCTTTGGTGACTGGTGTAGTCACAGTGTCGGCATGACCATTGGCCAATGGCCATGGCCGTAACATACCGCGGACGCAACAGCGGCCACTCCGTTATTTTTTTGTAGTGTTTCTGGTCTATATAGGGAGAAGGGACTCCGCAAATTATGTATTTTAAAGTATGTCATTTTTAGGTGCAATTTTTCATTACAGGGCCCAAGGCCGTTCATTAACGGGCTAAAAAAATAACTGGTCCATGGGCCTTTGGTGTACCAGGCTGACACCAGGGGCGTCAATTCAGTTTTTTTATTGTTGGTGCCAAAATTATCGCAGGCCATTATTTAAAGTCATTACCAGGCCAAAATCATGGGCCCTTATTTCAGGAGTAGATTAGATATGTACATTCTATCCGTTAGATATTAACATTTGTAAATTCTAATAGACACAAAAAAACAGTTAATAATTTCATTAAATATAATTTATTTATTAATATTATTAATTCATCATGAGTTTTCAAACATCATACAACACAATATTATAATTCCTTATAACTTATAATTATTTAAAAAAACTGGTAATCGGTCAAAATATCCAAATTTATCCGTTTTTACGTAAATTAGTAGATTATACTTTACTTTGTAATACAATTAGCTCAAATAACAAATTATTTAATTATAAAATATACCTAATATATAATAATAATATAAATATAAATATATTATTTAATATATTATCACAAAATTTACTGCACATATATTAGTCAAATAATATAAAATAAAATGTAAAACAATTTGTTTTTATGAATACAGTATACACACAATGAAATAAAATAAAATATTAAATAATTTGCTAAAAACATGACTACCTACACTATTTTTTAAAAATTTAGAAAAACGTTTTTAAAAATAGAAAATTTTATTTTATTTTCTAACAAAATTAGCAATAGCATTTAAAAAATTTGGAATGTCCCTACTTCCATCATTGTACTCTTCGCAAAGATGTTTTAATATATGTTTTCTTTTATTTTTCGATGGTGGTCCAATAGTACCCAGTTGACTCAAAGCAGGGGTTTGACTAATGTGTGTGCAGTATAATTTGTGATATTATTACTATTAATGTAATTTATTTTACTATTAGTAATTAGTAATTACTAATTAGTACCTATATTTTTAAAAACGATTTTTTAAATTTTTGGAAAATAGTGTAATATTATATGGAATACCTATATTATATCATATATTTATATTATTATTATATATTATGTATATTTTTATAATTAAATAATTTGATATTTGAGCTAATTTTATTACAAAGTAAAGTATAATCTACTAATTTACGTAAAAACGGATAAATTTGGATATTTTGTCCGTGGATATTTTGTCCTAGATTCAAAAAAACTACCTGCTAACCATCCACATTTATACCAAATTTTAAATCAGTAATGCAAGATAAATCAAATTCATGTCTATGTATAAAAGATAACTAATAATTTGTTTAAAATAAATAATACCAATATCTATATAAATAAATAAATAAAATATATATATATATTATTATACGCGACGTGCGTTACATTAATACTATATAGTAATAATTGCAATTTAACAAATTACATTAAATAAAATAATATTTAAAAATACTTAAATTTGTTATATTATAATAAATTTAAGGTATAAAGTGATTTAATGAAGCGATAGTCGATAACGAAATGAAACAAATAGGTATATACTATGTATAGGTACCCACGTCGTACGTGAAGTGAAATAGTTTTCCAATTTATTAGGTATTAGTTGATTCAATAGATAATTAGTGAGGTCTGGTTAAAAAAAACACCAATATTTACACTGTTTAAATGGGCAACTCATACTTCGAGATAGGTAATAATACACTGTCGTGCCGCTATAATTTTTTTTTACTTAGCTCGCGCCTCGACTGTGTTGCTGGAGGTCGTCACACCCGCATGGGTTGTCTCCGTCTTACACATGTACGATATTATAGACAAAACGCGTTTACGCAGTCTGAATATAAATCGCTCAATTTTAGTTCTAGAGTAAACATACCTATAATAAAATTGAATTGTGACAATATTTCTGAGAGCAAGTCGTTGCGTTTTTTTCATTATACCCAATATAACGTTAGTTATATCGTTAGAAATAGCAAAAATTTCAACATTTTTTAAAATACCTACCTTTAACTTTATAATATCAATTTATTTTTTTTTTTTATTTTTTTTATTAAATTAATAATATATTATTATAAATTTTTGGTGAAATCAGAACTAACTAATATTTTTTTTGGTTTGGAAGAAATAGTTTAAAATAATAAGCAATACAAAATCAAAATGTACAGACTACAGATAGGTATAGATAATGTATAGGTACCGTATTTTATTCATAAATATATTTATAGTTATATAATATCATAGAATAATATTATTGATACATGATTATTAAATTTTAATTTTTACTAACTAACTATATAATACCTATTCTATTTGTTACAACAAAAAATATCTGTATCTATTCCTATCGGAATATGATTTTGCACAAGCACAATATGGTTTACCCATATTATGTACCTGTACCTGATTTGGTGACATACGATTTCGCCTATGTACGACAGTCACATAATGGTAATCCTCTGACATGTACCTATTTGAAATACCTACCGACATCTCGAGGGGTCAGAGTAATTTTTTTGGCATACAACAAATTTTGTTGTACTGTTTTCTAAATAATAGCATTTGGTTTGTCGCGTATTGAAACTCGTAATCCACTATCATTAATGACAAATATATAAACTTGGATCGAACATCCGACGATTCATCGCGTGTGCTCGGGTGAGCTGTATAGTATGGTTCAGGCATACTGCCATACTGGTAATATAGTTTGATAATTATTACACACAAATTGCACATAGTATATCTTATAGAGCTACGACTGTTTGGAGGATGAAGGGTTTAAACAGTTTAAGGTGAATCATTCAGTGAACTTTAAAGATCCGATTACAGGTGCTCACACTGACACCGTAGTAGGCATGTGGAGACGGCATGCGAAAGCTTCGCTGTCTCAATACTCTAGGAAAAAACATTTCTATGGCCAAATTTATGTTTTTAAAAAAGTGCTGTCTATTAAATCTAGAACCTGTTGTAGATTTTTTTCGTTTAGCCGGTAAGTTATACAAACCACACAAATATGACAATGATGGGCTTGACGTATCTGATGACGAGGATATTGATATAATATAATAAACATTACCTACCATTAATATCTGTACATTTTGGTTTTTTATTGCTAATTATTTAAATTTATTTCTTCCAAACCAAAAAATATAAGCTAGTTCTGATTTCACCAAAAACTTCATTGTTATTATACATCGAATGATAAAAAAAGAAGTCGAAAAATCAACTTTGAGTTACATTGATATGCGAATATGCAATGAATGTTTGAAATAACTTTATAATTCAGTAGTACGTGGTTTATTAACCATAACATATTAGTAAGTATTATATTATATTATATTATATTATATTAGTAAGTAGGATAGGTAAATTCTGATTCCACCAAAATGTTGAGCGTATAAATACAACAATTTGCCAAAAATTTAAAATATTGGTATTTTAGACTCAAACATACGATTTTTGAATTGAATTGAACATTTGTAATTTTTTTATTGTAACTTCCAAATAATGTTTGAGTGACTTTTTGAAATGACTATCAAATTAAGCATAAAAACACACATTTTTAAAAAAAATCGCTTGGTAGCCAAACAGCATTCGTACCCGAACTTAAATGCTTATAAAAAAAAATTGTGGCTATGTATTTTTAATATTTTTCAACTGCTATTGTAATAATGCGTGATAAACCTTGTATTACATTTTCAAGCATTTTGACCCAACAAATAACATTTTATTGACATTTATAGCAAAAAAAACTAAACAATTTGAAAATTAAAAATGTCTGTAAACAGCTCAAAATGAGTCAAAATATTTTCAAGCATAGGCGCAAATAAGGTGGGGCTTGGGGGTTGAGCCCGGATTTACTATCGTATTAATGTAATTTTTGTAAAGAAAAATACTAAAATATGACCTACGTCGTAGTAGGTACATAATACATAAAAATTAATTTAAAAATATACTTAAAAAAAATCAAGGGTATACTCGTATTTTATAAAAATTGTTCAGAGATTTTGAACGTTTTGTACAGTGTATACATAATTACATATATAAACGATAAACCTTATTATTATTATCGGAATAATATCGGCGCCTATGTTTTCGAGTATAGAAAATGATAAGGGTCCTGGTGCCAGTTTTTCAAATTTTCTACAATTATATAAAATTTTAAAATTGAATTTTATATTTTAGTTGCTACTTCAATTATAAGACTTTTCCACTACCCGATACCTATTAAGGTAGGGTTGTAGGATGTATTATATCGAAAAAAACGACTTTACAGGAATAACTCTCAAGCTTTGTAGAATTGTCGGATTTTGATGACTATTTTTTTTATCTGAAAGAAGAAGACTTCCTACAGCCCGCATCGATCTCTGATTTTGTATTTTATTTCAAATAATTGTATTAAAAAATTTGTAAAAAAATGCTTTTTATCTTTTATTTTTTTAGACATATTATAAAGTTTGAGAATAAAATATTGAAAAACAGAGATCGATGCGGGCTGTAGAATGTTTTCCTCTAGCAATTAAAAAAAAAAAATTATGAAATTTGGTTGATTCTACAAGGCAGTATTGTTATTCCCGCAGAGTGTATTTTTGAGGACAAAATGGCATCGGCACCGGGCGCCTTGACATAAACATTCAGTGAAAATTGCATGTATCAACGGTAATTTTTTTTAAAGGTTCACCAAAAACAATGTTGTTGTAAACCAAGCTTTTTAGTGCATTTAAAAAATAACTGGCAAATGGCAATTATACATTTTGTCCTCCCGATTTCACCAACTAAGATTCACTTTCCCATCGAACATGATACTGAAGTTGAAAATCCAAGCATTATTTCGACTACTTATCGTGTGCACAGTCACAAAAAAAAGGATGCTAATTTTGCAAAATACGTATATAAAATCGTGAACATTCAGCCAGCCGCTGTTCGCCCGCGCGCTCAGGTCTCTTGAGAGCTTCAGCTGTACCATAGACCTATAAACGGAGCCGTACGCTGTATTATTTCTGTTTGTTTGTCGGGGTGTAAGGCCAAGGATCTTACGAACACCGGCGCATTATAATCCAAGTGGCAAGTACACCAAACGCTGAGTGAAACGCAATGTTTGCGTCGTCAACGGTACAAACAAATGATAACAAACCTCTGCTGTTTGTTGTGCTATCACTTTTTTATATATGTTCCCTTGGCCTCGTCACCGTCCAGCTTATATAATATCTCCATGGTGATGCGTGACGGAAAGCGTCGGGAGCAGCAGCATCCGCCATCCATGATTGTTTACAATATTTTTTTCGTGTCTAAAAATCGTCGTCCGCTGGTCGGACAAGTTTACAAGGATTAAAGGAAACTTTCTTCTACTTTACATATTTTTAATGATCGTATAACACAATTTTTTTTTAATTATTATAACATATTATTATTGCATCGACATACTTAATTTACAACTGTTCTCTATATCGTACTTATTATTTTTTTCGTCATTATTGTTCATTATTAATATTATTATAATTATTTAGTAATAGAATTTATTATTATCTTTATTAGCACAATTTTTCCTTTCTTTTAAAAGCTTTTTATTCTAATTTTTAATACTTTTCGTATCGGTGTAAATATTTGTGTTTGTGTCCCGTATTTTTGGTTTGTGCTCTTTATCGTCTCGTTTTAAAACAAAATCGTTCAAAATGTTCAAACTGGATTCAGTTCAGATGCCTCAACAACTCAGCCAGGCCGCGCACGATCGTGAGAAGGTATTTCAATGGATTGTCGAACTCTGCAATACTGAAACCAGAGAAAATGCACTTTCAGAGCTCAGGTAATACCTTTTGTCAATAGAGTACTGCCTTATGACATGTCTACAGTGTTGTACAACATTGTAGTCCTGTACCTAGGCCTGAACATTTCTTAAATTACATTGTTTTTACAGAATGTTAGGAAGTTGTATTTTTACCAGTTAAGAAATATCGTGATAAAGCTAGGTACATGTAAAGTGTAAATAAATGTTCCCAGAACACAATAAAAATGATACTATATGCATTATAGAGATCTTTAATAATTTGAAATAGTTTGGTTTTTTAGTTGAAACTTGGTGGTTTCAGTTAGATTTTATATGCATTAGAATGCTCATACCTACATTTTGTGTGATCAATTTAATATGATTTATTAACTAGAAAAATAAACATAGAATAAAATAGTTAAAATCAACTAAACATAATAAAAAATTATCAGGTTGTCCAATAGTTTAATTAAATGTTGTTTACCTATAATACTTAATATAAAACAAAATTGTATTGACATTCATTTAAAAATAAGTTTTCCTGTATTATTATTTTTCTAACTTCTCTTGGTTATTATAGAATACATAATTATTTTCATATTTTAATAGGTATGTAGTTTTTAATTAAATAAAAAACTGTTTATGTTACTATATATAAATATATTATTATTTTGTACAATGTTAAAATATATAGGTATATAATTGAAGTATAAATTAAAAAAATATACAACAATGATAAACAAAAATATAATACAATCTTTATTTTTCAGCTCAAGGCGTGATATTATCCATGATCTTGGCCCAATGATTTGGCATACAACAGGCACTATAGCAGCATTATTGTTTGAAATAGTGTCTACTTATCAGTTTGTTAACCCTCCGACCATGTCGCTTCAACAAGTGACACGCCTTTGCAATGCTCTGGCACTCTTACAGTGTGTGGGTGCTCACCCTGATACACGTTCTCAGTTCCTTAAGGCCCAGATACCTCTTTATATGTATCCATTCCTACATAATGCCAACAAATGTCGTAATTTTGAACACCTAAGACTTACAAGTTTGGGTGTGATTGGTGCTTTAGTGAAGGTAAATATTAAATTATTTAAAAACCATGTTTATTTAATATTTAAGTTCCTACTAAAGCTTATATTAGATATTTTGAAAATGATCTACTTTACTTAGTATACTTTAATACTGATGGGTTAAAAAGCACAATATATTTAATTTTAAAAATATATCTGCATTTTTCAGACAGAAGAACAAGAAGTTATTACTTTTCTTCTAACAACTGAAATTATTCCGTTATGTCTACGTATTATGGAAACTGGTTTTGAGTTAACTAAAACATTATCAACATTTATACTGCAAAAAATACTTATGGATGACAATGGTCTAAGTTACATTTGTCAAACATATGATCGGTTTTCTCATGTTGCTCTCATACTTGTAAGTATTTTTA
The DNA here is from genome assembly GCF_019925205.1 of Metopolophium dirhodum. Lineage (NCBI taxonomy): Eukaryota > Metazoa > Arthropoda > Insecta > Hemiptera > Aphididae > Metopolophium > Metopolophium dirhodum. The sequence goes on along the minus strand of NC_083560.1, from coordinate 54,511,690 downwards.
CTACAAAATCGACAAAAATTCTTATTGTTTTTTCATTGGATTTTCAGGGGAAAATGGTCTTGGCACTTGAAAGAGAACCGTCTACTAGACTACTGAGACATGTTGTGGGATGTTATGTTCGTTTATCAGAGAACTCAAGGTATAAAAATAATTATATATTTTTTTTTTAAATTATAAATAGGTGAATTAAAATTTGTTAAAAACTAACATTTGCGTGTATTATATGATACATTACAATAAGTACAATATTTGAGCTTTTTTATGTTTTTCATAATATTTCAAAAAGTCAATTTAAATGTAGTAATGTATACATCTTAAAAGATTAGTTTATTTATGTCCCAAACATATTTGTCTATAGGTGTGAATTAGTGACTAAATTACTGTCCAATAATATTAGTCTGTCATCAAAATAAGATCCTATTAAATTGAGAATTTACTAACTCTTATAGTACATAATAAAGCTCTGGACAGTGAAGAAGATGGAATGAGTAGTATTATGTTCAGTCTTTAGGTTTTAAAATGGTTTGTGTTTGTAACTAAACATAATATGACCTAATAAATAAATAAATAAATAAATAAATAAATAAATCATAATATTTTTTTTTTTACAGAGCACGTGAAGCACTTCGGCAATGTTTACCTGATCAATTAAAAGATATGTCAACTTTCTCTGATTGCCTCGCCAGAGACCAGACAATCGCTGCTTGGTTATTATTGTTAAAAAATAATTTGGAGTCTGTTATGCCTATTGACGTATCTCCTGGTGTTCCATCTCTTGTCAAGCCATAACATAATAGCATTTAAAATGTTTATTATTCAAACAAAAATCACATGTCTTTTGATTATCATATCAATTTGATATTAGTTAGTAGCGAATGACAATGTACTTATCTCTCGACTTTTATGTGTTACTTGGGTGGGAAGGGAATTAAATAATAATATAATAATAAAGTAACTTGAGTCTGATGTATTATTATTTTTATTTTTATTAGTTAGAAATCTTTAAACATTTTTAACCTCTCTCATGATGCCAACAACAACAACAATAACAATAATAATAATAATCATTATTATTTAGTATTATATAATTATGTGGTTTGTTTAATATTATATAAATTATTTTGATAATCTGCTAATACATTTTAAGAGATATCAGTATAATTAGTTTTTGGTTCGATTACATATATTTATAAAAATAAGTAAGTGTTATACGCTATAACGTTATAAAAACTCTTTTGAAAACATTTTAATAGTTTTATAATATGTAAGTAGAGACTAAAGAAATATTTAAAAAACTCTGAATAGATAGAGATCTTAGATTATTATTATTGTCGATATTAACTAGGCTTTAGGTATAGACCATAAAGTGAGACAATATGTATAGTAATTATGGATAGTATCACTAATCAACAAATCTTGGGTTGAGTACTTTTCAATTACAAGTATTAAGTTTGGGAATAATTATCACTACCAACCAAACAATAATTATTTTACTGTTATTTGAAATGCTCATAACTTGCTTTAAAATTAAATTATAAGAAAACCTGCAAAGATCCCTAGATAATATTCTTACCTTTCACACTAATATTAAGAGTTAAATTGATTAGTGTGAATTTAAAATTTGTAAGTTTGCAAGAGAGACAACACAATACAATTTATTTTTTCTTTCAAATATTTGTACACAGTAGGGCATTCATTTAGCAAGTACCAATATTTTAACAGTAACCTACTCAGTGGTTGGCTTTAACATATGTAAAACATGTTTTATTTTAGATTATGACAAACATTTATAAATTGTGACATTTTTGTTAATAATACAAAATATTTATATTTAATAATTAGCTATGAGTCATAATATATTCTTGCTTAATAATAGATCCAATTAGGTAAACTATCTAATTAACCTAATTAAAAAAACTTTTCTGATTTCTAATTAAAATGATAAAAACTTTTTTGTTAGTAATCTATAGCATGCTTCAATCAAATGATATGGCAATCCACCTGGTGTAGAACCATGTATTCTTGACAGAATTTGCATTTTTAATAAAACATTTATTGCAATTATGTACCTAGATGAGAAGTTTTTGCAAATTGACATAAGACATAGTGGGTACCTTTTCAGTCCATTAGATTGGTCCAGGATTTGCAAATAGCCATTTTTATTAGATTTAATCTCTTAGATTACAATTTGTACACTAAAACAACATAAAGTAAAAAAAAGAAAATTCTTGAGTGTCATCCTGATCATATTAACTCATATTATTAGGATACTTAAGTATTAAGTTTGTAGTAATAAGTTTGGTGTAATCTATAAGTCCGTAACAATCTTCTAAATTAATACCCAGAGTAAAATATAATTAATTTTACTATTGAAAATTATTTTTTATGATATTTTAAGGGCCTAAATAAAAAATAAACTTTTAAGTCACTCTGCTATATAGTAATAATTATTGTATATAATACTAGCTGATCCCGTGCACTTTGTTGCCCGTTAAATGTACCAACTCTATATGACTCAAACTTTGTTCAATTCATTATTTAATATCCAGTGTATGGTGTTCAAAACTTATCTTAATTTTTCGGTGGCCTAGAATAAAAATTCTGATTTACAGCAGTATATTATATGGTAGGCAATCTACCTGGGGTAGAATAAGCCGAATCGGTCAAGCAATTTTGGAGCTAACCCGTAACAAAGATTTCTATTTTGCTTTTATAGTATAGATAGTATAGAAGATTAATATATAACTGTTATTATATTGATTCAGACATACCATAGAACAGTACATATGGTTTAGAACTAATCTAAATATTTTGAAAATTGTATTATGTATAATGAATAATAATATACAGGGTGTCCGCGAGGATATACCCATTATACAAATTACTAATTAGTCATAGAGGGGAACTCATTGCCCGGAAAAAAACCGGATTTTTTGTTGCTATACGTATAAATTGAAAAGATCATGAGATTTATGAAAAATAAATTCTATAAAATGGATAACTTCAATTGTTTCAAAAATTGAAAATTAAAAAATAAAATATATGTAGCCCTTATATCTGTGAATCTAATAACAGGTGCTTTTAAACATACATTTTTGAAATTTGCGATTTGGGGGTTAAATTTGACTCAACTTTTTCTTTCAATAAACATTATTTAAACATAACAAAAAAATCTATATTAGGTTTCATTAATAGAACTTGTCAAGATTTTACAAATTCCGATGCCTTAAAAATTCTGTATTTTTCACTAGTGCGTTCTTCTCTGGAATACAACTCGGTCGTATGGTCACCCTCTAGTGTTGTTCATATACAGAGTTTAGAAGCTATTCAAAATCGTTTTCTTCGTTTTATCTCTTACAAATGCAATATACCATTTAAACCACACTCTCAATATACACCGTTATTAAACCAATTAAATATGACCACTCTAGCTGAAAGGAGAAAAATCATCGATTTGAAATTTCTATATAAAATAGTAAATGGTTTTTTAAATTGTCCCAAATTACTCAGCTGCTTAAATTTTAATGTTCCTCATTGTCGAACTAGATCTGCAAATACATTTTACGTTCCATTTCAAAGAACTAATTATGCACTTTGTTCACCTATTAATAGATTAATGAAAATAACTAATGACGTCCAGATAGATCTATTTAGTTTTCCTTCTTTTGATTGTTTTTCTAACTATATTGCGCATCTTTAAATTATTTCTGCTACCTATATTATTATTGTCTATATTATATTTTTATATTGTTTTTATTATTTTTAATATTATATTTTTATTATACATATACTATTTACTGTATTTCTTAATAGATTTAAGTCTACAAAATTGTTATTAAATTATAAAAAATTGTAATTGGGTTCTACCCGTTTGAATTAATAATAAATAAATAAATAAAAAATACATCATTGGAAAGGGAAGGTGATGTAGAAAATAGGAATATCTCCACTGCATGCAAATACAACAGACATATGTATATATTATGTCTTGTAAATATTATACATTCATTGGTACGCTCAGAATCTAAAAAAGTATAATTAGGTTGCTATGGTAACCTAAATATATTAATAATCAGTTACTAGGGGTAACCTAGAGACGTTATAAGATTAATATTATCTTTGTTATTGTTTGGTTGTCATGGCAACTTTAACGGTAACGCTCTCCGTGTCGCACAAAATTATAGAATGACCCCAGCCATAAGAGATATATATGTTAAAAAATTAGACATGATATATTTACTATCTCAGGAAATATCGCAATGCGTAAAATCCTTGCAGGACACTGTTTATATATACAACAGAAAAAAAATTCCTACAAATATTAATTCTTAAACTGCACCAATATAACTCGTTATTCTTCGATTAATATCTAATTTCATCAAAATTAGATCTTGTTTATGTCTATACAATAAAATGTCACAAAATTGTGTAGATATAATTGCTAGATTTTTATGTTTCTATAAGAAACAAGTTGACCTCTTAATACATTTTTATACCCCCTTGTATTAAAATTTAAAATTCTATAAATTTTTTTAACCACAAAATATTTTAAAAATAATACATTCATCAAAATCTAAAAGGTAATATCAACAAATTAAATAATTTTTTTTAAAAATATATTTTCAAAGTATTTATACTTGTTTCAACATAAAATTACAAAAAAAAAGCCTACTGGAGTCATTGGGTAATATTCATACATTTAAACTCATAATTGGTTAATTCTTCCTTATATTAAAAATGAGGATTTAATTATTCTGAATGTAAAATTAGCGAAGTTATGCATTAGTTAGATAGTAAGACACATCACCTTAAAAATGTAAATATGTAATTCAAACAATATTTTTCCACAAACTCAAACAGTAATATATTGTTATATAAGTTATTACTTACAATCACACTTTTACAATTAATCTTATATAGTAAATGCTTTTACAGTTTTTATTTCACTTGTAGACAATTTACAAGATAATATAATATAATATCATAAGGATATGCTCTATTTTTTAATAAATTAAAATATATGACTTATTAGTTATTGTTTTAAAGACTGTTGTATTTGAGGATAATTATCCTGCTTGGCTAATGGTTTGTACTTAGGATTGAGTGTATAATAAATAAACAGCATAGCAGCTGACAATCTGATTACAGAGTCGTTGTCTATATAATCTTTTATCCAATCCACGCGTCCCCATTTCGTACACTATAATTTTACAAAAAATGTATTTTAAACAAACGCAATTTTGGTAAATAAATTTAATTTATACTAAAATATTACCTGGTATTCTTCTTCCATCTTAGATAATAGAACAGCATCTTTTACAGAAATATCTTGATGTAAGCAACATGTAGTAAGTACCAATGATTTTAAAGTTTCAACAGCATGTAAAACACCTTAAATTAAGAAAATAATATATTATAAAATTATAGATACTACATTGCTACAAAATATAGTATATATTATACAAACCATGAAGAGCAGGGAATCCGAGCGATAAAAAATATTTTTCAACTAATGCCTTAGTCTGTGCATCAAGACTTTCAACATAGATGCCTTTGGATGGTTTTAAATTGGTATCAAAATATCCATTAAACTTCTGAATTAGTGGCATCCATTTTCCCATCAATAATTTTTCTAGCTCGTTATCCGCCTATTCAAGCAGTTTAAATTTTAAAATAATAAACAAGAACTCAATATGATAAACTGTACATTACATCAGAAATGTAGAAGACTGTGTCAGTCTCTAGGTAAGACAATATTTGTTGAACCACGTCATGCTCTGAAAGATCACTAGGATTGTCAACTGCTAAAAAACACAACTTTGTCTAAAAAAAAAAGAAACATTATTATATAACATATTTGAACCATTATATTTTACTTTATTATACCAAGTGCATAGGATCTGTTTTTATATGTTCTTTCTGCATTTCCCATTCTTCAGCAACAGCAAGTGCCAAAGCCTTATTATTTATAATAAGTTCTTTACCTAATGGTGTTTTTAATTTACTACTGTCAAGTAATACTCCATACGAGTCACTATTTTCAATAATTGAAGTGGTTTTATAAAATTTATCTAAAAATTAAATATATAAAAATACATTAATTGTTATTAAATTAATAAGTAAATATTTGACTTCGTTATAAAGCTCATTTTGTTGTTATTTAAAAGTTGGAAATAATAACAGAACCTATAGGAGGCATTCATTAAAAAAAAACATTTTGATCTTGACAAAACTGTTGCTTAGTAAATGTATAATATTGCTAAAAATAATAACAGCTCAGATATCAGAGTAAAGTAAGCATATTACAGATTTATATTTTATTATTAATTAGAAACATTACCTATTTACCTACTAATACACTAAGTTATAAATTACTACCAATACTTTTCTTTGTACTAAAAATAAAATAAAATTGATGACACTAGTTTTATCTAACAGTTAAAAAAAATAATATACTAATCCACTACAATCTGTAGTTTTTAGTTGGTCCGTGTTGTATATTAGCAGTGTACAATTTTTAATAAATATATTGACAATACATACCTAATCCATATTTATCTCTATCAAAAAATTAATTTTTAATTGCTTCTGTATTCAGAACACAATGTACATTCATTCAATTGTATGGTTTATTTAAAATAATTACTGTTTTGTTTTAATTATAAGCCTTTGATAACTATTTTATACAAATAAACCATGTCAATATAAAATAAATTGAATTATTAATAAAGTATTTTGATGGTTAGGCGTATGTAAGTTTTGACAAGATATGAGTAGAGTGAAAATGTACGACAGAATTTACAAGATTAAACACAATATTATATACTATAAAACCTCCTCCAAAAAATATATTTAGAAATGTGTAAAAAAAATTAAACTATGTACAGTACACAATAACAAAAAAGTGGTTATTTTTTTGAGCGGAACAGCAGTGTTGGTTCACTGTAAACAATTATACTTTATTTAGTAGCATTCTCAAATATGAAACATATAGCTTACAGGCAGTGGCGTATTTATATGCAGGCACTATAGGCATGTGCATACTGCAGCAAATTTTTTAACGTTTTCTGTTATTCTTATTATTTTAGTTATTTAAGGCGGACATTTTCTATAGGCCTATACGCGGGAAACATGTAAATATGCTGCTGTTCACTGGACATAAACAGAGTTACAGACTTACAGTATTTATTATAAAATGGCAAAAGATGCTATTTGACTTATTTTCATATTATATAAACAGTTATATGAAAAATAATTAAATTTATTCACTTAACTACATACTTCTGTATTGAACATTTTATTTATAAAAAAAAAATTGTTATGTAATGTACAAATTAATTTAATTATTGTTTAAGACTATTAACATTTAATATATTAATAATCATAACTTTGTGCAAAATATTGTCAAATGAAGTATGTAGCAATCACTAAAGTCAATAAATTAAAAAGTATACATAATTCAATTAATTTTATAATTATAGTTAATTAGGCAGTTTTATATTTATTTCCTAACATGAATATAAAACCAAAATCTAGGTACATACCAAGTGTCTTATACATATAAATAATCAATTCAAATATTAATTAATTTAACTTACTGACAGCATAAGACCTGCGTGCAAATGATGAAATTTTTGTGAAATTATGTAGTTTATATTGTATCTGGATTTGGTTTCTCGCTATGGATTTTAAACACTGTGCGATTTGGAACATTTCTATTTTATTTCTGAAAAATAAAGCAAAGATACAATTAAAACATTTGGATTTAGTAATAATAATACAATTTACATTAAATAATTTTCAATTATAATTGTTAATGATTTAGAACAACTAAAAAAATAAAAAGTACTCAATTTTTTTTTATTTCTTAAAAAAATTAAAATTCAAGTATTAATTTCCATATATTAACCACAATTTGAGCATTTGACTACTAAAAAACATTGGTAAATCCATAATGAAAATAATCTATCAGCAAGGAAATTCGTACCTTTTACGTAAGTATTTTAATAGAGCGACGGATTTCAACTACCATCAAAATAACATACAGATTAGACACAACAAAATAACAGTTACCAGAAGTATTATAATATTTAATTAAAAATCTTAATTAGGTGCTGAAAATTTTATCAAAAAGTAGTTAACTAACTTAGTTCATGATCAAAACATTTTGTGTCTGTGATAATTACTGATAAGTGATAACATCTGCCATTGATTATCATTTATCACAGATATCTATTTTACACATTGATAATATAAGATCTTATATTATCTATGATTTTACACGGACTATGATATGCTCTATCTTGCTATATTATAATGGGGCGACTCCAGCAATGCTGCTGTCCCACTCATTCACTATGCAGTATGCACTCATTAAACTATATAATAATATAGTTATTATATAGTTCAATGGTCCCACTACGCTTTTTCCAACTTTTTTGGTGTCACGCTCACGCAAAGATAATAATTTTATTACCTATCGGCCGCCGCCGTTGGCTGATACCAGTTGCAGTTCCCTCGTAAAGGTTCTTGTTCTTCACTCACACAATTTTATATTTTGCTGGGTACTATTACTATATTCATTAATTCCCTTAAAGTTTACAACATACAAACTTGAAATTGTATTCAAGGACCTATCAATTAAAAATACACAAATTATTTTGAAGCATCATAATTCATTAATTCTCTAGAAACCTTACACCTTGCTAGTTGAAGTAAAAATAACATTTTTTTATTTTTTGGAAAATTATTTCTGTTGTAGTGTTATGTAATTTAAAAATAAATAAGTTTTAATTATTTTAATTAATACTTTACACAGGACCAACATTTACAAATTAGTAATTACCAGTTACCACCATTGAAGTATAAAGTAGTTTTTAACCATTCAATGTTGTACTATTGCACCTTCTTAATACTGTTATGTACCTATTACCTATGTACAACGTAGCACACGTTTCTAGTAGTATTGACCATATAATTAATAAGGCAATTAATATAAAATAGCATTCTGCGGTAATTGCAAGAGCGTATTGAACACAGTATTAAACAATTAAACTATAAAAGTGTTGTCACACGTCTCTCCTCGGGAAAATCTCAATACGGGAAGGATGCTAGAGACCCGAACTCTGCCTCATGACTGAGTTTAATTTCAGAGTCAGGTTATAATACTGCTCACCCTACTACCATAGCTTATACATTGTAATTTTGTATTTAATATTGTTAATAAATAGACAACATTACTAAATACATCAAGTATTCATTTTCTGAGTTGATGCACATATATACAACAGTTGGGTCATAACAATACTAGCATTTCTTAAAATACTAAATTAAAAACATTAGAAATGTCATTATTTATGTAGCAATAATCAAACTATGAGTATGCCTAGTAATGTAAATTATCATGAAATTTTTTTGTTGTAGACATTTTCAAAAAGTTGAAAATTATGAACATGTTGTAATTTCTCATCAATTAAATATCTTGATACTATAGTTATAGTATATTTAATTTATATAATTGTTATATTTAAAACCGTGTACTTGTATTACCATTTACCTATTTTATCATTATTCTATTAAACATAGTATAAGAAATCCAAATTATTTTATCTTTGTTAGAAATGTGCATTTTTATCTATTATTAAAAAATTTGTATTTTTACTTAAGTATAAATGTTGAGTGTATAAACTATAAATGTTTACCTACATTTATTGATTTTTCCATTTTTTGTTTGACAAATTACATAAAAACACCATAAGCAGTCTTGTTAAGTAATACTTGTATTTGAATACTTTTTTTGTATTTCAAATAATTTTTGACTAATGTATTTTAAATACTTAAAAAATACTTTTTATTTGTATTTTTACTTTAGAATACTAAATACTTTAGTCAATACATAGTTTAACATGTCTTATGTGACACATGAATTGACTATGCATACAGATGTAAGTATATTCTACCTGACAAATCTGTTTTGAAATTTTAAATACTTACAAATATATACATATATTATATTATGAGTATAAATTATATATATTTGCTACAGCACCAGTTATAATTATCAGTATGTATACTAATATTATTGTATTTAGGAATTTAGAATTAACTATTCATTATTCAATGCAGGAAAAATAAAGTAAAGAAGTCTGCAAAACATGTTTAAACATCAATCATATTTTATTTGAATAGTATATATTGGAAAAATTCACAATTCATATAGGTACATATATGGTTTATGTTACTTAAATACAATTTTTAACTATCCAAAATCAAAAATTAATTAAACTACTTGATTTTATATTTAAAATCTAAACATCTATCGTTTCTTTCACTAAACATATTAATTACTTTTTTATTAAAATCAGTATCATCTGAAATCATTTTATTTTCAATATTTAACATTGCTAGAGCATTTAATTTTTCTTCAACCATAGTGTTTCCTAGGAACGTCTTAATCCTTTTTAAAGTTGAAAAACTGTTTTCTTGTCCAGTGGTCATTGGAGGAACCGTTATTAATATTCTTATTAACAAAGTCACTTCTTTAAAAGTATCAATCATATCATTCTTTAAAATGTATTGATATGTTGGAATAATACCGGACAAAGTACGAAAATCATCTCTAAAATACATAACACTTAGTTCACTTTTCAGTCTATCTTTATCGACAAATGGGTAACAACTAAATGTACACTGAAGTAATTGAATTGGAAATTTTTTCGTATACACAGGATATTTTTCAGCTTGAAATAGCTTCATTGCGGTCAAGTGTTTAGTGAACTTTAAACGATCTTTAGTTGTATCTATTAAAGTATTACAAATGTCAATAGCAGATTGTTTCCGAGATTCATTGTCGTAGTAGTTGTTATTAACATTATTTTTACGTTTTCTTTTAACATTTACGTCCGGAAAGTTCGAAGAAATTTCAACAATATTGGGAACTAAACTACGTACGTCCGATATTTGTTTTACGAACTGTTGGACCAAAATCGATACACGTTCGTCAGCAGTGTTGTCCAATGCGGCGGTCTGCACACTGTCGTGGAGACTGTAGACGTTTGGCATTATTTCATAGAAGACCCCCAACCACACTACAAACACCGAATCAGTCAGTATACGTTTTATCGAACCCGCCTGTTTGATTGTCGACTTCTGTTTCGATGTTTCCATTATTACGTCCATACAACGCATTATCTCATTACGATACATGTAAACAGTGATCAGAGTGCCGCTCGTCCCAGTGAAATTGACCGTTATTCCGTCTAGCACGGCTACCCATTGCGGCGAGCTTGAAAAGAATTCAGTTATGTCCGACAAATCCGAAAAGAACATTTCGACTTCTTTGTTCCCCGAAACCGACTGGATCATTTCTACGTGCAACTGGTGCATGTGACAATGCATATAGTACGCGTATGGGTACATTTCCTTAACCTCGACATTTACTTTAGTCATAACCGCTGCACCGCCGTACGATTGAGATACCACTTTATACGGTGCGTCTACTAAGATCGAGTTCACTTCTGACATTATTGTCTGCGACAGTGATCCTGCATCGTGTCCGTTGGCGGCGTTCAAAACCCCCCAAAAACGTTCGACGGGCTTACCTTTTAATTCATAGCGGAACAGTATAACCAAATGTACTGTGCTTGAAACATGGGGTCTCCCGTCAACAATTATTGAAACGAATTGCACCATTTCCATTTCCGACAAAATGTTCTGCCGGGCTACAAGGAACATGCAGTCCAATAAATCGTAGTAGATTGTCATTGAAGTCCAATTTACGCTAGTCGAGTTTTCTAAATAGCACCGCAGACTTACGTCACAACCTTTGCATAGTTCAACAGCGTCTTGGAATAGACCGTAGTTATTTTCGGAGGTCATTGTATCATTGTCACCGCTGTTCTTCATTGGAAGGTTATGTTTCCCACAAAACTGTACACATTCGAGATATTTTCGTAGAATATAACGGTTTTTCTCGATTTGCTCGTTGGGGAGTTGTATTACATTACGTTGTATTACATCAAGTTCATCAGCTTTGTCGTCATAATTATCATTACCTAATACTTTAAGGTTAACTACGTTTTGCAAATGATCAAATGAATTTTCGTGTTTTTTTATTTTCGTTGATAAATGGCCCAAGTGTCTTACACCAGAATTAGTCCATGAGGTTTCATTACCAAAACATAAACACGGAAAACAAAACACCGCTTGTTCGACTTCGCACCCGCATAACCACGTGTGTTTTTCGTAGCTATCTGTATGAAAACGACGAGTGTATTCCTTGTTACCTTTTGACGATTTTGAAACGAGACCTTTTAGGTCTGGAGTAGGTCGTCCTAGTTCTTTTATTTCTATTTGCTCTTCATACGTCAACGTAGAAAATGGATTGTGAATCAGATATTGAACTGCATTTTTATTCATCGACGATTCCATTGTACGTTAAGTTATATTATTATATTAGGTTTAGTATTACAAAGTAGGTTAAAAAAAATTACATACCTAATAGCTTCGTCGAATCAGCAAAACATATATATAAAATAATACAACGTTATTACTAATTATATTATTACCGAGTCATATAAGTATGAACACTATAAGTCGTAATGCCACATTATTTAGTATTTGACTACGACTGATTCACCCGATTGGCGGTTAAATCCTTATCGTTTCCTGCAGTCCTTTGGCAATATAGGCAGGCATGCGGGCGATAAGTCGATTCGCCTACCGGTCGCGTTATTTACAATCGTTTTCCCTTCTCCGATTTGTATTCTTTATCACATAATCACATCGACATCTGCAGCTGAGCAGGTCCGTCTATAATTACTACATTTACATGATACGAGTTGGGCCGTTCTTAATTTAAACAGATTTTATTATGAGTCGACTTAAATTTCCTGACTTGTTTACATGTGTGTCTTTAATTAAATATAAATCATCGGAATGTTATGAAATTCATTATTCCATGAAATTGATGTTTCTTCCAGCTCCATTATCATATTTAATACTTATGACGGGTCGTAAGACCATTGGATGATCGCAGGATCGATGGCCGGGCGGGCTTTAGAAACGGAGCGGTGTTTAATTACGCTCCACGAAATTCCTGTTATCTTTTTTCTATGGGTTTACAGAGGGCGCTAAATAATACATTCCTTGGATTCTAATATTCTCAGCGTTTGGAAGAAACAAATTCCTGGGACGAATTCCTTTTTATAAAAAAAAGATCAAGAAAATAACGAGTTCTTTTTTTCAAGGAAAAATAGAAAAATTGTTCATTCCTTTCTAGCTCCAATAATTTACACGGATATTATGTAAATAATTGAAATTAAGACATAATTTTTTTAATTTGCATAATGTAGGTATATTGCCAATAATGCCAATTAGTGATCGTTATCAAGTATCGACGTTAATAGTTACTCATTAGTCATTAGTATGTAGTCACTTTATTTATATTTCTCATAAGTTAGAAGTTATAATTATTTATACATAAATGAGTATCTATATAAAATATAATTATTTATACTATTGAATATCGTCATATAAAAATATCGAATATAAAACGATTTTAGTACAAAATAAATCTCAAAAGTTTTAAATTAACAAAGAGGGGAAAAACGGGATTATTACGTGACAAATATGAAAAACGGGACAAAATGCGTCCCGCATAACTTTTGTCAGGACAACGGGACACGAAAATAATTATATATTATATTATATTTCTTAATTATTAAGAAACGTTTTTCTTTGAGAAATTAGATCATATACTTGTATATGAAAGCGTAAGAAATTAAAATCCCATTTTAAGCGGTTTTTCGTAATTTGTCGGTAGTTTTTCCCGTGGCATTAAATAGCTATTGAGAAGATCAAAAAATGACTCCTCTAAAGTACCAACTTGCTCAAATTTGTTAAAAAATATAATAAATTTAAATAAAAAAACACCATTGTAAAACCACTAGCTTCCCCGCTCCGCTCAGAATCTAAAAATTATCTTATATAGATATGGACCAAAGAATGGTGGGAAATCAAGGGCGTCCGCAGGGGGGGCAAGTAGGGCAATTGCCCCCTTTTAATGTTCTAAAAACTTAAAAAGTCCTAACAATTTTAAATAGTGCACTAAATTATTTTTATTTTAAATATTAAAGATATAAATACTAAATTTGGTATATTTTGGTATATCCTCAAAAATTTCAATGTAGGTATGTTATAAAACGAGTATCACGTAACTGGATTTGGAAAACAATGCAAAGTGCATAGTAATCACAACCTCAATCATTAGCATTGTTATATAAAATATCACAAAATAAACTTTTTTTTAAATTAAAAATAAAAACCTTTTTTTTCTTTTTTACAGTGATTTTTATTACCCTCGATTATGAACGTCGGAACTAAGAACGTTACTTTTATAGATTATAAGATGTAGTGGTTGAACAAAGTGCAATACTGCAAAGGTTTTTGATAAAAAAATTAAATGCTTATAAGTAGATGTCATACCTAAAATAGTTTCAACTTTTCAAGTTTGTGGTATCAATGGAATAAGCTAGAAATATTTAATTTTATAAATAACATATAATTATAAAATCAACGGTAACATTTATTTATTAAAAAAAATGTGTATGATAATTTAAAATTACATGACAATCAATTAAAATTAATGCTGTTACATTAAGTTTTAATTTCTATCTACGTATAATTCATAAATATTTTTACATTCAACATGAACATTTTACTGAATGTTTATATTTTCGTTTTCTAAACACCATAACATTTTCCAAATATTAAAATCCTTAGTCAGTTTTTTTATAAGCATTTAAAGTTTACTGAAAAATCACGAAAATTAGCAAATAATTTTAAGTTGAGAATTCATAAAATATTTTCTTTTTAAATTTAATTTTTGAAAATGTAATACAAGATTATTTTTAAGTTTGTCTACCTTTATCAAAAAAAAAATCTCCACAAGCAAATTAAAATAAATTTTTATGAGCGTTTGAAGTTCATATTTTAAAAGAATTTATAAAAAGAGTTAGCACTGTTTATATTTTTAAGTTCAAACTTTTTAAAATCGCAAACATTTGTAAATTATTCTGTTGTTAAAAATTTAAATTTTTGAAAATTTAATATAAGGTTGGTTCTATATAAGTTTTGCTTACCAAAATAATAAAAAAAGTTGAGTGTAATTTCACAAATATTTTTAAAAAGCATCTGAAGAAAATGTTGAAAAAATTGGATGTTCATGTATAAAATAACAATTTTAGTTTTTTTGTTATAATTCAAAATAAGCCATAGAAACTTAAAACATTCAACTATTAAGTTTCAAATCATCATTTCTTTTAAATATTTTTATATGGTAGTTCAATTGTTTAGGTTATTCACTTTATACTGTTTTTTTTATAATTATTAATTTTTTTCTATTTATATATATTATACAGCTTTTTTAAAATAATAATTCTAACAAATATTGCAACTATATAATATGAACAGTTATAAACATGTCTTAAAGTAATGTGTTTTCTACTGTAGTTGTATAATCTTGATACTAAATTAATATGGTACATCATATTAATAAATACAATAATACATAAGATGAATAGTTTTTTAAATCTAACAGCTCTTTTTGATTTTAAAGGATGGAAGAATGTTACGAGAAAGTGTAAATGACTCAGGACAAACAGGTCATATAATTAAAAATAATGCATTGTTATTAAATGTATTTAAGTTTTATTAAATGAAAAAATGAAGTACAATTATAGTGTATATTTATTTTTATACTACTATACAAAAAATTAAGACCGGTCTAGAAAAAAAAAATACATTTATGGATAAAATAAACATAGCGTTTAAAAATGTAATGCATTGATATTTATAAAAATAATTATATAGTACGTTTTAATATTAATAAAATAGGAAAGAATAATAATTATAAATATGTGCATCATATATTTATTGGATTTTTTTTAAATAATTTATCATAACCATAATGTTGTCAGCATTAAATTTATATGATGGTTATATTAAATGATAATAAACTGGCTGTATAATAAACTACGTATGTAATAGTATTGACGGCTAATTATTCCTTCCATCAAAACCTTTCCAGAAGAATTCTACAAAAGAACAAAAATATTTAGTTAGAAGGATATTAATCAATAAATCTATTAAAAAAAAATTCAAGAGACATTAGGTATAATAAATAATATTATGACTAAAATAATTATTAAACTACAACATTTTTAAAGAAAAAATAACTTATTTATATCGTTACCAAAACTTATAAGCATAGGTAAAGGTAACTTTCCAAAAAGTACATTTTCTAGTTTTAAGTACAATATTCTAAATAGAATTGTTGTTAAGAGGAAGTCAAACTTGGTGTTTCTATCTACAAACGTATAACATAGCAAATTTTCATTCTGCAGAACTAATTTTATGTCGTTATTATTAATATAAGAATGAAATGACATATCAAACGCAAAGGTAATAATATAGGATTTAATTGATATTTAAATTTTAAACTTCTCATAACTCACTTTAAAATGTAGATATCAATAATGTCAATAATATTCCCTAAATAATATTCTTACCATTAATTTTAATAGCAGATCAGTTCAGTCTAATTTTAAATTTATCAACAAAAAATTGGTTCTGTTGAACATAAATTAGATATGTCTGTTTGTAAGAATCTAAAAACAACACAATATACTGGTTTGGCGTACTTTTGATGTTTACATACAATATGAAATAAATTATTAAAGGTGAAAACAGCCTTTAAATCTTCTTCATTCCTATCACTTGAGTTATATTTATGCTATAGGGTAGGTAAATTTTTATTTCTGATTAAAATATTAACGTGCATTACAATTATAGTTAAAACATTTCTTAAATAAATGATAATATATTTTAGATGCACTTAAAATGTGATAAATAACATTGTATAATGAATTATAAATTATTGTTTTAGATGTTTAGAAAGCAAATATAGAAGATATTTTAATTCATAATACAATATAATACTCACTCTACGAACACATACAGTTCGATTACAGCACCATAAAACACCTTTAGAAAGCTCACAAGGTATATTATTTTTGGATAAAATTTGTTTAAAATCTGATAGTTTTAAACGGTTAATAAACACAGTCTTGCGAGGACGAATTTCCTAAAAATAAAATGTATGTATTATACAGTAATGATTATTTTTAAGAATAAAAATAATTTTTTGTAGAACTTACATGTTCTGCTAAAGGTTCAAGTGTAAATATTTGATCATCTATTCTTGGCACTACGAATACAAAGAGATAATAATAGTAAAATGTCCTAAATTTGTGTATTTAAAAAATGAAAAAAATATTTACTCTTTTCAGATACAACATTGTCCACTTCCATAACAGTATCACGACTATTTAATTTTAATTTGGCATTCATGTAAGCTAAATCACCATTTGGTCCTTTTTTAAAATTAATTTTGGAAAGAAGTGCATCTGTTAAACGTACCTAAATTCATCATATTATTATTTTTTTTGTTGAAAAAAATTGAATCTTATATAATAAAGATTTATTTTTACTTGGTATATATGAGATTCCGTTGTTACATTCAAACATTGTCCAATTCTAGGTGTAAAAACTTTACCATCTATAAATACTTTGGCAAAGTTGTAAACAACCTTAGTACTGTATGGGTTGCCTCTCACTAATATCAAACGTCTAGGTTTTAATGCAAGTACAATTTGTTTTATTGATTCTCCGTCTGAGCGACCTTCAAAATCAATGTGTACAATTTTGGCTGCCACATAAATGTTTTGTTCATACTCCACACACTTTGATGGAACGTCATATAAATCTTCTTCTTCATCTTCATCACTTTTTTTATTTTGTTCGTCTACGGTTGGTTTGTCTCCCGGTGCTACATCAAATTTAATAAAATCTTCTTGTCTAAAATTAAATATAAATATAGATAATCATTTTAAAAATAAAAAAACAATCATACTTTATAATTTCCCCATATGGGTCAAATTTGCATTTTTCTTCATAATAAGGAAACATAGGAGGAAATTCTTTTTTTGAAGATTTTTTGGAGCTTAATGCATCAGCATCTACTAATAAGTCATATTTGCCTCTCATAACTTCTTGTTCATCTTCAGAATCAGAACTTACTGGGTCACTAATAACATATGTGATTTTATCAAACACTTTAATGTCAGTAACTATTTTATACTAATATTAGAAAATACAGTGATGATTTATTAGTTTTAAAATTTGAATAAAAAAATTACATTTTACTGGCTTCCATTTTTTCTTCGTCATGTTTTATATTATATTCTTCCAACTCATTTTCATCTAAAGGTACACGTTTCTTGACAATCAGTTTAATATTTCTATCACCACCTTCATCAATTAAATCGCGAGCTAATGTACCAGGAGCAGTTCTATAATAACGATTAAGGTATTTACATTGTTGTTCATAAGTATTATACTTTAAAATTACCTGTCTGTAAGAATAATACTGTTTTTGGGGTTTGAAGCCCACATAATAAAAACTTCTCTTGAAAATCCACTTTCAAGATCTCCGTTGCTAGCTAATACAACCTTAATATTTAAGAATTAAATAACAATGTTTTAATTTAACTACTAAATAATAATATCAAAAAAATAATCTAGGAACATTTTTTGTAACTGGTGTTTTAAATATATATGATCCATTGTTAAAAAAAATACTTTGTATACCTAGTGGCTCAAAAAAATAAAGGTCACTTTTTTACATAAAAAAATTTAATTAATAATCTTGTTTCAATGTAACTATGATAAAATTATTGAATAGATTATATAGTGTTAAAATAAAGTACATTGCATATGGTTGTCTAAATGTCAAATTTTTTATTAATTAGTAGATGATTTATAACATCAAAAAATGTTTACCATATTTAAGTATGAAACATTCTATCACAAAATCTTGTCGCATAATATTATTATAATTTTTGCACCAGTCAATAAACTGGTGGTGTTGAAAATGTAAAAATAGTACGATAACATTTTCATTCATTTGCACGGTCCTATTTGTTTCTTTATATTCAGAGTTTAGTGTTCCTTAAATTTTTTTTCAGAAGTATTTGGTAACTAACTACTACTTTTTAATACAAACAAAATAACTATAATATTAATATTATTAATATTTTTTGGTTGTTGGATAGGTTATTTTAAATTTTATTTAATGTTTAATTTAACATGAAATAATATAGTAACATACTTTTGGTTCGGAGACTTTGTTTAAATCATTCATGTTATGACATAGTTTTACATGCTTGAAAAAAAATGGATTATTCCTTGCACCTTCAAAACTTTTCATTAATTTATCACTCATCCACTCAATCTAAAAATGTATTTTATCAAAAGAAGATTAAGATTATAAATAATAATCCAAGTGGAAACTTACTTGAGACTTTGCGAATTCTACAGTATTGTAGCTGACATTTGTTAAAAATACTAATGAGTACACACCAAGACCAGATTCTTTATTACGCCACAGTTGGTCCAGCATATGCATCAATTCTAAAACACGTCCTGCTGTATCAATAGCCATCAAAACATTGCCTTTGACACGTAATGTTGTCAATATACAAGCTGAAAAATTAACATAAGTTTAATATTGTGAATATTATGACAGGTTAAGTATTGAACTAACTCATTAAAGCTTCATCACGAGATCTACGCCTGGGTTGAGAATAAGCAGCATTAAAACAATCCAATATTAGTAATGATGGTCTTCCCAGCCTTTCTAAGTCGCTGCCATTCAAATGTCTTTCTTTTTTATGATTAAAATCTACAGCATAAACAATATCCTCTTCACCAACCTTGGATATTCTCCAAATTGTACCGCCAACCATATGGCCAGCAGGCAATGCTACTATTCTTAAACCAATTCCTTTACCTAAATTAAATTATGGGTACAAATGTATTGTTGATTTAGCTAACTAAATACACAATTCATAATAATTTTTTTAAAGTAATTTTGAACCGATAAAAAAATATAATTGGAAGACATTTCAAATGTACAAACAGGGTATCGTCGTATCGATAAATACAAAGAATAAATAATAAATATTGCATGAGACTGATCATTATAAATTAAAATTTTATTTTATAATTATAATTCATACCTTTTAATGAAACAATCTGATTATATTTTACTTGTATGACTTTATCAAAAGCAGCATCCACATCGTCTAAATTAAATAAATTGAAATCTTCCGCATTGCACAAAGACTATGAGAAAAACAATCATAATTACATTAGTACTTAAAATATACAACAAAAAATGTATTAAAGTAATTAATTTAAAACCATACTTGATGTAAATCATACATAAACATTTGACCCATTTGGTAAACTGGTATAGTAGCATAGACAGGGCAGTTTAAACCACATTTGCCAACGAGGTACGGCAAAATTCCAAGATGAAAACGATCTGGGTGCGATAATAAAACTGCATCTATTTGATGGATATACCTAAAAACAGACAGTACATTATAAAAGTTGAGGTTTACATTTGTATGTAGGTTTAAAATAAAAACGGTTTAGTCGACCTTTTTAGTTTATTCACAACACCCATGCTAAAGCGTTCATCCCATCCACAGTCCAACAAGAACTTAAACTCGTCAATTTGTAATAAATAGCATGGTGGCGATTCATTGTGCGCACCCGACAAGGTATAAAATTTTATTATTGACGTCATTCTATCGAAGCCAACAAGAGTATTAATATCATTCAAAATTCAATTCAGTTGTTCAAAATAACTACATCGGGTTACGAATGTCGACTAGTAAGTACTGGATAGTGACATTGATGATTAATATTTCAAGGGACGGACGTGGTCAAGAAACACGGTATCGATATTTGAGAAGTATAATATTATTAATTAATGTTAGAATAACGTGCGGGTGCGATGCATATTCCATAGAAAAGTAAACAATGTACGAAATAATGGCAACTTGTGTCGGCGGTAGTAAGTGGTGATACGGCAGCGTATTATAATCGTTGAAATTGTATTCGTTGTATTTGACATTCGGAGTAATAGGCATTATTTTATCGTGGCAGTGGATTATCGTACAATTGTAGCAGCCCGGTTTAGTTTCAGTATTGTTCTATGGTTTCTGAGGAGTCTGTGGTAGGGAATGGTGTTGAGCCATTGGGTAATACTCAAATGAGTCCGCGTTGAGCCCGTCGTTATCATTTTCGTTAAAATATTATCATTACATTGTTGTTATCAAATATAAGCAAATAAGTCCACCGTTCATTTATTTTCATATTATATTATATTTATTATTTAAATTTCATTCAATTTTGTTACAAACAAAACTCAAAACGTCAAAACTTAATCTATATTAACAATTAAAGGCATTATACTATTATAGAATGATGCATGAGACTTGAGACATATAATATATCTAGTATAGACATTAGACACATAAACAAAAATTGATTTTTATTTTAATATCAGTATAATTATTTTTAATTGCATTGGTAGCAATTTTTAAAATTATGAGTTTCCAAATGAAAAAGCCTAGTGCAGTTTTAAAACACCTCAGTTCTATTGTTGAGAAAAATGAAGTCGAAGACAATACTTCTACAAAATTATCGCTTTGTGAATTATCTTCACAAAAAGAACAAAAGAAAAAAGGACATAATACGTAAGCAGTAACTACTGTTCAAAAATAGTTTTGTCAACAAGAAGCATACAAATTCATATTCTTTTAAAGCTGCCATAATAATACTATTATACAAAAATTATTAATTGATCTATAACAGTCAACAGATATCAAATCAGTGGCGGCACGAGATGTTTTACTACAAAAGTCCTGTTAGGATTCTATTCATTCACTTACCATTGGCGCAACTAGATATTTGAACTAGGGGGTTCTTAAGCTCCAGGTTTTTTTTGTGGCTCAATGGGACCTAATACCTAACAATTTTTTAGGGGGTATTAATTTTGACTTAGGGGTGCTAAGGACCCAAGCACCCCCCCCCCCTCCTTAGTTATGCCAATGCCACTTACTCAACAAATTTAAGGGTTAAAGTTTGTAAACATACCTACTTGGCTACTCATTTACATTCCACTTTTCCGCCCTAGACTCCTAGTCGAAACCCAATACCCATAATCAACTGACTTGAGTCTGGGACTTAAAAAACTTCCTTCGTTCCGCTTCCGCCCTTGTATGAAATTACACAAATACAATAATTTAAACCTACTAACTGCTATAAAGACGTAAAAATAAAATGTAGGTATCAAATTTAGCTAGTTCCTAAATTCCTAATAATATAACATGTTGCACTTATCTTAAGATCATATAGATTTTAAGTTGGATATTGTAAGCCATACATATGAATTATATTCTGATCGATGTATTTTTTATTTTATTTCAGTGCATTTAAAGATTATGTTGATGATTCAATTACACCGGAATATATGACTTATGAACAACTTCAACCTTTATTGATTAAAAAGTGTAAGTGTGATAACCGAACAACTCTGAGTATAATAACTAGGAGACTAGAATTTATATGCATTTACATGTTTTTTTCCGTAAGTCCAAATTGATTGATTGTAAGATATGTTAACAATTTGGCTTATTCTCGACTAAATAGAACATTTTTTTTTTTTGTCGACTACGACGAGTTTTGGTAGCCTCCAGTTTTAGGGTTTTCTCCTAAACTATTTATTAACTACTTATCTAAATATTTGTAGATTTGATAAACATAAAATACAATTTTAGTCACATTTCCAGTAAATGTATGTAAATTCTATTATACTATTTTAGCACCACAAAAAACAGAATCAATTAGTATAGAAGAAAATAGCTTAAACCAGCCTACTATAAGAATGCCAGAATATCAAAATCCAAAAAAAGTGAGTACCTCTTCAATTGTTAATTGTTTAGAATAATAAATTGTAGTATGAAAAAAATTTGTATTACATAGTTGTATTATACAATCTATTGTTTATACCTACCTAACATTTATAATATTAATTTAATGCACAAATTAATCATTTGATTTTCAATAAATAAACTTTTCACAACATAAAAATAGGTATTTGGATTTTAAATTTAATCGAATGTTAGGTATATGAAAAATGTATCTTATATATTTGATGTACAATGAATGATAAATAGTTGTTGTACTATCAGAAATAATATATTAGATGAAAATGTCCAGTAACATATTAGTCTAATTAAATTTGTAATTAATTCTTTTTTAGAAAGAAAGTATAGACGATGAGACATATAGATGTACTACCAAAATGAATAAAAATGGTTCATCCAACAAAGTGACTTCCATATTAGAAAAAAATGAAATTCCATGTAATAATTCTCAAAGCACTGAAAAGAATCACTGTGGTTAGTGGTATGGTTTTTACATTATAAATATATAGTATTGAGTTAAGAAATACAACTAAATATTTCATCTGGATGACCTTGGATTAAAATGGGGTTTTAGGGAACTAAAATAGTCAACTTTTTGTAACAGTTTAATTATGTTAGACAAATATTTTTAATAACATTTATAGTTTTTGAAATAATGAGTATACTTTAATAAAAAATCTTGCTGTATATTTGTGTAATATGTACTTATAAATTACTAAATGTTCTGTACACCTTTTTATAGATCCAAATTTATCAAAGGACATTTTGATTACTGATGAAAATATTAATGAACTCAATGTTACATCTATCGGCGTAAGAATTTCAAAGTCTATTTAATATACTAATACAGTCGAGTCTCAATAATTCAAAAAACTTCATAACTAATTTTTTCTGTATTACAAAGTAATAAGTTGTGTTTGTGTTATATAACTCCAAAAATACATAAGTGTGATTTATTTGTATTCTTCCTAAGATTTGAATTATTTGAACTCAGCTGTAATATTTTTGCGTTATAAATATTTATATAAATTATGGATAATTTGTTTCAGAGTGTTGTAAAACTAGAAGCGCATATAAAAAGCTTAGAAAAAATAGAGTATGAAATGTTGCAAAAAGTATTTAACATGTTTGTTAATATACCAGAAAAGTTAGCTATTAATATACCCGGTCTTCGAGATCCTTCATCTTTGCCCCACCTTCAAAAAGTTCGGCAAAAAATTAAAAATAAATTAAAATTTGCTAAAGCACAATTGAAAAGTCAACAAAAAATGACAAAAGTTGAGAGCTCTTCTGTATTTGACGATATTTTTGTTGCATCTGATAATGATGAAAATCATGTAAATAGAATCTCAGAAAACATATTAAAAGATGAGAAATTATGTTTTTCAAAAAATTTGAACAACAATTCTCAAAGTAAACCATTACTGACTCAAAATAAAGTCAAAAACATACCATGTACTTTGACATCTTTAAAAAATAATGTAGAAGAAAATGGTTACAAGCCTGATGTAAGTTTAAATTTGTACTGTCAGAAATCGACTTCTAGTACTCAAACAATGAATAAAAGTATGTTTAATTTAACTGTAAAATTGTCATTCTATTTTTGAATGAGCACCTTAAAAAAATTGATTTTTTTATTTCAGTACCAAATATTTGTACAAATCGACCGATTCAAACAGATCATATAAATACTAGTTATAATAAAGATCAAAATTCAAGTACAAACTTGTCCATGGCTGAGTTCACCAAAACTGACTATAATTTTTCTTGGGAACTTTTAGCAGTATTTAAAAAAACTTTTGGACTTCGACATTTTCGCCCAAACCAATTTGAAGCAATTAATGCTGCTTTGCTTGGGCATGATTGTTTTATTTTAATGCCAACTGGTGGTGGAAAATCATTATGCTATCAACTGCCAGCAGTTATATCAAAAGGTATAACTGTTGTGATATCACCATTAAAATCATTGATTATTGACCAGACTCAAAAATTAAAATCTCTAGATGTGAGTATTCATTTTGTAAATTATATTTTAGAAATTTTACTCTGAAATAAATGTGTATATTAAATTAAATCTAGGAACATTATAAATATTTAGCATATTAATTTGCAATATTTAACTTTTTTTTTTAAATAATTTTTTTTTTTACAGATACCAGCAGCTCACTTATTAAGTAGTATTACTCCTGACGAAGAAAATACAATTTATTCTGAACTATGGGGGGCTGATCCAGGTATATAAATATTAAATGTTTAAATGATAATATAAATGTGAATACAGTGATATTTATATTTATTTTTAATAATTTATAAATTGAGTATTGTAATACAACATAATATAGAAAAATATAATACAATTTATAAATTTATAATTATTGAAGGATATTAATTTTGATATCAGAGATTTTTGGTATAAATGTGCATTCATTGTTATATTTTAAGTAAAACATATTATGCTTATGTTTAAGGATTGAAATTGTTGTATGTTACGCCAGAAAAAGTTGCAGCAAGTAATAAATTAATACAAGTTTTAAACAATTTACATTGTAGGAATTTACTAGCTCGGATAGTTATTGATGAAGCTCACTGTGTGTCCCAATGGGGTCATGATTTTCGGTTAGTATTTATTTATTTCTAGTGTTAAAAGTAATTTTATTATACACAAAATATTAATTCATGTTAAATTTTAATTTTATGTTAATTAGACCAGACTACAAACGATTAGGCGTATTTAAACAAAATTACCAAAATGTTCCAATAATGGCACTAACGGCTACAGCAACTCAACGTGTTCGCAAAGATGTTCTTCATCAGCTTAATATTGAAGAAACAAAATGGTATTACATTTATTTAATTTCTGACAAATATGTTTCAAAAATCAGAATCTAACCATTATTATTTTTTTATTGTATTACAATTTTTATGTTTTCACATGTAATTTGATTTTGTGACATATATTATTTCAGTATTTTCTGAATATTCAGTTTAGTAAGACATGTTCACTTATGCCAGCTGTTGTCAAGACAGATTGAATTTTATTAATTTGTTCTTATGATATAATTATTGTATTATTAGGCACCTGATGGTAAAATATTGAAATACCTATGCATAGGTTAAGTTCTTAAAGGAATATTATTTAATAATATATGTCCAACTAATTATATACAATAATAGAAAAATATGGCCCTTTTTATTAATCTGTTGTTTGATGATTACATAAATTAATAATTTGTACATAATTGTATATATAATATTATATCAGTTTCTATCAAAATAATAAAAACTAATAATTAGATCATAATTTTTGAACCATTTTCATGTTCTCATAAAAACTTTAAATGATTATTATAAAATTTAAAATAAGAAACACTGTCCACTACGAAATCTTCTGGGGTTCTACTAGTCTATCTGTGCTTGTTTGTAGGAAAAACTATTTTTATATTGATGTAATTAACCATTAAGAAACTAGATATTTTTTGAAATATGACCAAATTAAAAATTATATTATTCTCATGTGTGAAACATGTAATAGATTTCTCCATCATTTAGTTTTCTTGAAATTCTTGAAAAAATATACAAAATTATATAACAAGATGGTTTTTATTTAAATTATACATTTATTTATTTTGACAACATGTGGCATATATATATATATTATATATTATATAAATACATTTTTTTAAAGGTTTGTATCCAGTTTTAATCGACCTAATTTAGTTTATGAGGTGATTCCTAAAAAAGGTAAATCTTCATTATTGGAAATTGCCAAACTAATAAAATCGAAATTTGCACGTCAGTCCGGTATAATTTATTGTATGACTAAAAAAGAATGTGATAATACCGCTATTTTGATGTCCAGAGAAGGAATCAAAGCTGTGAGCTATCATGCTGGACTAACAGATAAGAAAAGAAATGATGTTCAAATGCAATGGACTTCTAATAAATCAAACGTAAATTAAAATACAATACCCTAGATGCAAACAATGAGTGTTATACAGTTTTTTATGTTTTAAATTATAAATTTCAGGTAGTTTGTGCCACTATTGCTTTTGGCATGGGTATTGACAAGCCTGATGTGCGTTACGTTATACATTATTCATTACCACAATCTATTGAGGGTTTTTATCAAGAATCTGGTAGAGCTGGCCGAGATGGTGATGTTGCATACTGTTTGATATACTACAACTATTCAGATATGCATCGTATCAAAAAACTCATTGAAAGTATGAATAAATTTAAATATTAGTTCTAAAATTTCTTATTTCTTATAGATATTAGATAGTTGATTATATTCCAGCACATTTTGACATATAACATATTATATTATATGATGGTTATTTATATAAAATATATTTTTTTTCGTCCTGGTAAAAGCACGACTGGAGCTCTATATACTACGATAAAATTTTTATACAAGGAGCTGGACCAAAATAAAAAAATAATGGCAGTCTTCTTAGATTTGGCAAAAGCTTTCGACACAGTAAATCATGCAGAACTTTTAAAAATCTTACCTAGTTTCGGAATAACAAAAGATAGCCTATGTGGTTCGAAAATTATTTAATGAATAGAAAGCAAGTGGTATCGATTAATGGCGTCTTGAGCAATGAGGGAGTTATCAAATACGGAGTGCCCCAGGGTAGTGTTTTAGGCCCAGTTTTGTTCAAATATATAAACAACATTTGTAACTTAAGTATTGATGGTCTAATTACCACTTATGCTGATGACACCTGCCTTTTATTCTCCAGCAACACTTGGGACAATGTTCATCACAAAGCAACAATAGGAGTAAATAACATATTTAAAGAATTGAATAATATCAAACTCACTTTGAATATAAATAAAAGTGTATTTGTTGCCTTTTCAATTTATAACTCAGTTATTCTGCTCAATGACATTTATATCCACTCTTGTGATACTAGCGATTTAAATTTAAACTTATGCAACTGCCAAAAATTAATAAGGGTCACTCGAGTGAAATATTTAGGTCTAATTATTGATTGTAATCTTCGTTGGAAATTGCATGTCGAATATTTAGTTATGAGGTTAAGATCTATTATTTCCAAACTATTTAAACTGAACAAACTTTTACCAACAGAAATTTTGCGTATTGTATATAATTCACTATACAAATCAATTTTCCAGTATGGTTTAATAGTTTGGGGTGGTTGTACTGACAATGCAATCAGGCCTCTTGAGATTCAACAGAATCTCGCCATAAGAATTTGTTTGAATAAAAAGGAATTATATGGTTCGTCTACTACTAATTATAAAGTTTTTAAAGCTCTGCCGGTCAGATATTTATACAAGCAGTTCTCTATTATGTTCCAAATTGATAACTTTGGTTTCCAAAAAAATAATAAAAGGGAAAATAGGTCATATGACATGCCAGTAAACTACACTAATAAGAGTTTTGGGAAAAAGTTTGTGGACTATTTAGGTACAACAAATTTCAATTCATTGCCGCTGTACCTAAAAAAAATTATTTTTAGTAATGTAAATAAGTATAATTTTATAACTAATAAAAAAGCTATTGTTAATTACTTATTACTTGAACTTTAATTATATATTATGTAGAATTTAAGTATTTAATATTGTTGCTAATCACAAATTTTGTTCTTCTTTGTTAATCTTATCATATTTATTTTCTTTGTTTTTAATTTTAATATTATATTATATTGTACACTATCAACTCATCTACCTCGCCACAAGCATTGCTTAATGAGGTAGATAAATTAATAATTTATTGTTATTATTAATTAAAAAAAAATATATATATCTTTATCAACTAACACAATCAATCCTTTAAATAAATATGCACTATTCAGGTTTTTGTGTTTAAAAACAATATACAGTGGAACTCCGATCATCTGGACTAATTTCATTAATGTCAAGGCTGGTCCGGATAAGCGAATATGCGAATGATTGACATATGATATATTACATATTTATATGGCTATAACGAATGACAGACTAAATTGTACTCTATTATACTTAGCATTAAATAATCTAAGAAAATATATTTGATAGCAAAATAAATATTATTTAATGACTTACTTTATTAATGATTTAAATTTTGTTTTTAGTTGGAGGTGGGGCTACTTATGAAACAAAAAAGGTACGTTTTCATAATCTCTGTAGAATTGTATCCTACTGTGAAAACAAAATGGATTGCCGTCGTGTCATGCAACTTAACTATTTTGATGAACAATTTGATAAAGCCCAATGCATTGCTAATGAGAAAACTTCTTGTGATAATTGCCGAATTAAGGTACATTATGAAATATAATTGAATGTATTAAGTGAAAAGAAAGCAATAGTTGATCTTGGTGTAATGAATTCTAAATTTCGGCCAAGTTAAAAAATATTCAAAATCCGTTTTTTTTCAGCATTCTATAAAAATAATTGATGTTACAGAAGAAAGCATTAACCTAATAATGGCCGTTCAAGAAATCTGCGGTTCAGGCAATAATT
This sequence comes from Metopolophium dirhodum, assembly GCF_019925205.1. Lineage (NCBI taxonomy): Eukaryota > Metazoa > Arthropoda > Insecta > Hemiptera > Aphididae > Metopolophium > Metopolophium dirhodum. Next base: position 54,482,318 of record NC_083560.1, on the reverse strand, counting down.
TTACATTCACCCATTTTGTAGATATTTTCAAAGGAAAAAAAACTCAAAAAGTGGTATTACATGGTAAAATTTTGTTGTTATTTAACTATTTGGTTTATAATTATATTCGTAGAGTTATTTAAAAATAGAAGAAAACAATTATCACCATATAGGTCATGAAAATTCTAATATATTTGGCAAGGCCTTACACTGGGATAGAGATGATATAGAACGATTAATACACAAATTAATACTTGAAGGTTATTTGAGAGAAGAAATGGTTGCATTTAAATCAGATATTATGAATGCGTACATTCGAATAGGCCCTGAAGCTGAAAAGCTTCTAACTGGATTCATTAAGGTAATAATAAATTAGGAAATAAATATAAACTATGATTAAATAGATATTTTAAAACTACATTTATGTTGATAGTTATCACTTGCATTAAGTCCAAAAACAAATTTCATCGACAGTAATATTGTTAGTATTAAAGATAGTACTGTAAATCCAATTCTTGAAGAAATAAAGGAAAAATGCTATACAAATCTAATGGAAGTATGCCGTGGTTTAGCTGAATCTTTGAATATTAGTACAAATGCCGTTATGACTATTCAAGTAAGTTTGAAATAAATATCTTTTTTTTAAATATGGACTAAAATGAAATAATATAGCCTGACTCAATATTATAAAAGTGAAAGAAAACTATGTAAGTATTTAATTCTATTAAACTATTAAATATACATTTCAATTCGAGATAGCGACGTTCAACATATTAAGAATCTACTGTATTACTATTTTAGGCAATTCGTTCAATGTCACAATTGATGCCCAATAATGAAGAAGACATGTTAAAAATCGACGGCGTTACAAAATCTAATTTTGAAAAATTTGGTCAACCCCTTTTAGAAATCACACAACAAGCAGCTGCAGAAAAGTCAGGTATAGTTTGTTAGCTATTGTTTATATAGTTCCAAATGATTTAAGAAAGGAATTTATGCTTTTTTGATAATTATATTTCCAAACATATTTTATTATGAATAAGAATATCATTGCCTACTATTAGTGTTTTTAAAAATAAAAAGTCAATAAAATATATGTTTGATACAATAGCAATTATAACTACTGAAGTGAATCAAGACAGTTATAGCAATAATGGATATTGTCAAGGAATTAACGTTGATTCTCCATATTATGAAGATATGGTCAACAGAATGATGGAAACTAAAAATTTAAGTGGAAGAAAACGAAAAACAACTTCTTCAACTAATAAAAGAACCAAACGTTTTAAAAGGAGTAAAGGAAAAAAGTAAATTACAGTTTTTTGTTGTATACACTAATTTTATTTAAAAGTATTATTAACAGTATATCTAAAGTTAGGTATGTTAAATATAATTTATTTTGTATACAGTATATAATATATTATATCCTCCAATATCTGTACTTACTAATTTTTTTTTTACAACTAAAATCTATTTATTTATTAAATACCTTAATGCCTGTAGGGAGGGAGAGGGGCAACATTACAGTTAATATAATATTAAATATATTACATATATACATAATATGAAGTGCACATGGTTAATTTATACTATAGTACATTTATGACATAATATTTATTATTTATAAAAATTCAAAATCATTCAAACTAAAATTGTTTTTCAAATTTGTGTATTGAAATTCATGTTGAAACCTAGGAGAATAAGTCAGAAACATAATATGTTTCTGATTGCCCCTCATAAGCGGTAAATAAACTGTTCTTCTAACAGAGAGACATTTAAAGAACCATGTATCATAAGTCTGGACCATGCTTAAAATAATAATAATCAATTTTAATATTATTAATAAAATGTTATTTTGTTCTTACAGAAAGAATAGTTCCAAAGGAACGTCCACTTCAAAAATGGCAAAAATACGTAGTGCTGCAATTAAATTGAGTGCTAAATTACGCCCTACTAAGAAACCAGGATTTTTACCAGTGCCAAAACAGGCCCCAACACAAAAATGAATATATCACATTTTTATGCATAATATTAGCAGAATTTATTTTGTTAAATATCCTAATAAATTGGTCTGTAATTTAAACTCGGAAGAAAAAACATAATATTATATCATATACCTATAAACTTATGGACAGCGAATTCCACTCCACCCTTCCCAATGCACGGGGATCATATAAGAGAAAGAAAGAAGAGAAAAAAGAGAGAAAGAACTTAAAGTAGTAAACATAGACCTATGAAACTAACACTGTATTTTATTATTCTCTTTTCTATTTTACTCTATATTATATTGTACTCCTGACCTTTCTTTTTAAGCGCTGTCCATTAGTTTATAGGTCTATGTATTATATTAGCATTGATTATAATTTATAATAATATAGTAAAATATGTATAATGACAATAGGCGCGATAATTTATCAGCTAACACAGCCATGAATGAAATTAAATCTTATGTTATTTTTATTGTTACAAATTACATAATAAATATTTACATACAACATAATTTTTTTTCTCTCTTTGACCCGTATGCAACATAAAAAATTTGCATTTAGCATAACCAATCTTGTGTTATTAGTTTTGCTATTAGTCTGAGTGAATTGAACGATTATCAAACTAATATTATGAAGGTCACCTTATATGCTTTTATTTATGTTTTAATTTTAAAGCATGTCATGGGCATTTTCAAGTAGTAATTTATTACATGTTTGTTACCTACTGATTAAAATATGATAATATCATTAAAACCCTATAAGGTGCCACTGATAATATTCTTACCTTTAAGTGTGATTATAGGTAAATTCATTCCAATATTGTGTACTTTCATAATTACTATTAATTACTACTTATCATTCAAACTTTTGTACTTTTTTTGTTATAATGTCTTAGTGTGTATTTAATTATAATTAAAAATATAATATAGGGTGTCCCATATAGTGCACAACTTTTAAATCTGCCGCCTTTTTAAATATTTTGTTGGCAGCCCTGTTCTACCCTCCGTAATTTCCATACTACGGCCAAGGTTTATTGATAAGGTGTCGTCACTTGTTTGAAAATTTTACTACAGATAGTCGTCACCACCGGGAGCGCTGTATGTCCTAAAGAGGCGGATAAATGAACAGTTTTGTACACCAAAGCTATAGAAAATTGAAAATATATTATGATTTAAGGAATAAAATTCAAAATTTTTCATTGTATAATGACTTTTATGTTCTAAATTATTTATATGCATGTATTTAAATACTTTCTTTTAATCAAAAACAATTATTAATATTATTAAATATTTTCATTTTTAAATTTACTATTAAAAAAAAATATATGAAAAATGTGAGTTAATTCACTAAGTTATAATACATAATGCTTTCAAAATGTTACAATTTACAAATAATAATTATTAATTATTAATTAATATATGGATTTTAAATACAATTCATAATATGTTGATATTGAGGTTAAAACTATAATAAAATTTATTTTTATTTTTAAATATTCAATCGTTTACAAAATTGTACGTGATAGTATAAAAACATGTAAAATTTAAAGTATAATATAAGTACATATGTATAATATAACGTGATATTTCACATTTTTCAAAAGTAATTTAGGTATGTTAGTATTAATAATATAATTTACAATCGTATAAATAACAAAAATATATACATAATATTTAGTAAATAAATACAAAAAAAAAATTTAAGTCACTTTTATAAATAATATATTTTACAAGAATTACTCGTCAGAAAAATCAGAAGAAGTGTCACCAGTTATTGTCATAATATGTGGTTCTTCATTTTCCAACATATTTTCTGTGATGAAGTCGATTTCATACAATTTGTCTTCTTCTTTGATAGTATGACTAACGAAATTGGCCCACATGTCAGAAGTCACTTTCTGGACACCTTCAATCAGCAATTTTTTAACATAATTTAGGTTAAATGTTATATTATTCTGTTTAACATGATTCTTCACTACGGACCACGCAAGTTCTATTGAATTAAGTTCACAATGGTAAGGTGGCAAACGTAATACATGTCGATTTGTTTTCAAAGCTTCTTCATCAATTACATATTTATTGTGAAGAGGTTTAATTTTGTTTACCTTATCAAGCAATCGAAATTTCAACATCGGTTTATCGAAAACAATATCTTTGGACTTCAACCAATTTATTATGTCGTCTTTTTTCCAAGCCATTGTAGGAACTGGGTCTTTTTTGATAGAATGGTACGATGCATTGTCCATGACTATTATTGCATTTTCCTTTAATCGGGGCAGAACTCCACAAAACCATTCGTAAAATGTGTCGCTATTTATTTCGTCGTGGTAGTCTGCTGTGTTTTTCTTCGACTCAAAACACAATAGATCACCCTCGACGAAACCATCTGCTGAACTGATATGGACAACTATTAGACGTTTGCCTTTACCTGTTGGATTTTTAGGGCCTGTAGACAGTCCTTTCAGGAATGCATCCCTATGAGATTTTACCGAAGTATCAATCCATACTTTACTGCTACACTCCCCTGCGTTTACCCACGTTTCATCAAGGAAATATATTGTACGACCTTCTCTCCGATATCGTCTTATGTCCTCAATATATTTTTGTCGCCAAATAACGAGATCTCCTCTTTCCGTAAGCGCACTATTCCGATTCCTTTTTGTATATTCAAAATTTAATTCTTTCAATATCCACTGTAAACAGGTTCTAGGTAAACTCGGAATATCTGGATTCTCATCAATAGCAGTGATAATTTTCTTTAAAGTTGGTATTTCACCTCTAAACCAAAACCCATGCATTTTTTGACAAATTGCGTTTTTGTCAAAATCGTCAATTTTATCATTGATTTTGGGGCGAATTTTTGTTTTACATGGCGACTTCCTGTATTTTTGTACTCACTTATTGTGGTTATCACTGTACGCTTTCCAATCCCAATTTCTTTTGAAATAGATGCTATTATTTCTTTGTACTTAATGTCTGGTTGTTGATGTTTTTTTGACTTGTATAAATTAACAATATTCTGTTTTTGCCCTCTTTCAACAAACTGAAACAATAATTATTAATTATAATTATAATTTAAATACTATAATACGACGTTTAAATATAAAAATGATTTTGATTCGTTCATAATTTAGAATTTACGAATAAAGTAACACATATACAAGGTGTAACAGATAGACCTGACCAAAAAAATAAATAAATAACTTAACTTAAAGTAGGACAAAAATTTTAACATAATATGAGTGGTAAATAATTTAAGAAATATACTCATGTTAGCAAATTTCCTAAAATTTTATTTAAAAAAAAGTTTTTACGTTCCAAATGAATTTAATCAAAAAAATATTGATATTTTAAAAAATTTTAAAAAGTAGGTAAACTATTATACTTAGATAAATATTTTTACCATCAAAATTGTTCTTATACCTAATCAGATTTACAATTGGTTGTATTGAACTTATCAAAAAACATTTAATTAAATTTAAAAATTTTTATAATCAGTATTAAAAAATAAAAATATTTTTTTTATATTATATTATATGTAGCGCAAGTAAATATAAATTATATATAAAAAAATTCAAAATATTGATTATAACAAATGTTATTGCATTAGTCAGTTCTTTCTGTTACACCCTTTATATAATATATAAAAAATATTTTTACGAATAAAATACTAAGAATAAGTTAATAAAATTATAAATTCAATAAATAAAAAAAATTTTAAAATTCTTACCTGTCCTTTTCGATTTTTTTTAATAGGTGAAGGCATTTCTGCAACATCGATGCTTGTTTCAGCACATGTAGCAGGGTGGCGTCATGTTTTGATTGACATTCCTCTTGAGAAATATTCATTTAAAAAAAAAATTAACCAACAATAATTAAGTAATCAAGTGGTTTATAGACGTATAAGTGGCGTGAAATATAGTGACACAGACGTATTGACACACTATATCGAGTATACGTTAATAACGTAACGTTATGATACATTACTATACAACGTTGCCGAACGTCAACGGTTGAGATCGTGCAACATCGATATGTCGACTATGCGCGGATTCGGACAGGACACCTAATAGATTTTCAATGATATCCTGATTAAATCTATAAGTGCATAACAAAAATTCGGTGTTTTGGTTATGTCGTCCCACAGCATTGATAATGAACTAAATAATATCGTCCAACTATTCAAAAATTTAATTTGCTTAGTAACATCAATTATTACAGTTTCTTCATCGACTTTCTTGGTATTCAGAACTTTCATGTTTTTAAATACTTCAAGCATATGGAGTAAATGTTCTCTCTGTTTAGCCGTGTTCTTAAATGGTCGATTAAAATCTTTACTACCAGAGATCTTTTTTGAATTTAATAAGTCAAACAATTTGTCCATATGCTTGATAAATGTTATAGTAGTTTCTGCAGTTAAAGGCAATGAACCACCTTGAACACAGCATTGCATAGCTGCTGCTACTGTGTTGCTAAAAACTTGAGCTGCATATTTCACCTTCATTTTCTGAAATGGTCCCGGATTGATGTGAGTTTCAGATAACTTGGGTGCAAGCCGATTAAAGCCCTGGTCTGATTTATAAAAATCAACAAGTATTTTTTGTCTGTAGTACCATTTAAAAAAGTTAAACTATACTTGAAAAAATTATTTCTTGTTGACTTTAGTAGATGTGGTACATCAAATACATATAATATTTTTTGGCCATTAGCATAAAAGAATGGTCGCTCACATGACACATTCATTGTTTTGGAAAAACTAGTAAACTTTGATCCTTGGTCGCTTGTTAATACTCTAATTTTAAGTGATGTCTTTTGGATACGAGTGATTACGGCAAATATGGTATTTTGAAGATGAATTTCAGTACAGCTATTGTTAATAAAAGATATGCAATAGGTTGTTTCCAATCATAATTTATGCTTCTCAACATAAAACAGAGTACATACTTTGCTGGTTCGTATGTTTTTCTGTCATATAAATTATTAAATCCTACAATATAATCTTGAGAAAGATTATAAAATAAATGCTTTTTGATTGACATCTCGTCAATGCATAAAACACAATCCTTTGCATCATCTTTTAAATTATTTATCTTCAATTGCATGGTTTCGAATATGATGTCATTTAATCCAGGCACTATATTAATCCTCTCTGTGACTCTGCGTAATGTTCTTGGACTGAGCAATTGTAAAAATGATTTAAAAAATGTGTACACACGCGGACCAAAAAAATATATAGTTAGTGCCAACTTCTTAATTTGACTTGAATAACGATAGCCCTGAAGTTTTCTCTTACCCATTTCAACATACTGTTTTATAACCATGCACAGGTTAGGAGGTAAATGTGCTTCAACTACTATGTTAAACAATTCAACTGAAGTCACATCTATTGCATTCGCACTATTTTCCATAGCTACTTCTTCACTCAACGCATTCATTTTCTGTTCTAATTGTTCGTATTTATTTTTAATTTCTCGAAGTTCAGCTCTATAATTTTTCTTTCTTAGGGTATGTAATGAGAGAATTTGAGTAATTTGAGTAGTTTGAGAAGACGAGGAGATCGAACAATCAGCAGAATATGATGAACTTGGAGATAGTGAACCTAAAGAAAAACAAAATATAAATACTAAATATGTAAATTAATTAAACCGTTTGTAGTTTAAACTCAGTAAATTATTTCTATTTTATTTTGATCAATAATAATATAGAATTATATCTATCTTATAATACAACTGAACACCGGTAACAACATTATCAATTTATATCAAGGCTGGGCATTAACGAGTTAAAAAGTTAAAGTTAGTTTAATTTTAACTTTTTAACTTAACTAGTTACTTTTGACTTTTCATTACCTAAAGTGTTAACTTACTAAATTTCTTTTTTAATTTACGTTAAATTAACGAATTAATTTTTCATTTTAAGGATTCAGTTAAGTTAATTTATTTTGTTTTTAATTTTATTATATTACATTATTTCAGTCTATGTTTAACTTAATTTGAGGTACAATGGTACACTTATCTATTAAGCATCCGTCTTTAATGCCTTAATGACCATATTATGATATTAACGTCATCATGACACCGGTGTTTCATTACAATGCTCAAATTATTTTTACTATACTACCTATATTCAAACGTTTTTAAATAACTGTTTAATATATACAAAAGTGATATAATTATAATTATGTGTTATTAATTGTGTTCTACAACAGTAAAAATATATCATATTATATAATACTAATAAAGTAGGTAATAATATTTACATAATGACAAAAACTTACAAGAAATAGAAATTGACTCCTTTTGTTTTGTTGGAGTACTCGTGGCAACTGAATTATTAAATAATAATAGATCTGATATACTAGTATTCACACATGAAGAACTGCAAGTATGTTCTTTAAAGATCATTGCTATAAAAATAAATAATAATCAGTAAAGTATAAAATATGTAATATATAAAATTATAATTACAGAAATCAGTTTTGGGGTGAGTCGGGAAGCTGTCTTGTCTGCCCTCCACGTATGTATTAATATTTGATAAATAAACGATAGCGGCGCCGCGGAAGCAATACGAAAGCAGATCTCGCGGCGTCATCGGTTAAAACAGGAAAAAAAAAAATTACAGAAATCAGTAGGAACAGCTGTAGGCAATAAACCTGTTCTTTCAGGGTTTGAGTACATTTTGTCCTCGAAATGGTCTGCACACATCCGATGGTGCTCTGATGATTTTTCTAATAAATCTTGACGACTGTAATTTATCAGCCAATTCTTACGACTAAATTTTAAAATTATATTTAGATACATATACATAATATATTATAATCTATATACATTAGTGACAGGCTAGGTTAAACTATCTTAAACATTTTGCACTTCTTCATAGTCAACTTACGAGAATTATTGCATTCTTTCACAATGCATAAATTCACCATGATGATAGCACAGAATAAAACAGTTAGATTGAAAAATATAAAATTTGAATCAAACAAACAAATTCAAAATACAGTGCAAAGGAGTCACGAGTCTACGTTATAAACGGCACGGACAAAACAATAATAAACATAAACATACAACTTGTAATCACGATAACGTAAAAATGTGGTCCTTATCATTACTATACTCAGTGTGAACATTTATACAAACGTAAAAAATCTTTATTTTGCCATAGCAATGTGCACACTGTGTACCGCAGGTGTCATGGCCGACTGATTCTCTATTTATCGGCCCGACTCCCAAAAATGTCCACCCCCGGAGCCTGCTATAATAGCTAGTAATAATTACTCCGATTTAATTTGTTGTTGTCGATAAGAAATTATAAGAACAGGGCTGCCAACAAAATATTTAAAAAATTGCAGCAGATTTAAAAGTTGCGCACTTTTTGGGACGCCTTATATAATATATATTTAATTTATAAGTACTACTGAGCCTCCACAAAAATTTTCTGTTTGGCCCAGTATTCATTGTATGAAATTCAAAATAAATAAATATTAAAGCTAATAAAACAAGATTGGTTCTGTTGAATGAACTTTTTCTACATTGCACATGTGTTTGAGAGAAAAAGATAAATATAGAGCGCTGCTTTCCTCTTTATAGTAAGAGGTATTTTTTTCAAAATAATATATGAAGATAGAGGCTGGAAACACTCCAATACAAATTTTTCATCATAAATTAGGTTAGTTGTAAATAATTGTATTCAATACCAAAGTTAATTGTATGATCACAATATATTTATTTCAAAAAAATTGTCGTTATAAAAGTCATGAGTCTCTAGGACGAATTGTACATTATTTTTTTTTGCCTTAATACAATGTATAAATATTATGAAAACTCTTATATTATAATTATATTATAAATCATTATCATAATTTTTAAGTACTATAAAATATTTAATGTAAATTTTCTAAATAGGTGAACATATAATATAAGTATAGGAACAGTGGACAGTGGACGTATATATAATATTAACATCTAATATCTTGTAGCATGTAGTATATAATGTAAACGATACTATAAACATAAACTATTCAATAATGTTTACAAAGCGTATAAAATAGTCTAAAAAATTGAATTACATGGATTCTGTCAATTTTTATACAATATAAGTTAAAATATTGGTATATAAAACCGATGTATAAAGTCTTGACCTCTATAAATATCTGATATTTCACCATTATTGTACATAATGAACTTTGGTGATAATTTTTAATCAAATATTTAACTTTCATAAAAGATTATAGCTATGCCTACTTTTCATTGAGTTTCCTAAAATTGTTATACTATTTATTTTATTAATAACTGTAGTATTATACGTGTCACCACAATACATATATTTATCGATAGATACACAAAATAAATGTTCAATAAGGCACATAATATAAAGATAAAACAAGTTTGAGCAATACTAATTTTGTAACAGTTTTTTTAAACTTAACATGCTATATTAAAGAGCCATACATTAAAATAAAAAACAACCATTTATCAAAATTAATAAATATTATTAGAAATGTAAATAAAGTTTCCAATCATATTAAGCTGATTAAATTAATAATAATCTCATTTAAAATATTCAGTATACTTAATTTATTGTATATTTACATATTAAATGTATAATTTGGAATGTTATTTAATTTATAAATAAAAATTGGAAAAAAGTTATACAATTTGACAAGGCTATACATTAAGTATTGTTTGAAAGGTGAATTACAATTTTTTCCATAGATTTTAACTTAATTCCATATTTATAAAATATGCTATCCAATAGAATATATTAAAAAATTAATGTTCTAAAATAAATGAATATAAGCTTTGGAAAAGGACCTCTCCACTCCTCATAAAATGTATTAATTTTGAATTAACTTGTACAGCAATAACAATAAGTGATATATACCTATTTATATATTATATGTGTGTTTAGTATTAAGTCATTATGTAATTATATTTAAATTATTTTGTGATCATTCAAAACATAATATTTAATATGATAAAAATTAAATTTTATTTAGGTAACAGTAAATTTTATTTATATGTTTTAAAGATAATAGTTTATTATTGTCGATACATTTTGCTATAGCTTAACACCAGTAAGCACCCTCCTGCAATTGCACTAGTGATGTTAACTAAAGTATCAGTTACTTTTGGCTACGAGGAATTATAAACATAACAAATTATTTTTCAACAAGAAAAGTTAGGCAGTTTACTGTATTTTTCCTAAAATAAGAGATTTCAAAATAGTTATTATATTTACTTAACTCAAACTAATTAAAATAAAAAAGTACTGTGTTTATCTTTGTAATTTAAATTGATTCTAATTCGTGTTTAACACTATCAAATTTTATAATTAGTGAATTAGATTCCAAGTGTTTATAGTATTATGAAAAATATTGTTAATTTAAATATGATCAATTTAAAATATACACTTTTACTGTTAATAAAATATTACTATACCCTAAAAAATTTAATATAGAAATTGTTAAGTTTTTTTCTTATCTGTGTCCATAGTTGGTTGTGTTAAATTACACATTAGTTAACGATAATCTTAAGACAACGGAGTAAAAAAAGTTTCCTATAAATAATTGTCAATATCAGATTTGTTTAAATGGCCATATATATAGACCTTTTGTTTTAAATCAAATGGGTAATTTTTAATGGCACCCACAACTTTTAACTATCATGTTCTTATACTTCTTTAATATAACGTTATTATCTTCCAAAAAAAATAGTACTGCTTGTTGAGCCATTTTTGTCGGTGCACAACATGGTTTAGGGACCTGTATAGGACTCATCAAATGCACCAATGTCTGAACAATTGCATGGTTAGTCGCATTCATATGAGCATTGAGTGGGAAATTACACTCACCGGTGCAATAAAATGCACCATAACCATCTGGCGCTATTATCCAATCCTGCAAAATATATTTAAAAAATATTTAAACAAAGTTTATTTTTAATAGTTTTCTTCTTATTTGTCAATAAAATAAATAGGAATGTTCTTAGTTTCCCAACATAGTTTGTAACCAAAATTACAATGATCTAATTTCTTAAAACAAAATGAAATGCAGTTATAACATTTTGACAAGAAATAGTCATTACATTTTGCTTTTAATGCAATAAAAAATTCTGATATTTTATACTTAGTAAAAAGTTTGAATTCTATGAATTGCAGAAAATGTATGATTAACATAATATACCTAAAATCTAAAATTATCAAGAAGTATGATAAACTTTACCTGCCATTCAAGATCTCTAAAGCTAACGTATAATGTTTGTATTTGACAACTTCTAGATTGAAACCCTTCTGCTGCATCTGAAATATAACATTAATATTTGTGCCATTATTGTTTTCAATTTCATATTTATGAACAATATTAACTATATAAACTATGTCTATTTAAAATAATTGTGATTAAAAAAAATGTTGTTTAACGTTTGCTAGAAAAGATTTGTATTCTGCTTGAAAACCATGGTTAAATAAATTCAAAAAAGCATTGTAAACAGAATTCACTACAGCTAAAGTGACAACATTTAGTCAACTTCTAATCTCGTCTTAGCCATCCAGGATCGAAGTGTTAGTTTTAAATGATTATTAGTGTGAGTGAAATTCTATGTTAGTACCACTCTTGTACACGCATGCATATGTCAATAACTCAATAACAATATAAAATTCAATATATATAATATAAGTCTATTTGATTTAGTATAAGACATATCCATCCACCTTTATAGTTTTTTGATAAAGGATGCATGTAATGAAATAATAATTTTAAAATATTTTTTTGTTTATTATACAAATAAAAGTAACTGTTATGTTATTACTTAGCAATATAAGCTGTTTATACTTTTATTTACCTAAGATAAACGCCGTGAGTAATATATTATTGACAAATAATAATCAGAACAAATGTCACATTATTATTTTATTTTAACATATTGGCCATAATAAACTTTTGAAATAATAAGGAAGATAACCATTTTAGAAACTATTAATATAGTATAGTACTGTTACTTCAGAAAAAAAGTGGAAATGTTTGGTAATAACGCCATAACTTGGGTAGAACATGGAAGTGTTATGAAAAAACGCCAAATCTATAACATATTATAAGTGTCAAGACGACTTTTTAAAAGAACGATAATTTAGCTAGATTTAGAAAGTTTATAGCTTATTCAATGTATTTTCAGGGATATTTTTTATACAAATATTCTGTAAAACTGATAATTCTTTAAGATACTGAATCTAACTTTTTTTATTTTTTTTTTAGTTACAGCAAAGGCAGAGGAGGGTTAGGAGGAAGATAGAGACCACTTAAAACAATAAAACAAGAGTTTAACGATAAACAGAGACAGTAATAGAAAATGCTGGAAAATCTTTTTAAATACCTATATGAGGACGCCTCAGCCCTGTAAAAATACACTAGTATCAGTACATTTATTATATCTAAATATATTCGATATAGTTATATAAACCAAGTCCGTTATTGGTAAAGTTATTATTTATCTAAGTTTACATTATTACAATAAACAAATTGTTTAAAGCAGATATAGGTATTACATAATAAGTTAGTTAATTTGGTTCTAGTCAACGCAATTTTTATAAAACCATATAGCACCGTAACAAAAAACTGGGCTTCTGGATGGTCAGAAGTGATAAAAACTTAAAATAATCTGGCTTACTTTGAAATGGGTTTGAGTTGTAACTACTTTCAACAGTTTTCCTTCTTCTTCGTCTATAATGTTTTTGAAGAGAGGGACCACCAACTATATTACCTCCATTTCTGGACTTCAAATAAACAGCCATAAAAGGTTTTTTTGCTTCCGATATTTGATGTTTGTCAGCCCAAGTCACCATACCAATTTCTTCTGGTTTGATTTCGTGTTCTAATGAGCATATAAAACAATTGAAATTAATATAAATTATTTTTTTACTATAGGTAGTTTTTTATACGTATTAATTATTATTTAACTGATACATCTAAATCTTAAAATAAGAGTGAATCTATACTTTATCTGAAACAAGAATAACTTCAGATTTTATTTATTTAACATTTTAAGAATTATATAAATTCAATAGGTTAGTGAAATAATATGTTGGTGAACAGAAATACATTGCAATGGTTGGATACTAACATTTTGTAATACTTTTTTAAAATACGCTTTGTCTTATTGGTTATTTGATTAAGCCAGGTTATATATTTATTAATACAATATACATGCATTATACATAGATAGCTATAAAGTTATTTTTAATCATAAATTATTTTAATTCTTAAAAAAATTATACATTATTAGCTTTGGTTCAAACTAATTAAAATAACTACAGATTTGTTGGTAATATATAATCATAACTGCAACTTTTTATCAGAATTACGGTAACTATTTATTTTTTATGGTCATTGGTTCTCCATAAATAAAACTTCAATATGTATTACTATTATAATGTTTTGAAGTAGTTCTATTATGGGAAAATCAACATTTATTATATTATAGACTAAAAAAATTTTATTTTATGCAATTTATTTCACTAGCTTGAAACAAATGTTACCTTGATTATCATGAGAATGTACAGAAACATAGAATCCTCTATTGGGGTATAAATAATGAGTCCATGAAACTAGAGTACCAGTTGCATTAAATCGAAGCCATCCATCATAATCTGTTGTAGTGTTTTGGGTATCCACAAATTCTAATTCTTTTTCTCTATTAAATAAATAAATAAATAAGAATAAGAATAAATAAACAAATAAAATGTTATAACTATCATTTACTCACCCATTTTTTGAAATTAAAACTTGATACAAAGATACCGAATACTTCTTAACATTACTTAAGCTACCAGATTGGTACAAATGAACCTCAGCTGAAGTAATCATGTGAGTTTCCTCAGGCGGTACATCATTCAATTCAAATAAAATCCGTTTACCATGTTCGTGCCGAACATTACTAACTGGAGCTAAAATCAAATTAAACACATGGGTAATATTTAATTATAGTTAAATTATACTATAAAATGATACTTAATTTATAGCAATTAAACAACATAATATTAAATTAGATTAACTAAAAAAAATCAGTCACTAAAATGTATTTATTTATTGTTTATTTAAATAGGCGTTTTTGGTGGTTATCCATACATTTTAACAGGACAGGTATGTCATGTTATTATTTCAAATTATATTATTTAACGATAGGATTAAAAAAATTTTGGCCTGCTAAATATTTATGAGTACAAAAAAAAAATTGAAATGACACCTTTGATTTCTGTATTTAAGAGGGCCTCCGCCTGCTATAGGCCCAAGAGCTACCAAATTTTACGCTATGCTACTGTGTATTCTAATTACTTGTATACCTATAAACTATGAGTGGCTTAAATAAAGCGAACTTAGGTATCGCTAAAGGTAATAGATAATTATAAACAACATGTTCACGATTATCATTACGTTCAGATCATCAGTACTTACAATGATTTGATAGGTATAGTGTGACAATGACATCACTGTCTTGTACAGTACGATCATCGTATTGACCAACATCCGAAACACTTCTTTCTTTTCTGTCATGCGAACCATCTTGTTGTATGGATCTATAGACATCAAACAAAAACTGTGGTGCCGAACCGTCCAGGTTCTTTGGAGATTTTCGTGGTATTTTCGGCACACCAAACATGGTCAGTATCTCTTGTTCAACTTCATTTCGCTCCTCAACCGACATGAAATCTTGCTTGACCGTCTGGACACCATTGTCCATGTACACACCGGTTGGCGATCCGGCGGTAACCACACCGTACGCCGATATGTGCAACAGTACGGTCAACGTTAACAGAAATTCTTTTTCGTGCATTTTTATTGTTGTTGTTATTAGCGAATTATTATCTAGTCATGAAACTAGATGATCCTATCGTACGGCACGCGAACGCTAGAAAAGTCGAACGACGATCCGGACTCGATCCGATTAGCCCACGGCCGATTGTGGAATGTCTGTGAAAGATAGCTCCGGCGTAGTTAGCTCCTATACCACTGATAATAAATTGGTTGATACCAGTTATATTGAGTTGCATTTACTAAATTTATCAGGGGCAATTTAGTAAAACAATTTTAATACAAATAATATAATATAAGTTTGTAAGTGAAGTAAATTGTATTAACTGTCGCAGATGACAGATGTTAACTAAACCAATTATTAATTAAAAAATGATTAACACATAATATATTCACTATTAAAATAATATAAATATGTATTATTTATTAAGGTCCCTGTACCACACACTGACGTGGTAGTGGTAGTGGTGGCGGTAAAAGCCGGATACAATATTTACCGCCACTGTGGCACCACCACCAAGGCAATGGAAATTTTACCGCCACCGCTGCAGTGTGACCTAAAGACGACATTTAATGGGATTTGATCTCGTCTGTATTTTTCAACAAAATAGACATTTCTCATGCCAATTCTAGTATCCTAATAATCTGATAAAATTAGACTTCTGAAAATATATTTGAATTCGTAATGAAGTTTACTTGAAAACTTCTAGACAATTTTTACTTTTGACCTCCTAAAGTACCAACTAGATTTACTTTCCTATCAGAAAAGATACTGTTTAAGAAAATCTAAGCAGTTTACTGTCCTAAAAGGTGTTGACAGACACACACAAAAAAAAACACATCATTGTAAAAGGTATTATTGTAGGCACTTCTACTAGATACATAGAAATACATTTATAATTTCAATTAACATATTATGTGTTTAAATAAAATATAAGTGTACAAATATTTGGGTACAATATTTTGTGCACCTACTAAGAAACTAAATAAACCAATGTCTATTCATTCAATTATCTATTCTGTGCCAATGTACTATATATTATGACATAAGTTATTACTCTCTAGTGTTTGAGTATAAAAAAATATGTCAATACATTTTTTAATTACTGTTACCCGAATAAAATTTGTTTATTTAATGTAATGTTCAATGTATCTTAAACATTTATTGTACATTTTATCAACACATAATTAATTCAACCAAAGAACCTGTTTGGCTATTTCTATAGTTAATTATTTAAAATGATGTAGTTCAGAAACGGCTGTAAATAAATAAGGTAGGTATGTAATCTTTATTTTCACATACCTACGTTTGATATCATTACACTTATTGAATTAATTTACCTCACTGACCTTCAAAGTTTTGTTTAGTTTGACATCTTAAAAAGGTACATATTGATAGATTTACAATTTACTGACATTTATAGTTAATTTCTTATAAGAGACTGAGGGCCGTATTCATAGTCGATGCTTAAGAATAAGTATTGCTTAAGATATACTTATAACTCCAGACTCAAATGAGATTCTTAAACAACACTTTAGTTTAAGAAAAGAAAAAGTATTAGTAGCCAGTAGGTGCCTAATTAAATTAAGGTTGGTGGAGACCTGCCTTAAGCATTGCTTTTAGTTACTATTACAATTTTAGATTCTGAGTGGAGCGATGAATGTATTGATTTTACAATACTGTGTGTGTTATTTATTATTATTAATATTTATTTTTTTGGTCTGTCATCACTCATTTCCGTATTGGGCAGTGACACTGCATCGATTTTCTTCAATCTTTTTCGATGGGAAAGTGAATCTAGTTGGTGCATTCAGGAGGTCAAAATTTTAAATTATCAATAGTTTTCAAAAGCACAGGGATAAGCAAACAAAAATTAAGGAAAAACGGGAATTTTTACGCAAAATCGGTTTTTGACAAAATCGATTTTGATTTAGGTGTAACTATAAAACAAATTACCGTAGATACTAGATACATGCAATTTTCAATAGTTGTTTATATTCGCGATAAAATTAAAATATTTTGACTTGTTTTGAGCGGGACATTTTCAGTTTCCAATTTTTTAGTTTTTTTTTCTATTAATGTCAATTAAATACATTAGGTAAATAAGCTTGAAAATTAAATACAAGGCTCCTAATATGTTGTTACAATTACCTACATTTGAAAAATATTAAAAATCCATAGTTACATTTTTTTTATAAGCATTTAAAGTTGAAATCTTGACAAATTACCTACGTAAAACTGCTACAATGTATACAAATTTTCTTTTTTAATTCTAAGATTTGAAAATGTAATACAAAATTCCTTATTAAGTTATCTACCTTTGTCAAAAAAAAATGTCTATAAGGAAGTTAAATGACATTTTTATGAGAGTTCAAATTTTTACAATATTGGATTTCAACACTCGATTACTCAAGTAACAATTTTCTTATTTTGTTGTAATTTAAAAACGAATCCCCGTAGAAACTTGAAGTTTATATCCTATGTTTATTTTATCAATTCTTAGAAATATTTTTTCGAGCTGTTTACGGACATTTTCAATTTGCAATTTTAGTTTTTTTTATATAAATTTCAATAAAATTTTATTTATTAAATTAAAAAGTGTGAAAAATTAATACAATGCACAAATTTTTTTATAAAGTTCTATTTTTTACAAAATTTATCAAATTTTAAATTTTAAAATGATATTGTAGTTTAGAGTATATTATGGTATTTGATACACACAATGACATTTTCAAATGTAATGTTTTAGATAAGAATGAATTTAACCTACTGTAGTAGATACTAATGCCTAATACTAAAATTAATTCATTTTATCACAATAATACCATAAAATATACCTACTTAGTAATATTTTTGGTTATGTAGGAATCTATGCAACAATCAGATTATTCTACGAAAACAATTGCATGAAATAAAAATGTTTACGCGTCATGCAAGGAGGTTATAATATAAATATAAGATGTATAGGAATTTATACTCCACCGCCCGGCCCTTTTTGGGATTTCCACTTTACCACCCTGCAACTTTTGTGATTTCCACTTTACCCCCTGGCACTATATTAGAGATTCCCACTTTACCGCCCGCTAAACGGGAAAAGGACGCTTTCCAACGCTTCAATCGCTATCGAAAACCAAATTTTCTGTCCAGGCGTGACAAACAATTATATTCTTCATATTGAGCGGATATAACCACACAATGGGGACTGGGGTAACTCCGGATACTAATATAAACTCATAGACAAACGAAGTTATAATTTGTAATATATACCTATATTGGGTTCCAATCAACGTTTAAGAAAATTAAAGTAAATGATGGCGTTACTTCTATCACTCAAATATGACCTTCCCCCTTTTTTAGCCAAATACCTATGATGCCTAAGTAGTTTTCTCCTTTCGCACAATTGGAATCATACTCTTTGAACTGCGATTTCACCTTCAACATTTTGGGAAATGTAATTTATGTTTGGTATTTGCATATTTACTTATTATTATAACAACTTATAGGTATTTTTGCAGTAATAGACGTAGGTAATTTCCTACCTAGGTACCTAATTCTAAATCTTTAAATCACTTCTATTGGCTGTTGCATACCGAAACCAAAATATAAAATTAGATAAGATATGGGGCAGACTATACTTGTATCCTTGCCAAAGCTGGGCACTAACTAGTTAGAAAGTTAAAGTTAGTTTTAATTCATATTAAGAGGACGCCACACCCGCATGTGTTGTCTCCGTCTTACAAACGCGGAACATACCAAATTTACGCTCAGAAATTCGAGTTTTATGCCGTTCGTTTAAAAATTGGAGTGAATCGACCTATTATGAAACTTGATGGTAAGAACATTATCTGTGTTTTGTTGGAAATTTTTTTACGATGATTCAGTTTTTAAGTGAGTTATGAGCATTTTTAATTTACATTTATTATACACGCCATAACTCACTTAAAAACTGAAACATCGTAAAAAAACTTCCAACAAAACACAGATAATGTTCTTACCATCAAGTTTTATAATAGGTCGATTCACTCCAATTTTTAAACTAACAGCATAAAACTTGAATTTCTGAGGGTAAATTTGGTATGTTACGCGTTTGTAAGACGGAGACAACACATACGGGTGTGGCGCCCTCTTAACTTTGTAACTTAACTAGTTGAATTTAATGTGTAAAATAGTCTAATCTACCTCGTTAGAAAAAAAAACTAACTAGTTAATATAATTATTTTTTTTTTCATTCCAAAATTCCAAAAGCTGTTCCTCAATCATGACATTATGGCTATATACCTATATATGCCTATATAGATTATATTGGCTCATATTATATATTATTAATTATCACTAATAATTTATTAGTATTTATAATAATGCTCGCATAGGAACCACGGCTTTTCCGGGTAGTCTGTAGAATGTTGATATCTACTAGATATAAATAGTATCTATACGGGTGGCTTAACCAATCGGTGGTTTACATTTACCCGTTTATCTATATTACTATTTAACTATTACAGTATTACCTATATTTAAGATTTAATAACTCTATTATAATATCAGTATATCATATAGATTATATTATGTATTATTATTTAATATTATTATTTTAAGTTGTCATACTGTTACATATTTTTTTTATTTTGTTTCACCCTTAATGTTTCACCCTAATAACTGATAAGTGATATACCAATTAATTTAAATTATTATTTACCTAATTAGAACATTTTGATCAAACTACTAGGGGTTTAATTCAATTTTTAGTTTTAATCAATAATTTAAGTTAGATAACTTATTATTTACATTTCAACAAAAAGGTTTTTTAATCTATAAAAAAAACTAACTTCTAACTTCTACTCTAACTAAAGTTACTATTTTCACCAAACTAACTTCTAACTAAGTTAGAAATTTGGACAGTTTCAGATACTAACTTTTATGCTGGTTTTTTTATTAAAGGAACTTAACTTCAACTAGTTGAAAAAAATGACTAACTTGCCCAGGTTTGATCCTTGCATATCACAATATAATAATTAGTAAATATAGGTAACAACATGTCTTATATAGTTATAGAGGTATAAATAATATTTTCACGGTCCATAAACAATATTAATAAGGTTTTAATTATTATAACTCCTATTAGTTTAACATAATATTTTTGTTTACTCTACTATAGTTGATTTTTGAGAGTTATTAAACTAATTTTTGTAAATAGTAAAAATACCAAAATTAATATAAAATTTAAATATATTTTGAGAAATTGTGTGTTCTGAAATGTTGTTCTCGATCTTCCATCATAAGAAATAAGAATATCCCACTGTAACTTCCCTGCTCTAGTTATAAAATAAATAATAATGTAATATTGAGTGTGGCATGTAAATATCATAATAGATATGTACCTAATTATATTTACTGTTTATAATGTTTATAAATGTACATACTAATATACTATAATGCATTAATAGGTACTTAAATAATAATCTATTAATATTTAATGCCTACTTATTTAATATGAATCTATACAATACAAAGTGAATTATTCAGTGTTGGTATTATAAGTAGGTAGGAACCTACTAGTTAAATCTGTTAAAACTATTTTCCACACATGCATTCTATTTTTTAGAAATGATGACACTAAGACACTGCAGTAATGATATCATCACCACATTCTACCTTTTTCAAAATGGAAATCATCTTTTTAAAATTTTTTTACGGACATTGTCAGTTTTCAATTTTTTTAGTTTTTTTTTCTATAAATATCAATAAATTTTTATTTGTTGGGTAAAAAAGCGTGAAAATTTAATATAAGGCTCCTGATATATCGTTCTAATAGCAGTTGAAAAATATTAAAAATACATAGCACAATTTTTTTTTATGATCATTTAAAGTTCAAATTTTGACAAAATGTATTCAATTTAAAATTTAATAATTATTTTGTAGTTAAAAATTTATAAAATGTTCAACTTTTACAGCTAAGGATTGAAAATTTAAAACAAGGCTCCACGTAAATAGGTTATATATAAATTACTTTATTCACAATAATATCATCAAATATACTTGGTAATATCATAGGCTGACTGACCATTTTTGCTCAGAATCGTTTTTCTTATACAATGATGTTATATCATTGAATTCAAATTTAACACCATCCATTACAGTGACCCACTTGTAACCTACTGTACAGCAGAGCGACATAACACTTGTTTTTTTTACTTAAATTGATAAATATAAATAATATAAATTTTAAGAAACATAATACGTATTATATAAAAGTATATGTTTCATGAGCGTATCATAGTCTTAATACATAGTTTAAAAAGTTACTTGTAGTTATATGCCTGTTCTTTTTTTTTTACTTGAATTCAAATACAAAATAATTTTAAGTTTAAGTGATATTATTATCATTGGTTGTCTTCATCCTCGTCTTGATGATGATGATGATAATCTGCAGTTTCTCTCCTTTTTTTTTTTCTTTTTCTTTGCTGTTAACAAGTTTTAAAAGTATTTTACAATTTATATTGCTATATTGGTGATACACTGTTTAAGTGTATAATAGTATATCTTATGCACTAAATAGTTAACATACAAGTAAATTATATGATTTGTTAGCAATCTTGAATGGTTAATCATAATAAAAATAAATGCTATAGATTTTTAAATAGTTTTAAAAATCATCAAATTAATATTTAATTTATATAATGTACGCATACAAACTTAAATAATCAATGCTTGTAATATCAGAACAAAGTTTATAATCTCATTTAAAATCAATTATTTGTAGTGTTTTATTTTTCATATTTAAAAAAATATATATTTATAAAATAATGTATTAATTTCTCGTTATTTAGGAATAATTAAATCTGTGTAATAATGATCTATTTAGAAAGCGCTAAGATAAATTAATGATTTACTTAACAACCTTGTTAGTCAACAACTTAGTGTTAGGAAAAAGCATATTCATTTTTATTATCATATATTATTGTTTCTTCAATATTTATTAAATTTTTCATTTTCTAAAAATTATAGACAAGGTAATTACTTTTCAATCCTTGTTGGTGCCTGTGCTAGCCATGACATAATACTACTGATGATGTAATTTCTGCTATCATTTTGTTCGGGAAATTTTTGTCTAACAGCACCTTAAAATAACAACAATTAATTCAGAACTATATTGTTAGTGTATAAAATACCATATTCAAATAATATGATGTACAATATATTATTGACATAAAAGCATGTAATGAAAAAGTAAAAATATACCTACCTATACTGACTTTACAAATTTTAAAGTCTGAAAATGTTTTTTTATTTTTTTGATCTTTCCAGCTATAATACTTGAGGAGCTCATCAGAAAACATCATTTTTAATATACTATAATATGTGACTTTGGAAATATTTTTTCCTTCAGAGGCAAAAATTAGTTTTGATACATGTGTAAAACAAAATGTACTTAATAACATAATATATACACAGTTATTCCATAATAATAAAAAAATTTACAACATACCAATTTCTTTGTGTAGTTTATTTCTTTATTTTGTAATGTTGATTTCATTGCTTTTAATTCACATTCGGTTTTTAATGGAAAACATGATAAATGGTTTTCTTCAGAATTTATATTTGAATTCGGCTGACAATTAGGTGCATGTTGATCTTCAATAGAAGATGTAACATCTTGTTTAACATAATTTACACTGGACTTTACTTTATTCATATCAGCTATAAATAACATATTATAGAATTAAAATGGGTTAGGTTATTAACTTTTGAATGGAGGTTGGCATTCTTATTTAATTTATACATCAGTTTCAATCCATATTCAAAATTATCTAAAAATATAAATATTACATTTATGTACATTACATAATTCATTCATACTAAATCCCATAAGTTTATAAATTATCTATATTTTCTTCGATTATGTCAATCGTACATTTTTTCCATTTATCATAATCAGGGATTTCCATTGATTTGGTATATTTTTTAATAGTGGATATTTTGAAATCTAGTGATTACCAACAATTTAATTTATTATTTATCCAACCATCTGGTATTAAATCTGCACTCTTTTCATCTGTATCATCTTCATTGTCGTATAATGATTTAAACACCACATTCTGATAACAGATTAGCCATAAACATACTTTTTAATAAAATATTAATCCAGTTGTGAAATATAAAAAATAATACCTATACTATAGGTAATTAATTATAGACTTCAATATACAAAATATTCAACTTTTGTATTATAGCAAAACCTAACCTTCAATACCTTCATTATATTTAAACATATGAAACAATAAATTATACACACAATAATTGCTATACACATTCTGGTAACAGTTTAATATAATACCCTAAACATAAAATATTCTAGTTAAGATATTATTTTATGCCACATGAACTTAAGTATAAAATTACTCAATAAAGCAAAACAATGGTTATATACGTTACTTTGGTTAAATACTTAGTACATTGAACCATATTTATTTTGATTAAAATTGTATACATTTTAAACTTTATTAGTTAAGAAAAATATTTAATATTTTATTTAGGTACCTACTTATTTTTATTTTATTTCACATTTATTTTACTTTATTTCACTAATCAATAAAAATGTTACGATAGAATCAAAAATTAATTGCGCATACTCAAACATTAATAATTTTATAATTGTTTACTTTTAGGAATTCTGGCTAGTTTCACCAAAAAAGTTTAAATAATGAACTTTGGCCTGAAAAAATGATTTATTCTACTTATTAAATCTTTTGAATCTAACATTTTTTTAATATAAAAAAAATATATTTTTTAAAAACATTATTTTTGAAATGTTTTAATATTTATTAAACGTGTAAAAACATTTCATTGTTAC
Source organism: Metopolophium dirhodum (assembly GCF_019925205.1). Taxonomy (NCBI): domain Eukaryota; kingdom Metazoa; phylum Arthropoda; class Insecta; order Hemiptera; family Aphididae; genus Metopolophium; species Metopolophium dirhodum. The sequence continues at coordinate 54,457,696 of NC_083560.1, read as the reverse complement.
TTGGGTAAGAAGTAAGTTAATTTAATTTATTTTGTTTTTAATTTTATTATATTTCACTATTTTGTTTTCATGTCAAAAAATATTGACTGTGAATTATTTAAATTTAAAAATGAATATCATTCAAATCCAACCTATATGAAAACACTGTATAAACACTATAGTCTAAAATTTAGTTTTGGTTTGGAAAAAAATGAAGTACGCTAGCTTTGTATAAACAAATTAAATTTTTTTTAACTTAATAAAAAGTTAACAAGTGTGTATAACTTTCAACTTAACTGAGTTAACTTATAGTTAAATTAACTTTTAATTTTTTGTTATTGGTGCATATTAACTTAACTCATCTGAGTTTAAAAAAATATCATTAACTTGCCCAGCCTTGCAAAAGTGTATTATTTATATAATTAGGTAGCTACATAATTGTTGTAAATTGTTTATTAATTATTACCAATAATAGTTGATTGTGTAAAATTTAAGATAGGTATATCAACGTTTTTCTACGGTATATCGATATTCCTTAATCCCTAATGATACTTTTTGGTATTCGGACAATGGACACCCGATAGTTTTGTCGATATCAGACTTTCCGCACCCGATATTTTTAGAACACAGACAATTTGGCACCGAGTGATTACGATAACCCCTAGTTTGAGTGTAAGTACCTATAGGCTATATCTTATTCCCATCATTACTTGTTGGTATCTGTACTCTGTTGGTTATCCAACCATAATCCATATTCGTATCGCAAGTTAAAAGTTAATACACACTTTTTGTTATCTTTTTATTAAGTTGAAAAAAGTTAATTTGTTTATATAACGCAACAGTGGCGTCATTTCAGTTTTCAATAGAGGGGGGCAAAGGTTTAGACCGGCCCGAATGGGTAAAAAAAAACCGCAAAAATATTAGTAGTTTATTAAGATATCTTCTTTTTTTTATTTTTGAAAATCTATTAACTGCATTATCTATAAATCAATTTTACCTGATTCATTATAAGTATATAAGTATATATATATTATCTTATATAAGTATATGATATATTTACAAATTAATATTATCTTAAATTATAATATATTTTTTTTTTATTGCTTGATTACCGGCTCAAGTTTTGTCTGTTTATTAACATGTTAGAAATTATTTTCGATACTTTTCGAGCAGTTAGCGGTAATTTTATATTTTTAGTCGCACCACCTAATACCACCCATCTATTTTTTTTAGATCATATTTTGCCCAAATTAAAAGATTAATGTAAACATGCGTTACGAAAAAAATTAATTTTAATTTAGGTACTCAACTAAATTAACACAATACGCAAAATAGTTGAATCATACACGACTGTCGCAAGTTATGAAGTCCGTGATCAATGATAAGAGCGTCAATCGGTTGTTGTTTTTAGAATTTGTAATCATTTTAGATTTTAGAAATTAAACTATACGAGATTATGATACTAATGTCTAATTGTTCATTTTCCTTCACAAAACACACTCACACAAACAAACATACATAAATACATACCCATACATACAATGTGTACGTCCCCGCATACGTCTAAATATATTCCAACTATCAATTAGTAAAAATGTATCATTGTGACAATAATTTCTTAGTACATACTTTAATATTTTCTGAAAATATTATAAAATACCCAGACAGCAAATGTTTGACTAAAAATATTATTATAACATTATTGTAGGCACGTTTTTACGCTAATAAAATATAATAATGGTAAAACGGCAACAACTGGACACCGGCCCATAGGGCGGCTTTTAAAATCAGACAGGGGCAAATGCCCACCTTGCCCCCCCCCCCCCCCCCCAAATGACGCCACTGTAACGCAAGCGTCCAAAACTAAATTATAGAATATAGTGTTTATACTTTATACAGTATTTCCATATAAGTTAGATTCGAATGTTATAATTTGTTTACTTTAAACAATTCACGGTAAATATTTTTTGACATGAAAACGAAATAGACTGAAATAGTGAAACATAATAAAATTAAAAACCAAATAAATTAACTTAGATTACTTCTTTAAATGAAAAATTAATTCGTTAATTTCACGTTAATTTAAAAATATATTTATTAAGTTAACAGTTAAGTTAATGAAAATCCAAAAGTAACAAGATAAGTTAAAAAATTTAAATTAAATTAACTTGTTAACTTAACTTTAACTTTTTAACTCGTTAATGCCCAGCCTTGGATTTAGATACCCACGTATATAATATATATATATATTTATTGAAGCTTTGCAGATGATAAACTCCATAACCTCAATAGAGGTTAAACACAGGTATTCAAATAAATTGTAAAATTAAAACAAATGAAGAAAGGCTTGTACGCCTTAAACGTATTATGTGTAACACTTCACAATACAAAACAAAATAAATACTGAAATTATTATTTTTTTTTAAAAATGTATCGTATGTAATCAAACATTAAATTTGAATGTTTATTTTTATTTATATTTATATATTTTATTAGAATAAACTTTTGAATTATTAAATTACAAGCTTATACGCTGATTATTCAGTATTAATAATGTTATATTATAATATATACATTTATATTCGGCGTCAACAGTGGCACACACTGAAAAATAAATAGGGGTAGCATATTGAATCAGTTACCTCTATTGACCTATCAGTAAGCCTATATTGGCTAATAGGCTAATGGCTAAAGCCTACATAATATAGCAATAGTACATATTATTCAATAGTTTATTTTTAATATTTTTATAGTGTAGATATTTTGGGGCTAAGGGGTCCACCAACCCACTAACAAAATCAGGGGTAGCAGCTGCAATCCTTTAACCCTCCAGTATGCGCCACTGGGTGTCAATTGTCCTATTATTGGGTGTCAAATGTACTAGATTCATATTTTTTGTTTTATAAAACAGATAAATAGATGTTAAGAATTTTATACGCAACCCTATACTCTATTTAGTCTATTATTTTAGGGGACATGAAAAAGCGTCGATTTCCTCAGGAAGGTTCCTGACCCATCCCTTTCCCTTCCCTAGGGAGCTGTGTACAACCTCCGTACTGTCGTAGACTACGACTTGCGAGATTATGGCATATTATGTTAAAATAAACGACAATAATAAGTTGTTGTTTATTTTGTCACACAAACGCCGTACTGAACGATGAACACAAACAACAAGTAGCGAACTAGCGACAACAAGTGACTACGAGTCTACGCCCCGGATATTCCGTGATAAGGATAACGCGACGTGTGAGCACTAGACACGATCCACGAACAAACGACGCACGGTGTTAACCTAAAAACTGATGGAATTGTTTGTATCGATCAAATTGTTCACGGCAGTGCGGCGCGCACGTGATTCACTTACCGCGTCTACTGCGTTCAGATCTTCATTCTTCAGACGTCGTGGTCGTTGTACCACTCTCCCGCTCATCCATCAACTTTTGTTTACCGACTACCGTTCTCCGATATAAATTGCAATTCAAATACCATTTTTGAAAATGGACACCGCCCGTAAGTACAAATAATATTTTTTTCGGTCAATTTGTCGATATCGAACGCGTATCGAATAATCGACCCGTCGAAATTGTCGGTGCACAACTAGGTGATTCCCGCACTGCGTATTATTTTCTTAACCAACGTTTAATGCACCGAATACTTCACCGGTGTTCTTAATATTAATATTTATTATTGTAACAATATAATATGTTATTATTAAAGTTAAAAATGTGAGTTGGTTGCATAGGGGCGCAAATTGGGTTTTACGTTTTAAACGGGCTGCAGTATTTTTAAAGTTAATCCACCCCGGCCTATGCCTCCACACCACATGTTTAAATTAATAATATTATATTCTAATAAACGATACATATTTTCAACATTTAATTTATTAAACAATTAATACAAATAAAGTAGTTCAGAGTCAGTAATTATAACAATACTAATATTAATTACTGTTTTGTATCAAACCGGCAACTAGATGGATAACGTTATATTATAATAATATTTAAATTATTGATGAGCGGAGTGTACAAAATGTTGGTCCATTAATCCGCTCATATTTACTTGAAATATTATTTATAATTCATAAACTATTCACCCTAAATTCGATTTTTATGTACCTATCGAAATGATTAAAAACATATTCTGCTTTGGAATATGAAATTAAAACTGTATACTGCATATAAAAAAAGTAAAAATCTTAAAAAACATAATTTTTTTAAAATTAATTTATTTTGTAACGACTTGAAATCATGTAAAAAAGTCAATATTTTGCGAAATAATGAGTGTTATATTATAAAGCTATTATTTATATGTTTAGAATCCAAGCGATAATATTTTGTATTTTTGATACAACCGTACGTCCGTAAAAATGGGCCGTAATAATTAATATGAATAATTATTAATTACTATGAATTTAATCCATTAAAAATCCTTAAAATTTTAAAAAAGTCATTTTTAAATGCCCTGTACCCATAATTTGGAATCAAAATTATTAAATATAAAAAATGAAATATTTTAAACTAAAGATATTAATTGAGTACAGTACATGTAAAATATTTAAAGGACAACAATCATGTAAATTAAAATAACTAATAAAATATGTGTCTAAACTTTTAATTGAAGGAAAGTAAGTAGGTATCCGCGTGGTGTGTGCCAGTGTACTTCGTCACCAATGTATGTGTAAAATTTGAATTAAATTATAAAATATTACATTCGAAAAACGGTTCTGATTAACAAGGCTGTCGGCCTAATG